>NC_138305.1:32100000-33435000 GCF_965601325.2 Salmo salar
GTGTGTGTGTGTGTGTGTGCCCCTCTCAATAGATGGATCAAGGCAAGGATGGGCCCCCTCTTTCTTTGTATTCTTGTGTCTCTCTCCTTAAACACCCATCCTCCTTTCCCTTTCCCACTCAGACTACTACCAGACAAATTTGACCATCCAATGTTATACCTAGAAGTTTAGCTTCATCAACTTGGTCAATGGTCACACCTTTTATACACAACTCCAGCTAAGGTTTAGGTTTTAGAGAATGTTTTGAAACCAAATACAATGCTTTCAGTTTTAGATGCATTTAAGACCAGTTTATTATTAATCACCCATTCTCGTACTCTGTAACTTCTTATTTTGAATTTCAGTGAGCTCACTGGCTTTGGGTGCTGACATGTGGGGTATCGAATCATCCACATACTGTCACGCTCTGACCTAGGAGAGCTGTGTTTTCTCTGTTTAGTTAGGTCAGGGTGTGATAGGTGGGTGGGCATTCTATGGTTTTGTTTTCTATGTTTTGGCCAGGTATGGTTTCCAATCAGAGGCAGCTGTCTATCGTTGTCTCTGATTGGAAGCCATACTTAGGCAGCCTGTTTTTCCTGTGTTGGGGTGGGTAGTTGTTTTCCGTTTTGTTAGTATACCTGACGGAACTGTTGGCTGTCGTTTTGTTGTTTTTGTTTAAGTGTTTTCATTAAAGTAAAGTATGAGCACTCTACACGTTGCACCTTGGTCCCCTTTATACGACCCTCGTTACAGAACTACCCACCATGATTGGATCAAGCGGCGTGCCCAGGCAGAAATGGACACCTGGTCACATAAGAAGTGGACGGAAAGGAGAAACTGGACTTGGGGCCAGGTAATAGAGAGATATCGGAGTCTACCGGGGAGGAACGAGAGGCAGCCCCAACAATTTGTTTTGGGGGGGGCACACGGGTAGTTTGGCTGGGCCAGGGGTGAGACCTGAGCCAACTCCCTGTGCTTATTGTGGTGAGCATGTGCCTGCCTCTCGCACTCTCCCTCCAGTGCGCCTCCATAATCCAGTACGGCCGGTGTCTGCTTTGAGCACTCGGTCCTCAGTGCGTCTCCCCAGTCCGGTGAGACCTGTTCCAGCTCCACAAATAAAGCCTCCAGTGATAATCGATGGTCCGAAGCCTGTAGAGATGATCCATGGCACGAAGCCTCTAGTGATGATCCATGGCCCGGAGCCTGTAGGGATGTTCCATGGCACGAAGCCTCCAGAGGTAATCCATGGCCCGGAGCCTGTATAGATAATCCTTGGCAAAAAGCCTGTAGGGATTATAAATGGTCCGGCGCCTGTAGGGATAAACCATGGCACGAAGCCTGTAGGAATAATCCATGGCCCGGCAGCTGTAGAGATAATCCATGGTATGAAGCCTCCAGTGATGATCCATGGCACGGAACCTGTAGAGATGATCCATGGCATGGAGCCAGCAGCAATGGTCAGTAGTCCGGAACCTATAATGACGCTTCCCAGTCCAGAGCCTCCAGCGACGCTCCTCAGTCCGGAGCCTCCAGCAACGCTCCTCAGTCCGGAGCCTCCAGCAACTCTCCTCAGTCCGGAGCCTCCAGCGATGCTCCCCAGTCCGGAGCCCCCAGCGACGCTCCTCAGTCCGGAGCCTCCAGCGACGCTCCCCAGTCCGGAGCCCCCAGCGACGCTCCTCAGTACGGAGCCTCCAGCGACGCTCCTCAGTCCGGAGCCTCCAGCGACACTCCTCAGTCCGGAGTCTTCAACGGCGGTCCGCAGCCCAGAGTCTTCAATGGTGGTCCGCAGCCCAGAGTCTTCAATGGTGGTCCGCAGCCCAGAGTCTTCAATGGTGGTCTGCAGCCCAGAGTCTTCAACGGCGGTCTGCAGCCCAGAGTCTTCAACGGCGGTCTGCAGCCCAGAGTCTTCAACGGCGGTCTGCAGCCCAGAGTCTTCAACGGCGGTCTGCAGCCCAGAGTCTTCAACGGCGGTCTGCAGCCCAGAATCTTCAGCAACGGCCTTCAGCTCAGAGTCTTCAGCGGCGGTTGGCGTTTCAGAGCCTCCGGCGATGACCCACGGTCTGGTTCCTCCGGACACACAGAAGCGGGGGGATCAGTGGGCAGGGAGGATTCTACGCCCGGAACCAGAGTCGCCGCCAAATATGGATGCCCACCCGGACCCTCCCCAATAGGTTCAGGTTTGCGGCCGGGAGTCCGCACTTTTGGGGGGGGGGGTTACTGTCACGCTCTGACCTAGGAGAGCTGTGTTTTCTCTGTTTAGTTAGGTCAGGGTGTGATAGGTGCGTGGGCATTCTATGTTTTTGTTTTCTATGTTTAGGCCAGGTATGGTTTCCAATCAGAGGCAGCTGTCTATCGTTGTCTCTGATTGGAAGCCATACTTAGGCAGCCTGTTTTTCCTGTGTTGGGGTGGGTAGTTGTTTTCCATTTTGTTAGTATACCTGACAAAACTGTTGGCTGTCGTTTTGTTGTTTTTGTTTAAGTGTTTTCATTAAAGTAAAGTATGAGCACTCTACACGCTGCGCCTTGGTCCCCTTTATCCGACCCTTGTTACACATACATAGTCATTCTAGCTTTGTGTAAGGCCTGTGGCAAATCATTTGTGAAAATAGAGAACAGTAATGGCCCAAAGTAACTGCCCTGAGGAACACCGCAATGTGTATGTCTGATGTTAGAGAAGCTTCCATTGAAGAATATTTCTGGGTTCTATTGGATAAATAACTCTCCAACCTTGTGATGACAGGTGATGTAAAGCCAAAGCAAGTGAGTTTCTTCAATAACAATTTATTATCAATAACATCAAAGGCTGCACTGAAATGTAACAATACAGCACCAACTACAATCTTAATATCCATAAGCAGGTTAATATCCATAAGCAGGTTCACACTGAGCACATGTGACAGACGTGACAGAGTCTGGAGATGCCGTGGAGAACGTTCTGCTGCCTGCAACATCCTCCAGCATGACCGGTTTGGCGGTGGGTCAGTCATGGTGTGGGGTGGCCTTTCTTTGGGGAGCCGCACAGCCCTCCATGTGCTCACCAGAAGTAGCCTGACTGCCATTAGGTACCGAGATGAGATCCTCAGACCCCTTGTGAGACCATATGCTGGTGCGGTTGGCCCTGGGTTCCTCCTAATGCAAGACAATGCTAGACCTCATGTGGCTGGAGTGTGTCAGCAGTTCCTGCAAGAGGAAGGCATTGATGCTATGGACTGGCCCGCGCGTTCCCCAGACCTGAATCCAATTGAGCATATCTGGGATATCATGTCTCGCTCCATCCACCAACGCCATGTTGCACCAGAGACTGTCCAGGAGTTGGCGGATGCTTTAGTCCAGGTCTGGGAGGAGATCCCTCAGGAGACCATCCGCCACCTCATCAGGAGCATGCCCAGGCGTTGTAGGGAGGTCATACAGGCACGTGGAGGCCACACACACTACTGAGCCTCATTTTGACTTGTTTTAAGGACATTACATCAAAGTTGGATCAGCCTGTAGTGTGGTTTTCCACTTTAATTTTGAGTGTGACTCCAAATCCAGACCTCCATGGGTTGATAAATTGGATTTCCATTGATTCTTTTTGTGTGATTTTGTTGTCAGCACATTCAACTATGTAAAGAAAAAAGTATTTAATAAGATTATTTCATTCATTCAGATCTAGGATGTGTTATTTTAGTGTTCCTTTTATTTTTTTGAGCAGTGTATAAATTACGTGTCCGTATTCTAACATGGGTAGGATGGTCATCTGAATCAGGGTTAGTTTGGCAGCTGGGGTGAAAGAGGAGCGATTACAATAGAAGAAACCAAGTCTAGATTTAACTTTAGCCTGCAGCTTGAATATGTGCGGAGAGTACAGTGTACCATCTAGCCATCATCCCAAGTACTTGTATAAGGTGACTACTTCAAGTTCTAAACCCTCAGAGGTAGTAATCACACCTGTGGGGAGATGGGCATTCTTCTACCAAACCACATTACCTTTGTTTTGGAGGTGTTCAGAACAAGGTTAAGGGCAGAGAAAGTTTGTTGGACACTAAGAAAGCTTTGTTGTAGAGCATTTATAACAAAATCTAGGGAGAGGCCAGCTGAGTATAAGACTGCATCAGATGCATATAAATGGATGAGAGAGCTTCCTACTGCATGAGCTGTGTTGTTGATGTAAATTGAGAAGAGCGTGGGGCCTAGGATCTAGCCTTGTGGTACTCCCTTGGTGACAGGCAGTGGCTGAGATAGCAGATGTTCTGACTTTATACACTGCACTCTTTGAGAGAAGTAGTTAGCAAACCAGGCCAATGACTCCTCGGAGACACCAATACTCCTTAGCCAGCCAACAAAAATGGAATGTTCTACCGTATCAAAAGCTTTGGCCAAGTCATTAAAAATAGCAACACAACATTGCTTAAAATCAAGGGCAAATGGTGACATAATTTAGGACCTTTCAGGTTGCAGTGACACATCGATAACCTGAGCAGAAACCAGATTGCATACCAGAGAGAATACTATAGACATCAAGAAAGCCCCTCAGTTGATTATTGACACGTTTTTCCAACACTTTTGATAAACAGGGCAAAATAGAAATAGGCCTATAACAGTTAGGATCAGCTTGATCTCCCCCTTGAAATAAAGGAGGCAGTGTGGCTGCCTTCCAAGCAATGGGAACCTCCCCAGAGAGGAGAGACAGGTTGAAAAGGTCAGAAATAGGCTTGGCGGTGATATGGGCAGCAACCTTAAAGAAGAAAGAGTCTAAACCATAAACCACCCCAGATGGCTTTTTTGGGGTCAAGTTTAAGGAGCTCCTTTAGTACCTAGGACTCAGTGAACGCCTGAAAGGAGAAACTTTGTAGCGCTGCAGGGGGAAAAGAGGGAGGAGCATCGGGGCTAGGAAATGTTAGACGGGCAAGGAGGCATGGCTGAGTCAAATAGGAATCCTGACTTAATGATGTGGTGATTAAAGAACTCAGCCATGTGCCTCTTGTCATAACAACCACACCATCAGCTTTAAGGGACATGGGCAGCTGTGAGTAGGAGGGTTAATTCTCCAGGTCTTTAACCGTTTTCCAGAACTTCTTGGGGTTAGACCCACAGAGAGAGAACTGCTCCTTAAAGTAACTAACTTTGGCCTTCCGGATAGCCTGAGTGTACTTATTTCTCATTTGCCTGAACGAGAGCCAGTCAGCTTGAATATGCATTCGCCAAATGCAATTCTTGAGGTGGAGTAACTCTGAAAGATCACGGTCAAACCAGGGGCTGAACCTGTTTTTAATTTTCTTCATGGGGGCGTGTTTGTTCACAATACCACTGAACATTTCTAAAAAGAAGGTCCAAGCGTCTTCAACAGAGGGGATCAAGCTGATTCTATACCAATTTATAGAGGTCAGGTCATGAAGGGAGGCTTGCTCATTAAAGTGTTTTAGCAAGCGTCTATGACAAATCAGGACAGGTCGTTTCACTGAACAGTCATTACAAACACAGGCTGTAAAACAGTGATCACTAAGGTCATTACAGAAAACACCAGACTGATACCTATCAGGATTATTTGTGAGGATAACCTCAAGGAGAGTAGCCTTTTCTGGGTGTTTGGAATCATTCCCTGTGGGATTGGTAATAATCTGAGAAAGATTTAGGGAGTCCCATTGCTTTAGGACTTGGTCAGGTGGTTTAAGCATGTCCAAGTTTAGGTCACCTAGCAGGACAAATTCAGACTTAGTGTAAGGGGCCAGGAGAGAGCTTAGGGCAGGTATAGTACAGGCCAGGGTGCTGATGGTGGATGATAACACCCAGCAACAGTCAACAAAGAGCTATTTGAAAGTTTAATGCTTAAAACCAATTAAATCTAATTGTTTGGGGACAGACTTGGTGGAAACAACCGAGCACTGAAGGTGATCCTTGGTAAAGATTTCCACTCCCCCACCTTTGGAAGATCTGTCTTGACGAAAAAGGTTATAACCAGAAAGGTTAACATCAGTATTCAAAACACTCTTCCTTAATAACCACATATTAGTAATGACCAACACATCTGGATTGGCGCTGTGAACCCACACTTTCAATTAATCCATTTTAGGTAATAAGCTTCTAGTGTTAACGTGCAGAAATCCCAGGCTTTTATGAGAGCAGAAATCAGTGAGGCAGATATCAGAGCACAAGTCAGAAGTGGGGTTAGCAACAGTAGATGGGCCAGGGTGTACAAGCACATTTCCAGATATAATCAGCAGTAATACAATCAGGGCATGGCAGAAGACAGGGAGAGCTCTACAGTGTTGATTTATTACATTTGAATGTGCATTAGATGGCAACAAGATCATATTGTACAGCAATTTCATCAGGTAACATGAATACAAAGCCGGCGAGAGGTGGTTAGAATAGGATGGGAGGCCAAGAGTCCATATAACCAATAGAGAGTCAGAGTCCCGAATGTGGGAACAAACATAGTCTGTCCCATGGTTGGGTAAACAAGAAAGTTAGAGCCAGCAAAGGGTGCTTTAATATTTTTAGGCAGTGGAATTACTTTAGCTTCCTTCCATACCTGTGGACACACACACTCCTTTAGGCTTTGGTTAAAGATATAGCAAACAGGGGTGGCAATACAGTATTCAACCATTCTTAATAGTTTCCCATCAAGGTTGTCTATACCTGGTGGCTTATCATTATTGATGGCTAACAATAATTTTTCCACCGCTCCCACACTAACATGACCAAATTGAAAGCATCAATACTTCTCTTTCATGAATAGATCTTTAATACAAAAATCTTGGTTTGGTAATGTAGTTTCTTATTCTTTTTGTTATGTTTAGTCAGATCATTTCTCAATTTACAGTATGTTAACCCATCAGCTGAGCAGACGGACATGTCTTTCACATCATTTCTTTGAACCATGCCATTTTTCAATTCATCATCAGTCCAGAGGGCTCTAACAGTTCTCAAAGTTAATGTATTAACAGGGACATGCTTGTCAACAATGTGCATGAAACCATTTTACAAATACTTCCAGTGCTGCATCTGGATTCACTTCCTCATACACATCAGACCAGCATTCATTCAACAAAGGAGTCCTGAGAAAACATTTTGTATGATCTCTTATAACAGACTTTAAGCGCAACCTTTGGCACTTTGGTGTTCCTTGTTCTTGCCACAATGTTATGGTCACTACAGCCAATCGGAACTGATATTGCTTTGGAGCAAAGCTCTGCAGCATTAGTGAAGATCTGATCAATACAAGTGGATGTATTGGTACGCACTCTAGTTGGTTGAGTGATAACCTGGGTGTAACGAGTGCGCTGAGAGTCGGGAAGCAAGTACAGGGAGTGAGTGTTTAACTAAATAAACAAAACAATAAACACGAACAACGCACCCACATGAAACAGAGTCAATAACACCTGAGGAAAGAACCAAGGGGAGTGACAGATATAGGGAAGATAATCAAGGAGGTGATGGAATCCAGGTGAGTGTCATGAGGCGCTGGTGCGCTTAACGATGGTGACAGGTCTGCGGGATAATCAGCAGTCTGATGACCTAGAGGCCGGAAAGGGAGTATACGTGACACTGGGTCATATTACAGGCATTAGTCACAGTTAGAAACTTCCTCTTGAGAGGACAGATAGTTGTTAACCAGTAAATATTCAAGTCACGCAGAAAATAGACCACTCTGTTAATGTCACACATGCTATCAAATCAAATCAAATCAAATTGTATTGGTCACATACACAAGTTTAGCAGATGTTAATGCGGGTGTAGCGAAATGCTTGTGCTTCTAGCTCCGATATTGCAATAATATCTAACAAGTAACATTTAACAATTACACAACATATACCCAACACATACACATCTAGTAAAATAATGAAATTGAGAATATAAAAATATATGGACGAGCAATGTCAGAGTGGCATAGAATAAGATACAGTAGAATAGTATAGGATACAGTATATACATATGAGATGGGTAATGAAAGATATGTAGACATTAGTGACTAGTGTTCCATTTATTAAAGTGGCCAGTGATTTCAAGTCAATGTATATACTGTAGGCAGCAGCCTCTAATGTGCTAGTGATGGCTATTTAACAGTCTGATGGCCTTGAGATAGAAACTGGTTTTCAGTCTCGAGGTCCCAGCTTTGATGCACCTGTGCTGACCTCACCTTCTGGATGATAGCGGGGTGAACAGGCAGTGGCTCGGGTGGATGTTGTCCTGCATGATCTTTTTGGCCTTCCTGTGACATCGGGTGCTGTAGGTGTCCTGGAGGGCAGGTAGTTTGCCCCCGGTGATGCGCTGGGCAGACTGCACCACCCTCTGGAGAGCCCTGCGAATGTGGGCGGTGCAGTTGCCATATCAAGCGGTGATACAGCCCGACAGGATGCTCTCAATTGTACATCTGTAAAAGTTTGTAAGGGTTTTAGATGACAAGCCAAATTTATTCAGCCTCCTGAGTTGAAGAGGCACGATTGCACCTTCTTCCCCACACTGTCTGTGTGAGGGGACCATTTCAGTTTGTCCCGTCGATGTGGATAGGGGGGTGCTCCCTTTGATGTTTCCTGAAGTCCACGATCATCTCCTTTGTTTTGTGGACGTTAAGTGAGAGGTTATTTTTCTGGCACCACACTCCCAGAGCCCTCACCTCCTCCCTGTAGGCTGTCTCATCATTGTTGGTAATCAAGCCTGCTACTGTTGTGACATCTGCCAACTTGATGATTAAGATGGAGGCGTGCTTGGCCACGCAGACATGGGTGAACAGGGAGTACAGGAGGGGACTGAGCAGGCACCCTTGTGGGGCTCCAGTATTGAGGATCAGCAAGGTGGAGGTGTTGTTTCCTACCTTCACCACCTGGGGGCGGCCCGTCAGAAAGTCCAGGACCCAGTTCCATAGGGCGGCAGTCAGTCCCAGGGCCTCGAGCATAATGATGAGCTTGAAGGGTACTATGGTGTTGAATGCTGAGCTTTAGTCAATGAACAGCATTCTTACATATGTATTCCTCTTGTCTAGATGGGATAAGGCAGTGTGCAGTGTGATGGGATCATCTGTGGTTCTATTGGGGAAGTAAGCAAATTGAAGTGGGTCTAGGCTGACAGGTAAGGTAGAGGTGATATGATCCTTGACTAGTCTCTCAAAGCACTTCATGATGACAGAAGTGAGTGCTACGGGGGAATAGTCATTTTGTTCAGTTACCTTTGTTTTCTTGGGTACAGAAACAATGCTGGCCATGTTGAAGCATGTGGGGACAGCAGACTGGGATAGGGAGAGATTGAATATGTCCGTAAACACACCAGCCAGCTGGTTTGCGCATTCTCTGAGGATGCGGCTAGGGATGCCATCTGGGCTGGCAGCCTTGCGAGGGTTAACACGCTTAAATGTCTTTCACACATCGGCCACGGAGAAGGAGAGCCCACAGTCCTTGGTAGCGGGCCGCATCGGTGGCACTGTGTTAACCTTAAAGCTGGCAAAGAAGGTGTTTAGCTTGTCTCGAAGCAAGACGTCGGTGTCCGCGACTTGGCTGGTTTTCCTTTTGTAGTTCATCATTGTCTGTAGACTCTGCCACATACGTCTCTTGTCTGAGCTGATGAATTGCGACTCCACTTTGTCTCTATACTGATGTTTTGCCTGTTTGATTGCCTTGTGGAGGGAATAAATACACTCTTTGTATTCACCTTGCCGTGATTAAATGCGGTAGTTTGCGCTTTCAGTTTTGCGTGAATGCTGCCATCTATCCACGGTTTCTGGTTAGGGTAGGTTTTAATAGTCACAGTGGGTACAACATCTCCTATACACTTCCTGATAAACTCAGTCCCCGAATCAGTGTATTCGTCAATGTTATTCTCAGAAGCTACCCGGAACATATCCCAGTCCGCGTGATCAAAACAATCTTGAAGCGTGGAATCCGATTGGTCGGACCAGCGTGAAATAGTCCTGAGCACGGGTGCTTCCTGTTTGAATTTCTGCCGATAGGAAGTGAGGAGCAAAATGGAGTCGTGATCAGATTTGCCGAAAGGAGGGTGGAGGAGGGCCTTATAGGCATCTCGGGAGTTGTAGTAACAGTGGTCAAGTGTTTTGGCAGCGTGAGTACTACAGTACAGTTGATATGTTGATAGAACTTAGGTATCCTTTTCCTCAAATTTGCTTTGTTAAAATCCCCAGCTACAATAAATACAGCATCAGGATATGTGGTTTCCAGTTTGCATAAAGTCCAGTGGAGTCCAGTGGAGTTTGACAGCCCCTTTGAGGGCTGTCGTGGTATCAGCATTAGGGGGGATATACACGGCCGTGGCTATAACCGATGATAATTATTTTGGGAGATAATATGGTCGGCATTTGATTGTGAGGTATTCTAGATCGGGGGAACAAAAGGACTTGAGTTCCTGTATGTTATCACAATTACACTACGAGTCGTTAACCTCTCTAGGGTCGGTGGGAAATCGTCCCACCTACGTAACAGCCAGTGGAATCCTGTGGCGCGTTATTCAAATACCTTAGAAATGCTATTACTCAAACATATGACTATTTTACACCATTTTATAGACAAGACTCTCGTTAATCTAACCACACTGTCCGATTTCAAAAAGGCTTTACAACGAAAGCAAAACATTAGATTATGTCAGCAGAGTACCCAGCCAGAAATAATCAGACACCCTTTTTTCAAGCTAGCATATACTGTCACATAAATCCAAACCACAGCTAAATGCAGCACTAACCTTTGATGATCTTCATCAGATGACAACCCTAGGACATTATGTTATACAATACATGCATGTTTTGTTCAATCAAGTTCATATTTATATCAAAAAACAGCTTTTTACATTAGCATGTGACGTTCAGAACTAGCATACCCCCCGCAAACTTCCGGTGAATTTACAAAATATTTACTAAATTACTCATGATAAACGTTCAGAAAAAGCATAACAATTATTTTAAGAATTATAGATACAGAACTCCTCTATGCACTCGATATGTCCGATTTTAAAATAGCTTTTCGGTGAAAGCACATTTTGCAATATTCTCAGTAGATAGCCCGGCATCACAGGGCTAGCTATTTAGACACCCAGCAAGTTTAGCACTCACCAAAGTCAGATTTACTATAAGAAAAATGTTATTACCTTTGGTGTTCTTCGTCAGAATGCAGTCCCAGGACTTCTACTTCAATAACAAATGTTGGTTTGGTCCCAAATAATCCATAGTTATATCCAAACAGCGGCGTTTTGTTTGTGCGTTCAAGACACTATCCGAATGGTAAAGAAGGGTGATGAGCACAACGCATTTCGTGACAAAAGAATTCTAAATATTCCATTCCTGTACTTCGAAGCATGTCAACCGCTGTTTAAAATCAATTTTTATGCCATTTTTCTCGTAAAAAAGCGATAATATTCCGACCGGGAATCTGCGTTTAGGTAAAAAGACGGAAGAAAATAAAGCATGGGGTCGACTCGTGCACGCGCCTAAGCCCATTGTCCTCTGATCGGCCACTATCCAAACGCGCTAATGTGTTTCAGCCTGGGGCTGCCTCGATATCATTCAGCTTTTTCCCGGGTTCTGAGAGCCTATGGGAGCCGTAGGAAGTGTCACGTTACAGCAAAGATCCTCAGTCTTCAATAAAAAGAGCCAAGATGAACAAGAACTTGTCAGACAGGCCACTTCCTGTTCAGAATCTTCTCAGGTTTTTGCCTGCCATATGAGTTCTGTTATACTCACAGACACCATTCAAACAGTTTTAGAAACTTTAGGGTGTTTTCTATCCAAAGCCAATAATTATATGCATATTCTAGTTACTGGGCAGGAGTAGTAACCAGATTAAATCGGGTACGTTTTTTATCCGGCCGTGTAAATACTGCCCCCTATCCCCAACAGGTTAATCATGAAACATACACCCCCGCCCTTTTTTCCCCCAGAGAGATATTCATTCCTGTCTGCGCAATGAACTGAGAATGCAGCTTGCTGGACCGATTCGGACAGTATATCCCGAGAGAGCCATGTTACCATGAAGCAGAGTATATTACAATCCCTGATGTCTCTCTGGAAAGAGACCCACACCCTGAGCTCGTCAACTTTATTATCCAGAGACTGAACATTAGCGAGTAATATATCCAGAAGCGGTGGGTGGTGTGCGCCCCTCCTAAATCCGACTAGAAGACCACTCCAAGTACCTCTCCTTCGCTGGCGTTGTTTTGGGTTGGCTTCTGGAATCAATTCAATTGCCATGGGGAGTGCGAATAAAGGATCTGCTTTAGGAAAGTTGTATTCCTGGCATATCAAGCATTGCACACATATTATCTAAATACTGACTGTTAGGACTTGGTGGCCTATAGCAGCACCCCAAAAGAAGAGGCTTTAGATGAGACAGGTGAACATGCAACCACAACACTTCAACAACATTTCAGAACCTCTCTAAGCTTTACAGGAATATGGCTCTGAACATATACCGCAACACCTCCCCCATAGGCATTCCTGTCTTTTCTGTAGATGTTATATCCTTGTATTGCTACTGCTGTATCATCAAATAAATTATCTAAGTGAGTTCTGGAGATTTTTGAATGTATTTGAATGTTATCCGATGTTAGCAAGTTATTGATTTCATTAACCTTTTTTCTATGGCTACATATATTAAAATGGGCTATTCCTAGCCTTTTCCTGGGTAGCTTATTGGAGATAGACATAATATGGAGAAGAAAATAACAAGTAAAATAAAATAAAAACCATTGTTTAGCTAATAGTCAGTAAATCAGGTGCTAGTTGGCGTCAGTTGGTGTATGTACAGTATATGTGATGTTTGGCTGAAGCTACTGACCCAGAAGCTTGGCTCTCTCACCTTTGGCGCACAGCTTCAGAGAAGTCCTCATTGAGGAAGATGTTGGTTCCTCTCAAGTTCTTGGATTGTCCCTCTAGTCTGTTTTCCCAGTCATCTGTAATAATGATTCACAGTCAGTGCTGATGTCATCTCGCTTAGAATTACAGTTTGTTGTCATCTTGCGGCAAGTCAATTTCATGACATCCACCTTTCCCTGGGAGAACTGCAAACTGTTCTTAAGGTCTTGGACCTCTCTGGTCAGATCAGCCCTTCTTTTGTTAGTTGAGTCCACCAGTATTTGGACAAAGCTCTTACAGCTATTTTCCTGTTGCTGTAACAATTGCTAGTAGACATCTTGTTAATTATTTAAAAGATCATGCATCTGTGACAGCGAAACACTGTCCTTTCCATTACTCCAACCTTCTTTAACTTTGGGTGGCATGATGGTAGAAACTTAGGCTAACGCTGGTCCACGAAATTCCAGCCAGCACAGCTGTTTACATGTTTACATGTTGTCAACATTCTAAAGCCAAACCCGTCTGTTCTGCCCCATAGTTGCACACGCCTCGGTTTGGTTGCTAAACAACCAACCCGTCTATGCAGAATCACACATGGTCTTCTTCTATTAGAGAAACAAACTGCCTGTTTACTGCGGTCACATGACCAGCAACTCAGTCAAGGTCAAGAAAGGAAGAAACTGCTTATAGAAAACCAAAAGCAGGGGTAGATACAAAAATATCCTAAAGGTAAATGAATATGCATGTAACAGAACATAGACATTATATATTGATATACTGTATATCTGTGTGTGTGTGTGTGTGCGTGCGTGCGTGCGTGCGTGCGTGCGCGTGCGTGTGTGTGTGTGTGTACGTGCGTGCATGTGTGCATTTGTGTGTGTGTGTACCCTACAAACTGCTTAGGAGGCACATGACAATAAACGTACTTCAACCAGTCTCTGAAATTCAGTTTGACATTTGTAAACTGCCTGTATTTCTGTGGAATGTGAAATATGAATGTAGACTACATTCTTCTTGCCTCCTGCATGCTTGACACAGGAACTTAGAATGGCTGTCACCCATCACTGTTCAGAGAGCTCAGTGAGCCGATGAGGATCTGAGCTTCTAATAGATATAAGCCACGCTATGGTAATGACATGCTAATCACAGTTAACACCAGAACAGGTCCTATACTCCTAGATTAAAGCAGCCCTCGCATATTCACGTTCCATTATCATAAATCAGGCTCACCATGCTTTTCTAATTACTGTTTTCATGTGAATATTAATGATATATGGTGATTAGGTCATGATAGCTATCAAAATACGAATGACTTGGCCAGTTCAGTTGTCGCTAATAACACAGCACTGGATTGAGCTAGAGCTAGTGATTAATGTTTCCCAACAAAGAAATCAATCTCATTTGTGCCAAATGAAGTTGAATGAAGAGAAAGATGGAATGTTGTCAGTCCAAAGGGATGAAAAGAAGATTCCCACAGGGACCAAAGAAAATGTGTATGAGACTGTAAACTGCCAGTCACTTTGGATGACCAGGCATATGTTCTTATATGTCATTGTATACTAAACAAAAATATAACCACAATATGCAACTATTTCAAAGATTTTACAGTTACAGTTATATAGAAGGAAATCAGTCAATTTGAATAAAATCATTAGGCCCTTATCTATGGATTTCACATGACTGGGCAGGGGTACAGCCATAGGTGGGCCCAACCGCTGGGGAGCCAAGCCCAGCCAATCAGAATGAGGTTTTCCCCACAAAAGGGCTTTATTACAGACAGAAATACTCTTCAGCAACCCCCACCCTCCTCAGATGATCCCGCAGGTGAAGAAGCCGGATGTGGAGGTCCTGGGCTGGCGTGGTTACACGTGGTCTGTGGTTGTGAACATTGCTGGGATCTATTAATTCAGCTCATGCAAAATGCGACCAACACTTTATATGTTGTGTTTATATTTTTGTTCAGTATAATAAGAGGGTATTGTGCTACTGTGAAATAATATTTTTCTATAACATATTATTTGAGATAGTCACAGTTTTTAGCAAACTCTTTATAGCATAGCTTTATAATGTACTTTATACTTAAGACTCTCATGATTGTTCACAGTCCATTAGGTACTATTTCCCAGCAGCAGGATCTTTCACACACCATAAAGTTGGTTTTGCATTCTCAGAACCCTCCTCACTGTACTTTAGCTGTTTCACACTCCATAAAGTCTGTTTTACGGCCTTGTGTGTGTGTGTGTGTGTGTGTGTGTGTGTGTGTGTGTGTGTGTGTGTGTGTGTGTGTGTGTGTGTGTGTGTGTGCGCGTGTGTGTGTGTGTGTGTGTGTGTGTGTGTGTGTGTGTGTGTGTGTGTGTGTGTGTGTGTGTGTGTGTACATAAGAAGCAGTAAACCCCAGTGGGGGTCCTCCTTGTTGGTTTAGTCTGAATGGGGCTCTCCCTGGCCCCGACCTGTCCCTCCACCCCATTAAAGGTGAAATAAAAAAAATAAAAAAATTAACACAGGCCCCCGCGGCCCCCAGCAAACCTCAGCCTTAACCCTGACTCCTGGGCAACAGAATGACACACACTGAGAGAGCAGACGCCTAGAGACAGAGACAGAGAGAGAGAGAGAGAGAGAGAGAGAGAGAGAGAGAGAGAGAGAGAGGGACCTCGCTTTGTAGTATACTCCTACAATTAACCCTTCTAAAGAAATTGAGTAGGAAATCAATCATTTCTAGGCCATTGGTACTAGTCTGTGGCAACATAAATGGCATAAATGATTCACTATGGTGAATCACTAAAACAATACAGAAATACACTACTGAAAAATTAGGAACATCACATCAGAAATCAGTGTTATTGAAGAATCCATAGACTGTAACCACTTCTGGGAAACAAAGAGTTATCTATCCAAAACGGAGATGTATGAGTAAACCCCTTCACCAATATTTTAAACCCTATAACAAAGAACAAACAGCAAAAACATATACATGATCAAATACAAATCTTAGAATCAACTATTAAAGACTACCAGAACCCACTGTATTCTCCAATTATATTGAAACAAACTACATTTACATTACATTTTACATTTACATTTTAGTCATTTAGCAGACGCTCTTATCCAGAGCGACTTACAGTAGTGAATGCATACATTTCATACATTTTTTTCCGTACTGGTCCCCCGTGAAACTACAGGACAAAATACAAATCCTCCAACCCAAAAAGGCCTGTGGTGTTGATGGTATCCTCAATGAAATGATAAAATATATAGACTGCAAATTCCAATTTGCTATTCTTAAACTCTTTAACATCATCCTTAGCTCTTGCATCTTCCCAAATATTTGGAACCAAGGACTGATCCCCCCCCCCCCCCCCCCAACCCACAAATGTTAAGACAAATTTGACCCCAATAACTACCGTGGGATATGCATCAACAGCAACCTTGGCGAAATCCTCTGCATTATCATTAACGGCAGTCTCATACATTTCCTCAATGGAAACTATGTACTGAGCAAATGTCAAATTGGCTTTATACCAAATTACTGTACAACAGACAACGTATTCACCCTCCCTAATTGACAAACAAACAAACAAAAACAAAGGCAAAGTCTTCTCATGCTTTGTTGATTTCAAAAAAGCTTTTGTCTCCATTTGGCATGAGGGTCTACTATACAAATTTATGGAAAGTGGTGTTGGGGGAAAAACATACAACATTGTAAAATCCATGTACACAAACAACAAGTGTGTGGTTAAAATTTCCACAGGACCTTGGGGTGAGACAGGAATGCAGCTTAAGCCCCACCCTCTTCAACATATATATCAACGAATTGGTGAGGACACTAGAACAGTCTGCAGCAGCCGGCCTCACCCTACTAGAATCTGAAGTCAAATGTCTACTGTTTGCTGATAATCTGGTGCTTCTGTCCCCAACCAAGGAGGGCCTACAGCAGCACCTAGATCTTCTGCACAGATTCTGTCAGACCTGGGCCCTGACAGTAAATCTCAGTAAGACAAAACTAATGGTGTTCCAAAAAACGTTGGAAGAGGTTAGACAGAAAGAGAGAGATAGCGACATTGAGAGAGAAAGAGAGAGACGAGGAGAGAGAGAGAGAGACAAGGAGAGAGAAAGAGGGAGCGAGAGAGAGAGAGAGAGACAAGGAGAGAGAAAGAGGGAGCGAGAGAGAGAGAGACAAGGAGAGAGAAAGAGCCTATCCTTGCTATTGAGAAAAGCCGCCGTAGGCAGACCTGGTTCTCAAGAGAAGACAGGCTATACGCACACTGCCCACAAAATGAGGTGGGAACTGAGCTGCATTTCCTAACCTCCTGCCAAATGTATGACCATAATAGAGACACATATTTCCCTCAGATTACACAGATCCACAAAGAATTCACAAATAAACCCGATCTTGATAAACTCCCATATCTACTGGGTGAAATACCACAGTGTGCCATCACAGCAACACAATTTGTGACCTGTTGCGGCAAGAAAAGGGCAACCAGTGAAGAACAAACACCATTCTAACAACAACCCATATTTATGTTTGTTTATTTTCCCTTTTGTACTATAACCATTTGCACATCTTTAGAACACTGTATATAGACATAATATGACATTCGGAATGTCTTTATTCTTTTGGAACTTCTGTGAGTGTAATTTTTACTGTTCCTTTTTATTGTTTATTTCACTTTTGTATATTATCTACTTCACTTGCTTTGGCAATAATAACATATGTTTCCCATGCCAATAAATCCCCATGAATTGAATTGAAAGAGGAAGAGACAGAGACAGAGAGGCAGAGGCAGAGAGGGAGAGGGAGAGTTAGAGAGAGAGAGAGAGAGAGAGAGAGAGAGAGAGAGAGAGAGAGAGAGAGAGAGAAACAGAGATACAGAGATACAGAGTAGGGAGAGGAGAGGGAGAGAGAGAGTGAGACAGAGAGAGGGAGAGGAGAGAGAGGGAGAGAGAGAGAGAGAGAGAGAGAGAGAGAAACAGAGATACAGAGTAGGGAGAGGAGAGAGCGAGAGACAGAGAGAGGGAGAGGAGAGAGAGGGAGAGAGAGAGAGGTAGAGAGAGAGAGACAGAGAGAGGGAGAGGAGAGAGAGAGAGAGAGGGAGAGAGACCTCCCCGTCTCTCTCCAACTGTATATCTATATCAGAAAATACATCAAATGCTCAAACAGAAAAGTAATTGCAGTTTCTTTTTCACCAAGTTATTCCTGCCCCCCACCCCCCCAAGGCTCAGCAGTGACTGACCCCTCTCCCCTTTTCGTCTGCTAAGAGGGCTACAGGGAGGCATCAGCACAAATTACCTTTATTGATCCAGAGAGACAGGTGAATACCAAATAGGTGTGTGTGTGTGTGTGTGTGTGTGTGTGTGTGTGTGTGTGTGTGTGTGCGTGCGTGCGTGCGTGCGTGCGTTCGTGCGTGCGTGTGCATGTGTGTCCGTCGGTCTATCCATCTGTCTGTTGTAACGTAAGAGAGTAAGATAAAAGAGTAAGAGATAAACAGAGGAAGAAAGAGTAACATACACAAACCAGAAGAGAGGTACTGGCACTGACAACCTCTGCAGGTGTTTGTGTGCAGGTTGCTGCCATGATTTAGTGTTTGAATTCTGGCCACTACCAAACTCGTCTTTCTTCCTTCATCTAAAAAGTGACAAGAGCGGCTGTTTTTCCGACACCAATGCGGCATTGTCCTTTCAGCCCCAGGCCTATAAATCACTGATACTCCATTAGTTTCCAACTCAGAGTTAAATCAATGCGTGACTTACCAAATGAAATAGGGGATTATCGGGGTAATCACCTGGCAAAGGCTGACAAAATTTTAATTATCTAGAGCGCACACATTTCCACCACACACACACACACACACATAGAGGAGACCTAACTATTTGTGCAGGGTGAAATGTAATAACAAGTTTTTCTTTCTTCTAAAAGACAACAGCTATACGTGGCAGAAGCAGGTGTTCCAGAATGTTGATGTGGTAGCTGAGTCGAACTGTTAATTCTTTCTTGCTTGTCAGATGGATGACAAGGTAGCTCACTCCATAAAATATTCACGATCTGTTTCTCTCTCTCTCTCTCTCTCTCTCTCTCTCTCTCTCTCTCTCTCTCACTCTCTTTCTTACTCTCATTCTCTCTCTCTCTCTAGTTCTCTCTCTCTATCTCTCCCTCTCTAACTCTCCCTCCCTCTCTCTCTCTCTCTCTCTCTCTCTCTCTCTCTCTCTCTCTCTCTCTCACTCTATTACTGTCTCTCTTTCTTTCTTACTCTCATTCTCTCTCTCTCGTTCTCTCTCTCGTTCTCTCTCTCTCTATCTCTCCCTCTCTCACTCTCTCTCTCTGTCTTACTGTCTCTCTTTCTTTCTTACACTCGTTCTCTCTATATATATCTATTTCTCTCTCCCTCTCTCGTTCTCTCTCTCTATCTCTCCCTCTCTCTCGTTCTCTCTCTCTATCTCTCGTTCTCTCTCTCTTATTATCGTTCATCATCCATCTTACTGCTGCTAGAGACACGTTGTTGTCATTTTCATCTCACAAGTGTTATTTTTAGCAGAATGTGTAGGCATCTGTTCTGCAGCACAACAAAGTGAATAATGGTAAAATATATTTTCACAACATACATCCCAGATATAGATTGGAAAACTCAATCACCTTCAGGGTTGGGCGGGTTACTTTCTAAATTATAATCCGCTACAGTTACTAGTTACCTGTCCAAAATTGTATCAGTAACGTAACTTTTGGATTACGCAAACACAGTAACGTAATCTGATTACATTCAGTGACTTTTAGATTACTTTCCCCTTAAGAGGAATTAGAAGAAGACAAAAATGTATGTTACCAATTGAACAACATTTATTGCAGGATAAACCAGTGTTCAAGTTTACATAATTGGCTGTATATGAATGTATGTTACATTTTACTTTACGGGTTGGTTATGTAGGCTTCTTCTAACCCATAGCTTTCTACCACATATAATAATATGATTAAATTATATCTTTACAATAAAAACCAAAGTCTATCAGAATTCCAGTCATTCCAAAAAATGTTATACCCCTTGATCTTCAAGAATAAGACTTGGAAATATGGAAGTATAGATTAGCCAAATAGTTTTACCTGAGCATAACCCCAAAACTAAGGACTTATTAGCCAGCCCTATTCTGTTGTTTAGGATGTTGTTGTCATGGAGGACTGATTGGGCTCATTGATTCCAGTTGAAAAATAAATGCTGCGCTCATTGGCATTCTTTGAGAACTGCTGAAGAAGAAGAAAACCCCACTTGCATTCCATAGGCTGGGATCCACACTGTGCAGATGTTGCAAGAGTGCATTTTTCACTGGCTGTCCACTGGTTTCAAAAACAATGCTTGATAGGCAGCTTAAACTTCTTGAATTCAACCATTATTGGGTTCAAATACACATTTAGATTTGTGAACAGCCATCCAGAACAACCACAATCCGTAAGGAGCAAATAGCTAAATGAGAGAGTAGCAGTGTGATTCACATCAATGCTCTATGTAGATATCAATAATAAGTGATATCCGTATCGCTGTAGACTACACCACTGCTGTCATCCTTACCTCCAAGCGTTTATTCAAGTTGGATAATCTTTGGATGCTGACAGCAGTCGTACCATTGGAAGACATAGCTTGGACTGTAGCCTACAAAAGCCTATTCCTGCTCTTTTCCCGCGATCCATCAAGCACATTTGGTGTGTCATCATAGTGGTCTCTGACTTGTGGTCAGACTCTCTCAGGTGGAACAAACTTAAACTTGCACCTTTTTTCAATGCTGATTTGAATGTCACTGAGAAAACAGAGAAGTAATCATCCAGTTTTTCAAAAGTATCTGTAATCTGATTACAATATTTTTGCTGGTAACGTAACGGATTACGGTTAGCGTTTTTTGTAATCCCTTACATGTAACGGGTTACTCCTCAACCCTGATCACCTTATTCATAGCCTGATGTTTAGCAATGTAAAATATAATATTCACAGTCAATCACAATGACAGTTCAGTCACTGCACTATACCCTGTATGAAACATATTGGAAGTAATGCTGCATCTGATATCAAATCAAACATCAGATCTAACCAAACCAGCTGTGCTCAGAGATGTGACCTATAGGTGCAATACTACCCTCAACTGGTGGACAGGGAGAGTTACAATACAATGGCTTAAGAAACCAGACAGAGAAAGAGGAGTTTGCGATCACGCTTTTGACTCTCTTGCTCCACCTGCTGTTCAAATTGTGATAACACAAATAATAATGGCTATGTCTTTATTTAGAAACTACATGATAAAGTGGTAACTAAACAATAATTACAATGTACTTCTTTGTTTCTTTGGGACTCATTGCAACAAGCATAACTCGGCACCATTGTAACCAAGTCTTTGAAGTAAATACAAGAATGCAGGGCGGCAGGTAGCCTAGTGGTTAGAGCGATGGACTTATAACTGAAAAGTTGCAAGATTGAATCCCTGAGCTGACAAGGTAAAAAAACTGTCCTTCTGCCCCTGAACAAGACAGTTAACCCACGGTTCCTAGGCTGTCATTGTAAATAAGAATTTGTTCTTAACTGACTTGTCTAGATAAATAAAGGTAAAACGAAATAAAAAAGTACCCATTGATACCTTGTACCAGATACATGCCAGACAATTTCTGTACTGTAAAATAAAGTGCTACCCACATGATGCTCTACTCTATAGGTAATAGTACTTTACATAAAGGACTCAGTAGATACCAACATAGTAATGCTGTGGTAACTACTTGTAATATGTTGTCTTCAGCCTCATGGCATTGATGTACTGCAACAAGACATTAAGATTTCAGACGTAAGTAATTGTATCACATCTAAGGATGAGTTTTCATTTAATCTCATTGCTTTTCATCGAGAAATGCTGGATGCATCCCACATGGCACCCTTTTCCCTACATAGTGCACTACCATTTTCCCTACATAGTGCATTAATTTCTGAGCCAGTTTCCCAAAAGCATCTTAAGGCTAAATTCATTGTTAGAAGCATAGGATCCTATGGTTCTAATGATTAACTATGGTTCTAATGATGAACTATGGTTCTAACAATTAACTATGGTTCTAATGATGAACTGTAGTTCTAACGATTAACTATGGTTCTAGCGATGAACAATGTTTCTAACGATTAACTATGGTTCTAAAGATTAATTATAGTTCTAACAATTAACTATAGTTCTAACGATTAACTATGGTTCTAACAATTAACTATGGATCTAACGATGAATTATAGATCTAACGATGTACTATGGTTCTAACAATGAACTATGGCTCTAATGGCCTTAAGATGCTTTTGGGAAACCGGGCACGATCAATAGTAGAGCACCATCAGGTCCAGGTCAATAGTAGAGCACCATCAAGCCCAGGTCAATAGTAGAGAACCATCAGGTCCAGGTTAACAGTAGAGCACCATCAGGTCAATAATAGAGCACCATCAGGTCCAGGTCAACAGTAGAGCACCATCAGGTCCAGGTCAATAGTAGAGCACCATCAGGTCCAGGTCAATAGCAGAGCACCATCAGGTCCAGGTCAATAGTAGAGCACCATCAGGTCAATAGTAGAGCACCATCAGGTCCAGGTCAATAGTAGAGCACCATCAGGTCCAGGTCAATAGTAGAACACCATCAGGCCCAGGTCAACAGTAGAGCACCATCAGGTCCAGGTCAATAGCAGAGCACCATCAGACCCAGGTCAACAGTAGAGCACCATCAGACCCAGGTCAACAGTAGAGCACCATCAGGTCCATGTCAATAGTAGAGCACCATCAGGTCAATAGTAGAGCACCATCAGGTCCAGGTCAATAGTAGAGCACCATCAGGTCAATAGTAGAGCACCATCAGGTCCATGTCAATAGTAGAGCACCATCAGGTCCATGTCAATAGTAGAGAACCATCAGGTCCAGGTCAATAGTAGAGCACCATCAGGTCCATGTCAATAGTAGAGAACCATCAGGTCCATGTCAATAGTAGAGCACCATCAGGTCCAGGTCAATAGTAGAGCACCATCAGGTCAATAGTAGAGCACCATCAGGTCCAGGTCAATAGTAGAGAACCATCAGGTCCAGGTCAATAGTAGAGCACCATCAGGTCCATGTCAATAGTAGAGATGCTGGATGCATCCCACATGGCACCCTTTTCCCTACATAGTGCACTACCATTTTCCCTACATAGTGCATTAATTTCTGAGCCAGTTTCCCAAAAGCATCTTAAGGCTAAATTCATTGTTAGAAGCATAGGATCCTATGGTTCTAATGATTAACTATGGTTCTAATGATGAACTATGGTTCTAACAATTAACTATGGTTCTAATGATGAACTGTAGTTCTAACGATTAACTATGGTTCTAGCGATGAACAATGTTTCTAACGATTAACTATGGTTCTAAAGATTAATTATAGTTCTAACAATTAACTATAGTTCTAACGATTAACTATGGTTCTAACAATTAACTATGGATCTAACGATGAATTATAGATCTAACGATGTACTATGGTTCTAACAATGAACTATGGCTCTAATGGCCTTAAGATGCTTTTGGGAAACCGGGCACGATCAATAGTAGAGCACCATCAGGTCCAGGTCAATAGTAGAGCACCATCAAGCCCAGGTCAATAGTAGAGAACCATCAGGTCCAGGTTAACAGTAGAGCACCATCAGGTCAATAATAGAGCACCATCAGGTCCAGGTCAACAGTAGAGCACCATCAGGTCCAGGTCAATAGTAGAGCACCATCAGGTCCAGGTCAATAGCAGAGCACCATCAGGTCCAGGTCAATAGTAGAGCACCATCAGGTCAATAGTAGAGCACCATCAGGTCCAGGTCAATAGTAGAGCACCATCAGGTCCAGGTCAATAGTAGAACACCATCAGGCCCAGGTCAACAGTAGAGCACCATCAGGTCCAGGTCAATAGCAGAGCACCATCAGACCCAGGTCAACAGTAGAGCACCATCAGACCCAGGTCAACAGTAGAGCACCATCAGGTCCATGTCAATAGTAGAGCACCATCAGGTCAATAGTAGAGCACCATCAGGTCCAGGTCAATAGTAGAGCACCATCAGGTCAATAGTAGAGCACCATCAGGTCCATGTCAATAGTAGAGCACCATCAGGTCCAGGTCAATAGTAGAGCACCATCAGGTCAATAGTAGAGCACCATCAGGTCCAGGTCAATAGTAGAGAACCATCAGGTCCAGGTCAATAGTAGAGCACCATCAGGTCCATGTCAATAGTAGAGAACCATCAGGTCCATGTCAATAGTAGAGCACCATCAGGTCCAGGTCAATAGTAGAGCACCATCAGACCCAGGTCGATAGTAGAGAACCATTAGGTCAATTGTAGAGCACCATCAGGTCCATGTCAATAGTAGAGCACCATCAGGTCAATAGTAGAGCACCATCAGGTCCAGGTCAATAGTAGAGCACCATCAGACCCAGGTCGATAGTAGAGAACCATCATGTCAATAGTAGAGCACCATCAGGTCCATGTCAATAGTAGAGCACCATCAGACCATCAGACCTAGGTCGATAGTAGTGCACTATATGGGGAAAAGGGTGCCATTTGAGACGCAATATCTTTCTGCTGCCGGCGATAGTGGGTGTGACTCTGGAAACCTCAAAGCCAGACTGCTTGGCTGTGTCTGTCTCTTTCACCCTCCCCAGGCCAGTGTCAACACCCTCCCAATGCACACACTCACTGAGCCAGTCAAATCAAATTAAATCAAATCTAATTTTATTTGTCACATGCGTCAAATACAACAGGCGTAGACCTTACAGTGAATTGCAACAAAGTAGTTTTAAGAATTTTGGGGGGGAAAGTTAACAAATAATTAAGGAGCAACAATAAAATCAGAGTAGCGAGGCTATATACAAGGGGTACAGAGTCAATGTGTGGGGGCACAGGTTAGTCCAGGTAATTGAGGTAATATGTACATGTAGGTAGAGGTAACACCCTCCACAAGCACAGGTTCACACTTTCAGTCAGGCCTTTCCAGATGAAACAGTTAGCTATACATTAAGGTTAGGGAGGTGGAACATACATTTTGAAACTGAGAGAGAAATAATAAACAACTTTAGTGGTATTGCTATTGCTGTTTGTCCCTGACATTGTATAGGTAGCATTGAACAAGTAACGAACATGAAAAAGTTGGTCTCGAAAATCGGAATAATAAAACTAAACAAAGCAAAGGGGTAGTTTCAGTTTCTGCTTCAGTGTTTTAATGAATCCCTCTGAAACTATACCCACCTTCTCCATTGGATTCCATTTTCTCTCAATGTCCTATATGAAACTTTACTGTAATACCATATGTATCAACTGTCTCAGAGGAGTGCTGATCCAGGATCAGGTCTCCCCTGTCCAAGTAATCATATTCATTGTGATCTTCAAAGCCACACTGATCCTAAATCAGCACTCCTACTCTGAGACGCTTGATACATAACGGCCCCAGGTCTTAAGGTCACAGGGGCATGTGACTGCCATGTCCCTTCTCCGGCACATTCAGTGTTCTTCAACCTGGAGGTGTGCATTCTTCACGCCCCGGCAGGCAGGGCAACAACACCCCGAAAACTAGTGGACCTCTCACCTTACCCTGGGAACTGATCGACGGACAGAGTTCATTCGAAGTTTCTTCAAAGTTCAGAGTGTTAGTTTGAAATAAGGGTTAAGATGGAAGATACAATAATAAAGAGAGCATAATATCGTAACAGGAGAGAGAGAGAGAGAGAGAGAGAGAGAGAGAGAGAGAGAGAGAGCGAGAGAGAGAGAGCACATCATCGCAACACTGCATATATACAAAATATGACGTTTGAAATGTCTTTATTCTTTTGGAACTTTTGGAAGTGTAATGTTTACTGTTCATTTTTTATTGTTTATTTCACTTTTGTTTATTATCTATTTCACTTGCTTTGGCAATGTAAACATACGCTTCCCATGCCAATAAAGCCCTTAACTTGAAATTGAAATTGAATTGAGAGGCTGTAAAGGGGCAAAATTTTGGGACCTATGGATCATGCGGTCAAAACCTATTGACCTGTACCACAAAAGCCAGTGTGGTAGAGGTAGAGACAGAACTATGCCCTTATGATCCATGGTTTCAGAAAAGGATAGGGCATACTCATAACAGAACTCTACAGTAATAAGTTAACAGTAGATGTCAAAATATATCTTCTATTTGATCTAGTTCTATGATCTCGTCAATACCAAGTTTCAAGTTTCATCAGGTCAATGATGTGTGCAGTACATGCGCCAGTCTCTGGTTCATTCAGAGTTGCTTTCACCCCTGGAGGTGTGTAAACTTCACGCCCAACCATGCCGACACCTGAATATGAGCACAGAGTGGGTTCTTAGTTCCCACAGGAGGACCAGCAACACTTCACCCTGGTTAAGTCTGGACAGGGGTTGAAAAGTTGATCTAAAAGTTCAGAAGTTTACCATGTTGGTTCCATCCAGGTGGACCAGCACATAGCCTCTTATCGGAGACAAAGTGAAGCTAAAAATGAAGAGAGCAGTCCAACAAATAATTCCCATAAGAGTCCAGGTCAAGTCAATATCATGTCAATATCATGTCAATATCAGGTCAATATCAGGTCAATATCAGATCAATATCAGGTCTTTATCAGGTCAATATCACGTCAAAATCACGTCTTTATTAGGTCAATATCATGTCAATATGAGGTCAATATCAGGTCAATACCAGGTCTTTAATTGGTCAAAATCACGTCAATATCACGTAATTATTAGGTCAATATCAGGTCAATATCAGGTATTTATTAGGTCATTATTAGGTCAATATCAGGTCAAAATCAGGTCTTTATTAGGTAAATATCAGGGCTTTATCAGGTCAATATCAGGTCAGTATCAGGTCAATATCATGTCAGTATCAGGTCAATATCAGGTCAATATCATGTCTTTATTAGGTCAATATCAGGTCAGTATCAGGTCAATATCAGGTCAATATCAGGTATTTATTAGGTCATTATTAGGTCAATATCAGGTCAAAATCAGGTCTTTATTAGGTAAATATCAGGGCTTAATCAGGTCAATATCATGTCTTTATTAGGTCAATATCAGGTCAGTATCAGGTCAATATTAGGTCAATATCAGGTATTTATTAGGTCATTATTAGGTCAATATCAGGTCAAAATCAGGTCTTTATTAGGTAAATATCAGGGCTTAATCAGGTCAATATCAGGTCTTTATCTGGTCTTTATTAGGTCAATAACAGGTCAATATCAGGTCTACATCAGGTCTTTATTAGATAAATATCAGGTCAATATCACATCTTTATAAGGTCAAATTTCATGACAATATCAGGTTTTCTTCAGGTCAATATCAGTTCTTTATCAGGTCAAACTTCATGTCAATATCAGGTCTTTATTAGGTCAATATCAGGTTAATATTTATTTAACTAGGCAAGTCAGTTAAGAACAAATTCTTTTTTTCAATGACAGCCTAGGAACAGTTCTGGGGCAGTTCTGGGCCCCTTGTTCAGGGGCAGAATTTTTTAACTTGCAAACTCTGGGATTCAAACTTGCAACCTTTCGGATACTAGCCCAACGCTCTAACCACTAGGATACCTGCCGCACCAAAATCAGGTCAATATCACGTCAATATCACATCTTTATTAGGTCAATATCATGTCAATATCACGTCAATATCACGTCAATATCAGGTCAATATTAGGTCAATATAGGGTCAAAATAAGGTCAAAATAAGGTCAATATCAAGTCTTTATTAGATCAATATCAGGTCAATATCACGTCAATATCACGTCAACATCACATCTTTATTAGGTCAATATCATGTCAATATCCCGTCAATATCAGTGTCACGGCTGTCAAAAGGATCGGACCAAAATGCAGCGTGTTCGTAGTTCAACATATTTTATTTAACGTGAAACTGAAATGCAATACACTAATACTTGAAACACAAAAACAACAAACCATGACGCAGAGAGAAAACACACTACTCAAAATATAATCACCCACAAAAACAGGTGGGACAAACATCAACTTAAATATGACCTCCAATTAGAGGTAACGAGGATCAGCTGCCTCCAATTAGAGATCAACCCACACAACACCAACATAGGCTCCGGACTGGGGAGCGTCACTGGAGGCTCCGTACTGATGAGCGTCGCTGGAGGCTCTGGACTGAGGAGCGTCACTGGAGGCTCCGGGCTGAGGAGCGTTGCTGAAGGCTCTGGACTGAGGAGCGTTGTTTGAGGCTCCATACTTGTGAGCGTCGCTGGAGGCTCTGGACTGAGGAGTGTCGCTGGAGGCTACGGACTGAGGAGCGTCGTTGGAGGCTCCGGACTGGGGATGCGCACTGGAGGCCTGATGCGTGGGGCTGGCATAGGAGGCGCCAGACTAGTAACACACACCTCAGGGCGAGTGCGGGGAGCAGGAACAGGATATACTGGGCCGTGGAGGCGCACTGGAGATCTCGAGCGTAGAGCTGACACAACCCATTCTGGCTGGATGCTCAACCTAGCTCGACTAATGCAGGGCGCGGGCACAGATCGCACCGGCCTGTGAATGCGCCCTGACGACACAGTGCGCATCACCGCATAACACGGTGATTTCCCCGTTACTCGCTCCCCACGGTAAGCACAGGGAGTTGGCTCAGGTCTCCATCCTGACTCTGCCAAACTTCCCGTGTGCCCCCCCAATTTTTTTTGGGGGGGGGGGATGCCTCAGGTGCTTCCTTCGTTGGGCTAGCTCCTCGTAATGTCACCATTCCTCCCTCGCTGTCTCCACCTGCTTCCATGGCAGGGTCTTGTCCCCTGCCATTACCTCCTCCCATGTCCAGGACATCCTCCATTCTCTCCTTTCCCTGGCCCAGGATCCCTGCTCCTCCTGGGCACGCTGCTTGGTCCTTTTTTGGTGGGTGATTCTGTCACGGCTGTCAAAAGGATCGGACCAAAATGCAGCGTGTTCGTAGTTCCACATATTTTATTTAACGTGAAACTGAAATGCAATACACTAATACTTGAAACACAAAAACAACAAACCATGATGCAGAGAGAAAACACACTACTCAAAATATAATCACCCACAAAAACAGGTTGGACAAACATCAACTTAAATATGGATCAACTGCCTCCAATTGGAGATCAACCCAAACAACACCAACATAGAAATACAAAACTAGAAACTGAACATAGAAATACAAAAACAGACAAACACCCCCTGTCACGCCCTGACCTACTCTACCATAGAAAATAACAACTTACTATGGTCAGTATCAGGTCTT
This sequence comes from Salmo salar, assembly GCF_965601325.2. NCBI lineage: Eukaryota > Metazoa > Chordata > Actinopteri > Salmoniformes > Salmonidae > Salmo > Salmo salar. The sequence goes on from NC_138305.1 coordinate 32,129,009, forward strand.
TACTAGGTCAATATCAGGTCAGTATCAGGTCAATATCAGTTCAATATCATGTCAATATCAGGTCAATATCAGGTCAAAATAAGGTCAATATCAGGTCTTTATTAGGTCAATATAATGTCAATATCAGGTCAATATCACGTCAATATCATGTATTTACTAGGTCAATATCATGTATTTACTAGGTCAATATCATGTATTTACTAGGTCAATATCATGTCTTTATCAGGTCAATATCAGGTCTTTATTAGATCAATATCAGGTCTTTATTAGGTCAATATCAGGTCAATATCACGTCTTTATCAGGTCAATATCAGGTCTTTACTAGGTCAAAATCATGTCTATATCAGGTCTTTAACAGGTCAATATCAGGCCTTTATTAGGCCTTTATCAGGTAAGAAATCATGTCAATATCATGTCAATATCAGGTCAATGTCAGGTCAATGTCAGGTCTTTATCAGGTCAATATCATGTCAAAATCATGTCAAAATCATGTCAATATCAGGTCAAAATCAGGTCAATATCACGTCTTTATCAGGTCAATATCAGGTCTTTACTAGGTCAAAATCATGTCTATATCAGATCATTATCAGGTCAATATCATGTCAATATCATGTCAATATCATGTCAATATCAGTTTTTTTACCAGGTCAATATCAGATCTTTATTAGGTCAATATCAGGTCAACATCAGGTCAATATCAGGTCTTTAACAGGTCAATATCAGGCCTTTATTAGGCCTTTATCAGGTGAAAAATCATGTCAATATCATGTCAATATCAGGTCAATATCAGGTCAATGTCAGGTCTTTATCAGGTCTTTATCAGGTGAAAAATCATGTCAATATCATGTCAATATCAGGTCAATATCAGGTCAATGTCAGGTCTTTATCAGGTCAATATCATGTCAAAATCATGTCAAAATCATGTCAATATCAGGTCAATATCAGGTCAATATCATGTTTATATCCTGATGAAGACAGCTTCGTTGTCGAAACGTTGGATATAACATTTTTGCATCTGAGCTCCTAGAGTGTGCGGCTCTCCCTTATTTTCAAGTGTTCTACACCGTTAGCCAGCAACTCGCCTTAATAGGTGTGCGTTTCTTTTTCTTCTAAAATATCATGTCAGTATCAGTTTTTTTTCAGGTCAATATCAGGTCTTTAACAGGTCAATAGCAGGTCTTTAACAGGTCAATATCAGGTCTTTATTAGGTCTTCATAAGGTCAATATCACATCTTTATCAGGTCAAATTTCATGTCAATATCATGTCAATATCAGGTAATATCAGGTCAATATCATTTCAATATCAGTTGTTTTTTATCAGGTCAATAGCAGGTCAATATCACATCTTTATCACGTCAAAATCATGTCAATATCAGGTAAATATCAGGTTTTTATCAGATCAATATCAGGTCAACATCAGGTCAATATCAGGTCTATATTAGGTCAATATCAGGTCAATATCAGGTCAATATCATGTCAAAATCAGGTCATTATCATGTCGATATCAGGTCAATATCATATCAATATCAGTTTTTCTTCAGGTCAATAGCAGGTCTTTAACAGGTCAATATCAGGACTTTATTAGGTCTTTATACAGTCAATATCAGGTAAATATCATGTCAATATCAGGTCAATATCAGTTCTTTATCAGATAAATATCAGGTCAATATTAGGGCTTTATCAGGTCAAATTTCATGTCAATATCATATCAATATCATGTCAATATCAGGTCAATATCACTTAAAATATCACGTCTTTATCACGTCAATATCAGGTCAATATCAAGTCTTTATTAGGTCAATATCACATCAATATCACATCTTTATTAGGTCAATATCAGGTCATTATCAGGACAATATCAGGTCTTTCATAGGTCAATATCATGTAAATATCAGGTCAATATCAGATCATTATCAGGTCAACATAATTTCAATATCAGGTCAATATCACGTAAATATCACGTCAATTTCAAGTCAATATCATGTATTTATTAGATCAATATCACGTCTTTATCAGGTCAATATCAGATCAATATCAGGTCAATATCAGGTCAATATCAGTTCATTATCATGTCAATATCACGTCTTTATAAGGTCAATATCATGTCAATATCACGTCAATATCATGTCAACATCAGGTCAATATCATGACAATATCATGACAATATCAGTTCAATATCAGTTCAATATCAGGTCAATATCAAGTCAATATCAGTTCAATATAATGAAAATATCATGTCAATATCATGACAATATCATGACAATATCATGTCAATATCAGATCAATATCAAGTCAATATCAGGTCAATATCAGTTCAATATCAGGTCAATATCAGGTCAATATTAGGTCAATATAATGACAATATCATGTCAATATCATGATAATATCATGTCAATATCAGTTCATTATCATGTCAATATCATGACAATATCAGGTCAATTTGAAGTCAATATCACGTATTGTTTAGATCAATATCACGTCTTTATCAAGTCAATATCAGGTCAATATCAGTTCAATGTAATGACAATATCAGGTCAATTTCAGGTCAATATCAGGTCAATATCATGTCAATATCAGGTCAATATCAGTTCTTTATTAGGTCAATATCATGTGTATATCAGGTCAATATCAGGTTAGTATCAGGTCAAGATTTGGTCAAAATTAGGTCAATATCAGGTCATTATCAGGTCATTATCAGGTCAATATCATGTCAATATCAGGTTTTTTTCAGGTCAATTTCAGGACTTAAACAGGTAAATATCAGGTCTTTAACAGGTCAATATCAGGTTTTTATTAGGTCTTTAACAGGTCAATATCAGGTCTTTATTAGGTCAATATCAGGTCAATATCATGGAAATATCAGGTCAATATCAGGTCAACATCAGGTCAATATCAGGTCAATATCATGTCAATATCAGGTTTTTTTCAGGTCAATTTCAGGACTTAAACAGGTAAATATCAGGTCTTTAACAGGTCAATATCAGGTTTTTATTAGGTCTTTAACAGGTCAATATCAGGTCTTTATTAGGTCAATATCAGGTCAATATCATGGAAATATCAGGTCAATATCAGGTCAACATCAGGTCAATATCAGGTCAATATCAGGTCAATATCATTTCAATATCAGGTTTTTATCAGGTCAATAGCACGTCTTCATCACGTCAAAATCATGTCAATATCAGGTAAATATCAGGTTTTTATCAAATCAATATCAGGTCACTATCAGGTCAATATCAGGTCTATATTAGGTCAATATCAGGTCAATATCAGGTCAATATCATGTCAAAATCAGGTCTTTATTATGTAGATATCATGTCTATATCAGGTCAATATCAGGTCAGTATCAGGTCAATATCAGGTCAATATTAGGTCAATATCAGGTCATTATCATGTCGATATCTGGTCAATATCATGTCAATATCAGTTTTTCTTCAGGTCAATAGCAGGTCTTTAACAGGTCAATACCAGGGCTTTATTAGGTCTTTATACAGTCAATATCAGGTAAATATCATGTCAATATCAGCTCAATATCAGGTCAATATCAGTTCTTTAACAGGTCAATATCAGGTCAATATTAGGGCTTTATCAGGTCAAATTTCATGTCAATATCATGTCAATATCATGTCAATATCACGTAACATATCACGTCTTTATCACGTCAATATCAGGTCTTTATTAGGTCAATATCACATCAATATCATGTCTTTATTAGGTCAAAACCAAGTCTTTATTAGGTCAATATCAGGTCAATATCAGGACAAAGTCCGAAGTCGATGCCCCTCCTTGTTGCCCGTCTTGCCGAGGTTCAGCTTGAGGTGGTGATCCGTCATCCACACTGATATGTCTGACAGACATGCAGAGATGCGATTCGCTGCCTGGTTATCAGAAGGGGGAAAGGAGAAGATTAATTGTGTGTCGTCTGCATAGCAATGATAGGAGAGACCATGTGAGGATATGACAGAGCCAAGTGACTTGGTGTATAGCGAGAATAGGAGAGGGCCTAGAACAGAGCCCTGGGGGACACCATAGCGCATGGTGCGGAGACAGATTCTCGCCACGCCACCTGGTAGGAGCGACGATTTCGTCCCACATACCCTAGAGAGGTTAATCCTGACAGGACTGTTTGGCTGTCATTTCTTTTCGTGTTTTGTTTGTAGTGTTCATTCGTTTATTAAAATCCTTTATGATGAACACATCCTCCGCTGCACCTTGGTCTCATTGCGACGACGGACGTTACAGAATCACCCACCAGAAAAGGACCAAGCAGCGGAGGAGGGAGCAGCACCAGGAGAAGAGCATTCAGGATTCCTGGAAGTGGGAGGAATTACTGGACGGAAAAGGACCATGGGCTCAAGCTGGGGAGTATCGCCGCCCGCAGTGGGAGATCGAGGCAGCGAAAGCTGAGAGGCGCTGGTATGAGGCAAGGGAGCGCAACTCGCACGAGAGGGGGCACACGGGGAGTGTGGCAGAGTCAGGTTGGAGACCTGAGCCAACTGCTTACCGGAAGCAGCGTGGTACTGGTCAGGCACCGTGTTATGCTATGAAGTGCACGGTGTCTCCAGTGCGCACTCATAGCCCGGTGCGCTATAGGCCAGCCCCTCGCAAGTGCCATGCGAGTGTGGGCATCGAGCCAGGGCGGATTGTGCCAGCTCAGCGCGTCTGGTGTCTTGTGCGCCGTTTCGGTCCAGGTTATCCTGCGCCGGCTCTGCGCACTGTGTCTCCGGGGCGCTGGGAGGGCTCAGTTCGCCCTATGCCTGCGCTCCGCCCATGCCGGGCAAGAGTGGGCATTCAGCCTGGAGTATGGGTGGCAAGCCTACGCACCAGAACTCCAGTGCTCCCCCACAGCCTGGTCTATCCTGTGCCTCCTCCCAGGACCAGGCCTCCAGTGGTTCTCTCCAGCCTGGTCTATCCTGTGCCTCCTCCCAGGACCAGGCCTCCAGGGGGTCTCTCCAGCCTGGTCTATCCTGTGCCTCCTCCCAGGACCAGGCCTCCTGTGGGTCTCCCCAGCCTGGTGAGTCCTGTGCCTGCGCCCAGAGCCAGGCCTCCTGCATGTCTCCCCAGCCTGGTGAATCCTGGGCCAGAGCCGCCCGCCAGTCCGGAGCCGCCAGAGTCGCCCGCCAGTCCGGGGCCCCCAGAGTCGCCCGCCAGTCCGGGGCCGCCAGAGCCGCCCGCCAGTCCGGGGCCGCCAGAGCCGCCCGCCAGTCCGGGGCCGCCAGAGCCGCCCGCCAGTCCGGGGCCGCCAGAGCCGCCCGCCTGTCCGGAGCCGCCAGAGCCGCCCAGCCGGTCCAGGGCCGCCAGAGCCGCCTGCCGGCCGGGCGCAGCCAGGGTCGCCCGCCAGCCGGGCGCAGCCAGGGTCGCCCGCCAGTCCTCCGGCGCAGCCAGGGGCGCCACCTAAGTGGGCCAAGCCGAGGGTGGAGCGAGGTCCACGTCCCGCACCAGAGCCGCCACCGTAGGAAGGCCCACCCGGACCCTCCCCTTTAGAGCCAGGGTCGCCCGCCAGCCGGGCGCAGCCAGGGTCGCCCGCCAGTCCTCTGGCGCAGCCAGGGGCGCCACCTAAGTGGGCCAAGCCGAGGGTGGAGCGAGGTCCACGTCCCGCACCAGAGCCGCCACCGTAGGAAGGCCCACCCGGACCCTCCCCTTTAGAGTCAGGTTTTGCGGCCGGAGTCCGCACCTTTGGGGGGGGTACTGTAACGCCCTGGCCATAGAGAGGGTTCTTTTGTTTTCTATTTTGGTTAGGCCAGGGTGTTACATGGGTGGGCGCTCTATATTTATTTTTCTATGTTGGTTTGTTTCTTTTTTTTGGCCGTGTGTGGCTCTCAATCAGGAACAGCTGTAGATCGTTGTTGCTGATTGAGAGTCATACATAGGCAGCCTGTTTTTCCTTTGGGGTTTGTGGGTGATTGTTTTCTGTCTAGGTTTGTGTTAATCCTGACAGGACTGTTTGGCTGTTGTTTCTTTTCGTGTTTTGTTTGTAGTGTTCATTCGTTTATTAAAATCCTTTATGATGAACACATCCTCCGCTGCACCTTGGTCTCATTGCGATGACGGTCGTTACAGCTTGGTCGCCTGTTGGAGCATGACCTGTATGTCATGGCTGAGAAATGCCTGTTCTTTCAACAGTCCGTCTCCTTCCTAGGGTATCGCCTATCCACGTCAGGAGTGGAGATGGAGAGTGAGCGCATTGCAGCGGTGCGTAATTGGCCAACTCCCACCACGGTAAAAGAGGTGCAGCGATTTTTAGGGTTTGCCAATTACTACCGGAGGTTTATCCGGGGTTTTGGTCAGGTAGCTGCTCCCATTATCTCATTGCTGAAGGAGGGTCCGGTGCGCTTGCAGTGGTCGACTGGGGCGGACAGGGCTTTTAGGAAACTGAAGGCTCTGTTTACCTCGGTTCCTGTGTTGGCTCATCCGGATCCGTCTTTGCAATTCATAGTGGAGGTGGACGCGTCTGAGGCTGGGATAGGAGCTGTGCTCTCTCAGCGCTCAGATACGCCACCTAAGCTCCGCCCCTGTGCCTTCTTTTCTAAGAAGCTCAGCCCGGCGGAGCGAAACTATGACGTGGGGGACCGGTAGCTGTTGGCTGTCGTCAAGGCTTTGAAGGTGTGGAGACATTGACTTGAGGGGGCTAAACACCCATTTCTCATCTGGACTGACCACCGCAATCTAGAGTACATCCGGGAGGCGAGGAGACTGAATCCTCGCAAGGCAAGGTGGGCCATATTTTTCACCCGTTTTGTGTTTACCCTCTCTTACAGACCAGGTTCCCAGAACGATAAGGCAGACGCACTGTCCCGGCTGTATGACACAGAGGAGCGGTCCATGGATCCAACTCCCATAATCCCAGCCTCTTGTTTGGTGGCACCGGTAGTGTGGGAGCTGGACGCGGACATTGAGCGGGCGTCACGTGCAGAGCCCGTTCCCCCTCAGTGTCCAGCTGGGCGTCTGTACGTTCCGTCTGCTGTCCGTGACCGACTGATCTACTGGGCGCACACGTTACCCTCCTCTGGTCATCCTGGGATTGGTCGGACGATGCGCTGTCTTAGTGGGAGGTACTGGTGGCCCACCTTAGCTAAGGACGTGAGGGTTTATGTTTCCTCCTGCTCGGTGTGCGCCCAGTGCAAGGCTCCTAGACAGCTACCCAGAGGTAAGTTACAACCCTTACCCGTTCCACAACGGCCGTGGTCGCACCTGTCGGTGGATTTCATAACCGATCTTCCACCTTCACAGGGTAACACCACGATCCTGGTCGTTGTGGATCGTTTTTCTAAGTCCTGTTGTCTCCTCCCTTTGCCCGGTCTCCCTACGGCCCTACAAACTGCAGAGGCTCTGTTTACACACGTCTTTCGGCACTACGGGGTGCCTGAGGATATAGTGTCTGATCGGGGTCACCAGTGCACGTCTAGGGTCTGGAAGGCATTCATGGAGCGTCTGGGGGTCTCGGTCAGCCTTACCTCGGGTTTTCACCTTGAGAGTAACAGGCAGGTGGAGAGAGTTAACCAGGTTGTGGGTGGGTTTCTGAGGTCTTATTGCCAGGACAGGCCGGGGGAGTGGGCGGCGTTCGTGCCCTGGGCAGAGATGGCTCAGAACTCGCTCTGCCACTCCTCCACTAACCTCTCTCCTTTTCAGTGCGTGTTGGGGTATCAGCCGGCTCTGGCCCCTTGGCATCAGAGTCAGACCGAGGCTCCTGTGGTGGACCACTGGTTCCGGCGCGCGGAGGAGACCTGGGACGCCGCTCACGTCCACCTTCAGCGCGCCGTACGACGCCAGAAAGTTGCCGCAGACCGTCACCGCAGTGAGGCCCCGGTGTTCACACCAGGGGACAGGGTCTGGCTCTCGACCAGAAACCTGCCCCTCCACCTGCCCTGCCGGAAGCTGAGTCCACGGTTTGTGGGGTCGTTTAAAGTCCTGAGGAGAGTGAACGCGGTATGTTATAGGTTAAAGCTTCCCCTACATTACCGCATTAACCCCTCGTTCCATGTATCTCTCCTCAGACCGGTGGTGGCTGGCCCGCTCCAGGAGGCTGAGGTGCGGGAGGTTCCTCCGCCCCCTCTGGACATTGAGGGGGCCCCGGCGTACTCCGTTCGATCCATCCTGGATTCGAGATGACGTCGAGAGGCCTTCAGTACCTCGTGGACTGGGAGGGGTACGGTCCGGAGGAGAGATGCCGGGTTCCGGTGGAGGATGTGTTAGATCCTTCCCTGCTGCGAGAGTTCCATCGTCTCCATCCGGATCGCCCTGCACCTTGTCCTCTGGGTCGTCCCCGAGGCCGGTGTCGATGCACTGCTGGAGCCGCGCGTCGGGGACTGTCACGACTTCTGCCGAAGTCGATGCCCCTCCTTGTTCGGGTGATGCTTGGCGATCGACGTCACCGGTCTGCTTGCCATCACTGATCCATTTTTCATTTTCCATTGGTTTTGTCTTGTTTTCCTACACACCTGTTTCCAATCCCATTCATTACATGTTGTGTATTTAACCCTCTGTTTTCCCTCATGTCCTTGTCCGAGATTGTTTTGTTTGTTATTGATTTTCGCATATTTTTGTATTGATGGGCTAGGGTATTTTTACCCATGTTATTTTTATGTACGTTGGTTTTTGGAGTTCGTGTAAGTTTAGTATTTATTAAACTACTCCAGCTAAACCAAGTTGGTTTCTCCTGCGCCTGACTTCCTTCCCACCTACACACACGACGATGACAATATAGGTCAATATCATGTAAATATCAGGTCAACATCAGGTCAATATCAGGTCAATATCACATCTTTATCAGGTCAATATCAGGTCAGTATCAGGTCTTTATCAGGTCAATACCAGGTCAATATCATGTCAATATCAGGTCTTTATTAGGTCAATATCACGTCTTTACCAGGTCAATATCAGGTCAATTTCAGGTCAATATCAGGTCAATATCATCTCAATGTCACGTCTTTATCAGGTCAATATCAGGTCAAAATCACGTCAATATCACGTCAATATCACGTCAATATCACGTCAATATCACGTCAATATCAGGTCTTTATCAGGTCTTTATCAGGTCTTTATCACGTCAATATCAAGTCAATATTAGGTCTTTATCTGTCACGTCCTGACCAGTAAAAGGGGTTGTTTGCTATTGTAGGTTGGTCAGGGCGTGGAAGAGGGTGTTTGTTTTGTGTGTTTCGGGGTTTTTGGTGTGTGTTCTATATTTTCTATTTCTATGTGTTTATCTGGGTTTTCTATTTCTATGTTGGGGTCATGATTGTGCAGTGCTGAAGGTCACAAGGTGAGTTATAAGTCATGATCGTGCAGTGCTGAAGGTCACAAGGTGAGTGAGAAGTCATGATCGTGCAGTGCTGAAGGTCACAAGGTGAGTTAGAAGTCATGATCGTGCAGTGCTGAAGGTCACAAGGTGAGTGAGAAGTCATGATCGTGCAGTGCTGAAGGTCACAAGGTGAGTTAGAAGTCATGATCGTGCAGTGCTGAAGGTCACAAGGTGAGTGAGATCGGGAAGAAGTCATGATCGTGCAGTGCTGAATACGCCATGCAGACCTAATCACCCAACGTCGGTGCCCAACCTCAGTAATGTTCTTGCAGCTGAATGGAAGCAAGTCCCTGTAGCAAGGTTCCAACATCTAGTGGAAAGCCTTCCCAGAAGAGTTGAGGCTGCAATAGCAGCAAAGGGAGGACCAACTCCTTATTAATGCCCATGATTTTGGAATGAGATGTTGGACAAGCAGGTGTCCACATACTTTTGGTCATGTAGTGTATGTCGAAGAAAGGTCCTGTTATTCATGGGACACACTTTTCAGGCCACTTCGATACAAATTGATTGTCATAGGGGTTAGGAGAGAATTTTCACTAACCTTAATCCTTTTCCTAACCTTCACCTAAGTCTCCTAACCTGCTGAGTAAGTTCTCCCAACCTGCTATGAAACCCAACCTGCTATGAAACCCAACCTGCTATCAAAAATTCACTTCGGTATCGAAGTGGCATATTCATCTCCTAGGCATTTCATATTTTGACATTGGAAATTCGAATCGACAAAATGGCTCCGCAATCACATTATTCCAATTTGCAACAATAGGCGGCTGGTAGCTTTGTCTATTTCTGCTTATTTGGTAGATTTTTTTCTACTGGTGGAACCAACACTTTTTGGGGCCGCAGGCAGCCTAGTGGTTAGAGCGTTAGCAGGGGCGAAAATCAACTTTGGAGGGGACAATTACATGACATTTTCTCAAGAGCAATTCCTGAGGGGGACACCAAAAGTAGTGTTGTAACACATAGCCTACATTGTAATATGGTAAATGTATATTGAGGAACCAAAGAAATAAGGTGTTTGCCGTACTCCTAACTACCGGTACCCAAAACTACACAACTAATCACAACAGCAATACCATTGCCTTTAACAAATCTTAGTTCAGTCACCAGTTTAAGTTGAGAGTGGGGGTATCCATGGCATTTTCCAATTATGTTCCTATTTTACAAGTCAAAAAAATTGAGAACCTTTCATAATGTTGCCAAACAAAGACTCAACAAACTTACCTGAGACTCCCTGTCTCTGCCAGTCTGTCCCTGCATATCTGTCCCCAACTCTGCTGTCTGTGTGCCATCTGTTGCCTGCTCTGCCTAATGACATCATTGTGAAACATTTCCATTAGAATTTCATTTCTTTCTTATGAACATTTTATCAACTAGTCTTTGAGATATTAGGCTACTAGGGTTCTTACTATGCGTCTTGGTGTATTGAAAAATACTCTGATGTCTGTCTTTCATTTTTCTGCCATTTTTCTACCTGGCTGGCTGGCTACACACACAAGTGAACTTTTAGGTTATTTACAGTAGGAGATGGGCTTCTATCATCTTCAATCATTCTATTTGGGCTTCGATCTAAAAGGTAGCTAGCAAATGTGAAACGGATTAAAATTACAAGAGTTGACAGCTGTATGAGTTCACCATTTACACAACATATGCTGCAACCTTTTGTAATTTTAATAGTTTGTTTCATATTGGCTGGCTTCCAACAATAGCTAAATTTGCAAAGCTAGAGAGCACCAATTCAGTTTCAGTGGTGTTTGCTATAATCTTTGCTACCCGGGTTAAATAAAGGTGAAATAAAATAAATAAATAAAAGTTCACTTGCGACAATTTAGCTTTTGCAACGAGACCATTAAATATATTTAAGACAATGGTAGAAGAGAGTGTAGTTCTGTTCAGTTTGGATTTCAGTTTATCGCTAACCTTATCACAGGGACTTTGAAGCACTAACTTACATCATCTGCATGCTGATTCCATCTTTGACGACGCCACATAAATGGAATAGGTACTAGCTAGCTTAATAGTTAATATTTGCGCGCTAGCTCTGCATATTCAGCTAGTGTGTGTGCGCGATTGACTGGATTAACCTCACGACAGTTATGTGCATTGAGTGCCTTTCAGACAGTAGATATGACCTCTCTGCAAGCTAAGGAACTGGCAGTGGATCAAACCATTGTGAGGCAAAGGGTGGGGGGGTTGCAATCTTTTGAAACTTAAAAACGCGCTATTAAGTGTCTATAATCAGCACAATTGCTTTCATTGCGTATTATTAATATTATTTAAATTACATAGTTATGTTTCAGTGATATATTGGGGGGACAAATCATATTTTTCCCAGGATGGGGGGGTCGTGTCCCCCCCGTCCCCCTCGGGATTTCCGCCCCTGAGCGTTAGGCCAGTGACCAAAAGGTTGCTATATCAATCCCTGAGTTTACAAGGTAAAAACCTGTCGTTCTGCCCCTAAACAAGGCAGTTAACCCACTGTTCCTAGGCTGTCATTGTAAATAAGATTGTGTTCTTAACTGACTTGCCTAGTTAAATAAAGGTAAAAAAAAATATATTGAAATGCTTGCAAAACGTGGTCTATTTTACACCTCGCAGGGTTAATTAACATATAGACCTAGATCTCTTGTAAATGAATCAACCGTTTGGGAGCACAAAAGGTACGGTGAGGAGGGTGATATGCATTTTAATAAAATGTCTATGATTACTTAACACCTCCCGTATAAGAGAATGGTCTGAAAAACAATGGTCTCTAAAAACAAACCTAACGCGTGCCGCCGGCGTGTATAAACTCCCCCCTCCTTTTCTTGACCGCCAGGCGCAGCTTGACCCTGTCCACATATCGGCACGTGCTATTTCACACTTGAAAAGCAAATGGTTCAAAAGGAGAAACCCATTGCAGTTGCAGAACGAAGGATGTCAGAGAGATCAAGTACATTCGTAGGCCTAAATTAATTGTAAATGTTGGCCTGTAGGTTTAGATGATTCAATTGTATTGATCATAGGGATGTTTCGTTTATATATATATATAAAAAATAGCCAATCAAAATAACAATATTGTATTCCTCTTCCTGTTGAGTAGAATACGCTTGAACTTGTCTAAATAAACCTTTAATCAAAAATGTATTATGAATCAAAAATAGGCCAAACCCCTATTCACATAACTGACTTGGCTAATATTATTTATAATTCTGAGACGTTTACAATATCCCACAACAAAAGTTACACCTATTCTAAAACATGGCCACTCTGGGTGCGAGCGTGACCATATGCTGCAGGTTTGCCAAAGTGTGACTTGACTGACACCTCACCACCGTGGCGCATGGACACTTTGGGTAGTGTCAATGCGCAATTTGACACGAGCACCCTGACCCGATATATACAAGGCGTCTGACTCGACTTTGTGATCACTCTCAATCGCAAACTCTCAGCGGATTTGCTCGGGACACTCTATCATCAGAAACCATGGAGAATATCATCTCTCATTGTGGATTAACTGGCGCAATTACCGGAGGAAACTCTGTTCAACAGCCCGCTAATTTGTGGAGACCTTGGGATGCCAAAGCAGGCAGGGAATGCAGGGCCGCGACACACATGGTTAGTACAGACTACTTTCAAAACGAAATTATTAGTGTCAATAGTTTGTAGAGGAATTAAGTTGGATGTTTCATAGGTGTAGCTATAGTGGACGAAATAGAATGCTAACATGATTGTCTTTCTTTATCCCCTCGCAGCTTTACACAAAGCCCATTGGAGGATTTCCAGACACCAAACACTGCAAGAGTCCTCAGATCACTCACCCAGTAAAGTAAGTGAAATTGCCTCAGTAATATCACCAACATACTCAGGCTACATTAAAGATATGCGTCTCGGTTTGTGCGTAATGGTGATTGAGATGGGCATTCTCTCCATATCCGTTCTCAACTATATCCTAGCCTACTTTGTATTTCCCATTCAAACTCCTAATGTGAGAACGTTTTGTGCTCTAGGTTGTTCTGGCCCAAATCGAGATGCTTCGATTATCTGTACCAGGATGCAGAGATGCTTCTGCGCAACTACCCAGTCCAAGCAACCATCTGCCTCTACGAAGACTCGAGCAGTGATGATGATGAGGACGATAGTGATGATGACGAGGAAGAAGACAGCGTGAAGGAGCTGAATTAAAAAAAAAGTCATTTCTCTCCAATTGAAAAAACGCTGAATGTATATTTTAATATGAAATTATAATATATTGGTGCATAATTTATTTTTTGTAAATATCTGTAAATATGCCATATGACTAAGGAATGACTAACACATTTGTCAAGGTAAACAGCATTTTATAATTTATATTTCATAATGGCCTACCTTTATTTCATTTTGTATCCAATGGAGGCCGTTGTAATAAAACAGTTATAAACTCAACAATGAGCTCCTTGAATCTGTGGATATGTTGGTTCTTCTTAAACAATCATTTAAAAAGGTTTATTTTGAGGACTATATCTCTTCCTTCGATTAGTTTAATTGACTTTGCTATCTATTATGTCCACCACTACCTTGAATCAAATTCTATTCTAGCCTCTTGATAAAAAAAATAATGAGATCCAGGGACACAATTTTCACTGGGGACAGGGGGACATGTCCCCCACACATTCTGAAATGGCATTTTTGTCCCCCCCCCCACAGTTTTATCATTGGAATGTGATTCAAAACGAGGCAACGGTGTGCTTTAGGACCATGCGGACGCCTCCAAGCGGTCGGGTAGGCTGTTTGGCATGTTTATCTGACTGGATACATTAAAATATATATTTATGTCCCCCCACTTCTTAAACCAAATTGCCCGTTGATCAGATCTATAATTTTGCTGAATACAAAATCTATGAACACCATGCATTTATTATGACCTCTGGTCTAGTAAGCTCCCATAACAAAGATTCTCTCTCATATGTATTGATTCACTCAAGACAGATGTTCATTCAAAAATAAAATCAAGAGTGGTTTCAATAATCCCTCTGACTGTGATCATTGAGGTGTAGGCTACAGTCAAGGAATGATCTGAGACCAAGGCATTTGGTTTGATGATCTAAAAAGAAAATGTATCATCCTTGGATGAGACGCAGAGGTTGCATACATCACTTGGACTGTTGGCCATGAGCACGTGCGACAGTGTCAGTGTCGCTTACCACTTCCTCTCGTAAAACAACAAAGTGCATAAACAAACAGACTCTCAGAGGACAGTGAGCATGAAAACTCCCTACTCATTAATGCCAAATGTGTGAGAGCCAAATGTCGGAATGCACACTTTCCATATTAAAAGTAATAGACCTGATATTTGTAATTACGTCTCACAGAGTCACGTCAGAATTAGACGTTCATCCATGTATATCAAATGTCAAATGTAGAAATTGTTGCAAACTTCAAATTTTAGTGTTTTTTTTTTTTTTTTTTTATCTTTATTTTAACAGGGAAAACAGACTGAGACCTGGACCTCTTTTACAGCTGTGCCCTGTGTAAACATGTTGACATGTACAGTTTTAGGCATACAGACAAGAACATTTCAAACATACAAAACAAAGACACAATTCAACAGAAACAATCACAGACAACATCATATTGATCCTCCATAACATTTTTGAAATGGGCAAGGGACACCAGAGTATCTAACTTAAGTTGGATCTGCAGTTTGTTCCATAAATAAGGTGCAAAGGAACTAAAGGCAGTCCTACCCAACTCCGTGGAGACCGCAGGAGTCTCTAATGTAATCCACTTCTGTGATCTGGTTTTAAAATTTGTATATCTAGTGGAAATTACTGATGATATATATGGAGGTAGTTTTAAAAGAAGTGCTTTATAAATAAACAAGAGAGCATGTTGCTCTCGCCTCACAGATAGAGAGGCCCAACCCACATGTTGATATAGGATACAGTGATGAGTTTTGTAACTATCACCCGTGATAAACCTGAGTGCACAATGGTAAATAGCATCCAGTGGTTTTAATGTGTTTGCCGATGCATGCATATAGATAATATCACCATAATCTAAAACGGACATAAAAGTAGCCTGCACAATTTGTTTTCTATTTACGGAGGACAGACGAGCCCTGTTTCTGTAAAGGAACCCTATCTTGAATTTGAGCTTTTTTCCCAATTCAGTAACATGTTTTTTAAAAGAAAGCCTATCATCTAACCATACCCCTAATTATTTATATGCAGAGACCTGTTTGATTTGAGTACCATCCAAGCTAGTGATTACAAAAGTGTTTCTAACTGAGAGTTTAGACCTAGAAAAAAACATGACATTTGTTTTCTTAGCGTTTAAAACAAGTTTAAGCTGTAAAAGAGACCCCTGTAGTATCCTAAAATCAGACTCCAACTGCATTAAAGCTTGGTCCGCTGTTGGAGCAATAGAGTACATCACTGTGTCATCTGCATATAAATGGAATTTACAATATCTGACATCACCAATGTTGTTTATATAAAGTGAGAACAATAGTGGGCCAATTATTGAACCCTGAGGGACCCCTTTAAGTAACTGTAAGGGGTCAGACTTGACCCCGTCGACCACGACGGCCTGAGTTCTATCTTTAAGTTTAATTTTAAGTTTAGGTATTAACTCTGAAATCTTAAGGTTAGACATTAACTTCACATTTTTAAGGTTAGGGTTAAGTTTAGACATTAATCCTGACTGATTAAGGTAAGGGTTAAGGTTTGGGATAGGCTTAAAACTAACGTCACAAAAACAACTTTTTATCTCTGGATTCGAACTTTGAATCAGAGGCAAATGCTTACACCCATCCACCATCCACATTTAGATTTGTTTGTATTGTATGTGAACTACTGTCATTGCCATTAGGACTCATTTGATAATAAATATGAAACATTTAACATGACATTAAATGTGCACAGTAGATATAAAAAAAAACATAGTAGCCATCCCGATGTCCACTATAGAAGACATTTATTGACAAGCTCTTATTTAGCTCTTATTTAATGTGAAAAAATATTACACCGCTCTGAAAACTTCCCAAACTATTCCTGAAATATTTACCTAATAGAAACAATTTGAATATCAAACTCACAAAAATGAAAAATGTACATTTCACAATTACACACACTTACCATCAAATGTGCTAACTGTGATGGTAATTGTGATGGGAACCATTTTGAAGAACCAGAAAGAAAAAATTATCCAGGTCCCACTCCCACATATCTGATATCATTGAAAAGCCCAGAATGTTCTCTCAAAGGTACAATAGGACCTAACACAGTGGCCTTAGAGATACAGAGATACAGACCAAGTGATACAGACCAAAAACCAATGTTCTTTAAAGAGGACAAAAATTAACTGCTCGGTCGCAGGAGGCTATTAGAATTATATTTGTGGCCTGGAAATGTATATTTCAATAGGGCTATCTGTTAAGTAAGACTTTCCATTGTTTCAAATTATTGAATGTCTATAGCCTATACTTATGAATAACAGGACATTTCATGGATATATTGTTTCTGAGTGTGCACATGCTCCTAGCCTACGCCTCGACTCATGTTACTGGCAATGTGAACTTTAATGAACTAACATGTTGAACTTTTCATCCACTATCACATTTTTCCCATGGTTAGGTGTAATGTTCAAGCTAACACTGTCTGGGCGGGTGCTGCTTATCCAGGTGTGAAGAATACACACCTTCAGTGGTGGGTGACTCAGCACTGCATGAGCTAAATCATGACTTCACACGCCCATTCAACTTCTGACCTGATGATGAATATATCAATGTGGGCATAACACATAACAAATTCTTGAGAAAAGATGAATACATACAGTATATATGATAATTCAACCCTCTCTCGCTCTGGCTCTCTCTCTCTCAATTAAATTCAAAGGGGCTTTATTGGCATGGGAAACATGCTTACATTGCCAAAGCAAGTGGAGTAGATAATAAACAAAAGTGAAATAAACAATCAGAAATGAACAGTAAACATTACACTCCAAAAATGTTTTTAAAGAATATAAACATTTCAAATGTTATATTACTGGCTATGTATAACAATGTAACAATGTGCAATAGTTAAAGTAAGAAAGGGAAAATAAATAGACAGATATACAGTACCAGTCAAAAGTTTGGACATATCTACATATTCAAGGGTTTTTCTTTATTTTACTATTTTCTACATTGTAGAATAATAGTGAAGACATCAAAACTATGAAATAACACATATAGAATCATGTAGTAACCAAAAAAGTGTTAAACAAATAAAAATATATTTTATATTTGACATTCTTCAAAGCAGCCACCCTTTGCCTTGATGCGGGCTCCTGAGTGGCGCAGCGGTCTAAGGCACTGCATCTCAGTGCAAGAGGCGTCACTATAGCCCCTGGTTCTAATCCAGGCTGTATCAAATCCGGCCGTGATTGGGAGTCCCATAGGGCGGCACACAATTGGCCCAGCATCGTTCGGGTTTGGCCGGGGTAGGCCGTCATTGTAAATAAGAATGACTAGCCATTTTTAAAAAGACAGCTTTGCACACTCTTGGCATTCTCTCAACCAGCTTCAGAAGGTAGTCACCTGGAATGCATTTCAATTAGCAGGTGTTCCTTCTTAAAAGTTTTCTAGGTTTTTCTTGGACCAGTTGCCAGGACCCCAAATACAAATTCCATATAGACACCATTGCCCTAGAGCACACAAAAAAACAATATATGCCTCATCCTAAACATCAGCGCCACAGGTAACTTCCACAAAGCTGTGAAGGATCTGAGAGACAAGGCAAGAAAGGCAAAGCAGATCCTGTTCTGATGAAACCAAGATTGAACTCTTTGGCCTGAATGCCAAGCGTCACGTCTGGAGGAAACCTGGCACCATCCCTACGATGAAGCATTGTGGTGGCAGCATCATGCTGTCGGGATGTTTTTAAGCAGCAGGGAAAGGGAGACCAGTCAGGATCGAGGTTAAAATGAACGGAGAAAAGTACAGAGAGATCCTTCATGAAAACCTGCTCCAGAGGGCTCAGGACCTCAGACTGCGGCGAAGGTTCACCTTCCAACAGGACAACAACCCTAAGCACACAGCCAAGACAACGCAGGAGTAGCTTCGGGAAAAGTCTCTGAATGTCCTTGAGTGGCCCACACAGCGCACGGACTTGAACCAATCAAACATCTCTGAAGAGACCTGAAAATAGCTGTGCAGCAACGCTCCACATCCAACCTGACAGAGCTTGAGAGGATCTGCAGAGAAGAATGGGAGAAACTCCCCAAATACAGGTGTGCCAAGCTTGTAGAGTCATACCCAAGAAGACTCGAGGCTGTAATCGCTGGCAAATGTACTTCAACAAAGTAATGAGTAAAGGTTCTGAATACTTACGTAAACATGACATTTAAGTTTTTTATTTTGAATACATTTGCAAACATTTCTAAAAAAACGTTTTTGCTTAGTCATTATGGGGTACTGTGTGTAGATTGATTTAATCAATTTCAGAATAAGGCTGTAACGTAACAAAATGTGGAAAAAGTAAAGGGGTCTGAATACTTTCCAAATGCACTGTATGAAGCAAGTGATAGAACCCTTCTTGAGCAATGAAAAAGCTGTCCCACTGCCAATTCTGCAATGCATAGCCTCCTATTGGCTCACCGTTGGTGAAAAACTACCCAAAGTCAATAACGTTAGGTATAATTCAAATGAAAACACACACTGGCTAACTAGCATTTGCTAGCTTGTTGACGTTGCTAATTTTCATCAATTTACAGGCAGGAATCCAATTCATGATATCAAGACTTGATCTGTACCCATTTAGAGAATGTACATGAGCTCTGTGCCTAGGCTGCCACTAGGTGAATGTGATTTCGTTCTGGGAGCCTGGGGTAAATTCTCAATCCCTCTCCTCAGTGGCAGAGCCAGAAGGGTTTCCTAATCTGGGACCTTGTTACATTTTAGGCTATGACTAGGACCCAGCGTGTTTCCTGGCCAGGTCATGTAGTGAGGAAACACTCCCAGCCCTAAAAGAACCTGGTAGAGGACCAGTGGGAGGAAGAGTACATATTTTTGTCCCAATTAACATTAAACAAAACTAACCCTAGTAAAGCTTTATAGGGTATTGATAATGACTAGTCTATAGAAATGCTTTACATAACACTTATAACCAAAATTACACTATATAAAGGGTTACTTGAAAGGTTACATCTGCTGCTTTACCAAGTATTGCCCAGCTTGATGTTTGCTTTGTAATGATTTCTGAATCATTCATATAGGCCTTATAAGGGGTTTATGAGGGCTTCATTAAGCCTTAAAAATTGTGCTTAGTTTCTAATGTCGCCAAGCCCAGTATACAGTGCTGTCATGTCTGTAGCTACCAGTTGCTGGTCGTGGCTGTATCGATCAAGCATCCCAGAGTATGATTGCTGATCTAGAATCAGCATGTCCATATAATGTTATTAATTATGATCTAAAAGGTAAAACTGATCCTGAATAAGAATTCCTCTATGACGCTTGATACGTTAGCTGATTGTCCCTCAACTAACCCAGCATAGCCTTGTTGTGATAGATCAGCATCTGCTGGTGCCATCCAGTGTGTGTGTGTGTGTGTGTGTGTGTGTGTGTGTGTGTGCGTGCATGCGTGCGTGCAATTGTTAACATGCAATACACATGAATACTTTCACAAACACACAAAAAGCAAAAAAACAACCACATTTTCAAACATATTGTTGGTCCCTCACAAAACCCAGAATGCTATGGGATTCAATTTTGTGCATTTTTTGATCTGCCTCGGTTAGCCAATTCTGATTCCCTCTCTTAGTGGGAGCTTCACATTGATACTCTCTGCAGGGATATAGGTTTTTTAGAAAGTCAAAACTTTCAATCAATGGGAGGCGGACAGCTTCGTAGCGAACACACCATGCTGTTATCAAATAGTTGAATCATGGGGGAGGTGAGTACTGGTTCCATCTGAAGACCACTGTTTATTCCTCACTGTTGGTGGCCAGGGACTAGTTGTTGGGCGTTATTGTGCTCTTCTTGTTTACATTCTTCACACACACACACACACCACACACACACACACACACACACACACACACACACACACACACACACACACACACACACACACACACACACACACACACACACACACAGGCTTTTGTTCCAGTCAACACAATGTGTTGTCAACAACCAGATTATCTACTGTAGTACCAAGCAGCTTCTTGAACTCTTTAATTAACTCTCTCTCTATCATCCCACTCCCTCTACATCTCTCCATCTCCCTCTATCATCATCCCTCTCTATCATTCCACTCCCTCTATCATCCTTCTGCCTCTATTATCCCTCTCTCCCTCAATCATCCCTCTCTCCCTCTATCATCCATCTTCTATATTCCCTCTCTCCATCTATCATCCCACTCTCTTTATCATCCCACTCCCTCTATCATCCCACTCTCTCTTCATCTCCCTCTCTCCCTCCTTCCTTCTGTCATCTTTCTCTTTTCTCCTGAATGGGTACTCTTTATGTGATTCCTTCTCCATGGCAACTGTCTCCGTCTGCTAACATGGTCTTAGTCCCAAATGAGGGAACTACTGTTGACCAAAAGTACATTGTAAAAAGTAATTTGTTCTCATAACAATTTTTGTTGTTGTTGTGGAAACCTGTTGCCTGGAACCATTCGAGTGTATATCACTGTTCAATACTTAACGGTGCACTATGCAGAAATCGAGCCATTTCCTGGTTGCTAAAATTCGAATAGTTTGCCTATTTTTCAGTTTGTGACAAACCAAGCAATATGTAGTGTAGAGACTCATTGTACCATCTAAACCGCTGTGAAATATTTTTTCAATAACCAAAAATATTGTATTTTCAGCTGTTTGAAGCTGGTGTACAAAACCGAAAGTAAAAGATGCAAAAAACAAAACTTCAGCACCGGAAGCATAGAAATAGCACAAAAAGAACATATCTACTGCTTCTTAGACTTGCTTTCAATGAGAATGACAGATCTATAACTCATAATTGTATGTGAATTTGGTCGGGTCACCCAAAAAGTTAGATGTTGCAGCTTAAAGTAATAAAGTGACATCAGCACCCATATGGTGATCTTTTACACTGTAAATACTGTTTTGTGTTTTGTGATCTTTTTGAACACTATATTACATAATGTATTCTGAACTATAACGATTGAAGTTACTTGAACATGACTATTTGTTGTAGTGAACATGTTGTTGGGTCCCTTCTTCATACATTATTAATCTTCATTACACAATTTTGTCAAGTGTCAGTAGTTCAGATTATTAATATCAGTGGTCGTGTCTTAAGGTTCAACATTGTTTTATGTATTTGACGATTTGTCATTTTAACCCACCTTAAGCAGACATTGTTGAGCACGGTGCTCACTCCTCTATAACTGGAGGTAGAACTGTAAACATAACAGAATGATGCATTAGCCTCTGTCATTATGAGTGGTGCACAACCTGACCTTGTTGATGGTGGGAAAGGCTTGTCTCATTATTGAACATCAATTTTCCTGACTGTTTTGATATCCATTCATCATGATCAATTACACTTCATAGCACAACAAACTGCTTAATACTCTTTTAGAAACATACTTTTCTTTGTTCAAACATGCATACAACATTGTGTAAAAGTATCATAAAATCTAAACGTTATAAATTACCCACAATCCTCTAAAAACAGTATTCACAACTTGCAAAAAAAATAGTTTTTTACTGAAATATCAATGTGTCTGACTACTACTTTATTATGTTAAGTAAAGACGTAAACACAATAGAATCAAAGTAAAAACAACTGATTTCATAAATGTTAGATATAATTTCAAATATTAAGCAATCATAACTTGTAAAAACTCAGTAACTTTAGATTAGCAGAACAGAGATAAATAAAGTTATATATTATTCAATAACCGAACATTTGTTAACAGTACTCAAAAACATTAAGGGGATAAGAACATCTCATTGAGTGCCACTTACATGATTTGAGTTCTACAGCCAGTTGAAGATGTTTGAGAAATCACTACTCAATTGCTTCAATGAGTTAGGCAATTACTTTTTACAGTGCACTATATAGTACAGCAACTATCATCCATATTCATACATGTCAGTAAGATTTTCTCGGTATTTGGTCATGTTGTCCATTGTTATCACACATGCCTGCTAAGTGGTTCACTGTGCAAATTGCTCCGTCTTCCTGTGAGTGGACGCACGCACGCACGCACGCACACACACACACACCCTAATGAATTGCTCTATGTGGTGAAGTCTGATGAAGTACAAAGGAGCAATTCATTAGGAGGGGTGTGTGTGTGTGTGTGTGTGTGTGTGTGTGTGTGTGTGTGTGTGTGTGTGTGTGTGTGTGTGTGTGTGTGTGTGTGTGTGTGTGTGTGTGTGTGTGTACGTGCGTGCGTCTGCTCATGTGATCCCATACGGCTGTCTAATGTAGACTTCTCTGCCTGGGTATGCAAAGATAAGTCTATTTAAATTGCATCTTGGAACTGCAGGATCAAGGAATTCTTATGGACATCGCTGTTTCTATGATTTACAGCCACAAAAACCTGTCCTTGACTTCAGATAAAGCTATGCTAATAGAAAGCTATTACCTAGAGATTTACTTGGTGTTTTCAAACAATTTGGAGCTCTTGCTGTGCCCTGGGTGTTTGATGCAGCCTAATTGTATCATGCTCTGGCAACCGATTGGCAAAGGCCCAGAAACCATGGAAACATCACTGTATATATTTGGAGAGGCATTTTATCTAGGGGTTGACTAGCTACTAAAACACAAATAAAACTCAACATAAGATAACTCAACATAGTAGGACAGGCTCACCAATGGCTCATATACAGTACGGCCACACAGAGATTTTTGTGCCTGAAATTTACGGATTGAACCATTGGTTTTTCAATGGGAGTCATTCGTTGCCGAGCGATGGACAATGATCTTCATTGTTCATCAGACAAATGCACATTGTCTGAAAAAAGGTTAAGATGAGCTGAACTTCTGTCGGACAAAAAAAATGAAATGAAGTGCATTTCATGTTTTCATACGTCCATCCATTCATCCATTCAACCGTCAGCATGCCTGTGTGTGTGTGTGTGTGTGTGTGCAATGATCCAACAGCTTGGCTGGCTGTTTGTTTTCACCCTCTCAGTATTCAGAGATGCTGGTGGGAGAGTGAACTCCATCTGTTTCCTTCAAACACACAGATAGACAGAGACAGGAGCAAAACCTCCTGCCAAGCACTCTCACACTTCAAATGCAGAAACCAAGGGAAAATATGGAAATGTAGGCTACAACACACTTATTCCATTGTATTTTATGATACATTTCATATTGATGTTGTCATTCACCGTGAGCTTGAGGCAATCCCTCCCCCTGCAAAGCATTCTCACTCTCAAATGTAAAAATGCTCCAATGAAGGTATATTTTCCTTTTACATTATTTTATGTTTCGGAAGAGTACATTGAAGCTACCGGTCTACCGCTGGTTAACCACGTAAAGCCCACGCTAAAGAGAGATGGACAGTTTTTCTATTCCTGCCGCCCTGTGAACACATGTACAGTAAGTCAGTACAAAGAGAAAGGCGTTGAACTGACCTAATTTCCATCCTAAGAACAAGGCTACACGACTAATGGGGCACACTACATTAATCAATTAGGCTGCAATGTTTCGCCGTTATTTTCTTCTCTTACCTCTAATGTATTCAGCGTCATCTCTCCCTTATCTCTCCACCTGGCCCTCTTCATTATATCCCCATTATCTCTCCACAGCTTCCCTCTGCATAATCTCTCCATTATTTGCCATTATCTCTCTGCGTCACTCTCTCCATAATCTCGCCAACCCGCCCCTCTGCATAATCTCTCCATTATCTCTCCACCCCATCCATCTCCATTATCTCTCCACCCCATCCATTATCTCTCCACACCACACCTCCTCATTATCTCTCTACCCCACAACTCCTCATTATCTCTTCACCCGTCCCTTCACCTAGTCCCTCCAGTAGCAAAAAATGGCGCCGATAGAGAGGGCAGCTGAACTTCTAGCCCATAGGCAACTTTGAAGTATTTTTTTTATCTTACATGATTAGGTCAGAATTGTTTTTGTGTTATGCAGACCGTATGCAGACCGTATTACCTCCCAAGAGAATTATCTTCGGTTATAGTTTCAGCCGTGTATATTCCCACTCAAGCTGATACCACGACTGTCCTCAAATAACTTCACTGAACTTAATGTTAAGTGGAAACCACATATCCGGAGGCTGCATTTATTGTAGCTGGGGATTTTAACAAAGCAAATTTGAGGAAAACTCTACTGAAGTTCTACTAACACATTGACTGAAGTACATGCGCTGCTAAAAACGACCACTGCTACTCCAACTTCCGGGATGCCTACAAGGCCCTCCCCTGCCCTCCCTTCAGCAAATCTGATCATTACATTTACATTTACGTAATTTAGCAGACACTCTAATCCAGAGCGACTTACAAATTGGTGCATTCACCTTATGATATCCAGTGGAACAACCACTTTACAATAGTGCATCTAAATCTTATTTTTTTGGGGGGGGGGGTTAGAAGGATTACTTTATCCTATCCCAGGTATTGACTCCATTTTGCTCCTCCCTTCCTATAGACAGAAACTCTAACAGGAAGTACCCCTGCTAAGGACTACTCAATGCTGGTCTGACCAATCGAAATCCACACTATGTTTTGATCACACGGACTGGGATATGTTCCAGGTAGCCTAAGAGAATAAAACTGACGAATAACCTGATACGTGACTGAGTTTATCAGGAAGTGTATAGGAGATGTTGTAGCTACTGTGACTATGAAAACCTACCCAAACTAGAAACCATGGATAAATGGCAGCAGTCAACAAAACTGAAAGTGCGAACCAGCCAATTTAAACATGGCAAGTTGACTGGGAATATGGCAGAATACAAACAGTGTAGTTATTCCCTCCGTAAGACAATCAAACAGGCAAAATGTCAGTATAGAGACAAAGTGGAGTCGCAATTCAACGCAATTCCCTAGCCACATCCTCAGGGCCAGACCAGCTGGCTGGTGTGTTTACGGACATATTCAATCTCTCTCTATCCCAGTCTGCTGTCCCCACATGCTTCAAGATGGCCAGCATTGTTCCTGTACCCAAGAAAGCAAAGGTAACTGAACTAAATTACTATCGCCCTGTAGCACTCACTTCTGTCATCATGAAGTGAGAGACTAGTCAAGGATCATTTGACCACTACCTAACCTGACACCTTAGACCCACTTCAATTTGCTTACTGCCCCAATAGATCCACAGACGATGCAATCGCCATCGCACTGCACACTGCCCTATCCCATCTGGACAAGAGGAATCCCTATGTAAGAATGCTGTTCATTGACTAAAGCTCAGGATTCAACACCAGAGTATGCGCCAAGCTTATCATTAAGCTTGAGGCCCTGGGTCTGAACTCCCCCCCCCCCCCCCCCCCATGCAACTGAGTCCTGGACTTCCTGACGGACCGCCCACCGATGGTTAAGGTAGGAAACAACACCTCCACTTCACTGATCCTCAACACCGGGGCCCCACAAGGGTGCATGCTCAGCTTCCTCCTGTACTCCCTGTTTACCCATGACTGTGTGGCCACGCACGCCTCCAACTCAATCATCAAGTTTGCAGACGACACAACAGTAGTAGGCTTGATTACCAACAATGATGAGACACCCTACAGGGAGGAGGTGAGGGATCTGGGAGTGTGGTGCCAGAAAAATAACCTCTCATTTAAAGTCAACAAAACAAAGGAGTTGATCGTGGACTTCAGGAAAAAGCAGAGGGAGCACCTCCCTATCTACATCGATGGGATCGCATTGGAGAAGGTGGAAAGCTTCAAGTTCCTCGGCGTAAACATCACTGACAAACTGAAATGGTCCTCCCACACAGACAGTGTGGTGAAGAAGGCGCAACATCGCCTTTTCAACCTCAGGAGGCTGAATAAATTTGTCTTGGCACCTAAGACACTCACAAACTTTTACAGATGCACAATTGAGAGCATCCTGTCCTGCTGTATCACCGCCTGGTATGGCAACTGCACCGCCTGCAACCGCAGGGCTCTCCAGAGGGTGGTGCAGTCTGCCCAGCGCATCACCGGGGGCAAACTACCTGCCCTCCAGGACACCTACAGCACCCAATGTCACAGGAAGGCCAAAAAGATCATGCAGGACAACATCCACCCGAGCCACTGCCTGTTCACCCCTCTATTATCCAGAAGGCGATGTCAGTACAGGTGCATCAAAGCTGGGACCAAGAGACTGAAAATCAGCTTCTATCCCAAGGCCATCAGACTGTTAAATAGCCATCACTAGCACATTAGAGGCTGCTGCCTATATACATAGACTTGAAATAATAATGTGTACATATTTTGCATTACTCATCTCATACAGTATGTATATACTATATTCTATTCTACTGTGCCTTAGTCTATGCCACTCTGACATTGCTCGTCCATATATTTATATATTCTTAATTTCATTCCTTTACTTAGATTCGTGTGTATTGTGTGTATTGTTGCGAAAAAATTTTATATTACTTATTAGATATTACTGCACTGTCGGAGCTAGAAACACAAGCATTTTGCTACACCCGCAATAACATCTGCTAAACACATGTATGTGACCAATAAAATTGTATTTTATTTGGTCTCTCCACACCTGCCCCTCTCCATTGTCCTTTCATTGTCTCTCCAGCCCACCCATCTCCATTATATCTCCATTATCTCTCCACCACGCCCTGCTACATCATCTCTCCATTATTGCTCCACCTCACCCCTCTGTATTTTCCCTTCATTATCTCTCCAGTCTGCCCTCCATTATCTCTCCACCTGCCAATCTGCATATTCGTCCCATTATCTCTCCACCTGCCCCTCTCTATTAACCCTCCATTATCTCTTCACTGTGTCCCTCTGCATAATATCCCCATTATCTCTCTGTTATATCTCCACCCTGACTCTCTCCATTATCGGTCAATTATGACTATATTATCTCTCCACCCCTCCCTCTACATAATATCCCATTATTAATCTATTATCGCAACACCCCACCCCTCTCAGTTAGATCTCCATTATCTCTCCACCCACCCTTCCTCATTATATCTCCAGTCATTCTCACAATTTCCTTTCATTTCCTCGACAAAAATACAATTATTAATTCATTCAATCAATAATTTGATCTTTAATTTATTCTCTCACTCCTTTTCCTCCACTTGGCTCTCATTTTCTAATCTCTCCTCCCTCTTTCTTCACAACCCTCCCTACTGTCCCTTTCTTCTCTAGATTAGGCATATCTCCTTCTCGCCTTCCCTCCCCCTCTCTCTCTCTCTCTCTTTCTCTCCCTGTTTCTCTCCCACCCCTCTCTCCCCTTCTCTCTCTCTATATATATACCGCTCAAAAAAATAAAGGGAACACTTAAACAACACAATGTAACTCCAAGTCAATCACACTTCTGTGAAATCAAACTGTCCACTTAGGATGCAACACTGATTGACAATAAATTTCACATGCTGTTGTGCAAATGGAATAGACAACAGGTGGAAATTATAGGCAATTAGCAAGACACACCCAATAAAGGAGTGGTTCTGCAGGTGGTGACCACAGACCACTTCTCAGTTCCTATGCTTCCTGGCTGATGTTTTGGTCCCTTTTGAATGCTGGCGGTGCTTTCACTCTAGTGGTAGCATGAGACGGAGTCTACAACCCACACAAGTGGCTCAGGTAGTGCAGCTCATCCAGGATGGCACATCAATGCGAGCTGTGGCAAGAAGGTTTGCTGTGTCTGTCAGCGTAGTGTCCAGAGCATGGAGGCGCTACCAGGAGACAGGCCAGTACATCAGGAGATGTGGAGGAGGCCGTAGGAGGGCAACAACCCAGCAGCAGGACCGCTACCTCCGCCTTTGTGCAAGGAGGAGCACTGCCAGAGCCCTGCAAAATGACCTCCAGCAGGCCACAAATGTGCATGTGTCTGCTCAAACGGTCAGAAACAGACTCCATGAGGGTGGTATGAGGGCCCGACGTCCACAGGTGGGGGTTGTGCATACAGCCCAACACCGTGCAGGACGTTTGGCATTTGCCAGAGAACACCAAGATTGGC
Source organism: Salmo salar (assembly GCF_965601325.2). NCBI lineage: Eukaryota > Metazoa > Chordata > Actinopteri > Salmoniformes > Salmonidae > Salmo > Salmo salar. Next base: position 32,157,388 of record NC_138305.1, read on the forward strand.
AAATTCGCCACTGGTGCCCTGTGCTCTTCACAGATGAAAGCAGGTTCACACTGAGCACGTGACAGACGTGACAGAGTCTGGAGACGCCGTGGAGAACATTCTGCTGCCTGCAACATCCTCCAGCATGACCGGTTTGGCGGTGGGTCTGTCATGGTGTGGGGTGGCATTTCTTTGGGGGGCCGCACAGCCCTCCATGTGCTCGCCAGAGGTAGCCTGACTGCCATTAGGTACCGAGATAAGATCCTCAGACCCCTTGTGAGACCATATGCTGGTGCGGTTGGCCCTGGGTTCCTCCTAATGCAAGACAATGCTAGACCTCATGTGGCTGGAGTGTATCAGCAGTTCCTGCAAGAGGAAGGCATTGATGCTATGGACTGGCCCGCCCGTTCCCCAGACCTGAAACCAATTGAGCACATCTGGGACATCATGTCTCGCTCCATCCACCAACGCCACATTGCACCACAGACTGTCCAGGAGTTGGCGGATGCTTTAGTCCAGGTCTGGGAGGAGATCCCTCAGGAGACCATCCGCCACCTCATCAGGAGCATGCCCAGGCGTTGTAGTGAGGTCATACAGGCACGTGGAGGCCACACACACTACTGAGCCTCATTTTGACTTGTTTTAAGGACATTACATCAAAGTTGGATCAGCCTGTAGTGTGGTTTTCCACTTTAATTTTGAGTGTGACTCCAAATCCAGACCTCCATGGGTTGATAAATTGGATTTCCATAGATTATTTTTGTGTGATTTTGTTGTCAGCACATTCAACTATGTAAAGAAAAAAGTATTTAATAAGATTATTTCATTTATTCAGATCTAGGATGTGTTATTTAAGTGTTCCCTTTATTTTTGGAGCAGTGTATATATATCCCTTTTCCAGCTCTCTAATGAATAATGAATTTTTGGTGTATCTCATGTCCTGTACACCTCCCTCCCTGTCTCCTCTTTCTCTTTCCATTTCTTCTCTCTCTCCCTGTCTCCTCACTCTCTCTCCCTGTCTCCTCGCTCTCTCTCCCTGTCTCCTCGCTCTCTCTCCCCCTGTCTCCTCTCTCTCTCTCCCTGTCTCCTCTCTCTCTGCCACCCTCCATCCACCCTTTCTCCTTATCACCCATGTACAGGAAAAGGAGTAGTCCATCACTTTCTCCCTCTTTCTCCACCCTACCCTCTGTTTCCTCTCTCATGCTCTCCACCACCTGTCTGCCACCGTCCAGTCTCCTTTTGTCATGGGTGTTTTAGGGATTAGACCAAAACGCAGCAGGAACGTGTAAACTCATCTTCTTATTTTATTTAAAGAAGGAAAACAAAAGAAACACGTATACAAAAACAACAAACGACACTAAACAGTCCCGTCAGGTGCACGAACACAAAACAGGAAATAACTACCCACAAATCCCATAGAAAAACACCCCTCTTAAATAGGACCTTCAATTAGAAGCAGCGAGGAGCAGCTGCTTCCAATTGAAGGTCAACCCAATAAACACCACATAGAAATAGACATACTAGAACTAACATAGAAATAGACTAACATAGAACATAGCCCAACAAACCCCAAAACACTCTAAACAAACACCCCCTGCCAAGCCCTGACCAAACTACAATAACAAACAACCTCTTTTACTGGTCAGGACGTGACACCTTTTCTCCTTATCAACTGCGTAAAGGAAAAGGAGTCTCTTGCGCTCTCCCTCTTTCTCTCCCCTCCCCTCTGTCTCGTTTTCTCCCACTATCGGGTTGATTTGTTGTTCCATGTTTCCCCGGTCAAAGTCAGAAAAGTCATGGAGGAACACAGTATACAGTGGATGCATCCCAAAAAGGCACCTTATTCCCTGCGTAGTGCACTAATTTTGGCCAGAGCCATATGGTCCCTGGTCAAAAGTAGTGCACTATATCAGGAACAGGGCGCCATTTGGGATGCAGACAGCGTGTGTCTAAGTGAAGATCAGAGAGGGAGACCAAGAGCAGTCATAATGATGTCAGCCGTCATCAATAGCACAACAACAGTGTTACGGTGTGTTAAGGGGAAAAGGCTTGTTGTGACCTCCGATTCCATTTGTCCTCAGTTCGTTCCACCTATACGCTCAGTACACTGTACTCAGTAAAAAGGGGACTGATCACCCACCGTAGTTGTTCGTGGCAGGTAAATCAAATCAAACTTTATTTGTCACATGCGCCGAATAGTGTAGACCTTACCGTGAACTGCTTACTTACAAGCCCTTAACCAACAGTGCAGTTCAAGAAGAGTTAAGAAAATATTTACCAAATAAACTGAAGTAAAAAATAATAAAAAGTAACACAATAAAATAACAATAACGAGACTATATACAGGGAGTACCGGTACCGATTCAGTGTGCGGGGGTACAGGTTAGAGGTCATTTGTACATGTATGTAGGGGTGAAGTGACTATGCATAGATAATAAACAGCGAGTAGCAGCATTGTATAAAACAGATGGAGGTGGGGTGTCAATGTAAATAGTCCGGTAGCCAATTGATGAATTTTTCAGCAGTCTTACGGCATGGGGGTAGAAGCTGTTAAGGAGCCTTTTGGTCCTAGACTTGGCGCTCCGGGACCGCTTGCCATGCGGTAGCAGAGAAAACTGTCTATGACTTGGGTGACTGGAGTCTCTGACAATTTTATGGGCTTTCCTCTGACACCGCCTATTATATAAGTCCTCGATAGCAAGAAGCTTGGCCCCAGTGATGTACTGGGCTGTACGCACTACCCTCTGTAGCGCGTTACGGTCAGATGCCGAGCAGTTGCCATACCAGGCGGTGATGCAACAGGTCAGGATCCTCTCGATGGTGCAGCTGTAGATGTCACGCCCTGATCTGTTTCACCTGTCTTTGTGATTGTCTCCACCCACCTCCAGGTGTCTCCTGTTTTCCCCATTAGTCCCCGGTGTATTTATCCCTGTGTTTCCTGTCTCTCTGTGCCAGTTCGTCTTGTTTTGCCAAGTCAACCAGTGTTTCTCCTAGCTCCTATTTTTCTAAGTCTCTGTTTTTTTCCTAGCCGTCCTGGTTTTGACCCTTGCCTGTCCTGATGATGTATCCGCCTGCCTGACCACTCTGCCTGTCCTGACCTCGAGCCTGCCTATTGCCTGGTACTGTTTGGTCTCTGACCTGGTTTATGAACTCTCGCTTGTCCCCGACCTGCCTTTTGCCTACCTCTTTTGGTATTATAAATATCAGAGCTCAACCATCTGCCTGCGATGTCTGCATTTGGGTCTCGCCTTGTGCCCTTATAGTAGAACTTTTTGAGGATCTGGGGACCCATACCAAATCTTTTCAGTCACCTGAGGGGGAAAAGGTCTTGTCATACCCTCTTCACGACTGTCTTGGAGTGTTTGGACCATGATAGATCATTGGTGATGTGGACACCAAGGAACTTGAAACTCTCGACCCGCTCCACTACAGCCCCGTTGATGTTAATGGGGGCCTGTTCGGCCCACCTTTTCCTGTAGTCCACGATCAGCTCCTTTGTCTTGATCACATTGAGGGAGATGTGTTGTCCTAGCACCACACTGCCAGTTCTCTAACCTCCTATAGGCTGTCTCATCACTGTCGGTGATCAGGCCTACCACTGTTGTGTCGTCAGCAAACTTAATGATGGTGTTGGAGTCATGTTTGGCCATGCAGTCGTGGGTGAACAGGGAGTACAGGAGGGGACTAAGCACACACCCCTGAGGGGCCCCCGTGTTGAGGATCAGTGTGGCAGACGTGTTGTTGTTTTCTACCCTTACCACCTACGGGCGGCCCGTCAGGAAGTCCAGGATCTTGTTTAGTCCCAGGGTCCTTAGCTTAGTGATGAGCTTCGTGGGCACTGTGGTGTTGAACGCTGAGCTGTAGTCAATGAACAGCATTCTCACATAGGTGTTCCTTTTGTCCAGGTGGGATAGGGCAGTGTGGAGTGCGATTGAGATTGCATCATCTGTGGATCTGTTGGGGTGGTATGTGAATTGGAGTTTGTCTAGGGTATCCGGGAGGATGCTGTTGATGTGAGCCATGGCCAGCCTTTCAAAGCACTTCATGGCTACTGACATGAGTGCTACGGGGTGGTAAATCATTTAGGCAGGTTACCTTTGCTTCCTTGGGCACAGGGACTATGGTGGTCTGTTTGAAACATGTAGGTATTACAGACTCAGTCAGGGAGAGGTTGAAAATGTAAGTAAAGACACATCCTGGTAATCCATCTGGCCCCGCAGCTTTGTGAATGTTGACCTGTTTAAAGGTCTTGCTCACATCGGCTACTGAGAGCGTTATCACACAGTTATCCAGAACAGCTGGTGCTCTCGTGCATGCTTCAGTGTTGCTTGCCTCGATGCATGCATAAAAGGCATTTAGCTCGTCTGGTAGTGTCGCGTCACTGGGCAGCTCGCGTCTGGGTTTCCCTTTGTAGTCCGTAACAGTTTTTAAGCCCTGCCACATCCGACGAGCGTCAGAGCCGGTGTAGCAGGATTCAATATTAATCCTGTATTGACGCTTTGCTTGTTTTATGGTTCATCTGAGGGCATAGCAGGATTTCTTATAGGTGTCCAGATTAATGTCCCGCTCCTTGAAAGCAGCAGCTCTAGCCTTTAGCTCAATGCAGATGTTGCCTGTAATCCATGGCTTCTGGTTGGGATATGTACGTACGGTCACTGTGGAGACGACGTCGTCAATGTACTTATTGATGAAGCAGATGACTGATGTGGTATACTCCTCAATGCTATTGGATGAATCCAGGAACATATTCCAGTCTGTGCTAGCAAAACAGTCCTGTAGCGTAGCATCCGCTCCATCTGACTACTTCCGTATTGAGAGAGTCACTGGTACTTCCTGCTTTAGGTTTCTGCTCTTGTAAGCAGGAATCAGGAGGATAGAATTATGGTTAGATTTGCCAAATTGGGGGCGAGGGAGAGCTTTGTATGCATCTCTGTGTGTGGAGTAAAGGTGGTCTAGAGTTGTTTTTTCCTCTGGTTGCACATGTGACATGCTGGTAAAAATGTAGTAAAACTGATTTAAGTTTGCCTGAATTAAAGTCCCCAGCCACTAGGAGCGCCGCTTCTGGGTAAGCATTTTCTTGTTTGCTTATGGCCTTATAGAGTTGGTTGAGTGCGCTCTCAGTGCCAGCATCGGTCTGTGGTGGTAAATAGACGGCTACGAATAATATAGATGAGAACTCTCTTGGTAGATAGTGTGGTCTACAGCTTATCATAAGATACTCTAACTCAGGCGAGCAATACCTCAAGACTTCTTTAATATTAGGCATCGTGCACCAGCTGTTATTGACAAAAAGACACACACCCACACCCCTCGTCTTACCAGACGTAGCTTCTCTATTCTGCCAGTGCATTGAAAATCCCTCCAGCTCTATATAGGTCACCTAGCGGATAAGAGGGCTGGGCCAATAACAGAAAGGTTGCTCTCCTGCAACAAGGTGAAATTAAGATCCTACATCTGTAGGTGGCATTTTTATTTTTGTCACGACTTCGGCCGAAGTTGATGCCTCTCCTTGTTCGGGTGGTGTTCGGCGGTCGACGTCACCGGTCTTCTAGCCATCGTCGATCCATTTGTCATTTTCCATTTGTTTTGTCTTGTTTTCCCACACACCTGGTTTTCATTTCCCAATTACTGGTCATGTATTTAACCCTCTGATTCCCCCATGTCTTTGTGTGTGATTGTTATTTGTTCAGGTCGGTATGTTCCGGCTGGTTTGTACCGGGTGCTGTTTATCTCCCATGCTTTGTGGCAACCGTTCTTTTTGCACTTTGTAAATTGTTTACTTTGCTGTCGAGTAAAGTACGTTGTTTCACTCATCTCTGCTCTCCTGCGCCTGACTTTATACACCAGCTACACCCACCAACCTGACACTTTTATCCTCTGTAGATCTAGGATCAATCTGGTTAAAGCACGTCAGCTCTATTGAACAAGAGGCTCTGTCCTCACATGGTGCCCAATTATCTAATTTTACACAAGTCAGAGATGACTTCAATAGCAAGAAAGGTGTTCGGTGAATTACTCTGATACAGTGTGCGATTGGAGTGCGATGCTCATAAATTAAGAATAAAGATCACTGCAACTCAAACTAGACAAATGAAAGGGCTGTTAATCCAAAAGGAAAAACAAACACCTTTGATTCACTTGTTGAGCTGTCAAGGAGGAAATACCATCTCCAGTACAGAAAGAAAAATCGAATAATAATACAATTATAAATAAATTACGCAGGAGGCATCGGTGAATATAGCTAACAGAATCAATGAATAGCTCATTAGCCCTCTTTGGGTTACTTTGAGGCACAATAAAATGTTTCAGTCCCCCAGTTGTGTCGTGCCTAAGCCCAGAGCGACACAATAGGTGAACCACACTCTGAATTCTGAAATAGCCAGTAATGTTTAAAGGGGAAATCTGGGATTGTGGTAAACAGCTGAGGGATGGGGCCGGGGAAATGTAACCACTCTCAAATTCATAGACGGAGCTATACATCCATGAGATCAAAATGATCGTTTTAAGAATGTTTTGAACCTATACAGCGTTTATAAGGTTACCAACAATGGAGTAAAATATAGTTCTGATGGGGGGTTCTGATGGGTTAAGACAGTTGAAATTTGCTCATGAGGCATTTATAAGTTCTGTTCTTTAATAATCAATGGCTGCATGTCATTCATTTAGATCCCTGATTGCTCCTTTAAATATGCAGTACTTTCAAATAGGGTAGAACCAACAGGTCATATTATGCTAATTAGGTGTTTTGTACTGAACTACAGTTGCATCACTGAATTTTAATTGAAATGTGGTGTAACTCAGGATATGTGCCAAATGGCACCCTATTCCCTATTTAGTGCACCACATTTTAACGAGGAGCCAATAGAACTCTGGTTAAAAAGTAGTGCGCTATGTACAGAATAGGGTGCTATTTGGGACGAAGCCTATGTCGGTTCAGGCCAAATGTAAACCTAGTTCCTATCTGCATGGGTGAGTCACGAGAGTTCTGCTGCAGTAGCTAGAGCCCATTATGCCTTTCTGGGTGGTGGAGATGCATGAGTGGTAGCATGCCTGAGACTAAGGCTATATCTATGTAAATATATGGACACCGTAGCCTGGTTCCAGATCTGTTTGTGCAGTGTAGCCAAGTCCTATTTGGCCGGCGTCGTGCCAAACAGACCGTTGGCAAGACAGCACAAACAGGTCTAGGACAAGGTTATGTGAGTTGTTCTTTGTCTATGGAAAGGATTATAGATTCATATCTGGAGGTAAACTAGAAATAGTAAATTCTTAAATGTTGGGGATTTCATGTCTTCTTATGATCTTGACAATATTTTACACTACTCAAATTGTTAATAGAATACTTTTCAGTTAAACCATTACTCGCTCACAAGGCCACATCACAAGGCCACATCACAAGGCCACATGGGGATGGTGATGAGAAGAGACTGTATCCTTCTATTTGAAGGACTGTCAACTGCCTTTGAGCACTACAGAAGACAATGGCCTAGTTCTATAGCAGGCCTACAAAGCCTCAGTATAAAGATCACAGGCATGTCCTTTGTAAGTCATTGGTATTCCCTGTCTTTCGTACGAGGAGTGCACAGCATGTAAACTAGCGTACAACCGTTTACATGAGTATTTAGCTCTCTGAGTAAATCCACAGAATGAGAAAACTATGTGATAGTCATGATTCTGAGTTGGAACGAATGTGGGGGCTAATTCGTTCATATTTTTTTGTTACATAAAATAATGCACGTGCTGCAACACCGACAAGCCAACAGTGTTCATTCCCGACATGAGAAGGGCCAGAGGCATTTATGATCTGGACAAATATGCTTGTTGAGTGTAGCAACCTTTGATAATGCCTAAAATGCATTAGGAGACAGAACATTTTGTTAGGACCGGCTGGGTAGATGGATTGATGGGTAGATGGACGGATTAATTCATTTGTGAATGTTTATTCTCCTTCCAGAGCAAATTATTTCCAAAGTTCCCCTCACACATGTAGAGCATGGGGATGTATGAAACTGACTCCCCAGCCTGAAGTGTCCCCACTTCCATTGCCAAATTGCTAGCTTTTCGGTGGCACCGACACGTGTGCTAGCAAAGGCAGAGGTCCTGGGTTGGTGCCTCGGTAAGAGACAAATCAGGAGGAAGCAGTATTCGCTAAGCAAGCAGCATAACGTCCACTACACACACACATAGGCTACACTGTAAAACAAATTCTAGTTGTTTAAAATTATTTTTATTAAGTAACTGGTTCCACAGCCTCTTTTCAATTTACTCAACTTTTCAGTCAAAGTGTTACCTGAACTTAATATTTTTAGTTGTCCCAAACTTAGGTCCAACTTTAGAAAACGGGAAGAATTTGGCCTGCTCTAGCAACAACCCTAGCAACGATCCTAGCAACAGACACTAATAGCTTCTTGAATCTCATTGTGATGCAGGGAGGGACACTTTTAGGCAGGGGGACACTATTTGGCATGACATGTCCACACTTGGGAACATAAGCAACCATTTGAATTTAAACGGGTTCTCTGGCACAAAATGTGTATCAGCCAATTCAAATCATTGATTTACTTAAACGTGACAGAACACTAAATTGTAGCTGGTCGCGTCAGATAACATGATCTTATAATCTCCACCCGGCACAGCCAGAAGAGAACTGGCCACCCCTCATAGCCTGGTTCCTCTCTAGGTTTCTTCCTAGGTTCTGGCCTTTCTAGGGAGTTTTTCCTAGCCACCGTGCTTCTACACCTGCATTGCTTGCTGTTTGGGGTTTTAGGCTGGGTTTCTGTACAGAACTTTGAGATATCAGCTGATGTAAGAAGGGCATTATAAATAAATTTGATGACACACATTAGCCTTATGCTAACCTCAACAGGTGGCACTGATTATATCCTGGCACAAATTCTTCATCAGCCTATCAAAGATTGTTGACTTTAAATTCACAAATCAATGGCATTTCTAAAAATTGGTCAACCATGGCCACTAGAGGGATATTTTAAACCTACAAATTTGTTCCGTTGGTCTGTAACAAAAGGTTGCGCGCCAATATTGCACTGATGCATCCTTGACTAGGCTACCAGCTACTACTAACGTCAGACAAAGTTTTTACGTTTTCCCATATGTGACAAAAAAAGTTTTGGGTTTACATGTTTCACACACATTCATGAGATTTTATGGAAAAAATATATGTGGTCCTTACAACATGTACGTTTCTCGTACTTCATTAAAAAAAAATCAATTTAGAGCTTTATCGATTTGTCAAAATGCAGTCGGGTAGGCTGTCGTTACCATCATCATCACGTCTAGGTGGTACACAATGCTAAAGCGGTTGAATTGAAATCGATAGTGCACTTTAACCAAGGGACTAAAATGTAATTGGTGTGTCATGAACCAAGCGATTTTGAGTTAAAATCCTAGGTAAGGACATGTTGAATAATATTTACAGTATAAATCAACATCCACATGTCAATGTATGCAGTGGCAATTTTAGCATGTAAATCTTGGTGGAGCAAAAAAAATTTAATGTGGGATGCATGCCAGCAAAGCCACTACACAAGTTACACAACACAACACTAAACAATACATGAATTGCACTATAACGGTAACAAACGGGGACCACAAACTGTTAGGACCTACATAAAGCTGTCCCAACAGCAGTCCCAATACCTTACCACTGCTACACCTGGCTATCAGCAGAGCCTTGTCTTTCAGCGAAACAGTTCATTCAGCCTCATTTACTGCCTTTTTAAAAAACATGGCTGATATGGCTGACTTGCTTAAACAAATGTGATTTCTACTGACAATTGAGATGTACAAACTATGGCATAAGGGGATGACAAGCGGATAAGAGACAATCCGGAATTTTGATTAAGACATTAATGAGCGAGCTAGGACGGACGTGGTCAATATAACTATTTGTTCAGCACTTTTGAAATGTACAGCAACAAAATTCAGAACATGGACCGTTCTTACAGTGTTCTCCCTGTACACCACGTCAGAACCGGAGCATAAATAAAGGGGGCATATAAGCAGACAATGAAAGCTCTTACAATATTCGATGACTACATTTCTCAAAAACAGGTTACAGGCTACATGTGCACCGCAAAGACAGAACAGTAGGCAAAATTTAGAGGTGAAAATAGACCAAATTATTACGGTGAGGCACATGGGCTACTAACAGCTTACGACACAACATACACTTAGTATTACTTTCTTAGCTACAGTATACATATCTCCCTGGCATATTACATCATTTATGCAGCAACATACAATACATTTTTGGACTCACCTTGTTGTGCTGTGCTCACTTGAACAGGAAGGTGGTGCGACGGTCCTTCATTGGCAAATTTTGTCATCAAACATTGTCATCAAAGTCTGGCATTCTCTGGATTTATGGTGCTTTCAAGACAACAGGGAACACTGAAAAAAAAGGTTGAATCATGATGACATCAGTGATCTTCAGGTCGTAGCTCTAGAAAGAGACTTGAGTTCCGAATTTACAATTCCGAGTTGGATGAAAGTTAAAAAAAAGTATTTTCCCGGTCGTAGCTCATTTTTCCCGAGTTCCCAGTTGTCTTGAACTCACTAAAGTCAGATTTTTCAGTTCCGAGTTAACAGTTGTTTTGAGCGCAGCATAAATCATGCTTCATTGACAGCATAGCCAATGTTGAATGTTTATCATTTTAAACTAAGAAAAGATACCCTTAATCTTAGACTTGGGACCACACAGCCACTCCACTGAATAGCAGGCTAGTGATTGCTTTGCAATGCTTGCAGTTAGCCTGATTCCGTCCATACCACTCATTGTGGAATTTGCAATTTCCAACTTGTGTAATGTTTACGTCCAATGGCCCATGAGCACCGATACATTTTATCTATAATTTCTCTTCATAGGATTAAAAATGATTTTCCAGTATATTGTCGACTTGATTCATGATGATGACTGCTTGCTAAGATTTTGAAAGTATGATGTTGACATTATCCATCCAATCAAAGCTACTGTGGTTATAATGTGATTTGACATCATTTTCTCTGTGGCCAATGACCTTGAGCCTTCATGGATGGGCACTTTTAATATAACTCCATGGCAGCACCCAAGGGGCTTGAATTTTCTAGCTCTACCCTTAGACTTGCCAATGACGTAGTGTCCCCATGTGTGACAGAACACTGAGCCAATCACAGCGCAACGCTCCGCATTTTCTGCTGGCTTGCCCCACCACCACAGAAAGCACTGAGCTAGGTTGAAACACCTGCATTTTGGAGCTGCCTTACTCAAGAAAACAAAAAAGAGACCATGTTTGTATGCAGTTTTATTAACTCAATGATATAAATATATAATATAAACTGATATGTGACATGTATTCATGCCAAAATAACAAGCAAAACAGGAAAGCCCCGCTCCAAAAATTATCTACAAATGTGGGGCTCAATACAGCCCCACCTGCCCTGAATGACAGGTCGCCACTGAATGCATGTCAAATATGTAAGTTGAAAACATTTAGTGAAGACGCCCAAATAATAATTTCTAGTTGAATGAACAAATGAGACAAATTGAGCAAACATAATTTTAAATTGACTGAATTTTTCTTAAGTTGGAGCAAAGTTTGTGCCAACTAAAACATTTAAGTTCAGTGAATACTTTCATCGAAAGTTTAGTAAACTAAAAAGGCAGTGGAACCAGTTACTTAATAATTAGTTGAAACAACTACAACATTTGAGAATATCTTGTTCATGGTGCTATAAATAAATGATTCCATAGATCAATGGAGCAGAAAATGAATAGTACAATTTAATCAAATGTCTCTTATGTTTTCATGTACCATAGACCACCTCTAGCGGTCCACATCAATGACCACTGATGCACTTCTGATAGACCATTGGATCTTGCCTTTAGAAGCAAGTAGGAATTTCATTGGATGGAGTACACCAATTGTTCCTTCATGAGGTAGGCTAGATAGGAACGATAAAAAAAAGAGGCTCCTTGATTGATTGTTGGCTGGAGGTTTTTGACGCAGCTGCGTCCGTCTGTAATCTTTCTCCTGACGAAATAAAGTGTGCGCCTGTTCACAATTCTCTGTTCTCCTGCATCTGACTTCACCACAAGTACGCACACGCCCGACACTTGCTCAGCTGTTTGACAGAAACAGTGGCGAGATGCCCACTTTGTTATTGTTTGAACTGCAGATTGCCCGAGTATAAATTTGTATAAATATTAGATGTGAAACCACTGATAGCCTTGCAATTTATATTTGACTTGGTTAGGGCTAATATATTTTTCGCTATATATTTTCATTATATATCATCTAATCTGCCTCCCCCATTATTTTAAAATCAATATGGCAAGTTGTTATTTCAACTTTTTACATCACTCACCAACAAGGAAAAGTGTAAAGTGCGCAAAAACAGCCACAAAACATCAATGTTTAACAATTCAAACAAGCTTCGTGAAAATAACACGGAAATAACGAACGCCAGCCTAGCGCGTTACAAAACACGTAACACACAAAGAGATGAGGGGAAACAGCGGAATAAATACATGCAGTGTGATTGGGAAACGTAAACCAGGTGTGTAAAACAAGACAATACAAATGGATAAATGAAAAATGGAGCGGCGATGGCTAGAAAGCCGGTGACGTCGACCGCCGAATGCCGCCCGAACAAGGAGAGGAGCCGACTTCGGCGGAAGTCGTGACAGCAAGGTTATGTATTATATATAGTCAACTAAAACTGAAACTAAAATAAAAACTAAAATTGAAAAAACAATTTAATAAACTGAAATAAAATAAATTTATTAAAAACTAAAACTATACTAAAATTATTACCTTTGACTGCAAAACTAATTAAAATAAAAACCATCATAAATTATGTTTATTTAAAAAATATATATTCTACTTTGGGCAAAAATCAATTGGGGTTTCAAAGCTTTTTTTCGAATGGGGTTTTCAAACTCTGGCGGGTAAATTCTGCCAGTAGATGGCGATGTTTCAAATAGTCCTAACTAGAGCATCACTATTGCTACCTATCATTAGCTAACAGGGAAGAAATCAGTTGGCGATGCTCGAGTAAGCGCCAGAGCCGGTCCTGACCTCCCTGGGGCCCTAAGAAAAATTCTGCTAAGCGGCCCTCCTACCTGACCCGTGAGCCATGTAAACCATGTGCCATTGCCACACAGTCACACCTGATACCCCAGTGCTCCCACTACAATCCTTTAAAACTGTTTGCTCCATCTGTCGGTCTAAGAATAAGTAGACCTATACAGAACAAAATGAGGTATAAAAAAAAACAATATTTATTGAATACAATATTTTCTATAAAATCTTAAGATAAGTGAATATTAACATGAACATAAATAAGAAATTGTAGAAAATACAAAATGTAGAAAATAATAAAATATAACACTGAGCTTTGGCTCTGCTGCCTGCTAATTAGTCCAGTCCTTACAATATTATACAATTAGCTTTGTCTATTCAATGTAAACATAAGCCTATAGGCTATGGCTGCAGCTATATGTCTCAAAATAGTCAAATATAACCTATACAGCTGTGTGATTAGCTTTGGCTATACAATGTAAACATACGCCTATAGACTATGGCTGTAGCTATATGTCTCAAAATAGTCAAATAAAACCTATACAGCTGTGTGATTAACTTTGGTTCTCTCTACAGCCTGGGCATTTTCAGCATCAGCATGGGCACCAGTCTATCTGGACTGTCTGGAAGAAATTGAGAAAGTATGTCACAGTTAGTTAAGCAGTCATTTACACAAATGCACTTCTGCCATACAATCTTAAATGTTACTAAGTGTGTAAACATTTGAATGTATGAATTAATATCTTACCGTCAAAATATTCGTCTTCTGCACTTTCTTGAGGAAAAATCATCACAATGATATCATCATAGGACGTGTTTCCCCACGTCATGATTTATACTCATCATGGCGAGACCACTCAAACATTCCTGTGACATGGACGACCTCAGGTAGCTTTTGATGAGCTTTCATTTTGAAAAGCTCATCTCTGCTGATGTTACTGGTAGGGTGACTACAATTCGGATAGAGTTCCTCCAAGTTTTTCTCACAGCGAAAGGAAAGCAGCTCAAAGGCAGTCATCTTATCTGATGGCAGATCAGGTAAATTCTGAATCTCGTGTACCAGATCCATTCCACTGACGCCACAGTCATCTCTGAAGGTTAGAGAGTGTTTTCAACTTCCATGCAGTGATCCTTTAAAGATTCACTGGACATCTGAGAGGCAGTGCTGAAGTTCAGCAGTACTCCATATTTCGTTTTCACCTGGTTGAGTGTTTCAAATCTCTCATCCATGGATGTCACAGCAGAGTCGACCACAATGTTGAAGTAGTTGACTTCAAGGTTTTTCAGTGCATCAGTCAATGGTTCATCAAGAACCTCATAGCTCAAAAGACTCTTGCTGTTTCTCAGTCTCTTCTCTTTCAGAACAGCCTCCACATTAATTTCTTTACAAATGCTTTTGGCTGTTGTCTGGGCCTCAAAGCATCCAGTTTCCCGGTGTGTAGTGAGGGAGGCCTTTGCATTTGAGATTAAATTCACTGTGATATCCAACTACATTGAGGCGGATTGGAGGAGCATGTTCACCTTGTTTGTCATTGTCAGGATCTCACACCATACGACACAGAAAATCAAGCAGCGTTAGGACCCAACTTCCTCTGCAAGTGCTTGTGCCTCTACTTTGGCCACAGGATCGTTGATTATCTGTCTGGCTTCCAGTAATGCCTCTCGGACCTCAGAAGCCTGACACCTGATTGCATGAACACTTTGGAGCCTACTCTCCCACCTTGTGTCACTCCATAACTTCACGGTTATGTTCACTTGTTTCTTCAAAACACTCCATCTTTGTATGCCAGCTGAAAATAAGGGGAAGAGCTTTTGCACATGCCCAAAAAACCCAACTGCATCTTTTGAAGATTTGGCAGCATCTGCAATGACAAGGTTTAGAGTATGTGCTCCACATGGGACGAACACAGCTCTGGGATTTTTTTTTAAGCAGTCTGGCTTGTACTCCTTGGTGCTTGCCCTTCATGTTGGCCCCATTGTCATATGCTTTCCCTCTGCAATCTTCAAATGGAATCTTCAGCTTGTTCAGCTTATCTAAGATGACAGTGGACAGATTCAAGGCTGCTGTAACCTCAACATTCACAAAGCCGAGGAAGTGCTCCTTGATCTCTGGCTTTCCCTTTAAAGCCACGCTTCTCAGAATAATGGACATTTGCTCCTGGTCCAAGATAATGGAGAAGAACTTTGAGTCTCTTACTTGAGTCACTATTGCTTCCAGAATCTTGTCACTCACAATCTGTATCAGCTCATTCTGTTTGCTCTTCCCAAGGTAATGAACATGTGTCTCTCCATCTTTAATTTTGCTGAGATGATTTTCCATAACGGGGTCAAATTCTGCCAGTAATTCAAACTCTTTTAAGAAGTTTCCATTATCTGGTTGGATGAGTTTGTCTGATGAACCCCTGAATGCTAGGTTTCTTTCAGCCAGAGACCGGGTAATACTTATTAAACGTGTAAGGACATCCCACCAACTCTTTCTTCAGCCTCCAAAATTGTCATTTGTATCTGGTCAAGAGTCTTTCCCCGACTTAGGCGCAGATCAAGTTCTCTCCACTTAATCATATTGTTTGTGTGTTCAGGACTACCCTCATGGTGTTTCAGAATGGCGGTGATATTTGACCAGTCATTCATGCCTTCCTTTATTATTTTGTAGTCTTTTGTAGAAAAGAGCTTACAGCAAAAACAATACACAGCGTTGTTTTTGATTGGATATGAAAGCCAGCTCCTGAAAGCCAGCTCCTGTCTCTATAATAAGCCTGAATGGAAACCTCTTCTAGACTTGTCTTTAGGGTAAGAAAAATCCAGTCCTAGTTTTAATGGACCTCTGCTCACTGACTCAGTCCTCATAAAGTCTGTTAAGACTGGGGGCCAATCTGCTGGGTCATTTGGTGGAGCAGCAACTGTTCTATTAGGGTCTGAGCTGCTTGTATCTGATGCTGGCTCTACACCTCTGGTTGTGCTAGTACTGGCTGAGGCTGCCTGTACTTCACCTGGGTCTGTGTTAGTACTTGCTGAAGACGGTTGTATTGGGTCTGTGTTAGTATTTGCTGAAGCCAGCTGTACTGGGTCTGTGTTAGTACTTGCTGAAGCTGGATGTGGATCAACTGAGTCTGTGCTTGTACTGGATGATGATCCAGCATCTCCTCTACTGAAGCATAGCACCTGTAAATTATAGATAACAATATTATTCTTAATTTGTTCAGCTGCATCAGGCCCATTCAAACTGGCTCCCCCAGGCATATGAACGCATGTTCACGCACGACGCGGTTATCTTTTCCAAGCTGCAGTTATAAACAAGGTTGCCTGTTGGCGTTTATCAAACGTAATAAATAGTTGTATTCACTCTCACTTTTGTCAGGCACAAAGTCACAGAACACAGCCCTGGAAATGGCTGGCAAGCAAGACACAGACAGACCAAGAGATGCACTGCCCAGCTAGGTTAGCAAAACAGACAGACTACAGAGAGATGCACTGCAAGCTAGCACATCAACTTAACGTTACTGTTATTTGCTGACATCGAACTTGGAGAGGAGAGAACACAAGTTTACCTGATCGCTGTTCCCACAATTTACTCTCATGTGTTTTTTTGGTTCTCTTTTCGTGACCAGAAGGATAGTTCCGCTTCATCCTCTCATCCAAGTTGTAAACACTGACACCCACTTTGACACGAGAGGGAGGCAGGGCCCTTGCGTAATTTGCGGGGCCGCCCAGCTCTGGTAAGCGTGAACTCAACCAACCTCAAAGTTAATCTGAACAGCACCCACAAAGAATCATACAAACAAATTTCAGTATAAAGACAAAGTAAGACAGCCACCAGCTATTAGTAACTGCACATCAACGGCAATGTTAGGACAACCAGCTTTATGCCTCGATCACACCGACAGTGTTTTTGAGCTAAATGGTACGCAGCATCATCTGAATAAACACAGCAAAAAAAGAAACGTCCTCTCACTGTCAACTGCATTTATTTTCAGCAAACTTAACATGTGTAAATATGTGTACCAACATAACAAGATTCAACAACTGAGACATAAACTGAACAAGTTCCACAGACATGTGACTAACAGAAATGGAATAATGTGTCCCTGAACAAAGGGGGGGGGGGTCAAAATCAAAAGTAGCAGTCAGTATCTGGTGTGGCACCAGCTGCATTAAGTACTGCAGTGCATCTCCTCCTCATGGACTGCACCAGATTTGCCAGTTCTTGCTGTGAGATGTTACCACACTCTTCCACCAAGGTACCTGCAAGTTCCCGGACATTTCTGTGGGGAATGGCCCTAGCCCTCACCCTCCGATCCAACAGGTCCCAGCCGTGCTCAATGGGATTGAGATCCGGGCTCTTCGCTGGCCATGGCAGAACACTGACAATCCTGTCTTGCAGCAAATCACGCACAGAACGAGCAGTATGGCTGGTGGCATTGTCACGCTGCAGGCACTACGATACATTAAGGACAGGAATGTGATTCTCCAGTCAGGAAAAATCTCACTTGAAACATAGGCAGCCAATATCAGAGTCTTAAAGGATATGCAAATTGTGTTGCACCTCAATTTAGCAAGGAACACAGCCGCCAGAGGAAGAGATTCCATGATGAGACCTCTGAAGAGGCGACAACTCAGGACAGTGCAGCAACGGTGTTTCAGAACACAGTGTTTTTTACTGCTATGGACAACATCATAAGTGACTTGGACACTAGGTTCCACACCACTGCAAAAATTGAAGAATCATTTTCTGCTGTTCTGAAAGTTGGGCAGATTAGTGAGGATAAAGTCCCTTCTGTGTGCCAACCAGTGATCATGAAGTATTCCAGAGATCTTACACCTGAGTTTCAAAAGGAAGTAAGACACCTGAGTTTCACTGTATATGCTGCCACTTTCCCCCCCTAACTTGTCCCCTCTTGGTCTCCTGAATGCAATTTGTAAGATGCAGCTGCAAAGCATTTTTGGAAAAGTGTGCATTGCTTTACATATATTTTGCACACTGCCTGTGACTGTTGCTGGTGGCGAGAGAGCTTTCAGTAAGCTAAAACGGATAAAAAACTATTTGAGGTCCACTATGTCCCAGGACAGGCTTTGTAGTCTTGCCATGCTGCCCATTGAAAGTCAGTTAGCTAGAAAGCTGGACTTCAAAGACTTGATCAGTGACTTTGCTAGCAAGAAGGCTCGGCGCTAGGCTCTTGGTGAGTAAGGCTGAGCAAGGGCCAGTGATAACTGTTAAATGCCATGGCTATGGATATTGGATCACTACACACATGATGTCCACAGGCTGAGAACAAGACTGAGAACAGACTGAGAACAAGATATATCTCAAAGTAATGGCTGGATTGCCATAAAATGTGTTATGCACAATCAAGACCCCAAGTGGAAGAAACCTATTGATTTGATGACCACTTGACCTTTCCCCTAGCGCCACCATCAGGCCTTTTCATTTCCATGTTGTTTTCCATTTTCCATTTCCACTTTTCCAGCTGCTGATTTTCTAGTTGGTATGTATACTTAGTTCAAACATCTGCTGCTGATTTTATTATTTGGTTTGTTATATCATGCTATAGATGATAATGTTCATTTATTTTAATTGAAGAGGTTAATGTATATTTAAGTTATATTTATTTTAAGTTATTCATGAATGCTAAGAGAATTTTCCATTCAAGAATTGTACCATTAAAATTACATGTAGACTGTGAAAGATGGCCTTTAGCACATTTCTTATAGAGGGTATCATTCTTGCATTAAATAGTGAATTCCACTGTATGCAGAATGTTGCATGCATGTCTGCCCAGTGTTACATTTTCACAGCTCACTGTCAGTAAATATCGTACAGTAAATATTGGACTACAAGAGAGTTACAAGCCTGCAAAGATAGAGTTATTTAAAGCTTTGGATGGTCGATTGGGTTCTGGAGGTGTGTGGTTACAGCAATTGGGCAGGGTAGGTGTGGCCTGTGGTGGTGGGGCCCAATATGATATATTTTCATGGGGCCCAAAATCCCTGGAGTTGTCACGACTTCCGCCGAAGTCGGCTCCCCTCCTTGTTCGGACGGCGTTCGGCGGTCGACATTACCGGCCTTCTAGCCATCGCCACTCCATTTTTCATTGTTCCATTTGTTTTGTCTTGTTCCCCGCATACCTGGTTTATATTCCCTAATCACACTGCATATATATATTCCTCTGTTCCCCCCATGTCTTTGTGTGGAATTGTTTTGTTTTGTGTTTGTTGTATCGCGCCAGTCTGGTTTTTCACCCTGGGCATTGCCTGTTCCCTATTTGGGGAATTACTGGTGAACCTTATTGTTATATTATTGATGTAATTTTGCGCTTGTCACTTTTGTTGGTTGGCTTGAGTTGTAGCTGTTTGCGCCCATCTGTTTGTTGCTCTTGGCTAATAAAGTTGCCTGATCACCTATTCTCTGCTCTCCTGCACTTGACTCGAATGACCAGCAGCGAAAACCCTGACAGGAGTGCCCCTGCCGACGATTATCCTTTTAAATCCAAGTCACATTAAGATTGATTTATAATTGGAACATAACCAAACCTCATCACCTTATATCTTACCCCCCTGTGGCAGGAAGTGACATCCCCAAAAACACCAACTATACGCCTAAAACACTTAAATGTCTCCTAGCCTCCCACACATAGGCTCCTGTCTGTCCCTAACACTACAACTACATCTGAATCTGAAACTAAATCATATAAAATTGGAATATAAATTATTTTATAAAACTCTAATAAATAAAAACTATTACAAAATCACAAAACTATAATAACCTTACAGCTGAAGGATGGGTCTGTAGAAATGTAAGCACTCTCAAGTTCATGATATGGTATCAACATTATAGTTTTAACCGTGTTGTGAGGCTATAGTGTTTGTTTACAACCATATTTTTTACAAACAAAGGAGTAAAACAAGCTTATATTTTGGGTTCTGGTGGTGTTAGACAGTTGAACCAATCTCATGAGGCATGTGTATGTTATATTCTTCAAGAATCAATGGCTATGTAAGGTTAATTTAATTTCAGTCCCAAAATTGATGTATCAATCACAGATTGCCCCTTTATGAGGCCTAACATATTTTTTACAATATTCCTACATTACTGCCTTTACCCATTCACTAGATTTTTGACGACAATGTCTCCCTTCGCTCATCCAATCCAATTCAATACCCAAAACAGACCAGTATGAATATATTATCTTAGGTCGCGTCAGACGGTATCCCACCCGCGCTGCTGCTTATCCAACCGCAGTGAACCCTCGTGCGGAGGCTACTTGATACTGCGCTTTGCAGGCTTCTATAGTAGCAGTGTGATGCATAGCCTAGGTGTGATGTCCAGTTGATGCACAGGCTTGAAAATAACGCAGCTGAGTTTGTGTCTATTTGTGGTGGTTTTTCTACTTTTCTCTTTATCTTGAATTCGCTTTTGACGCTCCGTGTCTCGGAATTTGTTCGCGACTGAATTACCGTTTCCAAGAGTGGATGCTGGATAAATGTGTTGGAGCATTTGTAGGATTTCTAAATTCGGAATGAAATGCAGGTAGGCTATTGTAAAAAAAAAAACGTGAACATTTTACTTCAATTGGAAACTTTTCATCTGTTCTTATATTTCTGGAAAATGTTTATGGTTCGGTTTTCATACAGATGCCCTGGTGTAAGTCGGTTGTTCAGCATGCCAATACTTTTGCTGTTATTTTTTATCTTCTCTTAGGTCTGGTAAACCCAGTGACACAGTCCATTTGAGATGTCCGAAATCCATAATTATAATCAAAGTCGACCCAGCAGCACACGTGGCAGTGATTATGTGTGGCAGTATGAATATTATGATGATGACGAGCCCGTGTCTTTCGAGGGTCTCAAGGCTCATCGATGTGAGTGACATCTTATTTTACTAAACGCCTGCCCTGGCCTCTTAATGAAACGCTAGACAAGTCAATTGATTGAGTGTGTGTGCGTGTGTACATTACATTTTGTCGGCGTGAATTTGTCGCTGTGCGTGTGTGTCTGCGCGCGTGCATGTTTGTTTACACTCCCACCACGTCTATCCTCTATTTTAATTGGGTTTCTATAATTGCATCAGGCAGCTGCTTCCCTGATTGTAATGCTCCTTTTTCCCCCCAAATCAGTGGGACCCCACTGGGCACAAACTGGTTCAATCAACCTTGTTTCAACATCATTTGTCAACATATTGTGATGTGGAATCTATGTGGAAAATACAGTGGATTTGCAAAAAGTCATCAACTGTTGTTTTGAGTGAAAATTCAACCACAGGATTATGTCATTATGGTAACCAATTTTCAACCAACCTCATAAAATATGTTGAATTTGTACCTTTGAAGCAACATCAGATACTCTATGCAATATCTGCTATAAGAAAAAATAATAAACTGGGTGGTTCGAGCCCTGAATGCTAATTGGCTGACAGCCGTGGTATATCAGACCGTATAACAAGGGTATGACAACATTTATTTTTACTGCTCTAATTACATTGGTAACCAGTTTATAATAGCAATAAGGCACCTCGGGGGTTTGTGGTATATGGCCAATATACCACGGCTAAGGGCAGTGTCCAGGCACTCCGCGATGCGTCGTGTATAAGAACAGCCCTTAGCCGTGGTATATTGGCCATATACCACAACCCCTCGTGCCTTATTGCTTAATTATAAGCTGGGCAGAACCTCCTACTGGAGAGTTGAGCCATCTACAGCTATCCCTTTGATCTTCCATCCAGGGTTTTAACCAAGCCCAGCTTAGATATTTTTCACTGAGTATTACCAATGTGAGAATGATTTGAGAAATCTACACCTAATAGATTCACTGTTGCGATCAAAGTCATTCCAAAGGGTAAGTTTAACAGAGCAAATTAAATGTTCCAATACTTCAATCATATAAACTCAGCAAAAAAGGAAACGTCCCTTTTTCAGGACCCTGTCTTTCAAAGATAATTTGTTTCCCATGCTTGTTCAATGAACCATAAACAATTAATGAACATGCACCTGTGGAACGGTTGTTAAAACGCTTACAGACGGTAGCCAATTAAGGTCACAGTTATGAATACTTAGGACACTAAAGAGGCCTTTCTACTGACTCTGAAAAACACCAAAAGAAAGATGCCCAGCGTCCCTGCTCATCTGTGTGAACGTGCCTTAGGTATGCTGCAAGGAGGCATGAGGACTGCAGATGTGGCCAGGGCAATAAATTGCCATGTCCGTACTGTGAGACGCCTAAGACAGCGCTACAGGGAGACAGGACGGACAGCTGATCATGGCAGACCACGTGTCACAACACCTGCACAGGATTGGTACATCCGAACATCACACCTGCGGGACAGGTACAGGATGGCAACAACAACTGCCTGAGTTACACCAGGAACGCACAATCCCTCCATCAGTGCTCAGACTGTCCACAATAGGCTGAGAGAGGCTGGACTGAGGGCTTGTAGGCCTGTTGTAAGGCAGGTCCTCACCAGACATCACCGGCAACAACGTCACCTATGGGCACAAACCCACCGTCGCTGGACCAGACAGGACTGGCAAAAAGTGCTCTTCACTGATGAGTCGCGTTTTTGTCTCACCAGGGGTGATGTTCGGATTCGCATTTATCGTCAAAGAAATGAGCGTTACACCGAGGCCTGTACTCTGGAGCAGGATCGATTTGGAGGTGGAGGGTCCGTCATGGTCTGGGGCAGTATGTCACAGCATCATCGGACTGAGCTTGTTGTCATTGCAGGCAATCTCAACGCTGTGCGTTACAGGGAAGACATCTTCCTCCCTCATGTGGTACCCTTCCTGCAGGCTCATCCTGACATGACCCACCCAGCATGACAATGCCACCAGCAATACTGCTTGTTCTGTGCATGATTTCCTGCAAGACTGGAATGTCAGTGTTCTGCCATGGCCAGCGAAGAGCCCGGATCTCAATCCCATTGTGCACGTCTGGAACCTGTTGGATCGGAGGGTGAGGGCTAGGGCCATTCCCCCCAGAAATGTCCGAGAACATGCAAGTGCCTGGGTGGAAGATTGGGGTAACATCTCACAGCAAGAACTGGCAAGTCTGGTGCCCATGAGGAGGAGATGCACTGCAGTACTTAATGCAGCTGGTGGCCACACCAGATACTGACTGTCACTTTGATTTTGACCCTCCCCCCCCTTTGTTCAGGGACACATTATTCTATTTTTGTTAGTCACATGTCTGTGGAACTTGTTCAGTTTGTTTCAGTTGTTGAATCTTGTTATGTTCATACAAATATTTACACATGTTAAGTTTGCTGAATATAAACGCAGTTGATAGTGAGAGGACGTTTCTTTTTTTGCTGAGTTTATATTCAATTCTGTTATTTAGGACTAAAGCATTTAGGAAGTCATCAACAGCTATTGTTTAAATTCATCCCGGGATAAAAAAAAATATATAGCCAAACCCTATAGGCCTAGGTTTACAGTGCCTTGCACAGTCGCCCCCCCCCTTGGCGTTTTTCCTATTTTGTTGCATTACAACCTGTAATTTAAATTGATTTTTATTTGGATTTTATGTAATGGACATACACAAATAGTCCAAATTTGTGAAGCGAAAATAATTACTTGTTTCTAAAAATAACAAACGAAAAAGTGGTGCGTGCATGTTTATTCACCCCCTTTGCTGTGAAGCCCCTAAATAAGATCTGGTGCAACCAACTACCTTCAGAAGTCACATAATTAGTTAGATTGCACACTGGTAGACTTTATTTAAGTATCACATGATCTCAGTATATATAAACCTGTTCTGAAAGAGCCCAGAGTCTGCAACACCACTAAGCAAGGGGCACCACCAAGCAAGTGGCACTATGAAGACCAAGGAGCTCTCCAAACAGGTCAGGGACAAAGTTATGGAGAAGTACAGATCAGGGTTGAGTTATAAAAAATAAATCAGAAACTTTGAACATCCCACAGAGCACCATTAAATCCATTATAAAAAAAATGTGAACTAATATGACACCACAACTAACCTGCCAAGAGAGTGCCGCCCACCAAAACGTGCAGACCAGGCAAGGAGGGCATTAATGTCACGGTTGTCGTATGGATTGGACCAAAATGTAGTGGGAATATGTATACTCATCTTCTTTTTATTTGAAGAAGGAGAAACAACTAAATACGTATACAAACAATGACGAAACAGTCCTGTCAGGTGCAACAAACACTAAACAAGGAACAACTACCCACAAATCCCATAGAAAAACACCCCTCTTAAATAGGACCTTCAATTAGAAGCAACGAGGAGCAGCTGCTTCCAATTGAAGGGCCACCCAATAAACATCACATAGAAATGGACATACTAGAACTAACATAGAAAAAGACTAACAAAGAACATAGCCCAACAAACCCCAAAACACTAAACAAACACCCCTCTTAAATATGAACATAGCCCAACAAACCCCGAAACACTCTAAACAAACACCCCCTGCCACGTCCTGACCAAACTACAATAACAAATAACCCCTTATACTGGTCAGGACGTGACAATTAATCAGAGAGGCAACAAAGAGACCAAAGATAACCCTGAAGGAGCTGCAAAGCTCCACCGCGAAGATTGGAGTATCTGTCCATAGGACCACTTTAAGCCATACACTCCACAGAGCTGGGAATTATGGAAGAGTGGCCGGAAAAAAATAAGCAAACATGTTTGGTGTTCTCCAAAAGGTATGTGGGAGACTCCCCAAACATATGGAGATGGTACTCTGGTCAGATGAGACAAAAATTTAGCTTTTTGGCCATCAAAGAAAACGCTATATCTGGCGCAAACACAACACCTCTCATCACCCCGAGAATACCATCCCCACAGTGAAGCATGGTGGTGGCAGCATGCTGTGGGGATATTTTTCATCGGCAGGGACTGGGAACCTGGTCAGAATTGAAGGAATGATGGATGGTGCTAAATACAGGCAAATTCTTGAGGGGAAACCTGTTTCAGTCTTCCAGAGATTTGAGACTGGGACAGAGGTTCACCTTCCAGCAGGACAATGACCGTAAGCATACTGCTAAAGCAAAACTCGAGTGGTTTAAGGGGAAACATTTAAATGACTTGGAATGGCCTAGTCAAAGCCCAGACCTCAATCCAATTGAGAATCTGTGGTATGAATTAAAGATTGCTGTACATCAGCGGAACCCATCCAACTTGAAGGAGCTGGAGCAGTTTTGCCTTGAAGAATTGGCAAAAATCCCAGTGGCTAGATGTGCCAAGCTTATAGAGACATAC
This sequence comes from Salmo salar, assembly GCF_965601325.2. Classification (NCBI taxonomy): domain Eukaryota; kingdom Metazoa; phylum Chordata; class Actinopteri; order Salmoniformes; family Salmonidae; genus Salmo; species Salmo salar. The sequence goes on from NC_138305.1 coordinate 32,182,659, forward strand.
CCCAAGAGACTTGCAGCTATAATTGCTGGAAAAATGTGGTGGGGGGGGTGAAAAGTTATGCACGCTCAAGTTTTCTGTTTTTTTGTCTTTATTCTTGTTTGTTTTACAAGAAAAAATATTTTGCATCTTCAAAGTGGTAGGCATGTTGTGTAAATCAAATGATACAAACCCCACAAAAATCAATTTTAATTCCAGGTTGTAAGGCAACAAAATAGGAAAAATGCCAAGGTGGGTGAATACTTTCGCAAGCCGCTGTATATAAAATGGAATCGGCAAGTTAATAATACATATGTTGCATTCACTTCTCCATCGTATCCAAAAATCTCACCAAAACAATCTTACTGTATTTAAAGAGAGGGAATAAGAGAAACCTGAAGCAGGGAGAGATGGAGATGATGTAACGTCTTCCAACGCAGTGTGCTTGTTTTACAACTTAATGACTATTTACTGACCGGAACTGGACCATAATCCCTTGTTGATCTGATGTTGCAGACTCCATCGTCATCGGCTTCTGGGTGGGACTAGCCGTGTTCGTCGTCTTCATGTTCTTCGTCCTCACCCTGCTGACCAAGACAGGAGCCCCGCACCAAGAGTGAGTTGAAAACAGCCCCTCTTTCCCCCCCTAAACCGTGCAATCTGTCTACCCCATCTACGTTCTGCTTTTCCCCTGAAACCCTCTACCCCTTACCTCTCCCCCCTTTGCTGGGAGCCCTTCTAGCACCATGGACAGCCCCAGAAACTAGCATTGCGGTTTCAAGGACTTTTTCTCAATTGTCTCAGTCTGTCTCCTCCTTGCCACCTCTCCGTTATCTGCACTAATCTAAAATAATTGAGCAGGTGAAAGCCAGCCTAATGATGAGCTTCCACCATATTGTTTTCGCCTGCCAAGTCTTTTCTAATCAGTGCAAATGAAGGAGAAGACCCGAGGAGAGAACAGATTTTTAGACAATTGAGACAGAGCCAAAGACCGATTCCCTCCTTGTTGATACCCAACCGTCTTACCTACCGCATTGCAGAACAACTATGGATAACTTTTAGCTTTTTGGTTAATATGCCATCAGCAGGATTTCCATTAGTAGATAATAAATAAGAAAGAGAGGTATATGTCAAGGAGAAATAAGGAGCTTTATTTTCATCTGTTTATATTCATTTGTCTCTGCATCAATCCATTAAGTCTCACCTCTCGAGGCTGTTTCATGGCACTTTAGAGGCAGATGGCTTGGCTCTGGAGTGGAAACACACTAACACTAGAGCTTCCATTAACACAAAACGCTGGTGACACACTGGTGTGGAGGTAAGTCTCAATGGAAAAAGCACCAATTGTGTTGCTCACTCCCATATGGTTATTGGCAAGACAGCACAAACAGATCTGGGACCAGGTTAGGAAAGGCTACCTTTGGAAAAAAAAACATCCAGTAATCACCCAGTGAATATAATCTGTTTTCTCCGTAATGTGATAAATCATCAACCTGTTAAGATTATTTCTGAATCACACGATCTAATAAAGGATTCAATCAAATATTGGATTATAAGACATTCACAAGAGCTATATTGCTGTCCTTGAAAGTAATATAAATTCATTGACACGTATTGCTCCTTCTACTTTGTCCCTTCCCACTGGGCAACTGTTGAATCAACGTTGTTTCCACGTCATTGCAACCTCAAAAAATCTATGTGATGACGTTGAATCAATGTGGAAAAATGATTGGATTTGCAAAAAGTCTAAAAGTAAGGTCATTTTGTATTTTTTTTCACCCAACTTTTAACCTAAATACAACGACATGGTGACATTTTTGTTGTTGATTTCACGTTAAATTGACGTTAGTTGACAACTCAACCAAATGTAAATCTAGACTTGAACTGACGTCTGTGCCCAGTGGGTTCTCTCCTCTTCATCTTGCTCACATCCTCGCCACTTAACTTCTCTGCTCTTTCATCGACTTCTCTCTGCCCTTTCCTTTCCATCCATCCTCATAATCTTTCCTAAAGTCCTATTAAATTGAATTTCTCGCCACCCCTATCTTCTTCTACTAACCCTTCACCTCTTTAACTAACCTCCCCTCTTCTCTCTTATCCTCTCCTCTCTTTCTAACCCCCTCTTCTCTTCTCTCCTTTTATCCTCTCTCTTCCCTCCTCTCTAACCCCCCCCACTCTAACCGCCTCTGTGAGAGAGCTGGCCATTACTCTAACACTTAAAAGGCTTAAAATCGGACTGAGAATGCCCTGTTCAAAATTACTTTATTTATTTAAAACTGCAGTAGCAGAGCAAGTTAAACATACAAAACTGGCAGCTAAAACTGATATGGCTCACCGTAGTTAAAAGTAGTTCTGAATACACAGGACATGGTGTTATAAATCCTTTGTGCCAATAGTTGATTGTGAGCACTAACTTAACTTGCTTGATGTTGTTGAGATGGGGATAAGTGGGCACCTTCCATCTTAAATGTTTTGTTGATGAGTCCACAGCATTTCCAGAAGGCTCAACAGTGAATTCTGGTATCCCAGAACCAGCCCCCTCTATACCTGCTCAATCTCCCTCCCGCTCACTTTGAGGCCCATCTGGGTTATTTTCTCTTCAGCCAGAGCCACTGGCTACCCCTTTCAGCAGCCTCTGAAGTTGCCTTGATGGTTTCACATAAGGCTTGGCAGTGGATCCCAAGGTCCTTCAGCAACCTGGTAGTAGATGTTGCCACAAATCCACGACACCCAACGTCCACTGGGCAAACTTGCTTTCCAGCCTCCCTGCTCTGTATCCACTGCAAGTTCAGCCTCTTCCTCTCGTATGCCTCGTCCACCTTATCCTCCCAAGGCACTGTTAACTCCACAAAGTAGAGAGCGCACAAAGAGTTGGACCATAGTAGACCATAGTACCAGGTTTGGTCTTAGGTTGGTAACAGCTGTTGTATCTCAGATGGAACTGAGGCATTGGCCCACATCCGTCAGCATTTTCCATTCAAGGGCCGCATTCAGCTTTCCAGCCTCTGTCCTTGGAGAGAGATTTCTCTGTTTTTGTTCTCCTCTGTGGACAAATGCTTTTTGTTTCGTAGGGTCAGGTGTTCTGGGAGGCAAGGCATTGATGGTTGTTCACTGGGGTTCAAAGCTTCAGCTTGGCAGGATGGATGGACGTGTCAATGCTCTTGAGGCCTCTGATGGTCTGCATTAGCACCTGGGCATGGTCTGTGTCCTTGAGACTTGCATCATACCATCTTCACCTGGGCTTGGTCTGTGTCCTTGAGACTTGCATCATACCATCTTCACCTGGGCTTGGTCTGTGTCCTTGAGGCTTGCATCATACCATCTTCACCTGGGCTTGGTCTGTGTCCTTGAGGCTTGCATCATACCATCTTCACCTGGGCTTGGTCTGTGTCCTTGAGGCTTGCATCATACCGTCGTCACCTGGGCTTGGTCTGTGTCCTTGAGGTTTGCATCATACCGTCGTCACCTGGGCTTGGTCTGTGTCCTTGCGGCTTGCATCATACAATACTTCCAAGGGTTTTTATGGGCTGCTCTGTTGGTATTGGCTCATCATCGATGAAGAAACCTTTTGTCAGACAGTTTACCTTTGGTGATGTACATGCTTCTTGACGTTATCTTGAAGTTATCCAAGCAGGCACCTGGTGCATGCTGCAGTTGTGGTCATGGTTGTCATGTATGCTCAGATGGGTGGTAGACGCACTCCGGACTTCAATCGCTCACTACCCACTTTGATGTTTTCATTATCACCTCCATAGCCATGGTAAAAGCCAGTAGAGAGATGGTGCAACCTGCCAGTAAGCCAATTTCCATGCACTGCCATGTGTTGGTGAATTCTGGTGTTCTGAAGAGTCGCAGGTCTTGGAAGTATGCCTTGACAAGGGTTGTGATGGACTCTGGAACCTTGAAGAAATCGAATGTTGCCCAGAGGAGATTGTGTGGAACTGAGCCGAATGCAGTGGTGAGGTCAAGAAATATGGTGTGGAGATCTCTCTTCTCTCTCATGGCAGACTGAATTTGCTTCCAGATCATGCATGCATGCTCCAGACATTCGGAGAACAAGCCTGGAATTCCTGCTTTTTTTCATTGGTTTGTATCAACCAGTTTGTTAAAATTATGCAGGTAATGTTATTTGATATAATTAAAGTCTATCTGCTAATTTCATAACTGATCTATTCTTTCTTTCCAGATAGCTTGACATCCTTTGAGCTGTGGCGCAAAATAAGTTTTACCCTCTACATTTAGGAGGCAGAATTGGCTGATATCTGAGGACTCCTTTTCTTAAGGGATCAGTACTCCTGCTCTCTGCCAAGCGTTTGGTATGACTTGCATCTCCTATGCCACTCACATTAGCCTCCACAGACGTCAGGTGCACTCTTGTATAGCCTGTACGAGACCCCGTTAGGCCAGAGCATCATCAGCCTCAGGGCCAATCTTACTGCGTCCGCAACCTCGTTCCATTTCAGAGGCCATCCATCTGATGTTCCAGCTGTTCGATCGGATATCTGATGGAATAACAGTCTGCTCATGCGAATTCTCATCAGTGTGTTTTTTCCAGGTGACCCTCCAGCTCTTGCTTTTAGAGTTCTGCTTTTTTCCTTGGTGAAAAGCGCTTTGATGAATTTGAAAGGGATAATTAATTGAACCCACCTGGTGTCCCAGGTCTAAATCAGTCCCTGATTAGAGGGCAACAATGAATAAACGCAGTGGAACTGCCTTCGAGGTCCAGAGTTTAGTTTGAGGGCTCTAGGCAGCTTCACCTTAGGTTTAAACCCACTTTTTCTTTCTTGCTGGATGGGCTCAATACACTCCACATTTGATGTTTATGTGCATGAGTTAACCTGCTCAGAGACAGGGGTACTGATATTCTGAAAACTTTGGTTTTGCTCGAGTCACTGAACATTCGACTGACTTAAATGACTTCTCAAGAAGTACTGATCAATGCGAGGCCCCTGTTCTCCCTCCTCCAAGCACATTCTACTGACACAAACATTCTGGCACACCTACTTTAAGATGGCAGGTGACCCAATTACTGAGCTGAAACCCCTGTTTCAATTGCCGACTTCCATTAACTGGACCAATAGAAAGAGTTGACAATGAACACATGACTGCAATTGGTTGAATATTATGGGAAAGATCTAGTTATTGGAACGTTTGGCTCTATAAATACTTGGAATAAATACACTTTAAAATGAAGGTCTCTATTGAAGGCCTCTCTTTCACACTCTCCCTCTCTCCTCTCCTTGTAACATCTCGCTCTCTATTCTCCCTCCCCAACAGAAACCCGGAGCCGTGCGAGAAGCGCCACCGGCTGGGGAACTGCGTCGTGGACATCCGCTGCCCCCAGGGGGACTCCCTGGCCGACGAGGACAAGGCCTTCTCGCGCCCCCTTCTGGACGAATCACGCTCCCTCTTCTACATCAGCAAGGAGAAGCAGGGGAGAGGGGGAGCAGGGGGTGGATGTGGGCCACATAGGGTCCGCGGGAGGTTGGGAGGACGCAGCTCCTTCGGGTTGGAGGAGATGGGGGAGGCGGGGGATGCCAGCGAGCGGGGAGACGGCGGTATCGACCTCCAGGGACTTCCGGAGGAGGGAAAGTCACAGAGGGAACACAGCTTCCTGTCGCACCACTTCGACATTCCCAACTTTGTGAACTCGGAGCACAGCTCAATGATGGGAGAGGATGATCTGCTGCTCTGTGAGCCGCCCGTCCTCCTGGACAGCCACCACGTCATCAGCTGAGGCCCCACCCCTCCACATACATCTGTGACATCATTATTGGAGATATGTTACCGTAGCTGCAGATGAATGGCAATACTTGAGTTCCAAATGGCCTCTGCTCATTTCTTTTATAGGAGTGTGGACTAACAGTTACTGTAAAGTGACACTGACCACACCCATGACTACCAGGGTTGTGTTCATTAGGGCATGCAACCGAAAACACTTTGCAACATAAAAACGAACATTTGTGTTTCTTATTGGACAATTCCAGTTAGTCCCGCCCTGTTTCAGTCCGTTTTCCTGTGTTTGGTGCCTCATGAACATGACCTAGCTCTTTTCCATCTGGCTATTGGCTGAAAATATTCTCTACAAACCACCATCAGCCCCTGGTGAACCATACTTGTTAGTTTGTACTAATAGGTTGACAATGTTTTTTGCAAGGGAGAATATTCAGAAGTGGAAACTGCAGTCTCTTTTTTAAATTTTACCTTTATTTAAGTAGGCAAGTCAGTTAAGAACAAATTCTTATTTACAATGATTGCCTAGGAACAGTGGGCCTTGTTCAGGGGCAGAACAACAGATTTGTACATTGTCAGCTCGGGGATTCAATCTAGCAACCTTCAGGTTACTAGCCCAACACTCTGACCACTAGGCTACCCACCGCCCCGAACCATCATGAACCATTACTCTATCTTAATAGCTAACTCATGAATTCATTTTATAAGTATGGGCTGGATGACACTACACTGGAGAGATGAGATGCCTCTTTATGAGAAACCATCTCATAAAGATTGAATGAAAAAGCAGAGAGGGGGTTGGAGAAGAGGGAGCGAGAGAGAGAGAGAGAGAGACTGTGTGGAATACATATTGATGAACACTAGTCTTCCGTTGCCCTTGTCGTATCTCGACTGAGAAATTTTCCAGACAGAAACCTCATCAGACACTAAAGAAACAGGTTCTAAATGTATAAATGCATGTATAAATACTGTTAATGTATAGATGATTATACAGGTAATATAAACCTTCAGACATGAGTCTCTGAGTTTCTTTTGTTTACAGGTATATTACACTAGCATAGCATAAACAGCTAATAAAAGTCTTAGGCCAGCTTCAGAACCTGCAGCTGCATCTAATCTAATCTTTGTTTGCTTTAATTCATCTTTATGAAAGAACAGAAAAAACAAACCTTTCATAATACAAACACATTAGTCAATAACAAGATGACAATAAAATATACAAGGAGATTGTCTCATTGTGAGTTAGAGGAGATGACTCATCCTGCATTCATCTTGCAAAGACTAGCCTGCATCCCAAATGTCACCCTATTCTCTTTAGTGCACAACTTTTGACCAGGGCCCCATGGGCTCTGGTCAAACATTGCGCACTAAATAGTGATTGGTTGCAATTTGGGACACATACAAAGAGGTGTGTGGCGAATACAAGTGAGCCGATCAGCATTAGATGTCAATTAATGCATTCAAACTAGGAGACTTAATGCTGACAAACAAGGGAGGGAGGGAGGTAGGTACAAACACTAAACCTGCCATCTACACTCTTAGAAATAAAGGTGCTATCTAGAACCTTAAACGGTTCTTCGGCTCTCCCCATAAGAGAACCCATTGAAGAACCCTAGTTGGTTCCAGGTAGAACCCTTTTGGTTCTATATACACTACATGACCAAAAGTATGCTCATTGAACATCTGATTCCAAAATGATGTGCATTAATGTGCAGTTGGTCCCCGCCTTTGCTGCTATAACAGCCTCCACTCTTCTGGGAAGGCTTTCCACTAGATGTTGGAACATTGCTGTGGGGACTTGCTTCCATTCAGCCACAAGCATTAGTGAGGTCGGGCGCTGATGTTGGGTGATTAGGCCTGGCTCGCAGTCGTTGATCCAAATCATCCCAAAGGTGTTCGATGGGGTTGAGGTCAGGGCTCTGTGCAGGCCAGTCAAGCTTTATGCACATAGTTGGCACTATGCATTGAGGCAGGTAGCGTTCTCCTGGCATCTGCCAAACCCAGATTCGTCTGTCAGACTGTCAGATGGTAAAGCGTGATTCATCACTCCAGAGAACGCGTTTCCACTGCTCCAGAGTCCAATGGCGGCAAGCTTTACATCACTACAGCCGGCGTTTGGCATTGCGCATGGTGATCTTAGGCATGTGTGCGGCTGCTCGGCAAAGGAAACCCATTTCATGAAGCTCCCGACAAACAGTTCTTGTGCTGACGTTGCTTCCAGAGGCAGTTTGGAACTCAGTAGTAAGTGTTGCACCCGAGGACAGATGATTTTTACGCGCTACAAGCTTTAGCACTCGGCGTTCCCGTTCTGTAAGCTTGTGTGAACTACCACTTCGCGGTTGAGATGTTGTTGCTCCTAGCTGTTTCCACTTTACAATAACAGCACTTACGGTTGACCGGGACAGCTCAAGCAGGAAAGAAATTTGACGAACTGACTATGATGGTGCCACGTTGAAAGTCACTGAGCTCTTCAATACGGGCCATTCTACTGCCAATGTTTGTCTACGGAGATTGCATGGCTGTGTGCTCGATTTTATACACCTGTCAGCAACAGATGAGACTGAAATAACCAAATTCACTAATTTGAAGAGGTGTCCACATACTTACAGTTGAAGTCGGAAGTTTACATACTCCTTAGCCAAATACATTTTAAACTCAGTTTTTCACAATTCCTGACATTTAATCCTAGTAAAAATTCCCTCTTAGGTCAGTTAGGATCACCACTTCATTTTAAGAATTTGAAATGTCAGAATAATAGTAGAGAGAATTACTCATTTCAGCTTTGTTTTCTTTCATCACATTCCCAGTGAGTCAGAAGTTTACATACACTCAATTAGTATTTGGTAGCATTGCCTTTAAATTGTTTAACTTGGGTCAAATGTTTCGGGCAGCCTTCCACAAGCTTCCCACAATAAGTTTGGTGAATTTTGTTCCATTCCTCCTGACAGAGCTGGTATAACTGAGTCAGGTTTGTAGGCCTCCTTGCTCGCACACGCTTTTTCAGTTCTGCCCACACATTTTCTATAGGATTGACGTCAGCGCTTTGTGATGGCCTCTCCAATACCTTGACTTTGTTGTCCTTAAGCCATTTTGCCACAACTTTGGAAGTATGCTTAGGGTCATTGTCCATTTGGACAACAAACATAACGATGGTCATTATGGCCAAACAGTTCTATTTTTGTTTCATCAGACCAGAGGACATTTCTCCAAAAAGTACGATCTTTGTCCCCATGTGCAGTTGCAAACCGTAGTCTGGCTTTTATTTTTAATTTTTTTGAATATTTTATTTTTGCATTTTCCAATTAAGAACATTCAAAACAAAAGTGAAAATATGTTAGACAACAAAGGACAAAGTGACGGTAACAGACGAGCGTAATAAAAAATAAAAATTATATATACGGGCATACATAATACATAAAAAACATACATGATACATAAATCATAATAAAATAAATATTAATAATAATAATGAGACATTGATTAATATGGTCACCTGCTGTAAGCTACATATTATACATTACGTGTGAAACATTATATAAGAATTATATAGAGATTCAATCAATGTGGTGTGGGGGGAGATTCTCCATATAGTCAATAAAAGGTTGCCAAATTCTGTAAAATGTCTTTAACTTATTCCTCAAGCAGTAAGTGATTTTCTCCAGTGGGATACAACTATTAACTTCCGATAGCCACATTGCCACTGGTAGGGGGGAATCCGATTTCCATTTCAAGGCAATACATTTCTTGGCAATCGCTAGCAATATTTCTGTTAGCTTTATAGTATGACTTTGCCTAAGATTGGTGTTAGTATAGTTACCCAGTAGGCAGACCTCGGGGTCTAAAGGGAATGCAACCCCGTGGATTGAGGATATGGTATCGCATACCCCCTGCCAGAAACCATGTAGTTTTGAACACTGCCAAGTGGAATGGAGGAATGTTCCTTCATCTGAGCCACATCTAAAACATAGGGAGGAGATATCAGGATTGAACTTGTGCAGTCTAGATGGGGTGATATAGAGCTGATGGAGGAAATTAAACTGGATCAATCTGTATCTGGAGTTCAATGTGGATGTAACACCATCCCTGCATAGGTCACTCCATAGGCCCTCATCAAGATCAATACCCAGATCTTTTTCCCATCTAAGTCGGGGTTTATCTAGCTCAGGCAGTGTTAGTACTGACATTAGAGCATCGTAAACACGGGAAATGGTCTTGAGTAGTGGTTGGTCTGCATGGCAGAATTGTTCAATAGGTGACATCTTAGGTAGGTTCCATTGTCCCTTGAGAGTCACCCTAATAAAGTCTCGTAGTTGTAGGTAGCTAAAGAAGTCCCTGTTAGACAAGTGGTATTTCTGTTTCAGCTGTTCAAAAGACATAAGAACTCCCTCCTCATAACAGTGTTCCAGAAGAGTGATCCCCTTATCAGACCATGGTCTAAAGTTACTATTCTGGAAAAACATAGGGATCAATCTATTGTTCCATAAAGGGGTTTTAGGGGAGAGAAATCCCCCTCGTCCGAACAGCTCATGCAGTTTACACCATGCCAGGACAGAATGTATGATTAAAGGGTTGTCTGTGATGGTTTTTATAGATTTTCTGTCCCATTTGTAAAACAATTCTGCCCCCGTGTCATCATTCATCTCAAGCTTTTCAATGTTCAACCATGAGGGGGAGGGACCATTGTCAAACCTCTGAGCCAGAAACCTAGACTGAGCAGCCCAGTAGTACATTCTAAAATTGGGGAGGTTTAAGCCCCCTTGACCGTAATCCAGGGTCAGTTTGTCCAGGCTAACCCTCAGGGTTTTGCCATGCCAGATAAACCGTCTGGTCAGCTTGTCAAGAGAGGAAAAGAATGCTGCGGGCACAGGGATAGGGAGAGATTGAAACAAATATAGAAATCTGGGCAGGATATTCATTTTAATCACATTGATTCTACCCAGTAGGGTGAGAGGCAAGTCCATCCACCTACACAGGTCACCCTCCACCTTCTGCAACAAGCCGGCCAGATTGAGTTTATAGAGGTTGTTCAGGTTACCATCCACCATTATGCCCAAATATGTGAAGCCCAGAGGCGACCATCGAAAAGGAAACTTGTGCTTGATGGTATGATCGTCAAAGACAGACAGCGGTAAGATTTCGCTTTTATCGAAGTTAACCTTATATCCAGAGAAAGAGCTATAACACTGTAGTAGGATCTGCAAGTGAGAGAGGGAGTGTTCTGGGTTTGTTAGAAATAAGATAAGGTCGTCCGCAAAGAGTGATAGTTTATGGGTATGGGGGCCCACCTCAAAGCCATGTATGTCAGGGCACGATCTAATAGCCTCAGCCAACGGTTCGATGGCGAGGGCAAAGAGGTGGGGGCTAATTGGGCAACCTTGTCTGTTCCCCCTATAGAGAGGGAAAGAGGAGGAAGTAATCCCATTGGTAGCAATCCTAGCTTTAGGAGATTTGTAGAGTGATTTTATCAAATTTACAAAAACGGTACCTAAACCAAACTTTTCCAAGACGCGAAAGAGGTATGGCCATTCAACCCTATCAAAGGCCTTTTCAGCGTCGAGGGAGACTGCGACACTAGGTATTTTGTTTTTGTTAGCAAGGTGAATTATATCAAAGAACCTTCTGAGATTATTGGAGGACAGTCTATTAATTATGAAGCCAGTCTGATCTGGGTTGACCAACAGGGGAAGACATGACTCCAGTCTCTTAGATAGCATCTTGGTGACCAGTTTACAATCTGTGTTAAGGAGAGAGATTGGTCTATAGGAGGCGCACTTTAGCGGGTTTTTCCCTTTCTTGTGGATTACAGTAATCACTGCTTGAGAGAAAGACTCTGGAAAGCAGTTGTCTTCCCCGGCTTTTTTAAGTACCTCCATGAGGTAGGGGACCAACAGCTCCCTAAATTCTTTATAGAACTCTGGAGGGAAGCCATCCTCCCCAGGAGATTTATTAGAAGGTAAGGATTTAATGGCTTCCACCAATTCAGGAACAGAGAAGTTTTCACTCAGGCGCTCTCTGTCTTCCTCTGACAGGCATGGGAGGTTGAGAGAGGAGAGAAAGGAGTCGATCTCCGACAGATCATCGCTTGATTGGGAAGTGTAGAGGTCTTCATAGTATTTCTTAAAGGTATTATTAATTTCGGTAGGGTTGAAAGATATCTCATTAGTAAGGGTTTCTATAGCATTAATTGTCCTCTTACTTTCCTCTGCTTTCAGTTGCCATGCCAGTACTTTGTGAGCTTTCTCTCCAAGCTCGTAATAACGCTGTTTTGATTTAGTGATGGCCCTCTCAGCTTGATATGTGTTCAGAATATTATATTTCAGTTTTTTATTTACCAAAAGCCTATATAGATCTTTAGTCGGGCCTCTTTGGTAGGTTTTCTCCAGCTCAGAGATTTCAGATTCAAGGACATTCAGTTCCGCACCGTATTTTCTCTTCAACCCTTTAGTATAGGAAATGATCTGTCCCCTCAGATAGGCTTTCAATGTGTCCCAAAGAATGAAACTGTCAGGAGCGGAGGGTTTGTTTGTCAAAGTAAAAATATTGATCTGCTCTTTGATAAATGCACAAAATTCTGGTTGCTTTAGGAGTGTAGGATTTAGTCTCCATCTATATGCTCCGTTTACCTTGTTAGGAATGGAGATTGATAATACCAGAGGAGAATGGTCGCTAAGCAATCTGGGGAGATACTCGATATCTAACACTCTATGAAACAGTTGGGTCGATAGTAAAAAGTTATCTATGCGTGTGTGTGTCTTGTGTGGGTGTGAATAAAAAGAGTAGTCCCTATCCTGTGGGTGCAATTGTCTCCAGATGTCTAGTAAATTAAGATCTTTCATGAATGACATGGTGAGCTTGGCGGCTTTGGTAAGAAGGGAGGGTTTATCCGAGGACCTATCAAGGACTGTATCTAAACAAAAATTTAGATCTCCTCCAACCAGTAGCCATCCTGGTGGTGCTTGAGCGACCTGAAGGAAGACATTCTGTATAAACATATGGTCATCGAAGTTAGGAGCATAAATATTCAGCAGGGTCCAAGACTCTGAAAACATATGCCCCTGCACCAAAACAAACCTGCCCGAGGGATCAGAGATGGTGTTGTTGACGCAGAAGGGGATGTGTCTACTTATCAAAATTGCAGTTCCTCTTGCTTTGGAGTTAAAAGAGGATGCAAAAACTTGTCCTACCCATTCCCTCTTCAATTTCTTGTGTTCGCTGGCTGTAAGATGTGTTTCTTGTAGAAACACAATATCGGCCTTTAATTTCTTAAGGTATGTATAGACTCTTTTCCTTTTAATCGGGCTGTTAAGGCCTTTTACGTTGAATGTGACATATTTTAGTGGATTAAGCATAGGTTGGGTTTGAAATATGTAACCGAATGGAAATCTCTCATATGTAAATAGTCAGGAAATGTTTCAACTTTGGTTTGAACACAGAAGTGACCTATGTGCCTCTTTAAGGAAGGAAACAACAATAAACATGGAAAAAAAGGGGAAAAAAAACCCACCCACCCCGATTGTCAGACTAAAACAACAATCCCAACAATCAAACATGAATACACTTGTAGAGATACGTTGCTGCTCGCTTTCCACCTTACTCTTACTAGCTAAACCTTGGCGTAAACTAAAACCTGCGAGCTCTCTAAATTGAAAACAAACGTTGTGAATAGGCATTTATGGCTGAATAATTACTGCCCACGGTAAGGGCTGCTTGAGTCTCTTTTCGGGAGAGGAGAAACATAAATGGGGGGGAAGCAGTGGGCCTAAACCCACTTATTGCTTCGTCCAGTGGATATTGACTAAACCAAAATATAGTCTCCTGTAAATGTAATAGAAATCACCCCGGGGAAAAACGTTTAGTTGAAAATGTACAAATCAATTATAGCGACCGGATAGCGGGGTAGACGGATCCGATATCAGCAGATCAGTCCAGATAAGAGAAAACAAACAGATTGGATCTTATCCCCCAGAGAGACCGTTTTTCAGTCGCGGTTCGGTTCTTTGAGAAAAGTGAATACTTCTCCCGGTGTGTTGAAGATATGGCATCGGCCTTTGTACTGAACTTTCATCCGCGCAGGGTGGATGAGGTAGCCGGTGATGTTCTTCTCCTTCAGTGCTTTGGCGGCAGGTCTGAACTGCTTGCGACGTCTGGCGAGATCGGCACTCATATCCGGGAAAAGGCTGACCCTCTTGCCATCGAAGGTGATGTCCCCTTTGGCTCTTGCGAGTTGCAGTATCTTCTCTCTGTCTTGGAAACGGAGGAACCTGACCAGAACGGCACGTGGGGGCTCCTCTGGCCGGGGTTTCGGCGCTGATGTTCTGTGGGCGCGTTCGATTTCCAGCGGCTTGGTGAAGTTTATTATGCCTAGGACATCCGGGATCCATTGAGTGAAGAAGCGGACCGGGTCACGGCCCTCGCTGTCCTCTTTCAATCCCACCACACGGATATTACTGCGTCTGCTCTGGTTCTCCATCTGGTCTACTTTGTTTTTGAGGTAGGCATTATCCTTCTGCAGTTCTATCAGAACCTGGTCATGTCGAGCGACGGTGTCCTCAACTGTGCTAATGCGCATCTCGGCCTCAGTCGTTCTCAGAAGGAGATCATTCATGGAGGATTTCAGGTCGTCGATGGAAGAATGGAGTTCAGCCGATTTCTTGTCAATTTTCATAGAAAGACCTTTGTTACCATCCTGAATTTCCCGGAGGAGAGTAGCCAGCATGTCTTGCGAGGCTGCCGAGAGCAATAGTCTGGAACCGTCGTCTGAGATATGAGGGCTAATGCTAAACTTGCTAGCTGTGGCGTTATCGTTGTCTTGGGATTCAACAACGTTTTGGTCGTCCTTCTTGCCTCTCGGTCGGAGGTCCATGGCTCTTTGGGAAGGTAAGTATTTGACAATTTATCAGCCGATGTTAGAATATTGTTTCAACGTTGTTATTTAGGTAATAATAGGATAAATTTCAAGAGCTCGGTTTGTCAACGTCTGTTCAGCTCCGCGGCATCACGTGTCTGTAGTCTGGCTTTTTATGGCGGTTTTGGAGCAGTGGTTTCTTCCTTGCTGAGCGGCCTTTTAGGTTATATCGATATAGGACTCGTTTTACTGTGGATATATAGATACTTTTGTACCTGTTTCCTCCAGCATCTTCACAAGGTCCTTTGCTGTTGTTCTGGGATTGATTTGCACTTTTTGCACCAAAGTACATTCATCTTTAGGAGACAGAACGCGTCTCCTTCCTGAGCGGTATGACGGTTGCGTGGTCCCATGGTGTTTATACTTGCGTACTATTGTTTGTACAGATGAACATGGTACCTTCAGGCGTTTGGAAATTGCTCCCAAGGATGAACCAGACTTGTGGAGGTCTACAATTTTTTTTCTGAGATCTTGGCTGACTTCTTTTGATTTTTCCATGATGTCAAGCAAAGAGGCACTGAGTTTGAAGGTAGGCCTTGAAATACATCCACAGGTACACCTCCAATTTACCCAAAATGATGTCAATTAGCCAAACAGAAGCTTCTAAAGCCATGACATCATTTTCTGGAATTTTACAGGCTGTTTAAAAGGCACCGTCAACTTACTGTATGGAAACTTCTGACCCAGGGGAATTGTGATACAGTGAATTTTAAGTGAAATAATCTGTAAACAATTGTTGGAAAAAGTACTTGTGTCATGCACAAAGTAGATGTCCTAACCAACTTGCCAAAACTATAGTTTGTTAACAAGAAATTTATGGGGTGGTTGAAAAACGAGTTTTAATGACTCCAACCTAAGTGTATGTAAACTTCCGACTTCAACTGTATGTAAATATATAGTGTACATGGAAGCAAAAGGGTTCTCCTATGGAAAATCATTTTGGAACCTTTTTTCTAAGAGTGGACCGTTGTCCCTTGACAAATTTAATGTTCGCAAAAACAGGACTCAGTTCTGCTTTATGGAGGACAGGTATCACTAGTTTTGAGGGGAAATTTGTTTTCATCATTTTCCTTTCTTTCTCTCGCTCTCTCTTTCTCACACACTCTGTAACACTCTCTCTCTCACACACACACTCTAAAACTCTCTTTCTCTAAGTCCTGTAGGGTGTTCTAGAGTAGCTAACATTTCTGAGACCATTGGTGATGCATCAGAGCCCCACCTGTTTTGAGCCTCATCTGTTATATTTTTTATTTGTTGACTGTTTTTGCTTTCTTGAGTAAGGCAGCTCCAAAATGCAGGTCTTTCAGCCTAGCTCAGTGCTTTTTGAGGTGGTAGGGCAGCCAGCGGAAAATACAGAGCATAGGGGTTGGTAATGTTCTCTAGTTGAGCTGTGATTGGCTCAGTGTTCCCATCACTCATGGGGACACTACGTTACCACAAATCTACTGGGAGATAATACATTTTTTCTCCTTGGGTGCTGCCATTGAGTTACATTAGAAGTGCCCATCCAAGAAGGCTCAAGGTCATTGGCCACAGATAAAATTACGTCAAATCACATATCTACTGTAGCTTTGATTGGACTGATCATGTCAATATCATAATTTCAAATCGTAGCTAGCAAGCAGTCATCATTATGAGTCAAGTCGACAATCTACTGGCAAATCCTTTTCAATCCTTGTCATATGAAGAGAAATGATAGATAAAATGTATCTGTGTGCCTCGGCAATTGGACATAAACATTACACAAGAAGTGGGAAATGCAAATTCAACAGTGAGTGCTGAGGCACAACTGCAGCCTCGGGTTCAATCCTAGGCTGTGTCACAGCCAGCTGTGACCGGGAGACCCATGGGGTGACGCACAATTGTCCCAGCTTCATCCGGGTTAGAGGAGGGTTTGGCCGGACTTGTCTGGTCGTGCTCTAGCAACTCCTTGTGGCGGGCCGGGCTCCTGCAAACTGACTTCGGTCATCTGTTCGACGGTGTTTCCTCTGACACATTGGTGCGACTGGCATCCGGGTTAAGCGGGCAATATGTCAAGAAGCAGTGCGGCTTGGCTCTCGACCTTCGCAGAGGCCGTAGGGGAGTTGCGGTGATGAGACAAGATCGTAACTTATGGCCAATGGCGTTGCACGTCAATGTTTATCCTTATTAATACATTTAAAAATTACCCCCTTTTTTCTCCGCAATTCGTGATATCTAATTGGTTATATTTGAATACATTGGCCATGTTATCAATCCAGCATGACTTATGCCGCGTTCAACACAACTGGAAACTCGGAACTGGGAAATCTCAGACTTCAGTGAGTTCAAGACAACTGGGAACTCTGAAAAAAACTAGCTCAGACTGGGAAAATACAGAAAATAATTTTGAACGGTCATCCAATTCGGAATTCCAAATCGCAAACTCTGGCCTCTTTTTAGAGCCCACAAGAAGGACCGCCGCGCCACCTTCCTGTTCAAGTGAGCACAGCACAACAAGGTGAGTCCAACAATGTCTTGTATACTGCTGCATAAATTATGTATTACGCCAGGGAGATATGTATACTGCAGCCAATAAAGTAATACTAAGTGTATGTTGTGTAGTAAGCTGTTAGTAGCCCATGTGCCTCACCCTAATAATTTGGTCCCTTTCCCCGTTCATAACTTAGCCTACTGTTCTGACTTGATGGTGCACATGTAGCCTATAGCCTATTTTAGAGAAATGTCATCATTGAATATTGTAAGAGCTTTCATTGTCTGCTTATATGCCCCCTTTATTTATCCTACGGTTCTGACTTGGTGTACAGGCAGAATACAGTAAGAACGGCCCATGTTCTGAATTCTTTCGCTGTACATTTCAAAAGTGTGTACATCTCAACTGTCAGTAGAAACCATTTTGTTTAAGCAAGTCAGCCATATCAGCTTTGTTTTTAAAAAAGGCAGTAAATGAGGCTGAATGAACTGTTTCACTGCCAGACAAGGCTCTGCTGATAGCCAGGTGTAGTGGTGGTAAACATTCACTCCATGGTGCTGAAAAGAAAGCTCTGCTGCTGGGACAGCTTTATGCAGGCCCTAACAGTTTGTGGGCACCATTTGTCACCATTATACTGCAATTAATGTATTGTTTAGTGTTGTGTTGTGTAGTTTAGTGGCTTTGCTGGCATGCATAGAAATACAAATAAACGTTGTTTTCCACACCAAGATTTACATGCTAAAATCGCCACTGGTTGAGACACTTAGCAAAATGCATTTGCCACTTGCAGTAAAGGAAAAAGTACCCAATTGTCATACTTGAGTAAAAGTAAAGATACCTTAATAGAAAATGTCTCAAGTAAAAGTCACCCAGTAAAATCCTACCTGAGTAAATGTCTAAAAGTATTTGGTTTAAAATGTTCTTAAGTATCAAAAGTAAAAGTATAAATACATTTAAATGTTCTTGTTTTTTATTTATGGGTAACCAGGGGCATACTCCAACACTCAGACATGCTTTACAAACGAGGCATGTGTTTAGTGAGCCCATCAGATCAGAGGCAGTAGGGATGACCAGGGACGTTCTCTTGATAAGTGTGGGAATTAACCAATTTTCCTGTCCTGCTAAGCATTCAAAATGTAACGAGTACTTTTGGGTGTCAGGGAAAATGTATGGAGTAAAAAGTACATAATTTCCTTTAGGAATGTAGTGAAGTAAAAGTAAAAGTTGTCAAAAATATAAATCGTAAAGTAAAAATACCCCAAAAAACGACTTTACTTAAGTGCTTTACATCACTTTCCCTTAGCATATTAGGTACTGAACAATTCATTGTAAATAATGCTTTTATATTGCTTTCAGTATACGTGTGCAATAATAAAATATCTACAATTTAGCAGATGCTTTTATTCAAAGCAACTTCCAGTCATGCGTGCATACACTTTACATATGGGTGGCGCTTGGAAATCGAACCCACAATCCTAGGGTTGCAAGCGCCAGGGTCTGCCAGGGTCTACCAGGGTCCGTATCCATAAAGCTTCTCAGAGTAGGAGGGCTGATATGTCAGTTCCCACCTGTTCATATAATCGTATTCATTGTGATCTAAAAGGCAAAACTGATCCCAGATCAGCTCTCATAGTCTTACATGTTTATGAATACAGGCTCTGGCTTCTCCAATTTTGTTACACACTCTTTGAGCTTTTTAAATTCAAACGTGATAACTACAGATTTTTATAACGTAAACACAAGCTAAGAGTCGGTTTACATATGCAACTTGATTTGAAAAGTTTCACAATAGGAACACAGTTGGTGTTGTGAATGATTTGTGTAAACTGAATACAGAGTATACTCTCTGTTGAATAAATGTAGAAGTTCAGAACTAGTCACTGTGTTTATTGTTCAAGAAGGAATGTTTCTATGGTGACCCGGGACTGAGTGGGAAGGGTGGAGTCAGGCGTTCTTACATTTTCCTCTGAATGAAGTGTTCCATCAGCCTTCGTGGCACCCTATTCTTCCATAGACAAAATGGGTCTGGTCAAAAGTAGTACACTATAAAGGGAATAGGGTGCCATTTGAGATGCAGACTTCATCCTCCCCCAAAGTAATGAGTTCTGTTTAGGTCAGCAAAGCAGAATCCAGAGTGGAAACACAATCAATTAATGGATGGAAGAGGGTGGGTGGTTACCGGTGACTGGTCCACTACGTCACATTTTACACACACACACACACACACACACACACACACACACACACACACACACACACACACACACACACACACACACACACACACACACACACACACACACACACACACACACACCTTAAGGCTTTGTGTGTATCTTTGTCCTTTGAGTGAATCATTGTCCTTCTTGCAAAATACAGTATTCATAATCGTCCTTGAAAATAATTTCAGTACTCTGACACAGACAAGTTCCACATTAGAAATACTTTTTGTTATTATGACCATTTATTTCCACCCCACATGTTGACCATGAGCTTCCCTGAGCGTCCATGAGTAAAGTTGCCCCTAGGTACAGCTCTAGGATCAGCTTCTCCATTCCGCAATCTTATCCTCAACCAAGAGTGGGGAACATCCTAAACTGACTCAAGATCAGTGTCTAGAGGCAACTTCACCCTAACTACTGCTGCTTCTATTGAGAAGTCTGGTCCTTGAAGGTGTAATGACTGTTGTTGACCAGAGGGTGGGGCAGTGGAGTGGCACTGATGATGGTTCACAAAGTAGGGTGAAGTTTCCCCGAGTTTCTGATCTGAGGCAGTATCCACAAAGCGTCTCAGAAAAGTACCTAGGAATCCTGCTAAAACCTGTTTTAAGACAATAAAAAACTCCCAGCTCAGAGTAGGTTTTAGGGTGATATGATGCTGCCCAGGCAAAGTCTGAGCCAGGAGTAAAATAAACTCAGAAAAGTTTATCTCAGCTGGTAATCACGACAGTTTGAGGTACAACATTGAAATATAGTGATGACGCTCATTGACATTGTTGCAAATGATGGGGAATATATCATTGGGAATAACCAGTCGCGATGAGGCATCGCCAGCTGTGCTCGCTTCAGACAACCACGGTGAATGTGACTGTACATTAAATCTTTCAGGTCATTTTCTCCTACTTGTCTCCCAAGTGGGATAACATGTTCATTAATGTTTAAAGTAGCATAACTTTCCCATGCTTCCTCCAATCACAAAGTAAGATATACAATTTTGGAGCTCTGAAACTGAACTTTTGTAATCAGATTTTTCGACATAAGACAAAGTTAGGACAGGCCATCACAAATCGTTATGTTGGATTGACTTAAAAAGTTGAGATGAGACACATTAATTGTTTAGTTGAGCAAGAGTAATGGAAGCCAGGGAAAGGGTTGGTATTTTGTTGTTGTTGACAGTGATTTCTGGGAGAATTACAGGATAGGGAGGGGAGTGGGTTTACCCCCAAGACACCCTATGAGGCCTAGGCCTATGTGAAATCATTGGCAAAAGTGCAAGAGACACTGTTGCATGAATGTCTAGATTATTTATGGGTTGATCATATAAAAATATCAAACTATTATTGCAACAACTCCAAAGCATTTGCCTGTCTATGGTGCAGGAAACACTGACTCGCTGCCTTTTTCTATTACCAAGACACCTGCTGGTAACTCTTAACTAGTTAGGACAGCTCACGAGGTGTCCTAAATATCTATCGACTAGGTGGGACTCATGACTAAAGAGGCTTCATGCGTCGCTTTTATTTTTACCCATGAGAGCATGAGTAAAATGGCTCTATACGTGGTACTTACGACCAATTTTCTACTCTGTTACGCTTTGCCGATACGGACCCTGAGGCCCATTTTGTGTCCTCCACCCTAACTCGAATTCAGGGATGGTAGCCTGATCCTAGATCTGTGCATACTTCTACACAGAGTTCTTGTTTGCCAATATGGATGACTGTCTGTTGATTGAGTTAGCGCCTTGGTATGTCTCCAGCAGCGGCTCAGTGAGAGAGAATGAGACAAAAGGTGTGTTCGTAAATTCACTCTGGCTATCTACTCCGATTTCAGAGCACTCTCGTCTGAGTGTGCCAGTGCGCAGAAATACTGATGAATTTACGAAAGCACAAAACCCATTCAATATGACCGGTGTCAGTAAACATCAGCAAAAAAAACGTAATTAAATTGTTGCCAGCAGCACAGTTACAGTCACCAACGCTCTGGATTACATGAAAACAGCCTAACCAGCTCTGCTCTGTAAAATGGTCAGAGTGAGGCGTTCTCTCATTTGTGTCTGGATGTAGCTAGCAAGCTAGCCAACTTTAGCCAGTTAACTTGGGTGTTTGACTGCTGTTGTGAGGCCAGAAAGCCTACTCCTTGGTCAGAGTGTCCAGGTCAGTCCTGTGTACGCTCTGGATACTGACCAGATCAGAGTGTTCTGTGTGTACGCTCTGGATACGCAGAGAGCGAAAAGCGAAAAGAACAGAATTTACAAATAACCCAGAGCACACTCTGATATACTGGAGGCAAATTACGAACGCCCCCAAAGTGACAAGATTATGGCTATGAGATAACTAGGAATGCCAGTGGTGGGTTGGTCATTGTATTGTCAATCAAACAACACGAATAGTGTGACTTCGAGTGTGTAGAAAACTTGTTCAACAGCATACGCCAATGCTAGGTACAGTACCAGTCAAAAGTTTGGACACACCTACTCATTCAAGGGTTTTTCTTCATTTTTACTATTTTCTACATTGTAGAATAATAGTGAAGACATGAAAACTATGAAATAACACATATGGTGTCATGTATTAAGCAAAAAAGTGTTAAACACATCAAAATATATTTTATATTTGAGATTCTTCAAAGTAGCCACCCTTTGCCTTGATGACAGCTTGCACACTCTTATCATTCTCTCAACCAGCTTCATGAGGTAGTCACCTGGAATGCATTTCAATTAATAGGTGTGCTCTTGTTAAAAGTTCATTTGTGGAATTTCTTTCCTTCTTAAAATGCGTTTGAGCCCATCAGTTCTGTTGTGACAAGGTAGGGGTGGTATACAGAAGATAGCCCTATTTGGTAAAAGACCAAGTCCATATTATGGCAAGAACAGCTTAAATAAGCAAAGAGAAACGTCAGTCCGTCATTACTTTAAGACATGAAGGTCAGTCAATACGGAACATTTTCAAGAACTTCGAGAGTTTCTTCAAGTGCAGTTGCAAAAACCATTAAGTGCTATGATGAAACTGGCTCTCAGGAAAGGAAGTCCCAGAGTTTTTTTCATTTAACAAGGCAAGTCAGTTAAGAACAAATTCTTATTTGCAACGACGGCCTAGGAAGAGTGGGTTAACTGCCTTGTTCAGGGGACCGAACGACAGGTTTTTACCTTGCCAGCTCGGGGATTCAATCTGGCAACCTTTCGGTTACTGGCCCAACACTCTAACCACTAGGCTACCTGCCGTTACCTCTGCTATGTTCATTAGAATTACCAGCCTCAGGAATTGCTGCCCAAATAAATGCTTCAGAGAGTTCAAGTAACAGACACATCTTAACATCAATTGTTCAGAGGAGATTGTGTGAATCAGGCCTTCATGGTCAAATTGCTGCAAAGAAATCACTACTAAAGGACACCAATAATAAGAAGAGACTTGCTTGGGCCAAGAAACACGAACAAGTCCAAATTTGAGATTTTTGGTTCCAACCGCCGTGTCTTTGTGAGAAGCAGAGTAGGTGAATGGATGATCTCCACATGTGTGGTTCCCACCGTGAAAATTGGAGGTAGGAGGTGAGATGGTGTGGGGGTGCTTTACTGGTGACACTGTCTGTGATTTATTTAGAATTCGAGGCACACTTAACAGCATGGCTACCATAGCATTCTGCAGCAATACGCCATCCCATCTGGTTTGCCCTTAGTGGGACTATCATTTGTTTTTCAACAGGACAATGACCCAACACACCTCCAGGCTGTGTAAGGGCTATCTGACCAAGAAAGAGTGTGATAGAGTGCTGCATCAGATGACCTGGCCTCCGCACCCTGGCCGCGAGTGAAGGTAAAGCAGCCAAAAAGTGCTCAGCATATGTGGGAAATCCTTCAAGACTGTTGGAAAAGCATTCCAGGTGAAGCTGGTTGAGAGAATGCCAAGCGTGTGCAAAGCTGTCTTCAAGGCAAAGCGTGGCTACTTTGAAGAATCTCAAATATAAAATATATTTTGATTTGTTTAACACTTTTTTGGTTACTACATGATTTCATATGTGTTATTTCATAGTTTTGACATCTTCACTATCATTCTATAATGTAGAAAATAGTAAAAATAAAGAAAAACCCTTGAATGAGTAGGTATGTCCAAACTTTTGACTGGTACTGTATGTTATATGGAAATTAGACGAGACAACTGTATTCATTAATTAAAGATGAACTAAGATGTGTCTGAAAAACATTAAGGAAGACAGCCTATTTAACCACATAGCTAACATTGTTGACATAGCTGGACCATTTGTTTTGGCTAGAAATTGTGTCTACTGAAACACGTTTAACAGGTCTGCCTAGGTACTGGAGCAGCTGGAAAGTGGCGGAAATTACGTGTTGTTGTCATCGTAACCATCCATTGTAAACATACACTGTCACTGCCCATCTCTGTCTTTTGTCTGTTGCTATCCTCACAAAAGGTGACATGTCCTTGAACAGGGGCATCTGGTATGTGTCACACCTGCACAGTGACTTGAATTGTCCCGCCAATACTCCCTTAAAGTGTATATAAGGCCAGTGTCTACTTCAACGTGTGTGGGTCTGGATAACCTCTGATTGCAGATTTGCTACCAAAGGGACTCTCGTGACTGCAATATTCTCTGCTTTTCTGAAACATGGCTTTTGGACAAGATACCCCTCATGGCTATTCAACTGGATGGATTCTCTATCCACTGAGCCGACAGGACAGTGGAGTCAGGGAAATCGAGAGGGGGAAGGGTTTGTCTCTTCATTAACAACAAAAGGTTTGCTGACTCGAGTGCAGTGGAACTCTTTAACCATTGTTCACCCGTCTTGGAATACCTGATGCTCAAATGGCGACCATTCTACCTCCCGAAGGAGTTTCCAGATGTTATCGTGACTGTTGTATACATTCCACCTCAGGACAAGAAAAATAACAAGATGGCACTTAAAAACTGAACAAGGCTATTAACAAGCTGGAAAAGTTGAACCCAGAGGCTGCTTTACTTGTTGCCGGTGCTTTTAATTCCGCGTCATTAAGACACGTGATGCCCAAGTTGCATCAACACGTCTCCTTTGCCACTAGGGGCAATAAAGACCACTGTTACTTTACCCACAAACAAGCATACAAGGCCCTTCCTCATCGCCCATTCAGCTTGTTGTTTTCAAGCAGAACCTCAAACAGGAAGTACCCGTGACTCGCTCCATTGAGAAATGGTAATCAGAATCAGAGATTATGCTACATGACTGCTTTGCTAGCGCTGATTGGAATATGTTCCGAGACTCCGCCTTTAACATCGACAAGCTAACCACCTCCGTCACCGGCATCATTAGGAAATGCATCGGTGACGTTGTCCCCACAGTGAAGGTTTGCTGCTTCCCCAATCAAAAGCCCTGGATTAACTATGAGGTTGGCGCTAAGATAAAGGACAGGGCTACCGCACACATTGCTATCGCAGACAATCCTGAAGCTACAGCTGAGGACAGGAACAAGTACAAGAAGTCCTGCTACGTCCCACGCAGAGTCATCAAACAAGCAAAAGGACAATATAGAAATAAGGTGGAATCATATTACACAGCCTCCGATGCACACCGCGTGTGGCAGGGGCTACAGTCGAGTATGGATTACAAAGGAAGACCCAGCCGTGATCTGCCCAATGATGCCTCTCTACCAGACAAACTCAATGTATTTTATGCACGCTTTGACAACAACAACAACACTGTGCTGTGCATGAGGGCCCCCACCAACCCAGAGGACTGGGTGATCTCTCTCTCCAAGGCCACGTGAGTAAGGTCTTTAATCAGGTCAACACTCGCAAGGCCATAGGGCCGGACAGCATTCCAGGGCATGCTCTCAGAGCCCTCGCCCACCTAGATAAGAGGAATACCTATGTGAGAATGCTGTTCATTGACTACAGCTCAGCGTTCAACACCATTGTCCCCTCCAAGCTCATCACCAAGCTTAGGACCCTGGGCCCTGGGACTGAACACCTCCCTCTGCAACTGGATCCTGGACTTCCTGATGGGCCGACCCCAGGTGGTAAGCGTAGGCAGCATCACCTCTGCTACACTGACGCTCAACACGTGGGCCCCACAAGTTTGTGTGCTTAGTCCCCTTTCTGTACTCTCTATTCACTCACAACTGTATGGCCTCGCATGACTCAAACTCCATCATCAAGTTTGCTGAAGACAAAACGGTGGTAAGCCTGATCACATGCGACGATGAGACAGCCTACAGACAGGAGGTCAGTGACCTGGCAGTGTAGTGCCAGGCCAACAACCAATTGCTCAATGTCAGTAAGCCCAAGGAGCTGATCGTGGACTTCAGGAAAAGGGGGAGCACAGCCCCATCCACATCGACAGGACTGCAGTGGAGCAGGTCGAGAGTTACAAGTTCCTCGTTGTCCACATCACTAAGGACTTAAAATGGTCCACACGTGCGAAGAGTCGTGAAGAAGTCGCGACAACGCCTCTTCTCCCTCAGGAGGTTGAAAAGGTTCGTCATTGGTTCTACAGCTACAAAGAGTTATACAGCTGCACTATTGAAAGCATCTTGACTCGCTGCATCACTGCTTGGTATGGCAACAGCACCTCCCTAGATCGCATGGCGCTACAGAAGGTGGTGCGGACAGCCCAGTACATCACTGGGGCCGAGCTCCCTGCCATCCAGAACCTCTATATCAGGTGAAAGGAAGGCCCGGAATATCGTTAAAGACTCCAACCACCCAAGCCATAGACTGTTCTCTCTGCTTCCGCACAGCTAGTGGTACCGGTGCATCAAGACACCAGCAGGCTCATGAACAGCTTCTATCCCCATGCCATAAGACTACCAAATAGCAAACAAAATGGCTACACAAATCTGAGTTGACCCTTGTATTTTATTTTTGGACTGTTTCAATGCACACTCACAGAACTCTACACACATACACACACACACTGACACTCAAACACACACACACTCACTTCATTTGCTCACACACACATAACATGCACATACATTTATACTGGCTCTACACACACACGCACACCCACTCATATACGATCATCATATACGCTGCTGCTACTCTGTTTACCATATATCCTGATGCCTAATCACCTTACCCCTATACCAGTGGAGGCTGCTAAGGTGAGGACGGCTCATAGTAATAGATGGAATGGAATCAATGGAATGATATCAACCACATGAGAAACACATGTTTTATACCATTCCATTGACTCCATTATAATGAGCCATCCTCCCCTCAGCAGCCTCCACTGCCCTATACATATCTACCTCTATCACTCCAGTATCCCTGCACATTGTAAATATGGTATTGGAACTAGGGTTGCAAAGGGTCAGAAGATTTCCATGCTTAAATTCATAAAAAAAAGTTAGCTTATAACAGTGAACACTTTTTGTGGGATACACATAAGGCAATTCTAGGTCTTGTGGCATATTTTGGTTAAACTATCCCCAATTCAATGGAATTGCAACCCTCTGCATGCACAGTGCATTCTTCCATCACATGTACAGCTGATTCTCAAGATCTTGCACACTAATGAGATGCTATTGAGCCCACACTACTACACTGTCTGAGCCAAGGACTACATGCTTTCTGGTAAGTTTTGATTACAATACTGGGTGGGGTGAATATATTTTATATGTTAACTAGTAAATAGTAGCCATCTGGCCAAGTTCCCTCAGCGCTCACAACAAGCAACCTCTGACAAAAGTCCCTCTACTTCTATTCGAGGTGAAAATGATGAATCCAACACCTTATTGATAGCAACAGCTCATGGTCCTCCTCGAATCAGAAGTTTTTGTTGACTCAATGGAGGAACGTAGTCAGAGAAATGCTGATGAATGTCTTGCTCGAGCTGTGTATGTAACTGGTTCACCTCTGATGCTCACAGTCAATGTGTATTGGAAGAGATTTCTGAATGTTCTTCGCCCAGCATACACCCCTCCAACCAGACATGCTTTATCTACTAATTTGCTGGATGCAGAGTTCAACAGAGTTCAAATGAAAGTCAAGCAAATCATAGAGAAA
Organism: Salmo salar; assembly: GCF_965601325.2. Lineage (NCBI taxonomy): Eukaryota > Metazoa > Chordata > Actinopteri > Salmoniformes > Salmonidae > Salmo > Salmo salar. The sequence continues at coordinate 32,209,939 of NC_138305.1, forward strand.
GCAGACTGTATTGCAATCATCTCTGATGGGTGGTCGACTGTTCGTGGGCAAGGAATAATTAACTACATCATCTCCACCCCTCAACCAGTATTCTACAAGAGCACAAACACCAGGGACAACAGACACACCGGTCTCTACATTGCAGATGAGCTGAAGGCAGTCATCAATGACCTTGGACCACAGAAGGTATTTGCACTGGTGACAGACAATGCTGCAAACATGAAGACTGCTTGGTCTAAAGTGGAGGAGTCCTACCTTCACATCACACCCATTGGCTGTGCTGCTCATGCATTGAATCTGCTCCTCAAGGACATCATGGCACTGACAACAATGGATACACTTTACAAGAGAGCCAAGGAAATGGTTAGGTATGTGAAGGGTCATCAAGATATAGCAACAATCTACCTCACCAAGTAAAGTGAGAAGAATAAGAGCACCACATTGAAGCAGCCCAGTAACACCTGTTGGGGTGGTGTTGTCATCATTTTTGAGAGTCTCCTGGAGGGGAAGGAGTCTCTGAAAAGGATTGGCCATATCACAGACTGCCGATATGGACAGCCCCATCAAGAGGATCCTCCTGGATGATGTATTTTGGGAGAGAGTGGTAAGCAGCCTGAAACTCCTGAAACCTATAGCAGTAGCCATTGCACGGATTGAGGGAGACAATGCCGTCCTGTCTGATGTTCAAACTCTGCTTGCAGATGTAGGAGAAGAAATATGTACTGCCCTGCCCACTTCACTGTTGCTCCAAGCAGAGGAAACTGCAGTTCTGAAATACATCAAAAAGCGTGAAGACTTCTGCCTGAAGCCCATACATGACACAGCGTACATGTTGGACCCCAAGTATGCTGGCAAGAGCATCCTGTCTGGTGCAGAGATCAACAAGGCCTATGGTGTCATCACTACCGTGTCTCGCCACCTTGGCCTGGATGAGAGTAAGGTTTTTGGCGGTCTGGCAAAGTACACTTCCAAGCAAGGGCTTTGGGATGGAGATGCAATATGGCAGTCGTGCCAACATATCTCATCAGCCACCTGGTGGAAGGGACTTTGTGGATCTGAGGCTCTTTCCCCTGTTGCCGCCATCATCCTCCAAATCCCACCAACATCAGCTGCCTCAGAGCACAACTGGTCCTTGTTTGGGAACACACACACCAAAGCACGCAACAGGCTGACCAATACAAGGGTTGAAAAATTGGTGGCCATCACGGCAAATTTGAAGCTTTGTGAGCCTGACAACAAGCCATCCTCAACAAGGTTGGAAAGTGACAGTGAAGATGAGGCCTGATGATGAGGTCTGATGTTCAAGAGGTGGGCATTGAGGAGGTCCAGGGAGAAGACATGGAAGCCTGAGAGGAAGACAATCAAAGCTTTAGTTTTTAGACTATCATTTTACAGATGTATGTTGAAAACGTTTTTGGGAGATGCGATGGATCATTGGGGATCATTCAATATTTATTTTCTTTTGTTGTTCATTGAAATCATCCCTTGTGAAGAGTCAACTCATTTAATTAAAGTTCAATTGGTAACTAAATTGTTTTTTAAAAATGTATATTGGAAGGATTGAATAATTTGTTATTATGTCTACTTATGATAAGGTAAAAGGTTTATGTTTCTGTCTCCGTATGATATGGTAAATATATCCAATGCAAAAAACATCTACATTTAAATGGTATTAATATTAATTTGCATATAGTTCCGTTAATTCCCATATATTCCCGTTAATTCCCATATATTTCCATTAATTCCCACGGAAAGTTTCCACCTCTGAATATTCCCCAAAATGTGCAACCCTAATTGGAACTGACCCTGTACACTGAACGTACAAAACATTAAGGACACCTTCCTAATATTGAGTTGCACCCTCAGAACAGCTTCAATTCGTCAGGGTATGGACTCTACAAGGTGTTAAAAGTGTTCCACAGGGATGCTGGCCCATGTTGACTCCAATGCTTCCCACAGTTGTGTCAAGTTGGCTGGATGTCCTTTGGGTGATGGACCATTCTTTATACACACGGGAAACTGTTGAGCATGAAAAACCCGGCAGCATTGCAGTTCTTGACACAAACATGTGCGCCGGGCACCTACTACCATACCCCATTCAAAGGCACTTCAATATTTGTCTTGCCCATTCACCCTCTGAATGGCAGACATACACAATCCATGTCTCGGTTGTCTCAAGGCTTAAAAATCCTTCTTTAACCTGTCTCCTCCCCTTCATCTACACTGATTGAAGTGGTTTTAACAAATTACATCAATAAGGGATCATAGCTTTCACCTGGATTCACCTGGTTAGTCTATGTCATGGAATGAGCAGGTGTCCTTAATGTTTTGTACACTCAGTGTATAGAGTTTGCTTACTTCATGTTATTTTTAGTGCTACATTGATATTGGTTACTGCATTGTTGGGTTTAGATCTTGCAAGAAAGGCATTTCACTGTACTTGTGCATGTGACATTAAAACTTGAAATTTGAAGATAAAGCTTAGTCCTAGACTAAAAAGATATTTCAATGGAGATTATTTTTAATCCAAGACTAGGTTTAATCTGTGTGTGGGAAACCAGCCCTGACTGTCGGAACAACATTTTCTCCAGTCAGCCCAGTTCTTACTTAATTATTCTAACATAATATTCAAATATGCAATGTTTCATTAGTGCACCTAAAGTAGGCCGATGGTGCACTAAGATCCAGGTGAATGACAAACTGATGCCTGTTGGCTATCTTGGCGCAGGTGAAAAAGCAACAGTGGTGTCGTTTTACCTCAGGGTCAGTTGGCTTGGTGGAGTGTCAATGTAAGTGTGGTAGAGGGTCACAAAGGGATATCCGTGATGTATATTTTATAATATAGCACCATTATGTGATGGGGACGACTACCTATGGGGTCAGTCTAGCATAGACAACCTGGTTACCAGCCCAACCCCCAGGAGCAGTCTGGGCGTTAAGTGTCTTGCTCACAGGCACAAAGGCAGGTGATGGCATCTAGGATTTAATCCAATCCACCTCTTCTGGCCAGAAACATCTAGGCTATTCCTTGTTGGTTGGAAACAATGTGGATTCAACCAGTATGTGCTCAGAGGGCAGCTTTTCTGGTGTGTACAGGTATTTTATAATGAATTGTTGCATATGTAATAGGTCTATGTTCGATTTCCCACAAGTGTTGGTATAAGAACGTTGACTCAAAACAGTGTTTAAATGTTTAATAGGGTTGGAGAGGCGGGTTTCAACTGCAATAGATGAATAATTTATCAGTTGGGGGGTATCAACTGTGTGTGTGTGTGTGTGTGTGTGTGTGTGTGTGTGTGTGTGTGTGTGTGTGTGTGTGTGTGTGTGTGTGTGTGTGTGTGTGTGTGTGTCTGAGAGTGCTTTACTTTTGTGTTGGACTGAAAGTGTTGCATAACATACTGCCATACCTGCTGTCACCAGTCTTTCTCCCTGGGGTGTGTTACCTGGGCTGGGCAGATTCCAGATGTAGCCTCAGCCCTCCTCTCAGAAAGTCACTCAAACGACATGGATAATGCATCGCTATTGGTTTAATTCAAAAATTGGACATTTGGACTCATATAATGATTTGTTTATGGTATTAGTTTGTAGGAAAAAGTCCTGGTGATGCAGCCATAGGTTACCTCACCTCAGAGAGACGGTGGCCGAGTGAGAGTGTTATTTTAACCGGGTCCTTGCTCAAAGTCGCCCAGGCAACTTCCATTTGACCGATTCCTGGGAGATTTGGAACGGATTCAATAACGGAGGCGTTATCATGGTAAGTACTCCGTCTCTCGCTAATGTATTTCTTTGACTATAATTAGTGTATGGCAGTAGGTTTGGCTGAACTTTGGGATTTGTCTAACAGATGAACTGGGCGTGTTAAATGAGGCGAAAAAGAAAGGAATGCCACACTGACATTTTCGTCGACTCTTTCAGAATTAGTTTACCTGTTGCGCGCCAAGGCTTTTACAAAGGGCACTGTATTTTATGTGAATATTTGATAAACAGCCTAGAGAATGTATCTGTGTGACTTGGGTTATATTTCTTGGTGATATATCAATTGTCTGTTCTATAAATGTTTATTTAGGCCTATATTCTATTATATGTTATTATATATTATTATTTTCTAATTACAGGTAGGCAATGTCTAGCCTATGATTAGGCTATTTCAATGATAAAAACACACATATTGCAAAGCAGCATAATGACAATCGCACTTTAGGCCTAATAGCTGACATTTAAGCGCATAAATAACTTCATTAAGTGGAAAGAAATAGGCTATGTGTACATATTTGTTAATTTGCCTTGTGGCTATGGTCATTCTATTGACAAATAGACAAAACAAACAACAACTACATGTTATCCTGAGGCAGACAGTTATTTGAAGGGTTAACTACAGTTCTCAACTGCTTATGGAAAGACTGACTTGAGCAGCCCGCCAACAGTGGCACACTTTGAAACCAAACGATTCAAAAAAGAAACAGGCAAGCCTACAAATCGAATGCGTCATCTCCCGAGGGAACGTTTGCCGGATATTTTACCACCAGGCTGCGTCTGCGCGCCGTTCCGCACAGAAATAATTATCCAACTTCAGCTCAGCCTGCACACATACCTTCGATTCCGCTTTCAAACCGTCTTCCTCTTGTTCTGCTTGCTTTTTCTGTTGGTCAGACATGGAAAATACTTTTACAAAGAAAACAAGAGAAAGACTATTATCATACTGACTATATTGTGAGACTGACTTATTCTGTACTTGACAGCTGTTCATTTTGGGTTTCAAATATTGGAATTTTCCTATAATTTAAGGTAAGTTGTTCTTTAGACTTCTCCGTCACTGGGGTATGGAAGCAGTTGAACATGCTGGAGGTGTTATCTATCATGTACTTATATTTAGATTGAAAAATACATTTTCATATATAGGGTAATGTGGGGTAACAAGCCCCCCTCCTAAGAACAATGTTCAATTTCTGACACAAAAAAGCAACGTTTGGTAAAACTTTGGTATGGGGATGATTGTCATGCTTAGGCAAGCAAACTATGAAGAGGAGTAAGTGGCTACAGTTTACACTTTTTGGGTTATTTAATGACATTTAGTTTTTAGAAAATTACAGTTTTTCCAAGTACAAGTGTAACCCCCCTGAAGATTACTGTGTTAAAATCTATTTAATACATTTTATTTTGATACTTTTGAATAATTAAAAGCTTTAGTCTAGGTATCTTATTTTAATTAAATACATCAAATATTGAAACAAAATGGCATTGCACATCTCACTATTAATATCCTCACTATGATGAAGTTTTGATGTAAGGCCTCTCTTTTCTTATCGCTCCAAATCATGTCCAAATCATTCTAAAGTGTCTAAAAATGACTGTGTAACTTAATTAAGTTACTTGTAGATGATTTGGACATTATTTGTAAAATACTAATTTAGGTAGAATAGACTTGCATTAGATTGCCGGGGGGGCAGTTGCCCCATTGGAGGGGGGACCAGTTTCCTCCAAAACCCTCAACTTAAATGTTACTGCTTTAATGAAAACTGATTCCTATTTTTCTTTCTAAACAAGTGGATGATTTACATTTAGGCTCCGCTACAGGTTACTACAAGCTTTACTCTGTTGAGTGGGATTGTTGGATTAGCGGACACCTTTTGGTAACATGATATCCTCGCCAGTCCCACGCCCATTCACAAGGGGGCGATAGCAAAGTTTTGATTTTTGTCTTTTCATTTTGTGAAAACAAGGAAGAATTGGTAACCCTTGCTAGTAGCAGCTATCTTTAGCTTGGTTAAAGAATTAGCAAGCTAGCTAGCCTTTTTAGCTTCCCACATATACACGAGAAAAAAATCTGATTTATAATTTAAAAAATATGCCCTAGCAAATATTCTTATATTTGCTGATGATTGAACTTAAAACATTATCGCAGTTTGATATGCTGCTTGTGTATTCATTCCCATATCAGCTAAAACATCACCGTGTTTTGGTCACAGAGTAAAAAGCACAAGGCTAGGTAGTTGGCTACAGCAGTTTCTACCATTTCACAATATCCTGTATTCACTAGTTATTACTTTTAAACAAAACACCTTTTGGGGTGGATTCTTGTTGTTTGAACAATGGCTGAGATTATATTTAGTTATCAATGCAAAATAGGCTACTTTGATGAATTGCCTATATGTAGCCCATAGATCAAATCAAGGAACCAAGCCACACTGCCCCCACGGCTGCAGAAGGAATGATACAGCGTGAAAATGTTCAGGTAGTAAAAAAGTATGTTGAATGCCAGAGCGTATTATAAGAAGCCGCCCCTTTTGTAACAAAAAATGTAATTGCAACACTCCAAATCTTGCGTCAGCGTAGAGCTTGCAGTAAGCTTAATGGTATATACATAAAACATTTATAGATGTAATACAATTATATTATATATATATAAATAAATAACTTTTTTATAAATGACGAAATATTAGATCAACTTAACTCAGAATCGTTTTGTTAGTGACTTACACTACCAGTCAAAAGTTTTATAACACCTTCTCATTCAAGGGTTTTTCTTTATTTTTACTATTTTCTACATTGTAGAATAATAGTGAAGATATCAAAACTATGAAATAACACATATGGAATTATGTAGTAACCAAAACAGTGTTAAACAAATTCTTCAAATAGCCACCCTTTGCCTTGATGACAGCTTTGCACATTCTTGGCATTCTCTCAACCAGCTTCACCTGGAATGCATTTCCAACAGTCTTGAAGGAGTTCCCACATATGCTGAGCACTTGTTGGCTGCTTTTCCTTCACTCTGCGCTCCAACTCATCCCAAACCTTCTGAATTGGGGTGAGGTTGGGTGATTGTGGAGGCCAGGTCATCTGATTCAGCACTCCATCACTGTCCTTCTTGTCCAAATAGCCCTTACACAGCCTGGAGGTGTCTTGGGTCATTGTCCTGTTGAAAAACAAATGATAGTCCCACTAAGCGCAAACCAGATGGGATGGTGTATCGCTGCAGAATGCTGTGGTAGCCATGCTGGTTAAGTGTGCATTGAATTCTAAATAAATCACTGACAGTGTAACCAGCAAAGCACCCCTACACCATCACACCTCCTCCTCCATGCTTTACGGAGGGAACCACACGTGTTGATTATCCATTCACCTACTATGCGTCTCACAAAGACACGGCGGTTGGAACCAAAAATGTCAAATTTGGACAAAGGACAGATTTCCACCGGTCTAATGTCTATTGCTCCTGTTTCTTGGCCCAAGCCAGTCTCTTCTTCTTATTGGTGTCCTTTAGTAGTGGTTTCTTTGCAGCAATCGACCATGAAGGCCTGTTTCACGCAGTCTCCTCTGAACAGTTGATGTTGGGATGTGTCTGTTACTTGAACTCTATGAAGCATTTATTTGGGCTGCAATTTCTGAGGCTGGTAACTCCTTTCCTGTGGCGGTCCTCATGAGAGCCAGTTTCATCATAAAACTTGATGGTTTTTGCGAATGCACTTTAAGAAACTTTTAAAGTTCTTGAAATTTTGCATATTGACTGACCTTCATGTCTTAAAGTAATAATGGACTGTCGTTTCTCTTTCTTTGAGCTGTTCTTTCCATAATATGCACTTGGTCTTTTACCAAATAGGGCTATATTCTATATACCACCCCAACCTTGTCACAACAGAACTGATTGTCTCAAATGCATTAATAAGGAAAGAAATTCCACAAATGAACTTTAGACAAAGGCACACCAGGTGACTACCTCATGAGGCTGATTGAGAGAATGCCAAGAGTGTGCAAAGCTGTCATCAAGGCAAAGGGTGGCTACTTTGAAGAATCTTGATTTTTTTAACACCTTTTTGGTCACTACATGATTCCATATGTGTTTTTCATAGTTTTGATGTTTTCACTATTATTCTACAATGTAGAAAATAGTAAAAAATAAAGGAAAACCCTTGAATGAGTAGGTTTTCTAAAACTTTTGACCGGTAGTGTACATTTTTTAGATGAGACAGATAAAAATTGTAGTCGAGGAAGAGTAGTGGCAGCTAGGGTGTTAAAAAATTGGTTACATAAAGTGGTTTCCGTTAGAATTACACAATTTGATTTTTTGGGGGGAAATGCTCTAAAATATGAATTATTTCCATAGATGCATGTTAATTTGCAACAGAGCTAAATAGTATGTATTTTAGGATGATTATATATTATATTTTTGTTTTATGGTCTATAGGTTTAAATGTTTTAAAGCCTAAAACATGTTCACAAGCGGCATAAAGACTCTGAATGATATGGTACTTGGCTCTTGGGTGAGTTGAGCTCCTATAACAAAGGTATTATTAGTACTGCTGTTGCATGCTTTCATTATGTTGAGAGCTGCACAAAATCTGACATTGACAAAGCAAATAACCCTTGGACTCTCTGACCCTTCCTTCCTTTCGCCTATCTGCAATATTCACTGTGCCGTCCACACGTAACTTACACTGTATACAGTAACACTTACTTAAACCCCGTAGGTACCTACACTGTAAGCAGTAACACTTTGTTTAAAGCCCTTAGGTATAATGCATTATAATGACGTTCTAATCCATTGTAAGACTATAGGCACAAATGAGCCTCTTTACTGTCTTGTTATCCTATTATAATCATCCTGACTAAAATAACAGCCTATTTGAGTCACTTGAAAATTTCCTACATACAGTAGAGAGGGACAAAGCATAGCCTCATAACAAGGCATTGTAAGGGCTCATACATGCTTACAACAAGTTATCATGCATTATACCTGCAGATTTTAAGTAAATGGTTACCACTTATGCTTATGCATGTGCAGCGTATGCATGTGTATTGGCACTGGCAGTCAGTGAGTATGTACTGGTACTGTAAAGACATGTCTAATTAGTTCTCTGTCTGCCTCTACGACTACAGTCTCAGACCCAAGAAGAGCACAGTACTGGTGTCTTGGGCCGGATCGGGAGCTGGTTCTCCCCCTGGAAAGAAAGAGGGAGCCCCAGGAGTCCAAGTGACGACGATGCCTCTCAGTCCCCGACGGAAGACCAGAGCCCCAGGCCAGAAGGAGAGGGGGCCCAGGAGGAACCTGTGAGGGGAGAAGAGGAGCAGCAAAAGGAGGGACAGAATTCCCAGCCTGCCCAGCGGCATCGCTCCAGGGTTTTTGAGGAGTGGAACGCGGCGGACGCCAGAGCGTCTACCCACAGGGACAGCCCCCTCTCTGCAGCCAGCAGCCACAGCGAGTGGGGAGAAAGAGGAGGTCCTAGGGAGGAGGAGTGGTGGATTGCCTCGCAGGGAGAGGAAACGGAGGAGGAGGGGGGAAGGAGCAGTGGAGCGAGCGGGAATCCTGCCCCGAAGAGGAATGCCAGCCATCTGACACGTGTGCTTTCATCTGCCCTTGAAGAGGGAGTGGCCTGGGAGGACTCTGACCGACAGGAACACACCCAGGCCCTGCCCCGAGCCCAAGTCCAGGCAGGCAAGAGGCTGCATGTGTACCTGGAGGAGACGAGCCTGAGCCTGAGCCAGAACAGAACGGACACCCACACAAAGCAGGAAGTGCCCCACGCCATCATCACCACCAAGGTGAAGAAAAGACTTCAGGTGGTTTCCAGAGCAAAATCATCCAAGAGTGTTGACTTGTCATCAGAGAACACCAATACAAAGGAGAGGACCGAGGAGCGCAAAAGGATTTGTCTCAAAGCTGCTATAGGGATCAAAGGTCATAGCAGTTACAGTGCCCTGGTGGGAGTGTCACTGAAGTCCCCTACAGAGACACAGACGAGCTCACAGACCATCCCTGAGCTCTCTGGTGAAGAGGAGTCAGACAGAGACACAGACACGATGGGCCGTAAGAACTCAGGCAGGAGGCGGTCCAGGAAGAACTCCTCCGGAGACGGAGGAGGAGCCAGTTCTCAGGAGAATACGCCCACCAAACCCCAGCCTGGAACCGAGAACTCACCTACATCATCAGAATATAACACACCTAAACCTGGAGACTCCACCCCCTCCTCTTCTAAAGACAAACATGCTTCAGTTCCAACAAAAACACGCAGAGGGAAGGAGAGGGAGGAAGCCCAGGAGGACCTAGACGCACCAGTACACGCCACCCTGGTGGCCGTGGTGGACGGGGAAGGGGACATGGACGTAGACGTGGTCGACGACACTAGCCCATGCCGGGTGGAGAGGCGCACGGAGAGCGCAGAGTCCAAACGCCGGAGCATGAAGGTGTCACACAGCGAGGTGAAGTTCTTTGCGAAGAAAGTGATGGTGAACTCGGAGCAGCCACTGAGTCCAGAGGGTGATGGAGGACACGTTGCCGTGAGCTTTGAGAAAGGAGGGATGGCTACAGGAAAGGTCACGGAGGGTCATGATACAGCTAAGGGAAAGGGCAAGGTGGAACCGAAGGTGACCAAGAGGTGAGTTGTGTTTACCTGACTACTTGATTACTGTATTGTTGGATAACCTACTTCCTGACTACGCAGTTTAGGAATCAGATGTTATTTAAATACTTAAAAATATCTCTGTTTATAGCAAAAAAAGTTTTCCCTTTACAGGTAGAATATCTTTGTAGTGCATCAAAATATGTCCTACATTTGTTGGCATTTCAACCACTATCTCCACTTAGCTGATAAAGTATTTTCAAAACACTAAATCCATTGAGATAGATTTTGTGTGTGATATAGAACAAATGTAGTGTATTTACAGCTAGATCAATTGAATATCAGGGTTTTTGTTCAAATTGAGACAGAACACATGCTTCTTTGTTTTCATTGGTCACAGACCACCTGATCTAAAGAAAGTGGACGAGGAATCCAAGACTCCTCAGCCTATTGGGCGGATCGCAGATAGGATCAGCCTTTTCGAGGGGAGAGCGATGGGGGTTGCCAGTCCCAGTAAGACTTACCCCAGGAGTGCAGATGTTTCTCCCACCAGGAAAGTCACAGAGCAGCTAATAACAAATGTACACAGAGAGCTCGGGTTGCCAGATCAGCGGGAGAAATCGGTGGAACGTGGCGATGCCAGGTCCAGCTCGGCCCCCCCTGTTCGGGAGAAATTAAAAACGATACGGGAGCGGGTGAGGAACTTTGCAGAGGCTCAGAAGATGGATGATAAAACAATGGTACCCCAAAAGTCCTCTAGTATTGCAGGAATACCTGAAAATTCTACAGATTTCCCTGCTGTGTCAAAGACAACAAAACAGGACATTCAGGGAAAACTGGCCAGCAGGGAAAAGACTCCTACTCGGAGCACCCCGAAGGCAGAGATAACATTGAAACCAGCGGAGCCAGATACCACCCCAGTAGCGGTTATGCCAGTTCCTAAAGCAGATCAGACAGACTCCAAAACAAAGGACAAAGAGGCTACTGAAACAGTGGAGCTACCAAAGAGACCTACCAATATTGACCTAAATACTTCAGTTAAAGGGGGGAGTAGCTCAGACTCAAGCCAGCTGACACCTCAGGTGGACTCAACCAATGTGGTCAGCCCACAATCCAAAGCCAACAGCAGACAAAACTCCAGGTCAAAGAAACGGAAAAGCAAAGGAGGGGAGTCAGCCAATCACCCGAACCCGAGCTGTGACATCAAACAGGAAGTGACAAACACTGAGCAGGAAGTGGTCAACAGCAAACAGGAAGAGGCAGGCACCACAAAGAAAATGGCCACTGCGTTTGAGCAGGACGTTAATACAGTTACATCGCCACAATATAGTCAATCTGTAGACGTAAAATCAGATGTTAAAAAAGAGTCTGTTAGAGAAAACAGACAGCAAGTAGTCAATAAAAAGCCAGCACCCTCAGACAAGCAGAACGAGTCATTGTCAGACGAAAAAGAAAATTCTAACAAACCGTTAAAGGAAATGACGCAATCACCCACACCTCCAAACGTCATCAAAGACAATAAAATGGCTACCTCTGATCCTATCAGTGTAAGAAAGGGGCCCAATGATAAAACTGTAGACATTCTACCCTCACAGAGTTACAAGGGAGAGAAGGCAGAGGGGGGAAGCTCTGAGACGACCTCTACCATTAAGACAAATCAAAATGTTTCCAAGGACAACAGCGAAACATCCCTGCCTTCACATTTGCCTAAGAAAAAACAGACTCTTGTTCAAGACCCCTCTCGTGTGGAGCAAGGCTCACCTGTCCCACACGCTAAAGTCGACAACAGACCAATGCAGCCTGAAAAGAAAGTGGTGGATATGGTAAAACAGCCTGATAAAAATACAGATACAAAGTCAGAGAAGGATTTGCCTTCAGGCAGTAGACAAGACACCGCTGAGACAGCTGCTACTAAAGCTGTCCCACCCTCTGTAGCTCCTATTAAACCTCCAGCCTCACTGACTCCTACACAGCCTTCTCAGTCAGATAAAACTGCCAGTGTTGTCACTCAGATTGATGAGACAGCGATGGGAAAAGACAGTGATAAATGTGCAATCGAGCCTCCTAAGGAAAGGTCGTCTACACGTGTGCCTGAGCAGAAAACAAAATCTTATCGTCAGGACCCTGTATTAGAAAAGCAGCAAACCAAGGCCTCAAAGCAGACCCAGTCTGTAATGTCATCTGAGGCGAAGACAGATAAACCTAGCCACGACACACCGACACACAGAGTGAGGCCTACCCCAGAACCCACCCCCTCAATGCCTAGCACTACAGTGCCAGTAGTAGAGAAGGACACCTCTGTAAAAACGGAAAGCAAGGCCTCAAAAGCTACAGCGGTAGATTCTACTCAGAATCCTTCGGAGACCAAAGCCCCAGAAAAGACAATGGGTCAGGGGGAGAAAGAACTACCTGGGTTAAAGCCGAAGAGATGTGAGGAGCCAAGGCTGGATGTTGGGAAGGAGAACTCCACTGCTGTAAAAACAGAAAGCAAGGCCTCAAAAGCTACAGCGGTAGATTCTACTCAGAATCCTTCGGAGACCAAAGCCCTGGAAAAGACAAAAGGTCAGGGGGAGAAAGAACTACCTGGGCCAAAGCCGAAGAGCAGTGAGGGGTCAAGGCTGGATGTTGGGAAGGAGAACTCCACTGCTGTAAAAACAGAAAGCAAGGCCTCAAAACCTACAGCGGTAGATTCTACTCAGTATCGTTCGGAGACCAAAGCCCCAGAAAAGACAAAGGGTCAGGGGGAGAAAGAACTACCTGGGCCAAAGCCGAAGAGCAGTGAGGGGTCAAGGCTGGATGTTGGGAAGGAGAACTCCACTGCTGTAAAAACAGAAAGCAAGGCCTCAAAACCTACAGCGGTAGATTCTACTCAGAATCCGTTGGAGACCAAAGCCCTAGGAAAGACAAAGGGTCAGGGGGAGAAAGAACTACCTGGGCCAAAGCCAAAGAGTAGTGAGGGGCCAGGGCTGGATGTTGGAAAGGAGAACTCCACTGTAAAGACTATAGCCCCAGAGGTAAAAAAGTCAGAGGATGTGAAGGAGGGGAACACTCTACCAAGCCAATCACAGAGTGAGGACAGAGAAAAGACAGTGATGTTGCCCAATGGAAAGCTAGCAGAGGGAAAATGGGATGCACTTGAACAAAAGTCATCTACTAGTAGTTGTACTACTACTGTGCAAGAAAGGACAGCTGATGACAAGCAAGGAATTGTGGTAACAAATCCTACACCGGTTGTGAATGTCGAGATCCGCCCGGTAACACAACCCGAGACAACCAAAGAGAAATCAACCTTTTTCCCCAGTCCAGGCAAAGCTCAGAAGATACCCTCTTCTACTGAAACCACCAAAAAACAGAGCCCAGTCTCTCCCCAACATCCATCCCTGAATAAGCTCCCCTTACTGGGGGGCGGTGGCAGTGGCTTGCCCCTCCAACGAGACACCCCCTCCAGCTGGCTAGATGTGGACCATCACTTCCCCAAGCCGAAGCTCCTCCGCCCCGCTGAACCCAAGCTCAGCTCATCGGTCAGCGAGAGCAACCTCTTGGACACGTCCGGAGAACTGGACGACGATGACTTCATCGAGAACATAAAACGCCTTGGCGTGCCTTTCTCGTTGCCACCGCGGCAGAACCACCACCACCATCCTCCCAAGCCACCATTCGCAATGCCCGCCATCCGGGAGGACCGCTTCGAGAAGACCTTTGACCCAGAGGAGTTCCAGTTCGGCCTGAGGAAGAGGGAGTTTTCTGGGGAGACAACCCAGAGTCTTCTGCCTAAGCTCCAGAGGAACCAGGTCAAAGGGGAGCTGAAGCCGGCCAGGGCCAGCATCACAGACCGGGACAGGGGCAGCATCCTACTCAAGAGCCTCGACACCCATTCCAGACTCTTCTTGGAGAGGGAGAAGACCACCATAGAGGAGGGTGAGGAGAAGAGGAAGGAAGAGGGCGAGGGGGAGGAGAAGAAAGAGGAGGAGGCGAAGGTGGTGAAACCTCGTATGTCACGCTTGGAGAGGAGCTGTATCCTTAGTAGCCTGAACAGCTCCTCCACCCGGGGCAAGAGGCCCGGAGTTCAACCCCAGATGGACACCACTCCGGGTGGGGAGGTGTCTCCCACCGAGGCTCCTCACTTCCAGCCCAGCCCTTCACCAGTCACTAAGCCATCCCAGACTACCTCCACTTTCTCTGGGGAGCTCAGACAGGCATTGGCCAAACAGCCCAGCCCTCCACCACCAGTCCCCCAGACTTCCCCCACTTCCTCTGGGGAGGCTACCATCCAAAGTCGTAACCTGGGGAACAGGCCCACTGCCCAGACTGCTATGGTCAGTGACTCAGCTTCTCCGTTCCCGTCCTTTAACGACATCAAGCTGCCGGAGTATTTAGAGAAGTACCTTCCTCTCCGAGAGCCTGCTGGGAAACTAGAGCTGAGCACAGGGCAGGAACCGCTCAACTCAGAGGTAGGTTTTCGACAACTCTCAATTCTATTGAGTAGCGCTTGCATCCCACACCATATGTTGAATCTAGCACTTTTGAACATCTCAATGGCAGTGTTTCTCAAACCTCTCTTTGAGAATCCCAAGCCATGTTATGTATTTGTTCTATTCCAGTACCAACACACCTGATACTCTAATCCAATGCTTAACGATTAGTTGACCATTCAGATGTGCGGGTACTGGCAGGTGTTTTGGGGAACACTGCCGTTGAGATGTTTGATCACACACTCTATAGCTTTCAATCTTGATTGAATGGTGTGAAATGCAAGCAGTGTACTCCCGAGTGGAGGAAATACATACATTAGCAATCTAAGGCTCTGCATCTCAGTGCAAGAGGCGTCACTGCAGTCTCTGGTTCGAATCCAGGCTGCATCACATCCGGCTGTGCTTGGGAGTCCCATAGGGTGCCGCACAATTGGCCCAGTGTCATCCGGGTTTGGCTGGGGTAGGCCGTCATTGTAAATAAAAATTTGTTCTTAACTGACTTGCCTCATTAAATAAAGGTTAACTAGGCAAATAAATACTGTAGTTGATGTACAAGTTAATCTGACAAGCACTAACAATCAGCAAAGTTATTGGACAAAAGATTGCTAATGTATGTATTTCCTGTTGATGAGAATAACATTATCATAGAACGCAGACGCTCTGTTCCGTGTTTAAACATGTTATCCTATTTCAGTAATTGTTTTAGTATTTCCGTAGGTTTTTACGGGGAGGGAAGCATGTCTAACTGCCTCACACACTGATCCTTATGTGATGGGTATTTAATGGTTATTGTTTGGTTATAACAGGTTATTGGAGGGATGAAGCCACTTGAAGGAGGTGGTAGAGGAGATTTGAATATCAGGCCTGGACTCCTAATGCTGGATGGAAGACCTCCGAGTCTTCCTCTGGTTCCTCCATCCTCCCTATTCGAGGCCATGACCCCTCTGGCTGGCCCACTAGGGACTCGTACTGACCATGTAAGTGTGTGTGGGAGAAGGGGATGGATGGATGGATGGATGGGTGGGGGGTGGGTGGGTGGGTGGGTGGGTGTGGGGTTACACATGTGTAATATACATTAAGTTATATGTATAAAACAGTTATATTAATTGACTTAAACATGTCTCATAATAGTCAATAAAACAAACCAAAGTCAAACCATGAGTCCGAAAGGCCTGACCCACAAACAAGTACACAGTACGCAGTCTTAGAAAAGAAAGCTATCTAGAACCTATAAGGGTTCTTTGGCTGTCCCCATAGGAGAACCCTTTAAAGAATACTTTTGGGTTCCATGTAGAACCCTTTGTACTGGAAGCAAAAACAGTTCTACCTGGAAGCAAAAACGGTTCTACTATGGGGACAGCTGAAGAACCCTTTTGGAACCCTTTTTTCTAAGAGTGGACAGTACACAGCATTAACTTAAACACTGATAAGCAGCTCTGGAACCTGGATTTTATGACATTGAAGATAACCATCTAGAATGTCATGATAATTGCAGTATTCATGTGATTTTGGTGTTACAGAGAGAGGCTGTGAATGGATTCCATAGGCGACCAGGAAAGGTAGGCACAGCTTCAAACAGATATTTCCAAAGAACAAGGATAGAATTGAAAGAATTAGCATTAAAACTGGATGGAAGGACAAGCTATTATCTGTGTCCCAAATGGCACCCTATTCCCTACGTAGTGCACTACTTTTGACCAGGGCCCATAGGACTATACAGAATAGGGTGCCATTTGAGACTCTACCATTGTGTTATTGAAGACATCTGTTTCATATGGTTTCGCATCAAGGGAAAATGGGGTTGTTTGAGAAAGGAGCTATACAGATCTACAGCTGGATATGTTTAAGAACAAGCTATTCTGTACTGCCAAGAGCCATTTCAACTCTGTGGTAAAGCATTGCATTGTGGAATCTCAGGGGGTGGGGATGGAAGGCAGGCAGTTAAACATGTACTTTATTTTCTTTATGCTGTTTCAGTAACTGTAGGTTTGCATGCAAGAGTAATAAGGTGGCATCCCAAATGACACTTTGTTCCATATACAGTGCACTGCTTTTGACAAGAGCTCTATGGTCAAAAGTAGTCACTATAAAGGGAATAGGCTGCCTTTTGGGATGTTATATCGTGAGGTTATATAATACTCGAAGATGAGAATTAGAAGTGAATGGAATGAAACATCCTAACAAACTCTCATGGTAGCTCTACCAACTTAGTCACATGATGAGTCACCCGATGAGTCATACAATGTGATGGAATATCAACATCAGATTCAGAAAGGGAGAGATAATGTACTTCCTTTTCTTGATGTCTTGATTAAAAGACAGTTAGTTTTGGTAGTCAGATTAATGGAAGTTTGCTTCTTCAAAAACATATACATCATTTTTTTAAACCAACACGTTTCAACACGACAGCATTTATTTTTCTGTTGGTATTTTGAAATGACACATGGTGTTTCCATGGTGATGTGTGAGCATTTCCTTCTCTCTTTATGCTTTCTTCAAGAAAATAAAACTCACAGTGCACCTTGCGAGTATCACTTTAGTTTATTAAGCTTACTTTCGTCAGAGCTGCTCATTACATCTTTTTCTCTTGATGTTTTGAAATGACAATGGCTTCCCTGTTCCTATGATTTAGATGGTGTTGTTTGAGCATGACCAGTTTAGCGGCCAGGCTTATGAAGTCTTCAGAGACGTGGTGGATGCCACCCAGCTCCAACTGTCTCCTAGGATTTCTGTGAAGGTGGTGAGAGGATGGTGAGTCACACAGCCAAACTTGCTCTTATTTCCTACAGAGTAAATGTTCTGTTTTCAAAGTTCGAGCAAGGTCTGGAATAGGAATATCCAGTTAACAGAAAAAACACACAGCTTTGTGTGGTCTGTCTGGCGTCTGTAGAAAGCATATTTACATAACATGTAGCGTAGTACTTTCTTGGCAGAGAATATCTGGAATGCCAAGCTGAGTAATTCGATGGTTTCAAATACCATCCCATCCTATGACTCATGTCAGGAAATACCAATGCGTGATAAATTATATTGGCTGTTTATCATTCATATTACTTCATTTCTATGAATCAACCACCCAAAGTTATTGTCCAACATGATAGTGGGACGTGCACAAACAATAAACTAGTCCAAAGTCAAGTAACCTGCGGACCAGTCTGTCCACTCCTTTCCACTCCTTGTCATGCGAAACACAGAGTACAAGGAGTGGAATGTTAGCCAAGCAGGTTCAGGATTTCAGGCTACAGAAAGAGTTAAACGTGAAGTGTAAAACAGAATTTCCAGGTGAAATAAAGACGAGCGGTCTCTGATAGTCAATAAAAAAATGCATCTGGATTAATTCAAGTTGCAACAGAAAGACATCCAGCAAGAGCACAGAAAAAGTCTAATGGCCTAAATCAAATAAATTGTATTTATTACATGCTCCAAATACAACTGGTGTAGACTTTACAGTGAAATGCTTGCTTACGAACCATTCCCAACAATGCAGAGTTTTTTTTTTAAATTATACAAAATAAAATATTTACTAACACGAGGAATAAAATAAAATTCACGAGAATGGAGTTATTTACATTTACATTTTAGTCATTTAGCAGACGCTCTTATCCAGAGCGACTTACAGTAGTTATATACAGGGAGTACCAGTACCAGATCAATGTGGAGTTATATACAGGGAGTACCAGTACCAGATCAATGTGTAGTTATATACAGGGAGTAACAGTACCAGATCAATGTGGAGTTATATACAGGGAGTAACAGTACCAGATCAATGTGGAGATATATACAGGGAGTAACAGTACCAGATCAATGTGGAGTTATATACAGGGAGTAACAGTACCAGATCAATGTGGAGTTATATACAGGGAGTACCAGTACCAGATCCATGTGGAGTTATATACAGGGAGTAACAGTACCAGATCAATGTGTAGAGGTACGAGGTACAGTGCCTTCGGAATGTATTCAGACCCCATGATTTTTTCCACATTTTGTTAGGTTACAGCCTTATTCTAAAATTGATTAAATTGTTGTTGTTTTTCTCATCTATCTACTTTCCCATAATGACAAAGCAAAAACGTATTTTTTATATATATTTGCTAATTTATTTAAAATAAAGAACTGAAATATCACATTTACATAAGTATTCAGACACTTTACCCAGTACTTTGTTGAAGCACCTTTGACAGCGATTACAGCCTCGTGTCTTCTTGGGTATGACGCTACAAGCTTGGCACACCTGTATTTGGGGAGTTTCACCCATTATTCTCTGCAGATCCTCTCAAGCTCTGTCAGGTTGGATGGGGAGCGTCGCTGCACAGCTATTTTCAGGTCTCGCCAGACATGTTCGATCGCGTTCAAGTCTGGGCTCTGGTTGGGCCACTCAAGGACATTCAGAGACTTGTCCCGAAGCCACTCCTGTGTTATCTTGGCTGTGTGCTTAGGGTCGTTGTCCTGTTGGAAGGTCAACCTTCACCCCAGTCTGAGGTCCTGAGTGCTCTGGAGCAGGTTTTCATCAAGGATCTCTCTGTACTTTACGCCGTTCACCTTCGCCTCGGTCTTGACTAGTCTTACAGTCCCTGCCGCTGAAAAAAATCCTCACAGCATGATGCTGCCACCACCATGATTCACCGTAGGGATGGTGTCAGGTTTCCTCCAAACGTGACGCTTGGCATGCAGGCCAAAGAGTTCAATCTTGGTTTTATCAGACCAGAGAACCTTTTGGCAAACTCCAAGCGTGCTGTCATGTGCCTTTTACTGAGGAGTGGCTTCCGTCTGGCCACTCTACCATAAAGGTCTGACTGGTGGAGTGCTGCAGAAATGGTTGTCCTTCTGGAAGATTCTCCCATCTCCACAGAGGAACGCTAGAGCTCTGTCAGAGTGGCCGTCTGTTCTTGGTCACCTCCCTGACCAAGGCCCTTCTCCCCCGATTGCTCAGTTTGGCCAGGTGGACAGCTCTAGGAAGACTCTTTGTGGTTCCAAACTTCTTCCATTAAAATGATGGAGGCCATTGTGTTCTTGGGGACCTTCAATGCTGCAGAACTGTTTTGGTACCCTTCCCCAGATCTATGCCTCGACACAATCGTGTCTCTGAGCTCTACGGACAATTATTTTGATCTCATGGCTTGGTTTTTGCTCTGACATGTACTGTCAAATGTGGGACCTTATATAGACAGGTGTGTGCCTTTGCAAATCATGTCCAATCAAATTAATTTACCACAGGTGGACTCCAAGTTGTAGAAAAAAATTAAGGATGATCAATGGAAACAGGATGTACCTGAGCTCAATTTCGAGTCTCATAGCAAAGGGTCTGAAAACACATGTAAATAAGGTATTTCTGGTTTTTAGTTTGAATAAATTTGCAAACATTTCTGAAAACCTGTTTCCACTTTGTCATTATGCGGTATTGTGTGTAGATTGCTGAGGATGTATTTATTTATTTAATCTATTTTAGAATAAGGCTGTAATGTAACAAAATGTGGAAAAAGTAAATGGGTCTGAATACTTTCCGAAGGCACTGTATGTGAGCTCCAGAGTGGCGCAGTGATCTAAGACACTGCATCTCAGTGCAAGAGAGTCACTGCAGTACCTGGTTTGAATCCAGGCTGCATCACATCCGGCTGTGATTGGGAGTCCCATAGGGTGGTGCACAATTAGCCCAGCGTCATCCGGGGTAGGCCATCTTTGTAAATAACAATTTGTTCTTAACTGACTTGCCTAGTTAAATAAAGGTTAAAAAAACAAAAAAAAACTAAACAGGGCTGTTGTGGGGCAGGTCGAGAGCTTTAAGTTCCTTGACATCCACATCACTAAGGACTTAACATGGTCCACACACACCCGCACAGTCGTGAAGAGGACACGGCAGCGCCTCTTCCCCTTCAGGAGGCTGAAAAGATTTGGAATGGGCCCTCAGATCCTCAAAAGGTCCTACAGCTGCCCTATCGAGAGCATCTTGACTGGCTACGTCACCGGTTGGTATGGCAATTGCAACGCCCTTGACCGCAAAGCACTACAAAGGGTGGCGCGGACAGCCCAGTACATCACTGGGGCTGAGCTCCGTGCCGTCCAGGACCTTTATATCTGGCGGTGTTAGAGGAATGCCCGAAAAATTGCCAAATACTCCAGCCACCCAAGCCATAGACTGTTCACTCTGCTACCGTCCAGCAAATGGTACCAGAGCATCGGCTCTCGGACCAATAGGCTCAGAGACAGATTCTTCCCCTAAGCCACTGCTAAATACTAAACTAATGCGCTGATCCTACACACACTCACTAGACTATATATACACTCACTAGACTATATATACACGCCATATCATTCACACACACTACATTGGCACTCCCACACTTTGGCACTGCTACTCTGTTCTTTTCTAAATTTTACTCTTATTATTATTATCTATCCTGATATCTAGGTCACTTTACCCTGCCTTCATGTACATTTTTTTTACATTTCTTTAACCTTTATTTAACTAGGCAAGTCAGTTAAGAACACATTCTTATTTACAATGACTGCCTATCAAAAAGCTAAATTGCCTAGCTGTGGATTGTGTGTAGCCCAATCACGAGGCATGCCTACAGTCAGGAACACGTTGCAAATCTGACAGTGAATAGCATGAAGCCAAAACAGGCCTTTCACAATATTTCAAATACAATCGCGGGAAAATACAGCTTGGAAAGCAAAGGGATCTCGCTGAAAAGAAGACTAATCTGTCTGTAGGCTACCAAGTTGTCAGCTTCCAAATAGGCCTATTGAGCGAACAGCATTGTTTTACCAAGTAAAATAAGAGAGAGATAAGCTTTTGGCACGAGCGTATCGGCCGTCGCCAGTGAGTGAGCTGAGCATCATTGGGTGAGTCATTGAAACTAGAAAGCTTTTTTAGAACTAGAATTTCCTCCTTTCCTCCATCCATTTACACACATCTAGGCCTAGGCCAAGGCCAATGATGGATTGAAGTTAAGGTCGTTTTTATTCATCTCAGTTTGTCAGTGTCAAAGTAGCCTGTCATTTCGATCATTTGTGAGGTATTCTAAAATGAAATAGAATTGCATGAAATGCGTTTATAAGGGCCACATTTTTTTTCTGAGACTTAGGCTACAAAATATTTTCCCCATTGTGTGCAACTTCTGCAAGTGGCTCTACTGATCTATGCCAGGACACAAAAGCAAGATAATGCATGCAATGCAATGCATGAAAAAAAACCTTCCTTTATATGAAAAAACCCTCCTTTATATGCTTTCTGGTACCTCAGATTACCCCGGGTCACCCCCCTCTCGGGCTCACTTTTTGTTCCGGCACCTCCAAATGTACAAATTAAGCACTGGTTAGGATTAATTCTTATAGTCACTGTGGGGACGACATTGTCTATGTACTTATTGATGAAGCCCGTGACTGTTGTGGTATCCTCAATGTTATCGGATGAATCCTGGAACATATCCCAGTCTGTACTAGTAAAACAGTCTTGTAGCCTCGCGTCTGCTTCGTCCGACCACTTTCGTAAGGGGCATATCGCTGGTACTTCCCATTTGAGCTTTCGTTTGTAAACAGGAAGCTGGAAAATTGAGTCATGGCCAGATTTGCCAAAGGGAGGACGAGGGAGTGCCTTGTATGCATTTCTGCAGTTAGAATAAAGAAGGTCTACATAGCCACTATCAGGAACAACTGTTCTGTCGACAATGTCACTAAATCTTGTAGGAACCTCCAAATAAGGCACAGTGGTCTTGGCAACTAGCCGTACAGATCACAAGTGTCACATGAGCACTTAAACAGGTCAAAGGTCTGCTTCAGAGGTACAAACATCATCAGCAATTACATTTAATTTCAGATGCAATTACAGACTTGATAACCAGACATGGATTTTAGACATGGAATACCTGTTTAGCTCCGGTTTCCCCTCTCCAGGGGAATCCCTCTGTCAGCGTCTCCCACTCACACGAATATGTTTAATACAAATCCATTATCAATACAACAGTAATCAAATACATGTAAAATAATACATCAATTAAGAGAAAGAGATAATCATATTGTTCCAATTAGTCTATTTCTGTTATTCATATTTTATGTGGTTGTTTACCTGCTTCTATCTGTCTTTGCAGCTGGGTGCTTTACGAGAGGCCTGGGTTCGTGGGGCGTTCCATTGCCCTAGAGGAGGGGCCGATTGAGCTGACCAATGTCTGGGCAGATGCAGGGCCACCAGGTTCACACCCCCATGTCGACATACCAATGGTCATCGGCTCCATCCGACTGGCTGTATGGGTGAGTGTCCCCTCTACTATAAATGTTGCTACATAGAGAGACACACCGTAACATATCATGAGCCTTATAATAAGACATAATAAAGGCTAATAATACATAAGGGATAATCAACAAGGGGCAGGGTTGCCATGTTTGCTGATTTCCAACAGGTTGGGTTACTTTGAAAACGTTGTCGCTGGTGAAAATGTATTGGTCGCGGGTGGCAGGTTTTTGGGCTACTTCTAATTGCACTGTGGCCGCCATGGCATTTCTCTCAAAAAATGTACAGTATATTTCACTGCAGTGAGCTGTTACTGAAGGCTGGAGGGATGTGTGTGTGTTGAGAGCACTGGTTGAGAGAGTGCTGCAGCTGGGCCACGGAGACAGAGCAGCACGCACGTCATGACATCTTTTTACCAGTTGTAGGTAGGCTATTTAGATTGGTCATTATGGAGACACCGTCTTTCCATAACACATATTAACGTGCTAGAACTAACAGAACGGCGACAAAGCATTGTCAAGCGACTTTAGGCGCACACTAGAACTCTTTAGATAAATTCGCTCAGAGATGGTTTAAAGTAAACTGCATTCAAATGTCGACTTTTCTTATGGATAAGCAAAGGGTTTTACTCATGCTCAGTTCTAGGGTCTGGAGCGCAGCGTGAGTGTACATTTGAAATGGAGGTTATGGAACTCCCTGGTGTGCTTCTGTTATGGGAAAACATGTGGAGAATGATAGGGTACACCTGCATCTGTTGGCCATCAAGTAGGCTATTCATTTCTATGCCATTCTAGGCTACTGTAGCCTACCATTTGATACAATAAATATGTTGAACTTACGGTATCGCTGGAGTCGTTGCAAATCAATTTGTGCCACTTGTGCAGCCTACCTGGAGCTGGCAAATAGATTTAATAAATAGCCTATAACTCTGTTGTTGTAGCCTTGTGTTATTATGAAATTATTAATGGCAATGTCAGTTAATTACATTTGAAGTCATCAATTGTGATCATGGTCACAGCTCTATAACAAATGTATCATTCTCCACATTTAATGTCAGCTTCATTGTGGACTTTTCCCTGAAATGAGATGTTGGCCTATCAGGGGCAATATATAGGCTACCTACATCTAGCTCAGCAAACCATGGTAATGTTGATATTTAATTATAAACACATAGCAGTTAATCATAGCAGTCAAAACAAGTTAAATCGACATCCATTGATGGAAAATGATCGGGATAGTTTGATACGGGCCATTTATATTTTCTCTTGCGACATATTCTTAAACTGGCAATAAGTAATATTTTGATGGAATCCGAATTTTGCTTCGTAGCCTACATCGTTAAAAATGACTTCTATATTCCTTCTTAATTCACTTGATAACGTTATGGGAAAAAGGTTTATTGGATAAATGTGGCAACTCCTCTCTTGCTGCACAAAAAAAAACTATTTTGGGCTAGTTTTCAGGCCTTGTGGACGGGTTTTCTGAGGTCATTGGTTAGAAATGTAGCTAGACTTGGCAACCCTGACGAGGGACTATGAGTTCTGTTGAAAATAATGCACGGTATGACAGGTGTCGCACAGCAGACTGCCACTGACCGTCGACTGAGTTGCATTATTTTCCATAGAACGCATAAAGGCCTGAGTTGATTATCCGGCTTATCCCATGGTTATAATATAACCCATTTGCTGCTAGAAATGTGTTCAGTTGCTTATAGAAATGTGTTCATTTGCTTATAGAAATATGTTAAACATCCATTGAAGTAGCTAGCAAGTTTAACTTTGCTAGATAGCTACATTAGTTGCTTTGATAACCAAACAAATAGACTTAGCTTAGCTAACCAAAACGTTAGTCCTCCTAGCTTGCTATTATGAAAATCGAATTCAACAATCCCAATAATGTTTAATTCACATTTTTATTTCAAAAGCAACTCAAACATAGAACATGTTAGAATGAACCTCATAGCTGTTGGTTATTGCCGTACATTACTTAAGTGATAATGCTGGAAAAGCCGGTGTTTGGAGGATATATTGGCACACCGGTGTTATTAAGTCGACTGCCGGCAAACTGTGCCAATATAACACCGGCTTAGAGGGCATTATCACTTTTATACAACGGGTTACCAACATATTCAAATAATGATTGATTCATTTATTCATACTATTTCATTCTTTCAAGAGATATAGTGCCGACACAAATATAAGGTTGCTACCAAAATCGGCTGATCAGAGACTTGACCCAGTCGTTAAGTCTTGCCATTTTCTTATCCCTTGCTTGCAAGCTAGCCAACTACGGCTAACTTACTGTCACGTCAAACAGTGCAGCCAGAATAACAGAAAAATAGCTGCATTTGCATTTGTTTAAGCTGTTTTCTAGTGACATTTATTTGGATACATCCATAACAATGAGATAATGATGCGCAATTTTGCCTGGCATAGAAAATGTGGTCTCTTGTCAGGACACTGCTGTTCAAGGGAGCTAGCCGTGTGGCTCAGTTGGTAGAGCATGGCACTTGCAACGCCAGCGGTGTGGGTTCGAGTCCAAAGGGGGAACAGTAGAAATAAAAATGTATGCACTCACTACTGTAAGTTGCGATAATCGCGTCTGCTGAAATGTAAACACAGCTAACACAATCACTTCAAACTGCAGCTGAAAAGACAGCAAACTAGCTGTGTTTAATTTGACCTGTTTTCTATTGACATTACTTTGTATATATCCATAAAAAGTATGCCAGTTGATTCATGATTTTGACTGGCTGAGAAAAGCTGCCTGCTGTCTGTCTCATCCCGACTCCCAACACGTTCATTATTATGGGACAGCTGGAGACCAAATTTCAATATTGAAACAATGTTGCAAATGTCAAAGAGACAGGCACCAAGGTTTATACAAATCTCCGCTGTTGAAAATCAAATGCTAGTCTAAAAGAAATGGGAGATAATGTCTAGATGCTTTTTATAGTGGAGATCAAGTTTATAAATTGCCTGACTGGGCTGAGTCTTAGCTTTTGCTGGTGGTAATTTGGGGAATAGACACCTTCTGGAATGCGGGTTTAAACCAATCAGTATCCAGGATTAGACCCACCCATGGTATAAAGAGAAACATAATGCACACCCTAGAATGGCCTTTAAAGGTCATCAGAAACGAGTATTCAACAATGCTGTGGTTTAAATGCTTATATAAAGCATTATATCTGTCATTTTTAAATAAAGTGTTAACACAATGCAATCAATCACAATTCTCCCTCCACAGTATGGTAACTGTTCCTGGGCTTGTGTTCCCCTCTGTAGGACTACAGCATTCCCCATATTGACTTGTTCACTGAGCCAGAGGGCCACGGCAGGCTAGCACCGTACCATGACGACACTGTAGAGATCAGCTCTTTCGGTATCCCACAGAACACAGCTTCCATCAAAGTCAACTCTGGAGTGTAAGTATATCTAATGGTTGTTGTATTTACATGGTACCTCTTCAGTCCACTCTAGGGCAGGGTATTCCAAACTCGTTCCTGTGGCCCGTCCTGGGTGCCTGTTTTGTTTTTTGCCCTAGCACTACACAAATAACCAAATCATCATCAAGCTTTGATTATTTGAATGGACTGTGTATTGCTAGGGCAAAAACCAAAACGTGGGGGCCTCAGGACCGAGTTTTGGAAACCCTGCTCTTGGGTGTAGGGCATCTATGCTCTTCCTAAAATGCTACATCTAAATGTCTATGGTGTAGTGGATCAGTCCACTCTGTGTAAGTGCATCTTTGCTCCTCATAAATCAGGGGTGGTCAAACTACGGCCCACGGGCCGGACAGTTTTTGGTCTAAAGCAGTGCACTTAATAGGGAATAGTGTGTCATTTGGTATGCTACCTTATTACTCTTGCATGCAGATATGTAGTTACTGAAACATCCGGCATACATTTTTTATTTATTTCTATTTATTATTTGAAGAAGAAAAAAAATCCAGGACACGCTTCAACGTCTGAAACTAGATTAAAAACGAAGTCGAAATTATAATGGACCTTTTATATTTTCAAACAACTGCCCTTTTCCCGGCCCCCAAATTGATTTTGATGAACAAATTGGTAAAAATAAATCTACGGCCCTGTTGATTTTCGAAATGCTGATGTGGCTCTCAAGACAAACAGTTAGCCCACCCCTGTCCTAAATGTCTATGGTAACTTTTTGATCCACTGTGGGTTGTCAGTGTGTGTAGTCCTCCTGAACGGTACCTCTAGATGTCTATGGTACCTCTTTAGTTTGTTTAGTATGCTGCTTGGCTCTTGTTGTAAACCTCCTCAGCAACAACGCATTCTCCTCATGGTACTTCTAATGAGATTGCTATCTGGGTAGGCAGCGGGAGATCAGCATTACATACTGCAGTGCAATACAACTCTTGCTATTGTAGAGAATTCAATTACTGTTTCAGTTGGAGATAATGACATTTCGGAGCCTTGAGCAACCAGGCAATCCTAATTCTCTACGTTGATTATTTCATGGCTTCTGGCTGCTACTGAACCAAACCTGGGTCATGTTCATTGGGTTCCAATGGGAATAAAACTGATTGAACAAGGGAGGGACAATAAGAAATGCTGATTTTTGTTTTCCTTTCTGGGGTGTGCCCTAACGAACCTGACCCTGAGTTCAAATATAATTTGTTTACTTTTAAAACTAAGCCTGCTCAGAGTGCCAGATCAGATAAGCTTTTTTTTTAAGTATTTGGAAAAGTATTTGGATTGAAGAAGAGTCAGGAAATTATTAAATCTGTGTTTCCCAAACCTGGTCCTGGGAACCCAAGGCGATACACATTTTTATTTTTGCCAGGCACTAACACACATGATTCTAATCCTGGACCGAAGGGAGTACACATTTTTATTTTTGCCAGGTACTAACACACATGATTCTAATCCTGGACCGAAGGGAGTACACATTTTTGTTTTTGCCAGGCACTAACACACATGATTCTAATCCTGGACCGAACGGAGTACACATTTTGGTTTTTGCCCCATCACTAACACACATGATTCTAATCCTGGACCGAAGGAGTACACATTTTTGTTTTTGCCCCAGCACTAACACACATGATTCTAATCCTGGAGCGAAGGAGTACACATTTTTGTTTTTGCCCCAGCACTAACACACATGATTCTAATCAAAGGCGTAATGGTAAGTTGATTAGTTGAATCATGTGTTTTAGTGCTTAGGCAAAAACCAAAATGTGCACCCCTTTCGGTCCAGGATTGGGAAATACTGGATTAAATAATGATGGGCATGTTGATGTTTTTGAATGAGGCGTTTGTTTTAATGTGGCTTGCATGTGGTATGCTGTCATGGTGTTGTTGTTGCAGATTCACATGCTCAAAGTGATTGCCCCTCAGGGATAAATAATGTTTTAATGGAATTGATTTGCAGGCTGAGGAGAGAGAATGAATCCATGATTTCACTGACAGATAATGATTACTGCCCCCCCCCCCGAATGTCCCATATGCAACCTGCCCCTGCATGTTATAGAGGAGAGAAAGGTAAAAGTGGGGAGGGAGAGAGAGAGAGAGGGAGAGAGAGGGGTGGGGTAGGAGACTAGTAAAGGTGGGGGACATACAGAGGTAGAGAAAGAGGGGGGGGGACTGGTAAAAGCAGAGAGAGAAAGACAGAGGTAGAGAGAGAAAAAAGGAAAGAAAGAATCTGGCAAAGATTTCAAAGGTTATTTTTCCCACGTGAGAGGCACGTTTCAGAACATTGTGTGCCCTGGCTCTTAGCTGAAGTACACCACAATAGACCATTTCCCTCTTCATTGCCAAACTGCTACTAAAGACAGTTTACTTAGGCACGTGTGATCGAAAAGTCCCCATTCAGGAATCATTTATGTTCTGTGCCCGACCATCCCGGAAATTCTTACTGGAGGCAGTTAAAGTTAGAGTTGAATACTTGTGGCTGTCAAAGAAGTGATCATCTAGCCTGGTTACACCAGACCAATGATACAGTACATCATGGCACCAGACTGAATGGTGAGCACAGCGTTCAGTCTAGTTGAACCAGGCTAGTAATCAACTCAACACCAATGTTATTCCCTGAATACTTTGGCCTGTGTTTCCTTAGCAACTCTCCCTGTGGTTCTTTTTCTGACTCACATGGAATGTCTGAGTACTGTACAGTCTTTCTTTCCTTAGTCTCACTCAAGGTAATCTAGCATTGTACAGTACTGGGGGTAAAAGAACCTGGCACAGCATTGGATGGAGAATAGAGTTTGACTGTAAATCTATCACTGATGTTTTATGTGTGATACACAGACATAATATGAACCAGGATTGGCATCAATAACTTAACATTTCAGTTTAATCAATTCAGGCGATGAATGGAAATTGAATCCATGATTTCAAAATTGCCCATTATTTGAATCTAATCTCAGTTCACCTGCGGACCGATTTAAAGTTAAGACAAGTTGGGCATTCATGTAAATCATTAATTGATGTAAACACTCTGATCTCAAGTCTGGATTAGCCCGCTGCTGAATTGACTGAATTGGAATGGGAGGTACCCTGCTTAGAAGAACAGATGACTGACCCATTGGTGTGTACATAATGTTTAGGTATTCCTGTTCCTCCCCAACACAGGTGGTTGGTGTTCAGTGACCCAGGGTTCCAGGGCCTCCTGGCGGTGTTGGAGAAAGGGGAGTACCCCTGTCCCGAGGCCTGGGGGTTCAACACACCCTTCATCGGATCCCTCAGACCCCTCAAAATGGTGGGTGCTACAGTATCTCGCAATAACAGATGTAGGATCTTAATTTGATCACTCTTTTGTTGCCGAAAATGCTGGAGGAAATGCAAACTCGTAGTGTATTCAAGGTTTCAAAAGGCTTCTAAAGTTTGTAATTTGATTTTCTCTAACGAAAAAGGTATCAACCCCTACAACAAATGGCCATGAATTATAATCCACATATCATTTTACTGCAGGATTAATTTCCTGCTGTGGCAAACTGGCTCAAATTAATATCCTACACATGTACTGCACATTAAATACATGGATTAAACTACATGTCCATAAAATACAATGGAAGCACGAAGGATGATGAACAACAAACAAGGCTTGTGTTCATTTACAATTTATCTTTGTTTTATTCTTTCTCCAAACCTTTGTTTTACCTTTTTCTCTGTTTTCAATGTTTAATTACCTTTTGAAAATACAGGTGCCAATGTTTAGCAAATCATTTCCAAGGCAGAAGAACAGTACATGCAAAGGATGAACTAAACCATAAAAGTTTATCTTTATTTTTGGAATAATCTTCTCGTTTAGCCACATTTTTGCTTTTATTGAATTGTGGAAATTTGTCTAAAGCTACAGTATATATCTTTATGAACATGTATCTTCATGGACATGTAGTTTAATCCATGTATTTTATGGACATGTGATAAGATTCATGTGCAAATAGTCATGACTGACTAGTGAGTGAGCTGTTGGCCAACACAAGCGTGCAAAATTGGATAGTGACTAGTGAGCAATTGTCAATTGTTCTAATGACATTTTGCCTTGTCTTTTTATGTCCTATACCACTCTACATGAAGGTTATTAAGTTCACTGTCGTACCAAATTACTGAAATTACTCAGACGCAGAGACAGCATGCACTCATTCAATCTGAATGAGGCTTGTCCAGTCTCTGGGCGGTGCAATCTCTCATCTGTCTCCAGCAGCGTAGCAGTTCATGATGCTATGTTCGTAAATGGCAGAATTTGCATACTGCTGACTCCCACCTCGATGTTGTGTGCTTTTTTAATTAGTGGACTATAGTGCTGTTGTGATTGATTATCTCTGTTTGTTGCAGGGTGCCTTCAAGGTGGAGAATCCTAATGAAGTCAAGGTACGCCATTACTTTACCATTACATTCTGCTTTACTGTCGTCCTCAAGTTGTCCCGGGTTCAAATAGTATTTGTGTTCTTTCAAATACTTTAGCTTCGCTTGATTGAGTTTTCCTGGCACAATGGAGCCAATAGAAAAGTCCCAAAAGGACAAACCCTTCTGGCACCCCAGACAGGCTCAATCAAATGTTTAAAACATTTAAAAGAAAGCAAATGCTATCTAATCCTGTCTGGTTTATAAATTCACATACTATTTTAGCATGTTGTCAGCTAATGTATTGTTGGTCTGACTATGGAAACACATTGAAAAACAACAACCAATCACAAATCATTACGATCAGGTCTTGGGGTCAAACACCCTTTGAACCGCTCCCTCCTACCTTTGACCTTTGGCCTTGGTCTCCTCAGGCTGTGGTGTATGAGCGGCCTGGCTTTGAGGGATCCTGTCTGGAGATCGATGGGGACGTGTTCGGTTTTGGAGATGAAGGAGATGAAGAGGCATCAAACCTGGAGTCAAACAGACTGAAGTCAGTGGGCTCTGTGAAGATCCTCAGAGGACTGTAAGTTCATATAGCTCTTTAAACGTTCATATGTATTTATGTGGGAGAGAATACTTTATTACTGGTTATTAAGAAACACAATACACAATCAAGGTGTCGTGTTGTGATAGAGTGTTACAAAATGGTACTGTCAGTGATCCTCAAACCTGCTCCTGGAGAGCCACAGTACTGTAGACTATTGTCCCTGGTTTGAACCATCACACTCGATTCAACTTATCATCTGATTTTCAATACCTTGATAATGTGAATCAGTTGTCTCACTTCTGAGCTGCAACAAAAACCTGCAGTACTGCAGCTCTCCAGAAGCACGAGTTTAGGATCATGTGTTACAATAATGCAACATACATATGAAGTAATATACTGTACAGTGCGTACAATGTAGCCATTGTCTAATTCCCTTTTATTTACTGTCCCAGCTGGGTGGGGTATGACCAACTAGGGTTTGAGGGTCACCAGCATGTCCTGGAGGAAGGAGAGTACCTGGACTGGAGGGACTGGGGAGGAATGACTGATCAGCTGCTGTCTATACGACCTGTACTGGCAGTAGGTATCATGCTATGACCTAGAACTGAATGGTGGACGATTTGGTATGAAATTATGAATTACAGTATGGATGAACCCCTGCTATAAATGAGCATCAACCCTCCTCTTGGAGAGGTTTTGCTCTACACTCTTATTTTGTGCTCTACAGTCTTTCCAAAAGGGTTCTTCGGCTGTCCCCGTAGGAGAACCCATTTTAGTTCTCGGTAGAACACTTTTTTGTTTCAGGTAGAACCCTTTTGGGTTCCATGTAGAACCCTCTGTGGAAAGGGTTCTTCATGGAACCCAAAAGGGTTCTACCTGGAACCAAAAAGGGTTCTTCAAAGGGTTCTCATATGGGGACAGCCGGGCACCTTTTTCTTCTAAGAGTGTAATGTAGCCCCACACAAACACACCTGATTCAGCTAATCAATAGAGTCAGGTGAGTTGGAACAAAAGCATGCAGGGGAGCTCTCGCCAATGAGGAGGGTTGGGCACCTCTGATCTTGTTTGGTATGGTATGCCAATGGTGTAAAGGTAAGTCATGATAGGGTATTGTTTCTTATGGTATGCCATGACCATACAATTAGTTATGCAGTACTAAAACAGACTTTCCCCATTCAAGTCAATGTTCTGTGATTGATGGACCAGCGGTCATATTGGGTGTTCCTATGAGTGTACCAGTCAAATTGCTGTGGACTGAGGGTTTTGTACATTCTAGTAGTTCTACTTCTATGGGCAGGACCAAGGATGTTCTTTGTTTCATTTCCCCATGACAGGATTTCATGTCACCACACCTCAAGATGTTCAGTGAGAGAGACTTTGGCGAGCTGGGCGCCAACATCGACATCTTAGAGCCAATAATCAATATAGAGGACACCGGCTATGGGCTGAAAACGCAGTCTGTCGACGTTATGGGCGGAGTGTAAGTCTGAGATCTCTTTCTTTCTCTGTTTCCACCTCTGATGTGCACAGTTAAAGCTACAATCTGCCATTTCAACAGCCTGACCCTGTCACTTTGTTTGGTAAGCTTTGCGATGGGGCTGGGGAAATGTAACCACTTTCAAATTCATACAGACCTATGGAACCATGGATAATTAATTGAAATGACCTTTGAACAACAGGAAATGTTACAAATTGTGGCTTTAAATCTACCTTGCCCAGTCTTGTGTGTCTTATAGGAAAATGACCAGTTAGTCGATTACAGGAAGTCCGGGCTGTGCTCTGCTCTGCTATTCAGTGTGAATGTAATGAGACGTCTACATACTGTTAACCACTAATTTACTGTCCTGATTTAAATACTCCAGTGATCTGTAGTAGCTCAGGTCAGGTGTCTTCTAAGTTTCATTATTATCACTGTGTCCTGTGGCCTGGCGGACTACATAGTTCAAAATGAACACTACAAAGCTGTAAATGTAGTGTTCTAATAAACAGAAGCAAAGTTACAATGCAACTTCTAAAAGCATATTTGATCCTGTATAGTTCAAGGTAGACTCAGCGAGATGAAGTTGCAACGAGCAGCACCGCAGATAGTGAGATGACCGTGATGCAAGAATTTGCTCTCACACGGTCACACAGAGGATCTACACCAGTGGAGGCTGGTGGGAGGAGCTATAGGAGGACAGGCTCATTGTAATGGCTGGAATGGAATCAATGGAACGGTATCAAACACATTAAACATATGGAAACTACATGTATGACTCCGTTCCATTAATTCCATTCCAGCCATTGCAATGAGCCTATTCTCCTATAGCTCCTCCCACCAGCCTCCACTGATCTGCACATGTGCACGTGTGTGCTTCACGCTGCTACAACGTGTTAGCTACGGGGCCAAAACAGCAGAGAAGTTGTTGCAGAAATGAACCCATTATGTGTAGACGTGCATTCAACTTCCCCTCGCTGAGTCTACCTTGAGAGTTTCAGCGAAGCACCAAGTAAACAGCAATATTGGGCCGATTTCCGCAGCAACTAAGAGCGTTGAAGCGCGTGTTTAAACTTCTCTGCTGTTTTAGTCCCGCGTGTTGTAGCTATTGAAACGTGCACATGTGCAGATACCCTGCGCTACTCTGTGAGTGCATCTTCTGGCATCGCACTCATCTGCAACATCTGTTGTGCTGCTCGTGGCAACATCATATCTCAAAGTCTCAGATGTTTAACTTATAAGTGAACCTTGACACATACTATCCTACAGCATGTGCAGCCCTCTAGACTTAATCGTTGTTACTAATGTGTCTGTGCTAGCTAATTGTTTCTCACTTTGGCTGAAATATCTTCCTGTGTTGCCTGCAGAGCTAGGTCTAACGCGTGTTCATTCATGTACAGTATGTTATCTTAAGTTCCTTCTCTCCGGATAAGGGTCGTGTTCATTAGGGCACACCATACCAAAACATTTAAAAACGGAATACAAAAACAAGCATTTCAAGATCAGGTTGTTCATACACGTTTCACTTCGTTTTTGGAACCTAATGAACAGTTGTAGGGCTGACTAGGCTGGCTGCCTCTCCCCGGTTGGCACGTTCAGACAGGGGACCAAAATTCCTCCGAGACGTTCAGTTCAGTCCACGCCTCATTTCCTGGGTATCTCTGTCAGTTGGGAACAGGGTGGAGTACACTATGTGCAGCAGAGCACTTCCACTTGCTTTTGCAGGAACGTCTGTGGTTCTGTTACAGTGTTGTGAACCCTTATTATAGTGTACTACATAGCCTCACCCTGTCGTCCCGCTCCCCCCGTCGTCCCGCACCCCCGTCGTGCTTCTCCCTTGTCGTGCTGACTAAACGCTGTTATCCAACCTGTTGACTCAACCCAGCAGACTCTCGCTCTCTCTCCCTTATCTCTCTCTCTCTCCTCCTACCTATCTCTCATATCATTCTATCTTTCTCTCTTTCTTTCCTCCTACCTATCTCTCATATCATTCTATCTTTCTCTCTCTCTCTCCTACTTATCTCTCAAATCATATCTTTCTCTCTCTCGTCAGCTTCTGCTGTGGTCTTTTCTATGATACACACACACAGGCAGTCATCAGATACACACTAATCAAAGACAATATTGAGTAGGAGCGTAGGAGGTAATTAACCACTATCTGTATCTTATCTACATGTTTGATCTGAAATGTCAACGTTTAATATTAACCTTGGTTTTAATGACTTTGATTCCGTCTATCTATTCGTTGTTATAGACTTTGTCTTTTGCGTCATCCATCATAAGAGCACAAAAAAATACCGTAAAACCCGTTATAATGTGCAGCGCAGTTTAATTTCCCGTTCTCTAATGATGTGCATTTAGGGTTGCCAAATTACAGTATCTTTCCCTAAATTCCCACAGAGTATTACACATTTCCTGCTTACTCCATCCTGATTCCGGGAAATCTCCAACCGGGATTTCTGGAATACCTGAGAATTCTGGAAAGTTACTCGAATTTTTTCAACCTTAACCTTTAACCTGAGTTTAGTCAAGTGTGGATGCATGTGATGCAACTGCGAGTTGCAGTCTTTGACACTTCTGTTTGAACTGTTCACGCAAAATGTTGGCCCTCAGACTGAAACATCAAGGCACTACCTGACCTTGAGCAATAAGAAACGGTACTGAATACGGTCCTCGTGTGTCCCTCCTAGATGGGTGGCATTTGAGGAGGCAGGGTTCTCTGGAAAGGCGTATGTGTTGGAGAAAGGCCTCTACGGAAGCCCAGAGGACTGGGGGGCCCTCAGCTCCAAGATCACATCCGTCATGCCTGTCATTATGGTAAGATCAACACAATATTAAATGACAAATTATTATATTATAATGATAAACTAATCATATAATATAGTATTAATGTTGCAACAATAAATGATTAACATGATAAAATATTAAATCATTGAAATATTCTGTAATCAGTTACATCCGTTTGGAAAGGGGGCAAGGTCGGGGGAATGACATGAGCCATACAGTATGGGATAATGCTGATCTACAGAGGTGATAGTACACTATATAGGGAAGAGGGTGCCAATTTGGGATGCATCCAATGATAATAACAAAGTCATCAATGACCAATACACTGATCCAAGTATTGTTGAATTATTTCCTCAGTTCTCTCAATAATGCCCTCATTTGTGGTCTCTTCTAGGATAATCTGGGAAATTCCTCCAAGTTTAAGGTATGTCAACCAAAAGCAACAGGACCAACCTAGATTTCTTTGTCATAGATTTTGTAAATCACTCCATGACAGCCCCATATTTGCCAGAATCTGACAGTGTATCTGCTGTGTGTCTCAGATGCAGTTGTTCTCGGAGCCGGGCTTCCAGGGTTCTGTCCACGTTGTGGAGGACAGTGTTTCTGCCCTGCCACACGGCTTTTCCCTGGGTTCCTGCAAGGTGCTGGCTGGCAGGTGAGTGTCGTACTTGTTATTCATCCAACGTAATCTGCAGATTGTAACATGTACAGTATCTTTCCCGTACCATTAGCTACATCATTTGCCAGACGAAGTTACTGTTGGCCACAGTCATTTATATCTACAGTTGTAGATGATGCCTATACTTTTATACATTTGCTGTTGGAACATTATGATGGTGGAGAAAAATAATGATAATCTCCATGTCTGTGCGTGTCTGTGTGTTCCAGCTGGCTGGCGTTTGAGGGCCAGGGCTTCACTGAGAGGATGTATGTGTTAGAGGAGGGGGACTACCCTGATCTGAGGGCCATGGGGTGTGTGGAGCCCAACTCCTCTGTCCTGTCCCTGCAAACTACTGGCTTTGTGAGTACCCCATCGATTAGCTCTCTTTCTGTGTTGTAAATGGCACCCTATTCCCTACATAGTGCACTACTTTTGACCAGGACCATAGGATATATAGTAGTGCACTATATAGGGAATAGGATGCCATTTGAGATGCACAAAATGTCTATGTCAGGGATGGGCATAGACATCCCAAACATTCCCACACTGTCCCTGCAACTCCATCTCTCTGCTGGAGGTGAATGCATTGGAAGATGACGTTTTCTGATGTTGTGAATAGTAGGATACACAAGGTGCAATTTGGAAATGTGGTTGTGCATCAGCAGATTTACTCTTGTTATGTCAGTCACTGATAGTCAGTCAATTAGCCCATGTCTGCTAACATTTTTCAGAATGCTAAATTAGTTTAGCGGCCAGCTATCTAAACTTGTTATCTTGGTCAAATTACCAGCCGGGTGTCCCCCATTGATTTTTTTAGTCAGTGTCACTTAGATATATTAAAAACTGCAAACATTTCTCTCCTCCCGCATGGCAAAATGTGTAGAATTGCAAGAAATGAACTCTAAAACATAAACAACTTCTCTCTGCTGACAAGAGGTAGGCCACTAAGATGTTTTGCTCACAACACATCAAAGTTGCCCATCCCTGGTCTATGTCAACCTTCTATGGCCCAAAGAAAAACCTATTTCATCCAATACTGTAATGTGTGTGTGTAGCTGGTGTAGATGAGTCAGGCGCAGGACAGCAGATATGAGTAACGTACGCAATTTTACTCAACAATAATCACAATACACATCAATAAATCCAAGGCCACAATACAATAAACAATCACTCAAACAAACATGGGGAAACAGAGGGTTAAATAATTAACAAGTAATTGGGGGATTGAAACCAGGTGTGTAAGACAAGGACAAAACAAATGGAAAATGAAAAGTGGATCGGCGATGGCTAGAAGGCCGGTGACGTCGACCGCCGAACGCTGCCCGAACAAGGAGAGGGACCGCCTTCGGCGGAAGTCGTGACAAATATATTGGATCCACATAATTACATGATTTCATCCAATACAATAATTGTTTTTGGACAATTGTTTGGTATAAAGGGTTACAATAGGAATAGTGGCAATCTATATACAGTACAGTCGTGGCCAAAGGTTTTGAGAATGACACAAATATTAATTTTCAAAGTCTGCTGCCTCAGTTTGTATGATGTCAATTTTCATATACTCCAGAATGTTATGAAGAGTGATCAGATGGATTGCAATTAATTGCAAAGTCCCTCTTTGCCATGCAAATGAACTGAATCCCCCAAAAACATTTCCACTGCATTTCAGCCCTGCCACAAAAGGACCAGCTGACATCATGTCAGTGATTCTCTCTTTAACACAGGTGTGAGTGTTGACGAGGACAAGGCTGGAGATCACTCTGTTATGCTGATTGAGTTCGAATAACAGACTGGAAGCTTCAAAAGGAGGGTGGTGCTTGGAATCATTGTTCTTCCTCTCAACCATGGTTACCTGCAAGGAAACACGTGCCGTCATCATTGCTTTGCACAAAAATGGCTTCACAGGCAAGGATATTGCTGCCAGTAAGATTGCACCTAAATCAACCTTTTATCGGATCATCAAGAACTTCAAGGAGAGCGGTTCAAATGTTGTGAACAAGGCTTCAGGGTGCCCAAGAAAGTCCAGCAAGCGCCAGGATCGTCTCCTAAAGTTGATTCAGCTGCGGGCTCGGGGCACCACCAGTACAGAGCTTGCTCAGGAATGGCAGCAGGCAGGTGTGAGTGCATCTGCACGCACAGTGAGGCAAAGACTTTTGGAGGATGTCCTGGTGTTAAGAAGGGCAGCAAAGAAGCCACTTCTCTCCAGAAAAAAACATCAGGGACAGACTGATATTCTGCAAAAGGTACAGGGATTGGACTGCTGAGGACTGGGGTAAAGTAATTTTCTCTTATGAATCCCCTTTCC
Source organism: Salmo salar (assembly GCF_965601325.2). Taxonomy (NCBI): domain Eukaryota; kingdom Metazoa; phylum Chordata; class Actinopteri; order Salmoniformes; family Salmonidae; genus Salmo; species Salmo salar. The sequence continues at coordinate 32,248,565 of NC_138305.1, forward strand.
GATTGTTTGGGGCATCCGGAAAAAAGAAGACAAGGTGAGCGCTACCATCAGTCCTGTGTCATGCCAACAGTAAAGCATCCTGAGACCATTCATGTGTGGGGTTGCTTCTCAGCCAAGGGAGTGGGCTCACTCACAATTTTGCCTAGGAACACAGCCATAAATAAAGAATGGTACCAACACATCCTCCGAGAGCAACTTCTCCCAACCATCCAGGAACAGTTTGGTGACGAACAATGCCTTTTCCAGCATGATGGAGCACCTTGCCATAAGGCAAAAGTGATAACTAAATGGCTCGGGGAACAAAACATCGATATTTTGGGTCCATGGCCAGGAAACTCCCCAGACCTTAATCCCATTGAGAACTTGTGGTCAATCCTCAAGAGGCGGGTGGACAAACAAAACCCACAAATTCTGACAAACTCCAAGCATTGATTATGCAAGAATGGGCTGCCATCAGTCAGGATGTGGCCCAGAAGTTAATTGACAGCATGCCAGGGCGGATTGCAGAGGTCTTGAAAAAGAAGCGTCAACACTGCAAATATTGACTCTTTGCATCAACTTCATGTAATTGTCAATAAAAGCCTTTGACACTTATGAAATGTTTGTAATTATACTTCAGTTTTCCATAGTAACATCTGACAAAAATATCTAAAGACACTGAAGCAGCAAACTTTGTGGAAATTAATATTTGTGTCATTAAGTAGCTTGAAGGTTTAAGGTCGGTATCAAACAAAGAAGGTCACTATTTAAATGTATGAACATGTTTAGTCATTCAAACAATAAAACGGTCACCAGTAATGGTAAGAGTTGGTGTTCTCATACCATTGTCAGGCGTATAAATAACCTCTCTCTCTCCCTCTCTTCCTCTCTCCCCCTCCCTCTCTCTCTCTCCATCCTTCTCTTCCTTTCTCCCCCTATCCCCTCTCTCTTCCTCTCCATCCCCCTCCCTCTCGTTCTTCCTCTCTCCATCCCCCTCCTATTCTCTCTCCCTCCCTCTCTTCCTCTATATCCTCTCCCTCACTCCTCATAGGAGTTCTCGCTGCCCTCTGTCACCCTGTTTGAGAGGTCAGGTCTGCGGGGGAAGAGGGTGGTTCTGACCGACAGTTCGGTTAACCTGCAACTTGCGGGAGGCTGCAGCCTGGTCCAGTCTGTCCTGGTGGAGGGAGGCATGTGAGTACATACAGCACAGCCTGTCTGTCCTCATGTCTCTGTCTGTTGTCTGCCTGCCTACCTGCTTGTCTCTCTGTCAAAGGTCATATATTTGTATGCATGGGCCTCCTAGTCTCACGCACCAGATAGTCCTCCCCAGATTGTGCACAATAGCCTGTGGACAAGGTTTTGGGGCCCTTCCTATCCACAGAAAGAGCTCTGTGTTCTTCGTGTGTGTGTGTGTTAGCGCATTTGTCTAAGAGAACCCTACTGACGGTTCCCCAGGAAGCTAGCTGTTACGTTTATATCCTTACAGTGCATACTATATAAAGGAACACCAAACTGGAAAGATCATTTTTCTTTGGAGCGGTTAGAAACGACACCGTCGTGTGACACAAAAGCACATCCTTTATCCACTGACACAGCCATTTGTAGTCCTTTATCCACTGACACAGCTATTTGTAGTCCTTTATCCACTGACACAGCTATTTGTAGTCCTTTATCCACTGACACAGCTATTTGTAGTCCTTTATCCACTGACACAGCTATTTGTAGTCCTTTATCCACTGACACAGCTATTTGTAGTCCTTTATCCACTCACACAGCCATTTGTAGCCCTTTATCCACTGACACAGCCATTTGTAGCCCTTTATCCACTGACACAGCTATTTGTAGTCCTTTATCCACTGACACAGCTATTTGTAGTCCTTTATCCACTGACACAGCTATTTGTAGTCCTTTATCCACTGACACAGCTATTTGTAGTCCTTTATCCACTGACACAGCTATTTGTAGTCCTTTATCCACTGACACAGCTATTTGTAGTCCTTTATCCACTGACACAGCTATTTGTAGTCCTTTATCCACTCACACAGCTATTTGTAGTCCTTTATCCACTCACACAGCCATTTGTAGCCCTTTATCCACTGACACAGCCATTTTTAGTCCTTTATCCACAGACACAGCCATTTGTAGCCGTTTATCCACTGACACAGCCATTTGTAGCCCTTTATCTGCTGACACAACCCATGTGTAGTCCTTAATCCAACTGACAAAGCCATTTGTAGTCATATCCACTGACAGCCATTTGTAGTCTTTCTTTCAACACTTAATACAAGCAGTTCATACACCGTGAGCCAATGAATCACTGTATTTAACAATGCCAAAAGGTTTCTCATGAGTCATAGCACTACTTCACTTCACACCCCCAGACCAGTTCATCAACCTTTTGTAAACACAGCGTGAAGTACACTTCACACAAGTCGCCTGCGTGGGTAGTAGATCAGGTGACTATAGTTGGAGCCATTATTGCACAGTTCACAGTTGTGGAAATGTTGCATTGAGTTTAGTCTATTGTAGAACATACTGTCAGCAGGAAGTAGGAGTTATGGTCAGCAGGAAGTAGGAGTTTAATCTAGTGTAGAACAGACTAGATCAGGTGACTATAGTTGGAGCTATTATTGCACAGTTCACAGTTTTGGAAATGTTTAGTCTAGTGTGGAACGTTCGGTCAGCAGGAAGTAGGAGTTCAGTCTAGCTTAGAACATACGGTCAGCAGGAAGTAGGAGTTCAGTCTAGTTTAGAACATACGGTCAGCAGGAAGTAGGAGTTCAGTCTAGTTTAGAACATACGGTCAGCAGGAAGTAGGAGTTTTGTCTAGTGTAGAACGCACAGTCAGCAGGAAGTAGGAGTTCAGTCTAGTTTAGAACATACGGTCAGCAGGAAGTAGGAGTTTTGTCTAGTGTAGAACGCACAGTCAGCAGGAAGTAGGAGTTTTGTCTAGTGTAGAACGCACAGTCAGCAGGAAGTAGGAGTTCAGTCTAGTTTAGAACGCACGGTCAGCAGTAGTTCAGTGTCGTCTAGTGTAGAACGCATAGTCAGCAAGAAGTAGGAGTTTAGTCTGGTGTAGAACGCACAGTCAGCAAGTAGGAGTTTAGTCTAGTGTAGAACACGGTCAGCAGGAAGTTGGAGTCTCATCCAGGCAATGGGGGACTGTGTATTTTTTACGACCATGTTGCCCATAGCACAGGGTAATACTGAACGCATTAAGAAACGCTATCTTACCTCTGAAGTTGCTACAGATTTTATTGAGTGTATGACCAATACTCCACCACCTATTCTGCCTTCCTCTCGTGGTGATTTAGTTGATCGTTTTTATTGCAATTTAAGGGAAACTGTTGATGCCATAGCTCAAGTTGAAAAGGCCATGAGAAACAACATTCTCTGATCTGATGAAAACAAGATTGAACTCTTTGGCCTGAATGTCAAGTGTCACGCCTGGAGGAAACCTGGCACCATCCCTACGGTGAAGCATGGTGGTGGCAGCATGCTGTGGGGATGTTTTTCAGTGGATGGGGCTGGGAGACTAGTCAGGATTGAGGGAAAGATGAACGGAGCAAAGTACAGAGAGATCCTTCATGAAAACCTGCTCCAGAGTGCTCAGGACCTCAAACTGGGGCGAAGGTTCACCTTCCAACAGGACAACGACCCTAAGCACACAGCCAAGACAACGCAGGAGTGGCTTCAGGACAAGTCTCTGAATGTTCTTGAGGTTCCTAACCAGAGCCCGAACTTAAACCCGATCGAACATCTCTGGAGAGACTTGAAAATAGATATGCAGCGACGCTCCCCATCCAACCTGAGAGAGCTTGAGAAGATCTGCAGAGAAGAATGGGAGAAACTCCCCAAATACAGGTGTGCCAAGCTTGTAGCATCATATCCAAGAAGACTCAAGGCTGTAATCGCTGCCAAAGGTGCTTCAACAAAGTACTGAATAAAGGGTCTGAAAACTTGTGATATTTCCGTTTTTTTATTTTAATACATTTGCAAAAATTTCTACAAACCTGGTTTTGCTTTGTCATTATGGGGTAATGTGTGTGAATTGATGAGGGGGGAAAAAACGATTTAATACATTTTTGATTAAGGCTGTAACGTAACAAAATGTGGAAAGTCAAGGGGTCTGAATACTTTCCGAATGACTGAATAACAAGGCAATTAGAAATGCCAGATAGAAAAATTTGCCCAACTTGGATCACTAACAATCTCAATAATTTGAGAGTGCTCTTCTCGGCCATTGATGGCCTGATAAATCCTACCCCCCCAGACCTATGTGAACTTTCCTCCACATCTAAATGTGATGAGTTCGCGGCATATTTCAGAGGTAAGATAACCAACATTAGGCTGGGTATCAGTCAAGATCTGATGTGAAGTTTGGTGATATGTCTCCTAACCTAGCACACAAAGGCACTATGGATTTATTTACCCTGGTTGACACAGACATGCTCAGGAAAGGGATATCACAACTTAAGTCTTCTACCTGCCTTCTCGATCCTATCCCCACCACCTTCGTCAAAACTGTTTTTAATTGCATTTCTGAAGAAATTGTTTTTCAAACAGCAAAATATTTTTTTTATGTGCCAACTGTATTTAAAAAAAAATCCAATCAGTTTTTTTGTGCCCACCACAGCACACAGCCAGCTTAGTTAAAATGGTAAATGATCTACGAGTGAACACGTGCCAAACAGCTCTTTGTACTCTTGGATTTATGTGCTGCATTTGACAATGTTGACCATGATGTCCTTCTGGATGGACTGGAGAGGTGGGTTGGTCTCTCCGGTCCAGTTCTAAATTGGTTTAGGACCTATTTAACAGGTCAAGAGTTTTTGTCACCCTTGTTGAAGATAACTCAGTAAAAATACATGTCACGTGGCATTCCACAAGGTTCGATTTTGGGTCCGGTACTGTTCAGTTTATAGGTGTTACCCCTTGGCAGCGTTATCAGAAAGCACAGCACAGATTTTTTTCTCCTACGCAGACGATACACAACTTTACATTTCTGTGTCACCAGAGGATTTTAGCTCCACGGATAAATTATTAGACTGTATTAGTGATTTAAATACTTGGATGGCTGACAACTTCCTATAGCTAAATCAAGACCGAGGTAATTATTGTTGGAGCCAAAGCACAGAGAGAGAATCTGGCCACAAATGTTAATTCACAGGCAATAAAGATAAAATACCAACTAAAAAACCTAGGTGTTATTTTAGATTCTGAACTCCATTTTGAATCACACATTAGAAATGTGACCAAAATAGGTTTTTTTTACCACCTGAGGAACATTGCCAAGGTGTGGCTGTTTCGCTCGCAGGCTTTACTACTCTAATGCTCTCCTGTCTGGTCTACCCAAGAAAGCCAACTGCAAAACATACAGAATGCTGCAGCATGGGTACTGACCAAGACCAGACGAACAGCACACATTACACTGGTTTTAAGTTCTCTGCACTGGCTGCCTGTGAGTTTCAGAATTTATTTGAAGATTATTTGATTGGTTTTTAAATCAATCCACGACTGTGCACCACAATACATGTCAGACATGCTTTTAAGTTGTACCCAGTAGGTCCATCAGGTCCTCTGACACTGGCCTTTTAACTATCCCAAAGCCTAGGACCAAGAAGCATGGAGAGACAGCCTTTAGTTATTATGCCCCCAGCCTCTGGAATAGCCTGCCAGAGAACCTGAGGGGGACCAAGAGGCATGGAGAGACAGCCTTTAGTTATTATGCCCCCAGCCTCTGGAATAGCCTGCCAGAGAACCCAAGGGGGCTGAAACTGTGGACATATTTAAATGAGATCTTAAAACACACCTTTCTAGCTTTGCTTTTCTTAAGGGTGCTTTTCAGTTTTTATTGTAATTCTTTAGTTTTTTTATCCTCTTATGTTTGTTGTGTAGTAAATATTAAAGTTTTTTTTTAAGCGCATTACGTTGCATTCCATGTCTGAAATGTGCTGTATAAATAAAGCTTGATTTGATTTGGAAGGGAAGGGTCTTGGAATCGTGGGATACTATGAGGTAGTGAGGCTTGGTCCAGACCAGTGGAAAGATCCCAATGGTGTGTGACATTCAGACTGGAGATGTGGACTCACCTCTGGAACACACAGAAACACAAGGCGACCCGGCAGGGTCAGACTTATAACTCATGAGTGGGACTTTCTTGCAGGGAGAGAAATGGGATGAGGCCAAATTAATGGAGCTTTTGATTCCAGATAAAGCGATGACATCAGCACAGACAGAAAGTTCCTGTGTTGTGTTCTAGTTTCTTTGGGGGTTGAGTGGGTGAAAAGGCAAAGCAATCATTCCCCACTAATTGATATGTGAGACTCTTAGTTTGGTAACTGTGTTTTGACCTTGTCTTTGATTGACACTGAGTGAAAAGTTCAAGGAATCATTTGTCTGATATGTGAGACAATAAGCTTTGCTAGTGTGTATTGATACTTTTTGATTGACACTTGCTTACTTCTGATTGACAGGTGGGTGCTGTATGAGGGGATCAACTACCGCGGAGCTCAGATTCTGCTGAAGCCCGGCAAGGTGCTCGATTGGCGAACATTCAGTAGCTGGCAGCGAATCGGATCCCTGCGCCCACTGATCCAGGTAAGAAGCCATCTTAAATGTGATAACATGATTATATGGGCACACAGAGATTAAGGCCAGGATTCAATCCTAGTTTCGTTATAGAGCTACGCACTACAACAGATTTTTAAAGGTAATTTACACTTGAGCCAACATCGGCAGTGTTTACCGTTAATGTGATCTCTGCCAAAGTCAGGGAAAATACCTTTTAAAGGTGCGCTGTTGGCTTCTATAGTATTCTGTGTGAGCACAGGGGCTGCATGGCAGACAGGAATACATTGACAGCATGTTGAACTGAGAAATACTTGTGGTTCAAAGACAGTGAACCCTAATCCAGTGTGTGTGTGTGTTACCTGAGCAGCGACAGGTGCACTTCCGGTTGAGGAGCCAGGAGGGCCTTCTAATGTCTGTCACTGGGGAGATGGATGACATCAAGCTGATGCGTATCCAGGCAACGGAGGAGATGGGCGGAGTCGAACAGATCTGGTTCTATCGGGACGGACATCTCCACTGCAAGGTAGCATCGTCATGGCAACAGGGTGTTTAGAGTAAAGCCCTGCAGGGGCATGAATTTTTAAGCCTTGCCCATGCCCGTGACGTTCAGACCCTACCCAGGCCCAATTGCTTCTGACAAATTTAAGGCCCTGCCCGAAATCAGAAGTAATTTCCTCCATTAGTAAATCCATTAGCTGCTCCTCTCTGTCACTCTTATCAATCCCTGCGTGCAGGCAGCTCACTTTACCTGCACTCTACTCATGGCGACTCTGAGTCTGTGAATCCATAGCAACGGGCAATGAATGGAGGAACGTATAACGCCCCACCCAGCAGACTGTCAACCAATCGCGTTCTCATGCTGCGTCACGTGGTTGCTAAGCTAATCGTCACACAATCCCTTCTCAAAATCAGGGTGTGAGTCGAGAAACGTGCCTATTTTCCTCAACAAGTACATAATGTCACAATTCCAAAGCTATACAGATAGCAAGTTAATTATCACACATCTCCGAAGATTTGTAATGTTGTACTTCTTGTTGACAAAATTCATGCTAATGTTGGGTTTTTGAGCTACCACCCAATTGATTCCCATTCACGCCTTAAGAGAGAGCTCTCCTTGTCCCAGAATCACCCAGAATGGACCATGTGTCCCATTGATGTAGAATGGGCAATGTACACAATGGCCGTTAATAGGATTCCAATGGAGTTTTCCATCTCCTTAAAAGTGTCTCTGGCTCTGCTCAACAAACGAAGAGACATGAGAGAGCAGTTAGCTGTTAGCTACTTTTGGTCACTCTAAACTCAAGGAACATTATACGTTTTTTTAAATAATCTTAGTTTTATATTTCACGAGGTTGAAGCACTTCTGACACCATGTTATGATCTTAGTCAGATATGACTGTACTGTGCAGCACAAGCAAATGGCTCAACTTCAATATGTTAGTGATGTAGTGATACCCGAGCCCATATGTAATTGATGAGAAAACAGGCCTTACCCGGCACTAACCCGATGGATAATGTCGGGGCCCGTCGGGCTCGGGTCAGGTAGCAGAGCTCCAGTTTAGAGAAGGTGGACAGGCCAGGAAAACTGTGACTTAACAAGCACTAGAGCCTGGGGTATTTAAATCAGAGCCTGGAGTACTGCTGCTTCTTGGGTAATCTAACCCTTGGGGATTTGTTAAGTATTCTATGTCTTGGTCGTGGGCTACACCTATTGTACAGTTCTTATAGTTTATGCTTCCAGAGAAGCACTCTGAACATGTCCTTGTAACTTCACATAAATTGAATGCCATCCATTTCATTGTTCATGGATTATCGACGAGGATCCTGCAACTATTTTTGGGAGTAGAACTTTAGAGTAAGCACGTTGATTATTATTTCATGAACTTATTAACATTTCTGACCCATGACTTCAATTAGTGAGTTTATAACAGCCTTTGTACTCCAGCTCTGGACTCCCTGCCACGTCTCACATAATCATGCTCTATATTGCATTTATATGGTTTATTACAATACTCAACTAGTTTTTATGCTTGATGCAGGCCCATTCTTTATTTAAAGTGTGTGATTGAATGTCGGTACAAATGATTTCCTCTTTAGAGGATAATAAAGTTTTTCAAGCTAAAGTTTTCTACTCTGTCTGTCCAGGTGCAGGAGGATTGCTGTGTGGCCCCGTGCAGCGTGGCCATGACAGGCAGTCGTATGGGCCTCTCACCTGAGCCTGGCAAACAACCCTCCTGCTGGAGCATCACGCCTGATGGCCTCATCCGCTACACCGCCAGCCCCGACCTGCTCCTGGAGGTCAAAGGTGAGGCAAAAACTACAACAAACATGGGATACCAGGTTCATATTCACTAGGCTACACTAATGAATATGACTCCAATTCCCCAGCCACTCCTGTAGATCTGAGAGGATTTGATAGGTAGGAGCAATATGACGACATTCCCACCCAGCCAATCAGAAGGCAAGACAAACCTATTGCAATAATGCTTCTACCTCTCAGAGCTACATGAACTAGTCTGTGTATTGTATTGTTCACTGGTTTCACTTCATTCAGTTCTGGGGTTTTACTTAGATTAGGTAACTTGACTAGAATAATTGTGAATTAGCGACACCTTGTGGATGGACAGAGACGTGACAATGGGCTGCCGCTGGATTCAGTATCAAGTAGGCTTGTGACAAGTTTAGAGACAGACAGGCTGAATCTCAAATCACTGCCTTCTCCTCACCCCTCCATTTGCTCGCACCTCCGCCATATGCACAAGTGTCCCAAGGAAGGGCCTTCCAAGCGAGTTGGTAGGGACCAGGGGGTGTTTTGGGATTCACCGATAGGCTATGAAAACCCCCCTCATACTTTCCCCTCCTTTTCCCCTTCTTTGAGGTATTCACTAATCAGTAAGTTATTAGATAAGTTAAGGCAACGTTTCCATTGTGCTTTCACTGATCCAACCTTGGCAGATCAGTGATTGGCCCAAAGAAGGAAGGGACATTGTATTTAAACAAGGCACAACTCAAATCATTTTGTCTGTCCTTGCAGGTGGTCAACACTATGACAGAAACCAGGTGATTCTCAACGCGTTTGATCCAAACAAACCCAACCAAAGATGGACAGTGGAGATTCTCTGAGGTCTTGTTTTGAGAGGGAAGAACTAGGTGTAGTCTGAGGTGCAGTATGATGAGGGGCCTCAGTGCTCTGTGGCGCAGCTGCAGTGTGGGCCCCATACAAGCCTCAAGGACAAGATGCCTCAGGAACAGAACATTTGCTGCTGGAAGAGAAGCTTATATACAGTATAATCTTTCCTCTGAGGTCAACATCACATTTCCTGGATAATCTATAATATCGCATTACTTCTTCACAAACAAAACAATAGTATTCATTACTATATTATGGGAAAATGGACTCAGACTAAACTTGAAATACTTTACCTACCCTTTAATGTTGTATCTGATAATATACGAGTTTGACATTGTTACATTTTTGATGAATATGTATTTCGACATTTTATTCCCTTCTGCCATTAATGTCTTTATGTAAATAAATATGTGATGTGATTATATTTTGTTATCTACAATAGTTGGAATAACATCTAGAATATTTGGAATAACAAATTGCCTAACAAAACATGTCATAAAAGTATGAATCAATTGCGCAGGCCAAAATGTAAATATATATTTTACTTTTCCGTAATGAATTCTCAACACACAAGACAAACCATAAGATAAATAAATGTTGCCTTACTCGAACAAGCAGTTTATCTGCAAAAGCGCAAACAATGCATACCAAACAGTGTCTTGCAGTAGAGCTCAGCGTTCTACAGGACGGACATGGAGAAACCATATCCAGGGTCATGTCCATTAGGCAAATGTAAGAAAACTGAAACGGGGTGGGCCTAACTGGACCAAAAAACTAAAATGATTTAAGTTGTCCGTTGCAAAGCGTTAAAAAAAAAAAACTGTTGCGTGCCTTAATGACCCAATGCTTAGTGTTGACATCACAGCGGTTTAGCTCTTTGGCGCTGCTTGCCTGACTTCCTCCCTGACTTGCTCTGAGGTGTCACTAGTCTCCCCCTCCTCTTCAGTCACTCCGGTCCCCTCCTCCTCTTGGGCCACGGTGACCACAGTCTTCCCCCTGGCGTGACCTCCCTCTACTTTCTGGAAGGCCAGGGGCACCTGGGAGAACAGGAACGTGGCCTCCACCACTGGAAGGATCTAAGGAATGACAACACCGAGTGTCTGTACACACATGAACAGTAAAAACACAAACCACCTATGAACAACCACCACAAGGAAATGCCCTAGGACTAAATGTGTAACTAAAACCAATGAAATGACTTGCTTGTTTTTGCAGCGAGCTGTGTGTATGGACCTCAACCAACCAAACTAATACATACTGCAGGAGAACCCTAAACACATTAGTAATCTATGAATACATTCAACCACCCATGCGCAAATCATCTCCAAATGAATGCACAAACGTCAACAACAAAAACAACGAGGGAGGGCTAGTGTTAAAAATGTGATGAGGAAGGACAATCCTGTGCCCCCGTCCCACCACCCAACATGTTATTCTCGTCTGCGTCTCGTCATTAACAATGAATGGACCGGCTACTGCCGTCACAGTGAGAGACTGTGGAGACATATATTTTTTACCTTTTATTAGAAAACGAAGTAGTGAGTCACAAATATGTAAAATGGAGGTCACAAATGTTGTCAAATGTCACATTCACAAAAGCATATATTTGATCACTTGTGTTTGCAAAGAAAGAAATATGTTTGTAAAATGTTGTTTTAACCAGAAAAAACCTGTCTTGCATTTATTTGTTATTTATTTTTGTTAATGATGACTCATTTGCTTTTGGATCATAACATATGTTGGTGAAACTATATGGGCATATTTATAGTCTGATATTTAAAAGTTGCATCTTCTGTTTGTGACTCACAACTAATATATTTTAAACATTTTGATAGATTTCTATCTCCATACTGACAGGGATTGGGGTGTGTGTGAGGTATGTCTGTGTGAATGGATTCCTGCCACCAGCACGGCACGCCCGCTCCCCAAAATGCCATGCTGTCCGTATAATCCCTGGGACAAAGGGGTATGGATTACACCCGTGACTGGGGGGGGGGGGCACTTTAGCGAATGGCTGCTCAGCACTGTCGGAAACCCATTCACTGTTCAAATCTGACTCATAGCCAACCACGCACCGACACAGGGGAACGCCCACACACAAAGACAGAGGGGGACTCTGAATATAGGACAATGCTTGGAATCTGTGGCATGTATAGACCCACCTACCTGGCTAATTTCCATCTGTAGAAATGAATTACTGTAGGATGTTATAGACTAGAGAATGCAGTGGCAGTACCTTTCCGGCATCCACCAGCTGGCTGACCTCGTCCAGCGCCGGGCCGTCTGGAGCATAGAACCCCCAGTGGTAGAACACTCCGTTACACATGTTCTGAGAGGGAAAAATCTGAACGTCAAGATACTATCCAACTTCAATTCTATATTGTCCCCAAAGGCCATAAACATACAGAAAACCGACCAGGGACTAAATATGAACAGCAAGCACAAACGCTGATGAAATGACCTTGATAATGACTGTTTGGTAGCACCATGTACTGTATTGGACACATCCTATACAACACTGCATAGTCACATAATAATGCTAAGTTAACACGTGGTGGCATTATACTATGTGTCTCCAGAAATAAGTGAATGTGCTAGCCTGGTCCCAGGTCTGTACTATTATCTCAACACCTTGTTATGCCCAACATGTCAAGTCATTGTCATGACAAGGATATGACATGATGATGGCACAAACAGATCTCGGAACAGGCTATGAAAGTGCCACTTGTGCTCCTGACTAGTAAGGCTACGTTTGCCCACTAGAGGTCCCCATTTGGCTGTACTCTCAGGTACTGTGTCCAGCTCCAGCCCTAGTCCCAGTCTCCGTCCGTCAGTCCGTCCGTCCGTCTAGTGTGACTCATGCTTCAGCCCTGCAGTCGCCCGATATGGCCAGCCAGCTGCTCACCCAGACAATAGGGCCCTGAGCCAGAGGCTTGGCAGGAAACATATACACATACAGGCATTTAGTGATTTGAGTGCCTAAAAACTGCCGTTTCAGCAGCCCCCCACCCCAGTGTGTGTAACTCACAGACAGACAGTCTAGTGACTATTGTAACTCACTGCCAGAGTCATTGTCCTTGCCTACCAGGCTTGTGCTATGTAGTCCTCCCGAACAGCAAAGTCCCCTAAACTGTAATCTGTCGTGGGCAGACTACTTAAACCTGAATGGTGCTATAGATCAGTCTTTATACTATGGGCACTGATAGCCAACAAACAGCAATAGTTCCAGTGCTTAAGCTTATTTGGACCAACCACGATTTCACAGCTGTTCGTATCTTTCGAATTTCGGAAGGGGATATTCGGCCCATAGACTTGCCCGCAAAGAGAGAGGGTGGAGCTCCTCGTTCTAACATCTCTTCTCTTAACATGTCGGGACACTGAACTTAATCTAGCAGCTGACCAATTACGCAAAACTTTAGTTCTGGGTTAACCAAGATTACCTAAGAATTAGCTCCACCCTGTTCCAGACCATCCATCCATTTAGTTCAGCTCCGCCCTGTTCCAGACCATCCATCCATTTAGTTCAGCTCCACCCTGTTCCAGACCATCCATCCATTTAGTTCAGCTCCACCCTGTTCCTAACCATTCATCCATTTAGTTCAGCTCCGCCCTGTTCCTAACCATCCATCCATTTAGTTCAGCCCCACCCTGTTCCTAACCATCCATCCATTTAGTTCAGCTCCACCCTGTTCCTAACCATCCATCCATTTAGTTCAGCTCCACCCTGTTCCAGACCATCCATCCATTTAGTTCAGCTCCACCCTGTTCCTAACCATCCATCCATTTAGTTCAGCTCCACCCTGTTCCTAAGCATCCATCCATTTAGTTCAGCTCCACCCTGTTCCTAACCATCCATCCATTTAGTTCAGCTCCACCCTGTTCCTAAGCATCCATCCATTTAGTTCAGCTCCACCCTGTTCCTAACCATCCATCCATTTAGTTCAGCCTCACCCTGTTCCTAACCATCCATCCATTTAGTTCAGCTCCACCCTGTTCCTAACCCTCCATCCATCCATTTAGTTCAGCTCCACCCTGTTCCTAACCATCCATCCATTTAGTTCAGCTCCACCCTGTTCCTAACCATCCATCCATTTAGTTCAGCTCCACCCTGTTCCTAAGCATCAATCCATTTAGTTCAGCTCCACCCTGTTCCAGACCATCCATCCATTTAGTTCAGCTCCACCCTGTTCCAGACCATCCATCCATTTAGTTAGCTCCACCCTGTTCCTAACCCTCCATCCATCCATTTAGTTCAGCTCCACCCTGTTCCTAACCATCCATCCATTTAGTTCAGCTCCACCCTGTTCCTAACCATCCATCCATTTAGTTCAGCTCCACCCTGTTCCTAACCATCCATCCATTTAGTTCAGCTCCACCCTGTTCCTAACCATCCATCCATTTAGTTCAGCTCCACCCTGTTCCAGACCATCCATCCATTTAGTTCAGCTCCACCCTGTTCCAGACCATCCATCCATTTAGTTCAGCTCCACCCTGTTCCTAGACCCTCCATCCATCCATTTAGTTCAGCTCCACCCTGTTCCTAACCCTCCATCCATCCATTTAGTTCAGCTCCACCCTGTTCCTAACCATCCATCCATTTAGTTCAGCTCCACCCTGTTCCTAACCATCCATCCATTTAGTTCAGCTCCACCCTGTTCCTAACCATCCATCCATTTAGTTCAGCTCCACCCTGTTCCTAACCCTCCATCCATTTAGTTCAGCTCCACCCTGTTCCTAACCCTCCATCCATCCATTTAGTTCAGCTCCACCCTGTTCCTAACCATCCATCCATCCATTTAGTTCAGCTCCACCCTGTTCCTAACCATCCATCCATTTAGTTCAGCTCCACCCTGTTCCTGACCATCCATCCATTTAGTTCAGCTCCACCCTGTTCCTAGACCATCCATCCATTTAGTTCAGCTCCACCCTGTTCCTGACCATCCATCCATTTAGTTCAGCTCCACCCTGTTCCAGACCATCCATCCATTTAGTTCAGCTCCACCCTGTTCCTAGACCATCCATCCATTTAGTTCAGCTCCACCCTGTTCCTAGACCATCCATCCATTTAGTTCAGCTCCACCCTGTTCCTAACCATCGATCCATTTAGTTCAGCTCCACCCTGTTCCTAGACCATCCATCCATTTAGTTCAGCTCCACCCTGTTCCTAGACCATCCATCCATTTAGTTCAGCTCCACCCTGTTCCTAACCATCCATCCATCCATTTAGTTCAGCTCCACCCTGTTCCTAACCCTCCATCCATCCATTTAGTTCAGCTCCACCCTGTTCCTAACCCTCCATCCATCCATTTAGTTCAGCTCCACCCTGTTCCTAACCATCCATCCATTTAGTTCAGCTCCACCCTGTTCCTAACCATCCATCCATTTAGTTCAGCTCCACCCTGTTCCTAACCATCCATCCATTTAGTTCAGCTCCACCCTGTTCCTAACCATCCATCCATTTAGTTCAGCTCCACCCTGTTCCTAACCATTCATCCATTTAGTTCAGCTCTACCCTGTTCCTAACCATCCATCCATTTAGTTCAGCTCCACCACACCCAGGCTATTACACATGAACTCCAAACAGCCCAGCTGCATGTAATACACACACACAAAGACAAACACACAAAGACAAACACACACTCACAGAGAGAGACACACACTCACAGAGAGAGAGACACACACTCACAGAGAGAGAGACACACACTCACAGAGAGAGAGACACACACTCACAGAGAGAGAGACACACACTCACAGAGAGAGAGACACACACTCACAGAGAGAGAGAGACACCTGCACACAGAAAGAGAGAGAGAGACACACACACATATACACAAACGGGTGAATTCCTCCAGTGTAATTTCTTCTTCATGAAATCGTTTAGAACAGTGACACCCTGCAGGGTTATTTGCACTGATTAAGCACAAACCATATTGAAGTTATGAGTTTTAGGCCATATGGCCTGGACCTATCTCTATTTGTTTTCTAACTTATGGACGAATCACAATATACAGTACCAGTCAAAAGTTTGGACACACCTACTCATTCAAGGGTTTTTCTTTATTTTACTATTTTCTACATTGTAGAATGATAGAGAAGACATCAAAACTATATGGAATAATGTAGTAACCAAAAGAAAAGTGTTCAACAAATCAAAATACATTTTATATTTGAGGTTCTTCAAAGTAGCCACCCTTTGCCTTGATGACAGCTTTGCACACTCTTGGTATTCTCTCTACCAGCTTCAACTGGATTGCTTTTCCAACGGTCTTGAAGGAGTTCCCACATATGCTGAGCACTTGTGGGCTGCTTTTCCTTCACTCTGCGGTCCAACTCATCCCAAACCATCTCAATTGGGTTGAGGTCGGGTGATTGTGGAGGCTAGGTCATCTGATGCAGCACTCCAATACTCTCCTTGTCCAAATAGCCCTTACACAGCCTGGAGGTGTGTTGGGTCATTGTCCTGTTGAAAAACAAATGATAGTCCCACTAAGCACAAACCAGATGGGATGGCGTATCGCTGCAGAATGCTGTGGTAGCCATGCTGTTAAGTGTGCCTTGAATTCTAAATAAATCACAGACAGCGTCACCAGCAAAGCACCCCCACACCATAACACCTCCTCCTCCATGCTTCACAGTGGGAACCACACATGCAGAGATCCTCCATTCACGTACTCTGCGTCTCATAAAGACACAGCGGTCGGGTCCAAAAGTTTCTCATTTGGACTCATCAGACCAAAAGGACAGATTTCCACTGGTCTAATGTCCATTGCTTGTGTTTCTTGGCCCAAGCAAGTCTCTTCTTATTATTGGTGTCCTTTAGTAGTGGTTTCTTTGTAGCAATTCAACCATGAAGGCCTGATTCACGCAGTCTCCTCTGAACAGTTGATGTTGAGATGTGTCTGTTACTTGATGGTTTTTGCGACTGCACTTGAAATGTTCCATATTGACTGACCTTCATGTCTTTAAGTAATGATGGACTGTTGTTTCCCTTTGCTTATTTGAGCTGTTCTTGCCATAATATGGACTTGGTCTTTCACCAAATAGGGCTATCTTCTGTATACCACCCCTACCTTGTCACAACACAACTGATTGGCTCAAACACATTAAGAAGGAAAGAAATTCCACAAATTAACTTTTAACAAGGCACACCTGTTAATTGAAATGCATTCCAAGTGACTACCTCATGAAGTTGGTTGAGAGAATGCCAAGAGTGTGCAAAGTTGTCATCAAGGAAATGGGTGGCTACTTTGAAGAATCTAAAATCTAAAATATATTTATTTAGTAGTTTTGATGTCTTCACTATTATTCTGAAATGTAGAAAATAGTAAAAATAAAGAAAAACCCTGGAATGAGTCGGTGTGTCCAAACTTTTGACTGGTACTGTATATCTCAATTTTTTTAAATGTTTTTTCTAAATAAGCTTTGTTATACAATTAAAGGTCAAATCCACTGCATTTAAAACAGTCAACTTATTTAATGAATTCAGAGCTTGTGTAATTATACTGAGGCTGAACATATGCCTTCCACAACCATAAGACCCACTTGTAATTTAATTATTTTATCAAAATAGTTGTACCTGCTTTATTTTCTTCTATAATCACTAATCTGGCATTCAGGTCTGTTTTTATAAAAATGTACTTTTTGTTACAAATGTAACCAGAACCATGCATAATGCACATTCACTAATAATGTAGCAGCCATTCTAGAAAATGATCACTGGTCTCAAACAATCTCTCAAGCACAAGCCCACGTGCTAGTTAGTAGCCAGCTAACATTTATATTTCTAGTTTAGCCAACTTGGATCTAGGTATAATTTCATTAGCTCTGAATTCAGCTAACAAGATAGAACAGTTGAATTGTTATGAACACACTCTTCTGTCCATCTCCAACTGTTTGAACAGCATGCTAGCCTGTCCACTTCGTTCAGATGTTGAAATCAAGTGGCCTACCTTATTTCTGAGCAGATGAAACATAAACAGGGTTTCATTAGAAAGGTTCATTTCTCCTCTATTACAGTAAAATCATTTCTCCATGTGTTGTGGTGTCCACATGACCCATTCCTTTGGACCAAACCTCAAATGCAAATAGAGAGTTGAAACCGTTTGTCAGAGAGGAAGAAGAGATCTCTCATCTTTGTTGTGTGTGGCAGGGTTAGGGGCTTGGGAGAAAGAGGCGAAGCGAGAGGTGCCACTCTCGCCAAAATCTGTCCAAAATAAGCCCAATGCGATTTTATGAAGTTAAGCTTTTCGTCTGCCTTGCCACCTTTGGGACAACGACTCCCATTGTTAGGGCGGAGACATGAGCATCTAGTCATTATATACAGATCTCTGGTGTAAATGTACACAGCACAGAAGGAGTGAATGAGACCAAAAAGACATGAGAACAAGATGACAAACGCTCATAAAAACAAAAATATAAGTCACAGGCCATGGTTGAATCAGTCACATGGTGCCAACGGCCCCACCGTGGCCAAACTAAGGGCTTTCACTTATCCATTTTTCACACTATTGTAAAGCATTGGCACAGATTTTATTTTTTACATTGTCTTTTCCAGCATGGTTCTAGCAACTATGTTTAATGTGTAAGCTGGCCAGCACAGCTCAGTGGTGTGAAAAGGCCCCTGTAACCCCCACCCTGACAGAGGGGCGGGGTCGGTTGGTTTAGTCAAGTTACAATAAAGGCTTTTTAAAACTTTGACATGAGAGTGCATTGATATTTTAGGAAGTTTTGCCACGCGTATGTAACGGAGGTGAATCGGTCTCAAGCTCTCGTGATGAGGTAGCCCTACCGGCGACTTGGTCGAATGGTTAAGACGTTTGTTTCGTTTGACGTTTGACCTCATCCGTGACACGTATACATTGTTCACACTGCCGGCATCAACTTGTTTCGCTAGCTTACCGTGATGGCCTTCTGGTGCAGGTTGAGTCCTGAGTAGACGGCTCCCTCCAGCAAGCCCATGGAGTCGATGTTAAGCAGGAAGGGGGTGACCAGGGTCACGTATTTGGCCCCTGACCAGGGCTTTAGCAGGCCCAGGGCCCACTGCTCCGTTTCCCCACCCACATTGTCCAGGATCACGTCGAACCTGAGGGGGAACACAGGGACAGGGGTTATAATGAAAAGGTCTAACACAGTATCATGCCAACCTGAGACATTGTATTGACTCGGGTACTTTCTTTCACTGTGTTCAGTCCAGCACGGTTCCAACTAAGATGGAGGATGTGTAACCAGGTCAGCGCAGTACAGTTCTGCTTGATTCACTAGTGTAAACATGGTAAGAGAGAGCATGAGAGAAAGAGAGAGCGAGACAGAAAGAGAACGGGAGAGAATCCGATCCACAACACTCAAGATGGTCTATACCTTCATGCTATTCAATAGACAAATATAGAAGTCAACCTGAAGATAAACTGAGATGTCTAGCCAAGCCTAAGGGATTGAAGTGTGTCTTCACTCAACCACTGAGACAAGGTTAACAGGGTTTATTCTGATCAACCCCCCCCCCCCCCAATGGAGAGCATTTAGTCTCCCACTCTAGTACTTGAGCCATGTTGCCATGGAAACCAGGAATTGAATCAGTGAGCAGGTATGCCAAATCAACCTTGCACAGCTGCGTGGGTGGGTAATGTTGTTTATGACGTTGGCCAGGGAGAGGGGTCGGTGGGGAAAGTGGTATTCGAGTGGGAACGTGATTGTATGTCATTAGATTGGACCTTGGCAGCTAGCTACTCTCATGATGTCTCAGAAATATGTTAACAAATCAGATCTAGAGGAGAATCTCAATGGATAAAATAGGGTTTATTTAAGATACATGATCTCTTTGAGGCACTCATTATCTTCTAGTGTTGTGGCCCTGTCTCAGTGGACACATCACGGGGTTGTAAAAAGTGTTTTAAACATTCCTTGATACACACACTTTTACATTATTCCAACTAATAAAACCCACTTTTCCAGCAGTCCCAGCTCCGTGGCCATGTCTCCCGCCGTGTAGTCCACCACTTCATCCGCCCCCAGACCCCTCACCAGTCCCTCGGCATTGTGGGAGCAGGTCACTGTCACGTGGGCGCCCCAGGCCTTCAGCAGCTACAGAGGAAACAGACACTTAGTGAGAGAGACACCTCTCTGTGTGGGTGTGTGTTGATGTGTGTATACTCTTTATCACTGCACAAGGTCAACCAACCACTGGTGCTGGTGTGAGGTGAGTCTTCAGTGTTGGTGCTATGAGCTGCTGGTCATCCCTGAAAGGTCCTTACCTGGATGGAGAACGTTCCAACACCACCTGAGGCTCCGGTGATAAGAACTCTGCGAGAGAGAGAGACAGGGTGGGGGAGAGAGAGAGAGACAGGGTGGGGGGCAGAGGGAGCGAGAGAGGGGGAGAGAGAGAGAGACAGGGTGGGGGAGAGAGAGAGAGACAGGGTGGGGCAGAGAGAGAGAGACAGGGTGGGGGAGAGAGATTAGACATGAGGTCAGGATTCAAAGAGAGAAGATGATCAATTTATGTTCAGTGTAGCACATATAGCAGACATAGTATCGCTGGCTGCTTAGCCGAGCGCCAGAGTGAGCATCATGCAGCAGTGACGTCATCCTGCGTGACACTTAAAGTAAAGTCACTCTTGCTCAAACCAAGACCATGGTTTTTGGTATAGTGATTGGTTAGAATGCTGCTTCAGAAGTGCGAAGTGTTGGTCTAGGGTTTGTGGCCAAAGTGGAACAGGGTGGGGACCTACCGTCACAGAGCAGGAGCGATGTCTGGGAGAGAGTGAATTTGGTTATGTATGGATGAGTGTGTACTTGCCGTTTGTTAGTGCAGTTGTTTCTGCACAGGCCGCCCGCGTTGACCAGGGCAGACAGGGCCGTGGCAGCCACGTACGGGATGGACGCCGCCTCCTTGTGACTCAGCGACCTTGGCTTGTGGGAGACCTGAGGTGGGAGGGCACACAAATACCATTTTTTTTAATTCATACAAGGACACACACACACACACACACACTAGAAGGACATACAGTAGGCACAAACTCTCACACACATCTGTCCGTGCTTAACTGTTACTCTTCCCTCCCTTTACCCTTTCTTTTGTTTCAGGCAACGATGGGAAAGCCAAACGACTGGAGTTGCTGCGAGGACAGGACAGCAGGACAACAGGATAGCAGGACACCAGGATAGCATGCTGAGAAGTGCCAAACTAATGATGCACCCCCCCCTGGCTAGCCTAACTGCTGCTTTCACTGGCTCATGGAACCAGTTGTACTGTGAGTCTTAATTAATTATGCACACTTTGCAATATGATTATATGATTACATAATAATAGACTTGCACCTCATCCAAGTTCATTTTACACGTTTTCTCAGTTGAAGCAAGGGTTCGTAGAAAGCGATGCCCCCTGGTACTTTCATTTGTTAGAAAACAGAGCCATTAAAATAAGCTAATATTCTCCTCTATAACAGAGCCATTCAAATCTGAAAGAAGCCCATGTTCTTTTCTATTCAGCAGACGACTGAACACCAAGAGGGTGGTCTGTCTTACAAAGACTAAGATATTTCATGAAACAATTCAGTTTCTACATGTATAATGGGATAACACAATGAATGAAAACCTGTTTGGAAAACAATTCATAATAACAACAATAAATGCCATTTAGTAGGCGCTTTTATCCAAAGCGACTTAGTGTCACGCGTGCATTCATTTTCTGTACGGTTGGTCCCGGGAATCAAACCCACTATCCTGGCGTCGGAGGGGACATGCTCTACTAGCTGAGAACCACCCTATGCCATTGCATTAATAAAATGTACATGTAGCATACACAGTAATACACAGTCATAGTAGAATTACCTCATACTCTGTCAGATTCACCATCTCTGCCAGGCTGCCCTGCTTCCATGGAGGGATGGCCGCCCACACCTGCGAAGAAAAAAAAACACACAAAATAATATATATATATATATATATATATATATTTCAAACATTATATATTTTTAACACATTAGTTATTTACAATAACATCGTAATGCATACAAAAAACAACACCGAAGTCCTCTAAAAACAAAATCAAACTTGTTACAATAAGCAGACAGGCAACCACCAGACAGTTGGAACGTTTGGACTAGACAAGTTTCTGCACACCACCTGCAGCCCGGCGGAGACTCAGCAGAGGTGGTAGCCGGCCAAGCCACAACCACTAGGGATGGAAAAATACATTCTAAGGGTATCTCTATGTAATCCTACTTGATAAACAAGGTATCAGATAATGAGTGTGACAAGTGTGGAAGAAAAAACAACAACACCCGTTTCATTCCTGCCAACAATGCAAATAATTTACCAGTAGGTAAAAAGTATGGCCAGGTGCGTTTTCATTCGATCAGCAAAATGGCTGTTCTCTTAAATGTCACAGGAAGGCACTGTGCATGCCATCCTGACCCAGCATGGTTGTGTTCAGTAAACACCAAATGAAGGAACCCGAGTAAAAACTGGAGACAACTTGGACTCGTTCAATAACAAATGTCCATTTTCATTTTCCGTTGCAAAACGTTTTGCTACGGTCGGCACTAATGACTGTTACTAGGCCACATTAGAGCTGCTCAACTACGTACCTCATCTCCTGGTTTGAAATGGGTCACTCCCGACCCACAATCCACCACCACGCCAGAGACATCCCGACCCAGTATGATGGGAAACTCGCCGCCATTCTGACCCAAAGACACCGGGTCCCGTCTCAGCTTCAGAAGATTTGACCCATACCCACCTGAGAAATATAAACAGACAGACAGATTAGTAAAACAATTGTGATATAGATTCAAAATTACTCCCATGACAGCTAATGCATTACAACTGACTGAAGTCCCATAATCTTGGTTTATAAGGAAATATGACCATGAGCATATTGACATTACAGACTTATAGATACGTACTCCTCATGGATATGTCGAGAGGGTTGAGGCTTGCGGCTTGGACCTGAATTAAGACCTCACTTGCTGAGTTGACACTGGGAGCTGTGGCATCTTCAGTGAACCTCAGTACCCCATTGTTGCCATACTCGTCAATCACCCAAGCTGGCATGCTGGACCGCAATCTCGAAGAGGAGCTGAGATTTCTTCCGATGCAGCATATGATGTTCACAGAACTAGCCATCTTTGTAGTTAAAGCAAGTGCTCTTGCATGGGGCAAAAATAGCTGCCGGCAGCACGCCATGACTTTGACAGAGCCCATATCAAATGTTATTATCCACCTCCTGAAATGTCTATCAAATCAACTGTGTAGAAAAGTATAAATGGCTTCATGCACTGTCTAATGTAAGGGCTACATGTCAATAGTACGATAATTATGAATGTCAGCGTTGAGGTGACATGTAGCTATTTATTAAACTTACACGCTCATAGAAATACCTTAAAGCTTTAATGAATTATCATGAATATACGAGAGTATTACCCGAAATTATGCACGAACGAAAATCCCAAAATATCTTTATCTTGATAACTAAAATCAATAAGTTACATGACGTGCCCCTGGTACAAAACTTACACAACATTCGCTTCCTACTCTGTGCTCTCAGTTACCGCTGACCTCATTCTTCTTCGTGTAGTTTTCCGGCAGCCTATATCCTTTGTTGTGTATTGCTGCCGTTAACAGGTCGGAGTGTGAATTGCACATTTCCTTCACAGAGCCGAAAAGTAACAAAACATTTAGTATGCAAAGAGAGAAAAAGGAAGAAGAAAAAGAAGTGAGGCTCCACTCCCAACCTCCCACTCCCTTCCCAACCTACCTAACATGTCTCCCTCCAGCCACCACTGAACTAGGCTAATAGAACTCGCCAGCTTGTAGTCCTAAAACCCGCAAATTAGTTACCTCTGGTTCCTTCAGCAATCCCTATGGGGAAAATAAATGGGGAAAGATGAGGGTTTTGGGAAAAACACAGAAAAAAATGTCCAATGTCATCACAGGTTTAGGATAACTTCTATGTTTTGTTCTATGATAGTATCAGTCAGTTAACATGACCTTTAGGAATTATGACCTTAATGTGATTTTTGTGCTTTTTATTACATAAAAAAGGTGACGTTAGCTGATGAAGATTATGTCATAAAACAAAACGTATCTCCTAAACCTGTGTTTACCACAGACCCTATTTTCAGCAGTTATCCAAAAAACCCTACAAAAACTATTATTTCCCTATAGGCTTAGTCCACCGAATCAATGCTGGAGTTATTGCCTACAAAAAGGCTGCATTACTGTTTCTCTCTAGTGTGCCAAATCTTTGTGTCAGCCAGGAATAATCTGCTTGATAAAATGGTGTGAGGGACAGATCAGTAACTTTGGCTTGCTGTGTTGATTTGTTTGTAGTGTTTGTTTCTCTTAGCATACGTTTGCATAATCGATCACCTGAGTCTTTGGAGCTTTATACCAGGGTTAGGGTCAATTCTAAATTGAGTTGAGAAATTGCTCTTTAATTCCAATTCAATTCTTGAATTTGAATTTAATAAAAATTGGCCACAGAATTTGAATTGAATTTGAGTTAAAGGAAGTAGAATTTAATCCAATGAAAGTCAAATGGCTTATTTATTCTACACATCACCATAATAATGTTTATTTGACCATCCTGTATGGTTAACACTACTATCTAGTTCAGTTTTAAAACTCATTCTCCTAAAACCATTTTAAATAATTACAGTGGTCTGGAAATATTCTAAGATTATGTTGTGGGTTGTCTATAATAATTCATAATCCTCTTAATGTTTTTTAACATCAGAAAAATACATTTCCGATAATGCATTAGATTCATTGTTTGAATTGAATTACATTCTGAAATTCTGAATTGACCCCAACCCTACTTTATACAGTACAGTATGTGTTCAGTGAAAGAACAACGGGGGTTTATTTACTCTGGGAACCAAACGGAAGCAAACAGGACAAAAAGGGGAGGCACTAACTGAATTTGTCCAATAAGAAACCCTTGTTTCAGTTGCAAAACATTTTTCTACAGTGTGCATTAATGAATATACTCCTGCTGTTGGTTCCTTAGGATTGACCTCCGGCCACACCATAGATTCTAATGTAGGTTCATTTATTTGATAGTGTGCACAGACATGGTGACATGCAATTCCAGGATCTCAGGACCAAATGATATGAATAAAGGTGCCTGGGGTCCCCTGAGGCCAGAGAGGACAGTACAACAGAGATTGGCTCACATTCATTTGGAATAGTTTGTGTCAAATCAAATCAAATCAAATTGTATTTGTCACATCCGCTGAATACAACAGGTGTAGAACTTACAGTGAAATGCTTACTTACAAGCCCTTAACCAATAATGCAGTTTTAAGAAAAATACCCCCCCAAAAAGATTTGTTTTATTTTTTTATTTATTAAAGAGCAGCAGTAAAATAACAGTAGCGAGGCTATATACAGGGGGTACCGGTACAGGTTAGTCGACGTAATTGAGGTCATATGTACATGTACAGTAGGTTCTAAAAAAGCTTAAATGAATCAGTTGATGGTTAGGGTTTTCGGATGATAATGACATGGTGATCATTTGAATTAGCTTAGCCTATCCTGGTTTATCTTGATTGCGTTATCTCTGCCTTGATTCTACTACAGTTATACTACATGTGCAACCTATTTCACTACTGCTTCCCTGTTTGGAATGAAAAGACACTAGTCAGAAATATACAGTAGCCCAACTTGTATCACTTTATTATTTTTTTCCCTTTAGTTTATTGAGTAAATATTTTCTTAACTCTATTTTCTTAAAACTGCTTTGTTGGTTAAGGGTTTGTAAGTAAGAATTTCACCAGAAGGTCTACACCTGTTAATATTCAGCGCATGTGACAAATAACATTTGATTTAATTTGATTAATGAGCTCACCAGCAGTAGTCTACAGAACATTGGTTCAACTTCAAACAGTAGAAGATGAACCCATAGAGTTTCACAGAAATACTCTGCCTCAAATGAGTGCTAGTTGAGATTGGAGCAAAAGATTGTGCCCAGAGCCTCTGAAGCGGAATAACCATGGGCCTCGTCCAAATGGCACCATATTGCCTATAAAGTGCACTACTTTTGACCAGATCCCTATGGACCCTGTTCCATATGTAGTGCACTACATATGGAATAAGGTGCCATTTGGGACATAGCCCATGACTCAGCATGCCAATAAACTGAGCTGGTATTAAAATCACACAGATCTCTTGGGGGATAGGAAGGAGGACGCACATATTGGGTAGTTTTGTTTCAGACCACCTCATTACAGTAGAGGCTGCCTAATGAAGTGTGAGGGGCCATTCTCATTATAACAAGGAGTGAGTCCCAATTATCGCTCCTTTCTCCCAAAGTGTGCAGCTGTTCGCGTCCCTTCACTGATTTGAAAGAAAATGACTGGTATAATTAATATGGTGGAAATTCCCCTAGCCAGCACCTTACCTAAACAGGTGTGTGTTTCCAATGCTTTTGGATTTGTGGGGAACAAGTAAACAAGTGCAAACTTTGGGAGAAAGGAGATATTATTGCAGGGATCATCAACTAGATTAAGCCGCGGACCGATTTCTTCTTGAGCCGACGGTCGGGGGGCCAGAACGTAATTACAAGTAATTTGTAGACTGTAAATTGACTGCAAGAAGCCCAAACAGATGTAATATTTGACTAAAACATAATAATTTCAAACCTTGCTTACATTTGTATATAATCATGTGTCTCTCTATTATGGAAATACTTAGAAACAGATTTAGCAAATTAAAATTACTTGGAGCTGATTTCCTGGTGTTTTTACAGTTTTTTATGTCCAACAATGAATTATTATTTTTTTGCTCAGAAAACTTGGGGGCCAAATAAAACCACCCGTGGGCCAAATTTGGGGAGCCCTGTATTATTGGGACACACGCTGAGGAACCTGTCTGCAGTTCTGTGTTGTTCTGAGTGTCCTTACTATTTAACGCTGTATGAAAAGGTTAAAAGATGGCTAGAGCTTTCCGTCAGAGACTTATGAGGACACAAATGGATCAGATTCTCACTAGTGTCCCTTTTAAAATGTGTTTGTGTGTGTGGCTGTGGAAGGGCGTCCTGATTCTCAGTCTTATAACAGCCTGGTATAGCTTCTTATCTGGGTCTCCTTAGCCATCCTGGGACTGAAAGCCGACATCACATGGTCGAGTCAGACCTCAGTCTAAATAGACATGCGTTTAATTGATCACATTTAGTGTGTTATTTTTGTAATAAAAAATATAATAAAAATAGGGGGTAGATCAGCTTCAATATTGCAGATAGAATCTGGCTTCCATCAATGTAATTGTCTGCATCATTTCCAATGCCCATATATATATTTGCCAATATATATGTATCATATATACACTAACGTTCAAAAGTTTGGGGTCACTTAGAAATGTCCTTGTTTTTGAAAGAAAAGCACATTGTTTTGTCCATTAAAATAACATCAAATTGATCAGAAATACAGTGTAGACATTGTTAGTGTTGTAAATGACTATTGTAGCTGGAAATGGCAGATTTGTTATGGAGTATCTACATAGGCGTACAGAAGCCCATTTTCCGCAGCCATCACTCCTGTGTTCCAATGGCACGTTGTGTTAGCTAATCCAAGTTTATAATTTTAAAAGGCTAATTGATCATTAGAAAACCCTTTTGCAATTATGTTAGCATAGTTGAAAACTGTTGTTCTGATTAAAGAAGCAATAAAACTGGCCTTCTTTAGACTAGTTGAGTATCTGGAACATCAGCATTTGGGGGTTTGATTACAGGCTCAAAATGGCCAGAAACAAAGAACTTTCTTCTGAAACTTGTCAGTCTATTCTTGTGTTCAGAAATGAAGGCTATTCCATGCGAGAAATTGCCAAGAAACTGAAGATCTTGTACAACACTGTGTATTACTCCCTTCCCAGAACAGCGCAAACTGGCTCTAACCAGAATAGAGAGAGGAGTGGGAGGCCCCGGTGCACAACTGAGCAAGAGGACAAGTACATTAGAGTGTCTAGTTTGAGAAACAGATGCCTTACAAGTCCTCAACTGACAGCTTCATTAAATAGTACCCGCAAAACACCAGTCTCAACGTCAACAGTGAAGAGGCGACTCCGGGATGCTGGCCTTCTAGGAGGAGCTGCAAAGAAAAAGCCATATCTCAGACTGGCCAATAAAAATAAAAGATTAAGATGGGAAAAAGAACACAGACACTGGACAGAGGAACTCTGTCTAGAATGCCAGCATCCCGGAGTCGCCTCTTCACTGTTAACATTGAGACTGGTGTTTTGCGGGTACTATTTGGTTATTTACGTTGTACACGGAGGATATTTTTGCAGAATTCTGCATGCAGAGTCTCAATTTGGTGTTTGTCCCATTTTGTGAATTCTTGGTTGGTGAGCGGACCCCAGACCTCACTACCATATCGGGCAATGTGCTCTATAAATGATTCAAGTATTTTTATCCAGATCCTAATTGATATGTCAAATTTTATGTTCCTATTGATGGCATAGAATGCCCTTCTTGCCTTGTCTCTCAGATTGTTCACAGCTTTTTGGAAGTTACCTGTGGTCTTATTGAGATTTACTGTCAGGGCCCAGGTCTGGCAGAATCTGTGCAGAAGATCTAGGTGCTGCTGTCGGCCCTCCTTGGTTGGTGACAGAAGCACCAGATCATCAGCAAACAGTAGACATTTGACTTCAGATTCTACTAGGGTGAGGCCGGGTGCTGCAGACTGTTCTAGTGCCCTCACCAATTTGTTGATATATACAGTGAGGGAAAAAAGTATTTGATCCCCTGCTGATTTTGTATGTTTGCCCACTGACAAAGAAATGATCAGTCTATAATTTTAATGGTAGGTTTATTTGAACAGTGAGAGACAGAATAACAACAAAAGAATCCATAAAAACGCATGTCAAAAATGTTATAAATTGATTTGCATTTTAATGAGGGAAATAAGTATTTGACCCCCTCTCAATCAGAAAGATTTCTGGCTCACAGGTGTCTTTTACACAGGTAACGAGCTGAGATTAGGAGCACACTCTTAAAGGGAGTGCTCCTAATCTCAGTTTGTTACCTGTATAAAAGACACCTGTCCACAGAAGCAATCAATCAGATTCCAAACTCTCCACCATGGCCAAGACCAAAGAGCTCTCCAAGGATGTCAGGGACAAGATTGTAGACCTACACAAGGCTGGAATGGGCTATAAGACCATCGGCAAGCAGCTTGGTGAGAAGGTGACAACAGTTGGTGCGATTATTCGCAAATGGAAGAAACACAAAAGAACTGTCAATCTCCCTCGGCCTGGGGCTCCATGCAAGATCTCACCTCGTGGAGTTGCAATGATCATGAGAACAGTGAGAAATCAGCCCAGAACTACACAGGAGGATCTTGTCAATGATCTCAAGGCAGCTGGGACCATAGTCACCAAGAAAACAATTGGTAACACACTACACCGTGAAGGACTAAAATCCTGCAGCGCCTGCAAGGTCCCCCTGCTCAAGAAAGCACATATACATGCCCATCTGAAGTTTGCCAATGAACATCTGAATGATTCAGAGGACAACTGGGTGAAAGTGTTGTGGTCAGATGAGACCAAAATGGAGCTCTTTGGCATCAACTCAACTCGCCGTGTTTGGAGGAGGAGGAATGCTGCCTATGACCCCAAGAACACCATCCCCACCGTCAAACATGGAGGTGGAAACATTATGCTTTTGGGGTGTTTTTCTGCTAAGGGGACAGGACAACTTCACCACATCAAAGGGACGATGGACGGGGCCATGTACAGTCAAATATTGGGTGAGAACCTCCTTCCCTCAGCCAGGGCATTGAAAATGGGTCGTGGATGGGTATTCCAGCATGACAATGACCCAAAACACATGGCCAAGGCAACAAAGGAGTGGCTGAAGAAGAAGCACATTAAAAAAGGCCCTAATGATTTATGCTATACAACGTTTGACATGTTTGAACGAACGTAAATATATTTTTTCCCCTCGTTCATGACGAGAAGTCCGGCTGGCTTAGATCATGTGCTAACAAGACGGCGATTTTTGGACATAAATGATGAGCTTTTTTGAACAAAACTACATTCGTTATGGACCTGTGATACCTGGAAGTGACATCTGATGAAGAGAATCAAAGGTAATGGATTATTTACATAGTATTTTCGATTTTAGATCTCCCCAACATGATTTTTAAGGTTTTGAAAATCGCGCCACAGGCTTCAAGTGGCTGTTACGTAGGTGGGACGAATTCGTCCCGCCTAGCCCATAGAGGTTAACCTGTTAGGGCTAGGGGGCAGTATTGACACGGCCGGATAAAAAACGTACCCGATTTAATCTGGTTACTACTCCTGACCAGTAACTAGAATATGCATATAATTATTGGCTTTGGATAGAAAACACCCTAAAGTTTCTAAAACTGTTTGAATGGTGTCTGTGAGTATAACAGAACTCATATGGCAGGCCAAAACCTGAGAAGATTCCATGCAGGAAGTGGCCTGTCTGACAAGTTGTTGTTCATCTTGGCTCTTTTTATTGAAGACTGAGGATCTTTGCTATAACGTGACACTTCCTACGGCTCCCATAGGCTCTCAGAGCCAGGGAAAAAGCTGAATGATATCGAGGCAGCCTCTGGCTGAAACACATTATCGCGTTTGGCAAGTGGCCGATCAGACTACTATGGGCTTAGGCGCGTGCACGAGTCGACCCCGTGCTTTATTTTCTTTCCTCTTTTTACCTAAACGCAGATTCCCGGTCGGAATATTATCGTTTTTTTATGAGACAAATGGCATAAAAATTTATTTTAAACAGCGGTTGACATGCTTCGAAGTACGGTAATGGAATATTTAGAATTTTTTTGTCACGAAATGCGCCATGCTCGTCACCCTTATTTACCCTTTCGGATAGTGTCTTGAACGCACGAACAAAACGCCGCTATTTGGATATAACAATGGATTATTTGGGACCAAACCAACATTTGTTATTAAAGTAGAAGTCCTGGGAGTGCATTCTGACGAAGAACAGCAAAGGTAATAACATTTTTCTTATAGTAAATCTGACTTTGGTGAGTGCTAAACTTGCTGGGTGTCTAAATAGCTAGCCCTGTGATGCCGGGCTATCTACTGAGAATATTGCAAAATGTGCTTTCACCAAAAAGCTATTTTAAAATCAGACATATCGAGTGCATAGAGGAGTTCTGTATCTATAATTCTTAAAATAATTGTTATGTTTTTTGTGAACGTTTATCGTGAGTAATTTAGTAAATTCACCGGCAGTGTTCGGTGGGAATGCTAGTCACATGCTAGTCACATGCTAATGTAAAAAGCTGGTTTTTGATATAAATATGAACTTGATTGAACAAAACATGCATGTATTGTATAACATAATGTCCTAGGGTTGTCATCTGATGAAGATCATCAAAGGTTAGTGCTGCATTTAGCTGTGGTTTGGGTTTATGTGACATTATATGCTAGCTTGAAAAATGGGTGTCTGATTATTTCTGGCTGGGTACTCTGCTGACATAATCTAATGTTTTGCTTTCGTTGTAAAGCCTTTTTGAAATCGGACAGTGTGGTTAGATTAACGAGAGTCTTGTCTTTAAAATGGTGTAAAATAGTCATATGTTTGAAAAATTGAAGTTTTTGCATTTTTGAGGTATCACGCCACGGGATTACACTGGCTGTTGAGTAGGCGTCCCACCTAGCCCATCGATGTTTAGGTTCTGGAGTGGCCTAGCCAGTTTCCAGACCTTAATCCCATAGAAAATCTGTGGAGCTGAAGGTTCGAGTTGCCAAACGTCAGCCTCAAAACCTTAATGACTTGGAGAAAATCTGCAAAGGAGTGGGACAAAATCCCTCCTGAGATGTATGCAAACCTGGTGGCCAACTACAAGAAACGTCTGACCTCTGTGATTGCCAACAAGGGTTTTGCCACCAAGTACTAAGTCATGTTTTGCAGAGGGGTCAAATACTTATTTCCTTCATTAAAATGCAAATCATTTTATAACATTTTTGACATGCGTTTTTCTGGATTTTTGTTGTTGTTATTCTGTCTCTCACTGTTCAAATAAACCTACCATTAAAATTATAGACTGATCATTTCTTTGTCAGTGGGCAAACGTACAAAATCAGCAGGGGATCTGATACTTTTTTCCCTTACTGTATGTTGAAGAGGGTGGGGCTTAAGCTGCACCCCTATCTCACCCCACAACCCTGTAGCAAGAAATGTGTGTGTTTTTGCCTATTTTAACCGCACACTTGTTGTTTGTATATATGGATTTTGTAATGTTGTATGTTTTTCCCCCAACACCACTTTCCATCAATTTGTATAGCAGACCCTCATGCCAAATTGTGTCAAAGGTCTTTTTAAATCAACAAAGCATGAGAAGACTTTGCCTTTGTTTTGGTTTGTTTGTTTGTCAATTAGTGAATACGTGGTCTGTTGTACGATTATTTGGTAAAAAGCCAGTTTGACATTTGCTTAGTACATTATTTTCATTGAGGAAATGTACGAGTCTGCTGTTAACAATAATGCAGAGGATTTTCTCAAGGTTGCTGTTGACGCATATCCCACGGTAGTTATTGGGGTCAAGTTTGTCTCCACTTTTGTGGATTGGGGTGATCAGTCCTTGGTTCCAAATATTGGGGAAGATGCCAGAGCTAAGGATGATGTTAAAGAGTTTTACTACAGCTAATTGGAATTTGTTGTCTGTATATTTTATCATTTCATTGAGGATACCAACACCACAGGACTTTTTGGGTTCGAGGGTTTGTATTTTGTCCTGTAGTTCATTCAAGGTAATTGGAGAATCCAGTGGGTTCTGGTAGTCTTTAATAGTTGATTCTAAGATTTGTATTTGTATTTGATCATGTATGTTCTTTGTTATAGAGCCAAACATTTTGGAGAAGTGGTTTCCCATACATCTCCAATTTGGATAGATAATTCTTTGTGTTGTAGTGATTTCCAATTTTCCCAGAAGTGGTTCGAGTCTATGGATTCTTCAATTACATTGAGCTGATTTCTGACGTGCTGTTCCTTCTTTTTCTGCTGTGCATTTCTGTATTGTTTTAGTCTCTCCCTCTCTCTCTCTCTCTCTCTCTCTCTCTTTCTCTCTCCCTTCCTTTCTCTCTTTCCCCATCTATCACCTTCTTTCTCTCTTGTTCATTTCTCCCTGTCTTTTGCTCTCCTCCCACCTTCCTGTCGTGTCCCTCTCATAATTCAAACCAATGACTAAAAATATGATCCTACTTCTAACAGACCACAGATACATTGAATGTGTGGTAAATTTGGACATTTGATAGACACAGTGACTAGCACCCCTGTTTACAGTGCCTTGCAAAAGTATTCATCCCCCTTGGTCTTTTCCTATTTTGTTGCACCTGTAACCTGTAATTTATATTTGGATTTCATGTAATGGACATACACAAAACATTCCAAATTGGTGAAGTGAAATGAAAAAAATAACTTGTTTAAAGAAATTCTAAAAATAAAAAAACTCAAAAGTGGTGCGTGCATATGTATGTCCCTTTGCAATGAAGCCCCTAAATAAGATATGGTGCAACCAATTACCTTCAGAAGTCACATCATTAGTTAAATAAAGTCTTCCTGTGTGCAATCTATTTGTCACATGATCTCAGTATATATACCCACCTGTTCTGAAAGGCCCCGGAGTCTGCAACACCACTAAGCAAGGGGCACCACCAAGCAAAAGGCACTATGAAGACTAGGGAGCTCTCCAAACAGGTCAGGGACAATGTTGTGGAGAATTACAGATCAGGGTTGGGTTATAAAAAAATATCCCAAACTTTGAACATCCCACGGAGCACCATTAAATCCATTATTAAAAAATGGAAAGAATATGGCACCACAACAAACCTGCCAAGTGAGGGCCGCCCACCAAAACTCACAGACTTGGCAAGGAGGGCATTAATCAGAGAGGCAACAAAGAGACCAAAGATAACCCTGAAGGAGCTACAAAGCTCCATAACGGAGATTGGACTATCTGTCCATAGGACCACTTTAAGCCGTACACTCCACAGAGCTGGGCTTTACGGAAGAGTGGCCAGAAAAAAGCCATTGCTTAAAGAAAATAATAAGCAAACACGTTTGATGTTCACCAAAAGACATGTGGGAAACTCCCCAAACATATGGAAGAAGGTACTCTGGTCAGATGAGACTAAAATTGAGCTTTTTGGCTGAGAAAACCTGAGAAAAAGATTTGTAGAATGGTTTGGCCATAATGACATTCGTTATGTTTGGAGGGAAAAGGCGGAGGCTTGCAAGCCCGAAGAACACCATCCCAAACGTGAAGCACGGGGGTGGCAGCATCATATTGTGGGGATGCTTTGCTGCAGGAGGGACTGGTGCACTTCACAAAATAGATGGCATCAAGAGGATGGAAAATTATGTGGATATATTGAAGCAACATCTCAAGACATCAGTCAGGAAGTTAAAGCTTGGTCGCAAATGGGTCTTCCAAATGGACAATTACCCCAAGCATACTTTTGTGACAAAATGGCTTAAGAACAACAAAGTCAAGGTCTTGGAGTGGCCATCACAAAGCCCTGACCTCAATCCTGTAGAAAGTTTGTGGGCAGAACTGAAAAAGCATGTGCGAGCAAGGAGGCCTACAAACCTGATTCAGTTACACCAGCTCTGTCAGGAGGAATGGGCCAAAATTCACTCAACTTATTGTGGGAAGCTTGTGGTAGGCTACCTGAAACATTTGACCCAAGTTAAACAATTTATAGGCAATGCTACCAAATACTAACTGAGTGTATGTAAACTTCTGACCCACTGGGAATGTGATGAAAGAAATAAAAGCTGAAATAAATCATTCTCTCTACTATTATTCTGACATTTCACATTCTTAAAATAAAGTGGTGATCCTAACTGACCTAAGACAGGGAATTTCTTACTAGGATTAAATGTCAGGAATTATGAAAAACTGAGTTTAAATGTATTTGGCTAAGGTGTATGTAAACTTCTGACTTCAACTGTATCTACCTCAAATACCTTATTAGTATCTATCCAGATACCTAGTCACTTTACCCTGCCTTCATGTACATATCTACCTCAAATACCTTATATGTATCTATCCTGATACCTAGTCACTTTACCCTGCCTTCATGTACATATCTACCTCAAATACCTTATTATTATTGATGCTGATACCTAGTCACTTTACCCTGCCTTCATGTACATATCTACCTCAAATACCTTATTATTATTGATGCTGATGCCTAGTCACTTTACCCTGCCTTCATGTACATATCTACCTCAAATACTTTATTATTATCTATCCTGATGCCTAGTCACTTTACCCTGCCTTCATGTACATATCTACCTCAAATACCTTATTATTATTGATGCTGATGCCTAGTCACTTTACCCTGCCTTCATGTACATATCTACCTCAAATACTTTATTATTATCTATCCTGATGCCTAGTCACTTTACCCTGCCTTCATGTACATATCTACCTCAAATACCTTATTATTATTGATGCTGATGCCTAGTCACTTTACCCTGCCTTCATGTACATATCTACCTCAAATACTTTATTATTATCTATCCTGATGCCTAGTCACTTTATCCTGCCTTCATGTACATATCTACCTCAAATACCTTATTATTATCTATCCTGATACCTAGTCACTTTACCCTGCCTTCATGTACATATCTACCTCAAATACCTTATTATTATTGATGCTGATGCCTAGTCACTTTACCCTGCCTTCATGTACATATCTACCTCAAATACTTTATTATTATCTATCCTGATGCCTAGTCACTTTACCCTGCCTTCATGTACATATCTACCTCAAATACCTTATTATTATTGATGCTGATGCCTAGTCACTTTACCCTGCCTTCATGTACATATCTACCTCAAATACTTTATTATTATCTATCCTGATGCCTAGTCACTTTACCCTGCCTTCATGTACATACCTACCTCAAATACCTTATTATTATTGATGCTGATGCCTAGTCACTTTACCCTGCCTTCATGTACATATCTACCTCAAATACCTTATTATTATCTGATCCTGATGCCTAGTCACTTTACCCTGCCTTCATGTACATATCTACCTCAAATACCTTATTATTATCTATCCTGATACCTAGTCACTTTACCCTGCCTTCATGTACATATCTACCTCAAATACCTTATTATTTCATCCTGATGCCTGCACTACCGCCTCAGCCCCCTCACTCCTGTGCCAGTCACCCTGCCTTCATGTACATATCTACCCTCCAAACTACCTGTACCTGTCACTTACCCGCCTCTGCCCCCATCCGGCTGATACCTAGTCACTTTACCCTGCCTTCATGTACATATCTACCTCAAATACCTTATTATTATTGATGCTGATGCCTAGTCACTTTACCCTGCCTTCATGTACATATCTACCTCAAATACCGTATTATTATCTATCCTGATACCTAGTCACTTTACCCTGCCTTCATGTACATATCTACCTCAAATACCTCGTACCTCTGCACATGGATCTGGTACTGGCACTCCCTGTATATAGCTCCACATTGATCTGGTACTGGTACTCCCTGTATATAGCTCCACATTGATCTGGTACTGGTACTCCCTGTATATAGCTCCACATTGATCTGGTACTGGTACTCCCTGTATATAGCTCCACATTGATCTGGTACTGGTACTCCCTGTATATAGCTCCACATTGATCTGGTGCTGGTACTCCCTGTATATAGCTCCACATTGATCTGGTACTGGTACTTCCTGTATATAGCTCCATTCTTGCGTATTTTATTTTATTTGTTGTGCTACTATTTCATTTGTATTATTATTTTGAAAATCTGCGTTGTTGGGAAGGACTAGTAAGCAAGCATTTCACAGTAAAGTCTACACCAGCTGTATTCGGCACGTGACAAATAACATGTGGTTTGATTTGATTTGATATTGAATGGATGCCTTGATGCGGATGCGTTAATAAAGACTGAGAGGTGCACAGGTTCCACGACAACCCATATGAAAGGGGCTGCGCTGAAGGAGGATATTTTTAGAACGGTCAAGTGGTTTGTTCTCCCTGGAAACCAGCCTGCTGCTGCTTCAGTGATTGGGTACTTGACGTCAGCCAAGCCAAGCCGTGGACCAAGGCATAGAGGCCTAACTAGCTCCTGGAAGGCTTATCACTATGGATGGGCTGGAACCCAAAGGTTTTTTTCAAGGCAGAGGTGTTGTACGTAGTAAATGCCCCTTCTGTTTCAGAGTAACCTGGGTTTGGTTCATTAAGCACCAAACAGAAGAAAACGGACTGAAACACGGAGGTTTTAGCTGGGCTTGTCGAATGAGAAATGCTTGTTTTCATTTTATTTATTTTTTGTATTTTTTTGTGCCGCAATGAACACAACCCAGGATGATGTTGTTAATCACAGCACAATCAACTCAGCATTATCCTAGTGTGTGGGGATGATTCACACTCATGAGACTTGG
Organism: Salmo salar; assembly: GCF_965601325.2. Taxonomy (NCBI): domain Eukaryota; kingdom Metazoa; phylum Chordata; class Actinopteri; order Salmoniformes; family Salmonidae; genus Salmo; species Salmo salar. The sequence continues at coordinate 32,285,660 of NC_138305.1, forward strand.
AAATCCCTTTGGTTGCATCCCAATAATCTCTTCTTCCTCCTGAAGTGTGCACTCGTTCACTACTCCCCACAAGGCTAAAAGCATTGGACCGACGAAGGCACGGGCTAGAAAGAAGGCCTTTTCATATACCGGTCAAGTGAACAAGTGCATACGTCGGGAGAATGGAGAGGTTATTGGTATGCAACCAGTGCTTCCCCTACCCCTCTGCTTCAAGCACAGCGGTTGACAGACCATATTCAGTACAGTTTATCATGTGATGCTCTTGGCTCTCACAGAGGATATAAAACAACACCAATTACACATCTGTATGAGAACTTACACTACCACTACACTATTTGGGGTCACTTAGAAATGTCCTTGTGTTTGAAAGAAAAGCACATTTTTTGTCCATTAAAATAACATCAAATTCATCAGAAATACAGTGTAAACATTGTTAATGTTGTAAATGACTATTGTAGCTGGAAATGGCTGATTTTTTTAATGGAATATCTACATATGTGTACAGAGGCCGATTATCAGCAATCATCACTCCTGTGTTCCAGTGGCACGTTGTTAGCTAATCCAAGTTTATTATTTTAAAAGGCTAATTGATCATTAGAAAACCCTTTTGCAATTATGTTAGCACAGCTGAAAACTGTTGTTCTAATTAAAGAAGCAATAAAACTGGCCTTCTTTAGACTAGTTGAGTATCTGGAGTATCAGCATTTGTGGGTTCAATTACAGGCTCAAAATGGCCAGAAACAAAGAACTTTCTTCTGAAACTCGTCAGTCTATTCTTGTTCTGAGAAAGGAAGGCTATTCCAATGCAAGAAATTGCCAAGTCATTTACAACATTAACAATGTATACACTGTATTCTGATCAATTTGATGTTATTTTAATTGACAAAAAATGTCCTTGTCTTTCATAAACAAGGACATTTCTAAGCGACCCCAAACTTTTGAACACGAGTGTACATTTCAACAAGGTTACTCGTAAATTTGATTTGAGACCTTACTTGTTGTAGTCTCAGTTGATTCAATCCAATACATTTACAGTAGAGTAGGCTATATGACATTGAATATCAGACAGATCCATTTAATATCAGACAGATCCATTTAACATCAGACAGACCCATTTGATATCAGCCAGACACATTTAATATCAGACAGACCCATTTAATATCAGACAGACCCATTTAATATCAGCCAGACCCGTTTAATATCAGCCATACCCGTTTAATATCAGACATACCTGTTTAATATCAGAAAGACCCAAGGTCGAAGTCACTTTGCCTGAGGAAAGAGAGAAAGAGAGAGAAAGAAATAGGTGAATCAACATGGATGTCCCTATCTAATAAAATGTGAAAAATGTGTCACTACATTTCCCTGATACAACCACCCCCCTCCCAAACACACACAAAACATCAGGTCTCTCGCATCATTGGTCACTGTCCCTCAGAAAGGAGGCTCTAGCATATAGGAAACACAATGCAGTATGTCATTCATCGGAGGACAGATAGCATCTTATCTGCAGGCTTCCTCCACAGTGCAAGGACAGCATAGGAAATATAATACAGGCTCCGGCCTCTGTTTATCCTGCAGATTAGCGGGCTTTTTATGCTGGTGGGGGAGTTATTGCCCTCTGTATTGGAAAAGTAGCCTACAGAGAGAAGCCCTTCGGTCGGCACAGTGATTTTAGAACAGACAGTACTAGCCGACCCACACACCACCAAACCTGGGTTCGAGTAGTGTTTGTTGTCGATCAAATACCCTGCTCAAAAAAATAAAGGGAACACTTAAACAACACAATGTAACTCCAAGTCAATCACACTTCTGTGAAATCAAACTGTCCACTTAGGAAGCAAAACTGATTGACAATAAATTTCACATGCTGTTGTGCAAATGGAATAGACAACAGGTGGAAATTATAGGCAATTAGCAAGACACCCCCAATAAAGGAGTGGTTCTGCAGGTGGGGACCACAGACCACTTCTCAGTTCCTATGCTTCCTGGCTGATGTTTTGGTCACTTTTGAATGCTGGCGGTGCTTTCACTCTAGTGGTAGCATGAGACGGAGTCTACAACCCACACAAGTGGCTCAGGTAGTGCAGCTCATCCAGGATGGCACATCAATGCGAGCTGTGGTAAGAAGGTTTGCTGTGTCTGTCAGCGTAGTGTCCAGAGCATGGAGGCGCTACCAGGAGACAGGCCAGTACATCGGGAGACGTGGAGGAGGACGTAGGAGGGCAACAACCCAGCAGCAGGACCGCTACCTCCGCCTTTGTGCAAGGAGGAGCAGGAGAAGCACTGCCAGAGCCCTGCAAAATGACCTCCAGCAGGCCACAAATGTGCATGTGTCTGCTCCAACGGTCAGAAACAGACTCCATGAGGGTGGTATGAGGGCCCGACGTCCACAGGTGGGGGTTGTGCTTACAGCCCAACACCGTGCAGGACGTTTGGCATTTGCCAGAGAACACCAAGATTGGCAAATTCGCCACTGGCGCCCTGTGCTCTTCACAGATGAAAGCAGGTTCACACTGAGCACATGTGACAGACGTGACAGAGTCTGGAGACGCCATGGAGAACGTTCTGCTGCCTGCAACATCCTCCAGCATGACCGGTTTGGCGGTGGGTCAGTCATGGTGTGGGGTAGCATTTCTTTGGGGGGCCGCACAGCCCTCCATGTGCTCGCCAGAGGTAGCCTGACTGCCATTAGGTACCGAGATGAGATCCTCAGACCCCTTGTGAGACCATATGCTGGTGCGGTTGGCCCTGGGTTCCTCCTAATGCAAGACAATGCTAGACCTCATGTGGCTGGAGTGTGTCAGCAGTTCCTGCAAGAGGAAGGCATTGATGCTATGGACTGGCCCGCCCGTTCCCCAGACCTGAATCCAATTGAGCACATCTGGGACATCATGTCTCGCTCCATCCACCAACGCCACGTTGCACCACAGACTGTCCAGGAGTTGGCGGATGCTTTAGTCCAGGTCTGGGAGGAGATCCCTCAGGAGACCATCCGCCACCTCATCAGGAGCATGCCCAGGCATTGTAGGGAGGTCATACAGGCACGTGGAGGCCACACACACTACTGAGCCTCATTTTGACTTGTTTTAAGGACATTACATCAAAGTTGGATCAGCCTGTAGTGTGGTTTTCCAATTTAATTTTGAGTGTGACTCCAAATCCAGACCTCCATGGGTTGATAAATTGGATTTCCATTGATTATTTTTGTGTGATTTTGTTGTCAGCACATTCAACTATGTAAAGAAAAAAGTATTTAATAAGATTATTTCTTTCATTCAGATCTAGGATGTGTTGTTTAAGTGTTCCCTTTATTTTTTTGAGCAGTATAGTTTAGCTGCTCTCAATTAAGCTTGCCTGGCTGGCCGAGCAGCTCCAAATGTGCAAATCGGCTAAATGGAACCAATAGAGTAGTCCCAAAGTGGCAAACCCCACCCATCTGGCATCACTCCAGACATATTTTATTAAACACTTAAAGTATTTGGAAGACAACAAATACTACTTGAACCCAGGTCTGGAACACTTACGTCACCCTGAGTTTGAGTTTCTATGAGAGTTGGAGGGTGTGTTTTGGCTATGTTTTGGTTGTGGAGCTCAGTGCTCATTCCTGCTCTGCCCTTGCCTGACGATTCAAACTGAATTCTTCCCCTGCTCTATGTTCGCTACATACTTCAGTCTGAGACTGCCATCATTGAAGTAATTTGTGGTGACGTCAAAATGAGGGATATTGTACAAAACAAAGTCATCAGCGATAGTATCATCTCTAACCAATCACAGTATCAAAGCCAATGACGAATTTGCTAGCTACAGTATATCACACACACACACACACACACACACACACACACACACACACACACACCACACACACACACACACACACACACACACACACACACACACACACACACACACACACACACACACACACACACACACACACACTCTCCAGAGAAAATTGGCTTGTATATTCCAGTCCAACACGCATCATAACATCTGTCACCGGCAATGGCGTCTGCCACTTAATTGGGCACACATTCGAAAATGCACCAAGTTCATTATACAAATGTCAGTGCCGTGCTGCCAGGGGATGGAGGGAGGGTGGAATGGAGGAGTGGGAGAGTGGAGCTGCTGGACTCTTACAGTTTTTTTACAATCACTTTGGCACTAATTTCGGAACCTTGATGTCATTTTTCAAAACTCTAGACACATAACTCACAACCAATGGTCAAAATGCAAATTTTTCAAAACTCTAACACTTTTTCCAATTGCTTGGATACAATACGCATAAAGCAAAGATAATTTGTTCATTGAACTAAAATCACCTGTTCAAAATGACACAACTTAACATCAAAGTATTACCATTTCAAAATGCAATTCACACATTACATCTGAGATGACTGTCTATTCATTTCATTACAATGATCTAACTATCAATTGATACAACTGCTCAAAATTATAATTAACGTTGCATTACTCTTAATGATAGTTTTATGGAAACTGACAAAGAATATTCCATGTTTAGATCATGAAAGTTTCAGGATAACGAGATCCATTGACACCAATTACCGTGGAACATGAACCAATTGGACTACATTATCTATGGATGTAATATTTCATCATCATTCTTTATCAGACACTGTTTCTATGGTCCCATGTACCACTTTTCCAGACCATGTTTTCAGATTTGACATTACTGTACACTCACCGGCCACTTATCTAGTACTGGGTAGGACCCCCTTTTGCCTCCACAACAGCCTGAATTATTCACGGTGTTGTACGTTAAGAGATGCCCTTCTGCACACCACTGTTTTAAATAGCTGTTATTTGAGCATTTGTGGCCTTTCTGTTAGTTTGAATGAGTCTGGACATTCTCCTCTGACCTCTCTCATTAACAAGGTGTTTTGCCCACAGAACTGCCGCTCACTGAATGTGTTTTGTTTATCGCGCCATTCTCTGTAAACTCTAGAGACTGTAGTGCGTAAAAATCCCAGGAAGGCAGCTGTTTCTGAGATGCTGGAATCACCATGTGTGGCATCAACAATCATACCACGGTCAGTTGCTTAGATTACGCATCTTGTCCGTTCTAATGTTTGGTCGAACAACATCTAAAGCTCTCTACTCTATATACTCTATATATTGAGTTGCAGGCAGCCACATGATTCGCTGTTCGAATGTAACCTTCCTTGATGAGCTAAATCAGGTCTGTAGAGCTGATGGCATGACCTATGTCATTGTGTGGGATAATGTCAGGTTCTACCATGCACAAATGGTGCCAGGCCCATCCACAATTTACCACCCTGTACTCACCCCCGTACTCTCCTTTCCTTAACCCGATTGAGGAATTTTTCTCCACATGGAGGTGGAAGGTATATGATAGGCGCCCTCACGAACAAGCCACCCTTCTCCAGGCCATGGATGACGCATGCAATGACATCACGGCAGACCAGTGTCAGGCCTGGATTCGCACGAAGATTCTTCCCAAGATGTTTGGCTAATGAAAACATCCATTGTGATGTGGATGAGAACCTGTGGCCAAATCCACAAGACAGGGTTGATGGAAATATAGAAGTACAGTAATCAATCTATTGTTTTGCTTTTTACAGTAAGCCAGGTGAGGAACACTGCAGTTGACCTTTAAATGTTTTTAATTTTTTGTAGCTAATTATTTTTGCTTTGATTCAAAGAAACCTATGTTGTAATTTTATTGTATTTCATCAATAAATTTCATATTTTGTTCAATGATTCCACTGTGTCTGTAGTATTCTCTCTACTAGTCCTTTGACAGTGATATATTTACGTGTAATAGCATAATGAAACATGTATCACATATTTTGAACTACAATATTTAATGATTGTACAAACAACTACACAGTGAAACTATCAGTATCTTGTGTGTGGGTGATCTAAATGAATTTTCCTACGGTATTTCATGATAAATTAGTTATTTGAACATATGATTCTGCAAGTGCAAGGTTTCTTTAAAGATATGAATGCACAATGCAATGTTTTGAGCATTGGACAGCCTGTGCTTCAAGTGAGGACCGTTATGAGTTTTGTGTCTAGGGTTTTGAAAAATGACCACAAGGTTCTGAAATTAGTGCCAAAGGAATTGTTAAAAACTGTAATGGAGGAGTGGGAGAGTGGAGCTGCTGGACTCTTAATGGAGGAGTGGGAGAGTGGAGCTGCTGGACTCTTAATGGAGGAGTGGGAGAGTGGAGCTGCTGGACTCTTAATGGAGGAGTGGGAGAGTGGAGCTGCTGGACTCTTAATGGAGGAGTGGGAGAGTGGAGCTGCTGGACTCTTAATGGAGGAGTGGGAGAGTGGAGCTGCTGGACTCTTAATGGAGGAGTGGGAGAGTGGAGCTGCTGGACTCTTAATGGAGGAGTGGGAGAGTGGAGCTGCTGGACTCTTAATGGAGGAGTGGGAGAGTGGAGCTGCTGGACTCTTAATGGAGGAGTGGGAGAGTGGAGCTGCTGGACTCTTAATGGAGGAGTGGGAGAGTGGAGCTGCTGGACTCTTAATGGAGGAGTGGGAGAGTGGAGCTGCTGGACTCTTAATGGAGGAGTGGGAGGGTGGAGCTGCTAATAGGATTTCATCCAGCCGAAAGGCTTCTCAGTCAGACCTCACGTCCAGTGTGTGTGGTGTGTGTGTGTGTGTGTGTGTGTGTGTGTGTGTGTGTGTGTGTGTGTGTGTGTGTGTGTGTGTGTGTGTGCGTGTGCGTGCGCGTGCGCGTGCGCATGTGCGTGTGCGTGTGTGTGAGCGCAGTGGTGGATTTAGGTATAGGTGACATGGGGCATGGGGGGTGGGGGTGGTTGAAGGGGGGGGGGTTCGCCCAGGGAGCCATACAAGCTAGAACTGTCACGACTTCTACGGAAGTTGATGCCCCTCCTTGTTCGGGCGGTGCTCGGCGATCGACGTCACCGGTCATCTAGCCACCATTGATCAGTTTTTCATTTTCCATTGGTTTTGTCTGGTCTCCTTACACACCTGTTTCTTATCCCAGTAATTACATGTTGTGTATTTAACCCTCTCTTTCCCCTCATATCCTTGTCGGTGATTGTTTGTTATGTTATGTATGTGTTGGTGATGTATCGGTGTGCGACGGGTTATTGTTTACCCGGATTATTTTTCTACGTTGGTTTTGGAGTTAGTTTTGTTATTAAATATTCAATGTTTTAACCACTCTGGTTTCTCCTGCGCCTGACTTCCCTGCCACCTACATACACAGATTATGACAAGAACCGCCACTGTGTGTGCGTGTGTGTGTGATTCTAGCTGCCTGGAGAGAACCCACTCACTCACCTCACCTAAACCGGCAGTTGCATATATCTAGTTTATGAGTAATGGAAATATCCACCATCACATGTAAACAGCGTGGTTGTGGACAATAAGGAGAAAAGGAGAAAACAGGGAAGTGAAATGGAGAGATACTACCTGAGCTTGTTCTCTAAGAACACCGATTTTCATCTTCTGATGCAAAATGGTTTGCAACAGTTTACCCTACTGAACACGACTCAGGTTTTGATTTGGGGTCGATTTATCTATATATTGAGGGCCATCACTGTCCTCACTGGTATGACAATCCGCTCCTCAATGCGACATTTCCTATGGACTTCATTTCCCATGCAAATCCGCCTGAAACCTACTTCCTGTTTATAGGGGGATTGTGTGATAGGTGTGATCCATAGGTGTGAACAGGAAATGACAGCTCTTGTCTGATTCCCCTGAGGCGAGAGGGAGACAGGGTAGCCTTTGGGCGCTTCCAGCAGATCACTTTTGTCAAGACGTTGACCAACGTTGGTCACCGCCTTTCCAAGTGTGCTGCATTATGGGTATAAAAATTGTCGACTGCATGACCTTTATAACAACCATGTGATCAAAGGTCATGAACTTTCAACTGCAATAGACTGGACATTTCTGCAGTTGCTCCTCACCAACTGAAACTTGAAGTCGGAACCAAAGCATTGTGGCAAAGATTTGTATAAATAAACCAAGATAGACCACAGTTTATCGTTTACAATGGGAATAAATGAGTCATAGTGGGCTGAACAAGCAAGGAGGTGGGCAGAGCCAAGCACGAGCTATCGAGATCCTATTGGCACATTCTAGTATATATCTGCATATTTCCATTAGGGAACGCAATAAAGAAAAAAAATGCAATGGGTAAAGTTGACAAACCTTAGTCCACTCTGTTCATAAAATATTCTAGTTTTTGGAAGAGAAAACTGTATTGAGATCAAATGTTTCATTGATGAGAAGATTTGCAGAATGTCTGCCAAAATCCATCTCGTTCCATCTTCTCCCACTGCAGGCTGTGGGCTTCCTCTCACTACCATATTTGGTAGTGAGTAGAAACGCCAAGCGGATACTTCACATTTATACATCCGGTGTAATGTCTGTCTCATTCTTCTATCTGTGACTGTGGGAGACGACCTTCATTTTTTTGGAAGTAAAAGGCACAACTGTACATGCTCATAAATGGTTGATGTCGCCACCTATCATTGGTTATTATCAATGCATGTTTACTGTTTTGGATAGATGACTATTTAGAGCTTAAATACATCTTTCTCCTTACACCCTTATGATCTAATTACATAGGAATACATGTGATCCAAATTTCTAACACAAATAAATGATATATCCTACTTACGACAATATAGCTATGTATTTATCCAGATGTTACTGTAATGTGGTGTCCCATGTTATAGCCTACAATTTGTCTTGTCTGTAATATTGTTGTCAACAAACAAACAAATATACATTTGTTGATTGTCTATTAAAATTGAAATCATATTGTAGACTACACATGGATTATTGTAGAAATTGTAGCTTAATCTGTGTCTGGAAAACCGTCCCTTAATGATCAAGTACCCTAGACACCAGTCGTGGGGTCAATACCAAGTCTATTTGACTGCTTGGCATATTTTTACATAGTCTAATTATTTTCATATTGTTTATCCAATAACTTATTTGAACTGATGTACACGTGTAGGCTAATTATTTTCTGGACAGCGAGTGTTTTGTCCTTCATGTGTCATGCCCTGACCTGAGAGGGACGTTTTATTTCTCTATTTTGTTGGGTCAGGGTGTGGGATGGGCATTCTATGTGTTATATTTCTATGTTGTTTTTTTCCTTTGATTGGCCTAGTATGGTTTCCAATCAGAGGCAGCTGTCTATTGTTGTCTCTGATTGGGAATCATACTTAGGCAGCCCTTTTTTCCCCCCCCTCCTTCAGTGTGGGATCTTGTTTTTGTACAGTTCAGTTAGCCTGTAGAACGTGACGGTTGTTTTCCGTTGTTTATCGTTTTGTTTTAGTGTTCTGAGTTACAATAAAGAAATATGAGCACTTAACACGCTGCACCTTGGTCTACTCCTTTTGACGACCGTCACATCATGTGATTGAGTTAAAAACAACATGAAGGTTGAGAATTAAAGCAATAGACCGTAGACTGTAGTGATGCTGACATCAATTAGTATACAGTAACACTCTTTGTGTTCTCCGTTTAATCACATCTGTTACAATTCCATGTTGCACAATCACAAATAATAATGAGGAAGGTAAAAGGGCATGAAGTAATGACAAACAACAGAGCTGCAAAACACCCATGTGTTCTCATTCTAGAAGCCTCTGCATTCACTAACTGGTAATATTTTGAGAAAAGCATCGCAAAAATACAATACAAGTCTTGTGAATGCTAGGAAGAGCTTAGGCTGGTATTTAATTTCCTTATCATCAGGATATTCATTCCTTGGACCATGTTGATCATGTTCTGCTTTGTGTAGGAGAAGTGGAATTCTGATTTACATCAACTTCCTTGGCAATAACAACGGTGAATGCCATGTCTACCATAGTTGTGTTTCCTAGAAACAGCAGAAGTTGTCTGACTGCTGTCGGTGCACATGTATTGTACCTCCCCCGACATTACTCGTCGACTTTCGTCAACAGTCGGCTACTTTCGGCTTACCACTCAAACGCACCCAATGTGTGTCTGAAAGCAATACCTCCTGGGTATGTGATTTGGGCAAACATTAGCCCTATTATTTGCCATGAAACAATAAGGGCACAATGCTATGCCAGGTGCTATGCCTGTCAGTTGTTGGAGGGTCTGTTAGTGTTGATATAGTGATGAGTGAGATATCTTTATCTCTGATGGAAGAAACCAGTATCTCAATGGTTTCTGAGACCTATAGTCATTGCAGCTGCTGTAAAGAGGTGTTTACGGTGAATACTTGAATGAGTCTTTGATACAGCGGCAGCTGGTGACTTAAAACATCATACATTTTTGAAGAGCGAAAACTTTGTTGTCAATGGTGTAAACAGATGCATCGTTTTAATTACATGGACGACATTTAGATATTTTAGTGTTTCATTGTTTGTATTGTTTATCATTTTCCCTTCCTGGAGGAGCCTCCTATGCTTTGGTATCCAACAATTACATCAGGAAAAATACATTTATACTCCAATGCTTGCTTGGTGGGTTTCATGTGTATGAGGAGTGAGGTGTGGTTCTACGCTGGAGAAGAGCAAGTGTCTCCTCTAGCTACAGGACCATGCAGAATGTCACATGGACCAGCCAATGATGCAGGACAGCCTGTGTCATGGACGTCTGAGATGAGAGCAGAGACTGAAGAAGGGGATAACAAAAAAAAATGATAGGAAGAGGGGGATGATGTGGATGATATAAGCCACTTCTGCACTTTATCACTCATTGTGGTTCTGCAAGAGTTTTCACATTCCCAAAATACTTTTTATTCTGAGAGCTGTAACTAAGGACAAGTGTTTTTATGACAATGTTGGACTGGGGCATTTCTGACGGAGTAGTGGGCTCTTGTTTGTGGATTGGGAGTTTGACTTATCTGATCAGTATTTTAATATTCATTTGCTTTATCAACACCTAGTGGCAGATTGATATAGGGAAAGAGAGACACTTCCTTTTCCTCAACCTGACCCACAATCCCATGGGCTGATCATACACAAACACACACCACCATACTGACAAAAACACTGACTTCATCCTTGCTGTGTTTTTGTTTATATACTGTAAATATTTGTTGGTATAGTTCAGAATAGTCAGGGTGCCATGCTGTTTTGTGAAAAATATATTTTCTGTCTGGAAACATGACATTTGTTATGTGGTATTTCAGTACTTGAAAATGTGGTTGATTGTTTATTCCAGGTCAGTAAACTTGTCATTTACAGTAATTAATTAATAATTTCTTATAATGAGGCAATATCATTTTCTACAGTATGAATGTATGTTTTATCCAAGTGTGCATGCCAGACTGGAGTGTGCTGTTTTGGGAGCTGTCCTTGACAGGTAAGGAGAGTTTTGGGAAACTTGTGTCATGTTTATTTTATCTTTATTTAACTAGGCAAGTCAGATAAGAACAAATTCTTATTTTCAATGACAGCCTAAGAACAGTGGGTTAACTGCCTTGTTCAGGGGCAGAACAACAGATTTTTACCTTGTCAGCTCAGGGATTCGGTCTTGCAACCTTTCAGTTACTAGTCCAACACTCTAACCACTAGGCTACTTGCCGCCCCATCTGACAGAAAATATTTTGCTACAGAAAATGGAAATGAGCATTTCTTATTGGACAAGTCCAGGTAGTCCCTCCCTGTTTCAGTCAGTTTTCTTCCTTTTGGTGTTTAATGAACACAACCCTGATGCCTGCAGATGGCGTCTGGTAGTCAACAGTCATTGTATTGAACAGTCATTGTACTCAAGTATTATCCACATATACTTTGTGGGTTTCTGGCTGAGCCAGCTTAAATATATCCTGGTTAAGCCAAACTGAACGCTTAGCTGGCCACTCACCATTGTTTCAAGAAGGCACAGCTTTCAGTCTGGTTTTGCCAGGCTATGGTAGCTCAAACGGCATCTTTCGCCACACTCCCCAGGCAGTAGACAGAGTGGGTGGAAGCTATTCTCAGCAGCAAACAGGTGGCTTCAGGTGGCATCAGGTGTCCTTTCAAAAGGTCAGGAATAGAAAAGAGATGAAGCCGGAGCTTGTCCTAGATATGCTGTTACTAGAACAGATGCTCTCAGAGGACAAGTGAGCAGTGGATCTGGGTTCAAATAGTATTCAAAATATTGAAAATACTTTGAGTGTTTGCTCTAGCCTGCCTTATGTGCCGTTTTGGGACTTTCATATTGGTCCATTAAGCCAGGCAAGCTCATTCAAGCATAGATAAAGTATTTGAAATGATTTCAAATAGTATTTGAAACCAGGTTTCGTCAGCAGGGTATAGAGGCACTTCGCACAGGATGGTAGCCATGGTGTAAATCTGGGATGGAAGCTGATTTGTTCATAAGAAATGAGGTTAGCCAAGTGGGTTTCATCACTCCTGTCATTTAACCCTCCCGCTGTCCTCGTGTCAAAATGACCCGCCACTGTGTTGAACCAATTTTCTTTTTTTGATTTATTCTGTTTTGTGAGAAGGAGGCAGTGAGTTTTGTGAGAAGGAGGCAACTTGAAATGTGATGACCTGTCCTAGACTGACCCCAGTAGTACAAAAGTGAACTGTTGCCTTTATTCATGTATCTATGTAAGCTGTAGGAAACAAAAGATACTAATATTGTCATGGGTTCACGTCCGTACATGTCCAGACATGTGGTCTTCCCCAAGGAGCTGAAGCCATTATTGTGTGGTTCACTGCTGAACAGGTTCTAGAACAGATTTTTTCAAATGTCCAGCAAGACTACTCTGATTCTGAAAAGGAAGTGGAGGATGTGTCAGAAGATGAAGATGGGGAGGAATACAACCCAGAGCACAATGCATCATCTTCAGAAGAAGAGGAAAAAGAAGAAATCCCTCAAGCTGAAAGCGAGACTTTCCTGTCAAAAACCGGCAAAATCAAATGGTCCTCAGTAACATATCACAACCAGGGCAGGATGGCAGAGCATAAGGGCCTGTAGATGACCCCGGGACCCACAACATATGCCGTTTCCCATGCCCATGACATGGCCTCGACATTCTACCTGTTCATCACACCAGCAATAGAAAAAATCCTCCTGGACATGACAAATCTGGAGGGGTTTCGAAAAAATTGAGACAGCTGGAAATGGATGGATGAGACTGACCTGCATGCCTACATAGGGCTGCTAATCTTAGTCTATGGGAGCTAGTCTATGGGATGCAGCGAGTGGAAGGGCGATTTTCCGTGCCACGATGCCACTCAAACTCTTTCACACTTACTCAAGACTGCTACGATTTGATGACTGTGAGTCGAGACCCACAAGACGTGCAACAGACAAACTGGCAGCCATAAGAGAGGTCTGGGACAAGTGGGTGGAGTGGCTGCCAGTCCTCTACAACCCAGGGCCTGACGTGACAGTGGATGAGCAACTGGCTCCATTCAGAGGTAGTGTATATAGGTTATCTAGGTATATCTGGGTTTCTTCCTAGGTTCTGTCCTTTCTAGACACCGTGCTTCTACACCTGCATTGCTTGCTGTTTGGGGTTTTAGGCTGGGTTTCTGTACATCACTTTGAGATATCAGCTGATGTAAGAAGGGCTTTATAAATAAATATCAATTGATATATATATAATAAAAGTGATTTTCACCACTGACTTCTGTGACTGTTTCTGTGTGACACCGATACTAATAATTACCGATGATGCTAATCTCTTCTTGCCAAAGGTCGTTGTCCTTTCTGGCAGTACATGCCCAGCAAGCCAGCAAAACATGGGATCAAGTCATGGGTGGCCTGTGACGCCAAATCCAGCTACGCTTGGAAGATGCAAGTCTACACCGGGAAGCCGACTAGTGGAGGCCCAGAGAAGAACCAGGGGATGCGGGTTGTGCTTGATGTGACAGAGGGACTGAGGGGTCACATGTCACATGTGACAATCCCTTCACCTCTTATGAACTCGGACGGCAGCTCCTGAAGAGGAACGTCACTATGGTTGGCACGGTTTGAAAGAACAAGTCTGAGCTCCCACCTGCACTGATTGGTTCAAAGGAAAGAGAGGTCTTCTCATCAAGGTTTTCCTTCACGCCCACCACCACTCTAGTTTCCTACCTCCCAAAGAAAAATAAGAATGTGTTACTTCTGAGCACACTGCACACAGAGGCTGAAATGAGCGATCGCCAGGACAGGAAGCCAGCCATCATCCTAGACTACAACTGCAACAAAGAAGGTGTGGACAACCTAGAATGGGTGATTGGAACATACACCTGCAGAAGGATGACTGCCCGCTGGCCCCTGGTCATCTTCCACAACATCATTGATGTTTCCTCCTACAATGCCTTTGTCATATGGAGAGAGATCAACCCTAGCTGGATGCCTCGTAAGCGGAACAAGAGGAGGGTGTTCCTGGAGCAGCTGGGAAAGGCACTTGTAATGCCATTCATCGAATGAAGGGAGCATCTCCCCCACACAGATGCATCTGCAGCAGTTGTGAAAGCTGTTCAGAGGGCTAGATCTCGTGATAAACCTGAGGAGCCAGCTGCCCTAGCCACTGCCCCAGCTACTGCCCCAGCTGGGGCAAGTAAGAGGAAGAGGTGTCAGATCTGCCCACCAAAGAAGGACTGTGAAACACATACTGTGTGCTGCAGGTGTAAGAAATATATCTGCAAAGGCTGTGCACATGCATACTGTCCCAAATATGCTCATTGGGGGTTTAGTGAAGGTGAGAGAGTTTGACCCGGAGGACATGGGGTGTATACAGAATATGAGGACAACGGGAAGGTTAAACAGGTCAGGGGGGGGGGGGGTGTGTGTGTGTGTGTGTGTGTGTGTGTGTGTGTGTGTGTGTGTGTGTGGTGTGTGTGTGTGTGTGTGTGTGTGTGTGTGTGTGTGTTTGTTTATCCATCAGAACATTACAGCCTTGTTGAAGCTGAAAGAGAAAAAGCAGGTGGAGAATTTAATATGGCGGTTAATTTTAATCAGTAGCCCCTGATCGTATGTATCCAACCAAACCAAATTGACATTGGAAAAATCCAAATGAGTTTTTCTTTATTTGAGAAAAACATCTTTTGTAGTTACATGGAAGGATTATATGTTATGATATGTGAGATGCTCTGGTCTGAGCTGAGGTAAAATACCCAGAGTCTCTCTGCTGTTTAACCCAGTGACACACACAGCCAATCCTGAGGCAGCTGTCTAGGATGGCCGCCTACAAATATTTCTCCTGTCTGGTCTCCATGGTGATAGCGGTTGCATGATGTGAATGAGAAAAATTGTTGGTGGTCGTAATGGAGCAGTTTAGAGTCATAGTTAGCAAAGAGTATGTGATTTTTGTGAGTTTTACAAGATTGAAAACTCTCCATCAAAAGTGCCTAATCCAGGAATAGGCTTCATCTGATTTTTGGGAAACTGTCCCTAAATGTCTACAGAGCAAAATCTATTGACAAGTGCACATCAAATCAAATCAAATCAAATCAACGTTTATTTGTCACGTGCGCCGAATACAACAGGTGTAGACCTTACAGTGAAATGTTTACTTACAGGCTCTAACCAATAGTGCGAAAAAAAAGGTGTGTGTGTGTGTGTGTGTGTGTGTGTGTGTGTGTGTGTGTGTTGGTAAGTAAAGAAATAAAACAACAGCAAAAAGACATTTGAAAATAAGACTAGCAAGGCTATATAGAGACACCGGTTAGTCAGGTTTATTGAGGTAGTATGTACATGAATGTATAGTTAAAGTGACTATGCACATATAAGATAAACAGAGAGTAGCAGCAGCGTAAAAGAGGGGTTGGGGGGCACACAATGCAAATAGTCTGGGTAACCTATTGTTCAGGAGTCTAATGGCTTGGGGGTAAAAACTGTTGAGAAGCCTTTTTGTCCTAGACCTGGCACTCCGGTACCGCTTGCCATGCGGTAGTAGAGACAACAGTCTATGACTGGGGTGGCTGGGGTCTTGACAATTTTTAGGGCCTTCCTCGGACACCGCCTGGTGTAGAGGTCCTCGATGGCAGGCAGCTTTGCCCCAGTGATGTACTGGGCCGTACACACTACCCTCTGAAGTGCCTTGCGGTTGGAGGCTGAGCAATTGCCGTACCAGGCAGTGATGCAACTGGTCAGGATGCTCTCGATGTTGCAGCTGTAGAACCTTTTGAGGATCTCAGGACCCATGCCAAATCTTTTTAGTTTCCTGAGGGGGAATAGGCTTTGTCGTGCCCTCTTTGCGACTGTCTTGGTGTGTTTGGACCATTCTAGTTTGTTGTTGATGTGGATACCAAGGAACTTGAACCTCTCAACCTGCTCCACTACAGCCCCATCGATGAGAATGGGGCCGTGCTCGGTGCTCCTTTTCCTGTAGTCCACAATCATCTCCTTAGTCTTGGTTACGTTGAGGGAGAGGTTGTTATTCTGCCACCACCCGGCTAGGTCTCTGATCTCCTCCCTATAGGCTGTCTCGTCATTGTCGGTGATCAGGCCTACCACTGTTGTGTCATCTGCAAACTTAATGATGGTGTTGGAGTCGTGCCTGGCCATGCAGTTGTGGGTGAACAGGGAGTACAGGAGGGGACTGAGCACGCACCCCTGGGGAGCTCCAGTGTTGAGGATCAGCGTGGCAGATGTGTTGCTACCTACCCTGTCCACCTGGGGGTGGCCCGTCAGGAAGTCCAGGATCCAGTTGCAGAGGGAGGTGTTTAGTCCCAGGTTCCTTAGCTTAGTGATGAGCTTTGAGGGCACTATGGTGTTGAACGCTAAGCTGCAGTCAACGAATAGCATTCTCACATAGGTGTTCCTTTTGTCCAGGTGTGAAAGGGCAGTGTGGCGTGCAATAGAGATTGCATCATCTGTGGATCTGTTTGGGCAGTATGCAAATTGGAGTGGGTCTAGGGTTTCTGGGATAATGGTGTTGATGTGAGCCATTACCAGCCTTTCAAAGCACTTCATAACTATGGACGTGAGTGCTACGGGTCTGTAGTCATTTAGGCAGGTTGCCTTTGTGTTCTTGGGCACAGGGACTATGGTGGTCTGCTTGAAACATGATGGTATTACAGACTCAATCAGGGACATGTTGAAAATGTCAGTGAAGACACCTGCCAGTTGGTCAGCACATGCCCGGAGTACACGTCCTGGTAATCCGTTTGGCCCCGGAGCCTTGTGTATGTTGACCTGTCACGTCAGCTACGGAGAGCGTGATCAAACAGTCGTCCGGAACAGCTGATGCTCTCATGCATGCCTCAGTGTTGCTTGCCTCGAAGCGAGCATAGAAGTGATTTAGCTCATCTGGTAGGCTCGTGTCACTGGGCAGCTCGTGGCTGTGCTTCCTTTTGTAGTCTGTAATAGTTTGCAAGCCCTGCCACATCCGACGAGCGTCGGAGCCGGTGTAGTATGATTCAATCTTAGCCCTGTATTAACACTTGCCTGTTTAATGGTTCGTCGCAGGGCATAGCGGGATTTCTTGTAAGCTTCCGGGTTAGAGTCCCGCACCTTAAAAGCGGCAGCTCTACCCTTTAACTCCGTGCGAATGTTGCCTGTAATCCATGGCTTCTGGTTGGGGTATGTACGTACAGTCACTGTGGGGACGACGTCCTCAATGCACTTATTGATAAAGCCAGTGACTGATGTGGTGTATTCCTCAATGTCATTGGAAGAATTCCGGAACATGTTCCAGTCTGTGATAGCAAAACAGTCCTGTAGTTTAGCTTCATTTGACCACTTTTGTATAGACCGAGTCACTGGTGCTTCCTGCTTTAATTTTTGCTTTGTAAGCAGGAATCAGGAGGATAGAGTTGTGGTCGGATTTACCAAATGGAGGGCGAGGGAGAGCTTTGTACGTGTCTCTATGTGTGGAGTACAGGTGATCTAGAATTGTTTTCACATGTATAGACATAGAGAATAAGGGGAAGCTTAGTCTGTCCAACAACAACAAGAACAGTTTTCTTAACAGGAGAGCAGCTAAAAACAACCGAATCAGTGAAAAGGCTCCAGCCATTTTGCAAGAAGTCCCCTTCAGCAATGCATTCTGGACCTTATCACTGAAAGATTTATGCTGTAATTCGTTCCCTCAACTTTCACTCAATGTTCCACCAACATTCAAGGAAGGCACCCATGATTCATAGACTATTTCCTCCCAACCTCTTACAATATAGCAACTGTAAACCCACCAATCAGCCTGACTACTGAAGTTCATGTTTACATTTAGTCATAGGTCACCATACAAAGTACAAGGGGGACATGTACGTCTGTCTGGCTGCTAGTCAGAGAAGAGTGAAGTTGGCCCTGGACGCTGATCTTGGTTAAGTTTAGCATTTTAGGATTGGGGACAGGAAGCTGATTTTAGATCTGTACCAAGAGGAAACTCCCCCCTTGTAGCACACAAAAAAGGTCATCCTCACAATGGAAAGTTTGCAAAACTATTGAGATCCTTGGGGATCTTTGCAAATCTTGGAGTCTGACATCTTGGAAATGTGTAAATCCATGCAAATCCAAAGTCCCCTGAGTCGGCTGTTGTGTTCGCAGAAGAAAACATGTTGTTTTTTATCTTTATTTGAATAGCTTTGTTTTTCCTACAAACAAACCAAATTAAACCTGGGGCCTGGTCTACCATTTGTCATGTACATGTTTAGTCATTAAGCAGACGCTCTTATCCAGAGAGACTTACAGTCAGTGCATTCATCTTAAGGTAGCTAGTTGAGATAATCACATATCACAGTCATCTTAAGTACATTTTTCCTCAATAAAGCAGCACTGTCAGTTTCATATCAGACTATCAAATGATTCATATCAGATGATTCAATTATATTTAATCTCATTGAAATGTTGAAATCATGCCAGTACTTTTACAGTTGCAATGTGATAAAAACAAAAGCAGAACAATTATTACAGAAACAATGTCAAATATTCGAAATCTATTTTGACACATTTTCTTTGGGAATAATAAATGACCAAAAATGTAATTGTGAAAAGTGATATATAATAAGACAAGAAGAAGCCCTGTCCACACGAATAACCTCATTCAACAACTGATTCTGGCTATTTTTCACAATGTTCACTACATCCAAGAATGAACCCTTATAATGGTTAAAGATGGTTATGTGGACATGTCTAAAGAATATTGTAGTGAGGATAATATCAATTGTTAGCATTTCCAATTTTTCCAACACCAATAACCAACACCAATACATTTTTGTTGTTGTAACACAATGCTCAGCCCTCCCCTACTGCTACATCACTGCCAGTGATGCTGACCTCCGTAATCACACACAGCATGGTGCATCGTTTACAGAGCAAACACAGTGATTGTTCTGTCTTCCTCTCCACCCTCCCCACAGCGCACCTATGACCAACCCCTAGGCTCTAGTCCTGTTGTAACGTTTTTTGTTTTGTTTAGGCAAATTAAGATAAGGGTCTAAATGGCTGATAAGTATTTGTTTTGTTTTGTGCTCTTATCTCCCCTGAATGGTGCTTTTGCCATATTTCCACTGAAGATTTACCCCATTGTTTTAGTCCAAAAGGCTCAGACTTTACTGTTTCTATCTACGCGGGCCTTCACTGTGGCACCAGTTGGCCTGCTCTGACTTGGAGCCAAAGCAAGGCTACTGGTACTTTTCAGCTGGTATTTGCATAACAACGGCTGACTGTGGACTTTAACACCTTCTCACAAAGCAACTATTGAGGTTACTTGATTCTGCTCATCTTAAGTGTCACACTCCTGATGGAAATACAACAATACTACAATCTTAGAAAAAAGGGTTCCAAACGGTTCTTTGGTTATCCCCATAAGATAAAAGTGTCAAACACATTCCAAGGAGGGCCGAGTGTCTGCGAGTTTTCGCTCCTCCCTTGTTCTTGAGTGTTGAATTAAGGTCACTAATTAGTAAGGAATTGGTTTTCTAGGCCTTAATTGAAAGGAAAAAACAAAACCCCACAGACACCAGACCCTCCATGGAATGAGTTTGACACTCCTGCCATATGAGAACCCTTTTTGGTTCCAGATAGAACACTTTTTTTTGGTTCCAGGTAGAACCTTTTGAGTTCCATGTAGAACCAACCCTCTGTGGAAAGGGATCTAGCAAACTTGTGGGAAAAATCATGTTTGACCAAATATAAATTTATTTTACAGAAAACGAATTAACAACAGACTTTCAGCATGCTTATAGAGACGGGCACTCAACATGTACTGCACTGTAACAAATGACTGATGATTGGTTGAAAGAAATAGATAACAAGAAGATTGTGGGAGCTGTACTGTTAGATTTCAGTTCAGTCTTTGATATGATTGACCATAACCTAGTTGTAAAGAATGTATGTGTTATGGCTTTTCAACCTCTGCCATATTGTGTCAACCTCTGCCATATTGTGGATGCAGAGCTACAGTATCTATCTAATAGAACTCAGTGGGTCTTCTTTAATGGAAACTTATCTAATGTCAAATATGTAAAGTGTGGTGTCCCGCAGGGCAGCTCTCTAGACCTTCTGCTCTTTTCTATTTTTACTATTGACCTTCCACTGGCATTAAACAAAGCCTGTGTGTCCATGTATGCTGATGATTCAACCATATACACAACAGCTAAGGAAGTCACTGAAACACTCAACAAAGAGTTGCAGTCTGTTTTGGAATGGGTGGCCAGTAATAAACTGTTCCTGAACATCTCTAAAACTAAGAGCATTGTATTTGGTACAAATCATTCCCTAAGTTCTAGACCTGGTAATACAGTTTACAATACAGTTTACAACCTGGTAATGAATGGTGTGGCTGTTGAACAAGTTGAGGAGACTAAGTTATCCTAGATTGTAAACTGTCATGGTCAAAACTTATAGATTCAATGGTTGTAAAGATAGGGAGAGGTCTGTCCGTAATAAGAGATGCTCTGCGCACACTCCACAAAGCAAGTCCTGCATGCTCTAGTTTTATCTTATCTTGATTATTGTCCAGTCATGTGGTCAAGTGCTGCAAAGAAACACCTAGTTAAGCTGCAGCTGGCCCAGAACAGAGCGACACATCTTGCTCTTCAACTAAGAGTTGAGGAAAGAATGACTGTCACTTCTTGTTTACATAAGAAACATTAATGTGTTGGAAAAGCACTGACACACACACACACACACACACACACACACACCACACACACACACACACACACACACACACACCACACACACACACACACACACACACACACACACACACACACACACACACACACACACACACACACACACACACACACACACACACACACACACACACACACTTCCCCGACCAGACATGCCACCAGGGGTCTTTTCACAGTGTCCAGGTCCAGAACAAATTCAGGGAAACGTATAGTATTATACAGAGCCATGAGTGCATGGAACTCCCTTCCATCTTATATAGCGCAAGTGAACAGCAAACCTGGTTTCAAAAAACAAATAAAGCAACACTTCAGGGCACAATGCCTCTTTCTCATGTCACCTACTTGTTAAGTGTATGTACTGACATGTATGTGTTAAGTCATTTGTCTGTAATGTCTTTTTCGTTATGTGTCGGACCCCAGCCATTGGCATCGGCTAATGATAATCAAATCAAATCATCAAAATGACAATGTCCCATTCAGATACTGTAGGGAAAATATATGGACATGGTTGTATTATTTAAAATTCTATTACAGTTTTTTGTTGACATTAAATTGAAGGAAATTGCTGTTTTGTGTTGTTGGTTTGTGGTATAAAAGTCTTCTCTAGTCTTTTCTAGACTCGCAGAGAAAGTACAGTGGATTTGTCGTTCGTTAAAAAATCAGACACCATTGAAGACTTGATCATTGGAACCATAGGGAGCCATCCCAAAGTGCACTACTTTAACCAGAGCCCAATAGTGAATAGGGTTCTATATGGGACGCATGCCATAAGTTAGCAGCTGTGCTTCACTGTAATTGTCAGATTTTTTGGAAACCTGTTCAAGCCTATTGGCCTCAGTATCCTTCAGCCTTGGGCCTTTCCTCCAATTCCTCCAACACAGAGGGGGAGCTTCCAGGTGCTAGGCAACAGACTATGCGTTGGGCAGGTGTGTGACACAGAGATACGTGGTAGACAAAGATATGTTCTGGATTATTCATGAGCCTAAACCTCACCTCATTACTGACTGACCTGCTGTTACCTGCACGTATCATAACCAAGTGCTTGGGTTACAAACCTACAAATTAACATATTTGTTGTGAAATTTTAAATAACATTTGAAGTACTATTTATGAGCTTACTTTTTTGATTGAACATGATTCCAGTTTACTTGAAGGTGAAATACCTGAAATAACTTTTCTGTTTCTATTCAGTGTACAGTACCAGTCAAAAGTTTGGACACACCTACTCATTCAAGGGATATTCTTTATTTTTTACTATTTTCTACGGTGTAGAATAATAGTGAAGTCATCAAAACTATGAAATAACATATATGGAATCATGTCATAACCAAAAAAGTGTTAAACAAATCAAAATATATTTTATATTTGAGATTCTTCAAAGTAGCCACCCTTTGCCTTGATGACAGCTTTGCACACTTGTAGCATTCTCACAACCTGCTTCATGAGGTAGTCACCTGGAATGCATTTCAATTAACAGGTGTGCCTTGTTAAAAGGTCTTTTGTGGTATTTCTTTCCTTCTTAATGAGTTTGAGCCAATTAGTTGTGTTGTGACAAGGTAGGGGTGGTATACAGAAGATAGCCCTATTTGGTAAAATACCAAGTCCATATTATCGCAAGAACAGTTCAAATAAGCAAAGAGAAACAACAGTCCATCGTTACTTTAAGACATGACGGTCAGTCAATCTGGATAATTTCAAGAACTTTTAAAGTTTTTTCAATTACAGTCGCAAAAACAATCAAGTGCTATGATGAAACTGGCTCTCATGAGAACCGCCACAGGAAAGGAAGACCCAGAGTTACCTCTGCTACAGAGGATAATGTCACACCCTGACCTGAGAGAGACGGTTTCATTTCGATGATCTACGGTCCGGTTCCTCCTCCTCCGATCCACGGTCCGGTGGCACAAAAGTGGAGGGATCAGTGGGCGGAGCGGGGGCTACGCCCCGAACCGGAGCCGCCACCATGGGTAGATGCCCACCCGGACCCTCCCCTATAGGTTCAGGTTTGCGGCCGGGAGTCCGCACCTTTGGGGGTTATTTTGGGGGGGTTGCATGTTTTGCATCTTATTTTGGCATTAATATATGTCACATATCACTTTGCAACAATGTAAAAAAATATATATAATCATTGCGTTAATAAAGCCGCATACAAACATGGTCTCTTTTTTGTGTTCTTGAGTAAGGAAGCTCCAAAATGTAGGTGTTTCAGCCTAGCTCAGTGCTTTCTGTGGTTGTTGTGGGGCAGCCAGTGGTAAATGCGGAGTGTAGGAGTTGATAATGTTCTCTACTTGCGCCGTGATTGGGTAATGTTCTCTAGTTGCGTCGTGATTCTGTCACTCATGGGGACACTAAGTCACTTATCTAAGGGTAGAGCTTGAAAATTCAAACTCCTTGGGTGCTGCCGTAGAGTTACATTAGAAGTGCCATCCAATAAATCTCAAGGTCATTGGCCACAGATAAAATGGAGTCAAATCACATTATATCTACAGTAGCTTTGATTGGACTGAGGATGATCAGTCAAATGAGGATAATGGCGCCGAAGGAAATGGCCACTGTTTTACGATCCCGTAACCAATTGTGTATATTTTTTCGTGTTATTTGAAACTTATTTTGTACATAATGTTTCTGCCACCGAGTCTTATGACCGAAAAGAGCTTCCTGATATCACGGCAGCGATTACTCACCCCATACTGGAGGAATTCTTCTTCTTCAACGAGTCAGACGAGAAGGATTTACTCCAGACACCCGACAAGGCCCTCATCCCCGTCCTTCACAGGAGGAAAAGACGGAGGTATAGTGGACGACGGTCCGGGTGCCTTGTAAGGATGCGTCGCTAAGAGGGTAATCTACCTTTACCATCGGTCCTATTAGCCAATTTACAATCAATTGATAATAAAATAAACAAACTACGAGCACGTATATCCTACCAACGGGACATTGAAAACTGTAATATCTTATGTTTCACAGAGTCGTCGCTGAATGACGACATGATTAACATACAGCTGGCGGGTTTTAAGCTTTTCGGCGGGATAGAACAGCATCCTCTGGTAAGACAAGGGGCGGTGCACAAATTCTGGTGCACGAAATCTAAGGAAGTCTCAAAGTTTTGCTCACCTGAGGTAGAGTAGCACATGGGGGCGGCAGGGTAGCCTGGTGGTTAGAGCGTTGGGCTAGTAACCGAAAGGTTGCAAGTTCGAATCCCTGAGCTTGATAAGGTACAAATCTGTCGTTCTGCCCCTGAAAAAGGCAGTTAACCCACTGTTCCTAGGCCGTCATTGAAAATAAGAATTTGTTCTTAACTGACTTGCCTAGTAAAATAAATAAATAAGCTATAGATCACACTATTTACCAAGAGAGTTTGCGTCTATATTTTTCATAGCTGTCTATATACCACCGCAGACCGATGCTGGCACTAAGACCGCACTCAATGAGCTGAATACGTCCATAAGCAAACAGGAAAACACTCATCCAGAGGCGGTGCTCCTAATGGCCAGGAACTTTAATGCAGGGAAACTCAAATCAGTTTTACCTCACATCTATCAGCATGTTAAATGTTGCAACCAGAGGGAAAAAAACTCTAGACCACCTTTACTCCACACACACACACCTCGCCCTTCATTTGGCAAATATGACCATAATTCTATCCTCCTGATTCCTGCTTACCAGAAAAAACTAAAGCAGGAAGCATCAGTGACTCGGTCAATAAGAAAGTGGTCAGATGAAGCAGATGCTAAGATACAGGACTGTTTTGCTACCACAGACTGGAATATGTTCTGGGATTCTTCCAATGCCATTGAGGAGTCCACCACATCAGTCACAGGCTTCATCAATAAGTGCATCGATAACGTCGTCCCCATAGTGACCGTACGTACATAGCCCAAACAGAAGCCATGGATTACAGGCAACATCCTCACTGAGCTAAAGGGTAGAGCTGCCACATTCAAATGGTGGGATTCCAACCAGGAAGCCAATAAGAAATCCCGCTATGCCCTCCAACGAACCGTCAAACAGGCAAAGCATCAACACAGGACTAAGAGTGAATCGTACTACACCGGCTCCGACGCTCGTCGGATGTGGCAGGGCTTGCAAACTATTACAGACTACAAAGGGAAGCACAGCCCAGTGACACAAACCTACCAGACAAGCTAAATCACTTCTGTGCTCGCTTCGAGGCAAGTAACACTGAAACATGCATGAGAGCACCAGCTGTTCCGGAAGACTGCAATCACGCACTCCGTGGCCGAGGTGAGTAAGACCTTTAAGCAGGTCAACATTCACAAGGCTGCAGGGCCAGATGGATTACCAGGACGTGTGCTCCGAGCAGGCGCTTACTAACTGGTAAGTGTCTTCACTGACATTTTCAACCTGTTCCTGACTGAGTCTGTAATACCAACATGTTTCAAGCAGACCACCATAGTCCCTAAAGTAACCTGCCTAAAGTAACCTGCCTAAATGACTACAGACCCGTAGCACTCACATCTGTAGCAATTAAGTGCTTTGAAAGGCTGGTCATGGCTCATATCAACACCATTATCCCAGAAACTCTAGACCCACTCCAATTTGCATACCGCCCAAACAGATCCACAGATGATGCAATCTCTATTGCACTCCACACTGCCTTTTCACACCTGGACAAAAGGAACACCTATGTGAGAATGCTATTCATTGACTACAGCTCAGCGTTCAACACCATAGTGCCCTCAAAGCTCATCACAAAGCTAAGGACCCTTACCTCCCTCTGCAACTGGATCCTGGACTTCCTGACGGGCCACCCCCAGGTGGTGAGGGTAGGGAACGACACATCCACCACACTGGTCCTCAACACAGGGGGCCCTCAGGGGTGCGTGCTCAGTCCCCTCCTGTGACTCCCTGTTCACTCATGACTGCATTGCCAGGCACAACTCCAACATCATCATCAAGTTTGCAGATGACACAACAGTGGTAGTAGGCCTGATCACAGACAACGATGAGACAGCCTATAGGGAGGAGGTCAGAGACCTCGTCGTGTGGTGCCAGGACAACAACCTCTCCCTCAATGTGATCAAGACAAAGGAGATGATTGTGGACTTCAGGAAAAGAAGGACCGAGCACGCCCCCATTCTCATCAACAGGGCTGTAGTGGAACAGGCTGAGAGCTTCAAGTTCCTTGGCGTCCACATCACCAACAAACTATCATGGTCCAAACACACTAAGACAGTCATGAAGAGGGCACGACAAAGTCTATTTACCCCCCATCGAGAGCATCCTGACGGGTTGCATCACTGCCTGGTTTGGCCTCCGACCACAAGGCACTACAGAGGGTAGTGCGTACGGCCCAGTACATCACTGCGGCCAAGCTTCCTGCCATCCAGGACCTCTATATCAGGCGGTGTCAGAGGAAGGCCTAAAAATTGTCAAAGACACCAGCCACCCTAGTCATAGACTGTTCTCTCTGCTACCACACGGTACCGGAGCGCCAAGTCGAGGTCCAAAAGGCTTCTTAACAGCTTCTACCCACAAGCCATAACACTCCTGAACAGCTAATCAAAGCGCTACCCAGACCCTTTTTTTACGCTGCTGCTACTCTCTGTTTATAATCCATGCATTGTCACTTTAACTCTACCTACATGTATTACCTCAATTACCTCAACTAACCGGTGCCCCCACACATTGACTCTGTACCGGTATATAGCCTTGTCGGTATATAGCCCCTGTATATAGCCTTGCTTGTTATTTTACTGCTGCTGTTGAATTATTTGTTACTTTTATTTTCAATTTTTTACTGATCTATTTTCTACTTAACACTTATTTGTTATTTTTTTCTTAACTTCTTAAAGCATTGTTGGTTAAGGGCTTGTAAGTAAGCATTTCACTATAAGGTGAACCGGCACATGGTCCTTTCCCGTCCAGGATTTCCTCCCAAGTCCACGAATCCTGAACGCTCCTCTCCTGGCGCTTCTCCTTCCTCCGCTGCTTGGTCCGTTGTTGGTGGGTAATTCTGTAAGGGCTGTCGTCGGAAGAAGACCAAGGTGCAGCGGAGTTAGTGTTCATCTTGACATTTAATTCAAACAAAGAGAACACTATATAAAAAAACAGGAAAACCGACAGCCAAACAGTACTGACAGGAAACACACTGAACAGAAACAATTACCCACAAAACCCAAAGGAAAAACATGCTCCTTATGTGTGACTCCCAATCAGCAACAACGAGCTTCAGCTGTGCCTGATTGGGAGCCACACACGGCCCAAAACAAAGAAATACAAAAACATAGAAAAAGGAACTTAGAACGCCCACCCAATGTAACACCCTGGCCTAACCAAAATAAAGAACAAAAACCCCTCTCTATGGCCAGGGCGTTACATGTATACTGTAACTAAGATAGTAATATTAAGTCTATGTTGTGTAGTAAGCTGTTAGTATCCAATGTGCCTCACCCTAATAATTTGGTATATTTTCCCCTCTTAATTTCACCTACTGTTCTGACTTGGTGGTTCACATGTAGCCTGTAACCTGTTTTAGAGAAATGTAATCATCGAATATTGTAAGAGCTTTCATTGTCTGCTTATATGCCCCCTTTATTTACCCTACAGTTCTGACTTGGTGTACAGGGAGAACACTCTAAGAACTATGTCGCTGTACATTTCAAAAGTGCTGAACAAATAGTTATATTAACTACGTCTGTCCTAGCTCGCTCATTAATGTCTTAATCGAAATTACGGATTGCCTCTTATCCGCGTGTTGTCCCCTTATGCCATAGTTTGTACATCTCAATTGTCAGTAGAAACCATTTTGTTTAAGCAAGTCAGCCATTTCAAGCGTTTTTTTGTTAAAGGCAGTAAATGAGGCTGAATGAACTGTTTCGCTGCCAGACAAGGCTCCACTGATAGCCATGTGTAGTTAGTAGTGGTAAGGTGTTGGGACTGCTGTTGTGAACCCCTGAAAAAATTATATTTTTCCCACCAAGATTTACATGTTAGGATTAGGGGAAAGCTAACATGCTAAGTAGTTGCACCCTCTTTTTGTTTTTGCCTTAAGTAACCATCTGTAACCATACCAAACATATCATACCAAATTTAGGGTTTTGAATTAACGTACAGAATAATCCAAAATGCTCTGAGACCAGGTTGCATACACACATCCATTGTCCACACTTCCACACACACACACCCACACGTGTGTCCGTGCGTGTGTCTGCACATGTGTGTCTGTGCGTTTGTGTGTCTGACATCATGGTCACAGGCCCTGTAACAGGAACACAAGCAGCGGCATGAATAATTCATGGTGCCAATCAATGATTAAAGGTATTCATGCATCATACCTCACACCACACAGGGCTGGCTTTAGTGGCATTCAATGAAGACATGGAGGCCTGAAGGCCTGGATGTCTGTGTTTGTGTGTGTGTGTGTGTGGGGGGGGGGGGGTTGAGGGTGGAGGGTTAGAAAGAGGTGTGGTGCGGCGGGGTGGGTGGGGGTTGAGGTAGGGGGTGGAAGAGCGGGGAGTGTGGTAGGGGGTGGAGGAGTGGGGGGTAAGGTAAGGGGTGGAGTACTACTCAACAAATTGGATGCAGTCTATCACAATGCCATCCGTTTTGTCACCAAAGCCCCATATACTACCCACCACCGCGACCTGTATGCTCTCGTTGGCTGGCCCTCGCTTCATACTCGTCGCCATACCCACTGGCTCCAGGTCATCTACAAGTCTCTGCTAGGTAAAGCTCCGCCTTATCTCAGCTCACTGGTCACCATAGCAGCACCCACTCGTAGCATGCGCTCCAGCAGGTATATCTCACTGGTCACCCCCAAAGCCAATTCATCCTTTGGCCGCCTTTCCTTCCAGTTCTCTGCTGCCAATGACTGGAACGAACTGCAAAAATCACTGAAGCTGGAGACTCATATCTCCCTCACTAGCTTTAAGCACCAGCTGTCAGAGCAGCTCACTGATCACTGCACCTGTACATAGCCAATCTGTAAACAGCCCATCCAACTACCTCATCCCCATACTGTATTTATTTATTTATTTATCTTGCTCCTTTGCACTCCATTATCTCTACTTGCACATGCATCATCTGCACATCTACCATTCAAGTGTTTATTGCTATATTGTAATTACTTCGCCACCATGGCCTATTTATTGCCTTAACTCCCGTATCTTCCCTCATTTGCACTCACTGTATATAGAATTTTTTTTCTTTTTTTTCTACTCTATTATTGACTGTATGTTTTGGTTATTCCATGTGTAACTCTGTGTTGTTGTATATGTCGAACTCCTATGCTTTATCTTGGCCAGGTCGCAGTTGTAAGTGAGAACTTGTTCTCAACTAGCCTACCTGGTTAAATAAAGGTGAAATAAAAAAAAATAAAAAAAATAAATGCTTCACCATAATACAATTCTACACTACACTACACTACTACACTACTATGCCACACTACACTACAATATACTACACTACTACACTAAACTACACTACTAAACAACACTACTACACTACAATACTCTACACAACACTACTACACTCTACTACACTACACCACAATACAGTACAACACTACACTATACTACACTACCACACTACTACACCACACTACTACACTATACTACACAACACTATACTACATTACACTACAAAATACTACACTACAAAATACTACACTAAACTACCATGCTACACTACACTATACTACACTACTATACTACACTACACTAAACTACATTACACTACACTATACTACACTACTACACTACACTAAACTAAATTACACTACGGGATTAAGGTCTGGGGAGTTTCCTGGCCATGGACCCAAAATATCCATGTTTTGTTCCCCACTTAGTTATCACTTTTGCGTTATGGCAAGGTGCTCCATCACGCTGGAAAAGGCATTGTTCGTCACCAAACTGTTCCTGGATGGTTTGGAGCAGTTGCTCTCAGAGGATGTGTTGGTACCATTCTTTATTCGTGACTGTGTTCTTAGGCAAAATTGTGAGTGAGCCCACTCCCTTGGCTGAGAAGCAACCTCACACGTGAATGGTCTCAGGATGCTTTACTGTTGGCATGACACAGGACTGATGGTGGCGCTCACCTTGACAAGCTTTTTTCCGGATGCCCGAAACAATCAGAAAGGAAAATGACTTATCCCCAGTCCTCAGCAGTCCAACCCGTGTACCTTTTGCAGAATATCAGTCTGTCCCTGATGTTTTTCCTGGAGAGAAGTGGCTTCTTTGCTGCCCTTCTTGACACCAGGCCATCCTCCAAAAGTCTTCGCCTCACTGTGTGTGCAGATGCACTCACACCTGCCTGCTACCATTCCTGAGCAAGCTCTGTACTGGTGGTGCCCTGATCCCACAGCTGAATCAACTTTAGGAGACGGTCCTGGCGCTTGCTGGACTTTCTTGGGCGCCCTGAAGTCTTGTTCACAACATTTGAACCGCTCTCCTTGAAGTTCTTGATGATCCGATAAATGGTTGATTTAGGTGCAATCTTACTGGCAGCAATATCCTTGCCTGTGAAGCCCTTTTTGTGCAAAGCAATGATGACGGTACGTGTTTCCTTGCAGGTAACCATGATTGACAGAGGAAGAACAACGATTCCAAGCACCACCCTCCTTTTGAAGCTTCCAGTCTGTTATTCGAACTCAATCAGCATGACAAAGTGATCTCCAGCCTTGTCCTCATCAACACTCACACCTGTGTTACCGAGAGAGAATCACTGACATGATGTCAGTTGGACCTTTTGTGGCAGGGCTGAAATGCAGTAGAAATGTTTTTGGGGGATTCAGTTCATTTGCATGGCAAAGAGGGACTTTGAAATTAATTGCAATTCATCTGATCACTCTTCATAACATTCTGGAGTATATGCAAGTTGCCATCATACAAACTGAGGCAGCAGACTTTGTGAAAATTAATATTTGTGTCATTCTCAAAACTTTTGGCCACGACTGTACACTACATTCTACACTACTATACCACACTACTAAATTGCACTGCACTACTTCACTACACTACTACACTACACTAAACTGCATTATACTACACTATACTACACTACTACACCACACCACACTACACTACTTCACCACACTACACTATACTACACCACACTATACTATACTACACTACACTACTACACTACACCACTACACAATAATATGCTATACTACACGATACCACACCATACTACTACACTGCACTATACTACGCCACTACACTACCACACTACACTATACTACACCACACTATACTACACTACTACACTATACTACTACACTACACTATTACACCACACTACACTACACCACTACATTATACTACTACATAATGCTACACTACTACACTATACTACACTACATTATACTACACTACACTATATAACACTACACTATACTGCCACACCACACTATATTACACTACTACACTATACTACCACACTACTACATAATGCTACACTACTACACTACTACACTATATTACACTACACTATACTACACTACATCACCCTACACTACACAACACTAAACTACTACACTACACTTCTACACTACACTACACTACTACCCTGAACTACACTGAAGTACACTGCACTACTCTACCACACTACACTACTACACTACAACGCTACACTAAACTATACCACACTACATTACACTAAACTACTACACTACACTATACCACCCTACACTACTACACTACACTACACCACACTACACTACTACACTACACTATACCACACTACTACACTACACAAAACTAAACTGTTAGACAGCCAGACAGAAAACAGGGGTCATATACAAGTGTTTGGTTTTATGGGTGAGTGGTGGTTGTTTTAGTGCTTACTGTATATTGATTCTAGGATGATTGAACTGGAGCTGGACTGCACTGTTAAAGTCTTCAAAATTGCTCTCTGTGGGGATTATATAATTGAGGGTGGGGCAGTGTGGAGAGAGGGGTCAGAGGGATGCAGCATATACTGTATATGTAGGGTGAAGTTGCCCCTAAAGGCTGATTTTGGGTAATTTTTGCATTTCCCCCACTAATTCTTAAGGTTAGGATTGGGGGAGGGGAGGGGAAACTGATCTTAAGGCACAGACAGACCAGTAGTGTCGGCCATAATTTGCAAACCAAGTTTAAACCGATTCTACATGTACAGAAGTAAGATCATAATTTTAGCCAGTTTGCTACAGCAGAAAAATAATCCTGCAGCAACAGGAAATGGGAATAATTATGTGGATTATAATGATTGGACATTTTTGTAGGAGTTGATATATTTTTGGTTTGGGAAAATCAAGTCTGAAATGGAAATTAAAAACTTTAGACGCCCTTTTAAAACTAAAAGACAGTACAAGGAAAATTCTCAGCAAAAAAGACTGATCAAATTAAGATCCTACATCTGTAGAAATGGTCGAAAATGACAGCCGTCTGACGCCCACTGGCAGGTGTTCCTTAAAACATACCGCGCCATCAACAAGTGAACGAACAGCAGACCACCAATTGATGCGGTGTCCCATCATACATATTGGGCCCATGTAGGCTGCCAACAATGCCCCCAAGGCATTTGCCCAGTGTGGCCCAGTGTGGACACCCCATATCTGGTGATGGCAGCCCTCAATTTTCCATGAAATAGGCCCCTCTTTTCCCAGAAAATATGCCCATATTGCCACATCCACTTATTTTCGTTTTTTTTAAAGACTTCATCATTGGCAGTGTACTAGATTTTAAAAAATGGGAAACACACAACAGAACATTTAAACTGTAACAACACGCTCAGTAATGGCTGCACAAAATCTTCCTGTGTGCAACCACGCCCCAAACCACGCTTCTAGCTGGGCTTGGGGTGGGTTTGATGTGGGCTAGCCCGTGCCCACTTTGCCCAACGAATACCAACATGGGGCCAATGGGGTTCTGTTTGATGGGGTATTTTCACCATTAGATCTGTACCTAGCGATACAGTAAGGGCTAGGGTTAGAGGAAACTTCCCTCTGGACTGATACAGTTAGAGTTAGGGTTAGAGGAAACTTCCCCCTGGAGTGATACAGTTAGGATTAGGGGAAACTTCTCCCTGGACTGATACAGTTAGAGTTAGGGTTAGAGGAAACTTCCCCCTGGAGTTATACAGTTAGGGTTAGAGGAAGCTTCCCCCTGGAGTGATACAGTTAGGGTTAGGGGAAACTTCACCCTGGACTGATACAGTTAGAGTTAGGGTTAGAGGAAACTTCCCCCTGGAGTGATACAATTAGGGTTAGGGTTAGAGGAAACTTCCACCTGGAGTGATACAGTTAGGGTTAGAGGAAGCTTCCCCCTGGAGTGATACAGTTAGGGTTAGAGGAAACTTCCCCCTGGAGTGATACAATTAGGGTTAGGGTTAGAGGAAACTTCCCCCTGGAGTGATACAGTTAGGGTTAGAGGAAACTTCCCCCTGGAGTGATACAGTTAGGGTTGGGGTTAGGGGAAACTTCAAACCTTGAGTGATACAGTTAGAGTTAGGGGAAACTTCCCCCTGGAGTGATACAGTTAGGGTTAGTGGAAACTTCCCCCTGGAGTGATACAGTTAGGATTAGGGGAAACTTCCCCCTGGAGTGATACAGTTAGGGTTAGTGGAAACTTCCCCCTGGAGTGATACAGTTAGGGTTAGGGGAAACATCCCCCTGGAGTGATACAGTTAGGGTTAGAGGAAACTTCCCCCTGGAGTGATACAGTTAGAGTTATGGTTAGGGGAAACATCCCCCTGGAGTGATACAGTTAGGATTAGGGGAAACATCCCCCTGGAGTGATACAGTTAGAGTTATGGTTAGAGGAAACTTCCCCCTGGACTGATACAGTTAGAGTTAGAGGAAACTTCCCCCTGGAGTGATACAGTTAGGGTTAGAGGAAACTTCCCCCTGGAGTGATACAGTTAGAGTTATGGTTAGGGGAAACATCCCCCTGGAGTGATACAGTTAGGGTTAGAGGAAACTTCCCCCTGGAGTGATACAGTTAGGATTAGGGGAAACATCCCCCTGGAGTGATACAGTTAGAGTTAGGGTTAGAGGAAACTTCCCCCTGGAGTGATACAGTTAGGGTTAGAGGAAACTTCCCCCTGGAGTGATACAGTTAGGGTTAGAGGAAACTTCCCCCTGGAGTGATACAGTTAGGGTTAGAGGAAACTTCCCCTTGGAGTGATACAGTTAGGGTTAGAGGAAACTTCCCCTTGGAGTGATACAGTTAGGGTTAGAGGAAACTTCCCCCTGGAGTGATACAGTTAGAGTTAGGGTTAGAGGAAACTTCCCCCTGGAGTGATACAGTTAGGGAAAGGTTTATATGTCAGGTGGTAGTGTCCTGAAAGTCTCCTTGCTGACGTTGTATGTTATTTTTCTCAACAATCCAGCCCCACCGCCACGAGAGAGTACAAAATTGATTGATGTGAGAAATACATTTGTATAATTGTTACTAAAAGGTTTGACGTCTAGCAATTTCACATTTGTTACCAACAATTATAAACATCTATATTTGATATAAATCTTCTTTGTGTGATGGAACAAAATTAGCCAAATTAAACAATTTGCTTTTCTACGAGTGGTGTAGCTCTGCTCGTTGGTGACTAGTTTTTCAGGAAACTCACCCCAGAGTGGCGGCTGGGATAATGGAAAAGTTTGTTATGTTTGAAATAAAGGAAGATTGAACTTAAAGTCAATTTGGGGGCTAGATGGAGGGAGAGGGGGAAAAATAAGTGAAGAGATAGAGGAGATAGGGACAGGAAGGGAGAGGGTTTTGGGATAAGTAGGAACAAATACTGTGTGTGGATGAGAGGGGGGTGAGAGAAGCTGGGCAGGGAGAGATTAATATGGTGCAGGGAGAACATGGGGGGACAATAGGCAGGTGTAATGGCTCCTAAAGCCTGGCTATAGTGTTGCAGAGAGGGACTTCTCTCTTTCTCCACTGACCGCAGCATCACACACCGTGCTTACTGCTTACTCACTGTATTAATCAGTTTCACAGCATCCCCCACCGTGCTTACTGCTTACTCACTGTATTAATCAGTTTCACAGCATCCCCCACCGTGCTTACTGCTTACTCACTGTATTAATCAGTTTCACAGCTGATGTCATTCCACTGCATGCACAACAGGATGCACATTTACAACACATAGTGGTGGGAACTAATGTACTGCAGGTTTCAACATTTATGTGCAATTTGCGTTTCCTGTTGAATGGTTGAAATTGATTGAATGTTGTGGATTTTAATGCTTCCTTATATTGTTATAGGGGGAATTTGTTAAAGGGGAAGTTTAACCTCATATTATCTCCATTCCAGCACCATGTCAGTGTCTACACATGTTAAAACAAAGCCTTTCTGCGTTCTGTAGTTAAAAAGATGAGAAGAAAGGTCCTAAGAAAGTACCATGAGAAGACGTCATGTTCAAACCATGGAAACAGGATTTCAGAAGATTCTGATCACATTTCCTCTTTAGTGTGGTGGGACTCCGACAAGAGCTGTCTGTATGACAAACACCGTGTTCACCTGAGGCTGTTGATCCCTTCATTTTGCATGACAACCTGAAAAACCCAAGAGAGAGAAAAAAGATTTGTTTGGCAAAGTTTTTGAAATTAACATAGCAAATCAATGGACAAGACCAGGGTGATGACGCTGGACAAGAAGATCAAACCAAAATAAATTAAAAAATTAAATAAATAAAAGAACGCACTCATTTTGAGTTTTTCTTGTCTCTAACTTGGTGTGTCGGTTAATGAAACTTTATCCAAATTTGAATCACGTTGCAACAACAAATGGTTGATTGAATTTGCAGCATTTATTGGGTGTAATTTAACCTAGATTTCAAGCAAAAATCAGCAATAGGGTTTTAAGGGTAGAATTCATATTTGTTGACATCTCATACAAATGGACGTTGGATGTTCGTCTGACATCTAACCATGAAGTGGCATCCTTTCTAGCATGAAATCAAAGACTAGACAGTGTTGGGTAGACTTCAGAGCAGAGAGACAGGTCTAGTTACCTAATCAAATATGAAATCATTCACCTTTAGGGGATCCTCCTTTCCAACTCTTGGCAAGTGGATAAAAAACATGTGCGTAGCGTTAAATTGAGAAATGTGGCATTTTTCTTCAAAGGAGAAAAAGTTTAGGACCCGAGTTTAAACCTCACATCTGTAGAACATAGAGGTCACAGCTTTGTTGTACCCGGTGTGTGTGTGTGTGTCTGTGTGTCACTGGACTAGAGCCAGAGGAGATCTAGGGGGCATCGTGAAATGCTGAGTCCAGCTCGGGCCCATGCAGCAAGCTCAGCAGCTGCTGTATGTCTAGACTCTATGGCAGCTCAATACCAATTAATCTGTCTGCTGCACTCCTATAGCAAACTACATTAGGATTATGTTATGGACCGAGATCGATGTGGATTTCCAGGAGATGAGAGATCAAAGTACAGGTGACATTGACCAAGAAGGACGGTTTTAGATGGCTGGATCAATAAACCACCAAACAAGTTTCTTAAAACAAGATTTGGTAGTTTGTCATTTCAAAGGTAGTGAAAGTAGTTAAGCCACCAAAAGAGAAACCTAAATAGTGAATCTTAAACCTACAAACTCATTGGGGCGGCAGGTAGCCTAGTTAGAGCGTTAGGCCAGTAACAAAAAGGTTGCTGGTTCGAATTCCCGAACTGACAAGGTAAAAATCTGTCGTTCTGCCCCTGAACAAGGCAGTTAACCCACTGTTCCCTGGTAGGCCGTCATTGTAAATAATATTTTTTTCTTAACTGACTTGCCTAGTTAAATGAAGGTTAAGTAAAAGTTAAATTAAAACAAATTAAAAAAGGCATCCAGTGACAGTATAGTATCAACCAATGAAACACCTTTAAAACAGTAAGGAGGAAACATACAAAATAAATATTTTTTAAGTATAATTTATTGTACATTGTCATTCCTTCCCATTATTTCAGAAGAGTTAACAAAAACTAACATTGTAACATTGCTATTTATACAAAATATAAACTATAAGGGGGAATATAAATTTAACATCAACCCTTCCCACATGGTTACAGTACAGTCATTTTGTTAGGACCAACCCAGGCATCAAAAGGGAGAGATGCAGTTATACCCTCCTTGTAAAAGACCAGAAACTCTTAGAAATCACAAGGCATACCGACTCAAGCCCAGTATCAAACTTATTATCTCTACATACAACACATCTTCTGGTACATTTCCAATAACAAAACTCAATGCCAAATCGTGACCATTTAAAATAGTTTCATTAAAAGAGGCTTGAGTTTCTCTATAATAATCTATGTGCAACCTTCACTTTAGGCAGGGCACATACAAAACAAATTTAGAATTATTTCCCAGCTGAAATTAAAACTACAATAAGAACTTCTGTACACTCAAGTGGTCCAAATTTTTTTTCAAGAGACCTGACATGACAACCACGTCCCTGTAGGCCTACATACCCCAGAATACCCCAGACTGATAACCAGGATGTTGGTTGTGTTACTATGGAAACGCAGGTCTTGAGGGTTGGCAGAGTACGGTGCTGGAGCAAGAAGCCATGTTGATGTTCCGTAAGGGGTTTCGAAAGGGGGGAGGGGTGAAAGGGGTAGATGGTGGCGGCTTCCTCTCCAACTAACGTCCCCCCCCCGGAGGAAAAAAGTCAGCACTAGGATTTTATTTTTTCTGTGGGGGCGAACGAGTGGGTGTGGGTGATGTAGAGTCCATTTTGGCTGCTGGATGTTAGGATTGTGGTCTTGGTTCAGTGCGGTTGAGGGGAGTGGTGGTGGTTGAGGTGGTAACAGGAGGGTGGATCAAGGGTTATGGGTTCAACAATAGCAGTGCAGGAGCCAAGTCGCCATGACGATGGGGAGCAGGAGGGAGAAGTGGCTGGACTGCAGTGACATGCCCACTCCGGTAGGGGAGGTGGAGTTGGCCGAGCTGCTGTACGTGCCCGTGACCATGGTGGTGGAGTTGTCGCTGGAACCTAAGCCGGTCGCGTTGCCCAATGTGGTTGCTGTGGTGTTCAGAGAGACCACCTGCAGGCAAACAGGAAGAGGCTTGGCTTAGCAACATCTCAAATTTTATTCCACTGAATTGAGAAACTGAGTTCTTCATTTTTGAACAACCACATTCTAGCCAAAACACACATTCACATTTTAGTCATTTAGCAGACGCTTTTATCCAGAGTGACATAAATATGAAGGCATATCTAGAGGACTTTACATTTTAGGGTAGAAAAGGAAGGCTGTGAAGAACTAGCAAAAGGTTAAAAACCAGCTATGGTGGCATGGGGATTCTAGGCCCAACCTGAAAACAATCAATGGATTGAGATTTAGAATGGATGGATGTTTTACAATTAAAATGGCCATCACGGTTTGGGGAGACATCTTATTGAACATCAATAGGGTAGTCCAACTTGTCATGCCATATCCAAAGGAAAATCCTAGACTAGACCAAATCACTAACCTAAGCAAATTTCCACTGAATGCTCTTCCAACTGGTAGCCTAGCTAGCTTATAGTGCAAAATAGCAAATCGTGCAAATTAAACACAATGCACTTTTCATTTATACATCCGCTACACTGGAAAGAAAACATGAACAGGAGGAAACTTTTATTTTTTCCCCTAAAGATGTAGATTGTTCGTGTCTCTGTTCGGGTCACACCCAGTTATCACGTAGGCCTGTACATGTAACACCACACATAGAATGGACGCTAGTCCAAACAGGCACGCGCAAACGGATGGTCTCCGCTATTCGTTTCAGGTATCGTTTGGTGCGCAGCACTGAAAGGAACTTTATACCTTTGGTAGACTCAGGTGTACGTGGCTTTAAATCATTAATTTACCGAGATGTTTTTAATAAATTAAAGAAACGTGCATCACAACTATTAGGATAATTGCCAACAAGACAAGATGATAGATAGATGTTTTGAGAAACGGTCCCAAAATGTGCGCACACGTTAAAGTAAGTGATTGGCACCAATGTGAGGCTTATGACTTGGATCAGATCATATAATTACATGATTTTACCTGATTGGATCAGATAATTGCATGATTTTACCTGATTACTACCCACTGGGCAAAAACTGGTTGAATCAACGTTGTTTCCACGTAATAAAAAAGCAATGTGATGACATGAATCAACA
Organism: Salmo salar; assembly: GCF_965601325.2. NCBI lineage: Eukaryota > Metazoa > Chordata > Actinopteri > Salmoniformes > Salmonidae > Salmo > Salmo salar. Next base: position 32,324,771 of record NC_138305.1, read on the forward strand.
TAGAAAACGGATTGGATTTTTAAAAAGTAACTAACATAAGGGAATTTGGCTTTTTTAAACTTTAAACCTAAATCCAATGACATGATGACATGGTGAAATGTTTTGTTGAATTCAGGTTAGTTGGCAAATCAACCAAATGTAAATAAAAACTGGACGAACTGACGTCTGTGCTCGATGGGCTACTTTAAGTCCTATCTGCCATAGCCATATAACGTTAAAACCATATCACAAACAATTCATTATAGACTATCGAAGAAATACCCTACAACAAAAACACCTCACGCAAATAAAATGCGAATTACTTTACAAAAAACATGATTTTTTTATAGGAAAAATACTTCATATTAATAATAAATGTATTTGGCATACCTGTGTCGATAAACATATAGCGAACACAATCACTCCGAGATGGACAACCATAATTTTTGACATCCTGATGATGATGATTTGGCCAGAACTTCAAGCACAGACGCAACCAGCAGCCACAGTCCTTCTGAAAATGTGATCACTGAAATAGTTGGACCTACCTTCTTTATACCAGCATCATGACTGACGTGTGACGTGAGACTTGTCACATACCTACAGTAAACAACCAGGAAACAAAATAACCAATCAATGTCAAATCTTGCGATAAACATATTCAATTTATATTGGACATATGGGTCGTTAAAATCCATATGCATTTTGTATATTTTATAAGGGTGTGTCATCAGTGGGAACGCTACATTCAGAGCTACATTCGGAAGCTTTTTGCGGAATAAAACAAAATGTGGCTTTGGAACGGCTCCCATTGAATGAAAAGGTCTGCTACAGGGGCAACTTCAATTCAGGTATTATTAGGTTTCAACGTCCAAATGAATCCATTTGCAACGAGTTGCTTGGCCGCTATCTTCTGCCTACAGTTCGCAATGCATCTCTTCGTCGTCATTTTACTTGCGTCTTTGGTCTTTGTAAAGTTTCTTATTATATATATATAATGGTAAATATATATATATATATTTACCATTGTAGGCTATGGTCTATGGATAGGTTCCTATGAACAATACAGGAATCTCTAGATTTTCTGTCCAAGACTTATCTGTATAGAAATCTAATGGGCCAAATACAAAATGGGTATCATCGCCTGAGGTGGCCTAATTCCATATGCAAAAGCATCCAACAGGTGAGCCACCACTGCCTCAACAGAAAACAGGCTACTGTCGCCCTCTGGTGGCAAGTCAAAGTATCGCAAAATAAAATATATCTTACACCAGCCCTTTACAAACTAATCGGCGAAACCTTTTGTTTGTACTGCACCAACGTTTTCAATCATTTTCAAAACTGCCAGGGGTATACCAAATTGCCCTTTTTATGATTGGATCCAGATGTGGAATTGTACATTTTGGCCTATAAATACCATCCCTAGTCTCTTCGCTTTCGGTTAAGTGGATTTCTGAGAGAATAGTGAGATGGTCTGATCCCCTCCAGAGGGAACCCAAAGAGACAGCACTCCTTCGCTGCCTGCGCTCCCTGCAGAGGCACCAGATGTGCTCTGTTATTGAGACGGGGAGAGAGTGGGGGCCTTTTGTAAAGGCATCAGATAAGCCCGTTTCCCAAAGCTCAGGCTGATCGTGTATCACCAGCGGGTTTATGAGTGGAGCCAAACCCCAGCAAGCGAGTGCACCAGGATCGGGTTCCTGTTTAAACGAGCCGTGGTCCTGGGGGGGCTGAGAGACATAACATATAACATGATATAACATATAACATAACATATAACATATACTATAATATATAACATATAATATATAACATATAACAACATATAACATATAATATGTAACATAACATATAATATATATATATTTTTTTTTATTTCACCTCATTTCACAAGGTAGGCTAGTTGAGAACAAGTTCTCATTTGCAACTGCGACCTGGCCAAGATAAAGCATAGCAGTTCGACACATACAACAACACAGAGTTACACATGGAATAAACAAACATACAATCAATAATACAGTAGAAAAATCTATATACAGCATGTGCAAATGAGGTAGGATAAGAGAGGTAAGGCAATAAATAGGCAATGGTATCGAAGGAATTACAATATAGCAATTAAACACTGGAATGGTAGGATGTGGAGAAGATGAATGTGCAAGTAGAGATACTGGGGTGCAAAGGAGCAAGATAAATAAATAAATACAGTATGGGGATGAGGTAGATTGGATGGGCTATTTACAGATGAGCTATGTACAGGTGCAGTGATCTGTGAGCTGCTCTGACAGCTGGTGCTTAAAGCTAGTGAGGGAGGTAAGAGTCTCCAGCTTCAGAGATTGTTGCAGTTCGTTCCAGTCATTGGCAACAGAGAACTGGAAGGAGAGGTGGCCAAAGGAAGAATTGGCTTTGGGGGTGACCAGTGAGATATACCTGCTGGAGCGCGTGCTATGGGTGGATGCTGCTATGGTGACCAGTGAGCTGAGATAAGGCGGGGCTTTACCTAGCAGAGACTTGTAGATGACCTGGAGCCAGTGGGTTTGGCGATGAGTATGAAACAAGGGCCAGCCAACGAGAGCATACAGGTCGCAGTGGTGGGTGGTATATGGGGCTTTGGTGACAAAACGGATGGCACTGTGATTGACTGCATCCAATTTGTTGAGTAGAGTGTTGGAGGCTATTTTGTAAATGACATCGCCGAAGTCGAGGATCGGTAAGATGGTCAGTTTTACGAGGGTATGTTTGGCAGCATGAGTGAAGGATGCTTTGTTGCGAAATAGGAAGCCGATTCTAGATTTAATTTTGGATTGGAGATGCTTAATGTGAGTCTGGAAGGAGAGTTTACAATCTAGCCAGACACCTAGGTATTTGTAGTTGTCCACATATTCTAAGTCAGAGCCGTCCAGAGTAGTGATGCTGGCGCGCAGGTGTGGACAGCGATCGGTTGAAGAGCATGCATTTAGTTTTACTTGCATTTAAGAGCAGTTGGAGGCCACAGAAGGAGAGTTGTATGGCATTGAAGATCATCTGGAGGTTAGTTAACACAGTGTCCAAAGAAGGGCCAGAAGTATACAGAATGGTGTCGTCTGCGTAGAGGTGGATCGGAGAATCATCATACAACATATAACATAACATGTAACATAACATATAATATATAACATAACATATACTATACTATAATATATAACATATAACAACATATAACATAACATATACTATAATATATAACATATAACAACATATAACATAACATATACTATAATATATAACATATAACATATAATATATAACATAACATATACTATACTATAATATATAACATATAACAACATATAACATAACATATACTATACTATAATATATAACATATAACAACATATAACATAACATATCATATATAACATAACATATACTATAATATATAACATATAATAACATATAACATAACATATACCATAATATATAACATAACATATAATATAACATATAACATATAACATATACTATAATATATTATATATAACATATAACAACATATAACATAACATATACTATAACTTATAACATATAACAACATATAACATAACATATACCATAATATATAACATAACATATACTATAATATATAACATATAACAACATATAACATAACATAGGCTACTACTTCTATGAGAAGGTCCTTTACATCAGCAGAAAAAAAAGGATTTCAGTTCCGACACCAATATCAACTGGTTCAAAGTCATATACTGGTCACAGACTTCTGAGAGGAACATTCCCAATAAAGTAGTGTTAAACATTCATTGAATAGACATAGTTTTGCTGCCTGTGGATTTCATCAGAGCAGAATGATAAGGCATATCGAGTCTGTGTGTGGTATCACTGACCTTAAAGGGATGGTGGGTTGTAAGCTACTTTCCTCTGTTATTCTGTGTCCAAGGCTGTTATCCCACTGGGCACAAACAGTCCAACGTCTTGTTTTGATTTACATTTGGTTGAGTTGTCAATTAACATGAATTCAACATGAAATCAATCAAAAATGTCACCATGTCATTAATTGTAGGTTAAAAGTTGGGTGGAAAAAAACAAAATTCCCTTAGTTGATGACTTTAAAAATCCAATCAGTTCTCCACCTTGATTGAATATCATCACTTTAATTTTTTTTATGAAGCGGAAACAACATTGATTCTTCCAGTTTTTTACCAGTGGGATGTCTCTCTCTCTCTCGCTCTCTGTCTCTATCTATCAATTTTCCATTTTCAATTTAAGGGGCTTTATTAGCATGGGAAACATATGTTTACATTGCCAAAGCAAGTGAAATATATAATAAACAAAAGTGAAATAAACCTTCTTTTTTTTACAGTAGACATTACACTCACAAAATAAATAAGGGTTGTATTTACAATGGTGTTTGTTCTTCACTAGTTGCCCTTTTCTTTCCGCAACAGGTCACAAATCTTAATTCTGTGATGGCACACTGTGGTATTTCATCCAATAGAAATGTGAGTTTATCAAAATTGGGTTTGTTTTTTAATTCTTTGTGGTTCTGTGTAATATGAGGGAAGTATGTGTCTTTAATATGGTCATACATTTAGCAGGAGGTTAGGAAGTGCAGCTCAGTTTCCACCTGATTTTGTGGGCAGTGTGCACATAGCCTGTCTTCTCTTGAGAGCCAGGTCTGCCTACGGCGGACTTTCTCAAAAGCAAGGCTACGCTCACTAAGTCTGTACACAGTCAAAGCTTTCCATAAGTTTTGGTCAGTCACAGTGGTCAGGTATTTTGCCACCGTGTACTCTCTGTTTAGGGCCAAATAGCATTCTAGTTTGCTATGTTTTTTGTTTATTCTTTCCAATGGGTCAAGTATTTATCTTTTTGTTTTCTCATGATTTGGTTGTGTTTAATTGTGTTGTTGTCCTGGGCTCTGTGGGGTCTGTGTTTGTGAACAGAGCCCCAGGACAAGCTTGCTTAGGGGACTCTGCACAACGGGCCCGGGCCAACTGCGCAATGCCATCTCCTTCCAAGAAGCCTCCATTGGTAGGGACGAGGAGCTGCTTCATGGTCTTATGGAGAGGGTCCAAACTTTGGCTGAGCGCCATGACCGGGTGTAGGACATGCTGCTGGAGCACTTTTGCGGGTTGTCTGGGGGGCAGCCTGCCATGGTGGTAACCCCACCGCCCCTCAGTAACTTGGCGGTTAGCAGCTCTGCCCCACTGGCCACTCCACCTTCCCGGGAGCCCCGTTTACCTCCCCCAGAACGCTTTAATGGAGAGCCGAGCACCTGTTGGGCGTTTTTAGCTCAGTGTGCCCTAATTTTCGAGCTTCAGCCCTTCTCCTTCCCCTCGGATCGCTCCAAGATAGCCTACCTCATCACGCTGATATCTGGGAGGGCTCTCACCTGGGCTACCGCTGTATGGGAACAACAGCCTGCCCTGTGCGTGAGTCTGGAGGGGTTCGTGGGAGAGGTGAGGAAGGTTTTTGATGCCCCGTTCTCCGGGAGAGAAGCTGCCCAGAAGCTAATCCAGCTCCGGCAGGACACCCGCGGAGTGGCCGCCTAGGCAGTGGATTTCCGCACGTTGGCAGTGGAGAGTAAGTGGAACCAGGAAGCACTGTTCGACATGTTCCTGCACGGCATCTCGGAGGAGGTTAAGGATGAGCTTGCTGCTCGGGATTTACCCACGGATCTTGACTCCCTCATCGACCATCTGTATTGATGGGCGATTGCGGGAACGATGGATGGAGAGGAAATTTGATTTTGCTCGCACGTCCAGGGATTCCACCTCGCCTCCGAGTCATCCCAGAAGTCCCCGACGGTCCTGTTGCCGAGAGCACCCAAGGTTTCCCAACCTTCATCGAGAGTCACCAAAGACGACCAAGGCACTGTGTCCTGACCCTATGCAACTAGGCAGAGCTGTACTGTCGCCAGCGGAACGGCAACACGGGATCAACGCAAGGAGCTGTCTGTATTGCAGGACTTTTGGTCATTTTATGTCCTCTTGCCCGGTAAAAGACCAGGCTTACCGGTAGGAGCGAGTACTCTGGTGGGCCATATGGATACCTTTTCTGCTTCCCTTACTTGCACCCCTTTTCATGTCATTCTGCTGTGGGGAAACCAGTCCAAATCTCTCCAGGTCCTCATAGACTCTGGAGCCGATGAGAGCTTTTTGGACGCCACACTGGCTTCCGAGCAGAACATCCCCACTGAGCCCCTCTCCATTCCCATGGATGTTAGAGCGCTGGACGGGCACTCTATAGGTCGGGTCACCCATAACACCACTCCCATCAACCTACGTGTGTCAGGGAATCACAGCAAGACCATTAAATTCCTGCTCATCAAGTCCCCCCAGATTCCCGTGGTTTTGGGGTTCTCCTGGCTCCAGTGAGACAATCCCCTCATCAACTGGTCTACGGGTGATATCATGGGCTGGAGTCCATTCTGCCACACCCACTGTCTGAAGTCAGCGCAACCTGCCCTGGGACATCTTCCTGGTGGCTCGGAAGTTTTTCTGGATCTCTCCGCCATTCCCGCGGAGTATCAGGACCTTCGGGAGGTGTTCAGTATGTTCCGGGCCACTTCCCTTCCACCGCACCGTCCCTATGACTGCGGGATTGACCTTCTCCCTAGCACCACGCCGCCCCGGGGACATCTGTACTCTCTGTCGGGACCAGAGACCAAGGCCATGGAAACCTACGTTGGGGATTCCCTAGCTACAAGATTTATCCGTCCCTCTTCCTATCCCGCTGGTGCAGGTTTCTTCTTTGTGGAGAAAAGAGACAAGACCCTGCGCCCATGCATTGACTACCGGGGACATTACAATGACATTACTGTGAAGAACCGTTATCTGCTACCACTCATTTCCTCGGCCTTCGAGCCTCTCCAGGGGGCCACTTTCTCCAAGCTGGATACACGAAACGCCTACCACCTGGTGCGGATACAAGAGGAGAACGAGTGGAAGACCGCCTTCAACACAGCCAGCGGTCACTACGAATATCTGGTCATGCCCTTTGGCCTCACCAACGCCCCTGCCGTCATCCAGGCTCAGGTGAATGATGTTCTCCACAACATGCTGAACCTGTTCGTCTTCGTCTACACTGATGACATCCTCGTCTTCCCCCGCTCCCCCCAAGAACACATACTCCACGTCTGACAGGTTCTCCAGAACCAGTTGTTTGTTAAGGCGGAAAAGTGCAAGTTCCATCGCTCCACCATTCTCTTTCTGGGCTACATCATCTCTGCTGGAAGTGTCCAGATTGATCCCGAGAAGGTGAGAGCGGTGGTGGGTTGGCGTCAGCCTACATCCAGGGTGCAGCTGCACCTCTTCCTGGGGTTCGCCAACTTTATCGCCACTTTATCTGGGGTTACAGCACCCTGGCCTCACCCCTGTCTGCACTCACCTCTACCAAGGTTCCATTCACGTGGTCCTCTGCCACTGACCGGGCATTCTGAGACCTTAAGCACCGCTTTACCACTGCTCCTATCCTGGTTCATCCTGACCCTTCCCGTCAGTTCATGGTGAAGGCCGATGCTTTGGATGTTGGAGTGGGGGCTGTTTTGTCCCAACGTTCTGCCCTGGACCTTAAGCTACATCCCCGCGCCTTCTTCTCCCACCACCTCAACGCCACGGAGAGGAACTACGATGTGAGGAATCTGGAGCTTCTCGCGGTGAAGATGGTGTTGGAGGAATGGAGGCACTGGCTACAAGGTACGGAACATCCGTTCATTGTGTGGACCGACCACAAAAAACACGCACTGCCAAGCGCCTCAACTCCAGGCAAGCAAGATGGGCCCTGCTGTTTACCCGGTTCAACTTTTCCTCTCCTACCGGCCGGGGTCCAAGAACGTCAAGCTGGATTCCCTGTCTCGCCGCTATAACCCCACGATTACCATCCCGAAGCCGGAGACCATCCTTCCCACCTCGTGCCTGGCGATGGCACTCAGCTCAGGTATAGAGAAACAGGTCCAGGAGGCGCAGCGGTCCCAGCCGAACCCCAGTGGGGGGGGGGGGGGGGGGCAGATAACTGGATGTTTGTGCCTGATGCTGTTGACTCCGTGGTCCTGGAGTGGGCCCATTCCTCCAGGCTTGCCTGTCACCCGGGATTTAGTCGAACCCTGGCCTTTGTGCGACAACGCTTATGGTGGCCTACTATGGTTCCAGTTGTTGCCGTGTTTGTCGCTGCCTGCATGGTCTGCGCACAGAACAAGACTCCTCGGCAAGCTCCAGCTGGTCTTCTCCAACCACTGCCTGTCCCTCACCGTCCCTGGTCCCACATATCTCTGGATTTCGTCATGGGTCTCCCCCCATCTGAGGGCAACACTGCCATCCTGACTGTGGTCGACCGGTTTTCCAACGCCGTCCACTTCATTCCTCTCCCCAAACTACCCTCGGCCAAGGAGACGGACCAGCTTATGGTGCAGCACGTCTTCCGGATCTACGGACTTCCGGTGAACATGGTCTCCAACCAGGGTCCGCAGTTCTCATCCCGGTTCTGGAAGGCGTTTTGCACGCTCATGGGGTCGTCGGTCAGCCTGTCCTCTGGATTCCACCCCCAGTCCAACGGCCAGTCGGAGCGAGCCAACCAGGACTTAGAGATGACTCTTCGCTGCCTAGTCTCCACCAACCCTACCACCTGGAGTCAGCAACTGTTATGGGTTGAGCACGCTCGCAACACCCTTCCTTGCTCTGCCACGTGTCTCTCGCCCTTTGAGTGTTTGGGCAGAGGGTATGGCTCTCCACCTGGGACCTGCCTCTCCAGGTTGAGTCCCGTAAACTTTCCCCCTGTTTCATGGCCTGTTCCCCATCTCTAGAGTCATTAGCCCCACTGCTGTTCCTCTTTTGTTACCCCGTACCCTCTGTATTCACCCTACGTTCCATGTGCCTAGGATTAAGCCCGTGTCTCACAGCCCTTTGACTTCTGTTTCCAGGCCCACCCCTTCTTCCCGTGTCATCGATGCCATCTGGCATACACGGTGAGAAGCCTCCTGAGTGTTCGACCACAGGGCAGGGGTTTTAAGTACCTGGTTGACTGGGAGGGTTATGGCCAGGAGGAGAGGTGCTGGGTCCCCGCTAGAGACAACCTGGACCAAGCCCTCATCGCCGACTTCCACCGCCGGTACCCCGGTCAACCAGGTATGGCCCAGGTAGGATGCCAGATGGAGCCCCAAGAGGGGGGTACTGTCACACCCTGATCTGTTTCACCTGTCTTTGTGATTGTCTCCACCCCCCTCCAGGTGTCGCCCATCTTCCCCATAATCCCCAGTGTATTTATACCTGTGTTCTCTATTGGTCTGTTGCCAATTCATCTTGTTCGTGAAGTCAACCAGAGTTTTTGTGTCTCAGCTCCTGCTTTTCCCAGTCTCTCCTTTTCTCGCCCTCCTGGTTTTGACCCTTGCCAGTCCTGACTCTGAGCCCGCCTGCCTGACCACTCTGCCTGCCCCTGAGCCTGCATGCTGACCTGTACTTTTGCCCCACCTCTGGATTATTGACCTCCGCCTACCCTTGTCTGCATCTGGGTCTTACCTTCATACCCGATAGGTGTTTCACGTTGTACACAGAGGATATGTTTGAAGAATTCTGCATGCAGTTTCAATTTGGTGTTTGTCCCATTTTGTGAATTATTGGTTGGTGAGTGGACCCAAGACCTCACAACCGTAAAGGGCAATGGGTTCTATAACTGATTCAAGTATTTTTTGCCAGATCCTAATTGGTATGTTGAATTAATTGATGTCATACAAGGTCCTTCTTGCCTTGTCTCTCAGATTGTTCACAGCTTTGTGGATGTTACCTGTGGTGTTGATGTTTAGGTATAGTTAGGTATAGTATGTATAGTTTTTTGTGTGCTGGATGGAATTTGTATTTGTGGTCCTGGCAACTGGACCATTTTTGGAGCACCATTACTTTTGTTTTATTGAGATTTACTGTCAGGGCCCAGGTCTGACAGAATCTGTGCAGAAGATCTAGGTGCTGCTGTAGGCCCTCCTTGGTTGAGGACAGAAGCACCAGATCATCAGCAAACAGTAGACATTTGACTTCAGATTCTTTTAGGGTGAGGCCGGGCACTGCAGACAGTTGTAGTACCCTCACCAATTTGTTGATATATATGTTGAAGAGGGTGGGGCTTAAGCTGCATTCCTGTCTCACCCTGTGGAGAGAAATGTGTGTGTTTTTTGCCAATTTTAACCACACACTTGTTGTTTGTGTACATGGATTTTATAATGTTTTATGTTTTCCCCCAACACTTTCCATCAATTTGTAAAGCAGCCCCTCATCCCAAATTGAGTCAAAAGCTTTTTTTAAATCAACAAAGCATGAGAAGACTTTGCCTTTGTTTTATTTTGTTTGTCAATTAGGGTGTGCAGGGTGAATACGTGGTCTTTCGTACAGTAATTTGGTAAAAAGCCAATTTTACATTTGCTCAGTACATTGCTTTCACTGAGGAAATGTACAAGTCTGCTGTAAATGATAATGCAGAGGATTTCCCCAAGGCTGCTGTTGATGCATATCCCACGGTAATTATTGGGTCAAATTTGTCCTTGGTTCCAAATATTGGGCAAGATGCCAGAGCTAAGGATGATGTTAAAGAGTTTCAACATAGCCACTGGAATTTGTGGTCTGTATATTTTATAATTTCATTTAGGATACTATCAACACCACAGGCCTTTTTGGGTTGGAGGGTTTATATTTTGTCCTGTAGTTCATGTAATACAAAAATCGAGTGTGTTCTGGTAGTTTCTAAGATTCTAAGATTTGTATTTGATCATGTATATGTTTTTGCTGTTTGTTCTTTGATATAGGGCCAAAAAAGATTGGAGAAGTGGTTTATCTATACATCTCCGTTTTGGATAGATAACTCTCCGTGTTGTTGATTGTTTAGTGTTTTCCAATTTTCCCAGAAGGGGTTAGAGTCTATGGATTCTTCAATTACGTTGAGCTGATTTCTGACGTGTTGTTCCTACTGTATTATTTTAGTGATTCACCATAGTGAAGGTGTAGACTCAGGTTTTCTGGGTCTCTATGTTTTTGGTTGGACAGGTTTCTCAGTTTCTTTCTTAGGTTTTTGCATTCTTCTTCAAACCATTTTGTCATTGTGAAATTGTTAGATTTGATAGGGAAGCTGTGGTCAAATATACTGTTTAGGTTTTCTACTGACAAATTTACATCTTCACTATTACAGTGAAAAGTTTTGTCCAGGAAGTTGTCTAAAAGATTGAAGAAGTGATTTATCCATACATGTTCCAAGTGGGCTCTCGAGTGGTGCAGTGGTCTAAGGCACTGCATCGCAGTGCAATAGGTGTCCCTGCAGTCCCTGGTTTGAATCTAGGCTGCATCACATCTGGCTGTGATTGGGAGTCCCATAGGGCGGCGCACAATTGGCCCAGTGTCGCCGGGGTAGGCTTTCATTGTAAATAAGAATTTGTTCTTAACTGACTTGCCTAGTTAAATTAAAAAGGATTGAATTTTTGTTGCCTAATTGTTTTTTGGTAGGTTTCCACAATACTTTCCTTCCATCTATATCATTTCTTAATTTTATTCAGTTCCTTTGGCTTTGATGCCTCATGATTGAGTATTGCTCTGTTTAAGTAGACTGTGGTTTTGCTGTGATCTGATAGGGATGTCAGTGGGATGACTATGAACGCTCTAAGAGACTCTGGGTTGAGGTCAGTGATAAAGTAGTCTACAGTACTACTGCCAAGAGATGAGCTATATGTCACAAAGTTCGTCGTCTGAGGAGGAGAAATCATTGGACCAATATGCAACGGTGAAATTGCTCATCTTCTTATTTATTAAAGAAAGGAAAAATACTCATACAAACAAACGACGAAAAACAGTCCTGTAAGGTGCTCAGACTATACACGGAAACAACCACCCACAAACACAAGAGAAAACTAACCAACTTAACAATATGGCCTCCAATTAGAGGAAACGACAACCAGCTGCCTCTAATTGGAGGTCGTTCCAAAACCCCAACATAGAAATACAAAAACTAGAAAAACCACATAGAAATAGAAAACATAGAACATCAACCAAAAACCCAGAAACACACTAAACAAACACTCCCTGCCACGCCCTGACCAAACTACATAACAAACAACCCCTTTTACTGGTCAGGACGTGACAGTACCCCCCCCCCCCCCCCCAAGGTGCAGACCCCGGATGCACCGAAACACAAAAACCCCACCAAATAACCCCAAACTTAAAGGGAGGGAAGGGAGGGTGGCTACCGTCACCGATGGCTCCCGTGCTACACACCCCCTCCCAAATCCTCCAACTACGGAGGTGGCTCAGACTCCGGCTTTAGTCTCCATCCTAACCTGCCCACCCCCCTTGAAGGCTCATGGCTGTAGACCACTGCTGAAGGCTCTGGGCTAAGGTGCGTCGCTGGAGACCTCGGGCTGAGGCGTGTCGCTGGAGACCTCGGGCTGAGGCGCGTCGCTGGAGACTCAGGGCTGAGGAGCGTCTCTGGAGACTCAGGGCTGAGGAGCCGTCTCTGCAGGCTCTGGACTGTGGGCCGTCTCTGCAGGCTCCGGACTGTGGGCCGTCTCTGCAGGCTCCGGACTGTGGGCCGTCTCTGCAGGCTCCGGACTGTGGGCCGTCTCTGCAGGCTCCGGACTGTGGACCGTCTCTGCCGGCTCTGGACTGTAGGACGTCGCCGGAAGCACTGGACGGGGAACTGTCGCCGGAAGCTCTGGACGAGGCACTGTCGCCGGAAGCTCTGGACGGGGCACTGTCGCCGGAAGCTCTGGACGGGGAACTGTCGATGATGGAGAGGATGAACCGATGGGAGAGGAGTGGTCTCCTCCCTTCACCTCCGGCTCACCCGACGAGTCCACCTACTCCACTCCCTCCCCGTCTGGATCTGGGGCACTGCGTCTTACGCCTCCGAGGGAGTACGATGGAGCAGCGGCAGGTGCCAGGGGTTTCTGTTACAACTAGAGTTATACCTGGCTACCGTGAGGCCGACTCCATTGGGGGAGGAGAGTGTGAGCCTCCTCATCTCCTGCCTGACGGGCCGAGCATTGGAGTGTGCCAACGCTGTTTGGAATGGCCCAGACTCAGCGAGGGATAACTACCCTGAGTTCACCCGCCGTTTCAGGGCCGTATTCGATCACCCCCCAGAAGGTCGAGCGGTGGGTGAGCGACTGTTTCACCTTAGGCAGGAGATGAGGAGCGCTCAAGACTTTGCCCTGGAGTTCCGGACCTTGGCTGCTGGGGCTGGGTGGAACGACAGGGCCCTAATGGACCACTACCGGTGTAGCCTCCGGGAGGACGTCCACAGGGAGCTAGCGTGTCGGGACACTACACTCTCCCTAGATTAACTGATCGACATGTCTACACGACTGGACAATCTGCTGGCTGCCCGCGGGCGTTCAGGATGGGTCCTGTCAGTTCCACCTCCTAGCCTGCCTGCACCCATTCCTATGGAGCTAGGGGGGGCTGCGTCAAGGGGAACCGGAGGAGGGCGCCTCTCCTGCACCAATTGTGGTCGTCGAGGACACACGGCCGACCGGTGCTGGGGGGGTCCCTCTGGGAGTCGAGAAGGCAGGCAGAACACTCCTCGTTCATCCCAGGTGAGTCAGCACCACACTCACCCAGAATCCTTTGTTGGTCACATTTTTGTCTTAATTTTTTTTGTTGATTTTGCTCCCTTTTCCCAGCATAAGGCGCTAGTCGATTCAGGCGCAGCTGGGAACTTTATGGATCGCGGACTCGCCCTTAAGTTGGGAATTCCGCTGGTACCGATAGATTCCCCTTTCCCCGTGCACTCCTTAGATAGCCGACCATTAGGGTCAGGGCTGGTCAGGGAGGCCACGGTGCCACTGGATATGGTAACGCAGGGGATACATAAGGAACGAATTAGTTACTTTCTTATCGATTCACCTGCGTTTCCAGTGGTGCTGGGGGTGCCCTGGCTAGCCAGTCACAATCCCAGGATTTTGTGGAAACAGGGGATTCTCCAGGGATGGCCAGAGGAGTGTTCAGGTAGGTGTCTGGGTGTTTCCATCGGTGCCACGTCGGTGGAGAGTCCAGACCAGGTTTCCACTGTGCGCATTCCCCCTGAGTATGCCGATTTGGCTCTCGCCTTCTGTAAGAAGAAGGCGACTAAATTACCACCTCATCGACAGGGGGATTGTGCGATAGACCTCCAGGGTAACACTGCGCTTCCCAAGAGTCACGTGTACCCATTGTCCCAGGAGGAGTCGTTGGCTATGGAGACATATGTCACGGAATCTCTGGGGCAGGGGTACATTCGGCCCTCCATTTCACCCGTCTCCTCAAGTTTCTTTTTCGTGAAGAAAAAGGGGGAGGTTTGCGTCCGTGCATTGATTATAGAGGTCTCAATTCCATTACAGTGGGGTTCAGTTACCCGCTATCTCTCATTGCTACGGCGGTGGAATCATTTCACGGAGCGTGTTTTTTCACGAAATTGGATCTCAGGAGCGAGTATAATCTGGTGCGTATTCGGGAGGGAGACAAGTGGAAAACCGCATTTAGTACCACATCGGGCCACTATGAGTACCTCGTCATGCCGTATGGGTTGAAGAATGCTCCAGCCGTCTTTCAATCTTTTGTGGATGAGATTCTCAGGGACCTGCACAGGCAGGGCGTGATTGTGTATATCGACGATATCCTGATTTACTCCTCCACACACGCCGAGCATGTGTCTCTAGTGAGCAAGGTGCTTGGTAGACTGCTGAAGCATGATCTATACGTCAAGGCTGAGAAGTGTGAGTTCTTCAAAAGAGCCGTCTCCTTCCTGGGTTATCGCATTTCCACCTCAGGGATGGTGATGGAGTGTGACCGCATTAATGCTGTGCGTAATTGGCCAACTCCAACCACGGTGAAGGAAGTGCAGCAGTTTTTGGGTTTTGCCAATTACTACCGGAGTTTTATCCGGGGTTTTGGCCAGGTGGCGGCTCCCATTACCTCACTACTGAAGGGGGGGCCGGTGCGTTTACGGTGGTCGACAGAGGCGGACTGAGCCTTCAACCAGTTGAAGACGCTGTTCACTGATGCGCCCGTGTTGGCGCACCCGGACCCCTCTTTGCCGTTCATAGTGGAGGTGGACGCGTCCGAGGCTGGGGTGGGTGCCGTTCTATCACAGCGCTCGGGTACGCCACCAAAACTCTGCCCCTGCGCTTTCTTTTCTAGGAAGCTCAGTCCGGCGGAGCGGAACTATGATGTTGGGGACCGTGAGTTGTTAGCTGTGGTCAAGGCTCTGACTGTGTGGAGACATTGGCTTGAGGGGGCTAGACACCCTTTTCTCATCTGGACTGACCACCGGAACCTGGAGTATATCCGGACAGCCCAAAGATTTAATCCGTGTCAGGCATGGTGGGCCATGTTTTTCACCCGATTTCAGTTCAGGATTTCATATAGACCAGGTTCCATGAACACCAAGGCTGACGCGCTGTCCCGCCTCTATGACACTGAGGATAGGCCCATCGATCCTACTCCCATCCTTCCAGCCTCTAAGCTGGTAGCACCAGTGGTATGGGAGGTGGACGCGGACATTGAGCGGGCGTTACAGGTGGAGCCTGCGCCTTCTAACTGTCCTACAGGCTGTAAGTACGTTCCGCTTGGTGTCCGTGATCAATTGATTCGATGGGCTCATACGCTACCCTCGTCGGGTCATCCTGGGGTGGCGAGGACAGTGCGAGGCCTTAGGGGGAAGTACTGGTGGTCCACCTTGGCGAAGGACGTGAGGTTTTATGTCACTTCCTGTTCGCTATGCGCCCAGAGCAAGGCTCCTAGGCACCTTCCTAGAGGGAAGTTACAACCCCTCCCCGTTCCACAAAGGCCGTGGTCTCACCTGTCGGTGGACTTTCTTTCCGATCTTCCCCCGTCTCAGGGGAATACCACGGTTCTGGTAGTTGTGGATCGGTTTTCTAAGTCCTGCCGTCTCCTCCCGCTGCCCGATCTCCCTACGGCCCTACAGACTGCGGAAGTTCTATTCACCCATGTCTTCCGGCATTACGGGGTGCCGGAGGACATCGTCTCTGATCGGGGTCCCCAGTTCACGTACCGTGTATGGAGGGCATTTATGGAGCGACTGGGGGTCTCGGTCAGCTTGACCTCCGGTTATCACCCCGAGAGCAATGGGCAGGTGGAGAGAGTGAACCAGGAGGTGGGTAGGTTTCTGCGGTCGTACTGCAAGGACCGGCCAGGTGAGTAGTCTAGGTACTTACCATGGGCTGAGCTGGCGCAAAACTCATTCCGCCACTCATCCACTAACATGTCGCCTTTCCAGTGTGTGTTAGGCTACCAGCCGTTCCTGGCACCATGGCATCAGAGTCAGACCAAGGCTCCTGCGGTGGAGGATTGGGTGCAGCGCTCCAAGGAAACCTGGAGGGCTGTCGAGGAATCCCTGAAGCAAGCAGGAGGACGGCAGAAGAGGAGCGCTGACCGCCACTGCAGTGAGGCCCCCGTATTCGCACCGGGGGACAGGGTCTGGCTCTCGACCCGAAACCTGCCCCTCCGCTTGCCCTGCCGGAAGCTGGGTCCGCAGCGTGTAGGGCCCTTCAAAGTCCTGAGGAGAATAAACAAGGTGTGTTATAGATTAAAACTCCCTTCTTATTATCGTATTAACCCCTCGTTTCATGTGTCTCTCCTCAGGCCGGTGGTAGCTGGTCCCCTACAAAACGGTGTCGTGTCTTTGGGCACCATTAAACTGAAGACAAATTTATCAAATATCTCCCTGTAATTATTATTAAGCGATTAAACTGATTAATCGTTTAACTGTAATTAACTAGGAGATCGGGGCACCAAGGAAAATATTCAGATTACAAAGTTATAATTTTCCTAATATAACTTTCCTATATTATAATATAGTATCTGACTGATTATCTTCTGGTTTAAATGGTGTATTTTACCTCGTCCAGTCTCATTCCAAACATCGTAAATTGTTGTATCTGCACGAACCCAGTCTTCACTAAGTCATCCATACATCAACTGTCTTAAAATCATTTATTTACTAAACAAAGTAATTCACAGAAAGCATACAAACAGTAGTTATCGTCACAAAGAATTGGTAGAGTAATGTGCCCTAGTGGGCTAAACCGGCATGGCGGCTTGTTAAACAAACAAGGGGTTGGGGGCAGCGGAGAAGGCACAACAGAGTTGATAAATATTAACAATTGATATGCTAAGCCTTTGCACATGAACGCTCACTCATTTGGGAACAATTGCAAAAAAATCTATATATATTTATGCTCAGTCTGTCGTCGGGATCCTTGTTGGAGAGTTTTTGTCCTGTTGGAGAGTTTTTGTCCGCGTTCTCTCTCTCTCGGTTAGAATGGATCTTTCAAAGCGACATTCATTAATGTCATTATAGAATGGATGTTTCGTCAGTCTTCGCGTTCGATGATATCGAATTTCTAGCTGCAGACTATTAATTAATATCAAAGACTTGTTATTATTCTGTCGGTATCGATAGTCTAAAAGTTTAACCACGTGGTATGCTTAAACTTCAGTAGAGGAATGCATGGTAAAACCTTGACTCTCTCTTCTGAGGTAAGCTGGTCTGGTGAAAGAAACCCTGGGTGGGGGTTTTATTCGGAATGACAGAAAAAGCCTGTCACATGACGCCTTGTTCTGTCTGTGTCCCTGGGGGCGTGCCGATGACTGAGTTAAGCTTTATACAGAAATACAATTCTATCACGTTAACATCAGTACATAGCCTCTCAACATATTCCAAATAGCTTTAATCTTATTAAATCATTGTATACAGCCATTTAGATGTAAGTCTCATAGCTGAGGCTATTATATAAACATTATTATGGTAATATGGCAATATTGTCTCTAATGAGTATCACAAAATTGTACCAAGCGGACCAGTTCGTAGCTGGATTCTTCACCGATCTTTTATACCTTCTCCAGAACATAAATGTTGTTCGGTTCTCCAATTCTGTGAGTTGGAAGAATTCCTTTGTCTCTCTATGAAACCCCTCTCTGTCTCAAAACTGGGCCATGAGGCAGGACATTCTCCTTTGGAATTTTTCGACCCCTCTCACCACAGCAGTGTCAGAAGTATAGAGGTCGGGGATGGTGCATAGAAAAGGCCTGGTGCAGAGGGAGGGGGTTCAACTGTGTTCTCTGTACCCAGAGAGAGGGCAACGTCATGACAACGGTGAGGTGCCGGAGGTCCCTCCGCCCCCTCTGGACATCGAAGGGTCCCCGGCGTATACAGTACGCACCATTCTGGACTCAAGACGCCGGGTGGGGGGCCTGCAGTACCTTGTGGACTGGGAGGGGTACGGTCCGGAGGAGAGGTGCTGGGTGCCGGTGGGGGACATACTGGATCCATCACTGTTAGAGGATTTCCATCGCCTCCATCCGGATCGCCCTGCGCCTCGCCCTCCGGGTCGACCCCGAGGCCGGTGTCGGCGCGCTGCGGGAGCCGCGCGTCGGGGGGGGGGGTACTGTCACGACTCCTACCGAGGGTGGGTCCTCTCCCTGTTCAGGTGGTGCTCGGCGGTCGTCGTCACCGGCCTACTAGCTGCCACCGATCCCCTTTTCCTTTTTGTGTTGGTTATGTCTTTATTAGTTGCACCTGTGTTCAGTTAGGTAATTAGTGGTGTTATTTAAGCCCGCCTCCCCACCTGTTCTGTGTGCGGGCTTGTTACGTTCAGTTTCACTGTGTTTGTGTAGTGGATCGTGTTTTGGACTTTGGGTTTTGTTACACCCTGTTGTTTTGGGCATATTCTCTTTTGTGGTACTTATTAAAGAAGTATTGTACCAAACATTTTTCTGCCTCCTGCGCCTGACTCCACACCCACGACGTCCAAGCGTTACACAAACAAACGACGAAAAACAGTCCTGTAAGGTGCTCAGACTATACACGGAAACAACCACCCACAAACACAAGAGAAAACTAACCCACTTAAATATGGCCTCCAATTACAGGCAACAACAACCAGCTGCCTCTAATTGGAAGTCGTTCCAAAACCCCAACATAGAAATAGAAAAACTTGAAAACCACATAGAAATAGAAAACATAGAACATCAATCAAAAACCCCGAAACACACTAAACAAACACCCCCTGCCACGCCCTGACCAAACTACAATAACAAACAACCCCTTTTACTGGTCAGGACGTGACACTATAGGTGTACCTACCGTAAGCGTCCCCTCGACGCCTACCATTGACTATGTACATACCCAGCATGCGACAGAACTGCAGAATTTGTGACCTGTTTTTGTTGGTTTTGTTGTCGTAATTGTGCCTAGGGGGAATATGGGGGAGGGAAGGCTGTCACCACCAGGTAGGTGTTTGTTCCCCTGTGTGCTGAGGGTGTCAGGTTCTTGTCCAGTTATGGAATTTATGTCACCACAGACTAGTACATGTACTTGGCCTGAAAATGATTAATTTCCCCCTCCAGGATGGAGAAGCTGTCATTGTTTAAGTATGGAGATTCTAGTGGGGGGATATAGGTAGCACAGGAAGACATTTTTCTCTGTTGAGATAATTTCCTTTTTAATTTCTAGCCAAATGTGAAATGTTCCTGTTTTGATTAATTTAATAGAGTGAGTTTGGTCTGCTCTATACCAAATTAGTTTACCCCCTGAGTCCTTTCCCTGTTTTACTCCTGGTAGTTTGGTGGATGGGATTACCAGCTCTCTGTAACCTAGAGGGCAACCATTTCCTCTATACCGTGTTTTACTTGTAGGATGACAATGTTTGTATTTCTGATTTATTTGGTAAAGTCCAGGTTCCTGCCCCTTAAGCCAAAGGCAGATGACCTCAGGCCTTGGATATCCCAGAATTAGATAATAGACTGCTGAACAATTAATCAAATGGCCACCCAGACTATTTGCATTTTTACACTACTGCTACTTGCTGTTTATTATCTATGCATAGTCATGTTACAAATTTCCTCTTTATTGTTATGTAATTTTCTTGTGTTTTCTTGTGTTTCTTTTTTATTTATTTACAATTTTTTACTTTAGTTTATTTAGTAAATATTTTCTTAACTCTATTTCTTGAACTGCATTGTTGGTTAAGGGCTTGTAAGTAAGCATTTCACAGTAAGGTCTACACCTGTTGTATTCGGCGCATGTGCCAAATACAATTTGATTTGAAGACTTTGTGTTCCTCTCGCTCTGATCAAACAGATGTAATTTGAGAAACCCCAAAACATTCTACGGTGGTATCGTTTACCCACGCGGGATTTTCATCTCTTTTATTTAAATCCTGGAATATCATAGACAGTGTTGGTTCTGTGTTCCCCGCAGATAAAACAGTCCTCGCATTCCTCATGAAATGTATCTGTTGAGATTCGGGAGGGGTGGGCGCCAGGTGTTGGGTTACAGCGCGGAGGCCCCTCCCTGATTTCTGGGATTTAGAGAGAGGGAATTGTTCGTCGGCGGCGGTAGGGCGGCAGCAGCAGCCCACAGCGCGCAGCACCCATGCTCAGTGGAGAGTCAGTGGAAGGAGCCCCCAGATGACCGACGCAGACGTCTGGGAATGACAGCCGCTGTCACCGAGAGTGACAGCTTTCGCTCTCTGTCGCCGCACCTTGACTAGCCTTGACTAGCCCCGGAGTGACGCGCTCTATCAGTCGCACGCCAAAGAAGTGACACGGAGCCAGTCAGAACTATGCCAGAGATGGAGAAAGGGAGACCGCCGGAAAATAAACGCAGTAGGAAACCCGCGCACCCCGTCAAGAGAGAGATCAACCAAGAGATGAAGGTAAGGGGAAATTCGTTTTTTGGCTATTTTTTTTAGCAGTGTTCTGTTTGTGAATAGTCTTAAGTCATGCCATGCTATGTTGTTGTCTTAGGTCTCTTTTTATGTAGTGTTGTGTTGTCTCTCTTGTCGTTATGTGTGTTTTGTCCTATATTTTTACTTAATTTATTTTGATTTTTAATCCCAGCCCTGGTCCCCGCAGGAGGCCTTTTGCCTTTTGGTAGGCCATCATTGTAAATTATAATTTGTTCTTAACTGACTTGCCTAGTTAAATAAAGGTGAGATAAAAATAAAAGTGCAGATTGAGACTTTTGAGACGTTGGGAGAGAGCTCCGTGCGCACAAATCACACAGTTGGAGACATTCACAGACGCCATGAAAACTTCGATTTGTTCCCATTGAAACAATTAAATTTGCTTATAATTTAATGCCGTTATATTATTGAATACTTCCGAAATAAAAGGGATAAAGCAATTGTGTAACATAACATTATTCCCATATGGTGAAATAAGACAGCTATATTATATTACCTGGCCTTGCCATAATAAACCGACTGTCAGGAAATATACTTTTCTGAGGGAATGAAAAAGTGTGACTGTTATGTTATCCAATATTTGATGTCGTGTCCACTGAATGGTAGGTAGCCCTTCTGTAGTGACGCCATGTCAGTCCATCGGTAGCCTCGCACAGCAAAGTCCAGCGGTGTTCCAGATGTGCGTCACCACCAAACCGCAAGAACACTTCACTTCTTCCCCGCTTCGGATGTGCGCGCACTTGTTGTAGTAGGCTAAGCCTACATGTTTACAACAATGTAACGTTATAAAAAATAAATACATTCGAACGAACATACGAACATACATAGTCACATCACTTGAGAATATCCGCTAGGGTGAAGGATCAGTCGGGTCTATCCTAAACAGGTAACCGTAGTAACTGTGCCCTTGGAAAGTGACTCAGAATCAGTTTCATGGAAACTATGTCTACTGTTTGATTTGGTTATTCCAATTCAAAACCAAATTGAATATGATGGTATTGGTTTCAGCCCTACTGCTAGAGTACAAGCCTTGTAGTAGGCTAGGCTACAAGCCCACAGTTTGTCTGCCTTCAGTTTTATGAGTTCTGACATTGGCCACTAGGCACAGATGTCAGTTCAAAGTCTAGTTTTGATTTACATTTGGTTGAGATGTCAACTAAAGTGAATTCAACATTAAATTAAATGTAAAAAATCGGCTTGTTTTGTGAGAGGAAATGTGCTCTTTTTGCATAAGTGGTTTGGATGGTAGCTTTTGATATCCAGGGAGTGGTGTAGAATTGCAACTCATTTGAATGAAAACATGCTAAATGCTATCTGTGCTTGATGTAAGTCAGCCCGGCCTGGATCTGAGCTGGATCTGGGGGTCGGCCCTGCGTTGTTGCCTTTGGTCAGGGTTCTTTCTGTGGTTTGGGATTTGGCTTGTCACTCTCACAAAGCAAATGTTTGTCTGAACTGCCAATAAGAAACAATAACAACATTGTGGGAAGTAAAGCACAGGGAGGAGAAAGAAAAAATGCCTGTCTCTCCCTAATGAGAAAATAGTGAGACAAAACAACACTGAATTCAATGTGATATTGGAGGACATGCCCTGATGGAACCGTTGATGTAAAGGCTAGTCCCACGGGAGGCAGGCAGCACAGGCAGAGTAATACTTTGTGATTCTCAGACTTACAGGGAGCCACGTGGATCTACAAAACAGGCCTTGGGTGACCGCGGTAATGAACTGTGGCTGTTGGGCCTGAAGGTCAGTGGTATAAGTGTGTGATTATGAAATAGAGAAGGGTAGATAAAGAAAGACAGATGGACAGACAAACACAATTGAACTCTCACACAGATCAGAGAGAGAGAGCGAGAGAGACAGACAGACAGACAGACAGACAGACACAGTCAGAGAGACAGACAAACAGATACACACACACACAGACAGACACACACAGTCAGAGAGACAGACAAACACACACACACAGTCAGAGAGACAAAAAATAGATCCCTTGACTAAGACAACACTGGACTGGACCGGAGCGGAGCAGCCCGCAGACAGACAGACAGATTCTGAAATCACAGTCTATGTGTCTGTCTGTCTGTCTGCGGGCTGCTCCGCTCCGGTCCAGTCCAGTGTTGTCTTAGTCAAGGGATCTATTTCAATACCACAGTCAAACCCACTCCTTCCATGCCAGACCGTAGCACAGCGCGGACACCAGATACCTGACTTTATTCATCGTTAGGCATATTTAGCTGGATATGATACCTCTACGTACACACAAACACACCCGCATAGACACACACACACACTTGGGGACACACACAATTCCTTTTCTTTGAGGCCCTGTCAGAGTGAGGAAAGCAGAGGGAAGAATGTGTAGTCAGTACTACAGCCCTGGTGTAACACTACAACAGGCAGACTGTCCACGCTGGAAAAGGCTGAAACCCGAGAGGGAGTGCAGTGTCGGGTATCAGGGCTGGAAGGTGCCGGGGTGGAGGGGGCAAGGGGAGAGGCAGAGGGAGGAGAGGGCAGGGGAGGGAGGGGACACACAAA
The DNA here is from genome assembly GCF_965601325.2 of Salmo salar. NCBI lineage: Eukaryota > Metazoa > Chordata > Actinopteri > Salmoniformes > Salmonidae > Salmo > Salmo salar. Next base: position 32,347,990 of record NC_138305.1, read on the forward strand.
GAGGGACTGGGTAGTGCTGGACACTTGGGAGAGGAGCAGGGGAGGGAGGGACTGGGTAGTGCTGGACACTTGGGAGAGGAGCAGGGGAGGGAGGGACTGGGGATTGCTGGACACTTGGGAGAGGAGCAGGGGAGGGAGGGACTGGGGATTGCTGGACACTTGGGAGAGGAGCAGGGGAGGGAGGGACTGGGGAGTGCTGGACACTTGGGAGAGGAGCAGGGGAGGGAGGGACTGGGTAGTGCTGGACACTTGGGAGAGGAGCAGGGGAGGGAGGGACTGGGGATTGCTGGACACTTGGGAGAGGAGCAGGGCATTTCCGAGAACCGTGGGACCTAGCGGTGGTGTAAGGTGTCCAGATCGGATTTCTGCTCCAATCCCCACTCGCCCCAAAGCCACAGAGGAGAAGAGGTGGGCGGATGAAAAGAGAGAGAGACCTTTGTGTTGTTTTCTTTCATATGGTCGGAATTTTAAAAAAGCCAGGATGTTCACTTCACAACACATCTGCTGAGAACTCTTCTTCTATATTTTGTCTGTCTCTTTTTTCCCCAATTAAAAGAGCTAAACAAAGAATGATTCATATATTTTACACTGGTATTAGGTTGGAAAACTTTTCCGTCTCCAATTTAGAAAGAGTAAACAAACTGCAATACATCATGGAAAAATAGTCATACTGTACTCCTCTGGGTTCCCTTGCTCATTTCATCCAGTCAGGGCTGGTCTGGAAGTCTAAAGAATCAGCACATTGATTCGGGACTGGAAGCTCTGGTTACATTTAAAGAGTGGGATAAAAAGTTCCACTAACAAACCTCGGATGTAAGGTCACTCACAACTGAACTTCACATTGGCATAGCGTAGGCAAGCAGTGGCTCGGTTGTCCCGTCTCCCGCCATGTCCCCTGACTGACATAACCTATAATGTTGCTCAGTGATTTATTTTCCATTTTTCCTTTTAGACGTTTGCAGAGAGCACCATGAATGAGCTCCTAGGCTGGTACGGCTATGACAAGTTGGAGCTCAGAGACTCCGAGGCCACCGAGATAAGGAACTACCCCAACCGTGAGAGACGCCAGCAGCACGTTTCAGTTCTTAAAGGTGAGGGAAGACCAGGGCCCTGTTCACTAGGCCACACCGTAGTAAAACGCTTTGCAATGGAGAGTGGAAATCTGTGTTTTAATTGGACAAGTTCAGGTAGTACCTCCTTTTTCAAAACGATTCCTGCCTACTGAACACGACCCAAGGTAATTTGTTCAGGTAGTATCCTTGTTTTACTTCCTTTCTAAACGTTTATTGCCTACTGAACACGGCATAATGTAATTAGTTCAGATAGTATCCTTGTTTCACTCACTTTCTAAACGTTTACTGCCTACTGAACATTTGCTTCCTGCTGGGCATCTGTACAATACAGGTAACATACTTAACAGAGGTCAGACGGTATTCACAGGTAACCCAGTAACAGAACATATAGGTTGTTCAATCCAGACATATTACTTCACCCTTCTTATGTTTCACTTACTATCATTACAGTAAACCTGTGTGGATGGAGTATTATCTTTCTACATTTTTCAGTGTCATTGTTTTCTGTCCACGCCCTTTAGGCTAAATCTATATCTGTATTTAAATTGTGTGTGTGGAGTGGAAGTGGTGCCAAGAGAAACTGACTGAATTCTGATTCCATTTTTGTTGGCACTTTACATGACTTTATGTGTATGTTAAGAACATAAATTCACTCTGAAGTGACCCTAGATATCCTGTGCCTTCCAGAAAACTCGGTGCCCAAATCCAAGAGCCTAGACAGCCCCGTGACACTGGCCATGAGGGTTGGAGAGAGAGAATCATCCAGAGTCCCCTCTTCCTCCCCCGGTTCCTCCTCTCTGACCGGGGAGCAAAAGAGTGCCCCCGTAATTGTCCCGCTTATAAAGCCATCTGCAGGTAGGGACAGGCCTGAACAAATCTCTCTCTCTCTCTCTCTCTCTCTCTCTCTCTCTCTCTCTCTCTCTCTCTCTCTCTCTCTCTCTCTCTCTCTCTCTCTCTCTCTCTCTCTCTCTCTCTCTCTCTCTCTCTCTCTCTCTCTCTCTCTCTCTCTCTCTCTCTCTCTCTCACACTCACATCTACTGAGCATATGCAAACACACACCCTTTGTGTGACCAACTGGGTTAGAACCCAGGTCTCCTGCACGTCACAAAAGTGTTTTAGCCTGCCTAGCTAAAGTCTAGACATTATTCAGGAAGCTAAAACAAGTATTCAGGTCTCAGGCAAGGTTCCTCATCACACAGGTGTGGTTCACTAAATCACCCCTGTTACACTCACACATTATCAGCATCATCATCATCACTACCATATGTAGCCTACAGTTCTTCAACACTCACAAGCTCCTTAAATGCTCATCTTCATCATCAAACACACTTCACATGTTGGTGTTGATTCCTCTCCCCTTTGGCTCTGTCCGCAGTGGAAGACGTGCAGAATGTTCAGATAGTGTGTGTGTGGTGTCAGAAGGAAGGGGTGAAGCGCTACTCTCTCTGTATGGGCACCGAACTGAAGAGCTTCTGTAGTGAGAAGTGCTTCGCCGCCTGCCGACGGGCCTACTTCAAACGCAACAAGGTGAGGGATTCAACCTTGGTTCAACCTTATTTCAACTTGGAATCAATGGGACAATTTTAGGTCAGACAAAACTGACTTGTCAACTGCAGCAGTTCAGAAGGAGAAAATGATGCACGCACGCACACGCTGTGTTTTTTTATAGACAGGCCAGTGTTTCGAGGGTGGGAAGGGGTCAAAGTTTGCAGAGGACACTTAGTATCAGTTACGGCTTAATGGAGGAAGGGCCAGTCATAATGCGGCTTGGGTTCGGAGGACCGGGAAGCAACAGGGAAGCAGTGCCTATACACAACTCCACTCCTATACACATTACCACCATTTTTCACCCTCCATCCAAGACATGGATACCCTCTCTTAGAGGCGCGGGGGTGTCAGGCAAGGCTATCCCCTTTCACCGTTCCTGTTGTTTTGCCAGACTAGGTTTTATTCACACGACAACAGACAGGGGGGAAAGGGTGGAGGAGGAGGAGGGGGAGTCGTCTGCTGCCTACCTGCCTGGCTGCAACAAACCCTCTAGTTGGTGGAAGTGGGGATGGAACTGTGGCCTTTGGCTTGTCCCTGCTTGTTACTTGGAGGGAGAAGGGCAGAGGGCCTGGGGGTGAGGTGTCCACTTTCAGTGCATACCTTACCTGCAGCTGCTTCATGTTTCGTAACTCGACACAACTCAATGGGTCACAAAGAAGGGACCATTGAGAATAAAATGAGGGTTCAGGCTTGTCATCTACTTTATCTTACCAAAACATTCCAAAATGTTACCAAAACGTTTTTAAAAACGGTCCCTTTGTTTCAGTGACCTCAAAGCCCATAGGTCAATGTACTCTGTTACTTTGAACCCCTATGACAAGGCAAATTATGCAGTGGTTATTTTGGGATTGGTTATGTAAGTTTGTTTTAATGACCAACCACGGGAGCCTTGATGATTTAAAGCAACTGCTACTTCATCAACACTTGATGCTTAAATCCCATAGTGGATACTACTGAATCCAGGCTCTACTCTGAAACAGCTTTAACACAATCCAGTGTCCTGTTCGTTAGGGCACACAATGTTTTGCAACAGAGATCGAAAATTAATGTTTTGTTATTGGACAAATCCAGCTAGTCCCTCCCAGATTTTTTTGTTTCGTTTGGTGCCTAATGAACATGACCCAGCTCTTGATAGTTTGTTTTAAGTGTATAATGATGCAGCTTTGCCCCCCTCCGTCAGGCCCGGGATGAGGACCTCCATGGAGGGGAGAGGTCCCCCCAACACACCCATGCCGATGACTCACCACGACTGGTGCTGAAGATGAACAGTGGAGGTGCCAGAGTAAGAACAAAACACAATCCACTTCGTAGAAATATATATTTTGTAAATATAGCTCAAAAACTAGTTATGCATTACATGTTTGTCTTTGAGAGCTACATCAAAACATGTAGGGGCAGTTTCCAGGACACAGATTAAGGGGCAGTTTCCAGGACACAGATTAAGGGGCAGTTTCCAGGACACAGATTAGGGGACAGTTTCTAAGACAGAGATCAAAGGGCAGTTTCCAGGACACAGATTAAGGGGCAGTTTCCATTACACAGATTAAGGGGCACTTTCTAGGACACAGATTAGGGGGCAGTTCCTAATACACAGATAAAGGGGCAGTTTCCAGGACACAGATTAGGGGACAGTTTCTAGGACAGAAATCAAGGGGCAGTTTCCAGGACACAGATTAAGGGGCAGTTTCCAGAACACAGATTAAGGGGCAGTTTCTTGGACACAGATTAAGGGGCAGTTTCTGGGACACAGATTAGGGGACAGTTCCTAAAACACAGATTAAGGGGCAGTTTCTAGGACACAGATTAAGGGGCAGTTTCTAGGACACAGATTAAGGGGCAGTTTCCAGGACACAGGTTAAGGGACAGTTTCTAGGATACAGATTAAACCTAGTCCTAGACTAAAAATAATTATTGATGGAGATTCTCCATTGAGTTTGCTTTTTAGTCTACGACTAGGCTTAACTCTGGGTCTGTGAAACCGCCCTTTAAAGGGATAGTTCAGGGATGTTACATACAGTATTTCCATATTTGTTTCCTTACCTTGCCAACATTAGCTATGTCATTTAATCTCGTCTGTTTAGCATGGATTATTTTTCATGCCCAAATCAGCTCAAAATAACACAATCAATTTAATATGATTTGGTCATGACATTTACACATGCTGAACGGGGGAGATTGATTTACATGGGGAATTTGTCCCAATATGAATAAAGCAACATTTCACCATACTATCATATAGAATATTCCATATTTTATATTCCCATCTCTACTACATATAGACACCAGTCATTTGCTTTTTCCTTTTCACATGTCACTTAAGTAACACTTCACAGTCTCTCTCGCCTGTACCGCAGGTGTGCAACTGGTGCAAGCACGTCCGCCACACCAAAGAGTACCTGGACTTTGGCACCGGTGAGGAGCGGCTCCAGTTTTGCAGCACCAAGTGTCTGAACCAGTACAAGATGGATGTGTTCTACAGAGAGGCCAGGGCCACTCTCACCAGCTCCAGCCCAGGAAGACCAGCCCAGGAGGGGAGACCCGAGTCCACCGGAGGGGTCCAGAACCAGAAGCTCCTGACCCCTGAATCGTGGAGCAGCGACGCTGGGGACCTGAGGGGGAGGACCAGGTCGCCCAAAGGGCAGACGCCGATCAATGGTACAGCGGCACCAAGGACTGTTTCTCCATCCGAGGCGTCATCTTCGTCATTGAAGGTTAACATTTCAGGACTGAGGCACCTGGAGAGGCACGTCCTGCCACCAACCGTGCAGGTAGCGAGCCACCACCCTGCCCCCGCCCCTCCTCACCCACCCATGGAGCACCACAAGGCCATGCCTCAGATCCCGCTGCCCTTCATCCGGCCCCCTCTCCATGCCCAGGGCCTGAAGAGCCCCCTGGCCAACGCCCCCAGGGGCCACCCCGGCCCCCCTTCCAGCCCCATCCACCAGCCTCCCCCTCACTCCCCCCATCACCCCCACCAACCCCACCTCCAGCCCCCATCGGCCACCTCCATGAACCCACCCGGAATACACCCCTACTCGGGGGCCTACTTCCCAGGCTTGCACTCCCCCCCTATCAACATGATGGGGCTCCGTGGCCCCGTGCCCATGCTCCCTATGATGAACTTCGGGGGATGGCCATCCTTAGGCCCCTTCTTCCCCCAGCCCACGGTCCTGGTGCCCTACCCCATCATTGTACCAATCCCAGTCCCCATTCCCATCCCTATCCCCATACCCATACCCCCTAAATCTGCTCCTCCAGAAGCCCTAGGTGTCCCCCACAGTGGGGTCATCCAGCCTGTGCCGGAGGGGATAGAGGGGGGACGCTCCAGGGGTGTCAATTTGCCTTCTCCCGGGAGCTTGGCAGCCAACAGATTGGGTAGAACCACCAACCAGGGTCTCCCCTCGCCCTCAGACCACGCCAGAAGGGACATCACAGATTGGGTGAAGTCGGAGAGGCAGGCTCAGTCACCCATGTCGACCCCCCACAGTGCAGCGTCCTCCCCCAGGGCTCGCTACGATGCTTCCCCATCTTCCACCTCAGTGATTGAGGGGCTGTCAGACTTTAAGCTGGGCCAGCAGCAGCAGCCAGAGAGGCAGGTCATCCAGAGAGTGCTCCAGAGGACCCCGGTCAAGCTGGAGCCCAACCCCCACGGAGTGGTGGACCTGTCGGGTTCGGGTGAGCCCGGAGTGGGGCATGGCACCAGGCTGGTGGATACCAGAGTGGACCACCACAACCACCACCATGACATTATCAAACCCACCCCTCCACTAACCCAGTCACCCCCTCCTCTGCACAACACTGCCTACCCCCAGTGCCCTAACATACGACCCCCCTCAGACACCCCACCAACTCCCAGAGGGGAATGCAGCAGCCCTTTCTGCGATACCGCCACCCCCTCAACGCCCCCGGACGTCCCCAACCAAACAACACCGTCTTCATCCCCCGACCCTCCTCCCAACCCAGACTCCTCCCAGTCTCAGAGAGAGGCCCCACCTCTTGGCCCTGACTCCGCCCTCAGTGAGCTGGAGGCAGTCAAAGAGAACAGCTGCTCCAATGGCCAGGTCCAGGAGAGGGACCAGGGCCAGGTTCCTTCCCTCCCTACCAGCCAATCAGAGGGGCCCTCAGCCGCTGGCGACTCCGAGGATCCCCACGTCCCAGATGAGGACCATGCCTATGCCCTGCCCACCCCCAACCTTACACCCACCAGAACGGGTGGTGCCCCCACCAACACCCCCACCACTCTCCTCCTGCCCAAGCTTAGGGACAAGGGTGTTCTACTATGCCCACCGAGTGTGGCTGGGCCTGGGGACATGGAGCCTGCTCTGAAGAGACGGTGCCTCCGCATCCGAGATCAGATCAAGTAGGGAAGGGAGGTAGGTGTCTCTTGTTACAACAGGTTTTTGGGACACTGTAACGCAATGGAGATGTTAGCATACCTAGAGAGGAATCTGAATGAGAAAGACAGAAGATGTGAAAATTAGGTAAAGGAACTTCCATAAAGATGAAATAAGATTAGAAGGCACAACACACACACACACACACACACACACACACACACACAGAACCCCGTAGGAAACAAGCCGACATCCAAATAAAGCACTGTCACTGTAACAGGCCCTGCCTGATGAGGCGATGCCTTTTCAAAGTGATTCTCACTTTCTCTCTGCTCTGCCCCTTCCTCTGGCCTAGCTATAACCCTAGAACTAACTGTCTGTCTGTCTGTCTGTCTGTCTGTCTGTCTGTCTGTCTGTCTGTCTGTCTGTCTGTCTGTCTGTCTGTCTGTCTGTCTGTCTGTCTCTTCCTCTGGCCTAGCTATAACCCTAGAACTGTTTGTCTGTCTGTCTGTCTGTCTGTCTGTCTCTTCCTCTGGCCTAGCTATAACCCTAGAACTGTTTGTCTGTCTGTCTGTCTGTCTGTCTGTCTGTCTGTCTGTCTGTCTGTCTGTCTGTCTGTCTGTCTGTCTGTCTCTTCCTCTGGCCTAGCTATAACCCTAGAACTGTCTGTCTGTCTGTCTGTCTGTCTGTCTGTCTGTCTGTCTGTCTGTCTGTCTGTCTGTCTGTCTGTCTGTCTGTCTCTTCCTCTGGCCTAGCTATAACCCTAGAACGGCTGCTGTCTGTCTGTCTGTCTGTCTGTCTGTCTGTCTCTTCCTCTGGCCTAGCTATAACCCTAGAACTGTCTGTCTGTCTGTCTGTCTGTCTGTCTGTCTGTCTGTCTGTCTGTCTGTCTGTCTGTCTGTCTGTCTGTCTCTCCTCTGGCCTAGCTATAACCCTAGAACTGTCTGTCTGTCTGTCTGTCTGTCTGTCTGTCTGTCTGTCTGTCTGTCTGTCTGTCTGTCTGTCTGTCTGTCTGTCTGTCTGTCTGTCTGTCTGCCCCTTCCTCTGGCCTAGCTATAACCCTAGAGCTGTCTGTCTGTCTGTCTGTCTGTCTGTCTGTCCCTTCCTCTGGCCTAGCTATAACCCAAGCTGTCTGTCTGTCTGTCTGTCTGTCTGTCTGTCTGTCTGTCTGTCTGTCTGTCTGCCTGTCTGCCCCTTCCTCTGGCCTAGCTGTAACCCTAGAGCTGTCTGTCTGTCTGCCCCTTCCTCCGGCCTAGCTGTAACCCTAGAGCTGTCTGTCTGTCTGCCTGCCCCTTCCTCTGGCCTAGCTGTAACCCTAGAGCTGTCTGTCTGTCTGCCCCTTCCTCTGGCCTAGCTGTAACCCTAGAGCTGTCTGTCTGTCTGCCCCTTCCTCTGGCCTAGCTGTAACCCTAGAGCTGTCTGTCTGTCTGCCCCTTCCTCTGGCCTAGCTGTAACCCTAGAGCTGTCTGTCTGTCTGTCCCTTCCTCTGGCCTAGCTGTAACCCTAGAGCTGTCTGTCTGTCTGCCCCTTCCTCTGGCCTAGCTGTAACCCTAGAGCTGTCTGTCTGGCTGCCCCTTCCTCTGGCCTAGCTGTAACCCTAGAGCTGTCTGTCTGTCTGCCCCTTCCTCTGGCCTAGCTGTAACCCTAGAGCTGTCTGTCTGTCTGCCCCTTCCTCTGGCCTAGCTGTAACCCTAGAGCTGTCTGTCTGTCTGCCCCTTCCTCTGGCCTAGCTGTAACCCTAGATCTGTCTGTCTGCCCCTTCCTCTGGCCTAGCTGTAACCCTAGATCTGTCTGTCTGCCCCTTCCTCTGGCCTAGCTGTAACCCTAGATCTGTCTGTCTGCCCCTTCCTCTGGCCTAGCTGTAACCCTAGATCTGTCTGTCTGCCCCTTCCTCTGGCCTAGCTGTAACCCTAGAGCTGTCTGTCTGTCTGCCCCTTCCTCTGGCCTAGCTGTAACCCTAGAGCTGTCTGTCTGTCTGCCCCTTCCTCTGGCCTAGCTGTAACCCTAGATCTGTCTGTCTGCCCCTTCCTCTGGCCTAGCTGTAACCCTAGATCTGTCTGTCTGCCCCTTCCTCTGGCCTAGCTGTAACCCTAGATCTGTCTGTCTGCCCCTTCCTCTGGCCTAGCTGTAACCCTAGATCTGTCTGTCTGCCCCTTCCTCTGGCCTAGCTGTAACCCTAGAGCTGTCTGTCTGTCTGTCCCTTCCTCTGGCCTAGCTGTAACCCTAGAGCTGTCTGTCTGTCTGCCCCTTCCTCTGGCCTAGCTGTAACCCTAGAGCTGTCTGTCTGGCTGCCCCTTCCTCTGGCCTAGCTGTAACCCTAGAGCTGTCTGTCTGTCTGCCCCTTCCTCTGGCCTAGCTGTAACCCTAGAGCTGTCTGTCTGTCTGCCCCTTCCTCTGGCCTAGCTGTAACCCTAGAGCTGTCTGTCTGTCTGCCCCTTCCTCTGGCCTAGCTGTAACCCTAGATCTGTCTGTCTGCCCCTTCCTCTGGCCTAGCTGTAACCCTAGATCTGTCTGTCTGCCCCTTCCTCTGGCCTAGCTGTAACCCTAGATCTGTCTGTCTGCCCCTTCCTCTGGCCTAGCTGTAACCCTAGATCTGTCTGCCTGCCCCTTCCTCTGGCCTAGCTGTAACCCTAGAGCTGTCTGTCTGTCTGCCCCTTCCTCTGGCCTAGCTGTAACCCTAGAGCTGTCTGTCTGTCTGCCCCTTCCTCTGGCCTAGCTGTAACCCTAGATCTGTCTGTCTGCCCCTTCCTCTGGCCTAGCTGTAACCCTAGATCTGTCTGTCTGCCCCTTCCTCTGGCCTAGCTGTAACCCTAGATCTGTCTGTCTGCCCCTTCCTCTGGCCTAGCTGTAACCCTAGATCTGTCTGTCTGCCCCTTCCTCTGGCCTAGCTGTAACCCTAGAGTAGTGAGGAGTGCCAGGTTACTGAAATTCTCTCTCTTTGGCGCCATTCTGTTTAGTGACCATGCGCATATTGTGTGACCCGTGTGTGTGTGTGTGTGTGTGTGTGTGTGTGTGTGTGTGTGTGTGTGTGTGTGTGTGTGTGTGTGCGCATGCGCTTTTGGTACTAATCCATTGTCTCCATTGCACCGGGCAAGTTCAATAAAACAGTGCTGTATTCAAATCCGTTTTGAACCCAGGTCTGGTGAGAAAGTATGTGTGTGTGTCTGTGAGTGAGGTCCACTGGTCAGCAGCTCACCAAACACACCACGCTGTGATATTAGGTTCTCGTATGAGCCTCCACTCTTCTGCCCCAGCCGTCGTTCTGGTGTTGTCGTGGAGACGGTGGCGATCGTCAGACTTGGCGGCGCTGTGGATTTGTGTGTGTTTGTGTGCTGTGAATATGAGAGCCAGCCCTCAGTGATAGAGCTCTGGGGCTTCAGAAAACGGAGCAGTAGAACCGGAGAGATCCGGTTCCGTGTGTCATCATAATGACTGGCCCAGGCCCCGGCTCTCGGTCTAGTGGTGTGGAATCTTCTCCTCTCATTAAGTAGCATTCTCTCATCTTCTCTCTCCTCTCCTCCCCTCTCCTCTCCTACCCTCTCATCTCTTCTCTCATCTCCCCTCTCCTCCCCTCTTCTCTCCGCTCTTCTTCTCTCCTCTCCTCTTCTCATTCTTTTCTCCTCTCCTCTCTTCTCTTCCCTCCTCTCCTCTCCTCTTCTCCTTTCCTCTTATCTCCCATTTCCTCTCATCTGCCATTTCCTTCTCTCTACTCACAGCTTCTTCTTCTTCTTCCTGTGAACCAGATGTTCTATGGAAGACATACAGTACATTACAGTAACAACCCTAACGACCAATCAGATTGGAACCCTCCTTACTTTCGACCAATCAGATTGTTCTCCGGTTTCCCCTTTCCAGATTGTTCATTCAAATGGTCCTGTTGCCACCCAGAGCTGTGTGTGATTATGTGCTCATGTTTCAGTTTTACATCCTGGGCTTAATGTACACATGATGACAGAAAAGGTTTTCATTTCCAGTTACCTCTACTTACTCCCTTTTCCCATCGCATATCAAAAACCTCGAAAGGTCAAGGGTCATCTTAATAAAAGATGGCTATTGGCAGAGAGTGATACATAACCCCATAACTGGTTTTAACTGGTTTAACGTATACTCCTAACAGTGACATGCCAGAAGTATTAAACGATTTGCTTTTGCAGAGAACGATGTCCCTGCTTCACCCTTTGTCATTTGTTGTGGTTTTGCGCGGTCCGCCGGTCCCCTTAGTAACCAATACATATGAAAATCACAGTGTGTTGCTAGCATTGCGCAGACGGATTTATTGCTTGGTGTTCTATGTAAGGGGAGCCGGTGTGTGTGTGTGTGTGTACATACGTGCACGCGTGCCCGTGTGTAATGGGAGCTGGGCTGCGTTCATAGTCGACTGATTTTAGTTTAGCACCTCACAGCGCCGAGGGGAATATGGTTATCTAGTTCCATTGTGTTCACTGCTAAAAGTCTTCTTAAAAAAACATTGAAGTATTTTAGCTCTGACAGAATCAACAGGCCAACTGGAGGATTGGAGGATTTCACCTCAGGAAATAGGCCGGTTTCGGCTCAGTTTTCCCTGCCTTTATTTGGGCTATTTTATTGCCATGCGGAAATGGATCCCTCCACATTGGTTTTTGCAGAGCGTTTGAAACTAAAACAGAGAGGGTCACAGGGAGTAGAGTTAGGGAGTACGGAGAGCAATGGCTTCTTGGCCCCTCGTATGTGTGCGTGTGTGTGTGTGTGTGTGTGTGTGTGTGTGTGTGTGTGTGTGCTCTTGTCCGCCTGTGCATTTTTACTCCCCAAAAAGTCCTGAAAATTCACGAAAACAGAGCTGTTTGTGTGTGTGTGGTGTGTCTGTGCATATATGTATGTGTGTGTGTGCATGTGTTCAGCACAGATGTTCTTGGTTTGATAGTGCCCTAAACCTCATTCTCACAGTGACTGGGTGGATTAAGGAAGGGAGGATTGATAGACGGCAGATCTAAGACTGTAATATGGATGTAAATGGAACTGAAATTGACATCTTTCTCGCTCTCATCCCTCCCTCCCTCTCTCCCTCTCCCTCCCCGTTTCTCTCCGTTTCTCTCTCTCTGTATGTGATGAACAGGCTCACTGTATAGCCGTGGCAGATCCAGTGCCCCGCCCTCTTGGGTACATCACCAGCACCAACGCCCTCCCTCCAACCCATTACTCAGCCAGTCAGCCACCTGGGAGATCAACCCCACCCTTTTGACCACGAGGTGCCAATCAAGGAAGCAGCCCAATGGGAGAAGCAGTCCAAGAGTTCAATGTGGACTTCCAGTACATTCACAGCACAAGAGTGAGTGTGTGTGTGTGTGTGTGTGTGTGTGTGTGTGTGTGTGTGTGTGTGTGTGTGTGTGTGTGTGTGTGTGTGTGTGTGTGTACGCTGTATGTACCTTTATGTGGCATTTCTGGACCTTCCCAAGGGACAGACAATTCCATCTCTGATCTCTCCCATAGTCCAGGAGCTTATGAAGCCAGCCCAAAGAGCCCACTCAGCCCAGTTCCCAGATAAAATCCTCAGCCATAGTCAGGGGCTCTACACTCCACTAGATGGTAGGCTGCTAGGCTACGATCATCAGCCTTGTGTGGTCTTCTCCAATGGAGCCTGAACCTGATCTCTTTCCTGGGGAAACGGTTTGTTTTCTCTGCCCGGCTCCACACAAAGAGCCACATTGTTCCTCTCCCCCATATCCCACACTGACTCTCCTACTCTGGTTTTGGGTTACCTGGCTAACAGGGGCTCAGGCTTCAGGAGGAGTTTGTCTTTTTAAATTGTTCTGTCTGACGGAGGGCCAGGAATATGTGTGTACCCTTCTCCTTCTTTCCTGTCCTTTCCACCCCGCAGTCCCCTCTCCAATAGTACACACACTAGTCCTAAAGTGCGACTCTGACACCAATTGCTTGTTAATGTCCTCTTCCCCTCCTATTTTCCCCCTCTAGGGATGGAGTCCCTTGGGGCAATGAAAAATAACTAACTGTAAACGATGTAATATGATAATGAAAGAGAGAGGGCGCAAGTCCCATATATCATGAAATCCACTATTTGTGACTTGCCTGAGACCGGAAGACTTGTGTCAGCTCCCCAAAACTAATGCCTAGGTTTTGGCTCAAAGGGCTAACACAGTCTTGTGGTGCGCCGGAGACCCAGCTTTCGAACCCAGTCATATGATTTACAACACTGACTCGGCCATGGGACAGAGGTAGAGCATTTCAGTGTCCAAACCCACCCACTCTGTTGACACTTTATTTTACTCAGATGACTCCTTTTGGTGGGTTTGGGCAGTCATGTTACCAGCCATGGTATTATTTTGAACTGTCAAAGGCTGCAAAAAGCAGCTATCAGTATTACAGTTTCCCCTAGCCTGGGGGTTCATAATGATGATACTAACTACAAGCCTGGTCTCAGATCTGTTCATGCTGTCTTGCCCACTCTTCTGGTCATTGTCATGCCAAACAGCACAAACAGATCTGGGATTAGCCTGAAAACGATCTAGTGGTAGCATCATCATCTGGAGGCCTTGCCAACACTCATCGTCACATTGTGATAATTCACTTTTAGTTTTTGCTTTACATAGACTTTGACTTTATATTAATTTATGAATGATGCCTTCGTAGATTTCCAGAAAGTGCTTTATTGATTTTTATTTTGATCCTGATTATTATACTGTATTTCTTTTGTGAAGATCTTACCAGTGTCCAAATGTTTTGTTTAAATTTGTCCACTAGAGTGCAGTGTCTGTCTTTGGAACATAGCAACTGCCTGTCTCATAAACCTTCTATCAATAACATAGACAATTGTTCATTCAACCATACATTTAGTGCCAATTATAAGTCTTGTCTTTTTTCATGACAGCCCAGTTTCAACAATGCCTCGATCTATGCCTCGATCCAGCCACAGAACATCACCTATTGCCATCACTATAGCCAAAGTAGAACATTGCCACAACCATAGAAATACAATTCCTAGAAGGATGTCCCCATTCAAGTCAATGAGGCCATAATGGGTCATTCTATTTCTATGGCCACAACAACATTGCCAAGTCATTGGCTGGAAAGTGGACTCCTTGCTGCGGGGGAGTGACCACACTGGCTTTCCAGGGTCTTTCTATAGTCATGACCTCGAATAGCCTCCTGACACACACACACTCCCCTCTCTCGCACACCCACACACACACACCCACCCACACACACACACACACACACACACACACACACACACTCCCCTCTCTCGCACACCCACACAAACACGCACACACATGCCTCTGCCATCTCAAAACTGCATTCCAAAAAGCACCTCAATCAGCATGTGTAACCATGGTGAAAAGTAGCTCATTCCAGTCAACATGCTCACCTTAGGTTATACCCTGTAGTGTCATTATAATCTTAGTCTGGCCAAGGGACTGTGTCAACAACTAGTATATGAGTCAGCGGTGGCGTCACCTGGCATCTCTCTATACTATCAGTCTTGTGATATCGGGGGTACTCCCCTAGCCATACCTTAGTGCAGTGTTTCCCAACCCTGGTCCTCCAGGACCCCCAACAGTACACAGTTTAGTTGTAGCCCTTGACAAACACACCTCATTCAACTCATTGAGGGCTTGATGATTAGTTGACAAATTAATCAGGTGTTCTTGTCCATGGTTACAATAAAAATGTGTACTGTTGGGGGTCCTGGAGGACCAGGGTGGGAAACACTGCTTTAGTGGCCAAGAAGTGAACAAAAAACTGCCATGCTATATTGCACATCTGCCTATAGTAACTAACTCAAACCCTAACCATATAGTATACTACACCTACAATTACTGTCCCTTACCTGTTTATTTAATACTTTGGGGGAAAATTGGGAAGAACAAAAAAATGCTAAGTTGTCTGAAACACATAGATTGTGGACTAGGGACACTCATTGAACATGTAGGGCACCATATAATTGACAATTCACAGATTGTTTGTATTTAGGCCTAAATGAATAGGATCAACTGGGAGCTGTTTGGTGGAAACCTATTTGTAAAGTGAATAAAGGCTATTCTGAGAACAACAACATCATGTGTTTTTCATGTCTGTTGTCATCGTTTACTTTGTATTACAGAACAAATATACTTTTCAATATAAAATGGTCCAAGTATAGCAACCAAGGTCAAAACTATTCACTGAAACGTTGTAACATCTGGATGTGGGATAGATAACATTCTCTCTGCCATACCTTGGTTGTATCCAAAATGTCACCTTATTCCCTATACAGTGCACAACTTTTGATCTGAGCCCTATGCCCTACTGTATATAGTGCATTGCTTTTGACCAGAGCCCACAATAGGGTTCAACTTGGGATGCAAGCCTTTATCTCAGTTAATGAAGTTGTTACAATTAAGCAATAACGCACGACGGGATGTGGTATATGGCCAATATACCACGGCTAAGGGCTGTTCATAGCACGACGCAAAGCGGAGTTGGCCATATACCACAAACGCCTGAGGTGCCTTATTGCTATTATAAACAGGTTACCAATGTAATTAGAGCAGTAAAAATAAATGCTTTGTCATTCCCATGGTATACGGTCTGATATACCACAGCTGTCAGCCAATCAGCATTCAGGGCTCGACCTCACCCAGTTTATACTTTAACACATTTGGCAGAATGACAGAATATCTGGTATGATTTATTATATAAATGTCTAGCATACTTTTACAACCTTTGTTTTGAATACAAATTCCAGCTTTGATTTGATAAAAATATACTGCTCAAAAAAATAAAGGGAACACTTAAACAACACATCCCAGATCTGAACGAAAGAAATAATCTTATTAAATACTTTTTTCTTTACATAGTTGAATGTGCTGCCAACAAAATCACACAAAAATAATCAATGGAAATCCAATTTATCAACCCATGGAGGTCTGGATTTGGAGTCACACTCAAAATTAAAGTGGAAAACCACACTACAGGCTGATCCAACTTTGATGTAATGTCCTTAAAACAAGTTAAAATGAGGCTCAGTAGTGTGTGTGGCCTCCACGTGCCTGTATGACCTCCCTACAATGCCTGGGCATGCTCCTGATGAGGTGGCGGATGGTCTCCTGAGGGATCTCCTCCCAGACCTGGACTAAAGCATCCGCCAACTCCTGGACGGTCTGTGGTGCAATGTGGCGTTGGTGGATGGAGCGAGACATGATGTCCCAGATGTGCTCAATTGGATTCAGGTTTGGGCCAGTCCATAGCATCAATGCATTCCTCTTGCAGGAACTGCTGACACACTCCAGCCACATGAGGTCTAGCATTGTCTTGCATTAGGAGGAACCCAGGGCCAACCGCACCAGCATATGGTCTCACAAGGGGTCTGAGGATCTCATCTCGGTACCTAATGACAGTCAGGCTACCTCTGGCGAGCACATGGAGGGCTGTGCGGCCCCCCAAAGAAATGCCACCCCACACCATGACTGACCCACCGCCAAACCGGTCATGCTGGAGGATGTTACAGGCAGCAAAACATTCTCCACGGCGTCTCCAGACTCTGTCACGTCTGTCACGTGCTCAGTGTGAACCTGCTTTCATCTGTGAAGAGCACAGGGCGCCAGTGGCGAATTTGCCAATCTTGGTGTTCTCTGGCAAATGCCAAACGTCCTGCACGGTGTTGGGCTGTAAGCACAACCCCCACCTGTGGACATCGGGCCCTCATACCACCCTCATGGAGTCTGTTTCTGACCGTTTGAGCAGACACATGCACATTTGTGGCCTGCTGGAGGTCATTTTGCAGGGCTCTGGCAGTGCTCCTCCTGCTCCTCCTTGCACAAAGGCGGAGGTAGCGGTCCTGCTGCTGGGTTTTTGCCCTCCTACGGCCTCCTCCACGTCTCCTGATGTACTGGCCTGTCTCCTGGTAGCGCCTCCATGCTCTGGACACTACGCTGACAGACACAGCAAACCTTCTTGCCACAGCTCGCATTGATGTGCCATCCTGGATGAGCTGCACTACCTGAGCCACTTGTGTGGGTTGTAGACTCCGTCTCAAGCTACCACTAGAGTGAAAGCACCGCCATCATTCAAAAGTGACCAAAACATCAGCCAGGAAGCATAGGAACTGAGAAGTGGTCTGTGGTCACCACCTGCAGAACCACTCCTTTATTGGGGGTGTCTTGCTAATTGCCTATAATTTCCACCTGTTGTCTATTCCATTTGCACAACAGCATGTGAAATTTATTGTCAATTAGTGTTGCTTCGTAAGTGGACAGTTTGATTTCACAGAAGTGTGATTGACTTGGAGTTACATTGTGTTGTTTAAGTGTTCCCTTTATTTTTTTGAGCAGTGTATATAAAATCTATAGAATGCCATTAAAAGCGGTATAAATCAATAACTAATTCAAAGTTTGTCACAGAAACATAAAACTAGGTATGATTTATTCTATAAATGTCTAGTAAACTTTTACAACATTTTATTTGAGTAAACATTCTAGTTCTGATTTGATAGAAATACATAAAATCTATAAAATGTCATTTAAAGCTATATAAATCAATAACCTTTTCACAGATTTTGACAGAAGAATCAAACTAGGTATGATTTATTCTATAAATGTATAGCATACTTTTACAACCTTTTGTTTTGAGTAAACATTACAGTTTTGATTTGATAGAAATACATACAATCTATAAAATGCCATTAAAAGCGGTATAAATCAATAACTAATTCAATGTTTTTCACAGAAACATCAAACAAGGTATGATTTATTCTATAAATGTCTAGCATACTTTTACAACCTTTAGTTTTGAGGAAAAAAATTACATTTAGGATTTTATGGAAATACATAAAATCTATAAGATCGCCATTTAAAGCGGTATAAAGTGGCTGCTGCCAACATACTGACTCAACTCCAGCCACTTTAATAATGGAAAAATGGATGTAATAAATGTATCACGAGCCACTTTAAACAATGCCACTTCATATAATGTTTACATACCCTACATTACTCATCTCATATGTACATACTGTACTCTATACCATCTACTGCATCTTGCCATCTTGATGTAATGTATCACTAGCCACTTTAAACAATGCCACTTTTATATGTTTACATAACCTACATTACTCATCTCATATGTATATACTGTACTCTATACCATTTACTGCATCTTGATGTAATGTATCACTAGCCACTTTAAACAATGCCACTTTTATATGTTTACATATCCTACATTACTCATCTATGTATATACTGTACTCTATACCATCCACTGCATCTTGCCTATGCCGTTCTATTCCATCACTCATTCATATATTTTTTTTAATGTACATATTCTTATTCATTCCTTTACACTTGTGTGTATAAGGTAGTTGTTGTGAAATTGTTAGGTTAGATTACTCGTTCGATATTACTGCATTGTCGGAACTAGAAGCACAAGCATTTCGCTACACTCACATTAACATCTGCTAACCATGTGTATGTGACAAATAAAATTTGATTTCATTTGAAATCAATAACTAATTCACTGTTTGACACAGAAACATCAAACTTCATATGATTTATTCTATAAATGTCTAGCATACTTTTACAACCTTTGTTTTGAGTAAACATTACAGTTTTGAATTGATATAAATACATACAATCTATAAGATGCCATTTAAAGCGATATAAATCAATAACTAATTCGCTGTTTGACACAGAAACATCGTATGACTTATTCTATAAATGTCTAGCATACTTTTACAACCTTTTGTTTTGAGTAAACATTCCAGTTTTGATTTGATAGAGGGCATGTGGTCAAAGTTCTAACCAGTCTGTTGTACCCTATTAGAAGGGGCCTGGCATAAAATTCTGCATCTTCAGTCATATCAAATTAAATTACAGGAAAAAACTACGGGACGAAGGGGTCAGGCCTGACTAACAAAAAAGACAGGTGGATGGATTAACATGAACCTTCCACAGTGGAGATGAGGAAAACTAAGAGTGAACCACAACATACACTACCATTCAAAAGTTTGGGCTCACTGTTTTTGAAAGAAAAGCACATTTTTTTGGTCCATGAAAGTAACATCAAATTGATCATAAAGTGTAGACAATGTTAATGTTGTAAATGACTATTGTAGCTGGAAACGTCAGATTTTTGGGGGAATATCTACATATGCATACAGAGGGCCATTATCAGCAACCATCACGCCTGTGTTGCAATGGCACGTTGTGTTAGCTAATCCAAGTTTATCATTTTAAAAGGCTAATTGATCATTATAAAACCCTTCTGGACGAAATAATTCTGCCAATGTGAGCCTATGAGGACCTTGTGGATCAGATTTACCATTGTACCCACTGATCAAACATATAACAGACAGACACTGCTAAAAAGGGGTTGTTTGTGATATCTACACTCAGTTGCCACTTTATTAGGTTCGCCATCCTATTCCCGAAAAATAAATTGCTCCTACATACAGTTGAAGTGGGAAGTTTACATACACCTTAGCCAAATACATTTAAACTCAGTTTTTCACAATTCCTGACATTTAATCCTGGAAAAAATCCCTGTCTTCGGTCAATTAGGATCACCACTTTATTTTAAGAATGTGAAATGTCAGAACAATAGTAGAGAGAATGATTTATTTCAGCTTTTATTTCTTTCATCACATTCCCAGTGGGTCAAACGTTTACATACACTCAATTAGTATTTGGTAGCATTGCCTTTAAATTGTATAACTTTGGTAAAACATTTTGGGTAGCCTTCCACAAGCTTCCCATAATAAGTTGGGTGAATTTTGGCCCATATCTCCTGACACAGCTGGTGTAACTGAGTCAGGTTTGAAGGCCTCCTTGCTCCCACAACCTTTTTCAGTTCTGCCCACACATTTTCTATAGGAATGAGGTCAGGGCTTTGTGATGGCCACTCCAAGACCTTGACTTTGTTGTTCTTAAGCCATTTTGCCACAACTTTGGAAGTATGCTTGGTGTCATTGTCCATTTGGAAAACCCATTTGCGATCAAGCTTTAACTTCCTGACTGATGTCTTGAGATGTTGCTTCAATATATCCACACAATTTTCCATCCTCATGATGCCATCTACTGTATAAAGTGCACCAGTCCCTATTGCAGCAAAGCACCCCCACATCATGATGCTGTCACCCCCGTGCTTCACCGTTGGGATGGTGTTCTTCGGCTTGCAAGCCTCCCCCTTTTTCCTCCAAACATAACGATGGTCATTATGGCCAAACAGTTCTATTTTTGTTTCATCAGACCAGAGGACATTTCTCCAAAAAGTATGATCTTTGTCCCCATGTGCAGTTGCAAACCATAGTCTAACTTTTTATAGACGGTTTTGGAGCAGTGGCTTCTTCCTTGCTGAGCGGCCTTTCGGGTTATCTCGTTATAGGACTCGTTTTACTGTGGATATAAATGCTTTTATACTTGTTTCCTCCAGAATCTTCACAAGGTCCTTTGCTGTTGTTGTGGGATTGATTT
Organism: Salmo salar; assembly: GCF_965601325.2. Taxonomy (NCBI): domain Eukaryota; kingdom Metazoa; phylum Chordata; class Actinopteri; order Salmoniformes; family Salmonidae; genus Salmo; species Salmo salar. Next base: position 32,368,381 of record NC_138305.1, read on the forward strand.
GCACTCTTTGCACCAAAGTACGTTCATCTCTAGGAGACAGAACGCATCTCCTTCCTGAGCGGTATGACAGCTGCGTGGTCCCATGGTGTTTATACTTGCGTACTACTGGCTGTACAGATGAACGTGGTACCTTCAGGTGTTTGGAAATTGCTCCCAAGGATGAACCAGACTTGTGGAGGTCTACCATTTTTTTCTGAGGTCTTGGCTGATTTCTTTTGATTTTCCCATGATGTCAAGCAAAGAGGCACTGAGTTTGAAGGTGAGCCTTGAAATACATCCACAGGTACACCTCCAATTGACTCAAATTATGTCAATTAGCCTATCAGAAGCTTCTAAAGCCATGACATAATTTTATGGAATTTTCCAAGTAGTTTAAAGGCACAGTCAACTTAGCGTTGACTGTGGTCATCCCGCTCTTCAAAGGGGGAGACACTCTAGACCCAAACTGCTACAGACCTATATCTATCCTACCCTGCCTTTCTAAGTCCTTCAAAAGCCAAGTTAACAAACAGATTACCGACCATTTCGAATCCCACCGTACCTTATCCGCTATGCAATCTGGTTTCAGAGCTGGTCATGGGTGCACCTCAGCCACGCTAAAGGTCCTAAACAATATCATAACCGCCATCGATAAGAGACGCCACTACAGCCTGGGGTTTGATCTCAGGCTGTGTCATGGACGTGACCGGAAGTCTCATAGGGCGGCGCACAATTGGCAGTTAGGTGAGGGTTTGGATGGTGGGGCTTTCCTTGGATCATCGCGCTCTAGCAACTCCTTGTGGCGGGCCAGGTACCTGCAAGCTGACTTCAGTCGAACGATGTTTCCTCCGACACATTGGAGCAGCTGGCTTCCGGGTTAAGCAAGCAGCGTGACTTTGGTGGCTCCTATTTCGGAGGACGCATGTTTCGGAAGGACAGTACTGTGCAGCCGTATTCATCGACCTGGCCAAGGCTTTCGACTCTGTCAATCACCACATTCTTATCGGCAGACTCAACAGCCTTGGTTTCTCAAATGATTGCCTTGCCTGGTTCACCAACTACCTCTCTGATAGAGTTCAGTGTGTCAAATCGGAGGGCCTGTTGTCCGGACCTCTGGCAGTCTCAATGGGGGTGCCACGGGTTCAATTCTCAGGCCAACTCTCTTCTCTGTATACATCAATGATGTCACTCTAGCTGCTGGTGATTCTCTGATACACCTCTATGCAGACGACACCATTCTGTATAACTCTGGCCCTTCTTAGGACACTGTGTTAACTAACCTCCAGACGAGCTTCAATGCCATACAACTCTCCTTCCGTGGCCTCCAACTGCTCTTAAATGCAAGTAAAACTAAATGCATGCTCTTCAACCAATCGCTGCCCGCACATGCCTGCCCGTCCAGCATCACTACTCTGGACGGTTCTGACTTAGAATATGTGGACAACTACAAATACCTAGGTGTCTGGTTAGACTGTAAACTCTCCTTCCAGACTCACATTAAGCATCTCCAATCCAAAATTAAATCTAGAATCGGCGTCCTATTTCGCAAAAAAGCATCCTTCACTCATGCTGCCAAACATACCCTCGTAAAACTGACTATCCTACCGATCCTCGACTTCGGCGATGTCATTTACAAAATAGCCTCCAACACTCTACTCAACACATTGGATGCAGTCTATCACAGTGCCATCCGTTTTGTCACCAAAGCCCCATATACAACCCACCACTGCGACCTGTATGCTCTCGTTGGCTGGCCCTCACTTCATACTCATCGCCAAACCCACTGGCTCCAGGTCATCTACAAGTCTCTGCTAGGTAAAGCCCCACCTTAATTCAGCTCACTGGTCACCATAGCAGCACCCACCTGTAGCACGCACTCCAGCAGGTATATCTCACTGGTCACCCACAAACCTTTCCTTCCAGTTCTCTGCTGCCAATGACTGGAACAAACTGCAAAAATCACTGAAGCTGGAGACTCATATCTCCCTCACTAGCTTTAAGCACCAGCTGTCAGAACAGCCCACAGATCACTGCACCTGTACACAGCCCATCTGTAAATAGCCCATCCAGCAACCTCATCCCCATACTGTATTTATTTATTTATCGTGCTCCTTTGCACCCCAGTATCTCTACTTGCACATTCATCTTCTGCACATGTCAGGTGTGTGCATACTGGTAGCGAAGTCAGGTGCAGGAGAGCAGAGATTTGTGAACAGGCAACCTGGTGGGTGAGGCGCAGGGCGATCCGGCCGGCGAAACTCACGCAGCAGTTCAGGGTCCAATACATCAGCCACCGGAACCCAACACCTCTCCTCCGGACCGTACCCCTCCCACTCCCCGAGGTACTGAAGGCCCCTCGCCCGACGCCTCGAATCCAGGATGGAACGGACGGAGTACGCCGGGGCCCCCTCGATGTCCAGAGGGGGCGGAGGAACCTCCCGCACCGCAGACTCCTGGAGTGGACCAGCCACCACCGACCTGAGGGGAGACACATGGAACGAGGGGTTAATATGGTAATCGGGGGGAAGCTGTAACCTGTAATATACCTCGTTCAGTCTCCTCAGGACTTTGAATGGCCCCACAAACCGCGGGCCCAGCTTCCGGCAGGGCAGGCGGAGGGGCAGGTTTCGGGTCGAGAGCCAGACCCTGTCTGGACCGCAGAAACCTGCCCACATCCTGGTTCACTCTCTCCACCTGCCCATTACTCTCGGGGTGGAAACCTGAGGTGAGGCTGATCGAGACCCCCAAACGTTCCATGAACGCCCTCCAGACTCTCGAAATGAACAGGGGACCTCGATCAGACACTATATCCTCAGGCACCCCGTAGTGCCGGAAGACGTGTGTTAACAGGGCCTCCGCAGTTTGTAGGGCCGTAGGGAGACCGGGCAGAGGGAAGAGACGACAGGACTTAGAGAAGCGATCCACAACGACCAGGATTGTGGCGTTCATCCACCTCTGGCCTGCTCGCCTCCCTACCTCTGCGGAAGCACAGTTCCCGCTCAGCCCAGTCAAAACTGTTCGCTGCTCTGGCACCCCAATGGTGGAACAAGCTCCCTCACGACGCCAGGACAGCGGAGTCAATCACCACCTTCCAGAGACACCTGAAACCCCACCTCTTTAAGGAATACCTGGGATAGGATTATGTAATCCTTCTAACCGCCCACCCTCCTCCCCAAAAAAGATATAGATGTACTATTGTAAAGTGGTTGTTCCACTGTATATCATAAGGTGAATGCACCAATTTGTAAGTCGCTCTGGATAAGAGCGTCTGCTAAATGACGTAAATGTGAAAATGTAAACACAACAATAACGTCTAATGTAACTGGCCCCTCTAACTGTACAACTGGCCCCAGCTTGCCCCCCCCCCCCCCCCCCCCAGTTGAAATGGTCTAGAACCGCCACTGGTGCCGAACTGTTTTGCTTTATCTTGGCCAGGTCGCAGTTGTAAATGAGAACTTGTTCTCAACTAGCCTACCTGGTTAAATAAAGGTGAAATTATTTGTATTTTTTTTTAAAGTGTATGTAATCTTCTGACCCACTGGAATTGTGATACAGTGAATTATAAGTGAAATAATCTGTCTGTAAACAATTGTTGGAAAAATTACTTGTGTCATGCACAAAGTAGATGTCCTTACCGACTTGCCAAAACTATAGTTTGTTAACAAGAAATTTGTGGAGGGGTTGAAAAACGAGTTTAATGACTCCAAACTATGTGTATGTAAACTTCTGACTTCAACTGTATACCAAATCCATAAAGGTTATGTATTTCTATCAAGTCAAAACTGGAATTTTTCCCAAAACAAAGGTTGTAAAAGTATGCTAGACATTTATAGAATAAATCATACCTAGTTTGATGTTTCTGTGACAAACGGTGAATTAGTTAATGATTTATACAGCTTGAAATTGCAGTTGATAGATTGTATGTATTTCTATCAAATCAAAACTGAAATTTGTATTCAAAACAAATGTTGGAAAAGTATGATAGACATTTATATAATAAATCATATCTAGTTTGATGATTCTATGACAAACGGTGAATTAGTTATTGATTTTTACATTTGTAAATGTTTTTTGGCGAATGTCTGTTGAATGTCCGAATGTGTGAATATAAAACCAACTTTACCTCGGGTCTTTATGAGAACGAGCTGATCCAGTAGTCTAAAGCCAATAGCTACTAAAGACTATTATTATAGTCACCAATAAGACAGTGACTATAATAATTCGTTTGCACCGCAAATGTGTCATCGGCTATGTATAGGTTCGTCAGAGAAGACACAGGCTAGTTACATGGCGACATCAGCATTCCAAAAATACTGGAAGTTGTGGCGAGCTCGGGCTGCGACTGTAAAAGAGATCAATGAGATAAGAGGAGAGGAATTCATGTTTCACTGAGTGCTTGTGGGTAACGATGTTCTGGGTTGTTCAGAGGACTGAATGTATGTGACGGGTGAAGACACCGAATAGAAGTTCTCGGTGAGCCTATTTCAATGAAGAAACTTGACATTTACAGCGACAAAATCCACGAGTCATGCTAGCGGAGTTCAGGAGTTTGAGATCCGACGATTTGGAACAGCGCGCCTAACCTGGGATCTGGATGAGTCCGTTTTAACTGGGAGATTCTGTCGGCATTTGAGTAGGAAGACGCTCTTTAATGTCGAATAATATGCAGCGAAAACTCTGGCAATAAATTATTAACCAATTCATACCGTCAAAACAACGCTTGTTCAGCTTAGTTATCAGTTTATCGTTCAGCCAACCAGCAGCAAAATAGCGAGCGCTGCCCTACGGTGTTAAAGGGACACCGCAGGTATTGACCAAGTTGTTGTGACATTTAAAGTTACCGTCACATGCCATTGTCGGACCTGGACTGACGAAATTGCCATCATGTCGTCCGGAGCGGAGAAGAGGCTGGACACCCGGCTGAAAAAGTTGGAATCGCTGATCAGAGACCCGAAGTCGGCATTAAACTTGGAGATTTTACTGGTAAGTTTTTAACAACAGGACAACACAACTGTCAGAGAGGAGCAGCATGGATTTGCAGTAGCATATCGGCCATCTATGAGTAGCTGATCAGTCAAACGTCCAACTAATCTATTAGATGATGGTGGACATTTTTCCTCTTTATCTTGGCTATTCAGGGATTTTGCCCCCAGGGTTAATTCACTCTTATAACATCTTGTGGGTGTGTAAAGCACATGTCAATACTTTAGTCCAATACAGTACACAACCGTCACAAATGTTTTGCTATCAACCGATACAACTATAGTGATTTAGATTGAACAGAGCCTGAAGAAATAAGGTTCCCATCATCTTGCTCTCCCCTCATACTAGAGGGAAGATTGCACTTCGTTGCATCAGATGTATGGGACACAGATCTGAAAATCTGGATCCAAGAGTAGGCCTATTTGCTAAATCACCCTGTAGTAGGCTCAGGTGTTAAAGTACAAGAGGTGAGCAACCACCCATGTTTGTCTCCCTGACAGCTAGCAACCTCCTCTGCTTGGACAAGCCCCTTGTGACCACCTGGCTGGCGGCCATTTTAGAACTTGACCTATCAAGGAATGCACCGCCAATCTCTCAGAAAGCAACCTTGTGTGGATGCAGCTCATTGTTAGCTGTTGTCAGGCGATAGGGGAGTCCCTAGGTTTTTGTTCTAGCGTGTTATCAGTGCATTCATTTGATTTAACCTCAGCACACACCCCTTAGCCTCAGGCAGTGGCCTAATGCCCTGAATCTATGGTATTTTCAGGGTTTTGGATCATAAAAAACATGCTCAGTAGGCCTCTATAACGTCTCGACTATAATTTACCTATAATACAGTCAGGCATTTTTTTGTTTGTTGTTGGCACACTTCATTTGCTAACCAATGAAGCGCTTTAAAATAATTCACAGAAAAATGTCTAGACTGGATGAACATGTTTTTCTAGATGAACATGTACTCACTATCCATTCCCATCATTCCATGTCTATTTCAGTTCACAGATGTGACGCTTTACTTGAGGAAATGGTTTAGGAATACACCTCCGTTTTGGATTCAACCCCCCCCCCATAACTCCCATGAGCGGATTTAACAGGTTTTGAATAAACAGATTATGTGTAGGCAGATTACGGAAGAAACAGATTAGCTGTTGAATAAGACCTGATCCTAGATCAGCACTTCTACATAGAGTCCCCAGAGGATCTACTCTTGAGTGGTTGGTTGAGGTTGGTTGTAATTCAAAAAGTGTCATGTGCTGCCCAGACACTGATAACAAACCCATACTTTATCCACAACATCAGCATACTGCAAGTAGAGGGATTGGCAGTTTGTTGTGGTACACCCAGCACATATGATGATATAGTGTATGACCTTAGTAGCTACATGATAATGGAAGCTACCAGAAAGTATATCAGAGGAAGCTATTGAATGGATATGCCTATAAATCTTCTTCCATTTTAAAGGGACACGTCAGGATTTTTGCAATGAAGCCATTTATCTACTTCCCCAGAGTCAGTTAGCAACTTTGAAGGAAGCTTAATAAGGGAAAGGGGGATACCTAGTCAGTTGTCCAACTGAATGTATTCAACGGAAATATGTCTTCCGCATTTAACCCCAACCCCTCTGAATCAATGCGGTGCTAAGTGGTAGCATGCTAGGCATCCACTATAGGTTTCAATCATTGTGTAACTGCTGATGATGGAGATGCGGAGAAGAAACCACATTAGGCTATTTGAGAGTGACGCAACCTAATGGTCTTTTGTGAAAATGAGGACACATCCAAAAGTACCTGCTTAAGGGAATAATTGTGTTGTTATTTTGGGTTGTCATGAGTCACCGTGAGAGGAAGGCCAATTGAAACCCTCACAATAGACCAATAGTGTGAGCTCACTAGATCGTAATCTAGGACTGTCATGGATCCAAATATGGGCATTGTATTTTACACTATAGGCTTGTTGCTATTCCAACTATGCTAAGCCTCTCTTATTCAACCATTCCTAAATGAAGTTGTTTTTTTACAATGATAATACATGTTTATTGTGATCAATTAATCAATTATCCCTCAATCCGCCTCACTTAGTTAAAGGAATAGGTTGGGATTTTGGCAATTAAGCCAATGCTAGCTGATCCCTTAGACTTTCAGTCATTGTTTGGGGACCAGCATGCCTCATTGTTAGCCCTACAGAGCTGGGTCCTTTTCAATAAGGCACAGCATAGCAAAACATTTCACAACAGAACACTAAAATCGTTGTTCTTATTGGACAAGTTCAGATAGCAGTACATCCCAGTTTCATTCTTTATCAAAACGTTTTCACCCAACTAGCCTAAACACTAACCTGTTTTTGTATCGTCCAGTGCCCTCATATCACTAAGTTTACCCAACTGATAGCTTACCGCTCTTGTGATTTTAAAAAGATAGTTAGAAATTAAACTTCCTTCAAACTGCACGCAGAGACCTATAAATCGTATCCATGAGTTCATCTGACTCTGCCAAAATCTCAAACTATCCCTTTAAATCACAAGAGCGGTAGGCTATCAGCTGATTCAACTTAGTGATATGAGGGCACTGGATGATACCAAAACAGGCTAGTGTCTACGCTAGTTGGCTGACAACCTTTTGTTGAAAAGTGAAACTGGGATGCACTGCTATCTGAACTTGTCCAATAAGACCGCAAAATGTTTTGCTAATGTTTTGCTATGCTGTGCCTTACTGAACAAGTCTCTGTAGAAGGCCTAAAAGTGAGTCATGCTGGCCCCCGCTGCAGGGCACCACACCTCAGGAAGCTGAAAGCACATCCTGGCATTGAGCATGGAGATAACCCACCCTGACCACACAGTACTATTTCCTGTTTGTTTACGCTTGTTTTGGTGTAGTCGCTGGCACTCATCGTTTGTGAGGAAAACAAGCAGGAATACATTTCAATGAGATGTGTGTCTCCTGAGTAAGTTTACAAGTCTGCTTGTCCCTGTATTTGTTTTATATATTCATCTTGCATTCAGTCAAAATGTACAGACAGGCCTGGAAGGAGGTTTGTGAGGGAAATGTGATAGCGATAAAACTTGAAGGGTCAAATCCTAAAGCATGAAACGCACAGAGAATCTGACTGCCGATAGGTACTACCACAGAGACCTTTCCTTCTCTTGCTAGAACAAAAGACGTACCTGCTGCAAATCAGAGAGCACTTCAACCTCTACTTGGGGGAGATGACAAGAATGACAAGAAAAAGGAAGAGGGCACTTTTTCCGGTCTAAACCACCCACCTTTTCATCAGAATTATAAAACTATAAAGCTGCATAATGCATTTATTTTTTCTAGAACAAGTCTTTACATCTTTTTTACATATAGCTAAGGAGTTTTGTGCTCAAATAGTTTTTTTTTGTTAGCTTTGATAATGTGCCCTAGCTTATTAGTTAGCTAGCTAATGCTAGCTTGTTAACAGGCAGTCGCGCAGACTTTATATGAAACAAATGGGGTGGTAAGTGCAGCACATTGCAAACAATACTAAATGCTTTACCAAGCTAGCTATCTGGCCACTGTAGTAATATTATGATTAAATCTCAATGGATTTCCATGAAGCAGCTGCCCGTAGCCGGCTGCCGAGAGTCAATGAGGGGCGGCAGGTAGCCTAATGGTTAGAGCATTGGCCAGTAACCGAAAGGTTGCTAGATCGAATCCCCGAGCTGACAAGGTAAAAATCTGTCGTTCTGCCCCTGAACAAGGCAGTTAACCCACTGTTCCTAGGCCGTCATTGTAAATAAGAATTTGTTCTTAACTGACTTGCCTAGTTAAATAAAGATAAAATAAAAAATGCAGTGTCTTTTACTTTACCTAGCTAGCACATTAACCATTTAGCTAATGTTAGCCTGCTAGCTAAAAATGTATCTATGTGATGATGGAAGGTGAGATTGTTTGTCATCTTGCTAGCTAGTTACAGTGCCTTCGGAAAGTATTCAGACCCCTTCACTTTTTCCACATTTTGATACGTGCCTTATTCTAAAATTCATTAAATAAAACAATGTTCTCATCCATCTACACACAATACCCCATAATGACAAAGCAAAAACAGGTTTTTAGAAATTAACACATTTATTAAAAGCAAAAAACAGAAAAGCCTTATTTACATAAGTATTCAAACCCTTTGCTATGAGACTGGGAATTGAGCTCAGATTCATCATGTTTCCATTGATCATCCTTGATGTTTCTACAACTTGAGTGCAGTCCACCTGTGGTAAATTCAATTGTTTGGACATGATTTGGAAAGGCACACACCTGTCTATATAAGGTCCCACAGTTGACAGTGCATGTCAGAGCAAAAACCAAGCTATGAGATCAAAGGATTTGTCCGTTGAGCTCAGAGACAGGATTGTGTCGAGGCACAGATCTGGGGAAGGGTACCAAAGCATTTCTGCTGCATTTGAAGGTCCCCAAGAACACAGTGGCCTCCATCATTCTTAAACCTCTTCAGCGTCTGATCCCGTTAGCGGGATCAAAATCCAGCGAAAAATCATATCGCCAATTAGCATTAAAAAAAATCATAATTTAAAAAAAAATATATATATATATTTTTTTTTTATAGATACACCTCTCCTGAATCGACCCACGTCGTCCGATTTCAAAAAGGTTTTACAGGAAAAGCAAATCATTAGATTATATTAGATGAGTCCATCGTAAAAAGCAGCTTCATAGCCATTTTCCGACCAACCACTTGCATCACATATAATCAAAAAACAGCTAAATGCAGCACTAACCTTTTACAAACTTCATCAGATGGCACCCCTAGGACATCATGTTATACAATGCATGCATTCTTTTGTTCAATAAAGGTCATATTTATATATAAAAACAGCATTTTACATCTCTGTCTGAGGTTGACTACATAATTTCCCCTCAAAAGCGTCCCGGTAAACAATGCTACATTTCCCTAAATTACTATCCTATAACGATTTTTTAAATGTATATTGTCAATCTAACATTTATAGATGAATATCTCTTGAGAACACCCGTCATACCAGATTTTAAATTAACTTTACTGGGTAATCACACTTTGCGATAAAAGGAGATGCGATACTCAGAAAATTAGCCATCTTGGAAAGAATCGCATGTCACATCTCATCTTGTATAATATTGTCAATAATCGCCTACCTTTAGTTGTCTTCATCAGAAAGCATCCCAGGTCCACAACAGATGTATTTTTGGTCAAAAAGTCCATACTTCACGTTCCATTAGCCTGATGTTGGTAGCGCGTCCTATGGCTCTCTCCAAGCTCAGGTCTGAAGTTCAGAATAAATGCAATGCTCGCGCATGTAGGTTCGTTCAAACATGTCAAACGTTGTATAAAATAAATCTTCAGGGCCTCTAACACCAAGAGAGCCAATAAGATTCGAGGGGGATGATGTCATGGCCTTTAAAACCGTATCCAAAGGTGGGGGCAGACATGGCCGCCGGCGTCATAATGGTGATGGCCCATCCCCTGTGACCAATTTCAAACTCGTGTCATTCACTGAGTTTTGACTCTATAAGGCTCAAACCACTGTGAAAGGACTGGCGACATCTAGTGGAAGCAATAGGAAGTGCTCAATGAACCATTGTTAACGGTGTGATTAATAAGGAAAGATGAGAAGTCGAGTCCACAATTCAGAATTCCACTTCCTGTTTCAATCGGTCTCGGGGTTTTGACTGCCATTTGAGTTCTGTTATACTCACAGACACCATTCAAACAGTTTTAGAAACTTTAGAGTGTTTTCTATCCATATATAATAAGTATATGCATGCCCTATCTTCTGAGTTTGATTAGTAGGCCGTTGAAAATGGGAACGATTTTTTTTCAAAATGCGCTGTGGCGCCCCCTATCCTACGGTATCCTCAAGAGGTTTTAACCTGGAAGAAGTTTGGAACCAAGTTTGGAACCACCAAGAGTCTTCCTAGAGCTGGTCAAACTGAGCAATCGGGGGAGAAGGGCCTTGGTCAGGGAGGTGAGCAAGAACCCGACGATCACTCTGACAGAGCTCTAGAGTTCCTCTGTGGCGATAGGAGAACCTTCCAGAAGGACAACCATCTCTGCAGTACTCCACCAATCAGGCCTTTATGGTAGAATGGTCAGACAGAAGCCACTCCTCAGTAAAAGGCACATGACAGCCCGCTTGGAGTTTGCCAAAAGGCACCTAAAGGACTCTCAGACCATGAGAAACAAGATTCTCTGGTCTGATGAAACCAAGATTAAACTCTTTGGCCTAAATGCCAAGCATCACGTCTGGAGGAAACCTGGCACCATCCCTACGGTGATGCTTGGTGGTGGCAGCATGCTGTGGGGATGTTTTTCAGCGGCAGGGACTGGGAGACTAGTCAGGATCCAGGCAAAGATGAACTGAGCAAAGTACAGAGATCCTTGATGAAAACCTGCTCCAGAGTGCTCAGGACCTCAGACTGGGGCGACACTTCACCTTCCAACAGGACAACGACCCTAAGCACACAGCCAAGACAACACAGGAGTGGCTTCAGGACAAATGTTTGAATGTCCTTGAGTGTCCCAGCCCAAGTCAGGACTTGAACCCGATCGAACATCTCTGGAGAGGCCTGAAAATATTTGTGCAATAACGCTCCCCATCCAACCTGACCGAGCTTGAGAGGATCTGTAGAGAAGAATGGGAGAAACTCCCCAAATACAGGTATGCCAAGCTTGTAGCGTCATACCCAAGAATACTCGAGGCTATAATCGCTGCCAAATGTGCTTCAACAAAGTACTGAGTAAAGGGGGTCTGAATACTTATGTAAATGTTATATTTCAGTTTTTTTATGTATAATAAATGACCAAAAATGTCAAGCAGTTTTTGCATTGTCATTATGGGGTATTGTGTGTTGTGATGGGGGGGGGGGGGGGGGGGAAACAATGTAATACTTTTTCAAATAAGGCTGTAACCTAACAAAGTGGAAAAAGTCAAGGGGTCTGAATAGTTTCCGAAGGCACTGTATATATTTTATTTATTTAACCAGGTAAGCTAGTTGAGAAGAAGTTCTCATTTACAACTGCGACCTGGCCAAGATAAAGCAAAGCAGTGCGACACAAACAACAACAGAGTTACACATGGAATAAACGAGCGTACAGTCAATAACAAAATAGAAAAAGTGTGTGTATGTGTGTGTGTGTGTGTGTGTGTGTGTGTATATATATATATACACACACACACACACGTGTGCAAAGTAATTACAATTTAGCAGATTCACTCTGGAGTGATAGATGAGCAGATGATAATGTGCAAGTAGTGATATTGGTGTTCAAAAGAGCAGAAAAAGAAATAAAAACAATATGGGGATGAGGTCGGTGGATTGGGTGGGCTATTTACAGATGGACTATGTACAACTGCAGCGATCGGTTAGCTGCTCAGATAGCTCATGTTTAAAGTTAGTGACAGAAATGTATGTCTCCAGCTTCAGCAATTTCTGCAATTCGTTCCAGTCAGTGGCAGCAGAGAACTGGAAGGAAAGGCGGCCAAAGGAGGTGCTGGATTTGGGGATGACCAGTGATATACCAGCTGGAGCGCATGCTACGGGTGGGTGTTGTTATCGTGACCAGTGAGCTGAGGTAAGGCGGAGCTTTACCTAGCATAGATTTATAGATGACCTGGAGCCAGTGGGTCTGGCGACGAATTTGTAGCGAGGGCCTGCCGGCTAGAGCATATAGGTGGCAGTGGTGGGTGGTATAAGGTGCTTTGGTAACAAAACGGATGACACTGTGATAGATTGCATCTAATTTGCTGAGTAGAGTATTGGAAGCTATTTTGTAGATCACATCGCCGAAGTCGAGGATCGGTAGGATCATCAGTTGTACGAGGGTATGTTTGGCGGCGTGAGTGAAGGAGGCTTTGTTGCGAAGTAGAAAGCCGATTCTAGATTAGATTTGATTTTGGATTGGAGATGTTTGATATGAGTCTGGAAGGAGAGTTTACAGTCTAGCCAGACACCTAGGTATTTGTAGTTCTACACATATTCTAGGTCAGAACCGTCCAAAGTAGTGATGCTAGTCGGGCGGGCGGGTGCGGGCAGCGAACGGTTGAAAAGCATGCATTTGGTTTCACTAGCGTTTAAGAGCAGTTGGAGGCCACGGAAGGAGAGTTGTATGGCATTGAAGCTTGTTTGGAGGTTAGTTAACAGTGTCCAAAGAAGGGCCAGATGTATTCAGAATGGTGTTGTCTGCGTAGAGGTGGATCAGAGAATCACCCTCAGCAAGAGCGGCATCGTTGATATATACAGAGGAAAGAGTCGGCCCGAGAATTGAACCCTGTGGTACCCCCATAGAGACTGCCAGAGCTCCGGACAACAGGCCCTCCGATTTGACACACTGAACTGTCTGCGAAGTAGTTGGTGAGGCAGTCATTTGAGAAACCAAGGCTATTGAGTCTGCCAATAAGAATACGGTGATTGACCGAGTCGAAAGCCTTGGCCAGGTCGCTGAAGACGACTGCACAGTACTGTCTTTTATCGATGGCGGTTATGATATCGTTTAGTACCTTGAGCGTGGCTGAGGTGCACCCGTGACCAGCTCGGAAAACGGATTGCACAGCGGAGAAGGTACGGTGGGATTCGAAATGGTCAGTGATCTGTTTATTAACTTGGCTTTCAAAGACTTTAGAAAGGCAGGGCAGGATGGATATAGGTCTGTAACAGTTTGGGTCTAGAGTGTCACCCCCTTTGAAGAGGGGGATGATCGCGGCAGGTTTCCAATCTTTTGGGATCTCGGACAAAATTAAAGAGAGGTTGAATAGACTGGTAATAGTGGTTGCAACAATGACGGCAGATAATTTTAAAAAGAGCGTGTCCAGATTGTATAGCCCAGCTGATATGTACGGGTCCAGGTTTTGCAGCTCTTTCAGAACATCTGCGATTTGGGTGAAGGAGAAGCTGGGGAGGCTCGGGCAAGTAGCTGCGAGGGGTGTGGAGCTGTTGGCCGGGGTTGGGGTAGCCAGGAGGAAAGCATGGCCAGCCGTAGAGAAATGCTTATTGAAATTCTCAATTATCATGGATTTATCCGGTGGTGACCGTGTCGCCTAGCCTCAGTGCAGTGGGCAGCTGGGAGGAGATGCTCTTGTTCTCCATGGACTTTACCGTGTCTCAAAACTTTTTGGAGTTAGAGCTACAGGATACAAATTTCTGTTTGAAAAAGCTAGACTTTGCTTTCCTGACTGACTGTGTGTATTGGTTCCTGACTTCCCTGACCAGTTGCATATCACGGGGACTATTCAATGCTATTGCAGTCAGCCACAGGATGTTTTTGTGCTGGTCGAGGGCAGTCAGGTCTGGAGTGAACCAAGGGCTATATCTGTTCTTAGTTCTACATTTTTTGAAAGGGGCATGCTTATTTAAGATGGATAGGAAATTACTTTTAATGAACGACCCGGCATCCTCGACTGACGGGATGAGGTCAATATCCTTCCAGGATACCTGGGCCAAGTCGATTAGAAAGGCCTGCTCGCAGAAGTGTTTTAGGGAGCGTTTGACAGTGATGAGGGGTGGTCGTTTGACCGCGGATCCATAGCGGATGCAGGCAATGAGGCAGTGATTGCTGAGATCCTGATTGAAAACAGCAGAGGTGTATTTGTGAGGGCAAGTTGGTCAGGATAATATCTATGAGGGTGCCCATGTTTACGGATTTAGGGTTGTACCTGGTGGTTTCCTTGATAATTTGTGTGAGATTGAGGGCATCTAGTTTAGATTGTAGGACTGCTGGGGTGTTAAGAATTTCTCAGTTTAGGTCATCTAACAGAACGAACTCTGAAGATAGATGGGGGGCAATCAATTCACATATGGTGTCCAGGGCACAGCTGGAAGCTGAGGGCGGTCTATAACAGGCGGCAACAGTGAAATACTTATTTCTGGAGAGATTCATTTTTAAAATTAGAAGCTTGAACTGTTTTGGCATAGACCTGGAAAGTATGACAGAACTTTGCAGGCTATCTCTGCAGTAGATTGCAACTCCTCCCCCTTTAGCAGTTCTATCTTTTTCTTACCCCCTTTTTCTCCCCAATTTCGTGGTATCCAATTGTTAGTGTTACTGTCTTGTCTCATCGCTACAACTCCCGCACGGACTCGGGAGAGGAGAAAGTCGAGAGCCATGCGTCCTCCGAAACACAACCCAACCAAGCCGCACTGCTTCTTAACCTGTCTGGGAACCTGGGACACTTGCGTCCCACCCTAGTCAACAGCCAGTGGAATCGCGTCGCACGAAATACAAATACCTCATAAATGCTATAACTTCAATTTCTCAAACATATGACTATTTTACACAATTTTATAGATACATCTCTCCTGAATCGAACCACGTTGTCCGATTTCAAAAAGGCTTTACAGCAAAATCAAAACATTAGATTATGTTAGGAGAGTACCCAGCCCAAAAAAAATCACACTGCCATTTTCAAAGCAACTAGCATGCATCACAAATACCCAAAACACAGCTAAATGCAGCACTAACCTTTGACAATCTTCATCAGATGACACTCCTAGGACATCATGTTACACAATACATGCATTTTTTGTTCGATAAAGTTCATATTTATATATCAAAAGAGCATTTTACATCGGCGCATGACGTTCAGAAAATATTTTCCCTCAAATGCTTCCGGTGAATCAGCGCTACAATTTACAAAATTACTATTCGAAAACATTGTTAAAATTTAATATTGTCATTCAAAGAATTATAGATTAACATCTCGTGAATGCAACCGCATTGCCAGATTTAAAAATAACTTTTCTGGGAAATCACACATTGCAATAAACGAGGTGGTATGCTCAGAAAAATAGGCTAGGCGATACAGATTAGCGCCATCTTGGAACCATCTAAAATCAAATATACTATTGTAAATATTCCCTTTGATTATCTTCATCAGAAGGCAGGAATCCCAGGTCCACAAAAAATTTAGTTTTGTTCGAAAAAGTTAATAATTTATGTCCCAATAGCTCCTTCTTGTTAGCGCGTTCCGAAGGCTACTCATAATGTACTGTAGCGCGCGGGACTTGTCGCCACGAAAGAGCAAAACATATATATTTACGTTCGTTCAAACATGTCAAACGTTGTATTACATAAATCTTTAGGGCCTTTTTCAACCAGAGCTTCAATAATATTCAAGGCGGACGATTGCATTGTCTTACTAAACGTTTCGGAATGAGAGGCTTCCCATGGGCGCCCGCGTCATAGTAGTAATGGCCCTCCCCCTGTGACCAACTTTCCAAGCCTCTCTTTCGGTCGGTTTCTACCATAGAAGACTCAAACCACTTTGTAAAGACTGTTGACATCTAGTGGAAGCCTTAGGAAGTGCTAAATGAATCCTAACTCACGGTGTGTTTCATAGGCAAAGTGTTGAAGGTGATTCCACAAATCAGATTTCCACTTCCTGCATGGAATCTTCTCAGGTTTTTGCCTGCCATATGAGTTCTGTTATACTCACAGACACCATTCAAACAGTTTTAGAAACCTTAGTGTTTGCTATCCAAATCTACTAATTATATGCATATTCTAGTTACTGGGCAGGAGTAGTAGCCAGATTAAATCGGGTACATTTTTTATCCGGCCGTGCAAATACTGCCCCCTATCCCCAACAGGTTATTAACACAGCGCCCATCCAACCCGGAAGCCAGCCGCACCAATGTGTCGGAGGAAACACCGTACACCTAGCGACCTGGTCACGTGCACTGCGCCCGGCCCGCCACAGGAGTCGCTAGTGCGCGATGAGCCATCCCTAACCCGGACGACGCTAGGCCAATTGTGCGCCACCCCATGGGCCTCCCGGTCGCGGCCAGCTGCAACAGAGCCTGGGCTCGAACCCAGAGTCTCTGGTGGCACAGCTAACAATGCGATGCAGTGCGCTCTGGATAAGAGCGTCTGCTAAATGACGTAAATGTAAATGTAGACCACTGTGCCACCCGGGAGGCCCCTGGCAGTTCTATCTTGATGGAACATGTTGTAGTTGGGTATGGAAATCTCAGAATTTTTGGTGGCCTTCCTAAGCCAGGATTCAGACACGGCAAGGACATCGGGGTTGGCGGAGTGTGCTTAGCAGTGAGTAAAACAAACTTAGGGAGGAAGCTTCTGATGATAACATGCATTAAACCAAGGCTTTTTCAATTACAGAAGTCAATAAACGAGAGTGCCTGGGGACACGCAGGGCCTGGGTTAGCCTCCTCATCACCCGAGGAACAGAGGAGGAGAAGGATGAGGGTACGGCTAAAGGTTAGCAAAACTGGTCTTCTAGAGCGTTGGGGACAGAGAATAAAAGGAGCAGATTTCTGGGCGTGGTAGAATGGATTCAGGGCATAATGTGCGGACAGGGGTATGTTGGGTGCGGGTACAGTGGAGGTAAGCCCAGGCACTGAGGGATGATAAGAGAGGTTGCATCTCTGGACATGCTGGTTATACTGGGTGAGGTCACTGCATGTGTGGGAGTTGGGACAAAGGAGGTATCTAAGGCATGTAGAGTGGGACTAGGGGCTCCACAGTAAACTAAAACAATGATAATTATCCTAAACATCAGTATACAAGGCATATTGACATTTGAGAGAGGCATAAAGTGAGGCATAAAGCAATCACAGGTGTTGATTGGGAGAGCTAGCTAAGACAACAACGGGTAAGACAACAACAGCTAATCAGCTAAGACAACAACAACAGATAAAATGGCGATGAATGGGCAGAGAGGGTCGGTTAACTACACACAGGGCCTGAGTTCGGGGCTAGGGTCGACAGATAAACAAAGGTAAACAAAGTGGAGTGCCGTGATATATGAACAGATCAGCAGGCATCAGCCATGTAGCCAAGTGATCATAGGGTCCAGTGAACAGCAATAGATGGAACAGGGAAGCCGCGTGGTAGTCGTTGCTATGCTAGCACGCGGGAGACACAGCGTTTTAAAGTTAGCAGGCTGGGGTAAGGAGAAGCGTCTGCTCCGACGTCGGGCACAGCAGATGGAATTACGTCTCCGGATCAGTCTTGGTGGTACGGCGGGGCACCTTGTCGACAAAGGGACCGGGCCAGATGGCGAAGAGGTGTTGTAGTAATTTTGTTTGCTAGCCGGGAGATGCACCTGGCTCAGGGCTAGCTTCGGGGCTGGGTCACTCGGTAGCAGCTAGTTAGCTGTGATGATCAGGAGTAATGGTCCAGGGTTTATGGCAGGAATCCGGCATTGTAGTGGAGAAAAACAGTCCGATGCTGGCAGGTATTATCCTGGCTAAAAAACGTCTGGTGCCTGTGCAGAGGGTAAAGGCCGCTAACAATTACTAAATAGCTAGAAGCTAATTAGCTGCTTAGCTTCTGATGGCTAGCAACTGATGGAGGTTCTGGCTATAAGGTCTAAAAAAGAAAATAGCGGATCCGTGTCACATTGAGTGAGGCAGGTTACCGGGAGGTGTATTTAATTAAAAAATGTAAAAGAGATTGAAATATATATGAAAAAATACAAAAAGTAACGAGAGGACGACAAACCACGTCTGCACTGCTACGCCATCTTGGAATTTGGCTGTATTGGAATATAGCTGTGGCCATCTGGCTAGTATCAACAAGGGTTTTCTACAACAATAGCAACATTAGCGCAGCTACAGTAACTAGTAGGGCTGCAGGATTTGGACAAAATGTCTAATTGTGATATTTTTGGGGGGGGGGCATATATTGCAATTGCAATTTTTAAACACTTGAGTGTAAACTTGTTAATTCCATCAGACATGGTTAAAACAACTGTCACTTCTAAAATGAGATCATATTCTGAATACATACGGCTGCTAACCGAGTGAAAAATATTTTACATTTACATTTTAGTAATTTAGCAGACGCTCTTATCCAGAGCGACTTACAGTAGTGAATGCATACATTTCATTTAATTAGATTTTTTTTCTGTGCTGGCCCCCCGTGGGAATCGAACCCACAACCCTGGCGTTGCAAACACCATGCTCTACCAACTGAGCTACAGGGAAGGCCTATAACATTGTTATAGGCTGCATATGATAGCATTATTACACCTACATATTAACAAACATAAATGTTTAACATGATTATCAAAATATAGTGTGCTATAAGCGCAGTACTTATTAATTAATAACATTGAGTTCATATTTTATCATTAGGCCTATGATTTCTTAAATTAAGTTCATTATTTATTCAGGCAGCCATAGGCTGAAGATGGAATAGGAAGCTTATGATTGTGTATAAGTAAGCTCAGTCATTATTATAATTGAATTATAAGTCAAAGTGCCTTAACCTACCAGTTGCAAGGTGCAGCCAGTGTCCAAAACATTGTAGTCTGGTCCAGTCATTCAACGCTACATTCAATGTTTCAACTTCTCCCTTCATTTTGTTATACAGTGTTGGGATGGCGACTTGGGAGAAATATCTGCGAGATGGAATCTTGTATCTCCTGTCAGCTTGTTTTATCTTCTTCTTGAAGCTGACTGTGTAGATAGGAGCCATGTCTTTGGTTATGTTATAGGGATAGCCTCTGTGATTTCTATGTGTCTGTGGGATGTTTTATATTCAAATTATATAATACATTTGTAGTGTTGTCGCCGCAACTCTGAGGCACTTTTTGCACAACACCTGCATTTGGTCGCTTTGCCTATAGCCAAAATACTGCCATACTCCGTAGCAGTGTGTGGGTAAAATCACCAGGGAAGCCAAGCCACGTGGAAAAAATACATATTACAACCTATGTGTTGTGATAATTGCGTTGTTTGCTCTATAACCTGTTAGTTCAGTCATATGTTACAACAAACAGTTACATGACCTACAGCATGGCCAAGCAAGTTAACGTTTCCCACATTTTTGGACCATAAAAACAACTATTGAGTTACCGCAAGTCATAAAGAAAACAAGCACTGACTACATTATCCAACACCATTTCAACTTCAACATCATCTAGTCAACTATGCTTAGTCTCATACAGTAACAACTAAAAGATAACATGATTTAGTCCAATCAAAGTAAGCGGAATATGATGTGGAGTAATACATCTAGCTACATTTTGAAACTTCCATCCTCTCAGGCCAGGGGCACAATGTATGAATTTATGTTTGGATCAGAATTGCTGTTATAATCATTGGCCAGTACAGACAATTAAGTAAAACCACAAATCCCTATCTCCATCCATGGCTAGTTTAGGAAAGAGATGATTTTAGCTAGTTGTCCTCCGGTGGCTAGCCAGCAACGCAACGATTCAATGATGTTTGTCTTCTGATGTGATTGGTGTGAAGCCAAATCCAAACTGGCTTCCCTTCCCTTGTGCCAGGACCGTTCACAGCAGAGCTCACTCAGTTTAGGCACGCTACGGGCGGCAACAATGTCATACTCTTTTTGACCAGACCGCATCAGATACACATACTGAGACACGGGCGCTGTTTCGTTCGCTAGGATGCTTTTTCCAGTGAGATACATTCAGTATTGCCAATTGAGGGACATTTATGAAACCCTGAGAGACAAAATGATTTACCCTTTTATATATTTTTTTCCATGGTACATTTTTTGGGGAAGCCTGGCTCACTTTAGCATCCATGAATACATGCCACTGGCCATACCACTGAAGATGCGCCCTTCTTTAGCACTATATCAACGGTCTTGTTAGCACTAGCAGCACTCTTGTTTCCGACAAGCACTCTGAGGTATAGCCGCTCTCTCCTCACCAGCATCTAACTGCGCGCTCTAAGCAGGGACACTTGTAATGGGACAGCATGTGCATGCCATGCAGAGAGTGAGAGAAACCGCTTGTGATTGGTCAGCATCCTCTGCATGTAGAGAGGGAATGATGGGGTCTAGTTTATCTCATTGGAGGAGGTACCGTAGTCTAGTTTTTGTTGTTGTATTAACGGAGTGTCTAAAAAAAAAAAAAGGAGAAAATCACAGCCTACAGGAGGGTAGCTCTCCACGAACAGGCTCTCCGACCATCAAGTAACAGACAGACATGCATTGCCAAACAACACTACTGCCACCTTCTGGTTTGGAGTATTTTAACAAGGCTGAGTGGCTATTGACTTTAAGGTCATTGCTGTGTGAACACGAGATTAGCTGCCGAAACGGTTCAGAGTTGCTAAGTAGCCAAACGTTTGACAGTCCTACTGGTGTGTCTGAGCCATTTGATGAGTACTCTGGATGTAGATTTCGGATTCGTCACTATTACAAATAGAATACATGCCTTCAATGACAAAATGTACTCCGTCACAGCCGCTAAAATGAAATGGACCCTGAGCTCCTAGAAATGCTGGGTCAAGTCAGAGAACTGTTCAATAAACCATTATAGCCTCTGAGCCTCGGGTCTATTTCCACACACCCGGCCTGCACCAGGGGACATCTCTCTCGCTCCCTTTTTCTTTCTCTCACTCTATCTTTAGCTCTCTCTCTCTCTCTCTCTCTCTCTCTCTCTTTGTGTCTCTCTCTGTCTGTCTGTGTCTCTCTCTTTCCTCTCCCTCTCTTTAAGCCCCCCTCTCTCTCTCTCTTTAAGCCCCCCTCCCTCTCTATTTAAAGGCTAGGAATTGTTCCACATGCCAGGGAGAGCCATCCTAGACCTGGCCACTCACATGGCTGGAGTTAAGGGGGGACAGATGACGCTGTGAGGACACCCTCCCTTCCCCCTAGTTGACTCCACTTGACCCTCCCTCCACATTCCTGGGGGTAATAACTTGAAATGTTTCAAAACTTTTTTTTCCTACTAAACCCATGGTCTTAAGTAGCATGGAGTCCCTCACCACCCACACATCCCCCGTGTGTGTGGGTGTGGTATTTATAAACTACCCTCTCTCAATATACTACCAGCCGGCTGTGGTGGAGTGTAGACAGGGCCTGGAAAGGATAGGCAGGAGGTCTGCCTTATATCACTGTGACTTGTTTTGGAAGGAGATGTTGAATGACCATGCCCAGAAGGCCATCCCTCTGGGAGGTTGTTGAAATGTCATGCCCAGAAGGCCATCCCTCTGGGAGGTTGTTGAAATGTCATGCCCAGAAGGCCATCCCTCTGGGAGGTTGTTGAAATGTCATGCCCAGAAGGCCATCCCTCTGGGAGGTTGTTGAAATGTCATGCCCAGAAGGCCATCCCTCTGGGAGGTTGTTGAAATGTCATGCCCAGAAGGCCATCCCTCTGAGAGGTTGTTGAAATGTCATGCCCAGAAGGCCATCCCTCTGGGAGGTTGTTCAAATGTCATACCCAGAAGGCCATCCCTCTGGGAGGTTGTTCAAATGTCATACCCAGAAGGCCATCCCTCTGGGAGGTTGTTCAAATGTCATACCCAGAAGGCCAACCCTCTGGGAGGTTGTTGAATGACCATGCCCAGAAGGCCATCCCTCTGAGAGGTTGTTGAAATGTCATACCCAGAAGGCCAACCCTCTGAGAGGTTGTTGAAATGTCATGCCCAGAAGGCCATCCCTGTTACCCTCTACATCAAAGGCAGAACTCCACTAGTCATTGTGTCATTTGTTTGTTATTCTGTCTATTAGCAGACTCATCTTCTCTCCCAGCTGTGTTGCATTTGGGAGAACGCTGCTATGGAGGGCAATAAGAGATGTTGATTTCATTAGCCTTTTGACCTTTCCCTTTCATTATTATTATTTAATTTGATGGTATAAATCATTGGGTTGTTTGCTGGAGATCAGAAAGAAGACAGAGGCTATGTTCCATTGTCCATGCTAGCGTACGACTTAGAATGCATGCCCAGCCCAATACATTGCTTCATTCTAAGTAGTATGACTATTTGGATATCGGAACACAGACCGTTTTGGTTAAAAAGATTTTAAAACTGAAAGGGATATTTCAGCAATTTGACATATTTTGATCATGAGCTTTCAAGGTAAGTAAACAAATGTCTAAACATTTAATCACTGAACTTTCCCTTTAATCTTGTATTTAGCAGGTGAACTGAATTCTTGGCTTAATTAGATTCTATAATAACGCATGAAAACCATTTCAAACACATTCAATTGATTGGATTTCTTTGACTTTTTCCGCAGGATTCCATGAATGCCTTGGCCCTGGATTTGGACTACCCGGCGCTACGGAAAAACAAAAACATAGATGCCTTCTTAAACAGATGTAAGATATAGAATTGCTTTGAGGCAGACCTTGGTAATAAGATGCTTTGCATTATCTGAGGTAGCAAGAAAGAAGGAGATGGCAAAAGCAAGCAAGCGTGATGTATGCGTTGCTATGGTGATTCAGAAACAGTGCAAATCAACATCCAGTAGAAAACAACGCTACGTCAAAAGATTACAACTCAGGCGCCAAGTCCCATTGTACCGTGGCGGCTGATGGCATTCGATGCCAGGTTCAACGGCATTTACCTTCGTGCTCTCATTTACCTTGGTGCTCCATCTCGTACCATCTAAACGCAGCTGAAGCATAGAGATATCCAGGGCACATGAATGTTGCTATATGAGTTGGGACTGGTAAACTGAAGTGGTATAGAGTTAGCTCGACTTCACATCTCCTTAATTCCTGGCTACTTTCAACATCATAATCCATTGTCATCCTTAGGGTGCATTTGTAAATTCACTCGGCTGTGTCAGTGCGCTCTGGGCCATACATAATTCAGTGCGTTGTCAGATAGTCCTTGTGTAAAATCAGAGCGTTTCGCTCTCAGGAGTGTTCGGAGGAAAACATTGGACGCTCTGGCTGAGGAGTAGGGTTTATCCGAGCATTCTGACCTTACAGCAGCAGTCAAGTACCCAAGCTAACTGGCTAAAGTTGCTTAGCTTCAAGCAAACGTCAAGCAAATCAAATGGTATTTGTCACATAGAACAGGTGTAGACCTTACAGTGAAATGCTTACTTACAAGCCCTTAAACAACAATGCAGTTTAAGAAAAATAAGTAAAAAAAATTTAAAAAATAATTAAAGAGCAGCAGTAAAATAACAGTAGCGAGGCTATATACAGGGGGTACCGGTACAGAGTCAATGTGCGGGGGCACCGGTTAGTCAATGTAATTGAGATAATATGTACATATAGGTAGAGTTAAAGTGACTATGCATAGTAATAAACAGAGAGGAGCAGCAGCATAAAAGAGGGGGGCAATGCAAGTAGTCCGGGTAGTCATTTGATTAGCTGGTCAGGAGTCTTATGGTTTGTGGGTAGAAGCTGTTAAGAAGCCTTTTGGACCTCGACTCGGCGCTCTAGTTCCGCTTGTCGTGCGGTAGCAGAGAGAACAGTCTATGACTGGGGTGGCTGGAGTCTTTGACAATTTTTAGGGCCTTCCTCTGACACCGCCTGGTGTAGAGGTCCTGGATTGCAGGAAGCTTGGCCCTAGTGACGCACTGGGCCGTTCGCACTACCCTCTGTAGTGTCTTGCGGTCGGAGGCCAAGCAGTTGCCATACCAAGCAGTGATGCAAACAGTCAGGATGCTCTCGATGGGGCAGCTGTAGAACTTTTTGAGGATCTGAGGACTCATGCCAATCTTTTCAGTCTCCTGAGGGGGAATAGGCTTTGTCATGGCCTCTTCACGACTGTCTTGGTGTGTTTCGACCATGATAGTTTGTTGGTGATGTGGACACCAAGGAACTTGAAGCTCTCAACCTGCTCCACTGCAGCCCCATCGATGAGAATGGGGGCGTACTCGGTCCTACTTTTCCTGTAGTCCACAATCATCTCGTTTGTCTTATTTACATTGAGGGAGAGGTTGTTGTCCTGGCACCACACGGCCAGGTCTCTGACCTCCTCCCTGTATGCTGTGTCATCATTGTCAGTGATCAGGCCTACCACTGTTGTGTCATCGGTAAACTTAACCCTGAGGGGCCCCCGTGTTGAGGATCAGCGTGGCGGATGTGTTGTTACCTACCCTTACCACCTGGGTGTGGCCCATCAGGAAGTCCAGGAGCTTGTTTAGTCCCAGGGTCCTTAGCTTAGTGATTAGCTTTGAGGGCACTATAGTGTTGAACGCAGAGCTGTATGAGCTGTCGATGAATAGCATTCTCACATAGGTGTTCCTTTTGTCCAGGTGGGAAAGTGCAGTGTGGAGTGCAATAGAGATGGCATCATCTGTGGATCTGTTTGGGCGGTATGCAAATTGGAGTGGGTCTAGGGTTTCTGGGATAATGGTGTTGATATGAGCCATGACCAGCCTTTCAAAGCACTTCATGGCTACAGATGTGAGCGCTACAGGTCGGTAGTCATTTAGGTAGGTTACCTTAGTGTTCTTGGGCACAGGGACTATGGTGTTCTGCTTGAAACATGTTGGTATTACAGACTCAGTCAGGGAGAGGTTGAAAATGTCATTGAAGACACTTGCCAGTTGGTCAGCGCATGCTCTGAGTACACGTCCTGGTAATCCGTCTGGCCCTGCGGCCTTGTGAATGTTGACCTGTTTAGGTCTTACTTACATCGGCTAAGGAGAGCGTGATCACACATTTGTCCAGAACAGGTGGTGCTCGCATGCATGTTTCACTGTTAGTTGCTTCGAAGGAAGCATAGAAGTAATGTAACTCATCTGGCTCGTGTCACTGGGCAGCTCGCGGCTGTGCTTCCCTTTGTAGTCTGTAATAGTTTGCAAGCCCTGCCACATCCGATGAGCGTCGGAGCCAGTGTAGTACGATTCGATCTTAGTCCTGTATTGATGCTTTGCCTGTTTGATTGATTGTTCGTTGGAGGGCGTAGCGGGATTTCTTCTAAGCTTTTGGGTTAGTGTCCCGCTCCTTAAAAGCGACAGCTCTACCCTTTAGCTCAGTGCGGATGTTGCCTGTAATCAATGGCTACTGGTTGGGGTATGTACGTAGGGTCACTGTGGGGGACGACGTCATTGATGCACCTATTGATGAAGCCAGTGACTGATGTGGTTTACTACTCAATGCCATCAGAATAATCCCAGAACATATTCCAGTCTGCTAGCAAACAGATTGGCACAAATTCCAGACACAAATCGAAAGCTTGGGACTAAAATGGTGTTCTGCATTTTTGTCAATTTAATTATTGACATAGCTTTGTTCTGTTTAATGTTCTCAAACTATATAGTACTCTAAATACCCCAATTCATCTTAAGTTCAAAAGAATGCAAGATCAAAATTGCTGACTGGGGGAATGGACTCTACAAGGTGTCTAAAGCATTCCAAAGGGATGCTGGCCCATGTTTACTCCAATAATGTGTCAAGTTGGCTGGATGTCCTTCTTGATACACACTGGAAACTGTTGAGTGTGGAAAAACCCAGCAGCGTTGCAGTTCTTGACACAAACTGGTGCGCCTGGCACCTACTATCATACCCTGTTCAAAGGATCTTTTGTCTTGTCCATTCACCTTCTGAATGGCAGACACAATCCATATCTCAATTGTCTCAAGGCTTAAAAATCCTTCTTTAACCTGTCTCCTCCCCTTCATCTACACTGATTTTAAAGTGACAAGTGACATCAATAAGGGGTCATAGCGTTCATCCAGATTCGCCTGGTCAGTCGATGTCATGGAAAGAGCCTGTGTCCTTAATGTTTTGTACACTCAGTGTAGTTCCAAGCTCTCGTAATGAGAGAAGGACATAGTCTGCTCATTTTACTCACCTAGTGACTGTAACCATGCTACTGGCAACAATTTCATTCTGTTTTTACTGCTGTTTACTGACACCTGTCATTACAGAATTAAGTGCGTTCGTAAATTGATCAATTATTCTGCACTCGGGTGCACTGTCGAACAAGAGTGTTCTGCCATTGGATTGTTTTGCCAGTGTGAATGTACAACCTCTCCTTTGGTTTATAACAATTAACTACAGTTTCTGTATCAACCCTGCCTTGCACTATTTCATATCAGAAGACTATATAATAACCAGTATGAAACCCAACCCAAAACATATCACCCTTACTGTAGCAATTGGTGACACAACACAGGTAGACGAGCAAGTTAATGTAAAGTTTTACCAACCTCGCCTCTAACTAGCATCCACATGGAGGTAACTTACGACTGGTACAACTGTGAAGGTATTTGACCTCTGAGGCCCTTGCTGACCTCTCCTTTGAATGCAACCATTTGCGTGGGCCTCTGTTACCATGGTAACCCATTTGACCTCTGACCTCTCTGTCCTGTAGATGAGAAGGCCATGGTTAAGATGCGGGACCTGCAGTTGAAACCGGAGGACTTTGACAAGGTCAAGATGATCGGCAGAGGAGCCTATGGAGTGGTGCAACTGGTGAGAAACTCCCTCCGTGTGTTTGTGTGTTTGCGCCGCAAAGATACAATGATATACAAACAGATTAAGAACATTTAGATTCCTCACTGCCTGTGTGAGCTCTTGCGTTTGTGTCTCCCCCTTCCAGGTGCCTGCCTGTCTGTATGTTTTTCTTTGTGTATTTTTCAGGTTCTGTGTACCTTGTAATAAAGGCATGTTTAGACAGGTTGTGTGTGTTGGAAAGATTCATTTTGTGTCTTAAGTCTTGTGTGAAGAGGGGGGGCTGGTCGATCTGTGTGTACATGTTGTCCTGTGGGTGTATCTTATGTTTTGTGTGTGTGTTGTCTTGTTGTTTGCAGGACATTATGTTATCAAGGGCCTTCAATGGCATTATCTGCAACTTTGTGTCAAAGTGACATTGTATCTTGTGTCTACTGGTGACTGTTTTATGTTGTGAATGTGTGTTTATACTGCTTTCTTTTGGCGGTTTCCCTCGTAAAAGAAATCTTGTATCTCAGTAGCGTCTACTACTTGTATAAATAAAGTGTGTGGCCGCGTGTGTGTGTGGCCGCGTGTGTGTGTGGCCGCGTGTGTGTGTGGCCGCGTGTGTGTGTGGCCGCGTGTGTGTGTGGCCGCGTGTGTGTGTGTGGCCGCGTGTGTGTGTGTGGCCGCGTGTGTGTGTGTGGCCGCGTGTGTGTGTGTGTGGCCGCGTGTGTGTGTGTGGCCGCGTGTGTGTGTGTGGCCGCGTGTGTGTGTGGCCGCGTGTGTGTGTGGCCGCGTGTGTGTGTGGCCGCGTGTGTGTGTGGCCGCGTGTGTGTGTGGCCGCGTGTGTGTGTGTGGCCGCGTGTGGCCGCGTGTGTGTGTGTGGCCGCGTGTGTGTGTGTGGCCGCGTGTGTGTGCGTGGCCGCGTGTGTGTGTGCGTGTGTGTGTGCGTGGCCGCGTGTGTGTGCGTGGCCGCGTGTGTGTGTGTGTGTGGCCGCGTGTGTGTGTGTGGCCGCGTGCGTGTGTGTGTGTGTGTGTGTGGCCGCGTGTGTGTGTTTGTGTGTGTTTGTGTGTGTGTGGCCGCGTGGGTGTGTGTGTGTGTGGCCGCGTGGGTGTGTGTGTGTGTGTGGCCGCGTGTGTGTGTTTGTGTGTGTTTGTGTGTGTGTGGCCGCGTGGGTGTGTGTGTGTGTGGCCGCGTGGGTGTGTGTGTGTGTGTGGCCGCGTGGGTGTGTGTGTGTGTGTGGCCGCGTGTGTGTGTGTGTGTGTGTGTGTGTGTGTGTGTGTGTGTGTGTGTGGCCGCGCGCGTGTGTGTGGCCGCGCGCGCGCGTGTGTGTGTGTGTGTGTGTGTGGCCGCGCGCGTGTGTGTGTGTGTGTGGCCGCGCGTGTGTGTGTGTGTGTGGCCGCGCGTGCGTGTGTGTGTGTGTGTGGCCGCGCGTGCGTGTGTGTGTGTGTGTGTGTGTGTGTGGCCGCGCGTGCGTGTGTGGCCGCGCGTGCGTGCGTGTGTGTGTGTGTGTAATCTTATACCTCGTCATCTCAATCTCTTCATTTAAAGACTCAATCATGGACACTCTTACTGACAGTTGTGGCTGCTTTGCGTGATGTATTGTTGTCTCTACCTTCTTGCCCTTTGTGCTGTTGTCTGTGCCCAATAATGTTTGAACCATGTTTTGTGCTGCTACCATGTTGTTGTCATGTTGTGTTGCTACCATGCTGTGTTATGTGTTGCTGCCATGTTGTGTTGTTGCTTTGCTATGTATTTGTCTTATGTCTCTCTATGTAGTGTTGTCTCTTCATAATGTGTGTTTTGTCCTTTTAATCCCCGCCCCCGTCCCCGCAGGAAGCCTTTTTGGTAGGCCGTCATTGTAAATAAGAATTTGTTCTTAACTGACTTGCGTAGTGAAATAAAGGTGAGATAAAGAATGACTTAATAAAATGTACCTCCCCTCCAGGTCCGTCACAAGGCGTCTCAGAAGGTGTACGCCATGAAACAGCTCAGCAAGTTTGAGATGATCAAACGCTCTGACTCCGCCTTCTTCTGGGAGGAGAGAGACATCATGGCCTTCTCCAACAGCCCCTGGGTCGTCCAGGTGAGAGAGGGAGGGAGAGAGACGTACACACACACACACTCATACACGTACAGTACACACACCTCTCACATACTCCAAATGTCAATCAAGCTGTTATTGTTGTGATATGTGTGTTTTCCAGCTGTGCTGTGCTTTCCAAGACGACCACCACCTCTACATGGTGATGGAGTATATGCCTGGTGGAGATCTGGTCACCCTGACCATGAACTACGACATGCCAGAGAAGTGGGTCCGTTTCTACACTGCCGAGGTGGTGCTGGCTCTAGATGCCATTCACTCCATGGGTTTCATCCACCGCGATGTGAAACCGGACAACATACTACTGGACCAAAATGGCCACCTCAAGCTGGCTGACTTTGGCACCTGCATGAAGATGGACTCTGTGAGTTTGCAGGGGAGTTGGAGAATTGGCTGATGGTCTAGGGCAGTGCAACCCAGTCCTGGTCCTGGGGAGCCAAAGGGGTTCGCATTTAGTTTTTTGCACTAACACAGCTGGTTCAAGAATCAACTCGTCATCAAGCCTTCACTTGAATCAGGTGTGTGCACCCCTTTAGGTCCCCAGGACTGGGAAGCATTGGTCCATGGCCTAGACTGGGCTGTGGGGGTTTTCTGAGTGAGACTCCATCCTAATCTGAAATGGTCTTGTTATGGGAATTCTGTCTGAAACACCAAACTCAAGCCCTAGAGCTGACTTTTTTTTCTGCTTTCTTCTGTAACTTAATGCTAACATGAGCTAATTTTAGACTATTTCCAAGGCGATGAACTGTCTACTGCTAAAATCTGGGTTTGGGGAAATTTCACTGCTCCAGTGCACCACCATGTGGTCAGATTTAGAATTGTTTAGTGTCGATTTCCATGTAGAAAGTCCATCAGGTTAAGTTGCTGAATCATGACTTACAGGACAGGTAAGGTGTGCCAAAAAGCTCTTTGACAAATTTAATGGGCCGGTTTCCCAGACACAATTTCCTCAAAATCTGTAACCATGGGCACCCTCTTAGATATCATCCTGACCAACCTTCCCTCTAAATACACCTCTGCTGTCTTCAACCAGGATCTCAGTGATCTGCCTCATTGCCTGCGTGCGTACTGGGTCTGCAGTCAAACGACCTCCCCTCATCACTGTCAAACGCTCCCTAAAACACTTCAGCGAGCAGGCCTTTCTAATCGACTTGGCCCGGGTATCCTGGAAGGATAGTGACCTCATCCCATCAGTAGAGGATGCCTGGTTGCTCTTCAAAAGTGCCTTCCTCTCCATCTTAAATAAGCATGCCCCATTCAAAAAATGTAGAACTAAGAACAGATATAGCCCTTGGTTCACCCCAGACTTGACTTCCCTTGACCAGCACAAAAACATCCTGTGGCGTTCTGCATTTGCATCAAATAGCCCCCGTGATATGCAACTTTTCAGGGTTGTCAGGAACCAAAAAACTCAGTCAGTTAGGAAGCTAAGACTAGCTTTTTCATACAGAAATTTGCTTCCTGTAGCACTAATTTCAAAAAGTTTTGGGACACTGTAAAGCCCATGGAGAATAAGAGCACCTCCTCCCAGCTGCCCACTGCTCTGAGGCTAGGAAACACTGTTACCACCGATAAATCTACGATAATCGATCATTTCAATAAGCATTTTTCCATGGCCATGTTTTCCACCTGGCTACCCCTACCCTGGCCAACATCTCAGCACCCCCTGCAGCAAAGCACCCCCTGCAGCCAACACCTCCTTTGGCCGCCTTTCCTTCCAGTTCTCTGCCTGTACCTGTACATAGCCAACACCCGACTACCTCATCCCCATATTATTACTTACACTCTTGCTCTTTTGCACCCAAGTATCTCTACTTGCACATCATCATCTGCACATCTATCACTCCAGTATTAATGCTAAATTGTAATTATTTTTGCCTCTATGGCCTATTTATTGCCTTAACTCCCTACTCTTCTACATTTGCACACACTGTACATAGATTTTTCTATTTTTCTTTTTGTGTTATTGACTGTATGTTTGTTTGTGTAACTGTTGTTTTTGTCGCACTGCTTTGCTTTATCTTGGCCAGGTTGCAGTTGTAAATGAGAACTTGTTCTCAACTGGCCTACCTGGTTAAATAAAGGTGAAATAAATAAGTAAAAATAAAACACAGATTGGGCTTAGTCCTGGACTAAAAATCATGTAGAGTCACCATTAAAAGTGCTTCTTACTCAAGGACTTGGCTTAATCTGTGTCTGGCACACTGTCCCAATATGTTTCACTGTTTAGGTTATCTGCTTTAACGATGTCTCTGTCTGCCTGTTTCCCCGCCTGCCTCTCCGTCTGTCTCTCTCATTCCAGACGGGCATGGTCCACTGTGACACAGCGGTGGGGACTCCGGACTACATCTCCCCTGAGGTGCTCAAGTCCCAGGGGGGGGATGGCAACTACGGCCGCGAGTGTGACTGGTGGTCCGTGGGGGTGTTCATCTTTGAGATGCTGGTCGGTGAGTGAGTTTGTCTGATCCTGAATCAGAACGGTGTGCAGGATCTCAATCGGACCGTTGACATGCTAATGTTAATTCTCTTAGTTTTGTCATATGGATTGGCGCAAAGCTACTGAAGATGGTTTGATAAATCCCGCTCGGGTGATATGTAACCTTGCCTGAGACCTCAAGACTTGTGTTAGCTCCCTAAGCTAATGTCTTGGATTTAGCTCAGCGGGCTAACAGTCTTGTGGCATGCCGAACACCAAGGTTTGAATCCAGTGGTCACACTACTAGGCTATTTGTGTTTATTGAAGCTAGTTTAACCTCCCCTGTAAAGCCAAACAAAAGCCCCAAAACATTTAAATTTCACCTCTCTTTTTAGGCGAAACCCCATTTTATGCCGAGTCACTAGTAGGAACCTATGGGAAGATCATGGATCACAAGAATAACCTCAACTTCCCTGATGATGTGCAGATGTCCAATGATGCCAAGGACCTCATCTGTGCCTTCCTGTCTGACAGGTACAGTATGTTTGACCTACGTAACAAAGCCCCCATGACCTACCTGACCTCTCGGCTCTTTCAAAGTGTGATCTCTCTTTTTTTCACACTTTCCTGTGGAGGCTGTTACTGCCTTTTAAAATGAGAGGAGCGTGAGGAGGGAGAAGAGGGCTATGTGGGAGAAAAGCTGTCCCACTCTAAACCTTCATAATCCCTTAATAAGACCTATATGCTTCAGCACTCTTTAGCTTGAGCTAATGTCGTGCTACGCCACATAAAGGGAGGCAAACCGGTCATGCCACATTTTGCATCGCACCAGACGTAAGGTTATGTAGCCTAGTGTGACAGGTAGCCTAGTGGATAGCGTTGGGCCAGTAACCGAAAGGTTGCTAGATCTAATCCCCAAACTGACAAGGTAAAAATCTGTCGTTCTGCCCCTCAACAAGGCACTGTTCCTAGGCTGTCATTGTAAATAAGAATTTGTTCTTAATTGACTTGCCTAGTTAAATGAAGGTTAAACAATAAATTAATAAAATATGTACAGTTGAAGTCGGGAAGTTTTACATTCCTCCTGACACAGCTAGTGTAACTGAGTCAGGTTTGTAGGCCTCCTTGCTCGCACACGCTTTTTCAGTTCTGCCCACACATTTTCTATGGGATTGAGGTCAGGGCTTTGTGATGGCCACTCCAATACCTTGACTTTGTTGTCCTTAAGCCTTTTTGCCACAACTTTGGAAGTATGCTTGGGGTCATTGTCCATTTGGAAGACCCATTTGCGACCAAGCTTTAACTTCCTGACTGATGTCTTGAGATATTGCTTCAATATATCCACATAATTTTCCTCCTCATGATGTCATCTATTTTGTGAAGTGCACCAGTCCCTCCTGCAGCAAAGCACCCCCACAACATGATGCTGCCACCCCCGTGCTTCACGGTTGGGACGGTGTTCTTTGGCTTGCAAGCCTCTCCCTTTTTCCTCCAAACATAACGATGGTCATTATGGCCAAACAGTTCTATTTTTGTTTCATCAGACCAGAGGACATTTCTCCAAAAAGTACGATATTTTTTATGGCGGTTTTGGAGAAATGGCTTCTTCCTTGCTGAGTGGCCTTTCAGGTTATGTTGATATAGGACTCTTTACTGTGGCTATAGATACTTTTGTACCTGTTTCCTTCAGCATCTTCACAAGGTCCTTTGCTGTTGTCCTGGGATTGATTCGCACTTTTCACACCAAAGTACGTTCATCTCTAGGAGACAGAACGTGATTTTCCCATGATGTCAAGCAAAGAGGCACTGAGTTTGAAGGTAGGCCTTGAAATACACCCACAGGTACACTTCCAATTGACTCAAATGATGTCAATTAGCCTATCAGAAGCTTCTAAAGCCATGACATCATGTTCTGGAATTTTCCAAGCTGTTTAAAGGCACAGTCAACTTAGTGTATGTAAACTTCTGACCCACAGGAATTGGGATACAGTGAATTATAAGTTAAATAATCTGTCTAAACAATTGTTTGGAAAATTACTTGTGTCATGCACAAAGTAGATGTCCTAACCGACTTGCCAAAGCTATAGTTTGTTAACAAGACATTTGTGGAGTGGTTGAAAAACGAGTTTTAATGACTCCAACCTAAGTGTATGTAAACTTCCGACTTCAACTGTATTATGAATTTGCTTAAATGATTTGTGAAGTATCAATGTAGTGCTTATGAACACTATAAATATTGTTATTAAGCCTTGAACAACAAACAAAGTTGTTCTTAGTTTAAACTGGGACCAGAAAAGATGGGAATGACACCTGAGTGAGCGATTCTTTGTTAATGGCTATTAGATACTTAGCATCGTAGTAGTAGTTGATGGGAGTAGAGGTTAATGAGGATACTTAGCATCGTAGTAGTAGTTGATGGGAGTAGAGGTTAATGATTATACTTAGCATCGTAGTAGTAGTAGTTGATGGGAGTAGAGGTTAATGATTATACTTAGCGTAGTAGTAGTAGTAGTAGTAATAGTAGTAGTTGATGGGAGTAGAGGTTAATGATTATACTTAGCGTAGTAGTAGTAGTAGTAGTAGTAGTAGTAGTAGTAGTAGTAGTTGTTGTTGGGAGTAGAGGTTAATGATTATACTTAGCGTAGTAGTAGTAGTAATAGTTGTAGTTGATGGGAGTAGAGGTTAATGATTATACTTAGCATCGTAGTAGTAGTAGAGATTAATGATTATACTTAGCATTGTAGTAGTAGTAGAGATTAATGATTATACTTAGCATCGTAGTAGTAGTAGAGATTAATGATTATATTTAGCATCGTTGTAGTTGATGGGAATAGAGGTTAATGATTATACTTAGTATCGTCGTAGTAGTAGTTGATAGGAGTAGAGGTTAATGATTATACTTAGCATCGTAGTAGTAGTTGATGGAATAGAGGTTAATGAGGATACTTAGCATCGTAGAAGTAGTTGATGGGAGTAGAGGTTAATGAGGATACTTAGCATCGTAGTAGTAGTTGATGGGAGTAGAGGTTAATGATTATACTTAGCATCGTAGTACTAGTACTAGTTGATAGGAGGAGAGGTTAATGATTATACTTAGCATCGTAGTAGTAGTAGTAGTAGTTGATGGGAGTAGAGGTTAATGATTATACTTAGCGTAGTAATAGTAGTAGTTGATGGGAGTAGAGGTTAATGATTATACTTAGCGTAGTAGTAGTAGTAGTAATAGTTGTAGTTGATGGGAGTAGAGGTTAATGATTATACTTAGCATCGTAGTAGTAGTTGATGGGAGTAGAGGTTAATGACTATACTTAGCATCGTAGTAGTAGTTGATGGGAGTAGAGGTTAATGATTATACTTAGCATCGTAGTAGTAGTAGAGATTAATGATTATGCTTAGCATCGTAGTAGTAGAGGTTAATGATTATATTTAGCATCGTTGTAGTTGATGGGAATAGAGGTTAATGATTATACTTAGTATCGTCGTCGTCGTAGTAGTAGTTGATAGGAGTAGAGGTTAATGATTATACTTAGCATCGTTGTAGTTGATAGGAGTAGAGGTTAATGATTATACTTAGCATCATAGTAGTAGTAGTTGATGGGAGTAGAGGTTAATGATTATACTTAGCATCGTAGTAGTAGTAGTTGGAGTAGAGGTTAATGATTATACTTAGCATCGTAGTAGTAGTTGGTGGTAGTAGTAGTAGTAGTAGTAGTAGTAGTAGAGGTTAATGATTATACTTAGCATCATAGTAGTAGTTGATGGGAGTAGAGGTTAATGATTATACTTTGCATCGTAGTAGTAGAGGTTAATGATTATACTTTGCATCATAGTAGTAGAGGTTAATGATTATACTTAGCATCGTAGTAGTAGTAGTAGTAGTAGTTGATAGGAGTAGAGGTTAATGATTATACTTAGCATCATAGTAGTAGTTGATGGGAGTAGAGGTTAATGATTATACTTAGCATTGTAGTAGTAGTAGTAGTAGTAGAGATTAATTATTATACTTAGCATCGTAGTAGTAGTAGTTGATGGGAGTAGAGGTTAATGATTATACTTTGCATCGTAGTAGTAGAGGTTAATGATTATACTTTGCATCGTAGTAGTAGAGGTTAATGATTATACTTAGCATCATAGTAGTAGTTGATGGGAGTAGAGGTTAATGATTATACTTTGCATCGTAGTAGTAGTAGTAGTAGTAGTTGATAGGAGTAGAGGTTAATGATTATACTTAGCATCATAGTAGTAGTTGATGGGAGTAGAGGTTAATGATTATACTTAGCATTGTAGTAGTAGTAGTAGTAGTAGTAGAGATTAATTATTATACTTAGCATCGTAGTAGTAGTAGTTGATGGGAGTAGAGGTTAATGATTATACTTTGCATCGTAGTAGTAGAGGTTAATGATTATACTTTGCATCGTAGTAGTAGAGGTTAATGATTATACTTAGCATCGTAGTAGTTGATGGGAGTAGAGGTTAATGATTATACTTAGCATCGTAGTAGTAGTAGTAGTAGTAGTTGATAGGAGTAGAGGTTAATGATTATACTTAGCATCATAGTAGTAGTTGATGGGAGTAGAGGTTAATGATTATACTTAGCATTGTAGTAGTAGTAGTAGTAGTAGTAGTAGAGATTAATTATTATACTTAGCATCGTAGTAGTAGTAGTTGATGGGAGTAGAGGTTAATGATTATACTTAGCATCGTAGTAGTAGTAGAGGTTAATGATTATACTTAGCATCATAGTAGTTGATGGGGGTAGAGATTAATGATTATACTTAGCATCATTGTAGTAGTTGATGGGAGTAGAGGTTAATGATTATACTTAGCAGCGTAGTGGTAGTTGATGGGAGTAGAGGTTAATGATTATACTTGCATCATTGTAGTAGTTGATGGGAGTAGAGGTTAATGATTATACTTAGCATCGTTGTAGTTGATGGGAGTAGAGGTTAATGATTATACTTAGCATTGTAGTAGTAGAGGTTAATTATTATACTTAGCATCGTAGTAGTAGTAGAGGTTCATTATTATACTTAGCATCGTAGTAGTAGTTGATGGGAGTAGAGGTTAATGATTATACTTAGCATCATAGTAGTTGATGGGGGTAGAGATTAATGATTATACTTAGCATCATTGTAGTAGTTGATGGGAGTAGAGGTTAATGATTATACTTAGCAGCGTAGTGGTAGTTGATGGGAGTAGAGGTTAATGATTATACTTAGCATCGTTGTAGTTGATGGGAATAGAGGTTAATGATTATACTTAGCATCGTAGTAGTAGTTGATGGGAGTAGAGGTTAATGATTATACTTAGCATCGTAGTAGTTGATAGGAGTAGAGGTTAATGATTATACTTAGCAGCGTAGTAGTAGTTGATAGGAGTAGAGGTTAATGATTATACTTAGCATCGTAGTAGTAGTTGATAGAAGTTGAGGTTAATGATTATACTTAGCATCATACTAGTAGTTGATAGGAGTTGAGGTTAATGATTATACTTAGCATCGTAGTAGTAGTTGATGGGAATAGAGGTTAATGATTATACTTAGCATCGTACTAGTAGTTGATAGGAGTTGAGGTTAATGAGAGGCTGGGACATTAGAGGTATAGTAGACATGAAACACTAGCCCTTTCTGCTGCCGCACAATGCCTGTCTTCTACTCCCCTTCCCCTCTGTTTATTTTCTCTCTCACTCACTCTGCAGTCTCTCTCTCACACCACACTCACATACACACAGAGATACACACACACACACACACACACACACACACACACACACACACACGCCCTACACAAACTAAGGTTATTATAGTAAACTAAAACTGAAACTAAAATATAAACTACTTAGTTTCAGTATAGTTTTATTTCAGTTTACTATCTTCTTTGACTGCAAAACCACGTAAAATAAAAACCATCATTAATTTTGAGTTTTTTTTCTTCTAAAAATCAATTGGAATTTGATTTTTATTTTTTTCAAATGGGTTTTTAAGCTTCTGACTGAGTAAATGCTGCCAGTAGATGGCGATGTTTCAAATAGGCCTAGCATGTGCATCAGTATCACTAACTATCAGTAATAACAGGGTGAGCACGGACTGGACTGGGCCAAGGTAGAACAGCTTGTAAAGTTGCTGTAGCCGTTCGCAATCCACACTGAGCAGCTTCAAACTGACAGTCACTGTCTGCCGTGAAGGTGGGCATGTTTACAGTCACCTCTCCAGTTCTGGCAGGCAAGGATGGCTGTTTATCCAAAGCTGTGCCCTGTGGCACTGGGTCTGGTTTCTGCCCCTGCATCCCAAGCGTTCGTGGAGAGAATATTCAGCCTGTCGTCAGGCTTGAGAAACCGAACGACTACCTCCTCTGGAACGCAGTGTCTTCTTGAAGATAAACCAGACAATCTTGTTTGGTTGAACACACACACACACACCACACACACACACACACACACACGCTGGCTGTGAACAGATAGATTTCTGAAGAAGTGTTGTATTATGTTTTTACTGTTGATGTTTTTATTAACCCAATTTGAAGAAGGTAGTCAGTGATGCATGTTTAATATTACATAAACACAACATGTCACATGTGCTATGACTTCATTTGTTGTTTTTCTCTCTCTCTCTCTCTCTCTCTCTCTCTCTCTCTCTCTCTCTCTCTCTCTCTCTCTCTCTGTCAGATAAAGGTACTTGGTTCTTACATCTACTACTAAAGAACATAAAAAGCATTGGATTCATATAAACATGGTTAAGAGTTTCCTTGCACCTTATTTCTTCCACCAGTTCTTCCACCAGCGCTTGTCCTTTAAATCCAAGTCGTATTAGGATTGTTTGACATTTGGGTACTTTGCCCCTACTGTACTGTACCATTTTCATCCATTATGTGTAAGTACAATAGCTTTGTGCTCATTAAATTGTTGCTGATGGTTGTACTAAATTATCCTCTAATTACACAAGTTGCAAGCTAGCTAGGACGTGTAGCTTCTTGACTTCGTAAATGTTAGTTAAATAACCAGTGTTGTATAGTTGAGGCCATATGCAACCAAAAGGAAGCATTTCCTCAACAGCTGATCGCTAATGGCAATGCTGAACGCCCGATGGCTATAGTGTAGCAGGGCCGTTACACACTGTAGTTCACTGACTCACTCACTCCATCAGTCAGTAAGGACCAGTCCCACCAACTCTCTCTACTCACCAGCTCAGTCAGTCAGTAAGGACCAGTCTCCACCAACTCTCTCTACTCACCAGCTCAGTCAGTCAGGTAAAGACCAGTCCCACCAACTCTCTCTACTACCAGCTCAGTCAGTCAGTAAAGACCAGTCCCACCAACTCTCTCTACTCACCAGCTCAGTCAGTCAGTAAGGACCAGTCTCACCAACTCTCTCTACTCACCAGCTCAGTCAGTCAGTCAGTAAAGACCAGTCCCACCAACTCTCTCTACTCACCAGCTCAGTCAGTCAGTCAGTAAAGACCAGTCCCGTCAACTCTCTCTACTCACCAGCTCAGTCAGTCAGTAAGGACCAGTCTCACCAACTCTCTCTACTCACCAGCTCAGTCAGTCAGTCAGTAAAGACCAGTCCCACCAACTCTCTCTACTCACCAGCTCAGTCAGTCAGTCAGTAAAGACCAGTCCCGTCAACTCTCTCTACTCACCAGCTCAGTCAGTCAGTCAGTAAAGACCAGTCCCGTCAACTCTCTCTACTCACCAGCTCAGTCAGTCAGTCAGTAAAGACCAGTCCCGTCAACTCTCTCTACTCACCAGCTCAGTCAGTCAGTAAAGACCAGTCCCACCAACTCTCTCTACTCACCAGCTCAGTCAGTCAGTAAAGACCAGTCCCACCAACTCTCTCTACTCACCAGCTCAGTCAGTCAGTAAAGACCAGTCCCATCAACTCTCTCTACTCACCAGCTCAGTCAGTCAGTAAAGACCAGTCCCATCAACTCTCTCTACTCACCAGCTCAGTCAGTCAGTAAGGACCAGTCCCACCAACTCTCTCTACTCACCAGCTCAGTCAGTCAGTAAGGACCAGTCCCACCAACTCTCTCTACTCACCAGCTCAGTCAGTCAGTAAAGACCAGTCCCACCAACTCTCTCTACTCACCAGCTCAGTCAGTCAGTCAGTAAAGACCAGTCCCACCAACTCTCTCTACTCACCAGCTCAGTCAGTCAGTCAGTAAAGACCAGTCCCACCAACTCTCTCTACTCACCAGCTCAGTCAGTCAGTAAAGACCAGTCCCACCAACTCTCTCTACTCACCAGCTCAGTCAGTCAGTCAGTAAAGACCAGTCCCACCAACTCTCTCTACTCACCAGCTCAGTCAGTCAGTAAGGACCAGTCCCACCAACTCTCTCTACTCACCAGCTCAGTCAGTCAGTAAAGACCAGTCCCACCAACTCTCTCTACTCACCAGCTCAGTCAGTCAGTCAGTCAGTAAAGACCAGTCCCACCAACTCTCTCTACTCACCAGCTCAGTCAGTCAGTAAAGGACCAGTCCTCACCAACTCTCTCTACTCACCAGCTCAGTCAGTCAGTAAAGGACCAGTCCTCACCAACTCTCTCTACTCACCAGCTCAGTCAGTCAGTAAGGACCAGTCCTCACCAACTCTCTCTACTCACCAGCTCAGTCAGTCAGTCAGTAAAGACCAGTCCCACCAACTCTCTCTACTCACCAGCTCAGTCAGTCAGTCAGTCAGTAAAGACCAGTCCCATCAACTCTCTCTACTCACCAGCTCAGTCAGTCAGTAAGGACCAGTCCCACCAACTCTCTCTACTCACCAGCTCAGTCAGTCAGTAAAGACCAGTCCCACCAACTCTCTCTACTCACCAGCTCAGTCAGTCAGTAAAGACCAGTCCCATCAACCTCTCTACTCACCAGCTCAGTCAGTCAGTAAAGACCAGTCCCACTCAACTCTCTCTACTCACCAGCTCAGTCAGTCAGTAAAGACCAGTCCCACCAACTCTCTCTACTCACCAGCTCAGTCAGTCAGTGACCAGTCCCACACCCCACGCCCAGCCAGTCGCGTGCCAGCCCCAACTCTCTCTACTCACCAGCTCAGTCAGTCAGTAAGCAGACCAGTCTCCACCAACTCTCTCTACTCACCAGCCGTCAGTCAGTCAGTCAGTAGCAGAGACCAGTCCCACCAACTCTCTCTACTCACCAGCTCGTCAGTCAGTGCCAGCCCCCCCCCCTCGCAGTCAGTCAGTAAAGACCAGCCTCCCACTCACCACTCTCTCTACTCACCATCTCAGTCAGTCAGTCAG
Organism: Salmo salar; assembly: GCF_965601325.2. Taxonomy (NCBI): domain Eukaryota; kingdom Metazoa; phylum Chordata; class Actinopteri; order Salmoniformes; family Salmonidae; genus Salmo; species Salmo salar. The sequence goes on from NC_138305.1 coordinate 32,409,172, forward strand.
TCAGTAAAGACCAGTCCCATCAACTCTCTCTACTCACCAGCTCAGTCAGTCAGTCAGTAAAGACCAGTCCCACCAACTCTCTCTACTCACCAGCTCAGTCAGTCAGTCAGTCAGTAAGGACCAGTCCCACCAACTCTCTCTACTCACCAGCTCAGTCAGTCAGTAAGGACCAGTCTCACCAACTCTCTCTACTCACCATCTCAGTCAGTCAGTCAGTAAAGACCAGTCCCACCAACTCTCTCTACTCACCAGCTCAGTCAGTCAGTAAAGACCAGTCCCACCAACTCTCACTACTCACCAGCTCAGTCAGTCAGTAAGGACCAGTCCCACCAACTCTCTCTACTCACCAGCTCAGTCAGTCAGTAAGGACCAGTCTCACCAACTCTCTCTACTCACCAGCTCAGTCAGTCAGTAAAGACCAGTCCCACCAACTCTCTCTACTCACCAGCTCAGTCAGTCAGTAAAGACCAGTCCCATCAACTCTCTCTACTCACCAGCTCAGTCAGTCAGTAAGGACCAGTCTCACCAACTCTCTCTACTCACCAGCTCAGTCAGTCAGTAAAGACCAGTCCCATCAACTCTCTCTACTCACCAGCTCAGTCAGTCAGTCAGTAAAGACCAGTCCCACCAACTCTCTCTACTCACCAGCTCAGTCAGTCAGTAAAGACCAGTCCCACCAACTCTCTCTACTCACCAGCTCAGTCAGTCAGTAAAGACCAGTCCCACCAACTCTCTCTACTCACCAGCTCAGTCAGTCAACTCTCTCTCTCTCTTAATCCTGTCTCTCTCCATCTCTCTTTTTTTTCCCACATTTCTATTTTTCTCTCTATTTGGCATTCGGCCCTCTTGTTGTTTTGATATTCTCTCCCTCTTCTCTCCATATTTCTCTTTCTGTATTACCCTATATCTCTTTCTTGCTCACTCTCTCTCCTCAGTATTCTGAGCTTCGGGACATGCTCTGTGTGTCTGCCATGGTCTTTCCCATCATATTTTCTAGTGGGGCACGCCCCTTCCTTGCTCTGTTCCTTTTGGCTGAGTCTGGAATGTCCCACACGTGGCAGCCCAAACTGCCGCACCCCTCCGGCCCTGCACCCTGTGGCAGAGGAGGGAGGGAGGCCAGAGGGGAAGAGGAAGGAGGGAGGGAGGCCAGAGGGGAAGAGGAGGGAGGGAGGGAGGGAGGGAGGCCAGAGGGGAAGAGGAGGGAGGGAGGGAGGCCAGAGGGGAAGAGGAGGGAGGGAATTGCAGCAGTAGATATAGCAGTGGTATGTCAGTAGTGTTGTTGACTAGTCTGGTCCCTACTTTGCTCCTGTGTAACTTCCTGGATCTACATTCTCTCCGTATCACTACTCTTACTGGCTGCGCTAAGACTCTTGTTCTACTGGCCGTTACTGACCGCTGCAGTGGTCGTGAGGCATTCCAGCCTGGCCAATCAGTGGACTGTGGTCAGTGCCTAGTGGGCTACTGGTCACTCCAGCTGTGTGGAGGAAAGTGGCGCTTTGCTTTGTGTTGCGGTCAATTTGCACGTTTGAGTGAGTGACCGCTCTCTGACCGCTACGTCCCATTGGCTATGTACAGGGAGGTGCGTCTGGGGAGGAACGGCGTGGAGGAGATCAAGAGACACCCCTTCTTCACGAACGACCAGTGGACCTTCAACACCATCCGAGAGAGTAAGTGTGTGTTTGTTCAGTCGAACCGTGTGTATTTGTGCGTGTATGTCTTCAGTCATACTGCGTGTGTGTGTGGTTATTTGTGTGTGTGCCTGTCTGCCCCTGTCTCTCTGTCACCCAACTTATTGTCATGACTTGACACTACAGTTCATTCCCATCAGTTCATTCTCTATCAGCAGAACAGTCACGTGTCTGTCATCAGCACTGCAGCACAACCCTGCACGGCCAGAGGTCGTGTGTTCACTATCACTCGTCTCAGAGTAGGAATGTTGATCTAGGATCAGCTCTTTCCTGCTGTCCATGGGATCTTGTTCATTGTCATCTAAAAGTCAAAACAGATCCTGGATCAGCACTCCTACTCTTGACGTATACTGAACTGTTACTAATCGTTCATTACAGCATACTACACTGTACAATGCTGCACAGAGGTTCATGCTTGGTCAGGATTATGTACTTCATGTCCTCAACCCTTCCATCCTCACTGATTTTGATATCATGTGACAAATCTATTGAAAGTACTACGGTGGGATCACACACACACACACACACACACACACACACACACACACACACACACACACAGAGAGAAACGTTGGAACGGCTGCTTGCAGTTATCCAGTGCCGCCAGATCAAACAAGTCACTAAGTAAGGAAGGAAGGAAGGATGGATGGGAATAAGGATGGATGGGAATAAGGATGGAAGGGAATATGGAAGGGAATATGGAAGGGAATAAGGAAGGAGGCATATTAGTACATATCATGGCTTCTGTCTCTGTTTTGTAATTGTATTCAGTTGTGCCTGTTTCATCTGGCTCTGATTTAAACAGAGACATAACTCCTGATCATAGCCCAGGCAGTCTGTAACACGAAACCAGAACGAGACACTACTGCACTACTGAACCCGCTGTGTGTGTCTCTCATCCATACCCAACCAAAGGGGGGGTGTGTGTGTGTGTGTGTGTGTGTGTGTGTGTGTGTGTGTGTGTGTGTGTGTGTGTGTGTGTCTCATCCATACCCAACCAAAGGGGTGTGTGTGTGTGTGTGTGTCTCATCCATACCCAACCAAAGGGGGGTGTGTGTGTGTGTGTCTCTCATCCATACCCAACCAAAGGGGTGTGTGTGTCATCCTTACCCAACCAAAGGGGGGTGTGTGTGTGTCATCCTTACCCAACCAAAGGGGTGTGTGTGTGGGAAACCCACTGTTTGCCTCTAATCCTAAGATCTCCATTCAACCCATTGGTGCTTCGTCCACAGCACATGACACACTGATCAGTGTTCTTCTGTTGGGCTCCCCCATGCTATAGTATCAAACTTTATTAGTCACATGCCCGAATACAAAACAAAAACAAAACGGATAAGAATAAGAGAGAAAAGTAGTAACAAGTAATTAACCTGTTGAGGACAGACGTTCCGCTAGCGGAACCCCTAGCCAACAGCCAATGGCATCGCACGGCGTGAAATACAAAATCAACTAAAATACCACAATTCAATTTTCTCAAACAATCAACTATTTTACACCATTTGAAAGATAAGACTCTCGTTAATCTAACCACATTGTCCAATTTCAAAAAGGCTTTACAGTGAAAGCAAAACATTAGATTATGTTAGGAGAGTACATAGACACAAATAATCACACAGCCATTTTCCAAGCAAGCATATATGTCACATAAACCCAAACCACAGCTAAATGCAGCACTAACCTTTGATCTTCATCAGATGACACTCCTAGGACATTATGTTATACAATACATGCATGTTTTGTTCAATCAAATTCATATTTATATTTAAAAAAAAAAGCTTTTTACATTAGCATGTGATGTTCAGAACTAGCATACCCACCGAAAACTTCCGGTGAATTTACTAAATTACTCATGATAAACGTTGACAAAATACATAACAATTATTTTAAGAATTATAGATACAGAACTTCTTTATGCAATTGCTATGTCCGATTTTAAAATAGCTTTTCGGCGAAAGCACGTTTTGCAATATTCTGAGTACATAGCTCGGCCATCACGGCTAGCTATTTTCACATCCGCCAACTTCGGGGTCACCTAAACTCAGAATTACTATTAGAAAAATGAGATTACCTATGCTGTTCTTCGTCAGAATGCACTCCCAGGACTTCTACTTCAACAACAAATGTTGTTTTGGTTCCAAATAATCCATAGTTATATCCAAATACCTCAGTTTTGTTTGTGCGTTCAGGTCACTATCCGAAGGGTGACACGCGAGCGCATTTCGTGACAGAAAAATTCAAAATATTCCATTACAGTACTTAGAAGCATGTCAAACGCTGTTTAAAATCAATTTTTATGCTATTTTTCTCGTAAAATAGCGATAATATTCCAACCGGGCAACGTTGTATTCATTCAAAGGCTGAAATAAAAAAATGGAGAAGTCTCGTGAACGCGCATCTCCAGTCTCACTGTCCCCAGGCTGACCACTCACAAACAGAGCTGCTGTACTTTGCCCAGAGACAGCAGACACCCCATTCCACTTTCTGGCGGCTTTAGAGAGCAAATGGAAGCCTTAGAAAGTGTCACGTTACAGCACAGATGCGGTAATGTTGATAGAGATGCAACAGAAGGACAACAAATTGTCAGACAGGGCACTTCCTGTATGGAATCTTCTCAGGTTTTGGCCTGCCATATGAGTTCTGTTATACTCACAGACACCATTCAAACAGTTTTAGAAACTTTAGAGTGTTTTCTATCCAAATCTACTAATTATATGCATATTCTAGTTTCTGGGCAGGAGTAGTAACCAGATTAAATCGGGTACGTTTTTTATCCGGCCGTGAAAATACTGCCCCCTATCCCAAAGAAGTTAAAGAGCAGCAGTAAAATAACAATGGAGAGACTATATACAGGGGGTACCGATACGGAGTCAATGTGCAGGGGCACCGGTTAGTTGAGGTAGTATGTACATGTAGGTAGAGTCATTAAATTGACTATGCATAGATGACAACAGAGAGTAGCAGTGGTGTGGAGAGGGGGGGGGGCAAAGCAAATAGTCTGGGTAGCCATTTGACTAGATGTTCAGTAGTCTTATGGCTTGGGGGTAGAAGTTTAGATGTTTAGATGCCTCTTGGACCTAGACTTGGCGCTCCGGTACCGCTTGCCGTGCGGTAGCAGAGGACCTTCCCTTGACACTCCCTGATATAGAGGTCCTGGATGGCAGGAAGCTTGGCCCTAGTGACGTACTGGGCCGTTTGCACTACCCTCTGTAGTGCCTTGCGGTCGGAAGCCGAGCAGTTGCCATACCAAGCAGTGATGCAAACAGTCAGGATGCTCTCGATGGTGCAGCTGTATAATCTTTTGAGGATCTGAGGACCCATGCCAAATCTTTTCAGTCTCCTGAGGGGGAATAGGCTTTGTCATGGCCTCTTCACGACTGTCTTGGTGTGCTTGGACCATGTTAGTTTGTTGGTGATGTGGACGCCAAGGAACTTGAAGCTCTCAACCTGCTCCACTGCAGCCCCATCGATGAGAATGGGGGCGTACTCGGTCCTACTTTTCCTATAGTCCACAATCATCTTCTTTGTCTTGATCACATTGAGGGAGAGGTTGTTGTCCTGGCACCACACGGCCAGGTCTCTGACCTCCTCCCTATAGGTTGTCTTGTCGGTGATCAGGCCTAACACTGTTGTGTCATCGGCAAACTTAATGATGGTGTTGGAGTCGTGCCTGGCCGTGCAGTCATGAGTGAACGGGGAGTACAGGAGGGGACTGAGCACACAGTGTTCTTCTATTGGGTTCCCCCACGCTATAGTATCAGTGTTGTTCTATTGGGTTCCCCCACGCTATAGTATCTGTGTTGTTCTATTGGGTTCCCCCACGCTATAGTATCTGTGTTGTTCTATTGGGTTCCCCCACGCTATAGTATCTGTGTTGTTCTATTGGGTTCCCCCACGCTATAGTATCAGTGTTGTTCTATTGGGTTCCCCCACGCTATAGTATCAGTGTTGTTCTATTGGGTTCCCCCACGCTATAGTATCAGTGTTGTTCTATTGGGTTCCCCCACGCTATAGTCAGCCCATTGTCTCCTGTTACCATAGGTGTGCAGTTACACACTCCCCATCATGGATTTAAAAGCGCAGGATTTGTGTAAGCATTGGCTGGGGAAAGTTTCCACCATTTGCCAAATCAATGGGAGAAAGTTTGCAGGTGGATAAGGGTGGAGAATGGGAAGGCAGCCTCACTCTCTAGTTTGCTCATTAGCTAGCATGCTGAAGCCCCATTTCTGACTGTTGCCTGAAATAAAGCTGTAAAACTCTCGGATGTGGGAGACTGGGTCAGCCTCTCAAATGGCACTCTATTCCCTACATAGTGCACTACTTTTGACCAGAGCACTATGGGATTCCTTATTGGCCCTGGTCAAAGGTAGTGCCCTATATAGGAATGGAGTGACATTTGGGACACAGCCTGGGTGCTAGTAAGCACCCTGTCCTATGATGGAGCAAGGGAGGGGGCAGAGGTAGCCCCCTATGGGCTTGCAGGAGTAATGAGAGGGGCGCCCCAGAACCACTGCACCAGCCCCAGATCAGATTTGAGGGCGGTCGCTCCCTCCTCTCTCCACTCTCACTGTGGCCACAGCTGCCTGTCATTAGCCTACCCACTATCAGGGAGCATGCTGGGAAAGCCGCGCCGCAATTGGCCTCCCGGGAGCCGGGACCGTGTCTGTCTCTCTCCAGTCTCACCGCACAGCTCTTGCCTTTCGCTTTTTCTTTTTCTTTCATTCCCTCTTTTATTGCTCGCTTTCTAATTTTTCTCTCTCTCCCACTTGTCCACCATCTATTGATCTCTCCCTACTGAGGGTTCTGTCTTGACTTGGTTCTCTTTGCCTGGAGCCAGAATGGATCCCGTTGAAGAAATAAGATCCAACATGGCCACTTAGTTTCCTAGCCAGTAGTGACATCTTTATAGGTTGTCGAGCAACTGGGCTCGCCTCAGCTTTCGCCTCCTGGCCCCTTAACACATTTCTGTCCGCCTACTGTACAGATGGAGGCCTTTAATAGAGCAGAAGGGGAGTTAGTTCTCTCTCCTAGAGTGTGTTTAGGTGTGTGAAAGGCAACAGTGTGTGTTGGGGCACAAAGAGGGCACTGTAGGGGGAGAGAGGAGTGGTGGGTTTGGCGTCCGCCCCACGCCAGCTCGCTCCTACCGCGTGTGCCCAGGGTGGCTCGGTGTACTACACACACACACGTAGACTACACACACCTAGAACATCACCGTATAGTGTAAAATGTATCTCTTATTGAGAATCGGAGGAGCCGACGGTTATCTCTGTGTTGGCGTCTCTTGATTGAGACCAATGTTAGCACTGAGTTAATTGATTTTAGACATATTTTAACCATCTGTCTCCTTCCTCTGCCCAAACCCACACTATTTCCACCCCTTCCTGTTCTCTCGCTCGCTCTCACACTCTTTGCTTCTTTCTGACTGCATCTCTCTCTCACTTTGCCTCTCTCCTCCCTCTCTGTCCCCTCTCTGCTTCTCCCACTCCTGCTCTGCATCCCTCTCTCACTCTCTGCCCGTCCCTCGTTCAGCCGTGGCCCCAGTAGTGCCGGAGTTGAGCAGTGACATAGACACCAGTAACTTTGACGAGATCGAGGATGAAAAGGGCGACGTGGAGGCCTTTCCCACACCAAAGGCCTTTGTGGGCAACCAGCTGCCATTTGTGGGTTTCACCTACTTCAAAGAAGACCAGTAAGGCTAATTGTTTTCTACCTATACTAAGAGTGAAGTTTGGCATCTATACAGTGTCTGTATTCAGTTATTATTGTTATATTTAGCTTCAGCACGCTAGCCAATTATCCAGGAATCGGGTTTGGTTTACTACATTTAAATTGGAACGAATTGATGTACTGTATGTTTTAAGGGAGTTTTTGTATTTAACGGTCTGTCTTTATTCACAGGGTATTTGTTTTTTTTTAAGGTTCTCTGTGCTCTGCAGGAAATGTGCTTAGTCAGCTCTGCCTGTAACTAGAGAGGGATGGAGGGAGGGAGGGAGAGGGATGGAGGGAGGGAGAGGGATGGATGGAGGGAGGGAGGGTGAGTGAGGGATGGAGGGACGGAGGGTGAGTAAGGGATGGAGGGAGGGTGAGTGAGGGATGGAGGGAGGGTGAGGAATGGAGGGAGGGTGAGGGATGGAGGGAGGGTGAGTGAGGGATGGATGGAGGGAGGGTGAGTGAGGGATGGAGGGAGGGTGAGGAATGGAGGGAGGGTGAGGGATGGAGGGAGGGTGAGTGAGGGATGGATGGAGGGAGGGTGAGTGAGGGATGGAGGGAGGGTGAGGGATGGAGGGAGAGATTGTTTCATACGTGTAGAACTGTAAAACCGTTTTAAGCCAGTCATACACTGTGCGTCTGTTCCTGCTTTACACTGCCTCCTTGTTCCAACAGCCCTTGTAGAAAATCCACTAGGCTCATGATAAAGGTCTGATCTTATGATCACGATCAGTGAATGGGGATTGTAGCGCTGGAGTAGGAAGTGGGTGGGTTCTGGGTTGGGCAGGATGTGTTATGGGGCGGGACACTGGCATGGAGGTTGGCATGGTTGGTAGGGCACCTCAGGTAAAGCCAGTTTAAAGACCCATGTCCTCTCTCCTCTACCAGATTGCTAAGCGGTGTGAATAAAGTGATCTCTGTGGAGGAATCTGAGGACTGTGTGGATAGCTGTGAGGAAAAACAGGACGGCATCAAAGGAGAGGTAGGATGTTGAATTGTTGCATACATACATGTGTTTGGGTTTGTTTGCTTGTTTTTAAAGCACAGCTGGGAGCAGAGGGGAAGATGTGTACTCAGATGGCACAAGACTACATTTGAGCCCAAATTTAAAATTGAAATGTTCGATGCAATGTAGTAGCTCTGAAGACTAATCAGTAAAATAGAACACTCGCATAGACAGACATAACTCTTAGACAGACTGATTGAATAGAACACAGACATACTCAGGGTGTGTTTGGAAATTGAATCTGGAGTGCCAGTGCCCTCTGGGCGTTCTTAAATTCAGAGCGTTTCATTCACGGAGCATTCAGAGCGCACACTGGACACTCTGACTGAGGAGTAGGGTTGATCCCAGCGTTCTGGCCTCACAACAGCAGTCAAACACCCAAACTAATTGGCTAAAGTTGGCTAGCTTGCTAGCTACATCCAGACACAAATGAGAGAACGCCCCACTCTGACCATTTTACTCCCCCTAGCAGAGCTGGTTAGGCTGTTTTCATGTTATCCAGAGCGTTGGTGACTGTAACTGTGCTGCTGGCAACAATTTAATTACGCTTCTTTGCTGACATTTACCGACACCGGCCATATTGAACAGGTGTTGAGTGTTCGTCAATTTGTCAGTTACTCTGCGCTCTGACGCACTCAGACGAGAGTGCTCTGAAATAGCCAGAGCGAATTTACGAACGCACCCTCAATTATCAGACGGACACAATAGAATTCTATCTGACAGACATACAACAACTGACAGAACTGTGTGATTACCAGACAGAACAGTCAGAACTCAGAGCTGTGTGATTACCAGACAGAACAGTCAGAACTCAGAGCTGTGTGATTACCAGACAGAACTGTCAGAACTCAGAGCTGTGTGATTACCAGACAGAACTGTCAGAACTCAGAGCTGTGTGATTACCAGACAGAACTGTCAGAACTCAGAGCTGTGTGATTACCAGACAGAACTGTCAGAACTCAGAGCTGTGTGATTACCAGACACAACAGTCAGAACTCAGAGCTGTGTGATTACCAGACAGAACTGTCAGAACTCAGAGCTGTGTGATTACCAGACACAACAGTCAGAACTCAGAGCTGTGTGATTACCAGACACAACAGTCAGAACTCAGAGCTGTGTGATTACCAGACAGAACTGTCAGAACTCAGAACTGTGTGATTACCAGACACAACAGTCAGAACTCAGAGCTGTGTGATTACCAGACAGAACTGTCAGAACTCAGAGCTGTGTGATTACCAGACAGAACTGTCAGAACTCAGAGCTGTGTGGTTACCAGACACAACAGTCAGAACTCAGAGCTGTGTGGTTACCAGACAGAACTGTCAGAACTCAGAGCTGTGTGGTTACCAGACACAACAGTCAGAACTCAGAGCTGTGTGATTACCAGACAGAACAGTCAGAACTCAGAGCTGTGTGATTACCAGACAGAACAGTCAGAACTCAGAGCTGTGTGATTACCAGACAGAACTGTCAGAACTCAGAGCTGTGTGGTTACCAGACACAACAGTCAGAACTCAGAGCTGTGTGATTACCAGACAGAACTGTCAGAACTCAGAGCTGTGTGGTTACCAGACAGAACTGTCAGAACTCAGAGCTGTGTGATTACCAGACAGAACTGTCAGAACTCAGAGCTGTGTGGTTACCAGACAGAACTGTCAGAACTCAGAGCTGTGTGGTTACCAGACAGAACTGTCAGAACTCAGAGCTGTGTGGTTACCAGACAGAACTGTCAGAACTCTGAGCTGTGTGATTACAAGACAGTGGCGTCAGAACTCAGAGCTGTGTGGTTACCAGACAGAACTGTCAGAACTCTGAGCTGTGTGATTACAAGACAGTGGCGTCAGAACTCAGAGCTGTGTGATTACCAGACAGAACTGTCAGAACTCAGAGCTGTGTGATTACCAGACACAACAGTCAGAACTCAGAGCTGTGTGATTACCAGACAGAACTGTCAGAACTCAGAGCTGTGTGATTACCAGACACAACAGTCAGAACTCAGAGCTGTGTGATTACCAGACAGAACAGTCAGAACTCAGAGCTGTGTGATTACCAGACACAACAGTCAGAACTCAGAGCTGTGTGATTACCAGACACAACAGTCAGAACTCAGAACTGTGTGATTACCAGACAGAACTGTCAGAACTCAGAGCTGTGTGGTTACCAGACACAACAGTCAGAACTCAGAGCTGTGTGGTTACCAGACACAACAGTCAGAACTCAGAGCTGTGTGATTACCAGACACAACAGTCAGAACTCAGAGCTGTGTGGTTACCAGACAGAACTGTCAGAACTCAGAGCTGTGTGATTACCAGACAGAACAGTCAGAACTCAGAGCTGTGTGATTACCAGACACAACTGTCAGAACTCAGAGCTGTGTGATTACCAGACACAACAGTCAGAACTCAGAACTGTGTGATTACCAGACAGAACTGTCAGAACTCAGAGCTGTGTGATTACCAGACACAACAGTCAGAACTCAGAGCTGTGTGATTACCAGACAGAACTGTCAGAACTCAGAGCTGTGTGATTACCAGACACAACAGTCAGAACTCTGAGCTGTGTGATTACAAGACAGTGGCGTCAGAACTCAGAGCTGTGTGATTACCAGACAGAACTGTCAGAACTCAGAGCTGTGTGATTACCAGACACAACTGTCAGAACTCAGAGCTGTGTGATTACCAGACAGAACTGTCAGAACTCAGAGCTGTGTGATTACCAGACAGAACTGTCAGAACTCAGAGCTGTGTGATTACCAGACACAACAGTCAGAACTCAGAGCTGTGTGATTACCAGACAGAACTGTCAGAACTCAGAGCTGTGTGGTTACCAGACAGAACTGTCAGAACTCAGAGCTGTGTGATTACCAGACAGAACTGTCAGAACTCAGAGCTGTGTGGTTACCAGACAGAACTGTCAGAACTCAGAGCTGTGTGGTTACCAGACAGAACTGTCAGAACTCAGAGCTGTGTGGTTACCAGACAGAACTGTCAGAACTCTGAGCTGTGTGATTACAAGACAGTGGCGTCAGAACTCAGAGCTGTGTGGTTACCAGACAGAACTGTCAGAACTCTGAGCTGTGTGATTACAAGACAGTGGCGTCAGAACTCAGAACTGTGTGATTACCAGACAGAACTGTCAGAACTCAGAGCTGTGTGATTACCAGACACAACAGTCAGAACTCAGAGCTGTGTGATTACCAGACAGAACTGTCAGAACTCAGAGCTGTGTGATTACCAGACACAACAGTCAGAACTCAGAGCTGTGTGGTTACCAGACAGAACAGTCAGAACTCAGAGCTGTGTGGTTACCAGACACAACTGCCAGACATGTTGATACCTGAGTGTGCATCTGGTGAGCTCCATGTTAGCGTGCGTACCTGTTAACTCTCCTTCCCTGTCTTCTTCAGTCAGATCAGCTGCAGAAGAAGTTCCATTGTCTTGAGGAGCAGCTCAACCATGAGATGCAGGCCAAAGACCACCTGGAAAACAAATACAAGTAGGGCTCACCACAGAACACACACACACACACACTCTCTCACACACACACACACACACACACACACACACACACTCTTACTCCCACATGTTCCTCTCTCCCCAGGACTACCACTAGTCATCTAGAGAAGCTGGTCAAAGAACTGGAGGAAGAGGTGAGACTGGGTGATGTGCAGTATGTAGAGTTGGTCAGTAATGTTTTGGCACATCACACATGACCCTGTCCCTGTAGATGAGCAGCAGGCAGAGAGTGGAGTCTTCTCTGAGGCAGCTGGAGAGAGAGAGGGCCCTGCTGCAGTACCAGAGTGCAGAGAACCTCCGCAAGGTGGAGCTGGAGGCGGACAGGAAACGCAGCCTGGAGAACGACCGTAAGCCCACGCTGTGTGACGTGTACACATGGAACCATAGAAATAGAATCCCTTGAACAGATCTCCCCATTCAAGGGTTAGCAGGGTTTCCCAAACTCTGTCCTCGGGACTCGACGGAGGGCACGGTTTTTTTTTTTGCTCTAATGCTACACAGCTAATTCAAATGATCAAAGCTTGATGATTACTTGATTATTTTAATCAGTTGTGTAGTGCTAGTGCAAAAAAACAAAATGTGCACCCACTGAGGTCCCAAGGACAGAGTTTGGGAAAACTGGGTTAGAGGTTCCAAGCCTTTTCAATGGATGCTATGTCTATGTATGGAACATTATCTAATCATCTCAACATTATGTCAATGAAACAGTTGCTGAAACCCAAATCAACCCCCGGCCCCTACTGCCCGGCCCCTACTCTCCGGCCCCTACTCTCCGGCCCCTACTGCCCGGCCCCTACTGCCCGGCCCCTACTGCCCGGCCCCTACTCCCCGACCCCTACTGCCCAGCCACTCCTTTACATCTGAGAGGATTGGCTTGGTGGAAGCAACACCTCGACATCATTCTCCACCCAGCCAATCAGAAGGCAATGTGAATCTATTTACTATAATGCTTAGATCTGTCCAATCCTCTCAGATCTATAATGCCTAGGGTGTAAGGGCTAGGGGTTGATTTGGAATTCAGCAATTAAGTTAGGATTTTGTCCCTACACACACTCCAGTTACCTTTACAGGAAGAGTAGCGGCTGCCTCGGGGATCCATAATAAATCCTCCTGTCCATCTATGTCACCTGTACATGTTCACACTCTCCTAAACACAGATACACTGATTGATCTGTCCACCTGATTGTCCTTGTCTAGTGAACAGCCTGCGGGACCAGCTGGAAGAGCTGAAGAGGAGGAACCAGACCTCTCAGATGTCCAGTGACAAGAACATCCACCTGCAGAGACAGGTGAGGCGGAACAGTCCATCTCTCTACCTTCTCTGTCGCGCTCTCGCTCACTCCACACCAATTCTGCATTCCTGAATTGACTAAGAAAGATAAACTCCAACCACTCCACCACCACATGTCTTCCTTCTCAGCTGGATGAGGCGACAGCGGTGCTGGCAGAGGAGCAGGAGGCGGCAGGGCGACTGCGGAGGAGCCAGGTGGAGGCCCAGAAGCATGCCCAGGCCCTGGAGCTCAGCCTCAGGGAGATGGTGGACAAGTGCACCCAGCTGGAGAACGCCAAGATGGGCATAGAGCAGCAGCTGATGAGCCTTCAGGCCGACCTGGAGGCCGAGAGGAGGAACCACAGTCTGGGGACAGAGACTATAGTTGACCTGCAGGGTGAGTTTGCACGTTTTTAACCATTCCATTGGTTACATATTGACATGAGGGGCAGGGTTTGCACTTTAGGAACCATTTCATTAGTTATATTGTGCCAGGCAAGCTCATCCCCGCACAGCTAGGACCCAGGTCTGCCTGAGAGTACGTCACTCTTACAGAGACCCTGTGTTTTGGAAACTTTGGGACATTGGTCATTGCATCCATTCAGTTCAGACGGGACAGTTTGGAACAGGCAGGACATGTCTCATAGTTTTCCCTCTTTCAAAGTCTCCACTTGGGTGGAGTCAGGAGCAACAAGGAAAATAAACATTGACATATGTTATTTTTACACATTAAAGAAGGGAATGAGTGAATACAGGTAGATGATGTAATGTCTCCTAGAACTCTGTGTGAAGCCATGACTGAACCGGTGTGTGTTCTCCTTAGCTTGGTGCCCTCATAGATATCTCTACCTCTATACTAATATCTCTACCTCTATACTAATATCTCTACCTCTATACTAAGGTCTCTACCTCTATACTAATATCTCTACCTCTATACTAATATCTCTACCTCTATACTAAGGTCTCTACCTCTATACTAATATCTCTACCTCTATACTAAGGCCCCCCTCTCTACCCGTCTACCTACCCTACATATCTCTACCCTCTGGCCCCCCCCCCCCTACCTACCCGACTAGGCCTCCTCGTACCTCTACCCGTACTAATATCTCTACCTCTATACTAATATCTCTACCTCTATACTAATATCTCTACCTCTATACTAATATCTCTACCTCTATACTAAGGTCTCTACCTCTATACTAATATCTCTACCTCTGTACTAATATCTATACCTCTATACTAATATCTATACCTCTATACTAATATCTCTACCTCTATACTAATATCTCTACCTCTATACTAATATCTCTACCTCTATACTAATATCTCTACCTCTATACTAATATCTCTACCTCTATACTAATATCTCTACCTCTATACTAAGGTCTCTACCTCTGTACTAAGGTCTCTACCTCTGTACTAATGTCTCTACCTCTATACTAAGGTCTCTACCTCTGTACTAAGGTCTCTACCTCTGTACTAAGGTCTCTACCTCTGTACTAAGGTCTCTACCTCTGTACTAAGGTCTCTACCTCTGTACTAAGGTCTCTACCTCTGTACTAAGGTCTCTACCTCTGTACTAAGGTCTCTACCTCTGTACTAAGGTCTCTACCTCTGTACTAAGGTCTCTACCTCTGTACTAAGGTCTCTACCTCTGTACTAAGCTCTCTACCTCTGTACTAAGGCCTCTACCTCTGTACTAAGGCTCTCTACCTCTGTACTAAGCTCTCTACCTCTGTACTAAGCTCTCTACCTCTGTACTAAGCTCTCTACCTCTGTACTAAGGCCTCTACCTCTGTACTAAGCTCTCTACCTCTGTACTAAGCTCTCTACCTCTGTACTAAGCTCTCTACCTCTGTACTAAGCTCTCTACCTCTGTACTAAGGTCTCTACCTCTGTACTAAGGCCTCTACCTCTGTACTAAGCTCTCTACCTCTGTACTAAGCTCTCTACCTCTGTACTAATGTCTCTACCTCTGTACTAAGGCCTCTACCTCTGTACTAAGCTCTCTACCTCTGTACTAAGCTCTCTACCTCTGTACTAAGCTCTCTACCTCTGTACTAAGCTCTCTACCTCTGTACTAAGCTCTCTACCTCTGTACTAAGCTCTCTACCTCTGTACTAAGCTCTCTACCTCTGTACTAAGGCCTCTACCTCTGTACTAAGCTCTCTACCTCTGTACTAAGCTCTCTACCTCTGTACTAATGTCTCTACCTCTGTACTAAGGTCTCTACCTCTGTACTAAGGTCTCTACCTCTGTACTAAGGTCTCTACCTCTGTACTAAGGTCTCTACCTCTGTACTAAGGTCTCTACCTCTGTACTAAGGTCTCTACCTCTGTACTAAGCTCTCTACCTCTGTACTAAGCTCTCTACCTCTGTACTAAGGCCTCTACCTCTGTACTAAGGCCTCTACCTCTGTACTAAGGCCTCTACCTCTGTACTAAGGTCTCTACCTCTGTACTAAGGCCTCTACCTCTGTACTAAGGTCTCTACCTCTGTACTAATGTCTCTACCTCTGTACTAAGGCCTCTACCTCTTTTCCCCTTTCTTTTTGCCTTTCTATCTATTTTCCACACACTCTCATTCTCAATCTTATTTTCTCTCTGTCAGGACATATCCTGGGCCTGGAGGAGGAGGTGAAGCAGATGAAGGGTTTTCTCTCTGGAACACAGACAGAGAAGAGGCAGCTGCAGCAGAGACTCACTGACATGGAGAAGGTAAGAGGCCTGGGTGGTGTTCATTAGACACCAAATGGAAGAAAACGGACTAAAACAAGTGTTTGTTTTTTAAAATGTGCCATGATGAACACAACCCTCCACTCCACTGGTAAGACTTACTGTAGATGGCACTCGGGCTCCATGGGATTTTCCCAAGCCCAAATTGGCCTCTAGCCCCTCCCCCTTTCTTGTGGAGATCTGAGAGGATTGGATAGGTGTGAGCAACATGATAAAAATGTCCCTATCAGAGAGGGAGAAGTATCTTCTATTTCTTTAATCATCTCAAGTCCTCTCAGGTCTCACAGGGGCAGATGTCCCCTCTTTGTCCTGTGGATGTACACAGATTACAGCCACAAATAAACAAACACACAGCTGACCTTTGACCTCTGGTTGGGCCCATTAGGAGAAGAGCAACCAGGAGATTGACCTGACGTTCAAGCTCAAGTCGTTGCAACAGAGTTTTGACATAGAGGAGGCCGAGCACAAGGCCACCAAGACACGCCTTGCTGACAAGAACCAGGTCTATAAGTCCATTGAGGAGGCCAAGTCTGAGGCCCTGAAAGGTGAGAGGGAGGAAGAAAAAGGAGAGGTGATTTGGGGAAAGGGGGATACCTAGTCAGTTGTACAACAGAATGCCTTCAACTGAAATGTGTCTTCCACATTTAACCCCACCCCTCTGAATCAATGAGGTGTGGGGGGGCTGCTTTAATCGACATCCCTGTCTTTCGGCGCCCGGGGAACAGTGGGTTAACTGCCTTGCTCAGTGGCAGAATGACAGATTTTTACCTTGTCAGCTCGGGGATTCGATCCAGGAACCTGGGATGGATAGAAATGTAGCATATTAGAGAAAAATGTATGTGGGGAAAAAAGAGAGGTCAATAATGACAGTTTGGATAAAGGTGTTGGCTAATGGACCACATTATACAATTATCTATTATTCTAATAGTTATGGTAGCATTGTGTCCTTGTGTTTGTCAGGGATGGAGCGGACGCTGCAGGAGGAGCGGAGCTCCAAGCTGCAGCTGGAGTCCAGACTGCTGCAGCTGGAGAAGGAGCACTCCATGCTGGACTGTGACTACAAGCAGGCCCAACAAAAAGTGGATGAGCTGAACACGCACAAGGACAAACTCGCCGAGGAGGTGTGTGTTAGGGTTTGTGTATGTGTGTCTGGACAAGCCTGTGCATGTCTGTACATGCCGTGTGTGTGTGTGTGTGTGTGTGTGTGTGTGTGTGTGTGTGTGTGTAAGGAGTTGTGTGTGTGTGTGTGTGTGTGTGTGTAAGGAGTTGTGTGTGTGTGTGTGTGTGTGTAAGGAGTTGTGTGTGTGTAAGGAGTTGAATGTGTGAGAGAGTGTGTGTGTAAGGAGTTGAATGTGTGAGAGAGTGTGTGTGTAAGGAGTTGAATGTGTGAGAGAGTGTGTGTGTGTAAGGAGTTGAATGTGTGAGAGAGTGTGTGTGTGTAAGGAGTTGAATGTGTGAGAGAGTGTGTGTGTAAGGAGTTGAATGTGTGAGAGAGTGTGTGTGTAAGGAGTTGAATGTGTGAGAGTGTGTGTGTAAGGAGTTGAATGTGTGAGAGAGTGTGTGTGTGTGTGTGTGTAAGGAGTTGAATGTGTGAGAGAGTGTGTGTGTGTGTGTGTAAGGAGTTGAATGTGTGAGAGAGTGTGTGTGTGTGTGTGTGTGTAAGGAGTTGAATGTGTGAGAGAGAGTGTGTGTGTGTGTGTGTGTGTGTGTGTAAGGAGTTGAATGTGTGAGAGAGTGTGTGTGTGTGTGTGTAAGGAGTTGAATGTGTGAGAGAGTGTGTGTGTGTGTGTGTAAGGAGTTGAATGTGTGAGAGAGTGTGTGTGTGTGTGTGTGTAAGGAGTTGAATGTGTGAGAGTGTGTGTGTGTAAGGAGTTGAGTGTGTGTGTAAGGAGTTGAATGTGTGAGAGAGTGTGTGTGTGTGTGTGTGTGTAAGGAGTTGAATGTGTGAGAGAGTGTGTGTGTGTGTGTAAGGAGTTGAATGTGTGAGAGAGTGTGTGTGTGTGTGTGTGTAAGGAGTTGAATGTGTGAGAGAGTGTGTGTGTGTGTGTGTAAGGAGTTGAATGTGTGAGAGAGTGTGTGTGTGTGTGTGTAAGGAGTTGAATGTGTGAGAGAGTGTGTGTGTGTGTGTGTGTGTAAGGAGTTGAATGTGTGAGAGAGTGTGTGTGTGTGTGTGTAAGGAGTTGAATGTGTGAGAGAGTGTGTGTGTGTGTGTGTGTAAGGAGTTGAATGTGTGAGAGAGTGTGTGTGTGTGTGTGTGTGTGTAAGGAGTTGAATGTGTGAGAGAGTGTGTGTGTGTGTGTGTGTGTGTAAGGAGTTGAATGTGTGAGAGAGTGTGTGTGTGTGTAAGGAGTTGAATGTGTGAGAGAGTGTGTGTGTGTGTAAGGAGTTGAATGTGTGAGAGAGTGTGTGTGAAGGAGTTGAATGTGTGAGAGAGTGTGTGTGTGTGTGTAAGGAGTTGAATGTGTGAGAGAGTGTGTGTGTGTGTGTAAGGAGTTGAATGTGTGAGAGAGTGGGTGTGTGTGTGTGTGTGTGTGTAGGAGTTGAATGTGTGAGAGAGTGTGTGTGTGTGTGTAAGGAGTTGAATGTGTGAGAGAGTGTGTGTTAGGGTTTGTGTAAGGAGTTGAATGTGTGAGAGTGTGTGTGTGTAAGGAGTTGAATGTGTGAGAGAGTGTGTGTGTAAGGAGTTGAATGTGTGAGAGAGTGTGTGTGTGTGTGTGTGTAAGGAGTTGAATGTGTGAGAGAGTGTGTGTGTGTGTGTAAGGAGTTGAATGTGTGAGAGAGTGTGTGTGTGTGTAAGGAGTTGAATGTGTGAGAGAGTGTGTGGGTGTGTGTAAGGAGTTGAATGTGTGAGAGAGTGTGTGTGTAAGGAGTTGAATGTGTGAGAGAGTGTGTGTGTAAGGAGTTGAATGTGTGAGAGAGTGTGTGTGTAAGGAGTTGAATGTGTGAGAGAGTGTGTGTGTAAGGAGTTGAATGTGTGAGAGAGTGTGTGTGTAAGGAGTTGAATGTGTGAGAGAGTGTGTGTGTAAGGAGTTGAATGTGTGAGAGAGTGTGTGTGTGTGTGTAAGGAGTTGAATGTGTGAGAGAGTGTGTGTGTGTGTGTGTGTGTAAGGAGTTGAATGTGTGAGAGAGTGTGTGTGTGTGTGTGTAAGGAGTTGAATGTGTGAGAGAGTGTGTGTGTAAGGAGTTGAATGTGTGAGAGAGTGTGTGTGTAAGGAGTTGAATGTGTGAGAGAGTGTGTGTGTAAGGAGTTGAATGTGTGAGAGAGTGTGTGTGTAAGGAGTTGAATGTGTGAGAGAGTGTGTGTGTAAGGAGTTGAATGTGTGAGAGAGTGTGTGTGTGTGTAAGGAGTTGAATGTGTGAGAGAGTGTGTGTGTAAGGAGTTGAATGTGTGAGAGAGTGTGTGTGTAAGGAGTTGAATGTGTGAGAGAGTGTGTGTGTAAGGAGTTGAATGTGTGAGAGAGTGTGTGTGTGTAAGGAGTTGAATGTGTGAGAGAGTGTGTGTGTAAGGAGTTGAATGTGTGAGAGAGTGTGTAAGGAGTTGAATGTGTGAGAGAGTGTGTGTGTAAGGAGTTGAATGTGTGAGAGAGTGTGTGTGTAAGGAGTTGAATGTGTGAGAGAGTGTGTAAGGAGTTGAATGTGTGAGAGAGTGTGTGTGTGTGAAGGAGTTGAATGTGTGAGAGAGTGTGTAAAGATTTGTGTTTCGTGGAGACTTCTCTCTGTTTCATCAGCTGCAAAGATCCAGGAACCAGCCAAAATAAAGGAAACAGCAACATAGTGTCTTAATAGGGCGTTGGGCCACTATGAGCCAGAACAGCTTCAATGCACTCTGGCATAGATTCTACAAGTGTCTGGAACTCTATTGGAGGGATGCTCCATTCTTCCACAAGAAAATCCACCATTTGGTGTTTTGCTGTTGGTGGTGGAAAACGCTGTCTCAGCCGCCGAATCTCCCATAAGTGTTCTATTTGGTTGAGATCTGGCCACAGGCGACAATGGCATATGGTTTACATCGTTTTCGTGCTCATCAAACCATTCGGTGACCACTCGTGCCCTGTGGATGGGGGCATTGTCATTCTATGGGGGTATAGCCATAGCAGCCAAAATAATGGCCTGCCCAGCATTTCTATACATGACCCTAAGCATGATGGGATGTTAATTGCTTAATGAACTCGGGAACCTCACCTGTGTGGAAGCACCTGCTTTCAATATACTTTGTATCCCTCATTTACTTCTTTTGGCAGTTAGCTGTAGGTCTTGGTGCTGTCTTTACCCTGACTAACCTCACCATCTTGCTCTCTTTCGCTCTCTCCCTCTTTATCTCCCCTCCTTCCTTCCACCTCTAGGTGAAGAACCTGAGCCTGGGCATGGAGCAGGAGGAGCAGAAGCGCAGGCTGAGCAAGAACGACCTGAAGGCCCAGACCCAGCAGGTGACCGCCCTGCGTTCCTCAGAGAAGCAGCTGAAGCAGGAGCTCAACCACCTGCTAGACATGAAGCAGAGCCTGGAGAAACAGAACCAGGAGCTACGCAGGTAGAGGGACACACACACACACACACCTGCTAGACATGAAGCAGAGCCTGGAGAAACAGAACCAGGAGCTACGCAGGTAGAGGGACACACACACACACACACACACACACCTGCTAGACATGAAGCAGAGCCTGGAGAAACAGAACCAGGAGCTACGCAGGTAGAGGGACACACACACACACACACACACACACACACACACCTGCTAGACATGAAGCAGAGCCTGGAGAAACAGAACCAGGAGCTACGCAGGTAGAGGGACACACACACACACACACCTGCTAGACATGAAGCAGAGCCTGGAGAAACAGAACCAGGAGCTACGCAGGTAGAGGGACACACACACACACACACACACACACCTGCTAGACATGAAGCAGAGCCTGGAGAAACAGAACCAGGAACTACGCAGGTAGAGGGACACACACACACACACACACACACACACACACACCTGCTAGACATGAAGCAGAGCCTGGAGAAACAGAACCAGGAGCTACGCAGGTAGAGGGACACACACACACACACACCTGCTAGACATGAAGCAGAGCCTGGAGAAACAGAACCAGGAGCTACGCAGGTAGAGGGACACACACACACACACACCTGCTAGACATGAAGCAGAGCCTGGAGAAACAGAACCAGGAGCTACGCAGGTAGAGGGACACACACACACACACACACACACACCTGCTAGACATGAAGCAGAGCCTGGAGAAACAGAACCAGGAGCTACGCAGGTAGAGGGACACACACACACACACACACACACACCTGCTAGACATGAAGCAGAGCCTGGAGAAACAGAACCAGGAGCTACGCAGGTAGAGGGACACACACACACACACACACACACACACACACCTGCTAGACATGAAGCAGAGCCTGGAGAAACAGAACCAGGAGCTACGCAGGTAGAGGGACACACACACACACACACCTGCTAGACATGAAGCAGAGCCTGGAGAAACAGAACCAGGAGCTACGCAGGTAGAGGGACACACACACACACACACACACACACCTGCTAGACATGAAGCAGAGCCTGGAGAAACAGAACCAGGAACTACGCAGGTAGAGGGACACACACACACACACACACACACACACACACACCTGCTAGACATGAAGCAGAGCCTGGAGAAACAGAACCAGGAGCTACGCAGGTAGAGGGACACACACACACACACACCTGCTAGACATGAAGCAGAGCCTGGAGAAACAGAACCAGGAGCTACGCAGGTAGAGGGACACACACACACACACACACACACACCTGCTAGACATGAAGCAGAGCCTGGAGAAACAGAACCAGGAGCTACGCAGGTAGAGGGACACACACACACACACACACACACACACACACACCTGCTAGACATGAAGCAGAGCCTGGAGAAACAGAACCAGGAGCTACGCAGGTAGAGGGACACACACACACACACACCTGCTAGACATGAAGCAGAGCCTGGAGAAACAGAACCAGGAGCTACGCAGGTAGAGGGACACACACACACACACACACACACACCTGCTAGACATGAAGCAGAGCCTGGAGAAACAGAACCAGGAACTACGCAGGTAGAGGGACACACACACACACACACACACACACACACACACCTGCTAGACATGAAGCAGAGCCTGGAGAAACAGAACCAGGAGCTACGCAGGTAGAGGGACACACACACACACACACCTGCTAGACATGAAGCAGAGCCTGGAGAAACAGAACCAGGAGCTACGCAGGTAGAGGGACACACACACACACACACACACACACCTGCTAGACATGAAGCAGAGCCTGGAGAAACAGAACCAGGAGCTACGCAGGTAGAGGGACACACACACACACACACCTGCTAGACATGAAGCAGAGCCTGGAGAAACAGAACCAGGAGCTACGCAGGTAGAGGGACACACACACACACACACACACACACACACACGCGCGCGCACAGTGCGGCTGGCTTGGACATGAGTGTGTGAGAGAGAGGATGTGATGACCAATGGATGTTAGATATCATGTCTGCCTTTCCCATACCCTAAGTGGTGGGAGGTGTGTGTCACTTGTTTCAGATTGACATGTGATTTGACATGGCAGTGATTGACAGTGATTTTGCCCAATCACAGGGAGAGACAGGAGGCTGAAGGACAGCTGAAGGAGTTGAAGGACCAGCTGGAGGCGGAGCAGTATTTCACGGTACTGTTGATTTCTCGACACTCCCAACGTGTGGAAAGTCTGGGTCGCAAAATTCTTGCAATTTTCCCAAAATTCCCAGGTTTTCCAGAAATCCTGGTTGGAATACTCCTGGGTATTTTGGGAAAGTGACTGGAATTTTGCACCCCCTAAGAAAGACTATTAGCTCTTTT
The DNA here is from genome assembly GCF_965601325.2 of Salmo salar. NCBI lineage: Eukaryota > Metazoa > Chordata > Actinopteri > Salmoniformes > Salmonidae > Salmo > Salmo salar. The sequence continues at coordinate 32,431,990 of NC_138305.1, forward strand.
CTGTCTATTCATTCTGCTTACCAGTGTAGTGTTTTGTCCCAAATGGCACGCTATCCCCTATGTAGCGCACTACTTTTGGCCAGATCCCTATGGACCCTGGTCAAAAGTAGTGCACTACATATGGAATATGGTGCCATTTGGGATGTCTCATAGTTGTTGTGTGTTGACCGTTTCCTCTGTGCCAGACCCTGTACAAGACCCAGAACCGGGAGCTGAAGGAGGAGTGTGACGAGAGGAACAAGCTGTATAAGGACATTCAGCAGAGACTGGAGGAGTACCAGGAGGAGAGGTACTGGAACATTAGTTCCAACCAGGAACTGTTCCTTGACACTAAGGTTGCAACATTCTGGTAACTTTTCCCAAAATTCCCATGTTTTCCAGAAATCTTCCAGTAATCTTACAACCAGGATTTCTGGAAAACCTGGGAACTTTGGGGAAAGTTAACAGAATTTTGCAACCCTACCTGACACTATTTGTTCACACTACTGAGCCAAGCCAAACTGAGCCCAGATGTACTGTGCTGGCCTGGTTACGCATCTACTGTAGGTGCTGGGCCGGACCATTTTGAAAGGAAAATATCATTTTGACCCTCTGAGCACCTCTAACAAACTGTTGGAGATTAGAGTCATGAGCACACTTAGTCTCTCTCGGACTGTCTGTCCCTGAAAGATGATCTGTAGCCTAACCTCAACATGCTTTCCACCCTTAGCACTCAGTCAATTGCGAGATGATAGCCTGACAATACTGCAGGTAACATGATCAGAGTGTACCTAACCTCCAGTCTACAGGTGATGTGCCATCAATCACCATATCACCAACACAATAAGCTTTGAGCATCTGACAAAATGACGCAAGATTTTAGTTCTGAGTTAACCGAGATTAACACGCACTGTAAAGCCACACAGACAGACTTTTAACGTGTAGACTCCTGTAACAACAAGCCCGTAGGACTATGGGTAAGTGTTTCATAGAAATGGCTATGGAGCTCATTGATTGGCCTGAACATAACATTTACTGACTTTGAGAGATGAATGTTGGCCTTGGTCGTGTGAATGCCCTGACAAACATGACACTAATGTTATCTGTTCCTCTTTCCCCTATTGTAGTGGAAAATCTCACACACTGATTTTCCTGGTATTACGGGATTTCCTTTCCGGCCTTCCAGTGACTGCTCTGCCATACAGTACTGGACTAGATTAGGTTTCATTCACTTTATTTTCCCATACAGTAGTGTGAGAATTTCCCCACATTCCTAATTTCCAGGGGTCTCTACTTCCCTACCCAGGGATTCTCTGATGGCTGTAACAGTACTGGGCACAGATTTGGTCTCGTTAACATTTCCCAGGTTATAGTGTCCAATTCCCCAATGTTCCCACATTCCCTGACATTCTGGATCTTCTTTCCCTCAGGGATTCCCTGGCGGCCCAGCTGGAGGTGAGCCTGACCAAGACGGACTCGGAGCAGCTGGCGCGCTCCATCGCCGAAGAGCAGTACTCCGACCTGGAGAAGGAGAAGATCATGAAGGAGCTGGAGGTGAAGGACATGATGGCCAGACACAGGCAGGAGCTAGGAGACAAGGAGGCTACCATTGGCTCGGTGAGAGGGGGGAGATGGAGAGGGGGGCAGAGAGAGAGGGAAGGAGTGGGAGAGAGGGAAGGAGTGGGAGGGGGAGGAGGGAGAGGAGACATGATGGCCCAACACAGGCAGGAGCTAGTAGACAACAGGGAGGGGATAGAGAGAGACAGAGGGAGGAAGAGAGACTGACAGAGCGAGGGAGGAAGAGAGACTGACAGAGCGAGGGAGGACGAGAGGGAGGAAGAGAGCGATACAGTGAAACTGAGACCTGAATTCAATCAATCAGTTAAGAATATTGTCAAAGAGAGGGTTTCTGAAGCTAGGTTTCACTAGCTAGGTTTCCATCCAATAGCCAACTGTCTTTCATGCAAATATTCTAGAATCCGCATAAAAATATGCATTTTCCTTCCAGAGATGTTTCCATCAAATTAAAAATAACTTCCATGTACCAAATAAAAAATAGAATTTAAATCTGTTTCCATCGCATTTTCAATTCTGCTGATGGTTTTGTCACAAAAGATTTTGCGTTATATAGCGAATGTGCCCACTCTGGTCTTGGCACATGCAGCTCACAGCTACAGTGCTGGTATAGCCTACATGATGAGACTATTATAGACAAAATAGCAAGATTACATTTTATTTGTCAAACAGCAGCCAATCATCGATCATCATGTCACCAGAATAAGACCCTGGATATTTATTGGAAAGGAGCATGAAGCTCATCTCCTTGCACTTTCACCCCCCTGTGAAGTTCATTATAACTTATTTCATCTGTAGCATAATAAACTGCATGGTTTCCTGACGAGTCGCAGTGGGAGGACCCCACACCACGTCATCGCGTTAGTCCAACTTTACTTTGATATGTTGTTATATCAACATTTGCCCATAAAGGCGTTTCCACCGCCATTTCTCGCATTACTAATTTTATAGACACAAAAAGTTCCCACTTTGTCTTGTGTATTTAGATTTTGCTGACATTTGGAAAGTTTACCGGAAAATGTGCTTTTTCCATCAGGCTTGTTGTGACTTTTCTATCCGGCATGTACTTTACTCGCATTAAAAGACCCCCCCCACACACACACACACACACACACACACACACACACACACACACACACACACACACACAGTACTTGGAGTGTCTGTAACGCCGACTTGTCCTCTGCTGCCTCCTACAGCTGGAGGAGTCCAACCGCACCCTGACAGTGGACGTGGCCAACCTGGCCAATGAGAAGGAGGAGCTCAATAACCAACTGAAGGAGATGCAGCAACGTGAGTCGCCCCTCCTCTCATTGTCTAGAGCCCTCGCCCCTCCTCTCATTGTCTAGAGCCCTCGCCCCTCCTCTCATTGTCTAGAGCCCTCGCCCCTCCTCTCATTGTCTTGAGCCCTCGCCCCTCCTCTCATTGTCTAGAGCCCTCGCCCCTCCTCTCATTGTCTAGAGCCCTCGCCCCTCCTCTCATTGTCTTGAGCCCTCGCCCCTCCTCTCATTGTCTAGAGCCCTCGCCCCTCCTCTCATTGTCTAGAGCCCTCGCCCCTCCTCTCATTGTCTAGAGCCCTCGCCCCTCCTCTCATTGTCTAGAGCCCTCGCCCCTCCTCTCATTGTCTAGAGCCCTCGCCCCTCCTCTCATTGTCTTGAGCCCTCGCCCCTCCTCTCATTGTCTTGAGCCCTCGCCCCTCCTCTCATTGTCTAGAGCCCTCGCCCCTCCTCTCATTGTCTTGAGCCCTCGCCCCTCCTCTCATTGTCTAGAGCCCTCGCCCCTCCTCTCATTGTCTAGAGCCCTCGCCCCTCCTCTCATTGTCTAGAGCCCTCGCCCCTCCTCTCATTGTCTAGAGCCCTCGCCCCTCCTCTCATTGTCTAGAGCCCTCGCCCCTCCTCTCATTGTCTAGAGCCCTCGCCCCTCCTCTCATTGTCTAGAGCCCTCGCCCCTCCTCTCATTGTCTAGAGCCCTCGCCCCTCCTCTCATTGTCTAGAGCCCTCGCCCCTCCTCTCATTGTCTAGAGCCCTCGCCCCTCCTCTCATTGTCTAGAGCCCTCGCCCCTCCTCTCATTGTCTAGAGCCCTCGCCCCTCCTCTCATTGTCTAGAGCCCTCGCCCCTCCTCTCATTGTCTAGAGCCCTCGCCCCTCCTCTCATTGTCTAGAGCCCTCGCCCCTCCTCTCATTGTCTAGAGCCCTCGCCCCTCCTCTCATTGTCTTGAGCCCTCGCCCCTCCTCTCATTGTCTAGAGCCCTCGCCCCTCCTCTCATTGTCTAGAGCCCTCGCCCCTCCTCTCATTGTCTAGAGCCCTCGCCCCGTGTGCTCTGAGCCCCGGTTCTCAGTGGCCAGAATGTAACAGAGATGTTATGAGAATGTTTGGTATTGGTTTGGTGATGCTGTGTGTTGTCCAAAACGTTCCAGGGGTGTTGTGAGAATGTTTGGTGATGCTGTGTGTTGTCCAAAACGTTCCAGGGGTGTTGTGAGAATGTTTGGTATTGGTTTGGTGATGCTGTGTGTTGTCCAAAACGTTCCAGGGGTGTTGTGAGAATGTTTGGTATTGGTTTGGTGATGCTGTGTGTTGTCCAAAACGTTCCAGGGATGTTGTGAGAATGTTTGGTATTGGTTTGGTGATGCTGTGTGTTGTCCAAAACGTTCCAGGGGTGTTGTGAGAATGTTTGGTATTGGTTTGGTCCACAGAGCTGCAGAAGGCCAGAGAGGAGGAGAGACAGATGAACTGTGTAAAGATGTCCTTCGAGAAGCAGCTGCAGACGGAGAGAACGCTCAAGATTCAGGTGACAGACTTGACGGATGAGACTGAACTGTGTCACGTGTGAACTAGCTGGCTAGTTAGCGCTAGCGGCCATCTTGCGGTGACATCGCCTGCCCTGAGACCTGGAGTAGCGCCACCCTAGCCCTACTAAGACGATGGCTGTGTCTGAAGTCTGTCTTGTCTACTACTTACTAAAACTACATCTGTACATGTTAGTCATTTAGCAGACGATCTTATCCAGAGCGCGTTACAGTAGTAAGTTACATACTGTGTACTAATAGTACTACATACTATTTAGAATGTACTGTTTAGTAGAAACAGATGAGGTATGCAACAAATATCAACATACTAGGCTCATCCATACTGAGAATGCGCAATTACATTGATTCCCGCCAATAGTTAATTTGGGTGCATATCTGATTATCAGCTGTTCGTCCTCAATAGTGTGCAGTGAATTCTACTAGATGAAAATGAGTATATGACATCCTGGCATTTTTAAAGCATCATCTTTTCTCAATGTCACTTTCTATAAAATGTTACATTTTCACATACCCAAAATGCTTACTATTTAGACAGAAAGTATAGGTATTTGAACACTGCCCATGTTATTGGTAGGGTATTGGTTAGCATAAAACGCTAGCACCTGGAATACAAATTATGGTTGTGTTTATGTCCTGGGATCAGCAGGACAGCGACAGAACTCCAATGTTACATAGTATGCATCCATCGGTTGATTTAATATATAGGGTCAGATGCCTAGTCCCGGACTAAAAGGGATACTCAATAGAGAATCTCCATTAAATGCGATTTGTTTTGTTCCAGAACTAGGCTGAATTGTGTCAGAGAAACCAGCCCATAACGTGTTTTTCATTGAGAATATATATTGCAGTGTGCTGTCCATTTCCATAGTATATTGTGGACTGTATATGTACATGTCCACCAGGCGATCAACAAGCTGTCCGAGATCATGAACCGCAGGGAGACGTTGCGTACCGGTCACAACCGCGACGACACGCTGGACGTGCGCAGGAAGGAGAAGGAGAACAGGAAGCTGCAGCTGGAGCTGAGGTCAGAGAAGGAGAAACTCAACTCCACCATCATCAAGTACCAGAAAGAGATCAACGACATGCAGGCGGTTAGTCTAAAACACAACCTTATGCTAACCATCACACAACCACTGACAGGCAGTCAGTACAACCAAAACACAACCACAACTTTATACTAACCATCACACAACTTTATACTAACCAAACCACAACCTTATACTAACCATAGCCAGGTAGGCTAGTTGAGAACAAGTTCTCATTTACAACTGCGACCTGGCCAAGATAAAGCAAAGCAGTGCGACACAAACAAGAACACAGAGTTACACATGGAATAAAAAAACATACAATAGAAAAAGTCTATATACAGGTGTGTGCAAATGAGGTAGGATAAGGGAGGTAAGGCAATAAATAGGCCATAGTGGTGAAATAATTACAATATAGCAATTAAACACTGGGAGTGATAGATGTGCAGAAGATGAGTGTGCAAGTAGAAATACTGGGGTGCAAAGGAGCAAAATAAATAAAATAAAATAAATAACAGTATGGGGATGAGGTAGTTGGATGGGCTATTTACAGATGGGCTATGTACAGGTGCAGTGGTCTGTGAGCTGCTCTGACAGCTGGTGCTTAAAGCTAGTGAGGGAGATATGAGTCTCCAGCTTCAGGGATTTTTGCAGTTCGTTCCAGTCATTGGCAGCAGAGATCTGGAAGGAAAGGCAGCCGAAAGAGGAATTGGCTTTGGGGGTGACCAGTGCAATATACCTGCTGGAGCGCATGCTACGGGTGGGTGCTGCTATGGTGACCAGTGAGCTGAGATAAGGCGGGGGCTTTACCTAGCAAAGACTTATAGATGACCTGGAGCCAGTGGGTTCTGCGACGGGTATGAAGCGAGGGCCAGCCAACGAGAGTGTACAGGTCGCAGTGGTGGGTTGTATATGGGGCTTTGGTGACAAAACGGATGGCACTGTGATAGACTGCATCCAATTTGTTGAGTAGAGCGTTGGAGGCTATTTTGTAAATGACATCGCCGAAGTCGAGGATCGGTAGGATAGTCAGTTTTACGAGGGTATGTTTGGCAGCATGAGTGAAGGATGCTTTGTTGCGAAATAGGAAGCTTATTCTAGATTTAATTTTGGATTGGAGATGCTTAATGTGAGTCTGTAAGGAGAGTTTACAGTCTAACCAGACACCTAGGTATCTGTAGTTGTCCACATATTCTGTCAGAACCGTCCAGAGTAGTGATGCTGGACGGGCGGGCAGGTGTGGGCAGCGATCGGTTGAAGAGCATGCATTTAGTTTTACTATACTTATACTAACCATCACACAACCACTTTAACAGGCAGGCAGTCAGTCTAACCTAGTGCTGAGCAATGTTTTGTTTTTTTGTGAGTCCAAAGCAGCGTTTGTCTAGAGAGAATTCAATATAATTCACGAGAGAAATCAAGTCAAGAACTTTGTGGGACGCTGAGCTGAAGGGAGTTGTAGTTTTCATTAAGCCAAATATTCAATCTAGTTCAGCGTAGAAACATGGTAATTAACTACAATGACGATAATCTGCCTATTTTTTCCGTCTCGGACAAGAGACAAATGTCCAAAATAAACCCAATGTGTTTCTATGGGTTTAATTTGGACCTAAGCTTGTTGCCTGCCTTCCCGCCTTTGGTACAACGACTCCCATTGTTAAGGTGGAAACATGAGCATGTCATCATTATATACAGATCTCTGGACGAATACACTTTTACGCCTGCAACATTAGGTTAGATACACACAACTGAGGGAGGAATGTACACAACACAACAACGAGAGGGACAGAGACAGTTTGTGAAAGTATGTCGTGTCTACTTTGAAGAACTGGTCAAATGATTTTGTCAGACAGCTCTGCAGCATGCTTAGGCAGGCTAGCTAAAGACAGTACAGTATGGGGAACACAGAAAACTGGCTGGCTGACTGCTACTGTCTGAGCAGCGATGAGATGATGACTGAGGAATGAAAAATAATCAAGTTGTTAATATAGTAATATACACAACTGAACTGTTTTATTATTTCATAGTAATTTCCTATTTTTCTATTGATGTCTACTCAATGTGGACCTGATGGAGACAATGGAATATTTTCAATGTTTTGGCAATTGAATGTTCACTATTTGTGGCTTTGGAATTTCCATTACAAAGCTCTAAAATCATTGTCATGTCATTATTTGAAATGCATTTAATGTTTTTTTAAATTTTTTATTGAAATCGAAAACCGTGATACTTTTTTAATGACGGAAACCACCTCAAAAAGCACTAATCGCTCAGTACTAGTCCGACCAAAACGCAATCACAACGTTAAACTCAGCATCACACAACCACTTGCTGCTGTGAACATTTCACTATGAGAGCATCTCACATGTTGTTATTATTACTAGGTAATGCTGTGGGGAATGAGGCCAGTTGGCTGTAATGGCCTCCCACAATTACATCCATATGAAGACACCAGGAAATCCAAGCTAACTGACATTCTTTCGGCTAAATTCAAGTGTGTGTGTGTGTGTGTGTATTTCCACCTCCAGGTGATATTGGACGAGAGCCAGGTGCACATGGAGCTGCAGATGGCCTTGGACAGTAAGGACAGTGACATCGAGCAGCTGCGTTGTCAGCTAATCTCTCTGAGCGTCACCTCCATGGACTCCACCAGTATCAGCAGTGGTAACGACCTGGACATGGACGACAGTGGTTACCCAGGTAACAACACTTTCAACACCCCTCACTTTAACACTCGAGTCAAAACACTGAGCACTCGAGTCAAAACACTGAGCACGTAGTAATTTAACCCCTGTGCGGCCGGACATCCAGCGAAAAATCATATCTCCATTAGCATAACAAAATTTAATAATTAAAAAAATAAATAAAATGTTTTCAAATTATATCGTTTTATAGATACACCTCTCCTGAATCGAACCACGTTGTCCGATTTCAAAAAGGCTTTACAGCAAAAGCAAAACATTAGATTATGTTAGAGGATTATATCGTAAAAGTAGCCACATAGCCATTTTCCGACCAACCACATGCATCACAAATAACCAAAAAACAGCTAAATGCAGCACTAACCTTTGACAATCTTCATCAGATGACACACCTAGGACATCATGTTACACAATACATGCATACTTTTGTTCGATAAAGTTCATATTTATATATAAAAACAGCATTTTACATCGGTGCGTAACGTTGACTAACTATTTTCCCTCAAATGCATCCGATGAAACAGAGCTACAATTTACTAAATTACTATTCGAAAAAACATTTTTAAAATGTAATATTGTCATTCTAAGATTTATAGATGAATATCTCTTGAAAGCACCTGTAATGCCAGATTTAAAATGAACTTTACTGGGTAATCATACTTTGCGATGAAAGGGGATGCGATACTCTGAAAAATAGGCTAACGTTACAGGTCAGTGCCATCTTGGAACAATCGCATATCACATCTAGTCTTGTATACTATTGTCAATAATCCCTTACCTTTGGTTGTCTTCATCAGAAAGCACTTCCAGGAATCCCAGGTCCACAACAAATGTATTTTCGTTCGAAAAAAATACTCCTTTATGTTCCAAGAGCTTGTTCTTGTTAGCGCGTCTGAAGGCTGCTCCAAAACTTCCGTCGGCCACGGGACAGCCATTTCGAGAAAATGCATTTTTTTCCCATTTAGGTTCGTTCAAACATGTCAAACGTTGTATAACATAAATCTTCAGGGCGTTTTTCAACAAGAGAGCCAATAAGATTCGAGGGGGACGATTGCATTGTGTTTCGAAAGGGGAGGGTAACCAGGGGCGTCGGCGTCATAATGGTGATGGCCCTCTCCGTGTGACCACGTTCCACAGTGTCTCATTCATTCAGTTTTAACAGTAGGAGACTCAAACCACTTTGTAAAGACTGGGGACATCTAGTGGAAGCAATAGGAAGTGCTCAATGAACCATAGCTCACGGTGTGATTAATAGGCAACGGGATGAAGTTGAGTTCGCAATTCAGAATTCCACTTCCTGTTTCGATCTGTCTCGGGGTTTTGACTGCCATATGAGTTCTGTTATACTCACAGACACCATTCAAACAGTTTTAGAAACTTTAGGGTGTTTCCTATCCACAAGTATTAATTATATGCATATCCTAGCTTCTGAGTTTGAGTAGGAGGCCGTTTAAAATGGGCACGAATTTTTTTCAAAAATCGCTTTAGCGCCCCCTATCCTAGGGGAACGCCAAGAGGTTTTAACACTAATTGTTAGTCAATCGGCCCCCATCTCTGTGCTGTCTTTTCCACAGTATTTCTTCTCCTCTATCCTCCCCTGTCTCAGCACAATGTCCCTCACACGTTTATTTTCCCCCGTCACTCCTTTATGGCCTTTCCCACCCCTTGTTTCACTATTCCTAAACCTCTGCTTTAAGATACACCTGTTATTCCTTATTCCTGCCTGTTTTCCCTTCATCCTTTTTCTCTACATCTCTCTCTACCTCTCTCTCTCTCTCTCTGTTGTGGCTGCGTAGTGCACATCACTCACTCCCAGACCTCTGAGTCCATGTCCTTCCACTACCAGCGCACGCAGAAATCTGTCAGCGTTGCGACCCGGCCCTCCTTCAGAGTATCTCACCCTCTCTTTGAGGAGGAGGAGGAAGAAGAGTATGAAGGAAATGACGGGCTGTTAGAACATGGCTGCCAACCTTTGGCCCTCACCTATGAGCAGCCGCCCCCAGAGCCTGACCGCAGTGGTGCAGGTGAACCCGCATGCTGGTTCAAAGTTCAAACACAATGCAGCTAGTAGCCAAAGATACGCACCTTCTCTCTCCCGCCTCATCTGTCTAACACGACAGACAGACAGACAGACAGACAGACAGACAGACAGACAGACAGACAGACAGACAGACAGACAGACAGACAGACAGACAGACAGACAGACAGACAGACGAGTAAAGCCACTAACACTACTGACAGTGGCTTTACAGTGCTACTAATACTGCCTGGTGTTCTGTAGCTGTGTGCGGAAAGTGGCAGCCTAACATTTTGTGGCCCCTGTTAACCTTGACTTGACTCAAACTATAGTATGAGGACTGTCCAGACTTTTTTTCTGTTGGAATGGATCCAGTGTAGGGTTCCTGAGCTGTATCTGAAATGGCCCCCTATTCCTTATATAGTGCACTTCTTTGACCCATAATGAGTGCACAATATATGGGGTGTCATTTCGAAGCAGCCCTGCTTTGTTTCAAGCACAATTGGTAGATGATACCAAAATACAATTGCAAGGAAGTCATGTAAAAAAAATGTATAGAGAGAAATTAATTGGCTAAAGGGCATAATATGATGCACGCAATGTGTTTGTTTTGACAACAGGGGTTTAACTTGTTGAGACAACGAAGTGTGCCGTGTGGATTGGTTCCTAACCTCCGCTGCTTCCGCCGAATCTACTGGAATAGTCTATTTTTTTATTATTATTATTATTATTATTTTTTTTTACCTTTTATTTAACTAGGCAAGTCAGTTAAGAACAAATTCTTATTTTCAATGACAGCCTAGGAACAGTGGGTTAACTGCCTTGTTCAGGAGCAGAACGACAGATTTGTACCTTGTCAGCTCAGGGATTCGAACTTGCAACCTTTCGGTTACTAGCCCAACACTCTAACCACTAGGCTACCTGCTAATGTAATTCCTTTTTCCTGTATGCAAAACAGATACCAGGCTGGAGGGCTGGCTGTCACTTCCTGCCAAGAATACCAAGAGGTTTGGATGGGATAGAAAGGTATGGTGCTCCCTCTGGCTCCGCCTATCCTTCTGCTAATGCAGTCCTGGGTACTAATAGTATTTGAAATGCTTTATCTGCGATCGATTGAGCTCCCCTGGCTCAATGGGAACAAGTGGAATAGTCCCAAAAGTGTAAACGATGCCCATTTAGCACTCAATCAAACACTCCAAAGTATTCAAAAGAAAACAAATACTAGTTGAACCCATGTCTACAGACATTGATATTTCCCCAGCCATTGAGATGATAAAGTGTGGCTGTTCTCTCTCTTTCTGACAGTATGTGGTAGTGAGCAGTAAGAAGATTCTGTTCTACAACAGTGAGATGGACCGAGAGCAGTCCAACCCCTTCATGATCCTAGACATCGAGTGAGTGAAGACATCCACATTCTTATGTGGCTCTGTCTGCTCCCAAATGGTACCCTATTCCCTATATATTGAACTACTTTCAACTAGGGCCCATAGTGCACTAGTTTTAACCAGAGCCCTATGTAGCTAATAGGGTGCTATTTGAGACGAAGCCTCTCTGTTTTCGTACCATGAATTCCTATGGCCGATAAAGACCAACTGCTTGTATTGAGATGCCCATCATAACCTTGTTCATAACCTTGTTCTTTCCTCCTTCCAGTAAGCTGTTCCACATCCGACCGGTCACTCAGACAGACGTGTACCGCGCTGACGTCAAAGAAATCCCCCGGATATTCCAGGTAACATAACTCAGACACAAAGTTGAGCCAAGCTGTCCTGGACTGGTTTTACATTCCTCTATGTTTTGAGCAGTAGAAAAACTGTTAATGGTGAATTTCACTTCTCTCATCCCTCTTTTCTCTCTTCCCTTTCTTCCCCCTCACAGATTCTGTACGCCAACGAGGGTGAGAGCAAGCGGGAGCAGGAGTTTGCGGTGGATCCCCTGACGCTGACAGGCGAGCGCTCGTCCTTCGTCAGGCACAAGGGTCACGAGTTCATCCCCACGTTCTACCACCTGCCGTCGAGCTGCGAGGCGTGCACGCGGCCCCTGTGGAACGTGTTCAAGCCGCCGCCTGCGCTGGAGTGCCGTCGCTGCCACACCAAGTGCCATAAGGACCACCTAGACCGGAAGGAGGAGGTCATCGCCCCCTGCAGGGGTCAGTAGAGGGCAAAGGTCACATCTTGTAGGGCCGTGGTTCAAATACTGTTTGAAATCTTTCAACAATAAAAAAATCTTAATAATTTGCCCTATCCTGCTTTGAGGGCCAGATGGGTGGAGTTTGCACTTTTGGGACAATTCCATTGGTCCCATACCGCCAGGCAAGCTCAATAAAACAATGATTTCAAATATTATTTTAACCCTGGTCTGCTAGGTTTAGAGGGAAGGGTTGAATTTCATGTCACAGGAATTTTTGAAAAACAGTCTTTAGAATGTTAGTCCCCGCTTGTATTGTTAACCAATGTACAGCACAGTTCATAATGGTACCTATTTTTATGGGTTTTCTACCTGTTTTAGAGTGTATTGACTAACCTTAACCCTCGTCCCTCCTCAGTAAACTATGACATGTCCACTGCCAAAGACCTACTCCTATTGGCCGGCTCTCAGACAGAGCAGAAGAGATGGGTCAGCCAGCTAATCAAACGCATCCCCCGGAAACACCCCACCCCTAGCCCCGCCCCCACTGCAGCCTCCGCTGCCCAAGCCCCCGAGCCACCCTCTCGCTCCTCCCCACAAGCCTCACCACAAGCCTCCCCCCGCAACATCCCACAACGCTCCCCCCCCCGCAACTCCCCAAGCCTTTCCTACCGTGGAGCCATCAAGGTCCAGCCCAGCCGCCAGAAGACTCAGCTTGAAGGGAAGCCCAGGTGAGACGATGGGTGGGGTTTGACTAGGAACTGGAAATCTTTCAAGTGTTGTGTTGTGTAGGAGTGTACTTGTCAGACTCTTCATTCTAGGAACTTTCCACAGTAATCACATAATGGTTTATGTTACTTGTCTTTTAGACCAGAGTTATCTTGCTTAGCTTCATGCCAGTTTATGAGCTAATGAGTAACTTATCTTATAAACGAATCTGCAATCATGGCATAATGTTCTTGCTGTTGCTTGAGTCTTTTATGGATAATACTTATTACAAACTGTCACATATGTGCCGGTTTCCCAGACAAAGATTATGCCTAGTCCTGGACTTACACACACTTTCAATGGAGAATGTCAACACTATACCTTCACAAATAACCAAAGCCAAGTTGGTGTCATCAGTGTGAGGTCCATCATTCACCTTAGCAATGAATACGAAGGGTGTAGAAAGCTTCAGAATGCTGGAAAAGTCATTTACTCACATGCTCAGCTAGCTCCTAACTCACTCTCTTCCACTGGCCACTTCCCTTAGTGCTGGCCCCATGCTCAGAATCATCCTCCACTGACACTTGACTCCTCACCTTTGAACCCCCATCATACTAGTGCTAATCACTCTGCTAGACTGTAAGTAGCAGACCCCAGGCAGTATTATGTGACTGTCTGTCTGCTGCACTGCCTGTCATGTCATCTCTACTAACCACTACCTCTCCCAACCACTCATCCATGTCATCTCTAACCACTACCTCTCCCAACCACTCACCCATGTCATCTCTACTAACCACTACCTCTCCCAACCACTCATCCATGTCATCTCTACTAACCACTACCTCTCTCAGCCGCTCCTCCACCCTCTGCCTCATGTCACCTCTACTAACCACTACCTCTCTCAGCCGCTCCTCCACCCTCTGCCTCATGTCACCTCTACTAACCACTACCTCTCTCAGCCGCTCCTCCACCCTCTGCCTCATGTCACCTCTACTAACCACTACCTCTCTCAGCCGCTCCTCCACCCTCTGCCTCATGTCATCTCTACTAACCACTACCTCTCTCAGCCGCTCCTCCACCCTCTGCCTCATGTCATGCATCTCAAGTAACTGTACAGGGCTGACCCCATGTCCCAATTCTCTACCGTTCTCTATCTAGGAGTGAACTGGATTGGTGTGTGTATGGGCTGGACTAGGGAGTTTGGACCATATTTCTTACCAGTCTTTTTCAATCCATGAAAGTGTACAGTTAGGGCAGAAAGGTAGAGAATCAGGAATTGCTCACTGAAGTGTCTGACTAAAACATGGTGCCTCAGTGCTGCCATGGACTGCAAAGTCCCTTCCAGGCCATGGGTTGACACCAGGGGGACTCCCTCTACCGTTTCAGATTGCTTGTTGATTTTGAAAGCCTGAAGGACTGGAGTTGGTCGTTGGAGGATGTCGATGATGATGATGATGATGATGATGATGATATGTTCGGCTTCTGAGGAAGTGAGGGGTAACTTCAGCAGTGGCTGCTGGGAAATTGAGTTTTTGTTGGAGGCGTTGAGTCCTGATGCATGTGTGGCTCCATTGGTAAGAGCATGGCGCCTCAGTCGTAGGTTCAATTCTGGGAGGGATAACAGACTAAAAATGTATGCACTCACTGTACTGTAAGTTGCTTTGGATACAATTGTCTACTAAATATCATACCGGTATTATCACTGATATGCACGTTTTGTGTGATTTCAATAGGGGCATTATACAGAATAGATTGCCAGTAATGGTTGGGTTGTGTAGAGCTTTCTGATGGCAGTCACTGAGTTGGACATTCACTGTTATATGATATCTGCTGTAGAACCCACCACAGTCAGTGTTCTGCTGTAGAACCCACCACAGTCAGTGTTCTGCTGTAGAACCCACCACAGTCGGTGTCCTGCTGAAGAACCCACCACAGTCGGTGTCCTGCTGAAGAACCCACCACAGTCAGTGTCCTGCTGTAGAACCCACCACAGTCGGTGTTCTGCTGTAGAACCCACCACAGTCGGTGTCCTGCTGTAGAACCCACCACAGTCGGTGTCCTGCTGTAGAACCCACCACAGTCGGTGTCCTGCTGTAGAACCCACCACAGTCGGTGTCCTGCTGTAGAACCCACCACAGTCGGTGTCCTGTAGAACCCACCACAGTCGGTGTCCTGTAGAACCCACCACAGTCGGTGTCCTGTAGAACCCACCACAGTCGGTGTCCTGCTGTAGAACCCACCACAGTCGGTGTCCTGCTGTAGAACCCACCACAGTCGGTGTTCTGCTGTAGAACCCACCACAGTCGGTGTTCTGCTGTAGAACCCACCACAGTCGGTGTCCTGCTGTAGAACCCACCACAGTCGGTGTCCTGCTGTAGAACCCACCACAGTCGGTGTCCTGCTGTAGAACCCACCACAGTCGGTGTCCTGCTGTAGAACCCACCACAGTCGGTGTTCTGCTGTAGAACCCACCACAGTCGGTGTTCTGCTGTAGAACCCACCACAGTCGGTGTTCTGCTGTAGAACCCACCACAGTCGGTGTTCTGCTGTAGAACCCACCACAGTCGGTGTTCTGCTGTAGAACCCACCACAGTCGGTGTTCTGCTGTAGAACCCACCACAGTCGGTGTTCTGCTGTAGAACCCACCACAGTCGGTGTTCTGCTGTAGAACCCACCACAGTCGGTGTTCTGCTGTAGAACCCACCACAGTCAGTGTTAATGTGTGTTTGATTTGTCAGAGTTCTCAACAAATCTTTGTTTAGTTGCATGCTGTGTGCTGCTAGTTTGTGGTGTTGATGGCTGGTGTTTAGTTAGCTGTTTGGTGTGTGTGTGGTGTTGATGGCTGGTGTTTTGTTAGCTGTTTGGTGTGTGTGTGGTGTTGATGGCTGGTGTTTAGTTAGCTGTTTTGTATGTGTTTTTACACGCACTCTTATGTGAATAATCCGACTTCATCTAGCAAAATGCCATATGAATTAATTTATTTTCTCTCTTCACAGTTTACCTCTATGATACAAAGATGTGCTGACTCCTCTCACATAATGTGGACTTTGACTGGAGCCTGAACACAGTGGAACCTATACATCTACTTTGCCTTTTCAGAGACAAAGCAGTGTCTCAAATGGGGCCCTATTCCCTATATAGTGCACAACTTTTGACCAGGGCGCATAGGGTTATGGTCAAAAGTAGTTGCACTATATAGGGAATAAGGTGCCATTTTGGATGCAACCAAAGACTGCAAAACGCCATATATTTTAGGAAAGAGGGTCAGGTTAACGTTGCATTCATGTAAGGACTGCAGTCGGACTTGCATATGTCTCAGTAAACCAAATGGTTTCACCTTCTGCCTTCTACAGTATAGCCTGGTGCCAGATCCGTTTGTGCCGTCTTGCCAACTCCATTGCTGTGCTGTTGTCATGCCAATGGCAAGACAGCACAAACAGATCTGGCACCAGGCTTCATACACTATGCGTGTGCAAGTTTGTACAATTCCATGATTTCATGGATCGAGAAAATGAAATACTTTGCAGGTCACTCTAAAACTGCCTTATTTTATAAATGTCATGATGAAATATATACAGACCTAGCCATATACATGCCTGGGTGATCCTCATAAGCTATATAATTAGATGGGTCTGTATTAGGTATGTTAGTGTATGTGTATATATATAGGAATACATGTTCTGTCAGTGTATTATTGCCACAAAGATACATTACCAGTCAAAAGTTTGGACACACCTACTTATTCAAGGGTTTTAATTTATTTTTTACTATTTTCTACATCGTAGAATAATAGTGAAGACATCAAAACTATGAAATAACACATGGAATCATGTAGTAACCAAAAAAGTGTCAAAAAAATGTAAATATATTTAAGATTCTTCAAAGTAGCCACACTTTGCCTTAATGACAGCTTTGCACAATCTTGGGCATTCTCTCAACCAGTTTCACCTGGAATGCTTTTCCAACAGTCTTGAAGGAGTTCCCACAATCTGAGCACTTCTGCAGTCCAACTCATCCCAAACCATCTCAATTGGGTTGAGGTCGGGTGATTGTGGAGGCCAGGTCATCTGATGCAGTACTCCATCACTCTCCTTCTTGGTCAAATAGACCTTACACAACCTGGAGGTGTGTTGGGTCATTGTCCTGTTGAAAAAAAATTTATAATCCCACTAGGCGCAAACCGGATGGGATGGCGTATCACTGCAGAATGCTGTGGTAGCCATGCTGGTTAAATGTGCCTTGAATTCTAAATAAATCACTGACAGTGTCACCAGCAAAGCACCATCACACCACCTCCTCCATGCTTCGTGGTGGGAACCACACATGCGGAGATCGCAAAATTTGGACTTATCAGACAAAAGGACAGATTTCCACCGGACTAATGTCCATTGCTCGTGTCTCATGGCCCAAGCAAGTTTCTTTTTCTTATTGGTGTCCTTTAGTAGTGATTTATTTGCAGCAATTCAACCATGAAGGCCTGATTCACGTAGTCTCCTCTGAACAGTTGATGTTGAGATGTGTCTGTTACTTGAACTCTGAAGCATTTATTTGGGCTGCAATTTCTGAGGCTGGTAACTCTAAGGAACTTAGTTACCAGGTAACTCTGGGTCTTCCTTTCCTGTGGCGGTCCTCATGAGAGCCAGTTTCATCATAGCGCTTGATGGTTTTTGCGACTGCACTTGAAGATTCTTTAAAAGTTCTTGAAATTTTCTGGATTGACTGACCTTCATGTCTTAAAGTAATGATGGACTGTCATTTCTCTTTGCTTATTTGAGCTGTTCTTGCCATAATATGGACTTGGTCTTTTACTAAATAGGGCTATCTTTTCTATACCACCCCTACCTTGTCACAACACAAATGATTGGCTCAAACGCATTAAGGAAAGACATTCCGCAAATTAACTTTTAACAAGGCACACCTGTTAATTGAAATGCATTCCAGGTGACTACCTCATGAAGCTGGTTGAGAGAATGCCAAGAGTGTGCAAAGCTGTCATCAAGGCAAAGGGTGGCTACTTTGAAGAATCTCAAATATAAAATATATTTTCATTTGTTTAACACTTTCTTTGTTACTACTTGATTCCATGTGTTATTTCATAGTTTTGTTGTCTTCACTATTATTCTACAATGTATGAGCATTTTTAATATGAATTAAAACCCTTGAATGAGTAGGTGTGTCCAAACTTTTGACTGGTACTGTATGTGATAGTTTTATTTTTACGAAAACTAAATATTTCACTGCACATATTTTTCCCTGTAATGTTACAATATAGGCTATGTATAAAAAATATAATTTTAAAGTGTGAAATCTGAGTTTAGTCTACAATTGATACTTAGATGAGTGTATTACTTCATTCAAATCATGTTACATTATCAGAGTAAAGTGTTTGTAGCCTAGTCCCAGGTCTGTTTGTGCTGCCTTGTCAACAACACCAACCAAAGGGGCAAAACGGCACAAACGGATCTGGAAACAGGCTAAAGTGTTTGTCTTTATGACCGAATAAGGTGAACCATGAAGTACAATATGGGAATATTCTTCCGCAGTCGCCCCAATGGACGCTGATCGTGGGTCAGTTTTGTATTTACCCCACTAATGGTTAAGGTTAGGATTGGGGAAGCTAATCCTAGATCTGTACCTAGAGGAGACTTCACCCCTGGAGTTTCTCGCCATCAGGCTTCAGTAAACAATGCTGACCATCAGACAGAACTGGAACAATATTTCATATTTCTGTTCTGTATCACTGCCTGACTACTACATGGCTTGTTGGAAAAAATCGGAATAAATACTGTACTCGATAAGACGGAGAATATTCTTTATTGTGTGTTTTACTTGTATTGCTCATCATTTTGGAAAAGTGAAGAATTTTTTTCTAAGGGTTGCTTGAATACCATGTTCTGGGACCAAAAGACCAGTGGAAGCTAAAATGCTAGTTTTCTTTATTGGACAGTCCAGTTTTAAGTCGTTAGTCCCTCCATGTGTCATTCTGTTTGCTGCCTGAAGAACATGATTCAGGTGACTGACAGACTCATCTCCAAAGCTCATTCCACCTTTTTGACATCTCTTCTGTAGTGGAATATCATGGCCAGCACAAATCCATTGAGCGATGACAAGACAGCGAACCGGGTGAGAACTGGAAGAATCAAAGAACCAAAGGCCACAAACTGATCACTGTGAGCTCACTTCCTAATGTTTAACTTCTGTTGAACTTTCAGAAAGTGATCTATTGCATTGATCAGACTAAGCCATAGAGTTGGGTAGAGGATGCACTTGGTCCAAAACCCTGCTTCAGCGAAAGTATGAGATGAGCTCAAGTACATCTCTATGGACTAAGATCACATGGTGATTGCCAAGTCTCTACAAGGTAGGCAGTAGATACTGACCTTGTATGTCTGCTGTTGTCATGATTGTAGTGAACATCCTCGCTGAAACAGAGGATTTGAGTGTAAAAACACAGATGCACAAACAAACCCTCAAAACAGTCAACGATATCTCCATTACTGTATTAAAGGGACAGTTCACCCAAATTACAAAAGGGTGAACTATCCCTTTAAGCATTCAGACCCCCACAATACAAAATGACCAATGGAAGAGGCCTACTGTTCTAGTACCAAACTGGTGGTCAGATTCTCTACTCTTCATCCTGAAGTGTACACCTGTTCACTCCTCATGGATTTAAAAACAGTGGATTGGATGTAAGTACTGGGAGTTTCCATTTCCTTACACCAATCCATTCTTTGTAAATACATGAAGGGGTGTGAACAAGTGCACACTTTGAATGGTAGAGGAATTGGACCACAGTCTCTCCCCCTCCCTTGACTTGGTACTCACCCAAGCAGGTGTAGCAGGATATGCTCCAGGCGAGGGCACTGACCCCGGAGGAGTCCTTGGACTGGTACAGGCACTGTGCGGAGGCAAACTTACTGCTGGCACTGATTAAGGTACAGAGGCTCTGCAGGGGTAGAAACAGGACCAAGAACAGACATGAAGATTATTTGATTTGTTTTACCTTTATTTTACCAGGCAGGTCAATTAAGAACAAATTTGTATTTACAATGACAGCCTGATTTAAGCCCCACTGGGTAAGAACGGAGGGCAGATCCGTACTAACGCACCTGATTCAACTAAGGGCTTGATGATTGGATGATTCAAGTGTGTTGGTCTGGAACAAAAGCCTGCACACCCACTGTGGGCCCTCAGAAACAGGATTAAGGCCTATACACAAGTCACCTAACAGCTGAATGATTTCTGGGGCATCTATATAGGCCTTATAAACAGTTTATGAATCCTTCACTAAGCCTTACAAGTTGTTTATTTAAAGTGGGACCTAACATGCTGTACTTACCATAGCCAGATCAATGATCCAATCTTGTAGTGTGACAAGTTTCCATCCCCCTACAAATCTAGAGTGGGAACATTAAAGACTACAACAGCTGACAGTGAGCATTTCTCAGTATTTGTCATTTCAAAGTGATTGGTTAGGATTGTCCAAGTCAGCCGCTTGTACTCAGTGATTGGTTACGGTTGTCATGCGAGTCAGCCGCTCGTACTGACTCCCTCCCCTTCGATTAAAACGTAATTACCCTCATCAACACACACACAGCATACACGCTCTCACATAGCTCACCCCTCTCAGTGGTCTTTCATGTATAATTGTGTCTGTGAAAGATTGTAATCGGTCAAATCTACCTGGGCATCTGCATTCTGATTGGGTGGAGGATACAGTGCAATGTAGATCAAGCTGTGCTTGGCTTTCCCATTGTAATAGAGGATGAGCAGAAGCAGGACGGTGTCTAAAACAAAAATACAGTGTGCTTCAATTTACACCTCTTAGTTAATGCAACAGACTTGTTAAAGGGGGATTTCAGTAGTTAATGTTAGATGATTCTTCACCCTGTAAGTAGTCTATGGGAAGGATAAAAAGTAATCCATGGTTCAGATTTCATTAAACTGCCACTACAAACTTCTGCGAACTTTAGCCACTTCTAGCTGGCTATCAATGGTATAGTGTCAACCATGACATTTTCTAAATATAATGGCCAAACCAACTGAATTATTTGACATTACTTAAAGATGATTTAACTATGTTTGTAACGTTGCACAGTTGCCCGTATTACTCCCGTAGAGTTTTAGCTAGCTGTGGCTAAAGTTAGCTTAAGTTTGTATTGGCTGGACCCTTGTATTGGATCGGACCCTTTTTTTAAATTTTTGACTAAAATGACATACCCAAATCTAACTGCCTGTAGCTCAGGACCTGAAGCAAAGATATGCATATTCTTGATAAGTTTGTGGAAATGTGAAATTAATGTATGGATAATATTATTTTTTTCATCATCTTTGAAATGCAAGAGAAAGGCCACAATGTATTATTCCAGTTTAGGCGCAGTTAGATTTTGGCAACTAGATGGCAGCAGTGTATGTGCAAATTTGTAGACTGATTCAATGAACCATTGCATTTCTGTTCAAAATCTTGTATCAAGTTTGCCCAAATGTGCCTAATTGGTTTATTAATATATTTTCAAGTTCATAACTGTGCACTCTCCTCAAACAATAGCATGGTATTATTTCACTGTAATAGATACTGTAAATTTGACAGTGCAATTAGATTAACAACAATTTAAGCTTCTGCCCATATCAGATATGTCTATGTCCTAGGAAATGTTCTTGTTACTTACAACCGCATGCTAATCACATTAGCGCACATTAGCTCAACCGTCCCGCGGGGGGTCCTGTAGAGGTTAAAGAAAAACTAACCATGGATTACAGTTTCTCCTGGTCCATATACTTTCAAGATGAAGAAACATCTAACATCAAGTTGTAAAATACTGAAGTTCACCTTTAAGGATCTTCTCTGTCACACACACAATGCTCTATTTTTATATATACTGCTCAAAAAAATAAAGGGAACACTAAAATAACACATCCTAGATCTGAATGAATGAAATAATCTTATTAAATACTTTTTTCTTTACATAGTTGAATGTGCTGACAACAAAATCACACAAAAATAATCAATGGAAATCCAATTTATCAACCCATGGAGGTCTGGATTTGGAGTCACACTCAAAATTAAAGTGGAAAATCACACTACAGGCTGATCCAACTTTGATGTAATGTCCTTAAAACAAGTCAAAATGAGGCTCAGTAGTGTGTGTGGCCTCCACGTGCCTGTATGACCTCCCTACAACGCCTGGGCATGCTCCTGATGAGGTGGCGGATGGTCTCCTGAGGGATCTCCTCCCAGACCTGGACTAAAGCATCCGCCAACTCCTGGACAGTCTGTGGTGCAACGTGGCATTGGTGGATGGAGCGAGACATGATGTCCCAGATGTGCTCAATTGGATTCAGGTCTAGGGAACGGGCGGGCCAGTCCATAGCATCAATGCCTTCCTCTTGCAGGAACTGCTGACACACTCCAGCCACATGAGGTCTAGCATTGTCTTGCATTAGGAGGAACCCAGGGCCAACCGCACCAGCATATGGTCTCACAAGGGGTCTGAGGATCTCATCTCGGTACCTAATGGCAGTCAGGCTACCTCTGGCGAGCACATGGAGGGCTGTGCGGCCCCCCAAAGAAATACCACCCCACACCATGACTGCCCCACCGCCAAACCGGTCATGCTGGAGGATGTTGCAGGCAGCAGAACGTTCTCCACGGCGTCTCCAGACTCTGTCACGTCTGTCACGTGCTCAGTGTGAACCTGCTTTCATCTGTGAAGAGCACAGGGCGCCAGTGGCGAATTTGCCAATCTTGGTGTTCTCTGGCAAATGCCAAACGTCCTGCACGGTGTTGGGCTGCAAGCACAACCCCCACCTGTGGACGTCGGGCCGTCATACCACCCTCATGGAGTCTGTTTCTGACCGTTTGAGTAGACACATGCACATTTGTGGCCTGCTGGAGGTCATTTTGCAGGGCTCTGGCAGTGCTCCTCCTGCTCCTCCTTGCACAAAGGCGGAGGTAGCGGTCCTGCTGCTGGGTTGTTGCCCTCCTACGGCCTCCTCCACGTCTCCTGATGTACTGGCCTGTCTCCTGGTAGCACCTCCATGCTCTGGACACTACGTTGACAGACACAGCAAACCTTCTTGCCAAAGCTCGCATTGATGTGCCATCCTGGATGAGCTGCACTACCTGAGCCACTTGTGTGGGTTGTAGACTCCGTCTCAAGCTACCACTAGAGTGAAAGCACCGCCAGCATTCAAAAGTGACCAAAACATCAGCCAGGAAGCATAGGAACTGAGAAGTGGTCTGTTGTTCCCACCTGCAGAACCACTCCTTTATTGGCGGTGTCTTGCTAATTGCCTCTAATTTCCACCTGTTGTCTATTCCATTTGCACAACAGCATGTGAAATGTATTGTCAATCAGTGTTGCTTCCTAAGTGGACAGTTTGATTTCACAGAAGTGTGATTGACTTGGAGTTACATTGTGTTGTTTAAGTGTTCCCTTTATTTTTTTGAGCAGTGTATTTCACTCAGACACACACACACACACACACACACACACACACACACACACACACACACAAGGAAGAACACCCTTTCATGACTCGTGCCATGATGGGGACATAGCACGAGTCATTGGACATGATAGCATCATCTTGTGCAACATCACCTTGGGCAATGAGTATCGGGTACTCCAGGAACGTGGAAGATGGTGCAGCATGGTGAATCTGGTAGGTGACAAACACGACATATCTGGAATGAAAGGACATGCAGACAGACAGGCAGACAGACGGAGGGAGAAACAGACAGACAGAGACAGGACAGAGACAGACAGACACAGAAGGACAGACGGGCAGACAGACAGACAGACGGGCAGACAGACAGACGGACAGACGGGCAGACAGACAGACAGACAGACAGACAGACAGACAGACAGACACAGAAGGACAGACGGGCAGACAGACAGACGGGCAGACAGACAGACAGACAGACGGGCAGACAGACAGACGGACAGACGGGCAGACAGACAGACGGGCAGACAGACAGACGGGCAGACAGACAGACGGGCAGACAGACAGACAGACGGGCAGACGGACAGACGGGCAGACAGGCAGACAGACAGACAGGCAGACAGACAGACAGACAGACAGACAGACAGACAGACAGACAGACAGACGGGCAGACAGACAGACGGACAGACGGGCAGACAGACAGACGGGCAGACAGACAGACGGGCAGACGGGCAGACAGACAGACAGACGGGCAGACAGACAGACAGACAGACAGACAGACAGACAGTGGATTCGTTTAGATGCCAGTACCAGCAGAGTGACCAGACACACAGGCTGCCTGTATGCCAACACACTAAATCACCAAACTGTACTGCAGGGAATTAGGGGAGTCCGATTTCTGTAGAGCAGTATGTTGTACTGTAGTGAAGTCAGGAGGTAGTCCCGACCTGGCCTTGAACCCGGGACATTTACACTGTCAACCCAACACCTTAGCTATTACATCTGAATCCGAATCTCTTGACGAGGTAGCTAGGTGTTGGGTTAGGAGTCGCCCTTGCCTTTCCCCTTGCCTTTACCATGCTACCAACTGACACCCTGGTTCCCCACACCCCTTTCTCCCAAAGTCAGACGCCCCATCAGTCTGTACCCCATCCATTTCCAGTTGACATTTACCAGTGGGTCGAGTGACAGTGTAATGGGGCACCACAGCTGCAGCCGAGCTATACTGAGACCAGTACAGTATAGAATGCCTCGTTTAAGCCCCTCTTCCCCTACATGAAAGCTGAGGAAGAGTTCAGGGTTGATCAAAGTTATTTCAGAAGGTAGACAGGACTGTAGGTATAGCATCCGGAAACGTTATCGGAAATGCCTCTTTGATGGGTTATAGGCCTATCTAATGAAGTATGCTTTAGATGAAATACTAAATACATTGAATGTCATATGCTGTTCCTACTCAGAGGAGATGAGATGTTTCAAACCACTTGACATTAATTTAGTCGTTGATGGTGTAACCTGTTTTATACATCATTAATGCTTCCTAGTTATTACAACCCCCCCCCCCCCCCCCCAACAAAAATAAAACCCGTTGTTTTTATGTCTCAATTTATCCGTGCAAATTAGACTATGTATGCTTAAGTTGTACATAAATGTACCAATAGGCTAGTCTGAAACACAGCTATGTGAGTAAAGACGTGTGGAGATGTCCCTTAACTTACCCAGTCAACTCCAACAGCAAGCCCTTCAGGCTGAATCCCTTGGAAGACTTCGCTCTTGCTACGAGAACAATCGACGGGATTTTAGACACTAAGCACAAGCAAAATGTACTATAATTTAACAAGTGTAACAAAATGTTCGAGTCGTCTACGGGTGACGTTAGCATATTGTCTTGGTATTGGGTAAAAATAATGATACTTGTAGTCTCCAATCACTCCCGTTAGTTGCCGGATTGACCTGACAGCGTGTAGTCAGTCTACCCTTGAGAATTGGACAGGTGGCTGAGCATTTTTCCAGTATATTACTTTAAGCAATAACCTTTTGGTCATCTCAAAGTGAGCTAGGAAGTGCGCCCCCGAATTTGCATGGCTTGTATTTCAAAGAAGCGTTATATTACATTACATTGATGACAAATTATACAGTTACAACAACAGTAGCCTATCTACTGTATGTTTAGTTATAGTTGTGCCTGCCTATATGATGATCAACGAGTTTGAAAAACGTGAGAGAATTATGACACAGATTAGGCCTATTTCCCCAGAGGTTCGTGATTCACTTTTGGAACTGTTTGTTCCCGCCAGGTGCTGATCGCTCATTATTTACTCAATGATGAATGATTGTAGGGCAGGCTATCCACCTTCCTAATTCCCGTCTACAATGTTGCAACCATTCTGACTGGACGATACAAAACAGGAGCTGGTATAATTTACAGCATCATTTTAGACATATTGTAAAACCAGGGTAAGTGAAGTTTCAAAGATCTTTTTATTGATCAAAATGCTCATAGTTTTGGACAGAAACCTAAGGACATGTCTTTAGCCTATACTAGAGATCTAAGCACTGAGAAATGTAGCCTACTGTAGTTGAAAATATCAACATTTAATGTAATCAAATCAATTATTTTACGCTAGTAATAACATTATAGGCACAGCACTTTAGCAATTGCATTTTAATTGCAAAGCGATTTTTGTTTCAGAAAGGAGAATAACTAACATTTATGAGCATTCCTCTCTCTTTTCCCTTGCTCAGTGCCTTAGTGATGAAGAGCTGGTTTCTCCTTCCTCTCCTGTTTCTGGCATGTTGTTGCCATGGCACCTTCTCTTGCCCAGCCCTTTGCAAATGCTACATATCCCCAAGAAAAACAGAGGTGGTCTGTAATGAAGTCCCCCTCACCCAGTTCCCCTCCTACGGTCTTCCTAGCAACACCACCTCCCTCACCATCCAGTTCACCAACATCAGCTCCATCTCAGAACAGCACCTGAGAGCTACACCCCTTTTACAGGAGCTCTACCTGTACAACAACAACCTGAGCACCCTTCCCTCAGATCTCTTCAGGGGTGTCCCTCACCTGTTCTCGGTGGCTCTCTCGGATAACACATTGGATCAGCTTCCCGCCAATGTCTTCAGCCACGCTCCGCTGCGTGACCTGGTGCTGAAGAACAACCTGATCAGCGGTGTGGATGCTGATTGGCTCCCTGACAACAGTAACCTCACCTGGCTGGACCTTTCAGGGAACCGTTTGACGGGCGTACCCACAGCCCTGTTCCAGAAACTACGCCACCTGAAGAACCTTGACCTCTCCCATAACCACCTGGAGAAGCTCCCGCCAAATTCGTTACACCCTCTGACCAAACTGGAGAGGCTGACGCTGGAGGGGAACAAACTCAGCACCCTGGACGTGTCTACCTTCAGTAACAACCTCAACCTGACACACCTGTTTCTTCTGGAGAACCGGCTTGGACAACTGCCCCCAACCCTGTTCCATGGCCTCCCGAACCTGGCGCACCTGAGTCTGAATGATAACCTGCTGAGCCACATCCCTCCTGGTCTGTTGGACCAGCTTCACTCCATTGATGAGCAGGGGTTGGACCTCACGGTGAACCCCTGGGTATGCGATGGCAAGGTGGAGTACCTGTGGAGGTGGCTGCAGAAGAACCAGAAAAAAGTATTCCTGGCCGATGACATCATGTGTGCCAGCCCTGAGTCTCTGAAGCAACGGTCAGTGATGTCGCTAACTGACAGTGAGCTAGGACTCTGATCCATCCAACCTTTTTCACTCAGATTCTGAATTATCACAGTAACCTATCTCATACTGTGGTCTATTGAACTCCTATCTCAAATGAATCTAAGGTAATGTTAGTCTATTGCATGTTGTGTATTTTCATCCTAATTATACACACATCCACGTAAATAAAAAAGTGACCTGAATTGGAATTTTAAATTAATTCTCTTGGTGTCCTATCCTTGCTTTCTAGCACCTTAGTCTGTCAGAGAGGGGTATAAATACTCCGCCAACTGGCCCCATATCTTGACTGAATAATATACCTATTAAGTAATTATGTATTAAGTCAAATTTGGTAAAAGTAGTCAGATGTTAAAGGCTTAAACACGTGCTGATATTAATCTCTGAACATAACTGAAGGAAATGCAAACAACAGGCCACCGCAGTCTCTTTGTACACATCAAAGATTTATATTTGACCTCTAAAAAAATTACAGAAATAGCTGTAATTCAACTGCTACTGTACATGGCATTTTGTCGTTGTTGTGTAGAGTGTCCATGTCATGTTTTCAACTGCCCCAAAAATGGTTACAGCAAAACAATAAGCGTATGATGAATGACTAAGAATGGAAATTCCCCAGTTGCCCAGGTTTCTATTTCTTTGTTTACCTTTTGCAATAAATCCACAAAAACAGGTTGTGGACTTTATCTAAACCCACTCATTATTTACTCTGTCTGGTGCATAGCTTGACCCACACAAACAAACACAGCACACACACACACACACACACACACACACACACACACACACACACACACACACACACACATTTCATATAAGGAGCATTGAAATAGTCGTAAGAGCAGATGAAACAAGCAAGCCAATGAAGGCAACAAAACACGAATGACAGCAAGATTTCAGGTAAGGTGAACTAAAGGACTTTGATTTAATCACTGTGTCTTAATCCTCTTGACAAACAATACTTTTATCTGTATCTGAAAAAAACTATAACTCAAGTTATTTGTTATGTATTATTTATGACATGTTTATATCGAACATTGAAAGATACCGATCATAATAGTTTCATCCATTAAATAAATTGCATGTATGATGGACTTGACGTTACAGAGCATTAAGGAATTCCTTATGATTTATGAGTCACCTATGTCTTTTGCGTTAACAACCACTTCTGCAAATATTAAATCATGTATGTTTTGAGGCCCAACTATCTCTTTGTTTCACAGTTTTAGAAAGATGAGCACCTGGTTCCTCCTTTCTCTGTGTGTGCTGACCTGTTGTTGCGGCCGCAGCAATGGCGCCCTCTCTTGCCCAGACATGTGCACCTGCCATTTCTCTTTCAGCGACACCAAGGTGGTCTGCAGCGAAGCCTCCCTCTCCCAATTCCCCTGCGATGGTCTCCCAGGCAACACTACCTTCCTGTCCATCCAATCCACCAACCTCAGCACGATTACTGCCAACCACTTACAGGCCACGCCCCTTCTGAAAGAGCTCCAACTGTATTACAACAACCTGAGCACACTTCTTTCATATCTCCTCAGAGCTGTTCCTCACCTGCACACGTTGGATCTCACAGGGAACCACCTGCACTTCCTGCCACCATATGTCTTCAGCCACGCTCCGCTGCGTGACCTGGTGCTGAAGAACAACCTGATCAGCGGTGTGGATGCTGATTGGCTCCCTGACAACAGTAACCTCACCTGGCTGGACCTATCAGGGAACCGTTTGACGGGCGTACCCACAGCCCTGTTCCAGAAACTACGCCACCTGAAGAACCTTGACCTCTCCCATAACCACCTGGAGAAGCTCCTGGCAGGGGCACTGAATCCTCTGAGCAGCCTAGAGAGGCTCAACCTGGAGGGGAACCAACTCAGCGCCCTGGACCCTTCCGCCTTCAGGAACACCCCAAACCTGACGCACCTCTTCCTCCAGGAGAACCAACTGGAGAGGCTTCCCCCGACTCTCCTCCAGGGGCTCCATCGCCTCGATTTCCTGTTTCTCAACTCCAACCGGCTTGGTCACATCTCCAACACCCTGCTGGAGCAGCTCTCCTCCCCACAGACAAGCAACCATCTCTGGGTGGCCTTCAGCCAGAACCCCTGGGTGTGTGATAAGAAGGTGGAGGATCTGTGGAGGTGGCTGCAGAAGAACCAGAAGAAAGCTTTCCTGGCCGATGACATCAGGTGTGCCAGCCCTGAGTCTCTGAAGGAACGATCAGTTATGTCGCTAACTGACAGTGAGCTAGGACTCTGATTTATTTAATATTTTTCACTTAAACAATAAGACGATGGGGGAGCTGTGGAGGTGTCTCAGTATGACCCAGGGGAGAGTGTTCTTTCTGGTGGAGGTGAAATGTGCCAGCCCTGGTTGTTAAGGACCAGGCGGTTGTGTCTCTGACAGAGAAAAAGCTAGGCCTCAAAACTGACAAATAAAACAGGCCCACTGTTCAGGTAATAACTGCAAATTATTCTGTGTTTTGATAGGCTAAAAGGTCTCTCTCGGGGGGGTGTATGTATGTATGTATGTATGTATGTATGTATGTATGTATGTATGTATGTATGTATGTATGTATGTATGTATGTATGTATGTATGTATGTATGTATGTATGTATGTACACAAACACTGTATATTTGAGACAAAAACCTCTTGCATTTCAATTAAGGCTTCTGTATATTTGTGGATACTCTTAGGATGGTCTTAGAAGATCCACTGGCACTAGGTGGCATCATATTCAATGTTTTTGCACGATAAACTCCCTAGTAGATTATTGAGGGACCTGTCCTGAACAGTTGTTATAATGTATAATACATGGTTGACAACAACTATGCATGAATAGAAAATGGACACCTTTGTGACAGCTGCTTTTCTACAGGTCAATCAGCCTGGTAGATCTAGGCTCTGGTGGTGTTAATACTAATATAGCCTCATTATTTTCAGAACTTTGTGGTTTCCCCTCTCTGCAGTGTCTCACTTTGATATGCACTTCATTCTTCTTCTCCTGTTTTTTAATGGCATTGGAATCAATGGAGAGAGAGAGAGAGAGAGAGAGAGAGAGAGAGAGAGAGAGAGAGAGAGAGAGAGAGAGAGAATCAGAGAGTTTGTCCTCTGCGGATGTGGCACAGGCCTCTCT
Source organism: Salmo salar (assembly GCF_965601325.2). NCBI lineage: Eukaryota > Metazoa > Chordata > Actinopteri > Salmoniformes > Salmonidae > Salmo > Salmo salar. The sequence goes on from NC_138305.1 coordinate 32,462,246, forward strand.
GTCCTCAGGAGGCCTTGATCACAGTAAGTGAGAGACCCAATAATTTATGACTCTTGTAAAGCAGCACCCACGTCTCCAGAGGTGGTTACTTATGAAAATTAAACCCTGATCATAAATATTTGCGGAACAAAACATGGCTTCCTGAAACGGCAGCGGACGTCGGAGCGTTTCCCCCCGGCATCGTACGATAGAGTTGGATAGAGGGCGCCAAAGCCCGTTTTAACATGGACAGCGCCATTGAGGGCTTTAACAATTATGAAGTAGCCAACTGGGTGGGACTTGCTATAGGTTAAGGATTAAATAATTCCATCCACATCAGCAGGAGGGGTCAGCCAATGAATTATACTCCTGAGTAAACATTCCATAATTAAATCACCAACTTTGACTTGTTGCGACTATACACACTCCAGCACAGTAGGTGGTGGTACGCACCTATGTACTGCCAAGACAATCATAGTAGGAGAAGAAATTGACCACTTTAAAAGAGAAAAAGCCCTCAATAGCTCCGCCCATGCTGTCACAGACAAAGATTGCAAAGATAAGAGATCTCTAGTGCATCTTTATGCGTCCTACTCATCCTCGCTCGTTCTGCCGACAAACAGGTGACCTTTCTCTCTGATCAGGATGGACGAGACGGAGTGTGTGTTCTGGCATCGCGCCGCACTGTAATGACTGACTGACAGTGATTTAAAAAAAAAAAGGTTATTGGCAAGGCTTTTAAAAGGTTATTAACAGGGCTTTTCATGCATTTGTAAATCATTTTGGCCATCTTGATTTTACACCAAACAAACATGGTTCATTACAAGATGAAGAGTTAAAATGTAATTCATCTTTCAAATGAGGGTGATGTGATATGAGTATGACTAGTAGGTGCTCAATAACTGCCCTATAAAATAAATACTAATAATAACTTAATATTCTACATTTGAAAAACTGAAATGTATTTTTTTTTTTTATGAAATGTATTGCCAACCTAAATATTTCAATCAAAATCATTTGGATAGAAAATGGCATCTCAAAATGTGAATGCTATAGTGTGAATGCTATAGTGCTTTATAGTAATAGACTGAAAACAAGTTGTGGCTAAAAATGCTTTATGGAATTGCTGTGATTTACAGTGTTTGATTGAATAGAACATTGTGTTCATCCAAAATGGCAGCCTATTCCCTATATAGTGCACTACTTTTCACCAGAGCCCTATGGGCACTATAAAGGGAATAAGGTGCCATTTGGGACACATTAAATGTTTGATTGATATACACCCTATCATGATTCATAGCACCTGATAAAGAGGTTATCATCTTCCATCTCTGAACTACAGTGCCTTATATAAATACTCTCTCCATTAAGGTCTTGTCTGATTCCTGGCACCCTTTTGATACCATGTGCCATTGTGGTAAAGCAATGATCATGGCTCACAACTATGGACCTTAACCCTGCTGTTACGAGAGAGCAGTGTAAGGTCAATTCTATTTCAATTCAGCCAATTCAGAAAGTTAACTGAAATTCCCCCCAAAAATGTGTGATGTTTTTTTACATAGATATTTGGGAATTGGAATTTCAATTTAATTCCTGAACTGACTAAATGTAAATTGAATTTATCCCAATCCTGTAAGACACTGCACAAAATACAATTTGTTTTATCTAAAGGGCCAAACTGATCCTAGATCAGCACTCAGACTCTTTCTGTATATGGCCCAGGAATTACTGAGTCAGCCTCCCAAATGGCATCCTATTCCCTACATAGTGACCTACTTTTGATCAGAGCCATATTGGTCCTAGTAAAATGTAGTGCACTATAAAGGGAATAGGGTGCAATTTGGGAAAGGAAAACAGTATTGTTTCCCACTATAATTTTTTTATTTAACTAGTAAGAACAAATTGTTATTTACAATGACGGCCTATCAATGTACTTGAAGACTTAATTTTTCTTTACTCAAAGCATTGAACAGTTTATTTTCAATAGACCCCACCACTAGCGGCTCTGGGGGGGGGGGGCTACTGCCCCTGTGACAACAATTTTGGACCCCCTTGTGGCCCCCCTAAATGTGGAGTATGAAATCATTTTTACATAACTAATTTTTGCTATCGTTCTTTTTTTACATCCGTTATTAGAAAGTGGCAACGCGGAACACTAATTTAACCCACACATTTTCTAGAGGGACGGCTTTAGGCGGAACACAACAGTATCGTACCATATGCAAAACGATATGACAACAATAACGTCTAATGTAACTGGCCCCTCTAACAGTACAACTGGCCCCCCAGTTGAAATGGTCTAGAACCTCCACTGGACCCCACAGGTCAGATTTCTTACGTCAGCGCCCTTGAAATCCCACAGTTCATGGTCATTTTATTTGTTGTAGATGTTCAAAGCTCTATCAAAAGTGAGAGGAGGTAGCGACGTGCTCCTTAAATACCTACCTGCAGCTGGGTGAGAGGAATCGCAGCTGTCTTCAGGAGCTTTGCTGCATTACTATGCTAGGAGATGGCGACGCTTACGCACACACACACACAGAGAGGTGGTTTAAAGGCGCTACATGGTCAATCTGCCGTCTGCGTTGGCTGTGCAGCACTTATGGTGATACGGCTGCTGCAGAAGCTAGGGAATTCATACTTCTTGCGCTTCGCGGGACAGCGCAGAGTTGTTGTGAAGGAAGTTGTCAAGGAAGAGAGTTTGTGTTTATACAGGACCTTCCACCCCCACCTACCGTCAACAAATCTTGTCATTATAGATCTATACCTCCTCACGGTTACAAAATGTGGCCTCTGGATGCCTCTGGAGGCTACGCAATTGCGTCTGACTACATTTTCAGATCAAGCATAAATTGTAAGGATGAATCTAATCATACTTCAATGATAGCATCAATTGTAGGATCTTAATTTGCTACAGCATGAAAATAGACCTGTAGCAATCGGAAATGTGAATTATTATGTGGATTATAATTAATGGCCATTGCTGTCTGACTCAGGGTTGGGGTCAATTCTGTTTTCAATTCAGGCAGTGAATGGACATTCAGTTCATTAAGGGGCCGATTCATACTTAGGAAATGTACACCTTTCCTACGCCGTTCTCAGTATTTTGTATTCAGACTTAACTTATTCAGTCACCAGCTCTGCAGGTGTGGCTACTTTGCGTGCTCTGAATAGATTTCATTCAACAGTTGAAAACCCTCCCACTTGCACTTCCAACAGATTTTCTCATTGAGTTTTCATTCAATAGGGTTTTCAGTACATGTACATTATCTTAAGCCATCCCTTAAAAATGGTGTACCTTTAAATTAGAATTTTATCGACAGACTCACTAGAATATATTGAGAGAACGGGTTCAGAATATTACAGATACATTTAAAAAATATATATTTTATTTAACCTTTATTTAACTAGGCATGTCAGTTAAGAACAAATTCTTATTTAAAATGACGGCCAAACCCGGACGACTCTGGGACAATTTTGCGCTGCTCTATGGGACTCCCAATCACGGCCAGTTGTGATACAGCCTGGAATTGAACCAGTGACGCCTCAAGCACTGAGATGTAGTGCCTTAGACCGCTGCACCACTCGGGAGCCATCTAAATATATGCATATTTGTCTCCAGTTCAGCATCAATTCTAGATTATATAGGTTTAGGAAAGTATTTATAAATCAATAAAAAAAACAGGTTTGGAGTGTCTTTGTGCATGACAGAAAGAAAACGGTGAAAAAGATGAATGTACATTTATTTATTTCACCTTTATTTAACCAGGTAGGCCAGTTGAGAACAAGTTCTCATTTACAACTGCGACCTGACCAAGATAAAGCAAAGCAGTGCGACACAAACAACAACAGAGTTACACATGGAATAAACAAGCGTACAGTCAATAACACAATAGAAAAAAAGGATATATAAACAGTGTGTGCAAATGGCGTGAGGAGGTAAGGCAATAAATAGGCTATAGTAGCAAAGTAATTACAATTTAGCAGATTCACTCTGGAGTGATAGATGTGCAGATGATGATGTGCAAGTAGAAATACTGGTGTGCAAAAGAGCAAAAAAAGTAAATAAAAACAATATGGGGATGAGTGATTGAATGGGCTATTTACAGATGAGCTGTGTACAGCTGCAGTGATCGGTTAGCTGCTCAGATAGCTGATTTTTAAAGTTAGTGAGGGAGATATAAGTCTCCAACTTCAGCGATTTTTGCTATTCGTTCCAATCATTGGCAGCAGAGAACTGGAAGGAAAGGCGGCCAAAGGAGGTGTTGGCTTTGGGGATGACCAGTGAGATATACCTGCTGGAGCGCGTGCTATGGGTGGGTGTTGTTATCGTGACCAGTGAGCTGAGATAAGGCGGAGCTTTACCTAGCAAAGACTTATAGATGACCTGGAGCCAGTGGGTCTGGTGACGAATATGTAGCGAGGGCCAGCCGACGAGAGCATACAGGTCGCAGTGGTGGGAGGTATATGGGGCATTGGTGACAAAACGGATGGCACTGTGATAGACTGCATCCAGTTTGCTGAGTAGAGTGTTGGAGGCTATTTTGTAAATGACATCGCCTAAGTCGAGGATCGGTAGGATGGTCAGTTTTACGAGGGTATGCTTGGTAGCATAAGTGAAGGATGCTTTGTTGCGAAATAGGAAGCCGATTGTAGATTTCATTTTGGATTGGAGATGTTTAATATGAGTCTGGAAGGAGAGTTTACAGTCTAGCCAGACACCTAGATATTTGTAGTTGTCCACATATTCTAAGTCAGAACCGTCCAGAGTAGTGATGTTAGACGTGCGGGCGGGAGCGGGCAGTGATCGGTTGAAGAGCATGCATTTAGTTTTACTAGCGTTTAAGAGCAGTTGGAGGCCACGGAAGGAGTGTTGTATGGCATTGAAGCTCGTTTGGAGGTTCGTTAACACAGTGTCCAAAGAAGGGCCAGATGTATACAGAATGGTGTTGTCTGCGTAGAGGTGGATCAGGGAATCACCTGCAGCAAGAGAGACATCGTTGATATATACAGAAAAAAGAGTCAGCCCGAGAATTGAACCCTGTGGTACCCCCATAGAGACTGCCAGAGGTCCGGACAACAGGCCCTCCGATTTGACACATAAAAGAGAGGTTGAACAGACTGGTAATAGGGGTTGCAACAATGGCGGCGGATAACTTTAGAAAGAGAGGGTCCAGATTGTCTAGCCCAGCTGATTTGTACGGGTCCAGGTTTTGCAGCTCTTTCAGAACATCTGCTATCTGGATTTTGGTGAAGGAGAAGCTGGGGAGGCTTGGGCAAGTAGCTGTGGGGGGTGCGGAGCTGTTAATTATATAGCATTATAATAGGGAGAATAGTTTATAATAGTAGGCTATACCCTCGGCTTTTGCCTGCTTTAACCATGGAACTGTGTGATGAAGCGGCCAAGTATTGCACCATGCGTCGCGTTCAAGCTGTTATGGCTTGGTCTGCGCTCCGCTCAATAACGATTTAATGAGCCGACAGGTCTTTAAAAAATATATATAATCAAATGTTACTAATGATCCTCAGCAAAAACCACACAGCCGTGACAGCGTTTACAAAGGAAGCAACCCACTGTGCACACACTGGTTGAATCAACATTGTTTCCACCTCATTTCAATGACATTACGTTGAACCAATGTGAAATAGATATTGAATTGACGTCAGTGCCCAGTGGGATATGAAGGTAAACGAAAAACAATGTAAATAAATGGAATGATAATGCAGACTATACCAACTGAAGGGAACTAAAAGTAAATTGTCAGTGTAATATATGTGGTTATTAGGTCTACTGACGGTCGATACTGATAGTGACTAATATTTAACATGATAGAAATGGGAAACAGAGAAAGCCGGGGTAGCCTATAATTAAGACATTCGAGAGTGCCCATCCCTGAAAATTAAAAGTCTGTACATTAAAAATTCAGCATAACGGCAAAGCATTTCATAAACATTTCTGTGGGAAAGTTGATAAGTTGATATGCTTCAGATTGTTGCCATATGACTGGTTTCACATTTGTCTCCAGCGATTATAAGGTAAACTAGATCTAAAACAAGTGTCATTTATATTTACAATCCCCTTCTGCAAACAGATTACTCATTTAGCTGTTAACAATAGCTCTTATCAAGTTGTATATTACAGTGCATGGAGAATGGTGTTATTTCTGTCTTAAAAAATAAAGTAGATGCTTTTTCCACTTGGAACCGGTAGGTTCGCTAGACTTTATTCATGTTGGAATTATTAGGGAATAAGGTCAATGTCGGAATACGGTGTATCTGTACACAGACCTTCATTTATTTGTGCTCCACCCCAAAGAAATAGAGGGTGAATAGGATGCTATTCTCCTGCTTAAGTTCAAGGTCAGAATAAGCATAGAGAGAAAAGTGAATAAAAAGGGATTTACGTTCCATTTACACACGCTTAACTCGGGTCAGAATTCCCCCCTAACTGAAAACAACTGATTTTTTTGTTGTTGCCATTTTCAGATCATTAAATTCTATTTCAACTTGCTTCCTGGAATTGGCTCAATTGAAAATCTAATTGACCCTAGCCAACTTTGACTCTCATCCAAACTCTATTGCTCTCACAAAACAAGAAAGTCTGAGTGCGAATGTTGGGACAACTTAAATTGAACACACCGTTGGTTTACATTTCTCTTAGAGCCATGATAGAGAGCAGTACAGCCCAGGCATCCATCTCATTGACCTTGCAGAACTAAACGCAGCCAAAACAATCACCTGACGAGACGAGATGACAGACTAAGAATTTAACACCGGCCGCAACCAGGCAGAGACGTGCTTTGGCTAATGAGAGAGAGTAGTAGTGAGGGAAACTGGCAGGTTTCACCTTTCTGTTGAAGTACTAAACAGTAGTGCTGTTGGCCCCCGAGCCTCTTTAGTCCCGACTGTAGATCTGAGCGGTTTGGACAGGTGGAAGCTAGTTAGAGTGCCTATAGTTATAGACTGGCAGGTCTCACTTTCTCCCTTTGGCACGCTGAAGTCTGCCTGCAATGGGGGAAATACTGGCGAACCTTTTCCTCCTCCCTGACCATGCGCATTGCAATTAGACCACACACCTTCATGCTGTGGCTTTTGGTTAAGATATCTTTGTCCTCTCGTCTAAGCTGCCATCTAAATATATACTACACAGCAACACCTTCTCTGCCCTCTTACACTATAATTAAGTCTTATAAGTTCAAAGAAAATAACATTTCAACTTCATTAGCTGTCATAGATAAAATGTGAGGGGACATATAAAGTGCACTTATAATCTCTTCTAAAGAGAGTGTGTGTGTGTGTGTGTGTGTGTGTGTGTGTGTGTGCGTGCGTGCGGGGGGCGGTTGTGTGTGTGACTGGAAGATTTTTTATGGCTCCGTCTATCCTGGTGGGATTTAACCTGTCGTCTATTACGGAGCGCTCAGCTGTTGTTGATACAGGTTTAGTGGGGTCCAGTTCTGGGCCCCTGACTGACGTGTCTACTGCTCTTCAACCCTGTTTGTTTTGAAGCATGAGCTTCAAAGAATCAGGAGACACAGGGTCAAGGTGATGACATCAGAACAGGGTCCAGGTGATGACATCAGAACAGGGTCAAGGTGGTGACATCAGAACAGGGTCCAGGTGATGACATCAGAACAGGGTCCAGGTGATGACATCAGAACAGGGTCAAGGTGGTGACATCAGAACAGGGTCCAGGTGATGACATCAGAACAGGGTCCAGGTGATGACATCAGAACCGGGTCCAGGTGGTGACATCAGAACAGGGTCCAGGTGGTGACATCAGAACAGGGTCAAGGTGATGACATCAGAACAGGGTCCGGGTGATGACATCAGAACAGGGTCCAGGTGATGACATCAGAACAGGGTCAAGGTGATGACATCAGAACAGGGTCCAGGTGATGACAACAGAACAGGGTCAAGGTGATGACATCAGAACAGGGTCAAGGTGATGACAACAGAACAGACTCAAGGTGATGACATCAGAACAGGCTCAAGGTCATGACATCAGAACAAGGTCCAGGTGATGACATCAGAACAGGGTCCAGGTGACGACATCAGAACAGGGTCAAGGTGATGACATCAGAACAGGCTCAAGGTGATGACATCAGAACAGGCTCAAGGTGATGACATCAGAACAGGCTCAAGGTGATGACATCAGAACTTTCTAAAGGACCTTGGAGTGTCCGAGAGGTTTGGACTTTCCTGCGATGCCCCCCAATGGACAAGAATTCAGACAGGAATTCGGGAATGGGAATTTATCATGAGCTGTATAGTAAGTACTTGCTTACTCAACGTACAGATTCATGTACAGTATTTACATCTATGCTTGTAGACTGAAGCACTTCATCCATCTGAATTGACAACTTTAGGTCCATCCGTCCATGTACATTTGTGCTTGTTTTATTGCTATTTGCACAGTATTTCCATCAACATCGCACAAGTGGGAGTGTTACATTACCCCAAGGTATTAGTCAAGGCGCATTCATTGTCATTATGCAGACTTTGCTGTCACATAATGATTCATGGTAAATGCATATCTGAGTAAATCTAACGTGTGAAATAAATATTAAGCCCCAGAGGAACCATGGGCCTACTACGCTTAACGAAACAGTCACTCAATAATGTTTTTTGTTTTTTTACTTCAATACCAAATCATTTGTGATCATTGGACGAGACCACTTGAGAAGAAGGTTGTTCCGGTTCATAAAATATAATTGTCTCTCGCGATGAGAAAATCAGTCGTGGAGGGAATCACCAGCAACTTGCCTGAAGCAGTTCTATCTATCTTTATGGTCTCAGCCTGTTGTGAAACCACTTCTATCTCTCTTTATGGTCTCAGCCTCTTGTGAAACCACTTCTATCTATCTCTATGGTCTCAGTCTCTTGTGAAACCACTTCTATCTATCTTTATGGTCTCAGCCTCTTGTGAAACCACTGCTATCTATCTCTATGGTCTCAGCCTCTTGTGAAACCACTGCTATCTATCTCTATGGTCTCAGCCTCTTGTGAAACCACTTCTATCTATCTCTATGGTCTCAGTCTCTTGTGAAACCACTGCTATCTATCTCTATGGTCTCAACCTCTTGTGGAACCACTTATTTTTTTATTTATTTTACCTTTATTTAATTAGACAACTCAGTTAAGAACAAATTCTTATTTACAATGACGGCCTAGGAACAGTGGGTTAACTGCCTTGTTCAGGGGCAGAACGACAGATTTTTACCTTGTCAGCTCGGGGATTCGATCTAGCAACCTTTTAGGTTACTGGCCCAATGCTATCCACTAGGCAACCTGCCGCCCCTATCTATCTCTATAGTCTCGACCTCTTGTGAAGTCACTTCTATCTATCTCTATAGTCTCTGACTCTTGTGAAACCACTTCTATCTATCTCTATAGTCTCTGACTCTTGTGAAACCACTTCTATCTATCTCTATGGTCTCAACCTCTTGTAAAGTCACTTCTATCTATGGTCTCGGTCTCTTGTGACCAATTTTCTTAATGAGTATTCTGTAAATTTATCAACTGAAATGAGATAGCGCTAAAATAACATGGCTGGCGCTGTGTGCCCTCCGTAAAACATTTTTGCGCCTGGCCCGTCTGTCAGCAAAGGGCACGAACTGAGACACTGCTAGAGAGGGGTACGTGCCTCAGAGAGACGGGGGGAGGGTGTGTGGGTATTCACTGTCTTGTCATGTGCTCAGTCATTTATTTTGGTCAGACGCTCATTTTCGTAGTCTGTCCACAAGAGATTATTTGACCAGCAATGAATGTAATTTGCATCATTGTTAGAAAATGAACCTGGGTCTGGGAAACCATCCCTCCAAGCAGTCCACCCTAGGCCTGCTCATAGCCAAGACATTGCCATATGGCTTGGCCTGTTTAACCTTCAACCGGAGGGTATGCGATTATATTACAACGTCCTTCAGCTAGCATTTATTGATATTCTCCTTCACACACCAACCACCGTCCTCTCCTCATCCTACACTGTTGTCCCGGACACCCGCGAAACACGTGTGTTTTTTCCCCCGGGGCCAGGAGCAAAGATGTGGCATCACGCCATGTTCCCATTAGCTCTACCATCTCCAATGCTGCTGAAAGGTTATTATGTACATGCAATCATAAAGTTTCAACGAGCCCTATAAGAAAATACATCAAGAGATTTATATTTATATTCTTTATATTCTCTCTCCGTGTTAATTACAGAAAGAGGTTTTAATTGTTATGGGCCCTAATTATATTGATTGATTTCTATCTGATGAAGATTTTGCATTTTGTCTAATTTCTGTGGCCCCTGGGGTTTAATCAATTGTTGATGTTGTTGGAAATGATAGTATATAAGCTATAGGCCTGGGTAAATGAGTCATTCCTTATCATTCTTCGTTAAATGGAATTGTGCTCGTTCTGTAGGCTACATTCCATCAGCGTCATATTGAACATTTGCCCAACAGGGCCCTGGGGCCCCATACAGTGCGTTTGAGGGGGAAATTTCTCTTTACTATATATATATATATATATATATATATATATATATATAGAGAGAGAGAGAGAGAGGGGAGAGAGAGAGAGAGAGAGAGAGAGAGAGGAGAGAGAGAGAGAGAGGAGAGAGAGAGAGAGAGAGAGAGAGAGAGAGAGAGAGAGAGAGAGAGAGAGAGAGAGAGAGAGAGAGAGAGAGAGAGAGAGAGAGAGAGAGAGAGAGAGAGAGAGAGAGAGAGAGAGAGAGAGAGAGAGAGAGGAGGGTGTGGGAGATGGAGAGATTTCAGAAAAGTACAAAATTGTGTCTAGTTGTTTTTCAGAAGTCATATCCATTTTAATCTTTTCGCTTAGAGAAAGGTCCGATTTAATCTTTGTGATGATTTTTTTTTGCATTTTCACGGATCTCTATGAATCAAGCTGCCTTCTGAGTGCACATTTGCGTGCTTTTCAACTTTTCTGTTCAGGAAAAAAATATACATTTTCTGAAAATTATAATGGTTTTGTAGTCGGTTTCCATTCCTCCTAAATCTGCAGTCATTTAGGAGATTACCTTACCCATTCCCCGCATCTGAAAATATCTCTCCTGCCAGGTGGGGAATATGTCTCTTTGAGCCTGGGCTTTACCTTCCAGCATCCTCATTCAAATGAACGCTACTACTGACTATTTCATGCAGAATTCGATACCTCGACATCATTTACATGCAGGGACACGACTTTGGTTTTACAAGTGGGGGGGACATCATTTTTATTTAAAATATCCAGTGAGATAAACACTCCAAACAGCCTACCCGACTGCTCGGTGGCGTCCGCATGGTCCTAAAGCACACCATTGCCTCGTTTTGTATCACATTCCAATTATAAAACTGAAGGAAACAAAAATGCAATTTCAGAATATGTGGGGGTGACGACATGTCCCCCGTCCCCATCCCCAGTGAAATTTGCGCCCCTGTTTCAGGGGCGAAAATCTGATATCAACTTTGAGGGGGACAATTACATTAAATTTTCTCAAGAGCAATTCCTGAGGGGGACACCAAAAGTAGTGCTGTAACACATAGCCTACATTGTAATATGGTAAATGTATATTGAGGAACCAAAGAAATAAGGTGTTTGCCGTACTCCTAACTACCGGTACCCAAAACTACACAACTACTCACAACAGCAATAACATTGCCTTTAACAAATCTTAGTTCAGTCACCAGTTTAAGTTGAGAGTGGGGGTATCCATGGCATTTTCCAATTATGTTCCTATTTTACAAGTCAAAAAAATTGAGAACCTTTCATAATGTTGCCAAACAAAGACTCAACAAACTTACCTGAGACTCCGTCTCTGCCAGTCTGTCCCTGCATATCTGTCCCCAACTCTGCTGTCTGTGTGCCATCTGTTGCCTGCTCTGCCTAATGACATCATTGTGAAACATTTCCATTAGAATTTCATTTCTTTCTTATGAACATTTTATCAACTAGTCTTTGAGATATTAGGCTACTAGGGTTCTTACTTTGCGCTTTGGTGTACTGAAAAATACTCTGATGTCCGTCTTTTATTTTTCTGCCATTTTTCTACCTGGCTGGCTGGCTACACACACACACAGTGTGTAGGTTATTTACAGTAGGAGATGGGCTTCTATCATCTTATCTTTTATCATTCTATTTGGGCTTCGATCTAAAAGGTAGCTAGCAAATGTGAAACGGATTAAAATGACAAGAGTTGACAGCTGTATGAGTTCACCATTTACACAACATATGCTGCAACCTTTTGTAATTTTAATAGTTTGTTTCATATTGGCTGGCTTCCAACAATAGCTGAATTTGCAAAGCAAGCGAGCACCAATTCCGTTTCAGTGGTGTTTGCTATAATCTTTGCTACCCGGGTTAAATAAAATAAATAAATAAAAGTTCCCTTGCGACAATTTAGCTTTTGCAACGAGACCATTAAATATATTTAAGACAATGGTAGAAGAAGAGTGTAGTTCTGTTCAGTTTGGACTTCAGTTTATCGCTAACCTTATCACAGGGACTTTGAAACACTAACTTACATCATCTGCATGCTGATCTCAGAATAAATTGACGATAGCAAAGATTCCATCTTTGACAAGGCCACATAAATGGAATGGGTACTAGCTAGCTTAATAGTTAATATTTGCGCGCTAGCTCTGCATATTCAGCTAGTGTGTGTGCGCAATTGACTGGATTAACTTTACGTCAGTTACGTTCATTGAGTGCCTTTCAGACAGTAGACACGACCCCTCTGTTACCTTGCCAGTGGATCAAACCATTGTGAGGAAAAGGGTGGGGGGGTCGCAATCTTTTGAAACTTAAAAACGCGCTATTAAGTGTCTATAATCAGCACAATTGCTTTCATTGCGTATTATTAATATTATTTAAATTACATAGTTATGTTTCAGTGATATATTGAGGGGGACAAATCATATTTTTCCCAGGATGGGGGGGTCGTGTCACCCCCGTCCCCCCCGGGATTTCCGCCCCTGCCCTGTTTGCATATACCACATACCACCCTCGGTCTGCCCTTAGGTAATAGATACATTTCTAACTTCTATCCAGAGCTCAACAATGGCAGCAGTCATCACCAGCATTGCTGAGGGAATGTTTTAAAGAAGCTGTTCAATTTCAATCATTTTAGATGTCACCTGAAATTTGTTTTACTTAATGGGATAGTTCACTCAAGCTATCATTTAGTATTATGTTCTTTTGTCCACTAGTTTTTGAGTAATCCTTTAAGATTCTTGAATAGTATTGGATCCGTTTAGCAAAATTGATTTGCAATGAAGTATTCAGTTCAAGGTCAAATATAATATCAGTTACACATCTGAATTGATGACACTGAACAAGTGGGTCAGTCTAGGTCTCGTTCTTCCTTTAGTTCTATTTTTAGACAGGGACATTAGTTAAAAACCCAAATCCTAAAATGACAAAGGGAAAGAGAGGTGGCTGGGACAGGAATGGTATCTCTATTTGTTTATAATCACAATCGTCGCTGCTGTTTAACTCAACACTGATCCATGTAATTGATTCAAAAGAAAACATTCAGACTCAGTGAGTCAGCTGCATGTGACGTGTATGTGTCTGTGTGTGTGTGTGTGTGTGTGTGTGTGTGTGTGTGTGTGTGTGTGTGTGTGTGTGTGTGTGTGGGTGGACAGCCTGATGAGCTGTTGCTAACTTGCATCCACCCCTGTCCTCCCCCCATTCTCTCCCTACCCACAGCAGCTTAAAAGCATCAGCATGCGGTCAGTTCCTTCAGTTCGGCTAGTACCTAGCCAAAGTCGGCTAGCTGAATCAAACGAGTGTGCTCCCATACTCCCTTAAAAGACTTTCACTTGAAAAACAAGAAAAAAGTGGCAATAGTAGGCCTACCGTTTGTCAATTTTGAGATGCCATAGCCAGTATACACTTCCTCAGAATAGACAGAATTCATCTAAGAAAACTCAAGAAATCTGTCATTCAGGACTCGTTTTTGCCGAAGTGAAAACGAGTCCTCTCTCGTTGAATGACAACAGACTTTATTGAAGAATCCCTACTGTTGACCAATCACCGATGAAGGGGCTTAGACTTCGGCTCCGAACATTGGCTTGTCTCAAGAAAAAAAATGTAACATGCACTAACAGCTGAAAAAACCGTCACCGAAGTCCAAAACTAACAAAAACGTCACAAAATGTGTCATAATATATGCACAAATATTTCCGAACTGTTTCGGCTGGGAAGCATGTGGACGCCTTTACTCAGCGATCAAGTATGCCACACAGGGGCGCAACTTTGGTTTTAGAAGTTGAGGGGGACATAATGTATTTTTTATTTGTATTATTATAATTTGGGGGGGGGGGATAAACACTCAAAACAGCCTACCCGACCGCTCGGAGGCGTCCGCATGTTGCCTCATTTTGTATCACATTCCAATTATAAAACTGGGGGGGACAAAAATGCAATTTCAGAATGTGGGGGGGACATGTCCCCTCCGTCCCCAGTGAAAGTTGCACCCCTGATGCCACACACCCTCAGAGGAGACCTCGGGGGCTGCTGCAGAATTTAAACCCATTACTGAAATGTCCTAGAGCCAAGGAATGTTCTCTATCTGGCATTGGAAGGTTGACCTCACCCCACTTTAAATAGACACAGTGTATAAAGACAGTGTTTGCCTGTAAGTATCTCAGGCTGAAATGAATGAAGAATTTACAGGAAAACTGAACTTGAGAAGATTTAATGAACTAAACATAAACTTAAATTGAATGGGTAAAGTTGTACCAAAGCCTGCTTGCAAACCAATGCAGATGAAATGGTGGGATACCCTGCATGCTCTTTTCTTTGAGGCATGATGACTTTAGTTAGATGAGTACAGAGTCACAGCTGACAAGTCTGCTCTTACTGTATCTCATTGTATTAGGTTACATATTATACCATCCCACTGAGCAAAAATGTGTTCAATCAACATTGTTTCCAAGTCTCATTTCATCCCCCCAAAAATGTCATGTGATGAGTTCAATGAAATGTCAACCAAATGTAAATCAAAACTAGATGGTGAACTGATGTCTGTGCCCAGTGGGATATATACATGTATATCTGTAGAGATAGGAGCATCTAGTGCCTATAGAAAAAAATGCAATAGAGAATAGACATTCATAGTTAAATCACTTTTAATACACCTATGAGTAGCTCACCAAACAATTCTGAAAGTACATGCAATTTTGAAGTGTTCCACCGCAAACTGTCAAAAATAAATCTCACAATTATCAGACACCGTAAGCTCCCAGCTACTACGCAATCAAAGCAACACTGACATTATCCCACTTGTGGGTTGACAGAAATACTTTTCCCAAAACCTTATCAATTAAATGTTAACTGCAAATTAAAGTACCTGGCAGAAGTATATCATGAGTAAGTATATAATTTGTATATATTATTTGTTATTTTCTAACTTTGCCATGAAATGAGCAGAAGCAGTACAGAACAATCACTACACCAGCACATTCCTCACTTGCAGATGAGCAATTAAAGGGCCAGATGCGCAATTAAAGGGGAAATACACTCAAAAATCTAAATGTGTTCGTTATCTTCCAGACCTAAAAAAGAAAATATTTTGATGTGATTTAAGCATTGACATGGGCTCAGAACATCCAATTTCGATTGTTTCTCCATGAACAACTGTAATTTTGAGAGTGAACGAAAAATAATAAGATCTAAAACCAGAAAAAATCTAACTGAGAATACATAATTTAGGAGTTTGGGGAAGAAATCACAGATTTTATAGGGCTCCCCTTAGAGTTGTTTATTAAAAATATTTGACCAGGTATACTGAGAGTGAAAACAGTGCAATACTTTCTCTTCAAGCACCAGAGGAAGAGATGCAGGGGAGAGGAGAAGAGAAGAATGTGCCTATTTGAAAGCTAGAAAAAAATCTGTAACTAGCCACATGTTTCGTTTTTTTAAAGTAGGTCTCAAGCTAGAAAAGGTTGGAGACTCCTGGTTGGAGACTCCTGGTTGGAGACTCCTGGCCTACACCAATGGTCCAGCGTGAACATTAACCAACCACTTTGGTCTACATTTACAATAACCACATTGTAAAAGTTCCTACTATATTATTTACACTATTCCATCACACATATACTTGTATTGTCTTTTCTTTCTATGTTTTTTCAAATTAAGTGTTCATGTATTTTGGAAAGTGACATTATTACACTAATGAACTTATATTTTGAGACATTTTACAACGGGTCACTAAGTTTTTATGGTGATTTTATTATCTTTTGTGATCTCGCAATGGATGTTTTTGGGCATACACTGTAGGTCCACTAAAGCAGTGCGCTGTGAAGAGGGTTGATTTGACTCAGCTATCAACTGTCAAAGCTTCTGTCCAAGCTTGGGGTTTGTACTCCTGCTCTGGGGTCTTTCAGCAGGGGAATGTCGGTGTCACTGTGACAGGAGTGCATGGCATTGTCCCACACTCCGGCCGCGACACCGACGGATCTGCGCTGTATCTGGGGCCCGCTCTCCTCTGCACCTGCCTCTCTGGAACGCAGCGCCATCAGTTCGATCTCGTGTTTGGCCGCGGTCTCCAGCACCTGCTGCTTATTGTAGAATATTACGAAGTTGTTGATGATAGGGTGTATGGGCAGCGCGATGGCAATCACCCCGCAGAGGAAGCTGACGGCCGCGTTGCACCGACCCAGCGTGGTCTTAGGGTAGATGTCTCCATAGCCCACGGTGGTCATGGTGATGACAGCCCACCAAAAGGACTGCGGGATGCTGGTGAACATGGTCTCCGGATGGCTCTGCTCCAAGGTGTAGGCCAGTGCCGAGAACAAGAAGACGCCCACGCCCATGTACATGAGCAGCATCCCCAGCTCGCTGAAGCTGCTTTTCAGGGCGGAGGTGAGAGTCTGCAGCCCAGAGGAGTGGCGCGCCAGCTTGAAGATGCGCGCAATGCGCATGATGCGCAACGCCTGCACCGCCTGCTGCACATTAGCCAGCTCCATCATAGCCGTGCCCAGAGACGTCAAAGTCAGCACCACGTAAAAGGGCATGATGGCCATGAAATCTATGATGTTCATGAAGGACAGGACGAATTTCACTTTATTTGGGGACGATATCAAGCGCAGGACGTATTCAACGGTGAACCAGCCGATACACACGGTCTCGATGGCCTCCAAGATCGGGTGTTCCATGTGATTGCCCTCAGCGTCCTCCACCTGCAGGTCAGGGATGGTGCCTACGCACATCACCACCGAGGAGATGAGGATGAAGAGGAAAGACACTATGGCGATGACGCGCGCGGACAGCGACGACTCCGGCTTCTCCATAAGCTTCCACAAGCACATTTGGAAACATTGCCAGCCCCTGGCAGAGGGGTCCCCTTCCCGGTCGACCAGAATAGTTTGAACCTTCTCGGCAATCTCTGCAAGCTCGTCCTCCGCCTCCTGTAGGTCGCCTTTACAGCAATCGTCCAGGAAATATAAGTCGATTTTCCAGAACTCCATCTCCTTTACGAAACAAATTGGACAGATGCCCCGTTTAATATGTATCTCCCCGTAGTAATACAGCTCAATTATACACTTAAACGCGTCCGGGTCTCTGTCAAAATAAAATTCACCTTTCCCGGAGTCATAGTCGTCACAAAGCGAGGATAAGTCCTCCAAACACCCCTTGGACGTGTTCCACAGTTCCGCTAGTCGGGTCTCTGGAAAACGGTTCAGCACATCCCCACATAACACATGTTTTACTCCACCGATGTTCAGGACAATCCCGGTCTCCTCACTGGCCTCCGAGCCATTGCAATCTGCATATCGCGTCCTCGTTATTCCCCACATACTTGTCCGTGTAGCCTATATTGTTGATTTACTCCAAGAAAATCTGAATGAATATAGTTGGCCAGTATTAATGCAACTAGTCTACGCTAGGATACTTGCGTAGGAAACTGCGTGCGTAAAAGACTGCAGAACATCAAAGGAAAACAACACGTTTTCAGATCTTCTTAAATGTTTGACACAAATGTATAGGCCTATAGGCTAAGTTTCATTCGAACCTGGAAAAAAAATCCACATGTATCTTTTGCGTAGAGCTGTAGCAAGCAATGAGGAATGAACAGGCTTCTCTTCTCCCACTAGTCCGTCACCAGAAAATTAGAGAGCGCCTCTGTGCCTGCTGTTAAAAGTTGGACTACTGTGCATCAGTGCGCAGTCTTGCAGAATACGCCTCACAACAAATATAAATATGTGAGGCTGCTAATGAATAGTGGAGTAACTAGAGGCAAAGCGACAGGGAAGTGTGGGGGAACTGGGAGGAGAGCTGTAATACATTGTGTTTTATGGTAAAGAGACGACATTAGCCAGGAAACGGACATATATCACATGGCAGAAGATATTGTCCCCACTACCAGTCTAACACCATTTGTCTATTTCCTCATGGAGGTAGCCTACCACAAGGGTAAAACAACAAGCAAATCTGTCTCAGGCTTGCTCTTGAAAAAATGTTTTGCTTTGTGTGCACAAGCCGAAACAGAAAATAAATATGTTGCCTGTCAAGAAAGGTAAATCTCTGTTGTCAACGAATACATTTCAACAAGATATGTTGTAGTGAAAAAGGAGATCTTTAATGGCCATATTATGGAACGATGTTAGGTTACCCAAGTGTGCGTAATTGCGCAGAGGCATAAGGCAACAGTCTTGCCTAGTATCTCCATCTAGCGACAATGAGTTCACGTTGCAATCACGAACCACATAAATTGGTTTGTTGAATCAATATTAGCCTATATATTCTCAGTATTGGGAAGTAATAAACTACACGTCGTTCAACTAAACTAGATTTTGCAGTAGCTTGGTGGTAGTTGAACTAAATTCAAATATTGGTGGTGTTTTCAGTAGTTATTTACTTTTTTTGACATGTAGCATGTAGCTAACTACTCGAACTCTACTCTACTACTCGAAAAATAAAACGGGTGTAGGCAAGAATTTCATTTGTTCCAGCATCAGACTGGCCTAACTATCACTTGAAACATTGTTTTTGTGTAGGCTAAATTACAAATTCTGTTAACACCTGACTCCAGAGTGATCTGTTCTTGCAATTTGTAGTCTATGACATTTCAGATTTAGACATGACAATTTCTACTAAGTAGTTTGGATGTAGTGAATGGTGTGCTTTTCCATAGTAACTTTAGTGAAGTAAACTATATATTTCTTAAGGGTAGCTTTAGTGTAGCTTAAGTTCTTCCAGTGTGAAGTAATTGGTAGTTTGGTCAACTATATTTTCAGAGTAGCTTCCCCAACACTGTATAATTTATTGATTTAAGCAACAAACAAAGTCCAACCTACTATAAGCCTAAAAGCAAAACTGGCTCATCTGGCCAGTTGTTTTACACTAAGAAATGTGTAGGTTACAGACAAGGAGCAGCCCTATTTCAACTTGAATAGCATAACCTACACATTTTAGGCAATCAATCATTCCACATCATAAGAACTCAAGTGGAGGGTTTTCTAAGAACACATCCAAATATTGGATAACTTTAGCCATATGGGAACCTTAAGCGTATGCATCAAACAAAGCAAAATCATTGTAAGAAATCACATGAAAAAAAAAATCACTTTTAGATTTTAATCTATGGTGTTAAGACTAATGAACTTCATTGTGGTCATAGAAAAAAACCTTGGAGTGAAAGCAGGGCCGGTCCTTGGTGTTCTACCGCCATAGGCAAAACCAAAAAATACGGCCCCCTCAAAAATGCGGCCCGCAAAATTAAGTTGAAGTTAAGAGGTTGAAGTTAAGTTCAATTTAGGTTCTGAATGGAAGGCTGAAAAGGTATTTTCCGTATGTTTAAAATACATATTTTCCAGGATGTTGAAAAAGCATTTTTATGGGACGTAAAAAAACACATATTTTCTGTATGTTGAAATCAAGTTAATTTTCAGTTCTGAACCAAAGTTGAAAATACTTATTTTCCAGATGTTGAAAATACATATTTTACAGATGCTGAAAATATATGTTTTCCGGGTGTTGAAATCAGGCTCATTTTTGGTTTTCAATGAAAGTTCAACATAAGTAATTGATAGACTTCTATGTTTGGACCAAAAATCAATGTCCGTGGCTGTGGAAATCAAGGCCGGTGGGGAACTGCACCAAAAAAGGCGTCGGTCCGTGCTTACTGAGGTGTAGCCTACAGTGTTGCCTGACATTGAATTTTATGAATGCCTATCTGTGGCAAGCCTACCGTTGTAAAACACCAAAAAAACGACGTCTGGACAAGATTTTTTTAAAAGATGTCGGCTCGTGCTTACTGGGGTGTAGCCTACGATGTCGGCCACAATGGAATTTTATGAATGCCCATCCATCTGGTAGACCCACCTTTTTTAAACAGGTCATTGCATTGGCTTTATTAGTACTGATTCCTGTGACTAATCAATTTGGCTATTTAAGCTCTGAATATCAGCTACCCAACTTCATCTGGAGTTATAGCGAGGCCTAGTTGCAATGTGTTTACACAGTGGGAAATGCAGAAGTAATATATTTTTGCTATGATCAGCTTGTCAATAATTGACAGATACAAACTTCAAACCACTGATCATGACAATGGGGTGAAACTCCTGGACAACAGATGTGATTGTCCATTCCTGATTGTCCATTTTACATTGACCTGTCCTGTTTTTTTAGGATATGTTATTTGTTAACATGACAGCTGCATTTTTTAGTTCATAGAGCGCAATTTAGGTTAGGCTTGATTGGAGAAACTTGCGTGATGTAAAAAGTGTCCGTCTCATTACATTGTCATACATTGTATCTCTAGCCTGTAGGCTACAGAAAAGGACACATACTCTGTCTACCATATCCTATATCTGCTACATGATTTCTATTAGATCATTTTTTTGATGGAACGTTGGTGGAGTGCTGCAGTGATGCATCTCTCCAACAGAACCCTGGAGAAGTGCGCTGGGAATGGGCAAGCAAAGTATTTTGTGCCCTGCCTTTGACAAAGTGGGCACTGCTTATCAAAGGGCGGCATCAGCGCTCACCTAAAAAATCCCATATGGCACTGGTTGACAGAAATTGTCATTATTTTGGAGCAGAATTATGTAAGGTGTTATGTGTTGTTGTTGGAGGTGCGTCTCGGTCAGTTTAGCTCAGAAAATTCCGCCCTCGTCAATCTTTCGCCATAGGCGGTCGCCTAATACTGCCTAATGAGCGGGCCGATCGTGACTTAAAGCATCTTGGCTCTCCACCATAGCTTTAACTCTCCACACATCTTCCTGTGATTCTTTTACACGCCATCCTGTACTGGCTGGGAAAACTACACGTCGAGTCCTGATTGGACGTGGCGCGGCACCGCCGGCAGGGAGCCAATCAGCGTGGGCCACGGTAAAACATTTTCGCCCTCTCTTTTGTAGCGCTGGTCTTTTCTGCAACAGAGCTGTTCAGGACAATTACATTGGACTGGTGCACAGAGATCCACTGGAATCATGAGAGGGCTTTTACTTGGTAAGAAAGTCTAAACAGCTTGTTCAGATTTACTAGTATTATATTGGTTTGTAGTTAATGCCGTTGTAAAAAAAAAAGAACAGAGCTATTTAGCTAAGGTTCGGTCATGGTGGCCATAAGATGTATCCAAGATTGCTAGCTATCTGAAGTTAATGCTACTGAATCAGATTGTATTTTGATTCACTCTGGCAATATTAATAATTCATGACCTAGACTAGTTAACTAGTGACAACGACAAGATGGCTAAAAGGCGACAAGCTGAATTCAAACCTGAAGTAGGTTCTGGATTGTAAACTAGTTAACCATTTTAACCATAGGTAGCTATCTGGAGTTTGGCTTGATGTGCCAACTTTAAAAAAATATATTTATTCTGCTCAACTGTAGCCTATTCCCTACTTAATTGAACGTTTGTATGTGTTAGCAAGCTAACAGCTAACTCACTGGTATGTATCATTTCAAACTACAAACATGGTCTTGGACAGTGTTTGTTTGCATATGCAATATGACAATGTCCATCCACCTCCCACTCAGCTCCTCCTTTCCTCTGCCTCTTTCCCACCAGGTGTTCTGGGTTGTTCCCTGGTGTTGATGGCCCAGGGCTTCTACTCTGCTAATGATGATGTCGTTGAACTCAACCCCTCCAACTTCAACCGGGAGGTTCTTCAGAGCGACAGCCTCTGGCTCATCGAGTTTTACGCTCCTTGGTGAGTGGTTGAATCTGATGGGGGCCCAATGAGATACTGAGAACTTACCCACAAGGGTTAAGTTGCCACCAAGCAGCTAGCATTGTATGAAATCTCTTTATCCCAATAACCTGCCAAGGAGGGGGACACAAAATAGTTTGTAGACCTGGGGCGCATTCAGGAGGTTGTAGCGTTACAGAAAGCTCGGATAGAGATGTATTGTGAAGAACAGAACATTTACTGTCAAGAAGAATAGGAAATTGTCAATATTTCTGCAGTGTTCTAATCACTGAATACACAATGATATAGAAGTTCAAATAGTAGCTAGTAAACACATCGTCCCTTTGGCATAAACTTGAAGCAAATGCTCGCACCCTGACTGAAAAACATCTGTGGCAGGTCTATGTAAAACCAGAGTTGCTCATTATCACTCAGTGATTGTATTTGTGTAGCCTCCACTCTGCTAATGCAGATGGATGTAAGGCTGTGTGATGTCTGGTGCCTGGAACAGGAAGACTAACTGTTTGTCTCCACAGGTGTGGACACTGCCAGAGCCTGACTGCTGACTGGAAGAAAACAGCCACAGCCTTGAAGGTAAAACTCTAGAACTAGTGTTATGTCACTTATATTACACCAATATTAATTCAACTTAAGATGTTGTAATTCAACTTTAGTTGTTTTATTAAAGCGTTATGTCACTAGCTACATAAAGTGCACATTACTACAGTGCACTCCCCATGTAGCCATCACATCCCTGCAGGATAATTGGATAACTATAAGCAGCTGATCACTATACCGCATTCACTATAAGCAGCTGATCACTATACCGCATTCACTATAAGCAGCTGATCACTATACCGCATTCACTATAAGCAGCTGATCACTATACCGCATTCACTATAAGCAGCTGATCACTATACCGCATTCACTATAAGCAGCTGATCACTATACCGCATTCACTATAAGCAGCTGCATCTTTTACTGCTTATCAGTGTCATGTCCTGGGTGTATATCTTTCTAGTACAAAACAAATAGAGATCACCAGCACTCTATGAGCTATACTAATGAGGGATGCAATGACTATTTCTGGCAACAGTAATGATGATAGTGGTGACATTGACTGTAACCTCTCGCTGTTCTCTCCCCCCTCAGGGCATCGTTAAGGTCGGTGCAGTGGACGCCGACCAGCACAAGTCCCTGGGCGGTCAGTACGGTGTCAAAGGCTTCCCTTCCATCAAGATCTTTGGGGCCAATAAGAGCAAGCCTGATGATTACCAAGGTACGTCTAGTAGCTGGGCCTTTCCCTGACTTTAAAGGGAGACTCAGAGATATGACATCGTAAAGCTAACAGCGTCATCCTCAGGCTCAATTCCTACCACATGTAGAGCCGCCTGCTGAATGGCATATACTGTATTATGATGTCATATTGAAGTTACCTTTAACATGGACCAGGGTTGTGTTCATTAGGGCACGCAATGGGAAACATTTTAAAATGCTTTTCAATTGAAAAGGAAAATCAGCGTTTCTTATTGGATCAGGTAGTCCCTCCCTGTTTCAGTCCATTTTCTTTTCTTGGTGCCTAATAAACACAACCCTGGGTCGTATTCATTAGTGCACACCAAGAGCGAAACATTTTTGCAACGGAAAACAAAAACAAGCATTTCTAATTTGACACGTTCAGGTTATCCCTTTCTATTTTTTGGTTTGTTTTCTTCCGTTTGGTGTTTAGTGAATACAACCCATGTGACTTTCTGGAAATATTTTGTATTTATTGAACCTTTATCTAACTAGGCAAGACAATTCAGAACAGATTCTTATTTACAATGATGGCCTACCAAGAGGCAAAAGGCCTCCTGCGGGGACGGGGATAAAAAAAGAAATGTAGGACAAAACAACCATCACGACAAGAGACATCACAACACTACATGGAGATCTAAGACAACAACACAACATGGCAGCAACACATGACAACACAGCATGGCAGCAACACATGGCAGCAACACATGGCAGCAACACATGGCAGCAACACATGACAACACAGCATGGTAGCAACACATGGCAGCAACACATGACAACACAGCATGGTAGCAACACATGGCAGCAACACATGACAACACAGCATGGTAGAAACACATGGCAGCAACACATGACAACACAGCATGGTAGCAACACATGGCAGCAACACATGACAACACAGCATGGTAGCAACATAACATGGCAGTAGCACAACATGGTAGGAGCACAAACATGGTACAAACAGTTAGGCACAGACAACAGCACAAAGGATGATAAGGTCAAGACAACAATACATCAATGTGTTCGGATTGCTGGGCTTTAATGGTGTTAATAATCTCCCTCCCTCAGGTGGGCGTAGTAGCCAGGCCATAGTGGACGCAGCCCTGAATACTCTCCGTACTCTAGTGAAGGACAGGATGAGTGGCAGGTCAGGTGGTTCTGACTACAGCAGACAGGTAACTACTACTGACGCCTTGGCTGGGTCATGTTCAGTATGGACAAAACGTTTAAAGTGAAATATGGAGGTACTACCTGTCCAACAAGAACACTAGTTATTTTCCGTCACAAAATGTTTTGCTACGTTGTACCCTATTGAACGTGAGTCCTGTGTCCTACAACATAAATCTAGCAACGTGTTGAAATAATTAAATAAAATTACAGGGTTTTCAGAATCGTGTCAAGTCTTCTTGTTTAAACATTTTGCGCAGAGTGTAAGCGGTATGTCTAAGTAAACATACTCTTTCTCCAGAGTGGTGGTGGTGGTGGTGGAAGTAAGAAGAATGTTGTGGAGCTGACTGATGACAACTTTGACCGGCTGGTTCTGGACAGTGGTGAAGTGTGGTTGGTGGAGTTCTTCGCCCCCTGGTGTGGCCACTGCAAGAGCCTGGAGCCTGAGTGGGCGGCTGCAGCCTCTGCCGTCAAGGAGCAGACCAAGGACAAGGTCCACCTGGGAGCCGTGGACGCCACTGTGCACCAGGGTCTGGCCAGCCGCTACGGGGTGAGCAGGAACACCCACCAGTCAGATACTATCAGTGTAGCATCACCACTGATGTCTGTCTGCCTGCACACAACAGCAGAACAGTCAGATTGTTCTACATTATATATTTCTAACACTCTGATTTATATAGAAATACAGGAATCGCGTCTGCTCTATTCAGGACATTTCTACCAGCAACGTTCCACAACATTTTCCTACCGAGTGTGGCCGAGGACTGAGGTTTTTCCCGTTTCTCTTCCCGTGTCTGCAGGTCCGTGGATTCCCCACAATTAAGATCTTCAAGAAGGGGGAGGAGCCTGAGGACTACCAGGGGGGGAGGACCCGAGGTGACATCATCGCCCGCGCTCTGGACCTGTTCTCTGACAATGCCGCTCCTCCGGAACTGCTCGAGGTAGGTGTCGGTCTGGGGGTGTGTGTGTGTGTCAGTCTGGGGGTGTGTGTGTGTCTGGGTGTTTGAGAGCATTAAAACAATAAAATTGTAACCCACAAGGTTCCAAGATATTGTTTTTATGCTCTCCATCAAAGTTAATCATAATAAAAAAAAATATATTTGAACGAGAAGATAATCTTTCTTTTGAAGTTTAGTGTTCCTCTTAAGACAGACTGTTTGATTCTGAATGGTGTGTGTGTGACTCTCTCAGATCCTTAACGCAGATGTCCTGAAGAAGACCTGCGATGACTACCAGCTCTGTGTCATCGCTGTGCTGCCCCACATCCTGGACACAGGTTAGATGGAACTACTCTATGCCAGTTTGGACCAGTTCTGACCAGTTTACTATGCTAACTTCTATTATATCAATTTATGCTTATATTCTCAGGCTATTTGATATGGCATTTAGTCATTGTACCTCATGATGGTGCATTGATCGGCCATTTTGGATCTGTACAAGACTGACCTGTCCCTTTCCTTCCTCTTGCCTTGTTACAGGTGCAGCAGGCAGGAACAGCTACCTGGAGGTGATGATGAAGATGGCAGAGAAGTACAAGAAGAAAATGTGGGGGTCAGTATATAGAAAGAGGCTGTGTTTGAGCGCATCGCCGACTCAGCAGAATGACTGATTTTACAAATGATTGTATCCTAAAGAAGTACTCAATAGGATTTGTAGCTTATTCGGAGCAGTCGATTTCAAACTGTCTGGCTGAATGAATTTGATCTCAGACTGTGGATGCATGAATTCAACCCAATAGAATTTATTTAGTGTAATTTGATTCTCTCTCTAGCTGGCTGTGGACTGAGGCTGGTGCTCAGATGGAGCTGGAGGCGTCGCTGGGCATCGGAGGGTTCGGCTACCCCGCCATGACAGCCATCAACGCCCGCAAGATGAAGTTCGCCCTGCTCAAGGGCTCTTTCAGCGAGACCGGCATTCACGAGTTCCTCAGGTAGGGGGGGGGGGTGCTGTCTGCTCATTTTGTGCTTTACACAGTATAGAGTAGCTCATGGATGCATCCCAATTGCACCCTATTCCCCCTGGTCAAAAGTAGTGCATTATAAAGGGAATAGGGTGCCATTTGGGACTTGCCCATGCCCAACTCTCTTCCTGGTGAGATACTGGATCTGACTGCTTCTGCTCCAAGATGATTTTAAAGTCCTTGTGAACAGCCAATCAGTATACAGTATGTCCACAGTAGCATTCTGAGGTGTATCTTGTCTCTCCTAGGGATCTATCTGTTGGCCGCGGCTCCACTGCTACCGTTGGGGGCGGGGCTTTGCCTAAGATCAACTCAGTTGATGCCTGGGACGGCAAAGATGGAGAGGTGAGTGAGAAGGGTCAAAGGTCACGGGGTGGATGGGATGCGGACGTCTTCCTACCATAATACAGTTTTGGCTGAACGAGGTGACTTGAGCTTCTTTTGAAATGGTGAAGAATGGCTTTGGACAAGTCTTGCCTGGGGCCTGTTCAGGAGGATGTAACGTTACAGAACATTACCAAACGTCCAGATATAAATGTACAGTGTAGAACAGATATGTCAGGGAGAATAGACTCATTGAATACATCACAGGGCAGTATTGACTAGAAACCAAACGGACTGAAATGGCATCATCTGATATTGTTTTCTTTCAAAAACTTTTTTTCTGTTGCAAAATGTTTTGCTGTAGTTTGCAACTGTTTACACTAATGACTATGACCCATATTTTGTATTGTCTGGCCAGTTCTTACATCTTTTATCCTCAGCTTCCCGTGGAGGATGACTACGACCTGAGTGACGTGGACTTGGACGACGACATTGGGAAGGAAGAGTTGTGAGAGCCCAGCTTTCCGGGCAGGCCGATCCAGACGGATACGGTTGGGCGCCATCTTGTCTGTCTGGTCTAACTTGGCGCGACCCATCTCTTCTCTCCCATGGAACAATGTGTAGATTGGGTCGCCCAGTTATTGAAGTACTCCAGAAGAGGAACGAAATTAAGAGCATAGCCCTGTTTGAATAATTTAGAAAAGTATCCTTCCTTTGTTACCTTGATAGAGCACAGATCTATAAGTGATAGGAGAGGTGCAAGCAAGGTTACCAGACAATTTGACCAATCCAACCAATTCAGATCTGTGATTATTTAAAGGAAGGTAGAAGGGAAGGAAATAAGTATACATTTCTGAAGTATTTGAACAGGGCCAGAGAAATGCAGCTTCTCACATCATCTCCGTCTGTTTGTCAAGTGGGGAGGCGTGGCCTGCAGTAGACTTCGCCCATTGAGAATGATAGAGATATTATCTTTTATATATGTCCCATTATGGCGTCTGAGTGCACAGGCAGCGCCATTGAGGCAATCTCCATTTTGAAGTAGTCCATTTTCTTCTAGAAGTTGGCAAGCAAACTGAAAGGTGCACTGCCACCTAGTGTTATGTTTGAACCGGTAAAAAGCCAAAGTTGGCGATTTTACTGGCAACTGCAGTTATGGAATGTTTGCTCAAGAGTGTGTCATTCATTGGCTGATCCCTCCTGATGACCTGGATGGAATCATGGGATCCTTCCTTATCCCATAGGAATCCCCACCCAGTTGACTACTTTAAAATGGTGGAAGCCCTCAATGTCCATGCCAAAACAGGTTATATCCATCTCTAACTCTATGACTTCGCCTTACAGACCTGCTGAACATTATATTTTCTGATTTAGTATATTTTTTTTTTTCTCTCGTTGAGAACACCAGTGATTTTACATTGTCTGTGCAGGACAAAGGGGAATGTGGGACTTCTTGTGTAGATTCTTCTTACACAACTTTATTTTGATTGTGTGAAAACAATGACATTTTTGTTAAAAATAAATAAACAGAATAAAAAGTCACTGTCATTATTCATGTAAACTGCTGAGAATGACAAGCAGAGCTCAGGCACAGCTATGACCTAATTGGACTAGGGAACCTCTAACCCTTTCACTAGACTGCAAGTGTGTATCTGTATTTTTAATCTTTGTCACCCGCAATTGGAACCAACCCACTGTACTCATGACATCCTAGCTACACAAACTGTAAAAGCAGCATATTAGTGAAGCAAGGCTTGTGTTGTAGAACTTTTTTTTTACCATAAAGAAGTCTGAAGTAAACAACTGAAAGTTGCATTTAAAAAAAATCTGATGTTCTTCTGGAGCAGCAGGCTAAAAACAACGCTAAGGGAACACACGTTTGCGGTGTAGTTTTCGGGGTCAGGGTCCCCAAAGTGTGTTCTTATTGAGAACTCAGATAATCCACTCTGTTGGCAAGCCCTGTGGAGCTAAACAAACCAGTGACTGCAAAATATTACAAGATACTGGTTTTAATACAACATCACTGGAACTTTCTGTACAGTTGGGTATTAAAACATTCATTTTCAAAATTCCTGTGCTGCAGAAACGGTATATAGTTAAAGTGAAAAACATTTTTCAATGCCTAACTAATATTACATTTAGAGCAAAGGTCGCAATGGGATGACCCATGGTTTTTAAGTGTTAGTAATTTAGCAGATAATTAGGGTTAAGTGTCTTGCTCAATGGTACATCAACAGATTTTTCACCTAGTCAGCTCAGGGATTCAAACCAGCAACCCTTCAGTTACTGTCCCAACGCTCTTAATTGTTAGGCTACCTGCTGCCCCGGTTGACGTACAAAATATTGGTTTTGGTTGATTTCTTACCGTGACAGGTCAGGGGAAAAAAGTGAATACTTACTAGTGTAATAATACATTCAGTACAAATATTAAGATATGGCACTTCACTTTGACTAAAGTAAGGCAAGCAAAAATAAAACATTAAGTAAAACATTTGCAAGGAAATGTCATAAGAGTCTATCAGTGGTACTGTGGGTGTAGAATTTGATGTTTCATGATGCAAAACATATCGCTGTAGAATGCATTTTGAAACCGCTGCATTGGGATATTGGAAACTGCTATCCTGGTCCCAGATCTGTTTGTGCTGTCTTGCCCACTCCATGCAATAGAGAGAACAAACAGATCTGGGATCAGGCTAGGGAACTACTGATGATGTAAACAAGACCTGGAATGAGAGAATATAAAATGGCTGCCTGATATGGATGTTGTAATGACAACTGTGCCTCTTCCACCTCTTTCTTGTGTGTTGGATGGGGGGTGATACAGCGATCTCTCCACTTTCCTTTCTTCAGAACTGTGTGTGTATCGGTCTTTAGAACTGGCGAGAGGTCCCCTGGTCAGATTGCAGGAGCCGGACGATGGAAGGGTCACTCTTGGCACCTTTGATGAACTCCTCCAGAGAGAGTTTACCTATAGTCCAGAAGAAACCCCAGGTTAGCAACACACACTACACTATAAACACCAGAAATCACATTATTTGCACAGCAAGGGGGGAAAACCTCTGAACGAGGTCACCAGAAATCCATACTGTTTCAATACACAGACATGGCACATAAGAGCTCAAGTGAAATACCCATTCAAGACAATGTAGGCTCAGGTTTTGTGGACTCAAGTTTGCACTGTAAATGATTGTCACTAGAACAAGTCAAAGAACGAGATGTTTAAAAGCAAAGAAAAACTCACCGTCTTTGTCTACGTCCATCTGTCTGAAGATTTTATCTGTTCGTTTCTCTGGCGTCGACTCATCTTCTGGCATCTTCATCACTGAGGACACCATCTTGTAGATCGCCTGCGGAAGGAAGAGCAATGTATCTTGGGCAAAACAGTTTCATTAAGCTCGTAAGGTATTAAAAAGTTACATTCTTCAAGAATCAATGTGTACACAGTTTGACCATTAAACAACAGGGTAAATCGCAAATAGTGCCTTTAAAAAATTATTCAATGTTCTCTGTCAGAATGGAACTATTCTGCAGTCAGGTTACCACCTGGAAAAATCATCACGGGGTCTCTGGCTTTATAAAAACATCACTGAGACAGGAGCATATGGTCTGAGGACACTTTAACAAGGGAATTTGTTTATTCAGGTTTGTTTGTATCAGCACCACACACACAATTGCCTGAGCCAACACTGATACAGGACAGGCTGCTCAGGCCACGATGGTGGGGAGAGCAAATATCACCATGTTGATAAAGGATAATAAAAGGAGAACAAGTAGCAGCCAATGTTCATGACTTGTGGTAAAAATATGTTTACGATATCACGGGTGTGAGTAATAAAGAACATATCACTCAGATATATACAGTAAAAGAAAAGTCGTCAATAGGAGAGACAGATCCTGTCGGAGGTCTTTAGAATCCACAGTGAAAAGTATGGCAATTTAAAGGTAGACGCAGCAAGATGACGTTGCAACGAGCAGCACCGCAGATATTGAGATGAGCGCGATGCAAGACTTTGCTCTCACATGGTCACACAGAGTATCTGCACTTCACGCTACAGTGTGGTAGCTATGGGATAAATCTGGAGGCGAAAGAAACGCACACCTGTTTAGGCGAGGTGCTGGCTAGCAGAGTAGAACACTTGATTAAGAAAAGAAGCTCAGATCCAGACAGCTTGTCTGTCAAAACCTTGGTTATTAAATTATTGCATCTGAGCTCCTAGAGTGAGGCTTTCCTTTTCTTTTTCAAGCTATGGGATCAAAACATCAAAGAAGTTTGGCCTCGTCATTAGTTATTGCGAAAATTTACCGGATATTGTCCTTACTTCATGCATGCAACATCATATCGCTGAGTCTACCATTAATATG
This sequence comes from Salmo salar, assembly GCF_965601325.2. NCBI lineage: Eukaryota > Metazoa > Chordata > Actinopteri > Salmoniformes > Salmonidae > Salmo > Salmo salar. The sequence goes on from NC_138305.1 coordinate 32,493,452, forward strand.
GCCATCTATCAGTCATTTTTATCCAAAGCAACGGACAAAACATTGACAATGACACATATTCAGAATATGTGGTGCATGCAGGAGTCACACCCACAACCCTGGTACTGTTAGCACCATGTACTGCTAGCACCATGTACTGTTAGAATAAAAGGTGCTTCCTAGAACTAGAAATAGTTCTTTGGCTATTCCTGTTGGGACACTCAATGGAAAACCCTCAGAGGTTTATTGAAAAAGGTTCACTGAGCCATCAGAACCACCTCACCTCATTGGTAGACTACATCTCACCTGTACAATCTCCAGCATCTCAGCCCGGCTGATGTAACCGTTCCCGTCCAGGTCATACATACTGAAGGCCCAGCGCAGCTTCTGCTCCAGGCCTCCGCGCGACGTAACGCTCAGCGCAATGATGAACTCCCGGAAGTCAATGGTGGCGTCGCCGTTGGTGTCGAATGTCCGGAAGACGTGCTCGGCGAACTTGGAAGCGTCGCCATACGGGAAGAAGTTGGCGTAGATCTTCTTGAACTCTTCGACGGTCAGGTGGCCCGTGGGGCAGTCTTTGAGGAAGCCTCTGTACCATTCCTGAAGCTCGTAGTCAGAAAACTCTGTGTTCTCGCGCAGGTCGTTCAGCACTTCGGGACGCAGTTTGCTGTTCTGTTTCCCCATGACTGCCTCTCTGCAACAAAGTTTAGAACCTCAAGGGTCTTTCCTGGTTAAATTACGGTGAAATGTAATGTGGAGCCTCTTTCACAGTCTACTGGGCTGCTAGTCTTGGTATCTGATCTCCACCACACAGGACTGCAGGTCCCCCTTCTGCTCTCCTCAAGATGTCTGTCTGTTGGCTGGCTGCTCGATCAATGTCCTCTTCCTCTGTTCCTACGGGAGATGGAACACTCTCATTAGGAACATCAAGTGAAACACGAGTGATAGTGCGGTTTTGATTAAACCCATTTGTCTGGATGTTGTGTAATAACTTGTGAGGTTGAAGAACCACCTCAAACAGCCCAATGTTGATTCATACTGAATGATGGTTATTATAAACTGGGTGGTTCGAGCCCTGAATGCTGATTGGATGACAACCGTGGTATATCAGACCGTATACCACGGGTATGACAAAACATTTATTTTTACTACTCTAATTACATTGGTAACCAGTTATAATAGCAATAAGGCACCTCGGGGGTTTGTGATATATGGCCAATATACTGCTTTTAAGGGCTGTATCCAGGCACTCCGCGTTGCGTCGTGCTTAAGAACACCCCTTAGCCGTGGTTATATACCACACCCACTCGTGCCTTATTGCTTAATTATAACGTTTGACCGAAGAGGCTTTGAACAGCCTATGAGCAGTGGCAGAGTGATACTGATAAGATGACAACTGAGATGCTCCGAGTGCCACTCGGGAGGGCGAGACCTGGTCTCCGAGGCAACCACTTGAATGCCCTCACGCGGTGAGAATTTATCGACCGTTTGCCATGCGATGGAAGGAGAGTGGCTGGGAGCATTCTAGGATTCAATACGTCAGTCTTGTCTCTCAAAAAGGTCAGCACGGCACAAGAAGCTGTTGTTACCTCAGAAGCCAACCATTCGATAATCCAGGTAACTAGGTTAGGCCACGTGGGAGGCGGTTACAGACACAGGCAGGGGTTTTCAGTTGTATGTGTGTCTATGTGCAAGAGAGCGTGAGGGAGAGAAAGAAAGAATGTGTGAAAAAGAGGGGAATAACAGGGAATCTGGCATCACAGCATATTGGTCATTTTTTAACACAGATTCACAAGAGAACGCATCTAATTGGCCTACTGGGAAAATTGAAGGAAATTTGCCACTGCAGGGGGCTTCTTGGGCCTTTTTGAGGGCATTATTGTAAAAGTGTGTGTGTGCACGTGTGTGTGGTGTCCGTGTGTGTGAGAGAGAGAAAGAGAACTTGCAATAGAAAAAGTAACACGTATCAAAGGAAAACCCTAATTTCTAGGTAGGCTATACCATGGAAGCTGCGGTGACTGCACACACATGGCACACATTTAATGACACATTATATAACACTTCCTCTCCCTCCACTTTACCAACAAAGCTTTTATTGGCCAGAGAGAGAAAAGGTCATATGATCCTGTTCTCTCTTTACCTCTCTCTTTCTCCGTTTACCTCTCTTTCTCTCTGTCCTCTGAGGCACAGGACAGATTATACCAGAGACAGTAGCAGAGGACAGAAACTAATTGGGCTTGTGACTGTGCTCTAACACGCTTCTCGAAAGGCCTCTCATCTCGGAAAGAATCATGTGTCCACACTCCACAGTCCTTAATGTAATTTCCTGCAGTTTCCTCGATCTGAGTCGCAATGTAAACGGAGCTCTAAGGGGGTGAGTGGATTGGGAGTAGCCTGAACCTCTCCCTGTCACACCACCACTAACCCTAGCTTGGTTTACAGCTGTGCAAAGCTGGGAATGAAACATCACAGACACACACACCCATCCAGAGCCCGACCGCACCCCCTGGCCCCAGTGTAACACCCCCAGGATGCAACAGGCAGCGCCTCCTCTGCACTGGGTCACATGGATGGTTTTCCACGCCAGCTCACTGTGCTTGGCAGGGCTAGGTCAGTCATAAACACAGGCGTTGCTATTTATTCCCTCCTTGCACACAAACCCACAAGACATCCAAAAAGATTCCATTCCAGATAGAAATGGCTGTTCTTTTTTTACTTCTAATTTTAAAGTTTTTAAAAACGCTTAGTAGCCTACACTCCAATAGATGCCCATGAAGTAACCACTTTATCAAACAGTTGTATGATAATGCATTATATAGCACAACACTATAGCAACAATGTCATGTAGTAATTTTTTAAGATGAAGATTTTGCTGGATAGCAATTCAAGTTTACACACAGTGAAGGATGGGCATATGTTTGTTAAAAGCAATGTCTTCCTTTGCGGATGTCTCACTGAAAAAGAGCTAGATAGGGAAGAACTGTAAGCTATGTGGATCTCCTCACAGACCTAGAACAATAAGCTCTACAAAATGGCAGTCACGCACATACCGTGTCAGTGGCTGATATCTACCCAGTCTGGTACTTGGCAGGTTACACAGCATTACATTTGACAGGTGTTTTCACAGCTAGAACCTTAGCCTAATACTGCCAATTCAAATGATGTATTCAGTGCCATGAACAGAAGTTGGGATGGCAATCTAGCCCTGTTTTCTTGTGTATAGAAAGTATTTGGCTGTGATTCAAACAAACTGCAACGTTCACCTAACAGATTATTAATGTTTGAGCCAACATCTGCAGCTTTTACCACAAAACACTGTGTCTAGAGTGGTACCACGTCAGCACGTTGCAGTTTGTCTTTGTCTGTTTTTATGGCATGAAGGTGGCAGTATAATGACGTTTCCCTTCCTCCTTGTAGACTATATCATGGTGGAAAATGTAACTGACTGGTGCTATTTGGATTGCTGTCATACCTTGACCATAGACTGCTTACAGGGTAAGCAAACCAATATGCCATTTGGGTGAACAATCCCTTTGTTATTTTCCCCCCATTGCGTTCCAACAGGTATTCAAGCAGGTGGCGTCACTCCTATGTGAAGTGCAGACGACTGATTGTGCCATCTGTTGTAAGATGCTTTTTTTTACCAACCCCAAAAAATGGTTTAGTTTGCGTGTTTTCATATGCTGATAGAACCACTTTTGATTTGTTTGTGGGAAAAGAACAGGCCTCACTAAATTCACATATGAACTCCAGTGACATCCATTAGGTCTATGTTCTGAGATTGTGAAACTGGTTGTCCCCTATTAAACCTAGATTCCTTCCACAGCACGTTCACACCATGAGCAGCCCCGTGAGATTATTATTTCACATTCAATGCTTGCGTCCCAAAAGGCACCCTATTCCTTATTTAGGCCTAGTGCACTCCTTTGACCACAGCCCTATGGAACCTGGTCAAAAGTAACATTGGAATAGGGTGCACTATTCACTACATTGGAATAGGGTGCCATTTTGGACACAACCAATGTCTGCCTTTTCTCTCTCAGTAACACGGCAACAGTCTTTCTCTTGTTGCTCTGGCTCTACCACTTACTGTAGTCTGTAGAAGCCCCCCCATCCCGATCAACCCTTTACCCAATAACCATGGCTGCCGTTGTTCCACTTTTTCCACTGGCTAATGAAAATATTTTTGCACGGCTTCCAGATTCCACACACACACACGGCATGAGTCCTGTCCCACCTCTGACCCCCCGAAAGTTCCACTCTCTGACTTACAAACACACTTCCATTTCTAACGGTATGTAGCAAATCATCAGGTCCAGTAAATCACACATTAAACATGACTCTAGTAACCCCTAACCCCAGTGTCGGTGACCGTTGCCGTGGAGCTCGTTACCTTACACATGGCCTACAGGCAGGCTTAGTGACATCATCACATGCCGGGGGAGACCCCATTCCCTACAGGCAGGCTTAGTGACATCATCACATGCCGGGGGAGACCCCATTCCCTACAGGCAGGCTTAGTGACATCATCACATGCCAGGGGAGACCCTGACTGGTGTCAAAAGATTCCCCCCAACACAAAGCACCATCTCTCTCCGGCTGCAGTGAACCAGACGATCACAGTCAAAACAAACAGCAGGCTGTTAACCATTTGGAGAATTCCCAGTATCCCCCCAGAATAGCATTGTTGGCAATGGTGCTCCGTTTAATGATGCCTGTCAGGGGGCGTCAACATGCACATTTCCCATTGCTGACTACTGCTCCAGAGATGGATTGGACAGAGAAAATATTATTTGGTCCGTCTGTATTTATCATAGCGTTTTGCTGGGAATGCAAATGGCCAATCCATCACGTGATATGCTTGGGGAGAGAGAACCCAGCTAGACAGCGTACTGGCATTGAGAATCTCATTACCGTAGCATGCTGTGAAGCTGACTGGGCTTCAATTAAATATGTACTTGTGAACTGAAGTCTTTATGGAGGATTACCGTTAAAGTCACTCATTCACACCTCTCTGTCAAAGTTGGCTGTGATGAGACTTTTGAGAAAAGCTAGGTCAGGAGATGACCCAGTATTTGATCGAGGAGGGGAAAAGACATTTCCAAACCATTCTCACTTCCATCTGTGAGTGTGAGGTTTACTGAGGCAGTGTCAGAAAAGCATGAACTGTAGCAGACATTAATAGTCCCTTGACACACCTGTCTCCACGGCAACACCATGGTGCTGACTTATGCAAGGGAGGAGGCAGTAACTAGCCAACTGGGGCACATCTCCAACTGGGCACAGCATTCAAAGCATTGCAGATATAACTGGAGCACATAGAACCGCAGACACACGTCTGTATTCAACTTGTTAGAAAAGAGGGTTCATTCTAGTAGTAGTTGGACCTGATACATTCTGAACATCCTGTTCTGTTATCTCCAAATAAATGAGTGACTTGAGAGAAAAAAAATATTATTGTGTAGAATATGACACAATGTGATAATATCTGCTGGGGAAAAAATGATTAAATGTCTTCAACCATAATCCTCTCAATGTTTCTATAAATCCTTTTATATTTCAAAAAAAAAAAAAAAGCTACGACATCGACTTTGACTATTGCCACACCTTACATAAATCATATAATATGCCATTCTATTTTCCCAGTCCACAATAACCCCCATATGAGCTTCTCTCTGCTGCAGAAAACACCACTGTGACAACATGTACATACGCATGATCAGATATCTACCCATGGCAAGAAAGTTGCCGATGTTAAACTACAGTCTGAAGGACGCAAGATTATGCACATAAATGCATCGCCATATTGAGCCAACATCGAGCATATAAAACGATTAAAATAAATATTGAACTGTCCACAAACTCAACGTTTTATACTTAGTCCTGGCTTACGATGTTGTGCTGTCCGCTGAAGATGGGTAGGCCTATCCAGTCCGGTTGTGTCCAAGTTGCGGCTCAATACCGTTAACTTTTATTTCTAACGCTTCAATAGAAAAACTAAACTCAAGTAAATTAAGGTTACAATTACCTTGAGATGGTATAAGCAACCGTATTCAGTCTGAACATTAAACTATTGAAAGGACTACACAACTAAAAACTATTTTTGAAGGAAGTTCTGTTTGAAAATATATTCAGAGATCAGGATAAACAACTTCTTCATGCAACGCTGGTTCCTCATTTTGCATGATATACGACACATCCACGGCTGCTCTGCTTTACACGGACTCGCCCAATTCTCTCGTGGGGGATGTCTTTTCCATCTATTAGCAGTCGTTTTACTTTTATACTGCCTCATAATGGCATTTGATAGACTACTTTAATAAAAAAAATAACCCTTTCCCGCAATGGAATGTATGTATTTTTGTATGAAGTCCTTCGGTAATAAATTCCAAATAATATTACTGCCAATAGGCCCCTCCTACTAGGATATAGAACAATCCACACTCGCTACCACAAGATTTGCTCAGCTGATACAGTAGCGGGAACGTAACAGTAACTGTAACTGGTGGGTCACGTACAATCTGCAGGTCCAATGGAAGGATATCTGATCGGTGTGGGTATTTAATTGCACATTCTGGATTTGTTTAAACGTTTGGTGTTAGTCTTGCAACCGTATCATATTACACTCATTATTTATTTTATAAGAAGTTTGGACTAGGTTACTATAGTAAATACTGTACTAATATAAATTCATAGTAACATTGCATTCTATGTGTCAATTCCGTTGTTATGAAGTCAGTTAATGGACCCCTGTTCAATATAAAAGGCCTAGGCCGATAGAATTTACATTTACGTCATTTAGCAGACGCTCTTATCCAGAGCGACTTACACATTTACTTTAAGAATGCTCAATAAGTTATACAGTCGTGGCCAAAAGTTTTGAAAATTACACAAATATTAATTTCCTCAAAGTTTGCTGCTTCAGTGTCTTTATATATTTTTGTCAGATGTTACTATGGAATACTGAAGTATAATTGCAAGCATTTCATAAGTGTCAAAGGCTTTTATTGACAATTACATGAAGTTGATGCAAAGAGTCAATATTTGCAGTGTTGACCCTTCTTTTTCAAGACCTCTGCAATCCGCCCTGGCATGCTGTCAATTAACTTCTGGGCCACATCCTGACTGATGGCAGCCCATTCTTGCATAATCAATGCTTGGAGTGTGTCAGAATTTGTGGGTTTTTGTTTGTCCACCCGCCTCTTGAGGATTGACCACAGGTTCTCAATGGGATTAAGGTCTGGGGAGTTTCCTGGCCATGGACCCAAAATATCGATGTTTTGTTCCCGGAGCCACTTAGTTATCACTTTTGCCTTATGGCAAGGTGCTCCATCATGCTGGAAAAGGCATTGTTCATCAAACTGTTCCTGGATGGTTGGGAGAAGTTGCTCTCAGAGGATGTGTTGGTACCATTCTTTATTCATGGCTGTGTTCTTAGGCAAAATTGTGAGTGTGTCCACTCCCTTGGCTGAGAAGCAACCCCACACATGAATGGTCTCAGGATGCTTTACTGTTGGCATGACACAGGACTGATGGTAGCGCTCACCTTGTCTTCTCCGGACAAGCTTTTTTCCAGATGCCCCAAACAATCGGAAAGGGGATTCATCAGAGAAAATGACTTTACCCCAGTCCTCAGCAGTCCAATCCCTGTACCTTTTGCAGAATATCAGTCTGTCCCTGATGTTTTTCCTGGAGAGAAGTGGCTTCTTTGCTGCCCTTCTTGACACCAGGCCATCCTCCAAAAGTCTTCGCCTCACTGTGCGTGCAAATGCACTCACACCTGCCTGCTGTAGTTTTCCTTAACATGTCCAATTAAGTACTTTTGACATGTACTCAAATTAATATTGCAGAATGATCAGTGTCCATCAAGTTTAATTAAGATGTGACAATGTGTTAGTGTTGCAATAGGCTTTGAGACAGCATGAACAGGAGAGATATTATCTACAGTGTTTCAGAACACCAGTCCTTTGATCTAAAGGCACTGTTTATCTACCATCAAAGTTATAATGAAGGATGATTTGATATTTGTACTGAAATATACACTACATGGCCAAAGGTATGTGGACACCTGCTCGTCAAAAATAGCACTACAAAATCATGGGCATTAATATGGAGTTGGTCCCCCCTTTGCTGCTACAACAGCCTCCACTCTTCTGGGAAGGCTTTCCACTAGATGTTGGAACATTGCTGCAGGACTTGCTTCTATTCAGCCACGAGCGTTAGTGAGGTCGGGCATTGATGTTGGGCGATTAGGCCTGGCTCGCAGTCGGCGTTCCAATTCATCCCAAAGGTGTTCGATGGGGTTGAGGTAAGGGCTCTGTGCAGGCCAGTCAAGTTCTTCCACACCGAATATCGATAAACCATTTCTGTATTGACCTCTCTTTGTGCACAGGGGCATTGTCATGCTGAAACAGGAAAGGGCCTTCCCAAAACTGTTGCCACAAAGTTGGAAGCACAGAATTGTGTAGAATGTCATTGTATGCTGTAGCGTTACGAAAAAAATAGCCCCAGACTATTATTCCTCATCCACCAAATTTTACAGTTGGCACTATGCATTGGGGCAGGTAGCGTTCTCCTGGCATCCGCCAAACCCAGATTTGTCCGTCGGACTGCCAGATGGTGAAGCATGATTCATCACTCCAGAGAAAGCGTTTCCACTGCTCCAGAGTCCAATGTCGGCTAGCTTTACACCACTCCAGCCGACTCTTGGCTTTGTGCATGGTGATCTTAGGCTTGTGTGCGGCTGCTCGGCCATGGAAACCCATTTCATGAAGCTCCCGACTAACAGTTATTGTCCTGACGTTGCTTCCAGAGGCAAGTTGGGACTCAGTAGTGAGTGTTGCAACCAAGGACAGATAATTTTTACGCACTTCAAGACTCGACGGGGCCGTTCTGTGAGCTTGTGTGGCCTACCACTTCGTGGCCGAGCCGTTGTTGCTCCTAGACGTTGCCACTTCACAATAACAACGCTTACTATTGACTGGGGCAGCTCTAACAGGGCAGATATTTGACTAACTGATTGTTGGAAAGGTGGCATCCTATGACAGTGCCGTGTTGAAAGTCACTGAGCTCTGCAGTACGGGCCATTCTACTGCAAATGTTTGTCTATGGAGATTACATGTCTGTGTGCTCAATTTTATACACCTGTCAGCAACGGTTTGGCTGAAATCGCCAAATCCACTAATTTGAAGGGTTGTCCAGTTACTTTTGGCCATGTAGTGTAGCTTCAAAATACTGTAAGTTAATCATGCCAATCTCATGGACTAGCCGTCCTTGAATAAGTCTACATTATATCTCTGTAGAAGAATTAGAGAATAATTCAATTTCCCCAGCCCCTTCACGCAGGATGAGTAACATGCCTGAGATCTTGCTGCAGCTCCCATATCAGTTACACATGTACAGTGCATTTGGAAAGTATTGAGACTCCTTGACTTTTTTGGTACCGTTCCCCAGATCTGAAACTCTACAAAATCCTGTCTCGGAGCTCTACGGACAATTCCTTCGACCTCATGGCTTGGTTTTTGCTCTGACATGCACTGTCAACTGATGTGATCAATTTCGAAAATAGTAAAAATAAAGAAAAACCCTTGAATGAGTAGGTGGTCTAAAACTTTTGACCAGCAGTGTATTGTTGTAAAGTCTTTTGTATGTAATGTCTTTTTCATTATGTGTCAGACCCCAGTTAGACTAGATGTCTCCATTGGCGTCGGCTAATGGGAATCCTAATAAATCAAATCCCGAACTAATGCCTAGATTTTAGCTCAGTAGGCTAAAACAACTTGTTGCACACAGATAACCTGGTTACAAACCCAATTGACCCGGATACGAACCATTGATGTCTATCAGATGCAGGGGTTGTTGTGGAGAAATTCCGCCCATTGATGATTATCAGATGTAGGGGTTGTTGTGGAGAATAGTAGGAGGTCAATAAGGAGCTGAAGTGTAACAGACAGAGATGGTTCAGAGAACCATGCTCCTATGGTGACCATGAATAGGCTGACCTAGCCTAAGACCTGGAGACTAGTGTTAGCTCCCTGGCGTAATAGCTAGCAGCACACCACACTGCATCCCACTGCTGGCTTGCCTCTGAAGCTAAGCAATGTTGGTCCTGGATGGGAGACCAGATGATGCTGGAAATAATGTTGGAGGGGCAGTAGGAGGCACCCTTTGCTCTGGTCTGAAAAAAAGATCCCGATGCCCCAGAGCAGTGATTGGGGACATTGCCGTGTGTAGGGTGCCGTCTTTCGGATGGGACGTTAGAACGGCTGTCCTGACTCTCTGTAGTCACTAAAGATCTCATGGCACTTACTGTAAGAGTAGGGGTGTTAACCCTGGTGTCCTAGATACATTCCCAATGTGGCCCTGATGTACACTCACCACTCTGACGTTTTTGCATGCCAACCAAATTCAATCGCTTATCTCTTGTACAAAGCACAGAAAAAAGAAAAAACAGACTTAAACTTGAGCTCTACCCAGTAAATGTACATTGCTTGGATCCTCACCTTTACAGCACAGAGTAAAAGACTTCAGTGTTGGTCAGTTGCTAGTCAGAATATCAATGTCACAATGCCGTACCCAAGACCTCAGTGTGCTGAAGACCTGACGTTGTAAAGAGGGTGGTGTACATGTCAGCACTTTAAATAAATAATTAATACCATAGTGAGTGCATCACTGTCGCTCTAGGCCAACACCTGTTACTAAGCAAATTGGCTGTTTATGATTGTCAAAGAATGGGCTAGACTCATGACAATTAACATTTTTGCTGACACTTTCAATGGGTGCCCCCTGATTATTTTCTCTGCGTTAGGCTACTACCCAGTGTCTTTACTGAACCTTTATTTAACCCTTGTGTGGTGTTCGGGTCTGTGGGACCCATTTTCAATGTTTACTAAAATAATACCGCAGAGTCATTGGCGTGTTTGGAGAGAGATGGTAGGAGATGGACCAAACTCATTTACATGCGTGCTTTGGGGTTCTTATCCTTGCTGGTGTTTTCAGATCCAATGGGAAATCCACAGAATCCCTGTGGGATGCAGAAACTGGCAGAAAACTTTCCAGTGCAACAATATCTCTGGAAAACTTCCACATTATTTCCAGGATTATCCGCTTCTATAACCGAGACACCAGACCAGCTCGGCGGCAGAGAGACAAGCTAGCTGCAATCAGGTCAGTGTGGGACAAGTGGGTGGACCGCCTTCCCCTGTTTACCAACCCTGGGCCCAATGTTACTGTTGATGAGCAGTTTATGTCATTTAGGGGCTGCTGCCCCTACAGGCAGTACATCATGTTTAAACCCACAAAATATGGAATCAAGATCTGTGATGCTGCTTCATCAAATGCGTGGATCTTGCAAGTGTATATGGGGAAGGCAGATGGAGGAGCCCTTGAGAAGAACCAAGGGAAGCAGGTAGTCCTGGACGTGATAAAGGGACTCTGTGGCCACAACATCACATTCGATAACTTTTTTACTTTGCCCAAGCTGGGACAGGAACTCCTCAAGAGGAAGCTGACGATGGTAGGAACACACACACTTGGAAGGCACCTCCCCCCTAGATATTTGTTAATTTTATGTTAGAAATAGTTGAAGCTGTTGCAGTTGTTGAGGTGGTCCAGGAGACTGTTCCAAAAAAAAACTGGCCTCTGTAAGAGATGGAAAATGTACATAATCTTGTGCATAAAAAAGGGCTGTGGACATCGGTAGCAGTTCTTGTAGAGTAGTGATGAACCTGAGTATTGAATTTGAATAGCGATATTAAAGATAAGATTAATTTTGAATTGGTATAAGAACACACAGACCTGAAGTTTGTTGAGTACATTAATATTGAGGATTTCAAGGCGATGAAAGAGTGGTGAGGAAATGTCTGAGTGAGTTGCCATCCTCACAAAACGTTTTGGAGTTATGTTGCTGAGATCCAGACAGAATTGGGATCATAAATAAGGCAACACGCTGAAGGATGGCCTACATGGAAAAGCAAGCAGGATCACTTCCCAGGAACTTTACTCTATAATCCACAAGAGGTCGCTAAAAGCCAAATATATCACCCATTACATCTTTGCATATATCTTGCTTGTCAAGCTTCAAGACACACAGCTGGGAAAAGGAGACTAGTACAGATGTAAACATGTTATTGGCAACCATGATGTGTTTAATTAACACTTTACTTGAAGTCTTGTTCATGACACATCCATAAGTGTCATAAAGCGCATCCTAAAGTGTTTATAGTTCTCTTCTATGAAAATGATTAATTTCATCAACAGCTGAAGTTTCAGTTAACTTTGCAATCAGTAGACAACAGTAAACTAAGCTAATAGTATGTTTACATTTTATTCAGCAGACACTCTTATCCAGAGCGATTTACCCATTTATCTTAATAAAGGCCCAATGCAGACGTTTTCACATCAATATCAAATAATTTCTGGGTAACAATTAAGCACCTTACTGTAATAGCTTTTTACCCCAAAACATTTTTGTCAAGCAAGAATTTTGCTAGGACTGTCTGGGAGTGGTCTGAATGAGGAGGGGAAAACTATTAACCAATATACCACCTGGTGATGTCACCAGGCAAGCCAAAACTCCCACCCATGCAAACAGGCTGATTAGAAGGTCCTGTGTAGATTGTATTTTCAACCAGCAACTATCAGGAAATAATACAGATCACATTTTTTTCACACTTTTACAGTGTTCATTTCATCAGCTGTTGTACAATATGATACAAAACACAGGGGGAAAAAAACTGATTTTTGACTGCACTGGGCCTTTAAAGTAGCTAGCTACAGTAAGAGAGACAACTGCACATCACAGTCATAGTAAGCAAAACTTTTCTTAATATGTAGAGTGTAATTGTTCCATATAATCAGGTTAATAGAGTTCAATTGCTGTTGTCACAGACTGAATGAATATTAGAGCAAACAGCCAATGTGTCTATTTGAGGTTACATTCTTTCAATCAAGAGTTGCGTTATGTTCAGGGTTATCAGGACTTGTTTTTGTTATAGAAAGATAGGGCTCAGAGTAAGAAGAATTTAACATTATTGTTTGGTATGATCACTGGTCAGAGTAAGAATTTAACAAATATACAGGATAAATTGCAAAATGCATAAACAGTATTGATCAAACACGGAGATCATGCATTACTATTGCATGTCTGTAAGGCATGAGACAGGTTAGCAAACCCACCGGGCAAAGATGACAACATAAAATAAGCAATAATTGTGGTTGATATGTGATTGAGTTGTCTACAACTGTGAATTCAACTTGAAATAAAACCAAACATTGCAACCCTGATGTGTGGTTGAGATCTATAGGTTAAAATTAGATAAAAACTCGATTGCATATTCAAACATATTAACTGATGTTCGAAGTCGAGTACGTTGATAGAGTCCGGTACACAGTACGCTGAAGTTACTCTCATAATACTGCAATCAGTGTATGTGAGCGTTGTAATGCCCAGGCTTTTGTGGTACAGTTGGTTAGGCACTCGCCTCTGCATTGTAGAAGCTATGTTTCAAATCCCAGATACAGTTCTTACTCTCTCTTGCTATATTGGTGGCGGCAGTGAGATTCATCCTCCTCATGCATCTCATGGGTATATGATGACACTTCTCTAAAGAGTGGGGGAATACTGTGTAACCAATATATGTCAGCGTTGTACTGCCTCTTCCCATAGGTCCTAGCTCAAACATTCGCCTTTGTACCTACAGATTGAGTCCTCACGCTCTCCTGTTACACAACTATTGTTGTTGATTCATATATTTTATTCGTAGTGGAAAGTAGCGATCAGGTAGGTATGAGCTGTTCCTGAACTGTCACAATACTGACATTATCCAGCTAGTGCCATGTCTTCAAGGTATTTCTTTATAAATTGATGACCAACGTTAGGGGCTAGACTCAATCCGTTGTGGTGAAGATCGGCGCTCTAGCGTGATTGAAATTTAAAGGCAATGTACACATGTTCGTGGAGACTGTATTCACAGTTAACGCTGCATATGTCGTCTCAATTGGAAATTACCTTTCAATTTCAATCGTGCTACAGCCCGGATCTTCAGTGCTACGGATTGAACCCTATGTCTGCCTCTGATAAACTTGTCTGGGTTAAAGATAGGAAGTCTGATCAATGCAGTCGTAGTCTGACAACTGTACCCTACTTGTATGGTTTGCAGTGTGCACATGTAAATACTCTCACGTGTTTTCAAAGTGCATGATTAACCAATAAGCACACATAACACCTATTTTAAAGTCCCTGCATTGGTTGCCTATCAGTTTTAGAATTGATTTTCAAAGCATTATGTGGCCCTGCACACAAAACTATGTCTGACATGCTTTTAAGATAAAGTACCAGTCGATCCGTCAGCTCCTCTTAGTCCGTTAGTTCCTCCCTTTAGTTGTTCCAAAAATCAGAACCAAAAGTTTGGTGAGGCTTCCTTCAGCCACTATGGTCCTGGCCTTGGAACAGCCTGTCGGAGGATCTGAGGGCCTCAGACACTGTAGACATTTTAAAAAAAGATCTTAAGACACCTTTTTTTGTGCTTTTAGTCATACTATCTATTTTACTGATTTTATCCCATTTTATTTATCTTATTTATTTTTATGCATTAGTCTCTCAGATCCACTGTTATTTTATTGTTTTGCAATTAAAATGTTTTTGTTTTACCATTTTTATGAAACAGAGAAAAAAACAGTAGTGGACATTCAACTTGTTTTGTAATTGCTGAATTCTTTTGATTGACCTTCTTGAATATGCTAAATAAATGTGGACACATTTGTCTTCTTAATCAAGACTCAGCCATTGTCAGTGAAACAAACATCATTGGGGGGCATGGAAATGGGTGATAACTACCCAAGTACAACTGCGTGATGGTGCAGATCAGAATTTCTAGTACAGTACAGTAGCCTGATTGAGCTATGTCAATGTGCTCCAATGTTCAATATATGCTCCAAATAAAGATAAACATTTTAAAATTGATAGTTTTCCAATCCAAGTGGCTTTTTGTCTGCAGCCATACCTTCCCCCATTCCTCTGATGGCTTTCATCTGAAGATAAGTAGCTAGGTTCCCTCTGATGGCTTTCATCTGAAGATAAGTAGCTAGGTTCCCTCTGATAGCTTTTATCTGAGAAGATAAGTAGCTAGGTTCCCTCTGATGGCTTTTATCTGAGAAGATAAGTAGCTAGGTTCCCTCTGATGTCTTTCATCTGAAGATAAGTAGCTAGGTTCCCTCTGATAGCTTTTATCTGAGAAGATAAGTAGCTAGGTTCCCTCTGATGGCTTTTATCTGAGAAGATAAGTAGCTAGGTTCCCTCTGATACTTTTATCTGAGAAGATAAGTAGCTAGGTTCCCTCTGATGGCTTTTATCTGAGAAGATAAGTAGCTAGGTTCCCTCTGATAGCTTTCATCTGAAGATAAGTAGCTAGGTTCCCTCTGATGTCTTTTATCTGAAGATAAGTAGCTAGGTTCCCTCTGATGTCTTTTATCTGAGAAGATAAGTAGCTAGGTTCCCTCTGATAGCTTTCATCTGAAGATAAGTAGCTAGGTTCCCTCTGATGTCTTTCATCTGAAGATAAGTAGCTAGGTTCCCTCTGATGGCTTTTATCTGAGAAGATAAGTAGCTAGGTTCCCTCTGATGTCTTTCATCTGAAGATAAGTAGCTAGGTTCCCTCTGATGGCTTTTATCTGAGAAGATAAGTAGCTAGGTTCCCTCTGATGGCTTTTATCTGAAGATAAGTAGCTAGGTTCCCTCTGATGTCTTTCATCTGAAGATAAGTAGCTAGGTTCCCTCTGATGGCTTTTATCTGAGAAGATAAGTAGCTAGGTTCCCTCTGATGTCTTTCATCTGAAGATAAGTAGCTAGGTTCCCTCTGATGGCTTTTATCTGAGAAGATAAGTAGCTAGGTTCCCTCTGATAGCTTTCATCTGAAGATAAGTAGCTAGGTTCCCTCTGATGTCTTTCATCTGAAGATAAGTAGCTAGGTTCCCTCTGATGTCTTTCATCTGAAGATAAGTAGCTAGGTTCCCTCTGATAGCTTTCATCTGAAGATAAGTAGCTAGGTTCCCTCTGATGGCTTTCATCTCAAATCAAATCAAATGTTATTTCTCACATGCGCCGAATACAACAGGTGTAGACCTTACAGGGAAATGCTTACTTACAAGCCCTTAACCAACAATGCAGTTTTAAGAAAATTCCCAAAAAAAAGTAAGAGATAAGAAAAACAAATAATTAAAAAGCAGCAGTAAATAACAATAGAGAGGCTATAGACAGGGGGTACCGATACAGAGTCAATGTGTCAATGTGAGGTGTCGAGGTAATTGAGGTAATTATGTATGTGTAGGTAGAATTATTAAAGTGGCTATGCATAGATAATAACAGAGAGTAGCATCAGCGTGGGGGGGGGGGGGGGGGGGGGGGGCAATGCAAATAGTCTGGGTAGCCATTTGATTAGCTGGGGGGGCAATGCAAATAGTCTGGGTAGCCATTTGATTAGCTGTTCAGGAGTCTTATGGCTTGGGGGTAGAAGCTGTTTAGAAGCCTCTTGGACCTAGACTTGGCGCTCCGGTACCGATTGCCGTGCAGTAGCAGAGAGAACAATCTATGACTAGGGTGGCTGGAGTCTTTATACATTTTCTAGGGCCTTCCTCTGACACCGCCTGGTATAGAGGTCCTGGATGGCAGGAAGCTTTGCCCCGGTGATGTACTGGGCCGTACGCACATCCTCTGTAGTGCCTTGCGGTCGGAGGCCAAGCAGTTGCCATACCAGGCAGTGATGAAATTCGTCAGGATGCTCTCGATGGTGCAGCTGTAAAACCTTTTGAGGATTTGAGGACCCATGCCAAATATTTTCTGTCTCCTGAGGGGGAATAGGTTTAGTCGTGCCCTCTCTACGACTGTCTTGGTGTGCTTGGACCATGTTAGATTGTTGGTGATGTGGACGCCAAGGAACTTGAAGCTCTCAACATGCTCCACTACAGCTCGACAATGAGAATGGGGGCGTGCTCGGTCTTTCTTTTCCTGTAGTCCACAATCATCTCCTTTGTATTGATCACATTGAGGGAGAGGTTGTTGTCCTTGCACCACACAGTCAGGTCTCTGACCACCTCCCTATAGGCTGTCTCATCGTTGTCGGTGATCAGGCCTACCACTGTTGTGTCATCAGCAAACTTAATGATGGTGTTGGAGTCGTGCCTAGCCATGCAGTCATGAGTGAACAGGGAGTAAAGGAGGGGACTGAGCACGCACCCCTGAGGGGCCCCCGTGTTGAGGATCGGCGTGGTGGATGTGTTGTTACCTACCCTTACCACCTGGGGGCGGCCCATCAGGAAGTCCAGGATACACTTGCAGAGGGAGGTGTTTAGTTTGAAGATAAGTAGCTAGGTTCCCTCTGATAGCTTTCATCTGAAGATAAGTAGCTAGGTTCCCTCTGATAGCTTTCATCTTAAGATAAGTAGCTAGGTTCCCTCTGATGTCTTTCATCTGAAGATAAGTAGCTAGGTTCACTCTGATGGCTTTCATCTGAAGATAAGTAGCTAGGTTCCCTCTGATGGCTTTTATCTGAAGATAAGTAGCTAGGTTCCCTCTGATGGCTTTCATCTGAAGATAAGTAGCTAGGTTCCCTCTGATGGCTTTCATCTGAAGATAAGTAGCTAGGTTCCCTCTGATGGCGTTCGTCTGAAGATAAGTAGGTAGGTTTTGGCTTGATACCTGGATGGGCAATAGGGGGCACTTTTCCCTCTTAGCTAAGTAGACCCCAAACCCTTTCCCCTTGCGACCCAAATCCTTGACAGTCAACTTATCAGAATAGGTATGATATTGATATTCTAGGTATGTGTATTTTTCTTGTTATATTGTCATTGTGATAACTGGTCTAGTAAGAATATCATGATCTATACAAATACTATTCAATACTTGCTTTATTGGTCCATTTGCAGGGATATTCTTAATGTTTTGCAGTCCCAGTACCCAACCTGACACACATCACAGACTGGGAGCAGCACAGGGACTACTGTAGAGCAGCACACAACACCCATCACAGACTGGGTGTCACGTCCTGACCATAGTAAGATGTTATTTTCTATGGTAGAGTAGGTCAGGGCGTGACAGGGGGTGTTTTGTGTTTTTCTATGTTTTGTATATCTATGTTTAGGATCTAGTTTTCTATTTCTATGTTTTTTTGGGGGGGATGATCTCCAATTAGAGGCAGCTGGTCCTCGTTGTCTCTAATTGGAGATCATACTTAAGTAGGTTTTTTTTTCCCACCTGTGTTTGTGGATAGTTGTCTTTCGTTTTTCTCTTTGTTAACTATCCTTTAGTGTTTTGAGTTAGAATAAATATTCATCATGAGCAATCAACACGCTGCACTTTGGTCCCCTCTCTATGTCAGCCGTTACACTGGGAGCAGCACAGGGACTGCTGTAGAGCAGCACCACTGCATCAATTAGGGGTAACGTGCCTTGCTAAAGGGCACAATGGCAGTAGGTAGTATATTGGATTTTGAAGCCGGTAAAACCTCTGGCTGCCTTCTTAGTCCCTGCAGATTTCCCCCAATCATCTCGTTGATTAATACCGCATCTCTAATCTTGAGGCAATTTTGTTCATATCATATTATTTCCCGTTCTCTAAAACCTGGGATAACTAGGCCAACAGTACTTTGCTACTACTGTGACTCAATACCAATTTTCCGCCCTAGACATGATTCTAGTCTAGTGTCACGACTCTTGACCATGAGACGACTCCTGGAACATTTATCAAGGAGTGATTTCCTGGGGCTTTCTTCCCTGCATGTGTCATGGCTGTGTGCACAGGAGATGCACTGACTGAGCACATCAGCGAGAGAGCAAAGGTAGGATCCAACACAAATGTGCTGAACAAAGTCCAGTAATGTGTGTGTGTGTGTGTGTGTGTGTGTGTGTGTGTGTGTGTGTGTGTGTGTGTGTGTGTGTGTGTGTGTGTGTGTGTGTGTGTGTGTGTGTGTGTGTGTGTGTGTGTGTGTGTGTGTGTGTGTGTGTGTGTGTGTGGTCGGTCAGGGCATGTATGTACAAGGTTAGTCTGCTTGTTTGTGTTAGTGTATGGATACATACAGTGTAGAATATGTTTCTAAACACTTCTACATTCATGTGGATGCTACCATGAACACAGATAATCATGAATGAATAATGTTGAGTGAGAAAGATACAAAGGCATAAATATCATACCCCCCCCCCAAAAAAATGCTAATCTCCCCTGTTATAGGTAATGGTGAGAGGTTAGCATGTTTAGGGGAGTATGATATAAAATGCTAATCTCCCCTGTTATTGGTAATGGTGAGAGGTTAGCATGTTTAGGGGAGTATGATATAAAATGCTAATCTCCCCTGTTATAGGTAATGGTGAGAGGTTAGCATGTTTAGGTGAGTATGATATAAAATGCTAATCTCCCCTGTTATAGGTAATGGTGAGAGGTTAGCATGTTTAGGGGAGTATGATATAAAATGCTAATCTCCCCTGTTATTGGTAATGGTGAGAGGTTAGCATGTTTAGGGGAGTATGATATAAAATGCTAATCTCCCCTGTTATTGGTAATGGTGAGAGGTTAGCATGTTTAGGGGAGTATGATATAAAATGCTAATCTCCCCTGTTATAGGTAATGGTGAGAGGTTAGCATGTCTTGGGGGTATGATCGTTGTGCCTCTTTAACGTTCTCACTCATTATTCATGATTCATTTAGGATTATCTGTATTCATGGTAGCATCCACATGAATGTAGAAGTGTTTAGAAACATATTCAATTCTTATTTACAATAAAATTGACTCCAAAATGCATTATTTACCATTCATTTATTTTGGGCACAATATAAATGAATGGTACATTCATTAAATGCTAGGAATATGGGACCAAATACTAAACCTTTGACTACTTTAATAGTCATATAAGTTAATTTGTCCCAATACTTTTGGTTCCCTAAAATGGGGGGACTGTGTACACTATGTTCTAAACGGTTCACCCGATATGGATGAAAATACGCTCAAATGAAAGCTGACAGTCTGCACTTTAACCTCACAGTCATTGCATCATTTCAAACCCAAAGTGCTGGAGTACAGAGCCATAACAACAAATACTTTTGGACCTCACTGTATACCCATTGATTCTTGAAGAATATAACTTATAAATGTCGCATGAGCTTAGTTCAACTGTCATACCCGTTCAGAACCCCAAAATGTAAGCTTGTTTTACTCTGTTGGTAAACATTGTAAATGTAAACACCCACTGTATAGCCTCATAACATTGTTAAAACTATAATTTTGATATCATGGATGGTCAGTTCTTGCATCCATAGCTCTGTCTATGAATTTGAGAGTGGTTACATTTCTCCAGGCCCATGCCGCAGCTTTTTACCAAAACAGAGGAAGGGCGATACTTTGTTATTGTTTCAACCGCAGATTGGCCCTTTAATAGTTATTTTACCTCGAGAAGTCATATGAACACTTTTGACAGCAATTCACCATTTTGATATCTTAGACCTAGGTTGTCATGTTAGCGGGTTGGTATGTTAGCATCCAATTTGTTTTCATTGGTTTGCTATGCTACTCTAAAAAAAACATTGCAAAATAGCTTACAAATACTTCCATGTAACTTATATCTTGATGACATCACTCCAAAATATTTGTTTATTAGTCTCACAACTGTTTTCAACCATTATCAAAAGTTAGACATGATTTCTGTGTTACTTTCCGTACAGGCTCTACAGATGTAAAAATTAATACAAGTATGAAAACTTTAATTCAAATCATTGGAAGAAGTTCTATTTGAAAAATATGAATTCTATGATGATTACAAATCTTCTGGATGGGTGATGTAAATTTGGTTGAAGTATGTGTGAGCGATTTAAAAAATGTTTTTATAGAAATGTAGCGAAGTTGGAAGCGAACATTAGAAACAGCTAATATGACAAACTAGGAAATTAAATCGGTGGATTTCTGTGACAAGTCGTCAAAGTACTTCTCTTGAAGTAAGAAAAATACTAAAATTGGGGGGGAAAAAAACCAGAAAACTATTCTATATTTATGAGACTTATTCTTTTTTACAGTTCAACAAAGTACAGTTTCTAACTAACCATTTCAATGTATGAATCTATCACCTTTACACACAAGGACAGTTTTGGTCATGTGTAAGGCAGTCTCAGACAGACCTTTTGAACTTCATGCTTTGCTTTCTCTGGGGCAGTGGCACTGATGTGATAACGTTAAGCCCTGTGTAAATGTATTGGCTAATCCAACTTGCTGTGATAAAGATACTTGATCATATGTCACTGACAGAGTTGGTCACAAAGGTTTTTCTTCATCAGTTAAAGTAGAGGCCTAAATATATCTTTGAGAGGAGAAGAAAGCAATCGAATCATTGGTTAGAATAATAATAATAATAATAATAATAATAATAATAATATGTATTACATTTGTAAAGCGCTTTTCATTATACAAGAATAATCTCTAAGTGCATAAAATAAAATAAAAAAAAATAGTAAAATGTAAATAGTTAAAAAAAATATAATGACAAAATATTTCTAACCGTATCATGAAAATATATCAATTAGAAGGATAATAGGTGACTTGCACAAATGTTAGTAACTTTTTCTGGGCTAATAATGGTTAAGGAAAGAGACTGAATACAGCATTGAGCTCTCTCGTTGGCTGAAGAGGATTCTGGAAGCACTCCAGCAAAGAACATGGTGTACAATTTTAAACAAATCTTTCGTAATAAAGATTATGTAAGACACACTGAACTGTTGTAATATTGTATGGCACTGTATCTAGGACAGTGGGCAAAAGCTAGCATATTATAACATCATAAGTGACATTTCATACAATATTGAGACCAAATCCTTATCTAATGCTGTTCAAGACCCTTTGTAACACTACATGATGTTACATCACTACACTTCTGCGAGCAGGCCTTTCTAATCGACCTGGCCCGGGGATCCTGGAAGGATATTGACCTCATCCCGTCAGTAGAGGATGCCTGGTTGTTCTTCAAAAGTGCCTTTCTCACCATCTTAAATAAGCATGCCCCTTTCAAAAAATGTTGTACTAAGAAGAGATATGGCCCTTGGTTCACTCCAGACTTGACTGCCCTTGACCAGCACAAAAACATCCTGTGGCGCACTGCACTAGCTTCGAATAGTCCCTGCGATATGCAACTTTTCAGGGAAGTCAGGAACCAATATACACAGTCAGTTAGGAAAGCAAAGCCTAGCTTTTTCAAACAGAAATATGCATCCTGCAGCACTAATTCCAAAAAGTTTTGGGACACTGTAAAGTCCATGGAGAATAAGAGCACCTCCTCCCAGCTGCCCACTGCACTGAGGCTAGGAAACATTGTCACCACCGATAAATCCACGATAATCGAGAATTTCAATAAGCATTTTTCTACGGCTGGCCACGCTTTCCACCTGGCTACCTCAACACCGGCCAAAAGCTCTGCACCCCCAGCAGCAACTGGCCCAAGCCCCGCCCGCATCTCCTTCACCCAAATCCAGACAGCTGATATCCGGAAAGAGCTACAGAATCTGGATCCCTACAAATCAGCTGGGCTCTCTCTTCCTAAAATTATCCGCCGCCATTGTCGCAACCTCTTTTACTAGTCTGTTCAACCTCTCTTTCGTATCGTCTGAGATTCCTAAAGATTGGAAAGCGGACGCGGTCATGCCCCTCTTCAAAGGGGGAGACACTCTAGACCCAAACTCTTACAGACCTATATCCATCCTGCCCTGCCTTTCTAAAGTCTTTGAAAGCCAATTGAACAAACAGATCACTGACCATCTCGAATCCCACCGTACCTTCTCCGCTATGCAATTCGGTTTCGGAGCTGGTCACGGGTGCACCTCAGCCACGCTCAAGGTACTAAACGATATCATAACCACCATCAATAAAAAACAGTACTGTGCAGTCGTCTTCATCGACCTGGCCAAGGCTTTCGACTCTGTCAATCACCGTATTCTTATCGGCAGACTCAACAGCCTTGGATTCTCTAATGACTGCCTCGCCTGGTTCACCAACTACTTCTCAGATAGAGTTCAGTGTGTCAAATCGGAGGGCCTGTTGTTTGGACCTCTGGCAGTCTCTATGGGGGTGCCACAGGGTTCAATTCTCGGGCAGACTCTTTTCTCTGTATATATCAATGATGTCGCTCATGCTGCGGGTGATTCTTTGATCCACCTCTACGCAGACGACACCATTCTGTATACATCTGGCCCTTCTTTGGACACAGTGTCAACAAACCTCCAAACGAGCTTCAATGCCATACAACACTCCTTCTGTGGCCTCCAACTGCTCTTAAATACAAGTAAAACTAAATGCATGCTCTTCAACCTATCCCTGCCCGCACCCACCCGCCCAGCATCACTACTCTGGAGGGTTCTGACTTAGAATATGTGGACAACTACAAATACCTAGGTGTCTGGCTAGACTGTAAACTCTCCTTCCAGACTCACATTAAACATGTCCAATCCAAAATTCAATCTAGAATCGGCTTCCTATTTCGCAACAAAGCCTCCTTCACTCATGCTGCCAAACATACCCTCGTATGTTTGGCAGCATGAGTGAAGGAGGCTTTGTTGCGAAATAGGAAGCCGATTCTAGATTTAATTTTGGATTGGAGATGCTTAATATGAGTCTGGAAGGAGAGTTTACAGTCGTAAAACTGACTATCCTGCCAATCCTTGCCTTCGGCGATGTAATTTACAAAATTGCCTCCAACACTCTACTCAGCAAATTGGATGCAGTCTATCACAGTTCCATCCGTTTTGTCACCAAAGCCTCATATACTACCCACCATTGCGACCTGTATGATCTCGTTGGCTGGTCCTCGCTACATATTCGTCGCCAAACCTACTGGTCATCTATAAGTCTGCTAGGTAAAGCTCCGCCTTATCTCAGCTCACTGGTCACCATAGCAACACCCAACCGTAGCACATGCTCCAGCAGGTATATTTCACTGGTCATCCCCAAAGCCAATACCTCCTTTGGCTGCCTTTCCTACCAGTTCTTTGTTGCCAATGACTGGAACGAATTGCAAACATCCCTGAAGTTGGAGACTTACAGTTGAAGTCGGAAGTTTACATACACCTTAGCCAAATACATTTAAACTCCGTTTTTCACAATTCCTGACATTTAATCCTAGTAAAAATTCCCTGTCTTATGTCAGTTAGGATCACCACTTTATTTTAAGATTGTGAAATGTCAGAATGATAGAGAGAATGATTTATTTCAGCTTTAATTTCATTCCCAGTGGGTTAGAAGTTTACATACACTCAATAAGTATTTGGTAACATTGTCTTTCATCACATTCCCAGTGGGTCAGAAGTTTACATACACTCAATCAGTATTTGGTAACATTGTCTTTAAATTATTTAACTTCGGTCAAATGTTTTGGGTAGCCTTCCACAAGCTTCCCACAATAAGTTGGGTGAATTTTGGCCCATTCCTCCTGACAGAGCTGGCGTAACTGAGTCAGGTTTGAAGGCCTCCTTGCTCGCACACAGTTTTTCAGTTCTGCCCACACATTTTCTATAGGATTGAGGTCATGGCTTTGTGATGGACATTTCAATACATTGACTTTGTTGTCCTTAAGCCATTTTGCCACAACTTTGGAAGTATGCTTGGGGTCATTGTCCATTTGGAAGACCCATTTGCGACCAAGCTTTAACTTCCTGACAGATGTCTTGATGTCTTCAATATATGCACATAATTTTCCTACCTCATCATGCCATCTATTTTGTGAAGTGCACCAGTCCCTCCTGCAGCAAAGCACCCCCACAACATGATGCTGCCACCCCCGTGCTTCACGGTTGGGATGGTGATCTTTGGCTTGCAAGCCTCACCCTTTTTCCTCCAAACATAACAATGGTCATTATGGCCAAACAGTTCTATTTTTGTTTCATCAGACCAGAGGATATTTCTCCAAAAAGTATGATCTTTGTCCCCATGTGCAGTTGCAAACCGTAGTCTGGCTTTTTGATGGCGGTTTTGAGCAGTGGCTTCTTCCTTGCTGAGTGGCCTTTCAGGTTATGTCGATATAGGACTTGTTTTACTGTGGATATAGATACTTTTGTACCTGTTTCCACCAGCATCTTCACAAGGTCCTTTGCTGTTGTTCTGGGATTGATTTGCACTTTTCGCACCAAAGTACGTTCATCTCTAGGAGACAGAACGCGTCTCCTTCCTGAGCGGTATGACAGCTGCGTGGTCCTATGGGGTTTATACTTGCATACTAGTGTTTGTACAGGTGAACGTGGTACCTTGAGGCGTTTGGAAATTGCTCCCAAGAATGAACCAGATTTGTGGAGGTCTACAATTTTGGCTAATTTCTTTTGATTTTCCCATGATGTCAAGCAAAGAGGCACTGAGTTTGAAGGTAGGCCTTGAAATACATCCACAGGTACACCTCCAATTGACTCAAATGATGTCAATTAGCCTATCAGAAGCTTCTAAATCCATGACATCATTTTCGGGAATTTTCCAAGCTGTTTAAAGGCACAGTCAACTTAGTGTATGTAAACTTCTGACCCACTGTGATTGTGATACTGTGAATTATAAGGGAAATAACCTGTCTGTAAACAACTGTTGGAAAAATTACTTGTCATGCACAAAGTAGATGTCCTAACCGACTTGCCAAAACTATAGTTTGTTAACAAGAAATTTGTGGAGTGGTTGAAAAACGAGTTTCAATGACTCCAAGCTTAGTATATGTAAACTTCCGACTTCAACTGTATATCTACCTCACTAACTTCAAGCCTCGGCTGTCAGAGCAGCTTACCGATCGCTGCAGTTGTAAACAGCCCATCTGTAAATAGCCCATCCAACCAACTACCTACCTCATCCCCATATTTGTTTTATTGTTTTTTTCTGGTCTTTTGCACACCAGTATTTCTACTTGCACATCCTCATCTGCACATCTATCACTCCAGTGTTAATTGCTATATTGTAATTACTTCACCACTATGGCCTATTTATTGCCTTACCTCCTTACTTCATTTGCACACACTGTATACAGATTTTCTATTGTGTTATTGACTGTACATTTGTTTATCCCATGTGTAACTCAGTGTTGTTTTTGTCGCACTGCTTTGCTTTATCTTGGCCAGGTCGCAGTTGTAAATGAGAACTTGTTCCAAACTGGCCTACCTGGTTAAATAAAGGTGAAATAAAATAAATAAATGTGTGGAACTAAATCAGAATCAAGTCTTTAGGTTTACTAATGTTTGGTTTGCCTGTGCAAGAAGAAGCATGTACCTATATTATTTCACAAGATAGTGCCGATCTTCTGGGTATCTTCCCTCACCTCCTCCCTGTAGGCCTTGTATACTGTTGTTTAGGTTAGTTACCATTGTTTTAGTTTACAATGGAGCCCCTAGTTCCACTCATCATACCTCTGATACCTCCTTTGTCCCACCTCCCACACATGCGGTGACCTCACCCATTATAACCAGCATGTCCAGAGATGCAACCTCTCTTATCATCACTCAGTGCCTGGGCTTACCGCCGCTGTACCCGCAACCTACCATACCCCTGTCTGCACATTATGCCCTGAATCTATTCTACCACGCCCAGAAATCTGCTCCTTTTATTCTCTGTCCCCAACGCTCCAGAAGACCAGTTTTTGCTAGCCTTTAGCCGTACCCTCATCCTACTCCTCCTCTGTTCCTCGCGTGATGTGGAGGTAAACCCAGGCCCTGCATGTCCTCAGGCACCCTCATTTGTTGACTTCTGTGATCAAAAAAGCCTTGGTTTCATGCATGTTAACATCAGAAGCCTCCTCCCTAAGTTTGTTTTACTCACTGCTTTAGCACACTCCGCCAACCCTGATGTCCTTCCCGTGTCTGAATCCTGGCTTAGGATGGCCACCAAAAATTCTGAGATTTCCATACCCAACTACAACATTTTCCATCAACATAGAACTGCCAAAGGGGGAGGAGTTAGCCTGCAAAGTTCTGTCATACTTTAGGTCTATACCCAAACAGTTCGAACTTCTAATTTTAAAAATGAATCTCTCCAGAAATAAGTCTCTCACTGTTGCTGCCCGTTACCAACCCCCCCCCTGCTTCCAGCTGTGCCCTGGACACCATATGTGAATTGATCGCTCCCCATCTAGCTTCAGAGTTCGTTCTGTTAGGTGACCTTAACTGGGATATGCTAAACACCACGGCAGTCCTACAATCTAAGCTAGATGCCCTCAATCTCACACAAATCATCAAGGAACCCACCAGGTACAACCCTAAATCCGTAAACATGGGCACCCTCATAGACATTATCCTGACCAACTTGCCCTCCAAATACACCTCTGCTGTTTTCAATCAGGATCTCAGCGATCACTGCCTCATTGCCTGTATCCGCGGTCAAACGACCACCTCTCATCACTGTCAAACGCTCCCTAAAACACTTCTGCGAGCAGGCCTTTCTAATCAACCTGGCCCGGTATCCTGGAAAGATATTGACCTCATCCCGTCAGTCGACGATGCCTGGTCGTTCTTTAAAAGTAATTTCCTCTCCATCTTAGATAAGCATGCCCCCTTTCAAAAAATGATGAACTAAGAACAGATATAGCCCTTGGTTCACTCCAGACCTGACTGCCCTTGACCAGCACAAAAACATCCTGTGGCAGACTGCAATAGCATCGAATAGTCCCCGCGATATGCAACTGTTCAGGGAAGTCAGGAACCAATACACGCAGTCAGTCAGGAAAGCAAAGTCTAGCTTTTTCAAACAGAAATTTGCATCCTGTAGCTCTAACTCCAAAAAGTTTTGAGACACTGTAAAGTCCATGGAGAACAAGAGCACCTCCTCCCAATTGCCCACTGCACTGAGGCTAGGTAACACGGTCACCACCAATAAATCCATGATAATCTAAAATTTCAATAAGCATTTCTCTATGGCTGGCCTTGCCTTCCTCCTGGCTACTCCAACACCGGCCAACAGCTCCGCCCACCGACAGCTACTTGCCGGAGCCTCCCCAGCTTCTCCTTCACCGAAATCCAGATAGCAGATGTTCTGAAAGAGCTGCAAAATCTGGACATGTACAAATCAGCTGGGCTAGACAATCTGGACCCTCTCTTCTAAAACTATCCGCCGCCATTGTTGTAACCCCTATTACCAGCCTGTTCAACTTGTCTTTCGTATCGTCCGAGATCCCTGAAGACTGTAAAGCTGCAGTGGTCATCCCCCTCTTCAAAGGGGGTGACACTCTAGACCCAAACTGCTATAGACCTATGTCTATCCTGCCCTGCCTCTCTAAAGTCTTCGAAAGCCAAGTTAATAAACAGTTCACTGACCATTTCGAATCCCACCGTACCTTCTCCGCTGTGCAATCCGGTTTCCGAGCCGTTCACTGGTGCACCTCAGCCACGCTCAAGGTACTAAATGATATCATAACCACCATCGATAAAAGACAGTACTGTGCAGCCGTCTTCATCGACCTGGCCAAGGCTTTCGACTCTGTCAATCACCGTATTCTTATCGGCAGACTCAACAGCCTTGGTTTCTCTAAGTTCTCTGCTGCCAGTGACTGGAACGAATTGCAAAAATCGCTGAAGCTGGAACTTTTATTTCCCTCACCAACTTTAAACATCAGCTATCTGAGCAGCTAACCGATCGCTGCAGCTGTACATAGTCCATCTGTAAATAGCCCACCCAATCTACCTACCTCATCCCCACACTGTTTTTATTTACTTTTCTGCTCTTTTGCACACCAGTATCTCTACTTGCACATCATCATCTGCTCATTTATCACTCCAGTGTTAATCTGCTAAATTGTAGTTCTTCGCTACTATGGCCTATTTATTGCCTACCTCATGCCTTTTGCACACATTGTATATAGACTTTCTTTTTTTTCTACTGTGTCGTAGACTTGCTTATTGTGTTACTGGCTTGTTTATTGTTTATTCCATGTGTAACTCTGTGTTGTCTGTGTCACACTGCTTTGCTTTATCTTGGCCAGGTCGCAGTTGTAAATGAGAACTTGTTCTCAACTAGCCTACCTGGTTAAATAAAGGTGAAATAAAAATAAATATGACATCAGAGCAGAATGCATTCATCAGTGAGCTCATACACTCTATAAGCATAATGGTTTAAAATATGTCATAGTAGTGTCAGAAATCCCAGGCCTAAGGCTGAAACACTAGGTCTGGGTTTTCTAAGCAAACTTCAAAAGGGGAGAAAAAACATATTCCGTGCAGGGTGCTCTTCAGACAGACAACTCTCCCAACAAATCAAAAGTTTAGGTATGCAGAGCTTAGAATGCAGGCGTGAATTGTGCTATTCAAAAATAATCCCCTTGGAAACATCACAGAGTTATTGCAAAGTTATTAAAAGTAAACACTGAAATATCACATTTACATAAGTTTTCAGACCCTTTACTCAGTACTTTCTTGAAGCACCTTTGGCAGCTATTAAAGCCTTGATTCTTCTTGGGTATGACGCTACAAGCTTGGCACACCAGTATTTGGGGAGTTTCTCCCATTCTTCTCTGTAGATCCTCTCAAGCTCTGTCAGGTTGGATGGGGAACGTAGCTGCACAGCTATTTTCAGGTCTCTCCAGAGATGTTCGATCGGGTTCAAGTCCGGGCTCTGGCTGAGCCACTCAAGGACATTCAGAGATTTGTCCCGGAGCCACTTCTGTGTTGCCTTGTCCTGTTGGAAGGTGAACCTTCGCCCCAGTCAGAAGTCCTGAGCGTTCTGGAGCAGGTTTTCATCAAGGATCTCTCTGTACTTTGCTCCATTCGTCTGCCAGCTTGATCGTCACTAGTCTCCTAGTCCCTGTCGTTGAAAAACATTGCCACAGCATAATGCCAAGGACAATTCCTTCAACCTCATGGCTTGATTTTTGCTCTGACATGCACTGTCAACTGTGGGACCTTATATAGACAGATGTGTGCCTTTCCAAATCATGTCCAATCAATTGAATTTACCACAGCTGGACTTCAAGTTGTAGAAACATCTCAAGGATGATCAATGAAACAGGATGCACTTGAGCTTAATTGCAAGTCTCATAGCAAAGGGTCTGAATACTTATGTAAATTAGGTATTTCTATTTTTACTTTTAATACATTTGCAAAAATGTCTAAACCTGTTTTCACTTTATCAATATGTGGTACTGTGTGTAGATTGATGAGAAGAAGAAAATGTTTTAATCAATTTTACTTTCAGAATGCACTGTACATTAATTGAAAATATCCTCCATGATCTCCATATAGTTAGCTACCAATTTTGTGTCTGGTGAAGATGTTTACACCAGGCAACAAGCGGATAAGGCTCTGGACGGATTTACTGTGCATCCATTTTCGACTATATCAATTGGATGTTCGTGTCTGTGCAGATGTGTATGTCAGAACATTGTTAATGTGGAAGGCAACAGGTCTGCCTAGGGAGACTAATGTCATAGTTTTAATGCACCAGTCTACAGTAAAATCCCTTTGAAGCATCCTGTACCTATTTCCTGTATATCTATGTGCTGTCAATATTGGGTGAATTTTGTAGCATCTGCAGACATCCTCTCTAAATGCACATGCAAAATCTGAGGTTTTTCGTTGTCTTTTGTTGAAGATAAAGTTGACTGTCAACTTGCCAGGCTGTAAAACAATGCCCTGAGGTCACGCCTTATGTTTTACAGCGATCTTAGTCCTGCCAAATCATCATTTTAATTACAAATATGCTTTCTTTTGGCTTCAAGTCAAGTATGTCAGACCGTCCCTCCAAAAGCAAAAAGCAATGCGTTGTGATGTTGTTTTTTCAAATGGCTCTACGTACTGTAGGTTTCTCAGACTGGAACTAAATCCTACATTTGCATCTCACACACATTTTCACCAGAATAAGGAAGTAAAACTACTGCTGACAAAGGCCTGTGAGATGTACTGTGTATAGGGGAAACAAAATCTACATTACTTATTTTAATTTGTATTTAATATTAACCCTCAAACTAATGGCATGGATGTGAGTGTTTGTTTTATGATCTGTGATGATGACATGCTTGTTTTAAAGTGGTTGCTTGTGCTGCCCTGTATTTGAACACATTTTCGTATAGTTTACAACTAAACCTAATTTTATTTGTTTTCTGATGAAATTATGGTAGCAAGTGTATAAAAATGACAACCATTAAATCTATAATCTCAACTGGCAAATGTATTATGGTTGGCTAACCAGCTAACCAGCCAACCAGTTAACCATTGATATCCCTAATATGAATAATCTGACTGGGCAAAAACTGGTTGAATCAACATTGATATCGGTGGGTATGAGCTCAGTGATATCAGTGGTTTGTATCAGTTCAGTGGTATCGGTGGGTTGCATCAGTTGAGTGGTAGCTGTCTCTCTAGCGACGTTCAGTAATTTTCTTCAGGACTGGTAAGAGTCTTCCTGAGCTGGCAGTTCGCCAAAGCTCTCAAGATAAATGTAATGACCAATTGATCAGCTAGTGAATAAATGACATGCCTGTATCACAACAAGCAACAATCAAGCAATGCACGTGGACATGAAACATTGGGCTGCTGCTGCTACTTTGCTCATTTTGCAGTAATGCCTTGAATCCTATATATACTGAACAAAAATATCAACGAAACATGTAAAGTGTTGGTCCCATATTTCATGAGCTGAAATAAAAGATCCCAGAAATGTTCCATAAGCACAAAAACTTATTTCTCAAAAATGTTGGGCACAAATTTGTTTACATCCCTGTTAGTGAGCATTTATTATTTGCCAAGATAATTCATCCACCTGACAGGTGTGGCATATCAAGAAGCTGATCAAACCGCATGATCATTACACAGGTGCATCTTGTGCTGAGGAACATAAAAGACCACTCTCAAATTTGCAATTTTGTCACACGGCACAATGCCACAGATGTCTAAAGTTTTGAGAGCACGTGCAATTGACATGCTGACTGCAGGAATGTCCACCAGAGCTGTTGCCAGAAAATGGAATGTTTATTTCTCTACCATAAGCCGTCTCCAACGTTGTTTTATAGAATTTGGCAGTACGTCTGTAACGATCGTCTGACAGAGGGGACCAAGATGCAGCGTGGTAAGTGCTCATATTAATTTTAATGACACTTTAAATAAAACAAGAAAACGAAAGCCAACAGTTCTGCCAGGTGAACACACAAGACAGAAAACAACTACCCACAAAACCCCAAAGGAAAACAGGCTGCCTAAGTATGGCTCCCAATCAGCGACAACGATGTACAGCTGTCCCTGATTGAGAGCCATACCAGGCCAAAACAAAGAAATACAAAAACATAGAAAAAAGGACATAGAATGCCCACCCTAGTCACACCCTGGCCTAACCAAAATAGAGAACAAAAACCTATCTATGGCCAGGGCGTGACAACGTCGAACCGGCCTCACAACCACAGACTATGTGTAACCACGCAGGCCCAGGACCCACACATCCGTCTTTGTCACATCCTGACCATGGTAAGCTGTTATTTTCTATGGTAGAGTAGGTCAGGGCGGTTTATTCTATGTGTTCTATTTCTATGTTCTTAGGTTCTAGTTTTTGTATTTCTATGTTGGTTTGTTTGGGATGATCTCCAATTAGAGGCAGTTGGTCCTCGCTGTCTCTAATTGGAGATCATACTTAAGTAGGGGTTTTTCTTCCTGGGTTTTGTGGGTGATTATTTTTGAGTAGTGTTTGTTTCTCCCTCTGCGGCACGGTTTGTAGTTTTGTCAATTCAGTTATTTGATGTTTTGCATAGTTTCACAGAGTAAATAAAATGTGGAACTACACACACGCTGCACCTTGGTCCTCTCCTTTTGACAGCCGTGACAGTCTTTTCACCTCTGGGATTGTCTGAGAACAGCCACCCGGACAGCTGATGAAACAGTTTGCACAACCGAAGAATGTCTGCACAAACTGTCAGAGACAGTCTCAGGGAAGCTCATCTGCGTGCTCGTCGTCCTCACCAGGGTCTTGACCTGACTGCAGTTCGGTGTCATAACTGACTTCAGTGGGAAAATGCTCACCTATGATGGCGACTGGCACATTGGAGAAGTGTGCTCTTCATGGATTAATCCCGTTTTCAACTGTACCAGGCAGATGGCAGACGTTGTGAACAGAGTGCCCTGTGGTGGTGGGGTTATGTTATGGGCAGGCATAAGCTATGGATAACGAACACAATTACATTTTATCAATGGCAATTTGAATGCATAGAGATACCGTGATAAGATCCTGAGTCCCATTGTGGTGCCATTCATCTGCCGTCATCACCTCATGTTTCAGCATGATAATGCACGGCCCCATGTTGCAAGGATCTGCACACAATTCCCGGAAGCTGAAAATATCCCAGTTCGTCCATGGCCTGCATACTCACCAGACATGTCACCCATTGAGCAAGCTTGGGATGCTCTGGATCGATGTGTATGGCAGCTTGTTCCAATATCCAGCAACTTTGCACAGCCATTGAAAAGGAGTGGAAAAACATTTCACAGGCCACAATCAACAGCCTGATGAACTCTATGCGAAGGACGTGTGTCGCGCTGCATGTGGCAAATGGTTGTCACACCAGATACTGACTGATTTTCTGATTCACGCTCCTACCTTTTTTTTAAAGGTATCTGTGACCAACAGATGCATATCTGTATTCCCAATCATGTAACATCCATAGATTAGGGCCTAATGAATTAATTTCAATTAACTGCTTTCCTTATATGAACTATAAAATCGTAGAAATTGTTGCATTTATATTTTTGTTCAGTGTATGTGTTCCCTCTTGGCATGTGTTGGGAAACTGACTGTATGCACAATAGAGTTGAAAAGATAGTGATCTGATATTGAGTTTGTTCATCCCTCCATCTAAATATAACCTGCAAATAAACCCATTGGCAGAGACTGGACACATGTTGCAATTCATTAACAAATAGAAACTCTATGGCATGATTGGATGGGTGTACGTTGTGTGTTATCAAACCTCTCCTTCCATTTGATGATTCAAAGTACGTACAAAAGGTACTTAATGTCATCATACTGGTGTTCTGTTGACCCTTTGTAGTCAAGGATCCATTTGGAGACTCTTTGGAAATGCATGCATCAGCATAACGATCTCCACCTTTGACCCTTGCTTATAAAGTTCTCTCTCCATCAGGCACTCAAAGATCAATGACCGTACTCAGTGAGCATGCACTGATCCCTTCCTGTACCTTGGTCGAGAACAACTGGGCTCTAGTTAAATGAGTCGGAGGTTGACTATCAGTCAGCAATGTAGCAATCAGTGGAGGCTGCTTAGGGGAGGACGGCTCATAAAGGCTGGAATGGAGTCTATGGAATGGCATCAGACACATGGAAACCATGTGTTGTATTTAATACCATTCCACTAATTCCGCTCCAGCCATTACCACGAGCCCGTTCTCCCCAATTAAGGTGCCACCAACCTCCTGTGGTAACAATGTGCTGGGGAGGCAATCCTCAGCACAAATAGAAACTTTGAGGAGACTTTTCTACCTGGCAGACAGGTTTCTGAGATTTGATGATGCAGTAATTTAGCAATATAATTGATGGTAATGTAATTTTACTTTTCAAGAACATTGACATTATTTTTCTATGCAGGACTAGCGTAGCACAGCAGGTCATTTCTATCATTTTGTATGTTTAAAGCATGATGCAGATATTGGTTGGGTATACATGTTCAATTAGAATATTGATCCCATCTGGACTTGTAACGTACAGAAATGAGATTAAAAAACATGCCTCATAAGATATTCTAGTGTTTTGAAGGGCTGAATTTGATAGGGAAAGGGGAATACCTAGTCAGTTGTACAACTGAATGCATTCAACCAAAACGTGTCTCCTGCATTTAACCCCAACCCCTCTGAATCAGAGAGGTACAAAAACCTCTGAAACAAAAACCTCTGAGATATTGTCCTAAATATGCTTCATCTTTTGGTCCTGTCCTTGAGTCAATTAGTTATACACCTTTACCCATTCTCAACATCCATGTGAAGTGTGTTTGTATGGACTGGTAAACTTTCCATTAGGTCTTTATCAAACCATGTCCTTTAATCAATGTTAATTGATGAAATGTAGAGTTATTTATTTAATCAAAATATAAATGACAAACATACCAAACAGAAGAAAATAAAAGCATAGTTATTTATTGTTTTTGCTACTGTATGTGTTGTCCCCAGCCCTGTTGTCCCCAATCAATTGTTGCATGAACTGTATCACCTGGGGTTCATTGTCTCACCTAGTTCAGAGTTTGGCAAAGATACCAAATATTGGCAAGTGTCCTGGCACTGAAGCCAATCAGACATCAATTCATTTTGATGATTTACAACTTCACGTGAACTTCATAATGATACACATGGCTCGTTGTTGATAACTTTTGTTCATTAAAGAATGGGAGCATACAGGAGAAGTCAGCCTGTCTTTATACGGGATACAATAACTTTGTTGCAGCAAGGAATCTTTACTACCACTGTACAGTATATATGTAAGTAAAATTCATTGATAGCTGTGTAACTAAGGCAACAAAATGATCTGCTCCTACTTTTTTACATGTTGTGTTAGAAATGTGTACAGATTTATTGCATGAATCAAATTAAGAATTGATAATGCATAAATATTCATAAATGTATATTTAGAAAGAGAGAATTATGATTGCACAGCTTGTTTCTATTAAATATATGTTTTATTTATATATATATATATATATATATATATATATATATATATTACAGTACCAGTCAAAAGTTAGGACACCTACTCATTCCAGGGTTCTTCTTTATTTTTAGTATTTTCTACATTGTAGAATAATATTGAAGACATAAACTATGGAATCATGTTGTAACCAAAAAAGTGTTAAACAAATCAAAATATATTTTATATTTCAGATTCCTCAAATAGCCATCCTTTGCCTTGATGACAGATTTGCACACTCTTGGCATTCTCTTAACAAGCTTAACAAGCTTCATGAGGAATGCATTTCAATTAACAGGTGTGCCTTGTTAAAAGTTCATTTCCATCATAATGCATTTGAGCCAGTCAGTTGTGTTGTGAAAAGGTATGGGTGTTTACAGAAGATTCAAGCTGGACTCTGGACAGATGGCGCCAACAGATATGGCAGCTCTGCTTCTAGCACCTAAGCAGCTTTGCAATATATTTTTGTTTGTGTTATTTCTTATATTATTAGCCCAGAATTTTTTTGTTTTATTACATACAGCCGGAAAGAACTTTTGGATATCAGAGTGGCGGTAACTCACAAGCATCACAACCAGGAATACGACTTACCCGAATTGGATCCTTTGTTCGTAACCCCCAGGGCAATTGAATTTATTCCAGAGGCTGCTACATAACACCACCGGCAGAGAAGAGGTATTCAGAGTGGACTATCTAGTCCGACTCAGGAGGCGTACACACCATCCACCACTTCCAAGTATATTACTCGCTAATGTTCAGTCTCTGGATAATAAACTAGACGAGCTCAGGGCGAGGATCTCCTTCCAGAGAGACATCAGGGATTATAACATACTCTGTTTAACGGAAACATGTCTCTCTCGGGATATACTGTCCCCGTCCATACAACGAGCTGGGTTCTCAGTGCTTCGCGCAGACAGGAATAAAGAACTCTCAGTGAGGAAGAAAGGTGGAGATGTATGATTCATGATTAACTACTCATTTGTTAACCCAACCTAGAATACCTCACGATCAAATGCAGACCGTATTACCTCCCAAGATAATTATCTTTGGTTATAGTCACAGCTGTGTATATTCCCCCTCAAGCCAATACCACGATGGCCCTCAAACTGGAAACCACATATCCTGAGGCCGCATTCATTGTAGCTGGGGATTTTAACAAAGCAAATTTGAGGAAAACGCTACAGAAGTTCTACAAACACATTGACTGTAGAACTCACTTTGGAAAAACATTGGACCACTAGTACTCAACTTTTCGAAATACCTACAAGGCCCTCCCCCGCCCTCCCTTCGGCAAATCTGATCCGGACTCCATTTTGCTCCTCCCTTCCTATAGACAGAAACTCAAACAGGAAGTACCCATGCTAAGGTCCATTCAACGCTGGTCTGACCAATCGGAATCAATGCTTCAAGATTGTTTTGATCACGCGGACTGGGATATGTTCCGGGTGGCCTCTGAGAATAACATCGATGAATACACGGATATGGTGACTGAGTTCATCAGGAAGTGTATAGGAGATGTTGTACCCATTGTGACTATTAAAACCAGAAACCGTGGATAGATGGCAGAATATCCGCAAAACTGAAAGCGCAAACCGTTGCATTTAACCATGGCAAGGTGACTGGCAATATGGCCGAATACAAACAGTGTGGTTATTCTCTCCGTAAGGCAATCAAACAGGCAAAATGCCAGTACAGAGACAAAGTGGAGTCGCAATTCAACAGCTCAGACACGAAACGCATGTGACAGGGTCTATAGACAATTACGGACTACAAAGGGAAAACCAGCCACTTCGCTGATACCGACGTCTTGCTTCCGGACAAGCTAAACACTTTTTTCGCCCACTTTGAGGATAATACAGTGCCACCGACGCGGCCAACTACCAAGGACAGTGGGCTCTCCTCTGTGGCCGACATGAGTAAGACATTTAAGCGTGTTAATCCTCGGAAGGCTGCCGGCCCAGATGGCATCCCTAGCCGTGTCCTCAGAGCATGCGCAGACCAGCTGGCTGGAATGTTTACGGACATTCAATCTCTCCCTATCCCAGTCTGCTGTCCCCACTAGCTTCAAGATGTTCGCAATTGTTCCTGTACCCAAGAAAGCAAAGTTAACATAACTCAATGACTATTGCCCCGTAGCACTCACTTTTGTCATCATGAAGTGCTTTAAGAGGCTAGTTAAGGATCATATCACCTCTACCTTACCTGTCACCCTAGACCCATTCAATTTGCTTACTGCCCCAATAGATCCACAGATGATGCAATCACACTGCACACTGCCCTATCCCATCTGGACAAGAGGAATACCTATGTAAGAATGATGAATGCTGACGGAATAGTCAATGAATAACACCATAGTACCCTCCAAGCTCATCATTAAGCTCGGGGCCCTGGGTCTGAACCCCCCCCCGTGCAACTGGGTCCTGGACTTCCTGATGGGCTGCCCCCAGGTGGTGAAGGTAGGAAATAACACCTCCACTTCGCTGATCCTGAACACAGGGGCCCCACAAGGGTGCATGCTCAGCCCCCTCCTGTAGTCCCTGTTCACCCATGACTGCGTGGCCACGCATGCCTCCAACTCAATCATCAAGTTTGCATACGACACAACAGTAGTAGGCATGATTACCAACAATGACGAGACAGCCTACAGGGAGGAGGTGAGGGCCCCGGGAGAGTGGTGCCAGGAAAAGAACCTCTCACTCAACAAAACAAAGGAGCCGATCGTGGACTTCAGGAAACGGCAAAGGGAGCACGCCACCTATCCACATCGACAGGACCACAATGGAGAAGGTGGAAAGCTTCAAGTTCCTCGGTGTACACATCACTGACGATCTGAAATGGTCCTCCCACACAGACAGAGTGGTGAAGGCGCAACAGCGCCTCTTCAACCTCAGGAGGCTGAAGAAGTTTGGCTTGGCCCCTAAAACCCTCACAAAGTTTTACAGATGCAGAATTGAGAGCATCCTATCGGGCTGTATCACCGCCTGGTACGTCAACTGCACCCCCGCAACCGCAGGGCTCTCCAGAGGGTGGTGCGGTCTGCCCAACGCATCACCGGAGGCAAACTACCTGCCCTCCAGGACACCTACAGCACCCGATGTCACAGGAAGGCCAAAAAGATCATTAAGGACATCAACAACCCTGGCCACGGCATGTTCACCCCGCTATCATCAAGAAGGCAAGGTCAGTACAGGTACATCAAAGTGGGGACCGAGAGACTGAAAAACAGCTTCTATCTCAAGGCCATCAGACTGTGGCTTCCCTGTGGCTCAGTTGGTAGAGCATGGTGTTTGCAACGCCAGCATGGTGTGTGCAACGCCAGGGTTGTGGGTTCGATTCCAACGGGGGGCCAGTACAAAAAAAAGAAGAAAAAAGACTAAAATGAAATGAAATGTATGAAATGTATGCATTCACTACTGTAAGTCGCTCTGGATAAGAGCGTCTGCTAAATGACTAAAATGTAAATGTAATGTTAAATAGCCATCACTAGCCGGCTTTCACCCGGTTATGCAACCCTGCACCTTAGAGGCTGCTGCCCTATATACATAGACTTGGAATCACTGGCCACTTTAATAATGGAAAACTAGTCACTTTAATAATGTTTACATACTGCATTACTCAGCTCATATGTATATACTGTTTTCTATTCTAATGTATTACAGTTAATGCCAACCGACATTGCTCAATCTAATATTGATATATTTCTTATTTCCATTCTTTTACTTTTAGATGTGTGTATTGTTGTGAATTGTTTGATACTACTGCACTGTTGGAGCTAGGAACACAAGCATTTAGCTACACCCTCTAACATCTGCTAAATATGTTGTGGCAGATGGCAGGGAGAGGAGAGGGGAGTGGTGATTGAAGGAAGATATCTTGCAGTGGAGGATTACTGCCGCAGTTGCCCGGAGTGCCAGTAGGTGGCGCAAAAATCACACTTTCGCAGGCCCTTAATACCCCTACCCATCATTTCAGTCCATTTCAGCAGGATCGCAATGGACCTAGTGGGACCTCTACCCAAGAGCAACAATACATCCTGGTGATTCTGGCACCCCCGAGTCGGCATCCCCGACGAGATATTAACCGACCAGGGAACCCCGTTCATGTCGCGAATCATGAAGGATCTCTGCAAACTAATGAAAATAACCCAGTGGATTGGTGGAAAGATTCAATAGAACCCTAAAGTAGATGCTAAAGAAGGTGATGGAGGCGGACGGAAGGAATTGGGATCAGCTAGTACCCTACCCGGGAAAAGGGTGAAGTTGAAACCCTACCGCATACCAGAAGCAAGGAGAAAGGCAGTTAGGACCAAGGTAAAAGCTATGTTGGAAGCTGGAATCATCAAAGAGTCGAATAGTGAGTGGTTTAGCCCCATAGTGTTGATGCCAAAACCAGATGGCACCATTCACTTCTGTAATGATTTTAGAAAGTTAAATGAAATCTCAAAGTTCAACGCCTACCCCATGCCCCGAATTGATGAACTAATAGAATGGCTAGGGACTGCCCGATTTATCAGCACACTCAACCTGACGAAGGGTTATTGGCAGGTACCCTTAGCTACCGAGGCTAGGGAGAAAACTGCTAACCTGAGGAAATGTCGGCTCGGCCTGCGGGAGGCTGAGTACCTGGGGTACATGATCAGGAGGGAATGTGTAAAACCCCAGGTGAAGAAAGTTGAGGCGATTTTGAGACTGGCCCCGCCCCCTCACCAAGAAGCAGGTACGCACGTTCGTGGGGTTGACTAGTTACTACCGGAGATTTATCCCCCACTTTGCCTCCCTAGCCAGCCCCCTGACAGATCTGACCAGGAGCCGTCTGCCCGCCCAGGTGACGTGGATCGCGGAGACGGAGAAAGCCTTCCAGGAACTAAAGGGAGCCCTGTGTTCTGGACCCATGCTGGTGACCCCGGACTTCTCCAAACCACTGGTGGTACAGACCAATGCATCCAAAACAGGGATGGGTGCCGTCCTATCACAGCTACAAGAAGGTGAGGAACACCCAGTCGTATACATTAGCTGGAAGCTGTTGCTGCGGGAACAAAGATATTCCACTGTGGAGAAAGAATGCCTAGCGATCAACTGGGTGGTGGTGACGCTGAAATATTACTTATTGGGACAGCACTTTACCCTCGTAACGGACCATGCACCACTGGTTTTGATGTCACAAAATAAGGACAGTAACACCCGGGTCACCTGCTGGTTCTTATCCTTACAGCCCTTTGCTTTCTCTGTCGTCCACAGATCAGGTGCAGCCCATGGAAATGCCGATGCCCTCTCCAGGAGGGATACTCTAGGGAGCTGGACCGCCCCTCCCTCCGTCGGAGCTGAGGGGGGGCAGATGGCAGGGAGAGGTGAGGGGAGTGGTGGTTGAAGGAGGATATCTTGCAGCCTGCTGGCTCCTCCCCCGAGCCTTATGGACTTCCTGCCCCAACGAGGCAAGCTGGTGGATCATTAACCACTCTGGGACATGTGGGACGCCACCCGCGGGACACACTGCCAACAGCCAGTGAAATAGAAAAAACTACAAACCACTTCCTGGTTGGATTTTTTTCTCAGGATTTT
Organism: Salmo salar; assembly: GCF_965601325.2. Lineage (NCBI taxonomy): Eukaryota > Metazoa > Chordata > Actinopteri > Salmoniformes > Salmonidae > Salmo > Salmo salar. The sequence goes on from NC_138305.1 coordinate 32,534,628, forward strand.
GCATGCCATATGAGTTCTGTTATACTCACAGACATCATTCAAACAGTTTTAGAAACAGAGTGTTTTCTATCCAAATCTACTAATAATATGCATATCCTACCTTCTGGGCCCGAGTAGCAGGCAGTTTAATTTGGGCACATCATTCAGCTGAATTTCCGAATACTGCCCCCTTTCACTAAAAAGTTAAGCCGTTGAGTGCTTGGGGATAAAAGAAGAAGCAGGCTGCACAAAGAGGGGGAGAGTGTGAGAAGCGGGAGAATTATCTGTATGATTACCCGTTGTGAACTGGTGGCTGGACCCCCCCCCTTTTCCACCGTGTGCAAATATCCCTAATATATTCCGAATTTGCATTCTGGTTATTGAACTTGGTGGCGTGGAAACGCCACACCCTTGAGCCTGCTACAATGTGTACTGTATGTGACCAATAAAATTTGAAGATGGCCCTATTTGGTAAAAGAGCAAGTCCATGTTATGGCAAAAAGCTCAAATAAGCAAAGAGAAACGACAGTCCATCATTGTTTTAAAAAATTAAGGTCAGTATATTCGGAAAACTTTGAACGTTTCTTCAAGTACAGTCGCAAAAACCATCAAGCACTATGACGAAACTGGCTCTCATGACGACCACCACAGGAAAGGAAGATCCAGAGTTACCTCTGCTGGCCTTCTAGGCAGAGTTGCAAAGAAAAAGCCATATCTCAGACTGGTCAATAAATAGAAACGATTAAGATGGGCAAAAGAACACAGACACTGGACAGAGGAACTCTGCCTATAAGGCCAGCATCCCGGAGTCGCCTCTTCAATGTTAACATTGAGACTGGTGTTTTGCAGGTACTATTTAATGAAGCTGCCAGTTGAAGACTTGTGACGCGTCTTTCTCAAACTAGACATTCTAATGTACTTGTCCTCTTGCTCAGTTGTGCACCGGGGCCTCCCACTCCTCTTTCGATTCTGGTTAGAGCCAGTTTGCACTGTTCTGTGACGAGAGTAGTACACAATGTTGTACGAGATCTTCAGTTTCTTGCATGGAATAGCCTTCATTTCTCAGAACAAGAATCAACGGACGTGTTTCAGAAGAAAGTACTTTTGAAGAAAGCCATTTTGAGCCTGTAATCAAACTCAAATGCCGATGCTCCAGATACTCAACTAGTCTAAAGAAGGCCAGTTGTATTGCTTCTTTAATCAGTACAACTATAAGGGCACAAGGTGAGACCCAGATGCAGACACGGGAGGCAGATGGTTTGAGTCTTGATATTTATTAAACAATCCAAAAGGGGTAGGCAAGAGAATGGTCGTGGACAGGCAAAAGGTCAAAACCAGTTCAGAGTCCAGGAGGTACAGAGTGGCAGGCAGGCTCGAGGTCAGGGCAGGCAGAATGGTCAGGCAGGCGGGTACAGAGTCCAGAAAACAGGCAAGGGTCAAAAACCAGGAGGACTAGCAAAAGAGAATATAAGCAGGAGTACAGGAAACCCGCTGGTTGACTTGAAAGGCATACAAGACAAACTGGCACAGAGAGACAGGAAACACAGGGATATATACACCATGGAAATAAGCAACACCTGGAGGGGGTGGAGACAATCACAAGACAGGTGAAACAGATCAGGGTGTGACAACAGTTTTCAGCAGTGCTAACATAATTGCAAAGGGTTTTCTAATGATCAATTAGCCTTTTAAAATGATAAACTTGGATTAGCTAACACAACGTGCCATTGGAACACAGGAGTGATGGTTGTTGACAATGGGCCTCTGTACGCCTATGTAGATATTCCATTAAAAATCAGCTGTTTCCAGCTACAATAGTCATTTACAACATTAACAATGTCTACACTGTATTTCTGATCAATTTTATGTTATTTTAATGGACAAAAAAATGTGCTTTTCTTTCAAAAACAAGGACATTTCTAAGTGACCCCAAACTTTTGAACGGTGGTGTATATAAAAAAGCACAGAATACAAAAAGATTGAATAAAAACAAGTTCAATGTGGCTATATACCAGTATGTACTTAAAAACATAGGTAGTATGTTGTGGAAATAAGTTGTGTCCGTGTGTGTGTGTTGAGGGGGGAACGAACAAAAGAAATGTCTTGTTAGTGTATCATATCTGCTTAAATCTATATGATTAACAAAATATATATGACTAATAGATCATGTTTACAGATGCTTGGAATCCATGAACAGCCACTCGCCTGTGTCCCTCCAAAGGGATGGGTGGGATGGACTTTGGAGCATGGACATCAGTACTGTCTGTGACTCCCACCAACCCCTCCCGTCTCTCGGGGTATAAAAACATTGTGCTGGGGTTAAGGAATCAGTCTCGACTGAGTACTCTCAAACCTTAAGGAAAAGAGCTTCAACGAACCCATCATGGGGGACGCAAAGCTCTGCCTTTTGCTACTTCTGAGCACCCTTGCCTTGGCCTGTAAGTACCTTTCTGACCTTTCCCTGCTTCTGGAAAACGTGGTTGTTTAACTGTCTATAGAAAAAGGTTTTTGTAACACTTATCATATGTTTTAATTTGGAGAGGTTTATAGTTTTCAACAGATGCCAAAATGATGTCAAATAAACCTATTTTGTATGAAAAGTTGTATGTATTGAAATGTTAATATATCACGTCACAAAGTAGAAGCATCTTACATTACCCTATATCAGGGGTAGGCACCTATATTCAGCCGCAGGACGTTTTTTGTCAGAGCGGATGGTCAGGAACACAGTTATAATAATTTGTACACTGCAAATTGACCACAACTAAGGCCAAAAAGATATTGTATTTGCAAAATAACAATACATTTTATATCTTGATTACATTGAGTTGATCACATACGTCTCTTTTTTTTATTTGTGGGAATACTTGGGAACAGATTTCCTAAATTTAACTCATTTTTCTCTGAATTCCTGTTGATTTTACAGGCTTTTATGACAAAACAACAACAATTTAACAACAAAAACTTTGGGGGGACAAAAGTAATCCCCGCTGTTGCCGCCCCCTGCCCAATATAAATCCCTTTCCAACTTTCCTCATCTTTCGCCCCTCTTCCCAATCCCAACATTTTACACCACACATTTAAGAAAGATGTATTACATTCTTTTACAGAAATGTGCATCAAATATTGTACATTTTAAAGGTTAAAGGTGTGGTAGCACCTTGGAATTGTCTGCCTTTAAAATGATCAGGTCAATATCTCGTTTAACATTTTTCATAGACTAATAAGCAAGACAGTCGCTAGTCACATTTTCAAATACATTGTATTTCAAAAGAAACGTACTTATGCATCTTTCCCTTAAAGATGCCCAAGACAATGCTGAAGAAGAAAATCCAACATGCTTACGTAAGTGAAAAATCACAAAGGCTTTGTTTTAGCTCTAACAGAAAGCAGGCTATTTATTGCCATCGGACGCACACCCAACAATTACTACCAAGATCAATAAAGAGTCCAATTCTATGTGTTAAGCAGTAGTAGATGAGCTTGTTTGGAATATAATTAACTATCTGTGTTAACTTTGCAATATATTTCTGTCCTCCACCCTAGTGGCAAAAAGGTATAAGAGCCTTCACAAATATGAATACCAATATGAAGCAGAGTCCCTGAATGCCATGAATGGAGCTTCCAGCCTCAGGAACGGACCAAAGGGCTCTTGCAAGGTAAGCCCATCAATATTACAGTAACATAAAAGTTATGCTGTGTACATACTGGTGACTCATAAAAAAACTGAATGTCATTGTTTGCAATGAGAGAACGACAGCAATTTCTAGCAAATTTGAACGCAAGCTAGCATGTTATAATTACAAAGGGTAGCCCACAAGTTCTCATGCTGTCATGCTGTCCGGTCTCCTATATTTGCAGAATTAGTAAACATTGTGACCTCTTTGTCTCCACCTACAGGTTGAGATTGAAGTTCCTCAGTCTTGCAGCTACATCCTGCGTACCACAGGCTGTAGCTTGAGTGAGGTTGTCAATATGGACGCAGAGGGCAACCCTGTGTTCGGACCTGCACCTGGATCTGATGCCTTCGCTGCTGCCATGGAGAAGTAAGCCCCCAAGGCTGTCACACATGCCCTAACCCAACCCTTGTCCCCAATATTTGTTAAAAATTCCTTGTCCTCTCTTCTATTAAGCACATTGTAATTTGGAGTTAACAACTGGTAACCAACCTTTCACCTCTCTCTCCCTGCTCAGACATCCTCTGAAGGTTGTGGTTGAGGGAGTGTACGATGTGAAACTGTACCCTGAGGAGGATGAGTCCATGACCATCCTGAACATCAAGAGAGGTATCGTCTCTGCCCTTGCAGTGCCCCTGCTGGAAGAGGAGAACAACAAGAAAATGGTATGTTGATCTTCTCAGAAAACACCCTAATCATAACTACACACTTTGTATTACAGTGTAGTTTCAGTGATATGAGCAAGTCATTTCTTATTGAGTACTTTATTACTCTAATGGGTACTTTATTACTAACAGTGTGTACCTTATTAATCCATATTATTCAATACAATTGGAAACTACCTGGTAGACAATGGTACATATTGGTGCTTGTTTTAGTGAATCCAAGAAACAAAAATGTAATTATTGTGTAATAAAGAAATAATAAATGAAAGTACTGTTGGCACGCCGACGTGATGCACTACAAGGTACAAGACTAGCCAAGAAAATTATGTTCATGGCTCTGCAGAGAGCAATATGTCCCATTCAGTTTTTCAGAAAACATAAATCAGTATTTATATTTATTTAAATATGACAAGGATCATTGACTTTCCCCTCAGCCCACCATCCACGGCATGTGCAAGACCAACTACATAGTCAACGCCATGGAGGACATCGCTACTGACATCACTCTCAACAGGGACTTGTCCAAATGTGACCACTTCATCCCCCAGAGGGACCACACCAGCCCCCTGGCCCTCATCTCTGGCATGGTAAGACTGCAAGAAAGTAGAAGTTGCTGGTTAGATCATGAAATAAACCCAAAATAATTTATTAATCCTAATTCACTTTTTAACTCCTTTACAAAAACCCTTCAAAGTAATTATCTTTCTCCGCTCCAGTAGCTGAAATGACAACTAATATTACTCCTTATTCACTTTTGAACTTTACAAAAAACCGTAAACAATAATAATTTCTCCTCCTACAGCACTATCCTCTTGCTCAGCTGATCAGAAGCTCCCAGACCTGCAACTACAAGTTTGACAATGACAAGAAGCACATGATCTCTGGTGCCTGCACTGAGAAGCACATCCTGGTGCCTTTCTCTCACAAGTGTGTAAAACATTATGCCTGTAATGTTTTATGAAATACGTACCTGCAATGTTAAGAGATGTTGCATAAGTCTTTATCATCTCTTTGGCTTTCCACAGGGGAGAGTATGGAGTTACCAACGTTGGCAAGCAGTTCCTGACTCTGCTGGAGGTTTCCACATACAATGAGAGAGTTTTTGACCACAGTAAGTATCCCTTACATTGCATTCTAATTATGAAGATGACTGAAAAAGGATTTCACCCACTCAGTGTCAAAACTGACTTTATCTTCTTGCAGATGTGGCCAACCTCAAGGGTCTGCCAATGGAGGCTGCTGAGGACAAGAGCGTTGTTCAGGACAAGGATGCTCCTCTGGCCGTCCTGAGGGAACTGGCCACTCTGTCCAACGGTGAGAAGAGAGCCCACCTCTTCCAGCAGCTTGTGAGCATGGTCCGTGGAATGAAGGCTGAGACCCTGAGCCCTGCTATCCCCGAGGCCCTGAAGGTGTCCGGACCCTTGACCTACCAGGTTCTGGCCCAGTGCGGTACCCCAGAGTGCAGCAGTGCCATCATGCAGATCCTCAGGACCTTTGACAACTCTGCCTTTGAGGTTGATGCCGTCGTGTTCGCTATGGGACTGGTCCCCAACCCCTCTGCCCTCCTGGTCAACGACATGCTGGCTATGGCACGGTACAAGCAGAGCAAGCCTATCCTGTATGCCCTGAGCAATGTTGTCAAGAGGTAAACAGACATTTTAAAGCAACATATTTTCTAAATGGAACTAAGCAGATGCAGACAATGAAATTCTGACAATGTGTTCCTCTTCAGATTCTACAAGGCCGAGGGCAAAGTGACCCCTGAGATCGAGGCTGTGGCTGAGTTTGCTGTTGCCCAGCTGGGTGACTGCACCGGTGACAAGGAGCAGAACTTCCTGGCCCTGAGGGTGAGTGTTCCATCGCTCCCCATAGCTTTTTCAGGTTTACTCACACAGCAACAATTTGAATCAGAATAATTCATGTTTGCTTCCTTCTGCTCCACAGGTTATTGGTAACATGGCTGCAGCCATGGGAGCCGCCAGTCCTGCCCTGAAGTCTGCTGTGATCCAGTGTGTAAATGAGCCCGGCGCTTCCCTGGAAGTCCAACAGGCTGCCATTCAGGCATTCAGACAGACCCCTGTCCCTGAGGAGGTAACTCACTCTTTTCCTATTAGCTTTAAAAAATGTATATGGAAACCATCAACTCTTCGTTCACTGCAGAACTGTTATACACATTCTCCTGTTTACAGGGCAGAGAGGTGCTCATGCAGGTTCTTTTGAGTGGTGCTAGCCCCCTGCAGAAGCGTGTTGCTGCCTACCTGGTGCTGATGAAGGACCCCCAGCCTGCTGAACTGGCTCAGCTGGCCGCCGCTCTGCCCATCGAAGAAGACCAGCAGGCCAAGAGCTTTGTCATCTCCCACCTGACTAATATACTGGCATCCACAGCAGCCGAGACCCAGGAGTACGTGAGAGATATCATCTGCAGTATTTACTGCCTCAGCTAACAGAAATATTCTGTTCGGTTGTTCCCTCCTCATCATAGGTTTGACCATGTAATAAATTATTCCTTCCATTAAAGGCTGAGACAGAAGATTCTTGATGCCCTGCAGGGAAATGAGGTTGGAACTGTCATGGATCCCACCAAGTTCTCCCGCAACTACATGATTGGATCTGTGCAAGGAAATATGCTCTTCGAGGGCACCAGCTATCTGCCCAAGGAAGTCATGCTGGAGATGACCCTGAAGGCCTTTGGCTACAGTGTTGACATGGTGGAGGTAAAAAATACAATATAAATTGTTTCCCTAAGCCTCTTATTGGGATGATGTTTTTTTTTTTACAGAATATACACTTCTTTTTCTATCAGTCTCATGGTGAACATTCTCTTTACTTGTAAGGTTGGCATGGAAGGCAAAGGACTTGAGCCAACTGTTGAGGCTTTGTTCGGAGAGAACGGATTCTTCCCTGACACAGTTCTAAAGACCGTCTACTTCGTTTCTGACAAGATGCCCCTGCAGGTCAATGAGGTCATGAAGAGGATGATGCCCGCTCTGAAGAAAGACAGAATGAAGAGACAGGTATTCAAAACCGTTCTTTCTCTTTCCTTACTGAACATTTTAATTTGTGCGATTTTGATGCTAATTATTTCATTGTAGCATAAGCTAACTGCTTCTTTCCTCGTAAAAAAATATTCTGTAGGCTTCCCAGAACATCATGAGAGAAATCGGCCGCAACCTCAACAAACTGGTCAGGGATCTGAGGACTCAGGAGTCCCCTGAGGCTATGGTTTACCTGAGACTGCTGGGAAATGAACTTGGATACCTGAAGACCAATGAGATGGAGAAGATGGCCTACTCTGCTGGTCTGATGATTGACAACGTACTCAAGATGTTCCCCACAGATGTATGTACAAGATACATAAAAGTGAAACTATCAATTCACATAGACATTAATGATAGTTTTTGAGTCTATAGGTTAATTAATCTGACAAGAATGACATTTAATGATCAAAAATGTAAACTACCCTAACCCTGAAATCTACAGTTGAAGTCGGAAGTTTACATACACTTTGGTTGGAGACATTAAAACTCGTTTTTCAACCACTCCACAACTTTCTTGTTAACAAACTTTAGTTTTGGCAAGTCGGTTAGGACATCTACTTTGTGCATGACACAAGTAATTTTTCTAACAATTGTTTACAGACAGATTATTTAACTTATAATTCACTGTATCACAATTCCAGTGGGTCAGAAGTTTACATACACTAAGTTGACCGTGCCTTTAAACTGCTTGTAAAATTCCAGAAAATGATGTCATGGCTTTAGAAGCTTCTGATAGGCTAATTGACATCATTTGAGTCAATTGGAGGTGTACCTGTGGATGTATTTCAAGGCCTACCTTCAAACTCAGTGCGTCTTTGCTTGACATCATGGGAAAATCAAAAGAAATCATCCAAGACCTCATAAAAAAAAATTGTAGACCTCCGCAAGTCTGGTTCATCCTTGGGACCAATTTTCAAACGCCTGAAGGTACCACGTTCATCTGTACAAACAATAGTACGCAAGTATAAACACCATGGGACCATGCAGCCGTCACACTGCTAAGGAATGAGACGCGTTCTGTCTCCTAGAAATTTTTGGGGAATTTTTATTCGGATTAAATGTCAGGAATTGTGAAAATCCGAGTTTAAATGTATTTGGCTAAGGTGTATGTCAACTTCTGACTTCAACTGTACGTGTTCCACAGCTTATGAAGGGACTGATGACCAACACTGACAATGAAGTCTTCGCCCATTACATCTTCATGGATAACGAATTCTTCCTGCCAACTGCCACTGGTGTGCCACTGAAGATTGCCCTGTCTGGTACCTTCACCCCTGGCATCAAGGGAGGACTACACATTACACCCGACATGGTAAACTTCTATATTTATTTTCACTGATCTGTTTTCTATTTGTAGTAACCCTAATACATGTGAAGTCCGTCAGTCTTTTTGCATATCTATATAATATACTTTGACTGATCCCTTTCCCACAGAGCGAGGTCTCCTTCATGCCCTCCGCTGGAATTGAGTTTGTGGCCCGGGTTGGTTCCCACATTCCTGAGTACCTTCTCTCTGGCCTGGAGATGCACACCAGCCTATACCACGAGAGTGGGCTCAGCGCTAAGATCGCCATGGCCGACAACCAGGTCAAGCTGACCATCCCTGCTCCTCAGGGTCCTGCCAAGCTCATCAGCATCACGTAAGTGTCAGAGTGTCATTCAGATAATACTTGATGACCAATATTTATCAGAGCCTAAACATTTCCTTTCCACGACCCCTATTATAGCAACAAGCTGTTCGAAGTGACTTCTGCTGGAGTGAAACCCATCCCGTCTCTGGTAGAGGACAGAATTGATGTGTCTGAGTGCACTCCATTCTTAGCTGGTATGAAGTACTGCACCACCCTTCAGTACTCTGATGCTAGCTCCCATGACACAGCACCCTATTTCCCCTTTACCGGAGATAGCAAGTAAGTACTAGTTCGATGCAAATACATTTTAACATATGCTCCATTTATGTTTTCCTATTTTCAGGTAGAAATTGATCTCAGCCATAACTTTTGGAAATTAAACATTTTCTATAGGCTTGCTGTGGAGCTCCACCCCACTGGTGAGGTCACTGAATACACGGCCACCATCGGCTACGAAATCGTCAGGGAGGGAGAAGAAGGTCGTCAGAAAGTTGACACTGTAAAGATGGTCCTGAAGGCAGAAGGTATAGCTAGCTCTAAGTTACAAAAGCCCTCTTTTAGAGTAACACAGTCCTTCCATTTCTACCGTACAACCTTTTCCTTGGTGACTAACTTATTCAGTTTATCCTGGACACAGGTGCTGACCCCACTGAGGCCACAGCCACTGTGAAGTACAACAGGAGGAAGAATGTCATCACCACCGACATCCAGATCCCTGACTTTGACTTAGAGGCTGGAATCAGACTGGGCGTTGTGGATGGCAACACCAAGGGCAAAGGAATACACTCCATCTCCATTGACCTCATCAACAAGAACATCCCTCAGCTGTCCCTGGTTGGCCGCGCTAAGTAAGCTGACAATGCTACCCCACAAAGTACTTCCCTGTTTTGGTTTCTTCTGTTTTCCCTTTCTTCCAAATTCCAACTGACTCATGGTTTTCTATGCAGAATTGAGGCCATGAAGGATGCTATGCTGCAGGTGCAGCTGCTTGTCCCTTCAATCAAGGCTGATGCCACAGTTACAGCCAACGTGAAGCGTGGTGAGGAACTGGAACTTGAGCTTGAGAGTGACATCAAGCTCCCAGAGACCACCTCAGTGCAAAAGATCACCCTAAAATATGGTATGCAGGCTTTCAATATCGACCAACCTTTGTACGATGAATTGTTTTGCTTCTTGATCAACTTTAACTTTACATTTCTGAGAGCTTTGCCAGGCTTTAAATGTCAAGTAATCATGGGAAAGTTATTAAAATGTAATTTAATTTACAATGAATTACTCCTACTTTGTAGATGACGAGAAGATTGTGGCTGAGGTCAAGTCTGACATGAATTCTGAGATCCAGAACATCCTACCTCATGCCGAGGCAATCCAGAAGACAGTCAGTGATGTTCTTGATCAGCAGGTGGGCCAGACCGACATGAAGGTCCGTCACATCCTCACCAAGTCCGTGGAGGTAATACTTAAACAAAAATACTTTAATCGTCTGATCAATATTTTGTCCTCTCTAAACTTAATATATGACTATATATTTATATTACAGGCAACCAACAACTACCTGGAGAAATATGCTGCTGATATCCCATACCTGCAGAACCTGAGAGTCCCTGGGATGCCAGAGATGACTCTGCCTGAGAAACTGTTCCTGAATGCGTAAGTTACATCAATCAACTTCCATAAGAATAATTTTCTATCAATACATTAACTGATTTTTTTTGGATTCCATGATTAATTCATGATTAAATATAATTTTCTTAAACAGCGAGGCCACAGCTGCTTACCACTTCAACAATGAGCATATCTTCATCGCCATTCCCCTCCCTCTTGGTGGAAAATCATCTGAGGAGCTGAACTTCCCAGCTGCACTGACCACACCACACCTGGCTCTGCCCCAACTTGGCTTGGACATTGCATCCATGGCGATCCCCATCCCTGAGCTTTTCATCCCAGAGACCCTTGATGTGTTTGTGCCCCTCTTTGGAAAAGCTCAGCTGTCCACAAAGGTGAAGAGCAACTTCTACAACTTGGAGGGCTCAGTGTCTGCTGGCAAAGATGCCGTTGAGACACCAAGCTATTCTGCCAAGTTTGATGTGACAGGCAGCTGCTCAATGGAACTCCTGTGCATCAAGATTGAAGGTAGTGTACCACCTCCAGACATTTTCTAATGCCTTTGTATTTAATTGAGAATTACACCATCTGGAACATGTTTAGTTGTGCAATAATCAATAATTGTTCCTTCTGTGTTGTAAATAGGATCTGGATTGCTTGCCACCACTCCTGCTGATTCCATCAAGGCCCATGTGAAGACCTCCGTGAGCCACAAGCTCATTGATGCCAGCATTAGCATAAGGGAAGTTGGCACTGTTACAGACAACAAGATCAATGTGAAATCCAGCAGCAAAATCGAAGCAACAAGCCCCATGGGTCTGAATGTAAATCTAGAGCACACCGGCCAAGTTGGCTTCAATACTGAAGTGTCAATACTGACTCCAACACTGAAGATCTCTGGTGATAGCAACTTGGAGGGAACAGTCAAAGCAGGACCTGTCTATGGCACCACAATCACCACCCAGTCTTTTACCATCTTCCCATTCAGACCAGAGGCAGTGATTGAATCTTCCCTGATAATTGATTCAACAATTCTTAAGGCCCAGAACACCATTGCTGCATCCTTTGCCAATGGCGAGCTGTCTGTTGTATCTAACACGAATGCATTCGAAGACATCCTGACCCATGCTGCTGAACTTGTGTTCAAGGATAACATGCTGTCCCTGAAATGTGACACCAATGCCCTTGGCATGAATATCCACAACCAGGTTGATGGTTCTGTTGGCTCTGGAGCAGTCACAATCAAGATGGAGACCAACACTGAATACTCAACGAATCGCATATACTCTCTTCTCACTGCCTCCCTGGATGTCAATGGCCTGGCTGTAAACAGTGATGCCACTGTAAAGCTGCTTGAGAACAAAGCTGCACACAAAGCTACCCTGACAATGAACAAGGATGGCCTGGCCACAAGCGGAACAACCACCCTGCAGGGCCCGTTCACCATGGAGAACACCTTCAACGGTGGAATTGATTCCTCCAAGGCTACTCTGTCCATTGAGACCAAGAGTGCATTGAATGACATGAAGGTTGAGAATGCCAACGCACTGACCATCACTCTCTTCACCCTTGCCTTCACCTCAAAGGCTGAGGCCATTGTCAGCGAGAGCACTTCCTATACACATGACATCACCATTGACCTTCAGGACTACACTGCCTCTGTAAATGTGAACAATGACCTGAAACTGCTGGAAGCCAACCTAGTCAACAAGGCTCAGCTAAAGGCAGTGGTCTACAAAATTGACTTTACTGGAAGCCTAAAGGCAGCCTATGGTGAGGAAGAGCTCAAACACACCTATGAGATCAACTATGCAGACTTGACCGCTAATGCTAAGTGCAGCACTACTGGAAAGCTCCTTGGTGCTCACATGAGCCACAACACTGAGCTTGAAATTGTTGGCCTTGCTGCAAGGATTCAAAATGATGCCCGCTTCAACTCCCAGCCTTTCCGCTTCGACAACACCATCCGTGCCAGCATTATTCCTTTTGACTTCAATCTTGACGCCATCTTCAATGCTGATGGTGACCTGACCTTGTATGGCAAGCAGAGTGCTCAGCTCTATGGAAAGTTCCTTCTTAAAGCACAGCCCCTGGCTTTTGCCAGCTCTCATGAATGCAGAGCCTCCATAACTCAGCAGCTGGACAATGGCTTCTCCCTGGAGACCACACTGGACAACAAGATGGACACACTTTTGACTCCCCAGGAGCAGAAAGCCACACTCGGGGTGAAGTCCAAGGTGAACAACCATGCTCTCAATCAGGAAGTGAGTGCCTACAACAATGCTGAAAGGCTTGGACTGGAGCTGTCTGCAACCCTCCTCACCGGCCTCCTGAACACAGCTGCCAGTGAAGAGCAGGAATTCACAATTTCTGGTTTCCTGAAATATGATAAGAACACTGACAGTCACTTGATTAACCTGCCCTTCCTTGAAAGTTTGCCTGCAATCCTGGAAAACATCAAGATCACTATTGTGAGCATGGCAGAGAAACTGCAGAATTACATTAACAGTGAAGAGGTCAAGGCTAAGCTTGAGGCACTGCCCCAGCATGTGAGTGACTTTGTTACCAAACTGAATCTTGAAGGCAAGGCTGTCCAGCTCAAACAGGACCTGATTACCCTCACCCAGGTGTATGCCGTCTCTCTGGAAGACCTAGAGGCCTTTCTGGTGAACCTCAAGACAGCTTTTGAAAACCTGCTGATTGATCTGTCATCCCGCATTCAGGGAATTGTTGATGTTACCAAGGATATGATTGCGAGTGGCAGCCTATCTGAAACTGTCATCCAGAGGCTCAACCAGGAGCTGAATGCCATCAACAAGGAGTATGAATTAACTACAATTATCATAGCTGTCATTGATGCCATTGAAGAGCTGATCAAGCAGATAGACATGCAGAAACTGAAGGACAGCAGCATTGCACTCCTGCACGACATTGATGCACAGTTTGAAATCAAGGCTAAGCTTGAAAACGCAGTGAGTGAATTGAAGCAGTTCATTGAGAACTTTGACAGAACCCAATTTGTTGAGGATCTGAGGAACTGCATTACCTCCCTCAACTTGGAAGCTTATGTTGAGCAGCTGATAGATCAGTTTCAGCAAGATTGGCAAAGATTCAGCAAGGCTATTGAGCCTGTCAAGGAAGTGATTCAGGATTTCGACATCTTTGGTAAGTTGAATGCTTTCCATGCCAAGTTGACAGAACTGATTGTCAAATATGATGTTGACAAGAAGGTTGAAGCAGTCCTGGAGAAGGTTGTGGACCTCATTAAGCAGTTAAAAATTGGTGAAACAATTCAGGTCCTTGTTAACAAGCTGAAGGCCATCGATATCCCAGGGAAGGTAATGCAGATGCTGGAAGAAGCCATCAACTACTTGAAAGCTACTGAGATCAAACAGGTGATTGACCAGCTGAACAAGTATCTTGACTCTGTTATCCAGAAGCTGAAGTCATTTGATTACAATGCCTATGTGGATGAAGTCAACAAGATTATTGCTGAATACACCGCTCATGTAAACGAGCTGATCAAGGCACTTGAGATCCCACAGAAACTTCAGGCTTCAAGAGAGTTTGTCAACTTTGTTGTGTCATCTGCACTTAACTTCATTGAACATCTGAGGGAAATCAAGGTTGCAGACATGATCAAAACAGTGAAGGACATAGCTGACCATGCCATCCTTAATGACGTTAAGGCAATTTCTGACAGCCTGAAGCAGAGAATTACCAATATGGACCTCAGACATTATATCATCTCATTCCTGCAGCAGCTGAGCGAACACTACACCATGGTCACCACCATCATCAATGAGGTGTTCGGCAATGTGTTTGAGGTGATCCAGAAGTATGCTGGTGAACAACAAATTGTCAGTGAGGTCAAGCAGATCATTGAGGGAGTAATTACTGGACTGAAGACAGCTGAGCTGGACTTCCCTTCATTCACCATCCCTCTCACAGACCTGGCCATGCCCTCCATGAAGATCAGCCTGGAGAAGATTCAGGAGATTGAAATTCCAACACAGCTGGATATCCCTGAGTTCACTATCCTGGGTTTCCACACAGTGCCAGCCACCACCATTTCCTTTGATGATATCAAGCAGAAGGTCACAGAGCTCATCGACTTCATTGTCAACTTTGAGATCCAGATGCTTGATTTGGATGCTTTCTTTGGAGACCTGACCATGAGCTACCTGCCAACCCTACCTGACATTACTCTCCCAGAGATCACATTCCCAGAGTTCTCCTTCCCTGCCCTCCCTAAGGTGGCCACAGAAAAGCTCCTAGAGATTACAACTCTCCAGATCCCTGAGATCAAGCTCCCTGCCATTCCCAGTGAGATCAGTGTCCCTTGCTTTGGCAAGCTCTATGGTAAGATCAGTGTCATCACCCCAGTCTACAGCATCAGGAGCTCTGCTGAGCTCTGGAACAACACTGAAAATGAGATGACTCCTCAGTTCACTGCTTTCTTGGCCACCCAGGCCACATCACCCAGTATTGAGATCCTCAATTTCAACCTGAACTCCAGTGTTCGTGTTGCCATCCCCAAAATGAGACGCATGATTGTTGCAGAGACCTTTAAGTTCATTCACAATGCACTTGCAGTTGAACATCAGGCATCGGTGATCATCTACGGATTCTCATCCCAGGCCTCAGCTAAGACTACAGTCAAGGCAACCACTGCACACTACACGACTGACATTGTCAATAATGCCTTCTTTGCTATGGAGGGTGGAATATCTGCCTCTGTGGACACCACCTACAGCCACCAGATCAATATCCCAATCCTTCGCTTCACCAATGGAGCCTTTGTGACCCAAAAGGCTGTTGCCCGCCTGGAGGACACAACAATCACTCTGACCGTTGGAAATGATGGTGCTATGATGTTCAACTTTCACGAGGTCACACACAAGTGTGACCTTCACTTCGCCATCAGTCCCAGCACTGCTAAGCTGAAAATCTCCGCTGAAACTGACACTGTCCCTCTGAAGATGAAGCAGACCATAAACGCTGATGCAGTCATGTACAGTCACATCGCATTTGATGCCCGGTTTGAAGCAGAAGGCCCAGAGATCAAGAACAGCCTTCTGGTGGCATCTGGAAATGCTAACTATGGATATTTGAAAATTGAACTGAAGGCAAACCATGACACAGAGCTTGTTGGAGATCTCAGTGGAATCCTGTCCAACTCACTCAACATTGTGATAGATCCAATTGAGGTTGTCTTTGACTTCCAGAACAAGGGAAACACCAAGCTCCGCTTCAACGAGGCACTGGTGGCCAAGATTGATCTCCAGAACGACTACTTTGCCATCATCAAGCCTGAAACTCAACAGATCAACACTGTGGCTCTTGCCCGTTTCAACCAGTACAAATACTCCTACAACTTCACAGTTGACAACAACGAAAAGGAGGCTGGTATATTTGCTACTGTCAACAGTGAGGCTAATCTTGAATTCTTGACAACCCCTATCAGCATCCCTGAGATTAAGCTATCCTTCCTTAAAATGCGCATCCCAGCCATCAATGATCTGAACCTGTATGAGCATACTGGCTTGAAGAACATCTTGACCACCACAGAGCAGTCTCTTGATGTTGATTCCAAGATCCTGTACCAGAAGAGTCAGTTTCACTCTCTGGGCAACCTGATCGCCGAACTCTCCCTGAAGTCACCCATCTTCAATCTGAATGCCAATGCCGGACTTTACACTGAGGACGACCTTGTGTTCCGCCTGGGAGCTACCACAGCCTCCATTTTTGAGGCTCTTAAATCCAAGCTTGATGGCACCAGCAGCCTGACCACGAAAAGAGGACTTAAGCTGGCCACATCCCTGTCTCTGGAGAATCCCCACATTGAGGGAAACCATGACAGCACAATCAGCCTGAACACTGACAGACTGGAAGCTGCGGTGTCTGTGGCTACCATTGCAAAGATTACCCTGCCCATCTTCAACCTGGAAGCCAACCAGCAACTTGTTGCAGACACCAAGACCAAGCCAAATGCTGCCTCTACATTGAAGCTGAAAGGTGATTTCAACCTGCCCCTTATCAAAGCAATTGGCAAGGCAGAGGCTGACCACAGCCTGAAGCTAGAGGGAACCCTTGAGTACATCTCTGTGGAGTCATCCATCAAGGGCAACATTGATGGCACAATCCTGGAATACAATGCTGTTTTGGGAGCTCTGGACAATGAAGCTAACATCTACCTGAATGCTGATGGCCTACGCTCCACCTCAAAGATCATTGCCAATGCCAAACTCGGCAACGGTGAAACAACTATCCTGGAGATGGATGTGGACAAGAACCTGGCTGTTGAGGCATCTGTGAGCCGTGTGTATGCAGTGCTGAAATTTGTGAGCAACAACGAGGCCAATGTGCTTACCTTCAACACCAATGGAAAGCATATAGCCCAGGCTACTATTGACTTTTCACCATTAACATCACTGACTGCTGATGTTGAGATTGACATGTCTCAGCCAAGCAACGTGGGTGACATTTCCCTCTTTGAGAAGACTGCTGTCGAGATGACAGGTACCAAGCAGAAAATCTCTACCACTGCCAAGATTGACACTCCTGTGTACACCACAGATATGGCAGCTGAGTTGGAGGGTGACTCCCCTGTTTTCAAAGCCACACTCAAGTCATCTGCTACCTCTGCCATTGTTCTCCTGGATTATGACATGGATGGTAAATTTCTTTGAAATTGGCATTATTTTAAAGTAATAGATGAAAAACGAATCATATTGTCACTGATCTTTTACTGTAAATTGTTATTCAAATGATTTGTAACTCTAACTACTTTCAAAAGCTTCCATCAAAGCAAATGTTGATAATGAAGCCCTGGGCTTGACTGGCAAGATTATCCTGACCCATGCTGACCTGACCATGGACATTCAGAATGTGATTACCCACTCTATGAGGTAATACTTTCTTTTTAATTAACAGACCCCTTCTCAATGTATAATACCCATTGGGACATTATTTAGTCTCACAATGTTAATCATATTAACAGACATGTAGATTTGAAGATATTTCAATATCAGTTAACACAGTTGGTTTTATTTGATTTGTGAATACCAGGAAGAAACGCCAAGATGAGGGAAGGTAAATATTGTAAAAAGTATCTTAACTTCATTATCTCAATGTCTGAAATAAATCAAGGGCTGAGCTTTACTATTATAAATACCTTAACCACACAAGTATAAATTAAGATGATAACTGATTATGCTTATCATGTTTTTCTTCAACTTCTTAGTGTCTCCCGTCACACCCTGAATGTGGACATCACCAGCCCAACCTTCACTGATGTGAACTTCCGCTATGCTGCCCGCAGAGATGGAGTCAGTGCTTCCATCTCTACTCCATCCACTGGGTTATTGGGTCTTGAACTCCAGGGCAGGATCCCATCTCAGCTGAGCGCTAGACTCTACAGCCGTTATGCTGTGAGTGTCTTTCATATCTTAAAATATTTATTGTGCGCCTATTTACACGTCAGATACGTCACCCTATTGCTAAAGTATTTTGAAATTGTTATTTACTCTTATGTTTCTCCTATATCCAACAGTCTGCCCCAGAGGATGATGTTGACATCTTGGTCATCAGAGTTACTACCAAGGACGCCGGTAATCTAAAACTACAGGTTGCTGACAACAAGGAGGTCCTCCACGACATGTTCCTGGGCCTGAAGGAGAGACTCCCTGCCATCACATCCACCCTGAACAGCTTTGCAGACAAGTACGGGATCTTCATGCACCTCATCACTTCAGGCAAACACATTGAGGAAGCCTTCGATGCTGTCGGCCAGCATGTTTTCGTGCTGTCAATCTACTTCTGGGACACCGTCCAGTTCTTCCTGGATGGTGCCACTAAGTTCCTGAAGGAAACCCAGTTGAAGCTGCATGACTATGAGGAGATAACCACCCTGCCTGTGCTCCTCAAACAGCTGACCAGCGCCATTGCCTCCATTCTTGAGCAGGCCATCCAGATGATCATTGGAAACTTGGAGTCATGGAGATGAGCATGTCTGTGGTGAACCAGCTCAATCTCACCATCACTGGTCTTCTGCAGCAGGCTTCTGATGAGGCTTTCGTGAAAGTTAGTGGAAGGCTTGAGAACAACCTTCCCTTTCCCTTCCACCAGTGAGATACCCACAGACTAAACCCTGAGTGTATTAAACACTACCATCTGTTAAACACATATGCTCGCTTGGGAGGGAAAAAATTGACACTTAGCTCAATAAGTGTTTCAGCATGTATTTATAGCAGTCAAGTTAACATGTACAACTTGATAAAAATATGTTTTATTATTTTGTGTAAATGACTACTGATGAACCAACATGGAAATGCAATACTTTGTTGTGTTCCACTTCCCTTGTCTTTACTATTCAAGATGTAAAGAGAGAAGTGTATCAATAAAGTCTATTATAAACTGGGTGGTTCGAGCCCTGAATGCTGATTGGCTGACGAGTATGACAAAACATTTATTTGAACTGCTCTAATTACATTGGTAACCAGTTTATAATAGCAATAAGGCACTTCTGGGGTTTGTGGTATATGGCCAATATATCCAGGCACTCTGCGTTGCATCGTGTTTAAGAACAGCCCTTAGCCGTGGTATATTGGCCATATACCACACCCCCCCTTATTGCTTAATTATACCATACAGCATTAATAATTTTTAAGCATGGGGTAAAACATTACAAACCTCACTTTGTGGTATTTGTATATTTTAGGCTTTCAAGCATGTGTTTAAACGCAGATGTTGCTCATGATGTTTGATTGCATTGACACACATTAGCTATATGTGGTCACTGTTTGTTTGTGTATGCTCTGTTGAAGGTCTTGAAAGCTAATTAAATGAAATTTGTGCATTGATTCTGAGACTTTATTCCATTATTATGTACACTACCATTCAAAAGTTTGGTCACTTAGAAATGTCCTTGTTTTTGAAAGAAAAGCTACTTTTTTTGTCTAATATAAAATCAAATTGATCAGAAATACAGTGTACACATTGTTAATGTTGTAAATGACTATTGTAGCTGGAAACGGCAGATTTGTATGGAATATCTACAGTTGAACTCAAAAGTTTACATACACTTAGGTTGGAGTCATTAAAACTCATTTTTCAACAACTCCACAAATTTCTTGTTAACAAACTATAGTTTTGGTAAGTTGGTTTGCACTTTGCATGACAAGTAATTTTTTCGAACAATTGGTTTATAGACAGATTATTTCACTTATAATTCACTGTATCACAATTCCAGTGGATCAGAAGTTTACATACACTAAAGTGACTGTGCCTTTAAACAGCTTGGAAAAATCCAGAAAATTATGTCATGGCATTAGAAGCTTCAGATAGGCTAATTGACATAATTTGAGTCAATTGTAGGGGTACCTGTGAATCTATTACAAGGCACACCTTCAAACTCAGTGCCTCTTTGCTTGACATCATGGGAAAATCAAAAGAAATCAGCCAAGCCCTCAGAAAAATGGTAGACCTCCACAAGTCTGGTTCCTCCTTGGGAGCAATTTTCAAACGCTTGAAGGTACCATGTTCATCTGTACAAACAATAGTACGCAAGTATAAACACCATGGGACCACGCAGCCGTCATACCGCTCAGGAAGGAGACCCGTTCTGTCTCCTAGAGATAAACGTACTTTGGTGCGAAAAGTGCAAATCAATCCCAGAACAACAGCAAAGGACCTTGTGAAGATGCTGGAGGAAACAGGTACAAACGTATCTAAATCCACAGTAAAACGAGTCCTATATCAAGATAACCTGAAAGGCCGCTCAGCAAGGAAGAAGCCACTGCTCCAAAACCGCCATCAAAAAGCCAGACTATGGTTTGCAACTGCACATGGGGACAAAGATTGTACTTTTTGGAGAAATGTCCTCTGGTCTGATGAAACAAAAATAGAACTGTTTGGCCATAATGACCTTCGTTATGTTTGGAGGAAATAGGGTGAGGCTTGCAAGCCAAAGAACACCATCCCAACCATGAAGCACGGGGGTGGCAGCATCATGTTCTGGTGGTGCTTTGCTGCAGGAGGGACTGGTGCACTTCACAAAATAGATGGCATCATGAGGTAGGAAAATTATGTGCATATATCGAAGCAACATCTCAAGACATCAGTCAGGAAGTTAAAGCTTGGTCTTCCAAATGGACAATGACCCCAAGCATACTGCCAAAGTTGTGGCAGGATGGCTTAAGGACAACAAAGTCAAGGTATTGGAGTGGCCATCACAAAGGCCTGACCACAACCCTACATAAGATTTGTGGCAGAACTGAAAAACCGTGTGCGAGCAAGGATGCCTACAAACCTGACTCAGTTACAAAAGCTCTGTCAAGAGGAATGGGCCAAAATTTAACCAACTTATTGTGGGAAGCTTGTGGAAGGCTACCCAAAATATTTGACCCAAGTTAAACAATTTAAAGGCAATGCTACCAAATACTAATTGAGTGTATGTGAACTTCCGATCCAATGGAATGTGATGAAATAAATAATAGCTGAATAAATCATTCTCTCTACTTTTATTCTGACATTTCACATACTTAAAATAAAGTGGTGATCCTAACTGACCTATGAAAGGAATTCTTTACTTGGATTAAATGTTAGGAATTGTGAAACACTGAGTATAAATGTATTTGGTTAAGGTGTATGTAAACTTCTGACTTCAACTGTACATTTTATAAGAGATGTATTTCTGCATAGAGCATGGCCATGTGAAACCCAACATAATTCCACTGCTCATAAAATTAGATAATAGTAGAAAATCATGACATCATCCAGCACATTATATGAATAACTTTCGAAACACACCTTAAAAGGTCCTTGGACCTATGGTCAAGTACAGTATGTTGCAAAAACATGTTTGTTGGATCAAGAAACATAGAAATTGAGTTTACTGTGTTAAACAACACTGTCACTGTCATTTATACATAAAATACCAATACCCTAGAAGGGTTTAAATAGAGGAGATAATACATTATTTTAAAAGTCCCAAAATGGATGTACAAATCCCAGATAAAAAAAATTCCATTCCTTCTGGGAATCACTACAGCAGAGCTCTTTACGAAAACATGGAATGATAAACATGGACTTAAGGACACGTCCAAGGTATAAAATTGTCTGACAAAGTAGATATTGAGGTGTACATACGCAAAGCTGTATGTAAAATATTTTTGACTACCAACTCCATAGCTGCAGAAATCAACCCCTCCTTCCAATATGTGTTGTTGCAGTAACTACATTTCAAGCATAATCTGTTCACTGTGTAACGCCTGGTCCCGCTCCTACTCTCTGGTGCTCGAGTGTGCCAGACGGCCCATCATTACGCACACCGGTCACCATCATTACGTGCAATATTGGACTCATCTGGACTCCATTATTTTGTTGATTGCCCCTATATATCTGTCTGCTCCTCAGTTTGTTCCCCGGGTCAGCGTTGATGTCATTATTTTTCCCCTGCCCAGACACTGTCCGTGTTCTGTTTAATGTCTGTTGTTTATTAAATGTTCACTCCCTGTACTTGCTTCTCGTCTCCCATCGTCTGTCCTTACACAATGGTAATTTCAAATAAATATACAGTATTATACCCATTGACCTTACTAAAAAATAAAGCCTTATTAGCTTACTACACCAGTCTTACCCTATCATAATCCAAAAATAAGTTACATTTTAGTAATTTAGCAGACACTCTTATCCAGAACAACTTAACAGTAGTGAGTCCAAACATTTCCTTACTAGTCCCCACCATAGGAATGCGAACCCACAACGCTGGCGTTGCAGGTCCCATGCTCTACCAACTGAGCCATACCAAGTTTGTAAAACTCCATTGTTCAGTGTTTTTGTAAGGTGAGTCTTTGTTTTGAACATAATTTGAAAATAAAATGTTTACAATCTCTTGGACTATCAGTCCTTCCATCGAAAGCTCTGTCTATACATTTGAGAGTGGTCAAATTTTGCCAGACCCATCTCTCAGCTTTATACTAAACAAAGTGGAGGGTGCTGGTGGGCTGAAACACAGATTCATGTTTTTATTTTTTATATTTTTTTATAATTATCTATTACAAAAAAACACAAGGAAGGGGTAACATAAAAGTATTAGAACATGAAGGACAAACAATACAGCATCAAGACACTATCAAACATGTATCAGTCTTTCCGCAACAGAGCCATCCTGTGAGGGTGCGTGTGCATGATAGTGATATAAAATATATGTCATAGTTTCCTTTTTCATGATCACAATCTTGTGAAACCCGAACCCTCCAAGATCCCCCCACAGTTCCCCAATAGCTGTCCCTCAACCATTCGAGACCCCTCCCACAGTCCCCCTCCCCCGGAAGAAAAAAAATAAAAATACAATGAATTCCATTCCCCACCCCCAAGAACCCCCCAATGCACCAACAACCAAGAGAATGAACTAAAGAGAAAAAAGTAAAAGACGGAAGAAAACAGCAAACAACAATACAAAATAAATGTAAAACAAAGGACATCAAGGAGAACTAAAACTATAACAGTAATGCCAACTGTATATGTGTGTGTGTGTGCATGTCTGGCACTATTACACGTATGTGTGTGTTCTTATATGTGTTTATTTGAATGAGAGTGTGTGTATATGCATGTGTACAAACACCTGCACGGCATTAGCCTCAGGCAAACCGGCATTAATTGTAAAAACACTGCCACTTAGTGTCATTCAAATGTACTTTTATTATGTTTTATTGAGACTTTTCCCCCCTTTATCTTTGGACCATCATTCTCTCTCACACACAGCAACTCCACTCCCACTTGTCTCCAATTCCACATACCAACCCTCAGCTTCCCTCAGCCCATCCCATCTATCTCTGCTGGCCACCCACTTCGTATTTCTACGCAACACATATCTTTCAACTATGCTATGATTGTAACGCCCTGGCCATAGAGAGGGGTTTTTTGTTCTTTATTTTGGTTAGGGCAGGGTGTTACATTGGGTGGGCGTTCTATGTTCCTTTCTCTATGTTTTTGTATTTCTTTGTTTTGGGCCGTGTGTGTGTGTGGTGTGTGTGTGGTGTGTGTGTGTGTGTGTGTGTGTGTGTGTGTGTGTGTGTGTGTGTGTGTGTGTGTGTGTGTGTGTGTGTGTGTGTGTGTGGCTCCCAATCAGGCACAGCTGAAGCTGGTTGTTGCTGATTGGGAGTCACACATAAGGAGCATGTTTTGCCTTTGGGTTTTGTGGGTAATTGTTTTCTGTTTAGTGTGTTCCTAACAGAACTGTTGCTAGTCGTTTTTTTTGTTTCTTTTGTATAGTGTTTGTTGATCATTAAAACCTTTTATGATGAACACTAACTCCGCTGCACTTTGGTCTTCTTTCGACGACAATGACGTTACAATGATGTTTAACGTACAATTTCAATTTATCTAATTGAATAGAATCTACAGATTGCGTGTGGAAGATAAATACTTTTACTAAGTGTATTAGTATATTAGTAATTGACTGACCCAGTCTCTCCAAATCTCCTAACAGTACTATTTCTAGGGTCAATTTTAGATCAATGCTATGCATTTTCAGCCATTCCTGAACCTGAGACCAGAAACAGGCTACCTGAGGGCAAAACCAAAATAAATGGTCTATTGATTCTGTATCCTCACAACAAAATCTGCAGAGTTTCGATGATTTTATGCCCTAAATATTCAACGTTTTGTTGGTGGCAAGAATTCTATATAATTTTAGCTGAAAAGCACAAAGTCTTGAATCTTACGTTGTTTTACATCAAAAATCTCTTCCCAACTATTTTGCAATCTGTATGGCACAGTTGTGAACATCCTGGTCCTCAAATGAAACTGGTATACTTTCCTATTTATGCTATTTTTATTTCTCTGCCAGTTTTGATCCTTTATATTGGGCAGACAGACCAGTTCCCTACCTCCTCCCGTTGCCACCCGCCTCCTCCATTTTTTGGGGTAATGCTGTAATCAATTGGTTGTACTCTTGGATTGAGCAGACCTTCCCATACAATTCTGATAACTCCATGAAGGACATAACTCTACCATTACAATTTACAATATCATTTAATATCAAAATACCCTTTAAAACATCTTTCCCATAAATACAGGTATTTTATCAACCAGCACATTTGAGTTCAGCCATAATATTTGTTGTAATATTTGTTCTATCTTTCAGGGGGATGAAATTGAAATTGTAGCCAGCTCTGCAATGCTTGTTTGAAAAAGACAGATACTTTGAAAAAGTATCATTTTCAATTAATCGAAAATGAGACATGGCAATCTGCACAAAGGCAAAAAGGCAATTTTTAAACAATGAATGAGCTTTTCTTATTAATCTACTTGAGAACCATTTAGGGTTCAAATAAAACTTTTATATGAGTGAAGCTTTTAGATAGAGGTTTAGTGCTTTTATATTTAATAATCTCAATCCACCCAATTCATATTCATTATATAGATAGGCTCATTTTATTTTGTCTGGTTTAGCGTCCCAGATAAAGCAAAATATTTTTTGCTCATATGATTTGAAAAACGAATCATCAGGTGTAGGCAGCGCCATAAGTAAGTGAGTGTCACGTCCTGACCAGTAGAAGGGGTTATTTGTTATTGTAGTTTGGTCAGGACGTGACAGGGGGTATTTGTTTTATGTGGTTCGGGGTGGTTGTGTGTTTGATTTAGTATTCCGGGGTTTTGGGCACTGTTCTATGTTAATGTTTAGTCTAGTTCTTTGTATTTCTATGTTTAGTTTATTGGGGGTTGAACCCTCAATTGGAGGCAGGTGTTTTCTCCTTGCCTCTGATTGAGGGTTCTATAAATAGGTATGTGTTTGTTTTAGTATTTGTGGGAGATTGTGCTGTGTATAGCTCTGTGCCTTATGGGCTTGGTATTTGTTATTATGTATTTTGGTTTACCGTCTTTGTCCGTTGAAATAAAAGAAGATGAGTGCACATTTCCCTGCTGCGTCTTGGTCCGCTTTACCCTACGACAACCGTGACAGAATCTCCCACCAACCAAGGACCAAGCAGGAGCAATGGAGGAGCAGGAGCAATGGAAAAATTATATGGACAATAATGGAAATTGGACCAGTCGGGGTAAAATTAGAGGTGAGCGACGCAGACTATTAAAGAGTTGATGGGAAAATTGGAGATGGAAACTATTTTTTTTACATTTTAGTCATTTATGAGAGAGCTACTGTGTTGGTGTATTAGGCACGACATTCGCTCTACAGAGCGTGTCCGTAAATTGATGTCACCTGAGTCAGCTCTACATGCGTGTCCTGAGGTGCGTGCTAGCCGGCTGGTGAAGACAGTACCAGCACCACGCACTAGGCTTCCAGTGCATCAGCCCAGTACAGTACGTCCTGTTCCTGCTCCCCGCACTAGCCCTGAGGTGCATGTCCCCAGTCTGGTACCTCCACTACCAGCCCCACGCATCAGGCTTCCAGTGCGTCAGCCCAGTCCTGAGCTTCCGGCGACAGTGCCTCGTCCAGAACTTCCGGCGACAGTGCCTCGTCCAGAACTTCCGGAACCAGGAGAGTCTGCCCTACGGTCCGGCGCTCCCAGAGTCTGCCCTACGGTCCGGAACCGAGTGAGTCTGCCTACAGTCCGGAGCTCCCAGAGACGTTCTACAGCCCTGAGCATTCAGCAGGGGTGGACAGGTTGGGTGGGGGAAGTAGACCTGAGCCTGAGCCACCTCTAGTTAGGTTGGTTGGGGAGGGGGGGGTGTAGCACAGGAGCCGTCGTTGACGGCAGCCACCCTCCCTTTAGTTTAGGGGATTTATTTTTGTTTTGGGGTTATTTTGTTTATTTGTGTGAGGTGGGGTCTGCACCTGTGGGGGGGGGGGGGGGGGGGTACTGTCACGTCTTGACCAGTAGAAGGGGTTATTTGTTATTGTAGTTTGGTCAGGACGTGGCAGGGGGTATTTGTTTTGTGGTTCGGGGTGGTTGTGTGTTTAGTGATGTGTTTGATTTATTATTCTGGGGTTTTGGGCACTGTTCTGTTAATGTATTTCTATGTTTAGTCTAGTTCTTTGTATTTCTATGTTTAGTTTATTGGGGGTTGAACCCTCAATTGGAGGCAGGTGTTTTCTCCTTGCCTCTGATTGAGGGTTCTATAAATAGGTATGTTTGTTTTAGTATTTGTGGGAGATTGTGTTGTGTATAGCTCTGTGCCTTACCGGCCTGTTATTTGTCGTAGTGTTTTTTTGGTGCATGTGTTTTATTTTGGTTTACCTTCTTTGTCCGTTGAAATAAAAGATGAGTGCACATTTCCCCGCTGCGTCTTGGTCCGCTTTACCCTACAACAACCGTGACAGTGAGTAAACTGAGATGTGACTAAGCAGTTAATCAGGGAAATTTTTCCATAAATAGACAGGTATTTACCTCTCCATGGTTGCAGGATCTTGTCTATTTTTACAAGTTTTCTATTGAAATTCATTGTGGAGAGCTTATTTATATATTTTGTGATATGAATACAGAGTATGTCTACTTCACCATCAGGCCATTTTATAGGTAAGCTGCAAGGTAATGTAAAAGTTTCATTTTTTAAGGATCCAATACGTAATATTGTACACTTATCATAATTAGGTTTTAGTCCAGAGAATGCAGAAAAGTTCTAGATCTTTAACTTCTCTAGGGTATGTGGGACGATAGCGTCCACCTCGCCAACAGCCAGTGAAATAGCAGAGCGCCAAATTCAAAACAACAACAATCTCATAATTCAAATTTCTCACACATACAAGTATTATACATCATTTTAAAGATAATCTTCTCATTAATCCAACCACACTGTCCGATTTCAAAAAGGCTTTACGGCGAAAGCATAGCATTAGATTATGTTAGGACAGCACCTAGACAAGAGAAACCACACAGCCATTTTCCAAGCAAGGAGAGGCGTCACAAAAACCAGAAATACAGCTAAAATTAATCACTAACCTTTGCTCTTTATCAGATGGCACTCATTGGAATACATGTTAGATAATACATGTATATTTTACTCGATAAAGTTCATATTTATATAAAAAAAAAAAAACATTTTACATTGGCGTAATGTTCAGAAATGTTTTGCCTCCCGACACTTCCAGTGAATGAGCACATCAATTTACAGAAATACTCAAAAGTTGATAAAATATTCAACTGTTATTCAAAGAATTATAGATACACTTCTCCTTAATGCAACCGCTGTGTCATATATCAAAAAAGCTTTACAGCGACAGCACACTTTGCAATAATCTGAGTACGGCGCTCAGTCACAAAACCAAACCCGCCATTTTGTGGAGTCAACAAAACTCAGAAATAGCATTATAAATATTCACTTACCTTTGATCTTCATCGGAATGCACTCCCAGGAATCCCAGTTCCACAAATGTTCATTTGTTTCGATAAAGTCCATCCTTTATGCCCAAATACCTCCTTTTTGTTTGCGCGTTCAGTCGAGTAATCCAAATCCACTGTGCTCGTGCAGTAAATTCAGACAAAGTCAAAGTCATATTACAGTTCGTAGAAACATGTCATTTTCTCAGTCATCTGATTCCAAGACCTCTTATTCTCTCCCCATTCACAGTCGACGCATGAAACAACATTCTAAAGACTGACATCTAGTGGAAGCCTTAGGAAGTGCAAAATGACCCCACAGACACTATATTGGATAGGGAATCACTTGAAAAACTACAAACCTCAGATTTCCACACTTCCTGTTTGGATTTTTTCTCAGGTTTTTGCCTGCCATATGAGTTCTGTTATACTCACAGACATCATTCAAACAGTTTTAGAAACTTCAGTGTTTTCTATCCAAATATACTAATATGCATATCTTAGCTTCTGGGGCTGAGTAGCAGGCAGTTTACTCTGGGCACCTTCTTCATCCGGACGTCAAAATACTGCCCCCTACCCAAGAGAGGTTAATGAGACATTGCAGAGCTTGCGGATTTAACATAGAGCTTGAGTCATCGGCATACATGGACACCTTTTGTTTTTAAGCCTTGGTTCCAGATTCATGTTGCTTCCACATACAGGCGACAAAAACTGTCAGACCACTGTGGACTCTACGGCCGGGTTGTGGCGAGAACCAACATAGTGCTACAAAGTGAATGGAAACCAATGGGATGCTAACGTTAGCTAACATGACAAACTATGTCACTAAAACATTGTATTGCTATGATTATTTGTTCATGGACTCCTTTGGAGGTAAGAAAGTTAAGTGCTCGATTCAATCAGATCCGCTTAGCCAACATCCGTATGTGTCACGTTGGTATAAATTATTCAGGAGACAGGTGCAGGAATGCGTGATAGGGTTTTTTATTAAGCCCCAAATTACCCTGTGTAAAGGCATGGGGACGAAGACCAAACAAACACGTAACAAAAACACAGGGTTGAAACCCAAACAAAAGAGCGAGGAGTACCTCGAATAAATAACACTAGCGCACAATGATTAACACACGGGACGAGACCCGTAATCATCTGCGCAATCCAATCCAGGGCACGAAAGCCCAAAACACACAGCACAGGTACTCACACGCACCAACGGACATAGTTACAATAATCGACAGCCCAATGGAAACCAAAGGGCACACTCATACAAGTACTAATCAGTGGGAACAGATGTCTGTGTAATGAAAGTTCCGGAGGGATCTGTGACAGTATAGCGTTTGTTTTGGCAGTGTTGGAGGTGGAACTGCATTAGAACTGTCAAATCCACAAGCTGCTTCTGGCACTATACCTCTAGCGGATATTGCCATTGGCTGCATGGAGTCACATTAACAGAAATCCCATGCAGCCTTGTTTACAAGTTGGAACACTGGAATGTGAGATGTAATATGCATCTCCATTACGCTAATAGAAATCCTCATTATTTTGTTGAATGATTTTTGAGCATGATTATTTCTTGATAGCCTACACTTTCTTGTCTAAACTTCTACTGCGAGTGGGTGTGTATGGCTTAGTGACAATGATCACAAGAGCAGTTGCTCACCGATTTGAAGACTCCAACGCAGTTCCAATTCCGACACCGCCAAAACATCCACTCCCCGGTTAACGCTTGATCTAACTGAATCTAGGCTGACGACATTGTTAAAATCTCTTGAAACAATCCCTTTAACAGTCCCAATATTGTTCCATCGTTTATTATAGCCTCATATCCATACAGTGCCTTCAAAAAGTATTCACACCCCTTGACTTTTTCAAAAATGTGTTGTGTTACTGCCTGAATTTAAAATGGACTAAATTGAGTTTTTGTCAATGGCTCTGAAAGATTCCAAAAAAGTGGCCAATTATTTCAGATCCGGTACCATCATTGGTCCGTGGGTGTGAAAGATTCAGCAGGCTACAGGCTAAAAGATTACTGAAGCTCTGTTGGAATAACTTTTATAGATAACTTTGACACCTTCTGGAAACAGAAGATGCTCTACAGGAATGACGGAGTCCAGCCAAATCATCTTGGCTCCTGGACTCTTTCACAGCTGGGTTGAGACAATGACTTATCAATGACCCAAGCCCAGCTCAGATAATCCCTACCATTTACATTTTACATTTTACATTTTAGTCATTTAGCAGACGCTCTTATCCAGAGCAACTTACAAATTGGTGCATTCACCTTATAATATCCAGTGGAACAACCACTTTACAATAGTGCATCTAAATCTTTTAAGGGGGGGGATTAGAAGGATTACTTTATCCTATCCCAGGTATTCCTTAAAGAGGTGGGGTTTCAGGTGTCTCCGGAAGGTGGTGATTGACTCCGCTGTCCTGGCGTCGTGAGGGAGCTTGTTCCACCATTGGGGTGCCAGAGCAGCGAACAGTTTTGACTGGGCTGAGCGGGAACTGTGCTTCCTCAGAGGTAGGGAGGCGAGCAGGCCAGAGGTGGATGAACGGAGTGCCCTTGTTTGGGTGTAGGGCCTGATCAGAGCCTGAAGGTACGGAGGTGCCGTTCCCCTCACAGCTCCGTAGGCAAGCACCATGGTCTTGTAGCGGATGCGAGCTTCGACTGGAAGCCAGTGGAGAGAGCGGAGGAGCGGGGTGACGTGAGAGAACTTGGGAAGGTTGAACACCAGACGGGCTGCGGCGTTCTGGATGAGTTGTAGGGGTTTAATGGCACAGGCAGGGAGCCCAGCCAACAGCGAGTTGCAGTAATCCAGACGGGAGATGACAAGTGCCTGGATTAGGACCTGCGCCGCTTCCTGTGTGAGGCAGGGTCGTACTCTGCGAATGTTGTAGAGCATGAACCTACAGGATCGGGTCACCGCCTTGATGTTGGTGGAGAACGACAGGGTGTTGTCCAGGGTCACGCCAAGGCTCTTAGCACTCTGGGAGGAGGACACAAGGGAGTTGTCAACCGTGATGGCGAGATCATGGAACGGGCAGTCCTTCCCCGGGAGGAAGAGCAGCTCCGTCTTGCCGAGGTTCAGCTTGAGGTGGTGATCCGTCATCCACACTGATATGTCTGCCAGACATGCAGAGATGCGATTCGCCACCTGGTTGTCAGAAGGGGGAAAGGAGAAGATTAATTGTGTGTCATCTGCATAGCAATGATATGAGAGACCATGTGAGGATATGACAGAGCCAAGTGACTTGGTGTATAGCGAGAATAGGAGTGGGCCAAGAACAGAGCCCTGGGGGACACCAGTGGTGAGAGCACGTGGTGCGGAGACAGATTCTCGCCACGCCACCTGGTAGGAGCGACCTGTCAGGTAGGACGCAATCCAAGCGTGCGCGGTGCCGGAGATGCCCAGCTCGGAGAGGGTGGAGAGGAGGATCTGATGGTTCACGGTATCAAAGGCAGCAGATAGGTCTAGAAGGATGAGAGCAGAGGAGAGAGAGTTAGCTTTAGCAGTGCGGAGAGCCTCCGTGACACAGAGAAGAGCAGTCTCAGTTGAATGCCCAGTCTTGAAACCTGACTGATTAGGATCAAGAAGGTCATTCTGAGAGAGATAGCAAGAGAGCTGGCCAAGCACGGCGCGTTCAAGAGTTTTGGAGAGAAAGGAAAGAAGGGATACTGGCCTGTAGTTGTTGACATCGGAGGGATCGAGTGTAGGTGTTTTCAGAAGGGGTGCAACTCTCGCTCTCTTGAAGACGGAAGGGACGTAGCCAGCGGTCAAGGATGCGTTGATGAGCGAGGTGAGGTAGGGGAGAAGGTCTCCGGAAATTGTCTGGAGAAGAGAGGAGGGGATAGGGTCAAGTGGGCAGGTTGTTGGGCGGCCGGCCGTCACAAGACGCGAGAGTTCATCTGGAGAGAGAGGGGAGAAAGAGGTCAAAGCACAGGGTAGGGCAGTGTGAGCAGGACCAGCAGTGTCGTTTGACTTAGCAAACGAGGATCGGATGTCGTCAACCTTCTTTTCAAAATGGTTGACGAAGTCATCCGCAGAGAGGGAGGAGGGGGGGGGGAGGGGGAGGAGGATTAAGGAGGGAGGAGAAGGTAGCAAAGAGCTTCCTAGGGTTAGAGGCAGATGCTTGGAGTTTAGAGTGGTAGAAAGTGGCTTTAGCAGCAGAGACAGAAGAGGAAAATGTAGAGACGAGGGAGTGAAAGGATGCCAGGTCCGCAGGGAGGCGAGTTGCTGAATTGTAATAATGCTGCAGCAAATTTACATTATCACAGGGGCGTTGGCAGTCACAATGTAAGCAACCTAATTTATGTCCGACTAACTTCCCGGAATACCTCTATCGATCCTACAGCTATTGTATACAGTAATCATGTACTTCTGAATCAGAGTTATACATTTTTTTTCATATTTTTACATTTTAGTCATTTAGCAGACGCTTCTATCCAGAGCGACTTACAGTAGTGAATGCATACATTTCATTTCATGCATTTTTTTGTACTGGCCCCCCGTGGGAATCAAACCCACAACCCTGGCTTGCACACACCATGCTGGCGTTGCAAACACCATGCTCTACCAACTGAGCCACAGGGAAGGCCTGTGGCTCAGGCACTGAGGCAGTGTGCCCTAGTAGGAAGTCCACTGTGTGCAGCTCATCCTGCACTATCAGCTCAAACATAAATAACATTGTCATGTCTCCTTCTGATAAGCTTCCCAGTAAAGCAATAAAAACAATCAAGCATCCCAGAAAAGTGCTAAAAATTGCTTACATAGCCTTAGAAACAAGGTTCATGAAATCAATAACTTGCTAGTAACAGATGACATTCATATTCTGACTGTCTCTGAAACTCACTTAGATAATACCCTTGATGACACAGTGGTAGCAATACATGGCTATAACATCAACAGAAAATACAGAAATGTCAATGGTTAAGGTGTTGCAGCCTATATACAGAGCAACATTCCTGTAAAGCTTAGCGAGGATCTCATGCTAAATACTGTTGAAGTAATATGGCTAAGGGTGCACCTGCCTCACCTATAGCCCATTCTTGTGGGAAGCTGTTATAGACCACCAAGTGCTAACAGTCAGTATCTGGATAATATGTGTGAAATGCTTGATAATGTATGTGATATCAACAGAGGTATATTTTCTGGATGACCTTAATATTGACTGGCTTTCCACAAGCTGCCCACTCAAGAAAAAGCTTCAAACTCTAACCAGTGCCTGCAACCTGGTTCAGGTTATCAGGCAACCTA
Source organism: Salmo salar (assembly GCF_965601325.2). Taxonomy (NCBI): domain Eukaryota; kingdom Metazoa; phylum Chordata; class Actinopteri; order Salmoniformes; family Salmonidae; genus Salmo; species Salmo salar. The sequence goes on from NC_138305.1 coordinate 32,567,763, forward strand.
CCAGGGTATTTACAAACAACACAGGAATTAAATCATCAACATGTATTGATCACATCTTTACTAATGCTGCAGAAATCTGCTTTAAAGCAGTATCCAAATCCATCAGATGTAGTGATCACAATATAGTAGCCATATGTATCTAGGAAAACCAAGGTTCCAAAGGCTGGGCCTAATATAGTGTATAAGAGGTCATACAAGAAGTTTTGTAGCGATTCTTACATCGACGATCTAAAGAATATTTGCTGGTCTGCGGTGTGTAATGAGGAGCAACCAGACGCTGCACTTGACACATATATAAAATTGCTTATACCAGTTACTAATAAGCATGCCACTATTACGAAAATGACTGTAAAAACTGTTAAATGCCGTGGATTGATGAGGAATTGAAAAATGTTATGGTTGAGAGGCAAAAGTATAAACTGCCTTAATTTTGCTGGACCCCAGGAAGAGTAGCTGCTGCTTTGGCAGCAGCTAATGGGGATCCATAATAAATACAAATACAAATACAAAAGGAAGGGCAAATAAGTCTTGCTGCATGACCAATTGGCAAACGCACTGGAAATTGAGAAATCATGTGACTAAACTGAATAAAACGAAGAAACTATACTATGAAACAAAGATGAATGATATAAAATAATGATAGTAAAACGCTTTGGAGCATGTTAAATGAAATTTTGGGCAAAAAGGCAAACTCAGCTCCATTTTTCATTGAATCAGATGGCTCATTCATCACAAAACCCATGGATATTGCTACCTACTTTAATTATTTTTTTATTGGCAAGATTAGCAAACTTAGGCATGACATGCCAGCAACAAATGCCAACACTACACATCCAAGTACAGTATAACTGACCAAATTATGAAAGACAAGCGTTGTAATTTTGATTTCTGAAAAGTTAGTGTGGAAGAGGTGGAAAAACTATTGTTGTCTATCAAGAAGGAAAAGCCACCTGGGTGTAATAACCTGGATGGAAAAATACTGAGGATAATAGCGGACGATATTGCCACTCCTATTTGCCATATCTTCAAGCCTACAAGAAAGTGTGTGCCCTGAGACCTGGAGGGAAGCAAAAGTCATTGCGCAACCCAAGAATAGTACTCAAACACACACACAGCCAACATTGAGTGACACAGTGTGGGGCTTACAGACACACAGAGCCTGCAATAGTTTCCGGCGTTCGAACCATCAAAGAATCGTTAGACCTAGAGCTCTGAAACTTTAGAAACCTGTTCTAGAGCTTAAGCCGGTAGTGCACCGTGAATTATATGGCTCTAGAAGGTTCTCAGGCCGAGAAACAGCCTTGTCCATTTGACATATTGCGGCCTCTGGGTCACACAGAGACACTCTGTTTACAATGGGCTCATCGGGTGGAGGTTGGGGTGGATAAGCCACAGAGTTATTCTAGCTGCGCTCGCCGGTTCATGTAGTTTGACACAACCGAGTATCTCCCTTAGGGTAACATGGGTTTACAGGTTATGCTCTAACTCTGCTTCTGTGCAGGCAGTTTTCAAAATGATTTTTGCCACGTGTTCAGGGTCACCTGTACCTCTACAGATATCAACATGAAAAGATTGAATGGTCTCCTTCATATCCTGAAGGGAAAGTATGAACTTTACCATCAAATAGGGCTGAAATCTACAAATGGGCAGGCTGAAATCATCACAGAAAGGGAAAAATATGGCATCACCATAGTCTCTAGGCCGTGCCGAGTTCAACGAGATGCCCCACTTAACCGTAGCTTGCTCGGTCTGACGCAGCAACCGTGCAAAAAAGTAGGCCCAAAATGAAGCCTATCCTACATTTTATGGGCTTTTGGGTGACAGCGGCAGAACCGTTGAGGCTAGAAACACAATTCAACCACAAGAACGTTCCAAGGGTCCTCCCGATATGTGCAAGCCTAACCTTGACTGTGGGAATTAACCCTTAACAGTGAAAACATGGTGTTTTCTTCTAAAAGTTTACATTGACATCTCTCCCCATAGGAATACATTGCCTGCTCCCCTAACTTCAACCTGATGCCTATGTGAGGTTATGATTGCCATATCAAACTGTCTTCAATGACAATCCATCAGGCCACTATGAGGATTACCTGTGTTGATTTTAAGCTTCCTGGAGCAACCGGAAGTGGTTAAATTGACCCTAAAAGTGTTTTTGATTTCATACAGTTAGTGAAAAACACTGCATTCAACCCTCTGTAAATCAGTCAGTTCCCACCGTAAATACTTTAAACCCGTGATTCTGTATAAGCGTGTTCCAATGAGGATATGTGTTTACTTTCAGCTTCCTGTGACAACCAGAAGTGCCTTAAATTAGGGTCATAGGGGCTGTTTTGAAGGGTTAAAAAGGTTACATCTTTCCAAAATCTCATATGTGTGATTAGGCAACCCTCATGTCATAGTTGGCTTCTAAAAGAGTTGGACAAAGTGAGTTTGGTGTCAGTATGTACAAGTTTGGTGTCAGTATGAAATCTTATTGACTGATGGCTGACTTGATATATTGGCATTGTACCTTTTTATATTGCAAATGTACAGTGTACATTTGTAATGTATTTAATGAGGGATTTACCATCACCAAATGGACAGGCTGAAATCAACACCAACGAGCAATAGAGATGAACCACTATCACTGGTCGGTTCAACGAGCCAGTCAATTGGGCATTTCTGCAGTATATTAGAGCATGTCCAATTCGTGATGGTAAATACCCATTGTAATACATTGCAAATGGACAGTGTACAGTTGTACATTTCCAATGTATTTAATGAGGGATTTACCATCACCAAATGTACAGGCTGAAATCAACACCAACGAGCGATATATTTTTTATGGTATTTGCGATTGTGTACATGGTTCGCCCAATGAAGTAGCCATTCATTTTTGTCCATTTCATGGGGGTCTTCCCATACTTTTAAAAATCTTTACTTATGACCTGCCACTAGCTCTGAGTAAAGCCTGTGTGTCTATGTATGTGGATGACTCAACACTATACACGTCAGCTATTACAGTGAGTGAAATCACTGCAACACTCAACAAAGAGCTGCAGTCAGTTTCAGAATGGGTGGCAAGAAATAAGTTAGTCCTAAATATTTATAAAACTCAAAGCATTGCTTTTGGGAGAAATCATTCACTAAACCCTAAACCTCAACTAAAAATTGTAATGAATAATGTGGACATTGAGCAAGTTAAGGAGACTAAACTGCTTGGAGTAACCCTGGATTGTAACTGTCATGGTCAAAACATGTTGATGCATTAGTAGCTAAGATGGAGTGAAGTCTGTCCATAATAAAGCACAGCTCTGCCTTTTTAACAACACTAGTCCAGAACAGACTATGGGAGGTTCACAGTACTACATAGAGCCATGGCTACATGGAACTCTTTTCCACATCAGGTAACTGATACAAGCAGGAGAATCAGATTTTAAAAAAACAGATAGGACTAGACTTTATGGAACAGCAGGGACTGTGAGGAGTCACACACACACACTTAATGTGTTGTGAAAAGTTTTGTGAAATGTATATGTAATATTTTAAATTGTACACTGCTCAAAAAAATAAAGGGAACACTTAAACAACACAATGTAACTCCAAGTCAATCACACTTCTGTGAAATCAAACTGTCCACTTAGGAAGCAACACTGATTGACAATAAATTTCACATGCTGTTGTGCAAATGGAATAGACAACAGGTGGAAATTATAGGCAATTAGCAAGACACCCCCAATAAAGGAGTGGTTCTGCAGGTGGGGACCACAGACCACTTCTCAGTTCCTATGCTTCCTGGCTGATGTTTTGGTCACTTTTGAATGCTGGCGGTGCTTTCACTCTAGTGGTAGCATGAGACGGAGTCTACAACCCACACAGGTGGCTCAGGTAGTGCAGCTCATCCAGGATGGCACATCAATGCGAGCTGTGGCAAGAAGGTTTGCTGTGTCTGTCAGCGTAGTGTCCAGAGCGTGGAGGCGCTACCAGGAGACAGGCCAGCACATCAGGAGACGTGGAGGAGGCCGTAGGAGGGCAACAACCCAGCAGCAGGACCGCTACCTCCGCCTTTGTGCAAGGAGGAGCAGGAGAAGCACTGCCAGAGCCCTGCAAAATGACCTCCAGCAGACCACAAATGTGCATGTGTCTGCTCAAACGGTCAGAAACAGACTCCATGAGGGTGGTATGAGGGCCCGACGTCCACAGGTGGGGGTTGTGCTTACAGCCCAACACCGTGCAGGACGTTTGGCATTTGCCAGAGAACACCAAGATTGGCAAATTCGCCACTGGCGCCCTGTGCTCTTCACAGATGAAAGCAGGTTCACACTGAACACGTGACAGACGTGACAGAGTCTGGAGACGCCGTGGAGAACGTTCTGCTGCCTGCAACATCCTCCAGCATGACTGGTTTGGCGGTGGGTCAGTCATGGTGTGGGGTGGCATTTCTTTGGGGGGGGGCCACACAGCCCTCCATGTGCTCGCCAGAGGTAGCCTGACTGCCATTAGGTACCGAGATGAGATCCTCAGACCCCTTGTGAGACCATATGCTGGTGCCGTTGGCACTGGGTTCCTCCTAATGCAAGACAATGCTAGACCTCATGTGGCTGGAGTGTGTCAGCAGTTCCTGCAAGAGGAAGGCATTGATTCTATGGACTGGCCCGCCCGTTCCCCAGACCTGATTCCAATTGAGCACATCTGGGACATCATGTCTCTCTCCATCCACCAACGCCACGTTGCACCACAGACTGTCCAGGAGTTGGCGGATGCTTTAGTCCAGGTCTGGGAGGAGATCCCTCAGGAGACCATCCGCCACCTCATCAGGAGCATGCCCAGGCGTTGTAGGGAGGTCATACAGGCACGTGGAGGCCACACACACTACCGAGCCTCATTTTGACTTGTTTTAAGGACATTACATCAAAGTTGGATCAGCCTGTAGTGTGGTTTTCCACTTTAATTTTGAGTGTGACTCCAAATCCAGACCTCCATGGGTTGATAAATTGGATTTCCATTGATTATTTTTGTGTGATTTTGTTGTCAGCACATTCAACTATGTAAAGAAAAAAGTATTTAATAAGATTATTTCTTTCATTCAGATCTAGGATGTGTTGTTTAAGTGTTCCCTTTATTTTTTTGAGCAGTATATATAACTGCCTTAATGGACTGCAGGAAGAGTAGCTGCTGTCTTGGAAGCAGTTAATGGGGATCCTTAGTAAATACAAATACATACAATACTATACATACATAATACCTCATAATGTCTAAGTGAAACTATGTTTTCCAATTTTTTTACTAATTAATAAAAAATGAAAAGCTGGGTTAGGGTTTTCCTGAGTCGCATTGTTCTCAAAACTCCCAAATATGTTATCTCTTGTTTCGCCGATTGTACTTTACCATATAATACCTTGTGACCCTGCTCTACCACATAGTTTACTAATGTGGCGATGTTTGGTATGAGTTTCTTCATCTTTTCACGCCAATAACAAATTCACGACATATTGTATCAACACAGAAGCCCCAAATCTACACGCTCACCGGTGTGAAACAAAGCTTGACTATTTGTAAACATAATTCGTGCTCTTGCCCATATATTCTGCCAATATTTAATATGGTACGTAATATCCACTGTCCTTGATTGTCACAAGGATTATTCAACCCCAAAATCTACTAAGGAGCAGGGTTGATCCAAGCTCTCTGACCTCACAAAATATAATAATTTTCTTGCCTCACACCTAAGCTAACTGGCTAGAGTTGGCTAGCTTGCTAGCTAACGCTACTTCCAGACACAAACAAGAGAATACATCTTCACTCTCCATTCTACTAGAGCTGGTTAGGCTTTTACATGTTTATTCAAAACATTGGTGACTAACTGTGCTGCTGGCAATAATTCAAATTACATTATTTCCCTAACGTCTACTGACACCGGCCATATTCAACCGGCGTTGAGCATTGGTAAATTCATCAGTTATTCTGCGCTCTGGTACATTCAAACAGCTGCTCTGAAATCCAAACAAAATAGCCTGAACGAATGCAGACCAAGGAGCATCATAATCCATTCTGGGTTCATCCTGTCGTTATCTGCATGTGGGTTGTTGTCTTAACCCCACCCTGGCTTAGTTTCCCAGATGCAAGGATGATTTAGAGACAGTGAGGAATTGTTCTAAACTCCTCCTGGCTATCTCTATCTTGGTTACACCCACCACATCTTGTTTATGTAATGGAGTCTTTAACTCATTTGTCAGCTCAAGCCATCTCTAGTGAACATACGCCCAGATTAGCTGCAGGGAACTAGAGTGGAGACCATAGAACACAGCATTAACAGGACAGAAATATCATACTGTTTGTTAAGTAAATAATCGTTTACTATTAACATCAAACAAATCAGGTAAGTATGTAATTTTCTATCACAATGGAGTGTGTCTCCCAGTTTAGAACTAGAGGGGTCATAGGTTGTCCCGGAGTTTGACCTCTTCAGAGACTTGAGCAGGAGCATATGACCTGAGGTCATAGCAAGGAATGTGATGGTTTTGGTTTTGACTGGCTTCTGGTTTTCTAGAATGGCTTTATCTCAGATTTGAGGGTTCTGTAGGCAAGTCTCATCGCTATAGCTGTAGTTAGAGTGTACATACTGTATTGGTATTTTTAGCTAAGAACATTTTATGGAAAATAAAAAGTATAAACATTTTGAAAATTTAGGAAAATACATATTGGTGACTATGTACATTTCTTTCTATTATTTACTCAGCTGGAAAAATGAGTAAAATTGAGCTTTACAACAGCACCATTTTCTCTACACTACTGTCAGTCCTTGCATCCATAGCTCCATCTATGAATTTGACAGTGATTTCGCCAGCCTCATTCCTGAATTGTTTCCCAAAACAACTGGTGGGGTGGGTATTTTGTTGTTTTTCGAATGCCAGACTGTAGCTTTTGTGTCGCGTTGTGTTTGTGTCGTATCTCATGTGCAATGTGCTGCAGTATGTGTGAACAAACACAAATGAACATCAACAAAATAATAATATTATACCTCTCTGTAAATAATGTTTTGGGGATTGTCATGAAGTAAATAAAGTAGTATAAATTATTAATTTTGAAGAAAAATAAACATAAATCATTCATTCATGACGTGTGTCATGTTTTATGTCATGCAATGTACTGTACGGTACCAGTCAAAAGTTAGGACACACTTACTCATTCAATGTTTTTTCTTTATTTGTACTTTAACATTTACTTAACGAGGCAATTCAGTTAAGAACAAATTCTTATTTACAATGACGGCCTACACCGGCCAAACCCTAACCCGGACGCCTCTGGGCCAATTGTGCACCGCCCTATGGAACTCCCAATCACGGCCAGTTGTGATACAGCCTGGAATCGAACCAGGGTCTGTAGTGACACCTCTAGCACTGAGACGCAGTGCCTTAGACCGCTGCGCCACTTGGGACATCAAAGCTATGAAATAACACATATGGAATCGTGTAGTAACCAAAAGAGTGTTAAATAAATCTAAAATATATATATATTTGAAATTCTTCAAAGTAGCCACCCTCTGCCTTGATGACAGCTTTGCACACTCTTGGCAATCTCTCAACCAGCTTCATCTGGAATGCTTTTCGAACAGTCTTGAAGGAGTTCCCCCATATGCTGAGCACTTGTTGGCTGCTTTTCCTTCACTCTGCGGTCCAACTCATCCCAAACCATCTCAATTGGGTTGAGGTCGGGGAATTGTGGAGGCCAGATCATCTGATGCAGTATTCCATCACTCTCCTTCTTGGTCAAATAGCACTTACAGTGCCTTGCAAAAGTATTCATCCCTGTAACGGTTGTCCAAAGGAGTAGACTAAGGTGCAGCGTGGTAAGTGTTCATCTTGATATTTATTTTTACTCAAAACACTTAAACAAAATAATAAACAATGGTAAACGACCGTCACATCTTGCAGGCTTACCGAGCAGTACAAAAACGCACGCTCAAGTTTTCTGTTTTTTTTGTCTTATTTCTTGTTTGTTTCGCAATAAAAAATATTTCGCATCTTCAAAGTGGTAGGCATGTTGTGTAAATCAAATAATACAAACCCCCCAAAAATCTATTTTAATTCCAGGTTGTAAGGAAACAAAATAGGAAAAATGCCAAGAGGGTGAATACTTTCGCAAGCCACTGTACACACCCTGGAGGTGTGTTGGGCAATTGTCCTGATGAAAAACAAATGATAGTCCCACTAAGCGCAAACCATATGGGATGGCGTATCGCTGCAGAATGCTGTGGTAGCCATGCTGGTTAAGTGTGCCTTGAATTGTAAATAAATCACTGACAGTGTCACCAGCAAAGCACCCCCACATCATCACACCTCCTCCTCCATGCTTCATGGTAGGAACCACACATGCAGAGATCATCCGTTCATCTACTCTGCGTCATACAAAGACACAGCGGATGGAACCAAAAATCTCAAATTTGGACTCATCAGAAGAAAGGACAGATTTCCACCGGTCTAATGTTCATTGCTCGTGTTTCTTGGCCCAAGCAAGTTTCTTTTTCTTATTGGTGTCCTTTAGTAGTGGTTTCTTTGCAGCAGTTCGAACATGAAGGCCTGATTCACACAGTCTCTGAACAGTTGATGTTGAGATGTGTCTATTACTTGAACTCTGTGAAGCATTTATTTGGGCTGCAATCTGAGATGCAGTTAACTCTAACGAACTTATCCTCTTCAGCAGAGGTAAGTCTGGGTCTTACTTTCCTGTGGTGGTCCTCATGAGAGCACTTGAAGTGCAGTCACAAAAACCATCAAGAAACTTTAAAAGTTCTTGTAATTTTCTGGATTGACTGACCTTCATGTCTTAAAGTAATGATGGACTGTCGTTTCTCTTTGCTTATTTGAGCTGTTCTTGCCATAATATGGACTCGGTCTGTTACCGAATAGGGATATCTTCTGAATACCATCCCTACCTTGTCACAACAAAACTGATCGACTCAAAAGCATTAAGAAGGAAAGAAATTCCACAAATTCACTTTTAACAAGGCACACCTGTTAATTGAAATGCATTCCAGGTGACGACCTCATGAAGCTGGTTGAGAGAATGCCAAGAGTGTGCAAAGCTGTCATCAAGGCAAACGGTGGCTACTTTGAAGAATCTCAAATATAAAATACATTTAGATATGTTTAACACTTTTTTGGTTACAACATGATTCCATATGTGTTATTTCATACATGCAGTTCTGATGTCTTCACTATATTCTGCAATGTAGAAAATAGTAAAAATAAAGAAAACCCCTGGAATGAGTAGGTGTCCAAACTTTTGACTGGTACTGTATGCGATAAGTTATTCATTGCTGTAATGTTACACAGCAACACTGTATGTCTGAGACAAAAGCTTTCTCAGGGACAATAACGTTTATCTTATCTTATTAGTAACCAGGTTAATAATGGACATAGTTGACAAAAAAGTACTGTAAAATGCTCAGGTGCATATCTGTGATGTGGACTTGTTGCCATCTAGTGGTTTAAATTTAAATGATGTTCTTTTGAGAAATAAAATATGGAGGAATTAAAGGTGCCTCTCAAAGCACAATTGTTTTCTTCATTTCAAGAGACAATATACATACCACTCTTAGTGACCTGAAAATGTTGGCATCATATTATCAGAAAATTGTTTACACTTTATCAGTGATACATTAGTTACATTCTGTACAAATTAGCACACATTTAAACATTTCAATAATTGTTAGTTAATGTTTTCTTATTTGGTGTGCAGTAGCCTAAATCAGAGATATAGCGACTGAGAATGAATGGAGACTGTGCGTGCACAGTTGTTATAGACTTGAAAAAGGTGTCTACCAAACAGTCGAACAGTGGCCTCCGCCTATCTCCACCCAGTAAGTAATGATAATGGGGACACTACCCACTGGGCACAGATGTCAATTCAACGTCTATTCCACATTGGTTCAGTGTAATTTCATTGAAATGGCGTGGAAACAATATTGATTCAACTAGTGTGTACCCAGTGAGTAGATTTTAACACTGCCATTGATGCACAGTCATGTGTGGCCTAGACGTACTGTGTAGGACCAATTATGAAGAAGAGGGTTGTGATGTGCTGCTGAGTATTTCAGGGAAGTTAAACTCCTCCATGTACGGAATTAATAAAGTATCACGAGTCGTCTGAAATATTTTACACTTAAACAGCTCAAATGCAATATGTGAGGAATGCGTTGGCTATGTTAATTTAGAACATTGGGGCGGCAGGTAGCCTAGTGGTTAGAGTGTTGGACTAGTAACCGAAAGGTTGCAAGATCAAATCCCTGAGCTGACAAGGTACAAATCTGTTGTTCTGCCCCTGAACAAGGCAGTTAACCCACTGTTCCTAGGCTGTCATGGTAAATAAGAATTTGTTCTTAATGGAGTTGCCTAGTTAAACAAAGGTAAAATGATTTTCGGTAGGTACTGGCTGCCTATCTTAATCCAATGCAGACATTGAGATTTATAGATGTGAGAATATGTTCCCTGTGCTAAGCAGATATCACATCACACGTGCGCTCAAGACAAAGACAGTGACAAATCAGTGCTCCTTTGAAGAGTTTGTTGATGCTGATACACACATGGCCAATTCCATCACTTGTTATCAATGCACAGGAAATATCAGTATAATACCCTGCAAAGAAATTATTACCTTTTTGGCTCTGAACTCTCATCTCCATATTGAATGAAGAGAGGCTGATTATAGATCATGTAGACCTATGAGCTTATGTTTGCATTCTCAGTTTGAATTTATATGCAAGTCAGCTTTTTGTTAGTCAAGAAAATGATGCAATAAAGCCTTTTTTGGACTTCACCCTTGCCTGTAGCTCTGTACCCAGACCCGCCTCGCTCCAATCAGTGGCAGTGGTCAGACCTTGCTACACTTGCCTAATGCATTAAGTATATTATGTCCATGCAATATAGATAAGTCATAAGTCCATAGAAACATACACAGTGATGACCTATTTGTTTCTTGTGAATGTGATATCCCTCTGAATATCCTAAGATGGGAGTAATTGATAGTCATAACATGATCTGCTTAATTAACTAATTCAAACTAAACAAGTGGAAGTATTTACTCTTCATTTTCTCCATCTTAACCACATAAGTATGTTCTAAAATGCAATATCTGAACTAAAAGGAGACAAGTAAATGTGTATAAACAAAACGTTTAGTAATAGGTTATGTATTGTTTTTATATATTATGTCAATGCTATGTTTTTGAATGCATGCTTTTATGAAATTGAGTTAAAATTATACTATATCAAAGTTGAGATTATGTATTGCCTAATTTTTGGCTCAATCCCCTTCTAACAAGTGAATTGTAGTTTTATCAGGAAAAAATATATATAGAATGAAACCTTCGCAATTCATTTACACTGAGAGAAATCACTAGTTTTTGCTGTTTTCTTCAGTGGTCTTCCTAATCTTGGAAAATACGTGTTACTACTGCACAAAAATGACTGATTCTGCAAGTTTGTTATCATATCCATGGACAGTTTTTTGAAACTAGTTGCCTTTGTCCCTCCACACATACGTATGGGATGGACTTTGGTGTAGGGGCAGCACTGTCTGTAGCTCCCACCTCCCCTTCCTATAGAATCCCTAGGGTATAAAAGACTAGTGCTGGAGTGGAGAAATCAGTCTCGACGAGTACTCGCCAACGCAAAGGAAAGAGCTTCAACGAACCCATCATGGGGGACACAAAGCTCTCTCTTTTGCTTCTTCTGAGCACCCTTGCCTTGGCCCGTAAGTACCTCTCTGACTGGTCCCTGCTGTGGATAAAAATCTATTTTTACCAGGTAGTAGTTTGTTTCTTGAGTTTACATGTTTGTTATTTTCAGATTTGAAATATATGCTTTAAAAGTTTTTATTTTGGACTTTTTTCGATTTACATATTATAATACCAAAGAGACATGTATGTAGCTGTTAACTTTTTTAAAGATTTAAAATGAACTTTTACCCAGCAGTAGTTTGTTTCTTAAGTTTTCATGTTTGTAATTTTCAGATTTAAGGTATTTTCTTTAGAAGTGTTCCATTCGGAAATGTTTAATTTTAAATATTCTAATGCCAAACCAAATTATCGGTAGCTGTTAACTTGAACAACTAGAATTTGTTTATAAAAGTGGGTGTTTTTAGCTATGTGCATTTTACTTTGCATGTGCAAAATCTATTATGTCATTTTGTTGCAAAATAGTTTTTTTTGTAAAATAACACTTGGAACATTACAGAGTGAACTGAAGCATCTCCTCTCGACATTGCACAGTTAATCTCGTAAAATACGCACTGTCCCTGTTGCAAATTACAAGTTAACTTTCTTCAAAACCGCCAAATACATTGACTGTATATCAGCAAAACTATTTCTGATGGTGAACCTGAAAAATCTAAATAAAATGTAAATGATGAAAGTCCTGTTCAGCTGGTAGATATAAGTCGAGATCTGTCTTTGAGCTTTTTGTCCTCTATTTTTAGTCCGGTAAAACAGTGTTTCCTCACAAAATGTAAGATTTAATAGGTGATACTGTGCAAGCAAGCAATTTTACAAATATCTGAATTCTGACAGTGCAGACGTGCAAATATCACTTTCTGGGATGTAAGCAATATAACAGTTTTTATTTTAAACGAGTGGGGGCAGTTCCCCCTCATGCCCACATGATTTGATAGTAAAGTGAGTGGAGGGGACAGGCAGTTGAACAGATACATAACTGCACCCACACCATTCAAAGAAAGAAAAGCTGCTTTTTTACACACTTAAAAACAATTTCAGTCATGTTGTAATTAATTATAAAACTTCTGTATAATCCTGCTTTGACCAAAATTGCGTTATCCTCTCACAGACTCCCAAGACGATGGTGCCGAAAAACATCCAACATGCTTGCGTACGTACCAACAAATCATTGCTTATCCTACCAATGTGCTGCAGTTTGCCCACTGTTATGGCAACATGACGGTTCTTTACTCAAACACATTAAAAATACAATTTCTAATCTCTCCCTAGTGGCAAGAAGGTACAAGAGCCTTCACAAATATGAATACCAGTACAAAGCAGAGTCCCTGAATGCCATTGAAGGAGCTTCCAATCTCATAAATGGACCCAAGTGCTCTTGCAAGGTAGACATCATACCTCAGAGCATTAAGCCTTCACTTCAGTCCATTAATATTGTCCTCACGCAACATCCCAGTAAGAAAGCCATCTAACCTCTTTGTCTCTCCCTACAGGTCGAGATTGAAGTTCCTCAGTCTTGCAGCTACATCCTGCGTACCACAGGCTGTAGCTTGAGTGAGGTTGTCGATATGGACGCAGAGGGCAACCCTGTGTTCGGACCTGCACCTGGATCTGATGCCTTCGCTGCTGCCATGGAGAAGTAAGCCCCCAAGGCTGTCACACATGCCCTAACCCAACCCTTGTCCCCAATATTTGTTAAAAATTCCTTGTCCTCTCTTCTATTAAGCACATTGTAATTTGGAGTTAACAACTGGTAACCAACCTTTCACCTCTCTCTCCCTGCTCAGACATCCTCTGAAGGTTGTGGTTGAGGGAGTGTACGATTTGAAACTGTACCCTGAGGAGGATGAGTCCATGACCATCCTGAACATCAAGAGAGGTATCGTCTCTGCCCTTGCCGTGCCCCTGCTGGAAGAGGAGAACAACAAGAAAATGGTATGTTGATCTTCTCAGAAAACACCCTAATCATAACTACACACTTTGTATTACAGTGTAGTTTCAGTGATATGAGCAAGTCATTTCTTATTGAGTACTTTATTACTCTAATGGGTACTTTATTACTAACAGTGTGTACCTTATTAATCCATATTATTCAATACAATTGGAAACTACCTGGTAGACAATGGTACATATTGGTGCTTGTTTTAGTGAATCCAAGAAACAAAAATGTAATTATTGTGTAATAAAGAAATAATAAATGAAAGTACTGTTGGCACGCCGACGTGATGCACTACAAGGTACAAGACTAGCCAAGAAAATTATGTTCATGGCTCTGCAGAGAGCAATATGTCCCATTCAGTTTTTCAGAAAACATAAATCAGTATTTATATTTATTTAAATATGACAAGGATCATTGACTTTCCCCTCAGCCCACCATCCACGGCATGTGCAAGACCAACTACATAGTCAACGCCATGGAGGACATCGCTACTGACATCACTCTCAACAGGGACTTGTCCAAATGTGACCACTTCATCCCCCAGAGGGACCACACCAGCCCCCTGGCCCTCATCTCTGGCATGGTAAGACTGCAAGAAAGTAGAAGTTGCTGGTTAGATTCATGAAATAAACCCAAAATAATGTATTAATCCTAATTCACTTTTTAACTCCTTTACAAAAACCCTTCAAAGTAATTATCTTTCTCCGCTCCAGTAGCTGAAATGACAACTAATATTACTCCTTATTCACTTTTGAACTTTACAAAAAAACGTAAACAATAATAATTTCTCCTCCTACAGCACTATCCTCTTGCTCAGCTGATCAGAAGCTCCCAGACCTGCAACTACAAGTTTGACAATGACAAGAAGCACATGATCTCTGGTGCCTGCACTGAGAAGCACATCCTGGTGCCTTTCTCTCACAAGTGTGTTAAACATTATGCCTATAATGTTTTATGAAATACGTACCTGCAATGTTAAGAGATGTTGCATAAGTCTTTATCATCTCTTTGGCTTTCCACAGGGGAGAGTATGGAGTTACCAACGTTGGCAAGCAGTTCCTGACTCTGCTGGAGGTTTCCACATACAATGAGAGAGTTTTTAACCACAGTAAGTATCCCTTACATTGCATTCTAATTATGAAGATGATTATCGTAGACAGTCAGAGATAATTGAAAAAGGATTTCACCTGCTCAGTGTCAAAACTGACTTTATCTTCCTGCAGATGTGGCCAACCTCAAGGGTCTGCCAATGGAGGCTGCTGAGGACAAGAGCGTTGTTCAGGACAAGGATGCTCCTCTGGCCGTCCTGAGGGAACTGGCCACTCTGTCCAATGGTGAGAAGAGAGCCCACCTCTTCCAGCAGCTTGTGAGCATGGTCCGTGGAATGAAGGCTGAGACCCTGAGCCCTGCTATCCCCGAGGCCCTGAAGGTGTCCGGACCACTGACCTACCAGGTTCTGGCCCAGTGCGGTACCCCAGAGTGCAGCAGTGCCATCATGCAGATCCTCAGGACCTTTGACAACTCTGCCTTTGAGGTTGATGCCGTCGTGTTCGCCATGGGACTGGTCCCCAACCCCTCTGCCCTCCTGGTCAACGACATGCTGGCTATGGCACGGTACAAGCAGAGCAAGCCTATCCTGTATGCCCTGAGCAATGTTGTCAAGAGGTAAACAGACATTTTAAAGCAACATATTTTCTAAATGGAACTGAGCAGATGCAGAAAATGAAATTCTTATGTTGAATTTCACATTGTGTTCCTCTTCAGATTCTTCAAGGCCGAGGGCAAAGTGACCCCTGAGATCGAGGCTGTGGCTGAGTTTGCTGTTTCCCAGCTGGGTGACTGCACTGGTGACAAGGAGCAGAACTTCCTGGCCCTGAGGGTGAGTGTTCCATCGCTCCCCATAGCTTTTTCAGGTTTACTCACACAGGAAGCAACAATTTGAATCAGAATAATTCATGTTTGCTTCCTTCTGCTCCACAGGTTATTGGTAACATGGCTGCAGCCATGGGAGCCGCCAGTCCTGCCCTGAAGTCTGCTGTGATCCAGTGTGTAAACGAGCCCGGCGCTTCCCTGGAAGTCCAACAGGCTGCCATTCAGGCATTCAGACAAACTCCTGTCCCTGAGGAGGTAACTCACTCTTATCCTATTAGCTTTCAAAAATGTATATGGAAACCATCAACTCTTCGTTCACTGCAGAACTGTTATACACATTCTCCTGTTTACAGGGCAGAGAGGTGCTCATGCAGGTTCTTTTGAGTGGTGCTAGCCCCCTGCAGAAGCGTGTTGCTGCCTACCTGGTGCTGATGAAGGACCCCCAGCCTGCTGAACTGGCTCAGCTGGCCGCCGCTCTGCCCATCGAAGAAGACCAGCAGGCCAAGAGCTTTGTCATCTCCCACCTGACTAATATACTGGCATCCACAGCAGCCGAGACCCAGGAGTACGTGAGAGATATCATCTGCAGTATTTACTGCCTCAGCTAACAGAAATATTCTGTTCGGTTGTTCCCTCCTCATCATAGGTTTGACCATGTAATAAATTATTCCTTCCATTAAAGGCTGAGACAGAAGATTCTTGATGCCCTGCAGGGAAATGAGGTTGGAACTGTTATGGATCCCACCAAGTTCTCCCGCAACTACATGATTGGATCTGTGCAAGGAAATATGCTCTTCGAGGGCACCAGCTATCTGCCCAAGGAAGTCATGCTGGAGATGACCCTGAAGGCCTTTGGCTACAGTGTTGACATGGTGGAGGTAAAAAATACAATATAAATTGTTTCCCTAAGCCTCTTATTGGGATGATGTTTTTTTTTTTACAGAATATACACTTATTTTTCTATCAGTCTCATGGTGAACATTCTCTTCACTTGTAAGGTTGGCATGGAAGGCAAAGGACTAGAGCCAACTGTTGAGGCTTTGTTCGGAGAGAACGGATTCTTCCCTGACACAGTTCTAAAGACCGTCTACTTCGTTTCTGACAAGATGCCCCTGCAGGTCAATGAGGTCATGAAGAGGATGATGCCCGCTCTGAAGAAAGACAGAATGAAGAGACAGGTATTCAAAACCATACTATGTTCTTCCTCTTTCCAACCCAAACATTTTAATTAGGGTGATTTTAATCCTAGTTATTTAATTGTAGCATGAGCTAACTGCCTCTTTCCTTGAAAAAAATATTCTGTAGGCTTCCCAGAACATCATGAGAGAAATCGGCCGCAACCTCAACAAACTGGTCAGGGATCTGAAGACTCAGGAGTCCCCTGAGGCTATGGTTTACCTGAGACTGCTGGGAAATGAACTTGGATACCTGAAGACCAATGAGATGGAGAAGATGGCTTACTCTGCTGGTCTGATGATTGACAACGTACTCAAGATGTTCCCCACTGATGTATGTACAAAGATATGGAAAAAAGCAACACTATCACTTCAGATATACATTAATGTTAACTCATCTGGCAAGAATGACATATCAATGATAAAAAATGAAAGCTCAATTTATTATCCAAAATCTGAAATCTGATGAAGGGACTGATGACCAACACTGACAATGAAGTCTTTGCCCATTACATATTCATAAATTCACCCAATTTATTGTGGGAAGCTTGTGGAAGGCTACCCGAAACGTTTGACCCAAGTTGATCAATTTAAGGGAAACGCTACCAAACACTAATTGAGTGTATGTAAACTTCTGACCCACTAGGAATGTGATGAAAGAAATAAAAGCTGAAATAAGTCACTCTACTATTATTCTGACATTTCACATTCTTAAAATAAAGTGGTGATCCTAACTGACCTAAAACAGGGAATTTTTATTCGGATTAAATGTCAGGAATTGTGTAAAACCGAGTTGAAATGTATTTGGCTAAGGTGTATGTCAACTTCTGACTTCAACTGTACATGTTCCACAGCTTATGAAGGGACTGATGACCAACACTGACAATGAAGTCTTCGCCCATTACATCTTCATGGATAACAAATTCTTCCTGCCAACTGCCACTGGTGTGCCACTGAAGATTGCCCTGTCTGGTACCTTCACCCCTGGCATCAAGGGAGGACTACACATTACACCCGACATGGTAAACTTTTATATTTATTTTCACTGATCTGTTTTCTATTTGTAGTAACCCTAATACATGTGAAGTCCGTCAGTCTTTTTGCATATCTATATAATATACTTTGACTGATCCCTTTCCCACAGAGCGAGGTCTCCTTCATGCCCTCCGCTGGAATTGAGTTTGTGGCCCGGGTTGGTTCCCACATTCCTGAGTACCTTCTCTCTGGCCTGGAGATGCACACCAGCCTATACCACGAGAGTGGGCTCAGCGCTAAGATCGTCATGGCCGACAACCAGGTCAAGCTGACCATCCCTGCTCCTCAGGGTCCTGCCAAGCTCATCAGCATCACGTAAGTGTCAGAGTGTCATTCAGATAATACTTGATGACCAATATTTATCAGAGCCTAAACATTTCCTTTCCACGACCCCTATTATAGCAACAAGCTGTTCGAAGTGACTTCTGCTGGAGTGAAACCCATCCCGTCTCTGGTAGAGGACAGAATTGATGTGTCTGAGTGCACTCCATTCTTAGCTGGTATGAAGTACTGCACCACCCTTCAGTACTCTGATGCTAGCTCCCATGACACAGCACCCTATTTCCCCTTTACCGGAGATAGCAAGTAAGTACTAGTTCGATGCAAATACATTTTAACATATGCTCCATTTATGTTTTCCTATTTTCAGGTAGAAATTGATCTCAGCCATAACTTTTGGAAATTAAACATTTTCTATAGGCTTGCTGTGGAGCTCCACCCCACTGGTGAGGTCACTGAATACACGGCCACCATCGGCTACGAAATCGTCAGGGAGGGAGAAGAAGGTCGTCAGAAAGTTGACACTGTAAAGATGGTCCTGAAGGCAGAAGGTATAGCTAGCTCTAAGTTACAAAAGCCCTCTTTTAGAGTAACACAGTCCTTCCATTTCTACCGTACAACCTTTTCCTTGGTGACTAACTTATTCAGTTTATCCTGGACACAGGTGCTGACCCCACTGAGGCCACAGCCACTGTGAAGTACAACAGGAGGAAGAATGTCATCACCACCGACATCCAGATCCCTGACTTTGACTTGGAGGCTGGAATCAGACTGGGCGTTGTGGATGGCAACACCAAGGGCAAAGGAATACACTCCATCTCCATTGACCTCATCAACAAGAACATCCCTCAGCTGTCCCTGGTTGGCCGCGCTAAGTAAGCTGACAATGCTACCCCACAAAGTACTTCCCTGTTTTGGTTTCTTCTGTTTTCCCTTTCTTCCAAATTCCAACTGACTCATGGTTTTCTATGCAGAATTGAGGCCATGAAGGATGCTATGCTGCAGGTGCAGCTGCTTGTCCCTTCAATCAAGGCTGACGCCACAGTTACAGCCAACGTGAAGCGTGGTGAGGAACTGGAACTTGAGCTTGAGAGTGACATCAAGCTCCCAGAGACCACCTCAGTGCAAAAGATCACCCTAAAATATGGTATGCAGGCTTTCAATATCGCCCAACCTTTGTACGATGAATTGTTTTGCTTCTTGATCAACTTTAACTGTATGTTTCTGAGAGCTTTGCCAGGCTTTAAATGTCAAGTAATCATGGGAAAGTTATTAAAATGTAATTTAATTTACAATGAATTACTCCTACTTTGTAGATGACGAGAAGATTGTGGCTGAGGTCAAGTCTGACATGAATTCTGAGATCCAGAACATCCTCCCTCATGCCGAGGCAATCCAGAAGATGGTCAGTGATGTTCTTGATCAGCAGGTGGGCCAGACCGACATGAAGGTCCGTCACATCCTCACCAAGTCTGTAGAGGTAAAACAACAAAAAAACACTTTAATCTTATGATCACTATTTTGTCCTCTCTCAACTTAATATATTACAATATGTACAGTACCAGTCAAAAGTTGACACACCTACTCATTTAAGGGTTTTTCTATATTTTTACAATTTTCTACATTGTAGAATAATAGTGAAGACATCAAACTATGAAATAGTTTGTTTAACACCAAAAAAGTGTTAAACAAATCAAAATCTATTTTACATTTCAGATTCTTCAAAGTAGCCACCCTTCGCCTTGATGACAGCTTTGCACACTCTTGGCATTTTCTCAACCAGCTTCACATGGAATGCTTTCTAACAGTCTTGAAGGAGTTCCCACAAATGCTGAGCACTTTTTAGCTGCTTTTCCTTCACTCTGCAGTCCAACTCATCCCAAACCATCTCAATTGGGTTTAAGCCCTGTGATTGTGGAGGCCAGGTCATCTGATGCAGCACTCCATTACTCTCCTTCTTTGTCAAATAGCCCTTACACAGCCTGGAGGTGTGTTGGGTCATTGCCCTGTTGAAAAAGAAATGATAGTCCCACTAAGCGCAAACCAGATGGGATGGCGTATCGCTGCAGAATGCTGTGGTAGCCATGCTGGTTAAGTGTGCCTTGAATTCTAAATAAATCACTGACAGTGTCACCAGCAAAGCACCCCCACACCATCACACCTCCTCCTCCATGCTTCACGGTGGGAACCACACATGCGGAGATCATCCGTTCACATACTCTGCGACTCATCAGACCAGATTTCCACCGGTCTAATATCCATTTCTCATGTTTCTTGGCCCAAGCAAGTCTCTTCTTCTTATTGGTGTCCTTTAGTGGTGGTTTCTTTGCGGCAATTCGACCATGAAGGCCTGATTCAAGTAGTCTACTCTGAACAGATGTTGAGATGTGTCTGTTACTTGAACTCTGTGAAGCATTTATTTGGGTTGCAATTTCTGAGGCTGGTAACTCTAATGAACTTAGCATCTGCAGCAGAGGTTTTCTTTTCCTGTGGTGGTCCTCGTGAGGGCCAGTTTCAACATAGTGCTTGATGGTTTTTGCGACTGCACTTGAAGGAACTTTAAAAGTTATTGAAATGTTCCGGATTGACTGACCTGCATGTCCTAAAGTAATGATGGACTGCCGTTTCTCTTTGCTTATTTGAGCTGTTCTTGCCATAATATGGACTTGGTCTTTTACCAAATAGGGCTATCTTCTGTATACCACCCCTACCTTGTCACAACACAACTGATTGGCTTAAACTCATTAAGAAGGAACAAAATTCCACAAATTCACTTTTAACAAGGCACACACGTTAATTGAAATGCATTCCAGGTGACGACCTCATGAACCTGGTTGAGAGAATGCCAAGCTGTCATCAAGGCAAAGGGTTGCTACTTTGAATAATCTCAAAAGTAAAATATATTGTGATTTGTTTAACACTTTTTTAGTTACTACATGACTCCATATGTGTTATTTCAAAGTGTTGATGTCTTCACTATTATTCTGAAATGTAGAAAATAGTAAAAATAAAGAAAAGCCCTGGAATGAGTAGGTGTGTCCAAACTTTTGACTGGCACTGTATTTCCATTACAGGCAACCAACAACTACCTGGAGAAATA
Source organism: Salmo salar (assembly GCF_965601325.2). Lineage (NCBI taxonomy): Eukaryota > Metazoa > Chordata > Actinopteri > Salmoniformes > Salmonidae > Salmo > Salmo salar. The sequence continues at coordinate 32,588,872 of NC_138305.1, forward strand.
TGCTGCTGATATCCCATATATGCAGAACCTGAAAGTCCCTGGGATGCCAGAGTTGACTCTGCCTGAGAAACTTTTCCTGAATGTGTAAGTTACATCAATCAACTAGCATGAGAATAATTTCAGTCAATACATTAAATAAATAAAAAAATTGGGGGGGTTCCATGACTAATTCATGATTAAATACAATTTTTTGAAACAGTGAGGCCACAGCTGCTTACCACTTCAACAATGAGCGTATCTTCATCGCCATTCCCCTCCCTCTTGGTGGAAAATCATCTGAGGAGCTGAACTTCCCAGCTGCACTGACCACACCACACCTGGCTCTGCCCCAGCTTGGCTTGGACATTGCCTCCATGGAGATCCCCATCCCTGAGCTTTTCATCCCAGAGACCCTTGATGTATTTGTGCCCCTCTTCGGAAAAACTCAGCTGTCCACAAAGGTGAAGAGCAACTTCTACAACTTGGAGGGCTCAGTGTCTGCTGGCAAAGATGCCGCTGAGACACCAAGCTATTCTGCCAAGTTTGATGTGACAGGCAGCTGCTCAATGGAACTCCTGTGCATCAAGATTGAAGGTAGAGTTCCACCTCCAGAGATTTTCTAATGCCTTTGTAATTAATTGAGAATTACACAATCTGGAACATGTTTAGTTGTGCAATAATCAATAATTGTTCCTTCTGTGTTGTAAATAGGATCTGGATTGCTTACCACCACTCCTGCTGATTCCATCAAGGCCCATGTGAAGACCTCCGTGAGCCACAAGTTCATTGATGCCAGCATTAGCATAAGGGAAGTTGGCACTGTTACAGACAACAAGATCAATGTGAAATCCAGCAGCAAAATCGAAGCAACAAGCCCCATGGGTCTGAGTGTAAACCTAGAGCACACCGGCCAAGTTGGCTTCAATTCTGAAGCGCCAATACTGGCTCCAACACTGAAGATCTCTGGTGATAGCAACTTGGAGGGAACAGTCAAAGCAGGACCTGTCTATGGCACCACAATCACCACCCAGTCTTTTACCATCTTCCCATTCAGACCAGAGGCAAAGATTGATTCTTCCCTGAAAATTGATTCAACCATTCTTAAGGCCCAGAACACCATTGCTGCATCCTTTGCCAATGGCAAGCTGTCTGTTGTGTCTAACATGAATGCATTCGAAGACATCCTGACCCATGCTGCTGAACTTGTGTTCAAGGATAACCAGCTGTCCCTGAAATGTGACACCAATGCCCTTGCCCTTGGTATGAAGATCCACAACCAGGCTGAGGCTTCTGTTGGCTTTGGAGCAGTCACAATCAAGATGGAGACCAATGCTGACCACTCTGAGAATCGCATATACTCTCTTGTCACTGCCTCCCTGGATGTCAATGGCCTGGCTGTGAACAGTGATGGCACTGTAAAGCTGCTTGAGAACATAGCTGCACACAAAGCTACCCTGACAATGAACAAGGATGGCCTGGCCACAAGCGGAACAACCACCCTGCAGGGCCCGTTCACCATGGAGAACACCTTCAACGGTGGAATTGATTCCTCCAAGGCTACTCTGTCCATTGAGACCAAGAGTGCATTGAATGACATGAAGGTTGAGAATGCCAACTCACTGACCATCACTCTCTCCAGCCTTGCCTTCAACTCAAAGGCTGAGGCCATTGTCAGCGAGAGCACTTCCTATACACATGACATCACCATTGACCTACAGGACTACACTGCCTCTGTAAATATGAACAATAACCTGAAACTGCTGGCAGCCAACCTAGTCAACGAGGCTCAGCTGAAGGCAGTGATCTACAAAATTGACTTTACTGGAAGCCTGAAGGCGGCCTATGGTGAGGAAGAGCTCAAACACACCTATGAGATCAACTATGCAGACTTGACCGCTAATGCTAAGTGCAGCACTAATGGAAAGTTCCTTGGTGCTCACATGAGCCACAACATTGAGCTTGAAATTGTTGGCCTTGCTGCAAAGATCCACAATGATGCCCGCTTCAACTCCCAGCCTTTCCGCTTCGACAACACCATCCGTGCCAGCATTATTCCCTTCGACTTCAATCTTGACGCCATCTTTAATGCTGATGGTGACCTGACCCTGTATGGTAAGCAGAGCGCTCAGCTCTATGGAAAATTCCTCCTTAAAGCACAGCCCCTGGCTTTTGCCAGCTCTCATGAATGCAGAGCTTCTGTCACCCAGCAGCTGGACAATGGCTTCCCCCTAGAAACCACAATTGACAACAAGATAGACACACTTCTGACTCCCCAGGAGCAGAGGGCCATACTTAGGATGAAGTCAAAGTTGAACAACCACGCCCTCAATCAGGAAGTGAGTGCCTACAACAATGCTGAAAGGCTTGGACTGGAGCTGTCTGCAACCCTCCTCACCGGGCTCCTGAACACAGCTGCCAGTGAAGAGCAGGAATTCACAATCTCTGGTTTCCTAAAGTATGATAAGAACACTGACAGTCACATGATTAACCTGCCCTTCCTCAAAAGTTTGCCTGCAATCCTGGAAAACATCAAGATCACTATTGTTAACATGGCAGAGGCTATTCAGAATTATATCAATAGTGATGAGGTCAAGGCTAAGCTTGAGGCTCTGCCCCATCATGTCAGTGACTTTGTTGCCAAACTGAATCTGGAAGGCAAGGCTGTCCAGCTCAAACAGAACCTGATTGCCCTCACCGAGGAGTACGCCATCACTCTGGAATACCTAGAGGCCTCCCTTGTGAACCTCAAGATTGCTGTTGAAAAACTGCTGATGGGCCTGGCATCCAGTATCCAGGGCATTGTTGCTGCCTCCAAGGAGATGATTGCGAGTGGTACCCTGTCTGAAACTGTAATTGAGAGGCTCAGCCAGGAGCTGAATGCCATCAACGAAGAGTATAAAATCACTACTATGATCGTAGCTGTCATTGACGCTATCGAAGAGCTGATCAAGCAGATAGACATGCAGAAACTGAAGGACAGCAGCATTTCACTCCTGCACGACATTGATGCCCAGTTTGAAATTAAGGCTAAAATTGAAAACGCAGTGAGTGAATTAAAGCAGTTCATTGAGAACTTTGACAGAACCAAAACTGTTGAGGATCTGAGAAACTACATTTCCTCCATCAACTTGGAAGCTCATGTTGAGCAGCTGATGGAACACCTTCCCACTGAAGTGATCATCAAGATGATTGAGTCTGTCAAGGCAGTGATCCAGGAATTGGATATCATTGGCAAATTGAATGTTTTCCATGCCAAGCTGAGAGGTCTGATTGTCAAGTATGAGGTTGACAAGAAGGTTGAAGCAGTCCTGGAGAAGGTTGTGGTTCTAATTAAGCAGTTCAAAATTGATGAAACAATTCAGGTCCTTGTTAATAAGCTGAAGGCCATCAATATCCCATCGAAGGTAATGCAGATGCTGGAAGAAGCCATCAACTCCTTAAAAGCTACTGAGATCAAACAGGTGATTGAACAGCTGAATGAATATCTTGACTCTGTTGTCCAGCAGCTGAGGTCATTTGATTACAATGCCTATGTGGATGAAACCAACCAGATGATTTCTGAATACACTGCTTATGTGAATGAGCTGATCAAGGCACTTGAGATCCCACAGAAACTTCAGGCTTCAAGAGAGTTTGTCAACTTTCTTGTGTCATCTGCACTTAACTACATTGAACATCTGAGGAAACTCAAGGTTGCAGACATGATCAAAACAGTGGAAGACGTGCTCGACCATGCCATCCTTAATGAAATTAAGGCAATTTCTGAGAGGCTAAAGCAGGGAATCACCAATATGGACCTTAGAAATGATATCATCTCATACCTGCAGCAGGTGAGTGAACTCTACACCAAGGTCATCACCGTCATAAATGAGGTGTTCGGCAATGTGTTTGAGGTGATCCAGAAGTTTGCTGGTGAACAACAAATTGTCAGCGAGGTCAAGCAGATAATTGAGGGAGTTGTTACTGGACTGAAGACAGCTGAGCTGGACTTCCCTTCATTCACAATCCCTCTCACTGACCTGGTCATGCCCTCCATGAAGGTCAGCCTGGAGAAGCTTCAGGAGATTGACATTCCAACACAGCTGGATATCCCTGAGTTCACTATCCTGGGTTTCCACACAGTGCCAGCCACCACCGTTTCCTTTGACGATATCAAGCAGAAGGTCACAGAGCTCATAGATTTTATTTTCAACTTTGAGATCCAGATGCTTGATTTGGATGCTTTCTTTGGAGACCTGACCATGAGCTACCTGCCAACCCTACCTGACATTACTCTCCCAGAGATCACATTCCCAGAGTTCTACTTCCCTGTCCTACCTAAGGTAGTCGCAGAGAAGCTCCTAGAGATTCCAACTCTCCAGATCCCTGAGATCAAGCTCCCTGCCATTCCCAGTGAGATCAGTGTCCCTTGCTTTGGCAAGCTCTATGGTGAGATCAAAGTCAGCACTCCCATCTACAGCATTAGGACCTCTGCTGAGCTCCAGAACTCTACTGACAGTGAGGAGACTCCTCAGCTCACCGCTTTCCTAACCTCCCAGGCCATATCTCCCATTTTTGAGATATTCAGCTATAACCTGGACTCCACTGCTCGCGTTGCCATCCCCAAGTTGAACCGTGTGATAGTTTCAGAGACCCTTAAGTTTACCCACACTGCACTTGCAGTCGAACACCAGGCATCAGTGACCCTCTACCACCTTGCAGCCCAGGCCTCAGCTAAGACCACAGTCAAGGCAACCACTGCACACTACACGGCTGACATTGTCAATAATGCATTCTTTGCCACATTGGGTGGTATGTCTGCATCTGTGGACACCACCTACAACCACCAGATCAATATCCCAATCCTTGGCTTCACCAATGGAGCCTCTGTGACCCAAAAGGCTGTTGCCCGCCTGGAGGACACAACAATCACTCTGAACATTGGAAATGATGGTGCTATGAAGTTCAACTTTCACGAGGGCACACACAAGTGTGACCTTCACTTCGCCATCAGTCCCAGCACTGCTAAGCTGACAATCTCCGCTGACACCGACACTGCCCTTCTGAAGATGAAGCAGACCATGAATGCTGATGCAGTCATTCTCAGTCACATCACATTTGAGGCCCGCTCTGAGGCAGAAGGCCCAGCCATCAAGAACAGCCTTCTGGTGGCATCTGGAAATGTCAATTTGGGAGATATGAAGGTTGAACTGAAGGCAAACCATGACACAGAGCTTGTTGGAGATCTCAGTGGAATCCTGTCAAACTCACTCACCATTAAGATTTATCCTATTGAAGTTGTCTTTGACTTCCAAAACAAGGGAAACACCAAGCTCAGCTTCAACGAGGCACTGATGGCCAAGATTGATCTCCAGAATGACTACTCTGCCACAATCAAGCCTGAAGCTCAACAGATCAACACTGTGGCTCTTGCCCGCTTCAACCAGTACAAATCCTCCTACAACTTCACTATTGACAACAACGAAAAGGAGGCTGGCATCTTTGCTACTATGAACGGTGAGGCTAATCTTGAATTCCTGACAAACCCCATCAGCATCCCAGAGATTGATCTGCCCTTCATTAACATGCACATTCCAGCCATCAGTGATCTGAACCTGTATGAGCATACTGGCTTGAAGAACATCTTGACCACCACAGAGCAGTCTCTTGATGTTGATTCCAAGATCCTGTACCAGAAGAGTCATTTTCACTCTCTGGGCAACCTGATCACCGAACTCTCCCTGAAGTCCCCCATCTTCAATCTGAATGCCAATGCCGGACTTTACGCTGAGGACGACCTTGTGTTCCGCCTGGGAGCTACCACAGCCTCCATTTTTGAGGCTCTTAAGATCAAGCTTGATGGCACCACCAGTTTGACCACCAAAAGAGGGCTTAAGCTGGCCACTGCCCTGTCCTTGGAGAATGCCCACATTGAGGGAAACCATGACAGCACTTTCAGCCTAAGCCCCGACAACCTGGAAGCTGCGGCGTCTGTGGCTACCATTGCAAAGATTGCCCTGCCCATCTTCAACCTAGAAGCCAATCAGCAATTTGTTGCAGACACCAAGACCAAGCCAAATGCTGCCTCTACATTGAAGCTGAAAGGTGATTTCAACCTGCCCCTTATCAAAGCAATTGGCAAGGCAGAGGCTGACCACAGCCTGAAGCTAGAGGGAACCCTTGAGTACATCTCTGTGGAGTCATCCATCAAGGGCAACATTGATGGCACAATCCTGGAATACAATGCTGTTTTGGGAGCTCTGGACAATGAAGCTAACATGTACCTGAATGCTGATGGCCTACGCTCCACCTCAAAGATCATTGCCAATGCCAAACTCAGCAACGGTGAGACAACTATCCTGGAAATGGATGTGGATGAGAACCTGGCTGTTGAGGCATCCGTAAGCCGTGTGTATGCAGTGCTGAAATTCGCCAGCAACAACGAAGCCAATGTGATTACCTTCAACACCAAGGGAAAGCATGTAGCCCAGGCTACCATTGACTTTGCACCATTGACATCACTGACTGCTAATGTTGAGATTGACATGTCTCAGCCAAGCAACGTGGGTGACATTTCCCTCTTTGAGAAGACTGCTGTCGAGCTGACAGGTACCAAGCAGAAGATCTCTACCACCGCCAAGATTGCCACCCCTGTGTACACCACACATCTGGCAGCTGAGTTGAAGGGTGATGCCCCTGTCTTCAAGGCCGAACTTAAGTCATCTGCTACCTCTGTCATCAACTTCCTGGATTACGACATGGATGGTAAAATTATAAAAATGTCCTCTATAATGTCATTATTTGATGCAAAATAATTGTATTTGAGGAAATTGAAACTGCCTCAACAGCTTCCTTCACTGCAAGCTTTGAGAACGAAGCCCTGAGCGTGAATGGCAAGGCTGTCCTTACCCATGCAGACCTGACCATGGACATTCAGAATGTGATTACCCAGGCTATGAGGTAAAGTAATACTTTTAAACAGGCTGATTTCAATGCATAATACATATTGAAACAAATGATTTAGGCTTGTTAGCACAATGTTAATCAAATCATTACAAACATTTTGCAATTTCAAGATACCTGAATATGTATTAGTATGGTTTGTTTTGTCATTTGTGCATTTCAGGAAGAAGCGTCAAGAGGAGGGAAGGTAAATACTCAATAATGTACCTTCAATTCACTTCAATCCAGGACTATTGCATGAGCAAATAAAGTCTACATCTTTTGACCTTCTACTACACACATGTATTACATGGAGTTATAAACTGGGTGGTTCGAGCCCTGAATGCTGATTGGCTGAAAGTTGTGGTATATCAGACCGTATAGCATGGTATGACAAAACATTGATTTTTACTGCTCTAATTGCGTTGGTAACCAGTTTATAATAGCAATAAGGCACCTTAGGGGTTTGTGATATATTGGCCATATACCACACCCCCCTCGGGCCTTATTGCTTAATTAAACTATGAGTGAATAGACAGTAACTGATCACACTGTTTTTCTTCCACTTCTTAGTGTCTCCCGTCACACCCTGAATGTGGACATCACCAGCCCAACATTCACTGATGTGAACTTCCGCTATGCTGCCCGCAGAGATGGCGTCAGTGCTTCCATCTCTACTCCATCCACTGGGTTCTTGGGTCTTCAGCTCCAGGGCAGGATCCCATCTCAGCTGAGCGCTAGACTCTACAGCCGTTATGCTGTGAGTTTCTTTTAATTTCATTCATCTTAAAATACTCAATACTTGTGTCCCTATTCACAAGTCAAATAAATGTCACCCTATTGTACAGGTCAATTGAAATGTGTTGTGTTTCTCCTATATCTAACAGTCTGCCCCTGAGGATGATGTTGACATCTTGGTCATCAGAGCTACTGCTAAGGATGCCGATAAGATAAAACTACAGGTTGCCTACAACATGGAGGCCCCCCACGACATGCTCCTGGGCCTGAAGGAGAGACTCCCTGCCATCACATCCACCCTGAACAGCTTCTCTAACAAGTATGAGATCTTCGGGCACGTGGAGGGCCTGAAAAGCTCCATCATCAACCTCATTGAGGAAGCCTACACTGCTGCCAACAGCCACGCAGCCGAGCTGAGCCAGCTGTCAATCCTCTTCAGGAACACTGTTTTCCAGTTCCAGAAAACCATCCAGGTCTTCCTGGATGCTGCCATTAAGTTCCTTAGGGAGACAGAATTCAAGCTCCCTGGCTCTGAGGAAATTACCACCCTGCCTAAGGTCCTCAAGCAGCTGACCACCGGCATTGCCACTATAGTTGAGCAGGCCATCCAGGTGCTCATAGACAACGCAGAGGCCTCCTTCAATGCTCTGGTCGATATGATCAGCGACATCCAGGTCACTATGCCAATTGGTGATGTGATGACTGGAGCCCAGATCATAGATAACATGAGGGCCAACATGAAGCATGCTCTTGCCCAGCTTGTGGGTCTGGTGAAGCATCTGGAGAGCCTTGACATGGTCCTGGAGAAGCTTGGCGAGACTGTGAAGGTCATCGTTGAGAAGGCCCAGGAGTTTGTTGACACTCTGAAGTCTGACTACCTGGATGCCGTCGCTATCTACATCAACGCTCTGTACGATAACCTTGTCGGCGTGATCAAGACCGTCCTGGACCAAGTCAATACTATGTTGAACATGGAGCAGGTGAACATAGCAATTGAACACGTCACTGACATGATTCTGTCTGTGGTTAATCAGCTCAACCTCGCCATCACTGGTCTTCTGCAGCAAGCTTCTGAGGAGGCCCAGGCTTTCATCAAAGTTAGCGGTGGAAGGCTTGAGATCGAGCTTCCCTTTCCCTTCCACCAGTGAGATACCCTCACAGACTGAACCCTGAGTCTAACACTACCATCTGTTTAACATTATGCTACTCAGAGGCACAGGGCTGGGAATGTACTTCAAACAAGTATTTCAGCACGTCTTTAAAGCCTTTAGGTAAACATGCAGCTATTATTTTATCCTTTTTGTGTAAATGACAAGTGTTGGTACACTTACCAACATAAAAATGAAATACTGTTGAGTCCTATTTCCCTATCTATCTGTACCATACAAAATGCAATATGAGAGTACAAAATAAATAACATTTATACAGCATTATGTTTGATTTATATTTTTCCACCTGCTATGTGTATGTTTTCAGATCCTCAGTATTTTAACAACAGGCATTCCATTAGTGATGCAAATGAGTGACGTGAACCATAGACACTATTAATATTGATAAGACTGACTTTCTTTCAGTGTTGAGAGATCTTTAGACATAGCCCGAATATAACTTCCAAAATGAGCAAAGTGGAAAGCCTATATGAATAATATTAAGTCTCTTGCTGATCTTTAAAACCAACCGATATTATGGAATCACAGGAAACAAACTATGGCTCAAACATATCGTTGAGCATTATCAAATACTTGTACATGGAATGCTATCAAAACTACCCTCCTATTTCAAATATAAATGTTTCATTTCTGATCTGACTGTAATCCTAACCTGTTTATGGATCTCCAAAGGATGCAAAGTACATATTACTCTAACATAGAGCACTACTCAAATGAAGGGCTGGTGTATGCTGCTGTACACCTAACACGGCATGTTTTGTGGCTGTGATGTCTTGTTAAGAACAAATTCTCTCCTGTGTAGAACGACATTGAGATAAATGTACTCCGGGTGACTAGTGACTAGGGAATCACTCGGGGAGGAATGCATTTCACATTTTATACAACACCCTTAGGGTATTCAGGCTTCAGAGCAGCAGCGGGTAACATCACGTCAGTAGGTAGCTAGTTTAAGTGTGAACAATTTTGAGGATATTGGCTGTTCTACACTAATTAAATAACTGGGACATAAAGTATGTGACTATGTATAGTGTGCAACTTTACTTTTCATAAGTTTGTGTAACTTTTCCGTTCATAAGCACCTCTTCAATTATTGTAATTAAAATGCCTTTATTGGGGTGGAATGTCCAATGGAACAAAATATTTACAACTTTTCAGCATGTCTAGCTTTCGTCCAGGAGTAATGCAATGATTGAAAAAACAACATGGCTTGTCATGGGAACAAACTACAGAACAAACAGTATTCCAACCATGACTGGTGAGGGAGTGGCTACTCACAATATATTATGGTCATCGGTGGACAATTGTCAAAGGCAATATAATTTCAAGATAGAAATTAAATACATATAAATATTCAAAGGTAGACTCAGCAAAATGAGGTTGCCATGAGCAGCATCGCAGATATTGAGATGAGCGAGACGCAAGACTTCACTCTCACACAGTCACACACAGTATCTGCGCATGGGCACGGGTTCGCTTCATGCTGTTCACAGATTGGTATCCACGACACCGAAACAGCAGAGAAGTTGAGCCTCACGCTTCAACGCTCTTAGTTGTTGTGGAAATTGACCCACTATCCTGTTTACATTTAAATCACTGAGTCTACCTTTAAAGCTGGAATCCTTAATCAGTGGAACTACCACTTCTGTCTGTGATGTTACAACAACAAAGAAGTTACTGCAAACAACAAACACAGTTTTTCTCCCTCTGACATCACGCACGATAGAACAGCAGAATATGTACTGTACAGGAGAGTGAAAAGATTTGGCATAGGTCCCCAGATCCTCAAAAAGTTCTACAGCTGCACCATCAAGACCATCCTGACCGGTTACATCACCGCCTGCTTTGGCAACTGCTCGGCATCCGACAGAGGGTAGTGCGTATGGCCAGTATTTCACTTGGGCCAAGCTTCCTGCCATCCAGGACCTATATACTAGGTGGTGTCATAGGAAGGCCCAAAAAATGGTAAAAGACTCCAGTCACCAAAGTCATTGACTGTTCTCTCTGCTACCGCACTGCAAGTGGTACCGGAGAGCCAAGTCTAGGTCCAAAAGGCTCCTTAACAGCTTCTACCCCCAAGCCATAAGACCAGCATGTCAATACTTCTTACAAAAACAAGTAGCGATGAAGTCAATCTCTCTTCTACTTTGAGCCATGAGAGGCTGACATGCATATTATTAATGTTAGCTCTCCGTTTACATGTAAGGACCAGCTGTGCTGCCCTGTTCTAAGCCAATTTTAATTTTCCTAAATCTCTCTTTGTGGCACCTGACCACACAAAATTAGGGCCTGTGTTGTTAAGAAGTCAGAGCAGCGCTTTATTAAGGACAGACTTCTCTCCATCTTAGCTACTGTTGCATCAACATGTTTTGACCATTACAGTTTACAATCAAGGGTTACTCAAAGCAGTTTAGTCACCTCAACTTGCTCAATTTCCACATTATTCATTACAATATTTACTTGAGGTTTAGGGATTAGTGAATGACTTGTCCTAAATACAATGCTTTTAGTTTTGGAAATATTTAGGACTTACTTACTGTATTTCTTGATAACCATTCTGAAAATGACTGCAGCTCTTTGTTAAGTGTTGCAGTAATTTAATTCGCTGTTGTAGCTGACGTGTAAAGTCTTGAGTCATCCGCATACATACACACTGGCCAGAGGCATGTCAATAGTAAATACTGAAAAAAGTAAGGGGCCTAGACAGCTGCCCTGGATTATGCTTGAGAGACTTCCATTAAAGAACACCCTCTTTGTTCTGTTGGACAGGTAACTCTTTATCCACAATATAGCAAGGGATGTAAAGCCATAAAACATACGTTTTTCCAGCAGCAGACTATGCTCGATAATGTCAAAACTGTACTGAAGTCTAACAAAACAGCTCCTACAATCTTTTTATTATCAATTTCTCTCAGCTGATCATCAGAAATGTGTGTAAGTGCCATGCATGTTGAATGAGCTTCCCTATCAGCGTGCTGAAAGTCTGTTGTCAATTTGTTTACTGTAAAAAATAAATGTATCTGGTCAAACACAATTTTTTCCAAAAGTTTACTAAGGGTTGGTTACAGCCTGATTGGTAGGCTATTTGAGCCAGTAAAGGGGGCTGTACTATTCTTGGGGTAGCGAGTAGCGAAATTACTTTTGCTTCCCTGCAGGCCTGGGGGTACACACTTTCTTGGCTTAGATTGACGACAAACAATGACAAGCCACCTGGGTCTGACAACTTGGATGGAAAATTACTGAGGATATTAGGGGACAATATTGCCACTCCTACTTGCCATATCGTCCGTTATTATCCTCAGTAATTTTTCAGTTCATTCAGCCTCATATAAAAAACCTGGCTGATATGGCTGACATGCTTTAACAAATGTGGTTTCTACTGACAATTGAGATGTACAAACTATGGCATAAGGGGACGACGAGTGGATATAAGGCAATCCATAATTTCGATTAAGACATTAATGAGCAAGCTAGGACGGACATGGTCAATATAAGTATTTGTTCAGCACTTTTGAAATGTACAGCGACAGAATTCAGAACATGGGCCGTTCTTACAGTATTCTCTCTGTACATCAAGTCAGAACCGCAGGATAAATAAAGGGCGCATATAAGCAGACAATGAAAGCTCTTACAATATTCGATGATGACATTTATCTAAAACAGGCTATATGCTACATGTGCACCACCATGTCAGAAAGGTAGGCTAAATTATGATGGGAAAAGGGACCAAATTGTTAGGGTGAGGCACATGGGCTACTAACAGCTTACTACACAACATACACTTAGTATTACTTTCTTGGCTACAGTATGGATGAAAGTGGGGCGCATTGGACTAGTAACCGAAAGGTTGCAAGATCGAATCCCCGAGCTGACACGGTAAAAAAATCTGTCATTCTGCCCCTGAACAAGGCAGTTAACCCAATATTCTTAGGCCCTCATTGAAAATAAGAATTTGTTCTTAACTGATCTAAGGCCACTTGATTCTATGTGTCTGGCTTTCTTATTTGCCATTTTCGCCATGTTCTTGCTTGCAATTCATATCGTCTCATTTAGTAACTGTTGTGACTCCAGCCTCATTTCCTGTTCCTTACTCTGATTTCCTGAAACATTGTATTTTAATTGTATGTGTTTGTCTTTATTTCAGAAGTAAACTTGGAGGGATGGAGGGGTCAGGGTTTTGGATGATTGAACTATTTATTGTCCTGGATGGATTTTCTTCTTTCAATTTACATATTTGGACTCACCTTTTGTGCTTTGCTCACTTGAACAGGAAGGTGGCACGGAGGTCCTTCGTGGGCATCAAAGTCTGGCATTCTCTGGATTAATGGTGCTTTCAAGACAACAGAGAAAACAACAGAGAAAAACAAGGTCAAATCAGGACGAATTCCAAGTTGAGAAAGAGGAATTCCAACCAATTTTCCCAGTCGGAGATAGTTTTTTTCCCCCGAGTTCCCAGTTGTCTTGAATTCACTGAAATCTGGGATTTCCCAGTTCCGAGTTTCAAGTAGTTTTCAAAACTAATTTTAAGCTTGGAAAAGAGACCCTTAAATCCAGACTTGGACCACACATCCACTCCACTGAATAGCAGGCTTGTGATTGCTTTGCTATGCTTGCAGTTAGACACTGATTCCTTCCAAACAACTTGTTGTTGAATTTGTGATATCCAACTTGTTTTGTAATGTTTATGTCCAATGGCCAATTAATTGTATTTATTTATTTCACCTTTATTTAACCAGGTAGGCTAGTTGATAACAAGTTCTCATTTGCAACTGCGACCTGGCCAAGATAAAGCGTAGCAATTCGACACATACAACAACACAGAGTTACACATGGAATAAACAAAACATACAGTTAATAATACAGTAGAACAAAAGAAAACAAAAAGTCTATATACAGTGAGTGCAAATGAGGTAAGTTAAGGCAATAAATAGGCCATGGTGGCGAAGTAATTACAATATAGCAATTAAACACTGGCATGGTAGATGTGCAGAAGATGAATGTGCAAGTAGAGATACTGGGGTGCAAAGGAGCAAGATAAATAAATAAATACAGTATGGGGATGAGGTAGGTAGATAGATGGGCTGTTTACAGATGGGCTATGTACAGGTGCAGGGATCTGTGAGCTGCTCTCACAGCTGGTGCTTAAAGCTAGTGAGGGAGATATGAGTCTCCAGCTTCAGAGATTTTTGCAGTTCGTTCCAGTCATTGTCAGCAGAGAATTGGAAGGAAAGACGGCCAAAGGAGGAATTGGCTTTGGGGGTGACCAGTGAGATATACCTGCTGGAGCGCATGCTACGAGTGGGTGCTGCTATGGTGACCAGTGAGCTGAGATAAGGCGGGGCTTTACCTAGCAGAGACTTGTAGATAACCTGTAGCCAGTGGGTTTGGCGACGAGTATGAAGCAAGGGAGTATGAAGCATCCAGTTTGTTGAGTAGAGTGTTGGAGGCTATTTTATAGATGACATCACCGAAGACGAGGATCGGTAGGATGGTCAGTTTTACGAGGGTGTGTTTGGCAGCATGAGTGAAGGATGCTTTGTTGCGATATAGGAAGCCGATTCTAGATTTAATTTTGGATTGGAAATGCTTAATGTGAGTCTGGAAGGAGAGTTTACAGTCTAACCAGACACCCAGATATTTGTAGTTGTCCACGTATTTTAAGTCAGAGCCGTCCAGAGTAGTGATGCTGGACGGGCGAGCAGGTGCGGGCAGTGATCGATTGAATAGCATGCATTTAGTTTTACCTGCATTTAAGAGCAGTTGGAGGCCACGGAAGCAGAGTTGTATGGCATTGAAGCTCGTCTGGAGGTTAGTTAACACAGTGTCCAAAGAGGGGCCAGAAGTATACAGAATGGTGTCGTCTGCGTAGAGGTGGATCAGAGAATCACCAGCTGCAAGAGCAACATCATTGATGTATACAGAGAAGAGAGTCGGCCTGAGAATTGAACCCCTTGGCACACCCATAGAGACTGCCAGAGATCCGGACAACAGGCCCTCCGATTTGACACTGTCACGACTTCCGCCGAAGTCGGCCCCTCTCCTTGTTCGGGCGGCGTTCGGCGGTCGACGTCACCAGCTTACTAGTTGCCACCGATCTATGTTTCCCTGTTCGTTTGGTTTTGTCTTAATTATACACACCTGTTTCACATTCCCTGATTATGTTCATTATTTAATCCTCTGGCTTTCCTGTTTGTCTTGTCCGTGATTGTTTCCTGTCTTGTAGTTGTTGAAGGTGTTTCTCCCAACTTGGTTTTATTACTGTGGGAGAAGTTTGATTATAGTTTTGAGTAAACACGTTTTGTTTGCACTCATTCCTGTGTCCTGCGCCTGACTCCGATACTTATCCTAAAGAAAGCATTACAAAATCACGGACCATTATAATGGAGTCAGCAGGAGCAGCCAGCCCTCCTCTTCCAGTAAAGGAGCGCGTCCAGCAGCACGCGAAAATATTACAGAGTCTCGGGACAGCCATGGATCGCGTGCTGCAGACTATGGACAGATTTGAGAGAAGAGGATTTCCCTTTGACCCAGCCATTCCACCGCCACCAGAACCACATCATACACCCATGCCCACACATCCGTCGTCAGTATCCAGTGGGATTCGGCTCTCGCTCCCGGGAGCGTATGAGGGAACAGCTGCCGGGTGCCAGGGGGTCCTACTCCAGCTGGAGCTCTACCTGGCGGCTGTCCAGCCGGCACCTTCGGGACGCGAGAGAATGAGCGCTCTCATCTCCTGTCTGACTGGTAAAGCCCTGGAGTGGGCCAACGCCATCTGGGGAGGGGAAGGCCCTACTCTGGATAACTACGAGCGCTTGTTGTATTTAAGACAGGGGATGAGGAGTGCTCAGGAGTTTGCGCTGGACTTTAGAACTCTGACGGCGGGTGCGGAATGGAATGAGCGGGCCCTGATCGACCACTACAGGTGTAGTTTGCGGGAGGACGTTCGTTGCTCACATGTGGTTATCTATAGGATTTCCGGGGTTTTCCCCGCATTCCCACCATAAGGCGCTAGTAGATTCAGGCGCAGCTGGGAACTTTATTGATCGGTCCTTGGCCCATAGATTAGGGATTCCTATTGTTCCCGTTGATGTTCCCTTCCCTGTACATGCCCTAGATAGTCGTCCTTTGGGGTCGGGGCTGATTAGGGAGGTCACAGCTCCCATTCCTATGGTAACGCAGGGGTGTCATGAGGAGAGAATTAGTCTCTTTCTGATTGACTCTCCTGCGTTTCCCGTTGTTTTGGGGCTTCCCTGGTTGGCTTCTCATGATCCTATTATTTCGTGGCAATAGAGGGTTCTCAAGGGATGGTCCTGTCAGTGTTCAGGGAGGTGTGTAGGTGTTTCCTTAGGTGCCACTATGGTGGAAAGTCCAAACCAGGTTTCCACCATGCACATTCCCCCCGAATATGCCGATTTGGCAATCGCCTTCTGTAAAAAGAAGGCGACTCAATTACCACCCCATCGACCGGGGGATTGTGCGATAAATCTCTGGGAGGGCGCTGCACTTCCAAGGAGTCACGTGTATCCTCTGTCACAGGAGGAGACGGAGGCTATGGAGACATATGTCATCGAATCTCTGGGACAAGGATACATTCGGCCCTCCATTTCACATGTCTCCTCGAGTTTCTTTTTTTGTGAAGAAGAAGGATGGAGGTTTACGCCCGTGCATTGACTTTCGAGGTTTGAACCAGATTACGGTAAAATACAGTTACCCGCTGCCTCCATCCATCTTCCAATCATTTGTGGATGAGATCTTCAGGGACCTGCACGGGCGGGGGGTAGTGGTGTATATAGATGACATTCTAATATACTCCACTACCCGCGCTGAGAATGTGTCCCTTGTACACATGGTGCTTGGTCGACTGTTGGAGCATGACCTTTACGTCAAGGCAGAGAAATGTCTGTTCTTCCAACAGTCCGTCTCCTTCCTTGGGTACCGTTTGTCTGTGTCAGTGTTAGAGATGGAGATTGACCGCATTTCAGCCGTGCGTAATTGGCCGACTCCAACCACGGTAAAGGAGGTGCAGCGGTTTTTAGGGTTTGCCAACTACTATCGGAGGTTTATCCGGGGTTTTGGCCAGGTGGCAGCTCCCATTACCCCTTTACTGAAGGGGGGACCGATGCGACTGCGGTGGTCGACTGAGGCGGACAGAGCTTTTGGTAACCTGAAGGCTCTGTTTACCACGGCTCCAGTGCTGGCGCATCCTGATCCCTCCTTATCGTTCATAGTTGAGGTGGACGCATCCGAGGCTGGAATAGGGGCTGTGCTATCTCAGCGCTCGGGTAAGCCACCAAAACTCCGCCCCTGTGCTTTCTTTTCGAAGAAGCTCAGCCCGGTGGAGCGAAACTATGATGTGGGGGATAGTGAGTTGTTGGTTGTTGTCGGGGCTCTGAAAGCGTGGAGACATTGGCTTGAGGGGGCTAGACACCCTTTCCTCATTTGGACTGACCACCAAAATCTGGAGTACATTCGGGCAGCGAGGAGACTGAACCCTCGCCAGGCTAGGTAGGCTATGTTTTTCACACGCTTTGCTTTCACCCTTTTCTACAAACCAGGTTCCCAGAACGTGAAGGCAGACGCACTGTCCCGGCTGTATGATACAGAGGAGCGGTCCACAGAGCCCACTCCCATAATTCCAGCTTCTTGCCTGGTGGCACCGGTGGTATGGGAGGTGGACGCGGACATCGAACGGACGTCACCTGCAGAACCCACTCCCCCCCAGTGTCCCGTTGGGCGCGTGTACGTTCCGTTTGATGTTCGCGATCGTTTGATCTGTTGGGCCCACTCATCACCCTCCTCTGGTCATCCTGGTATCGGTCGGACAGTGCGCTGCCTTGCGGGGAAGTACTGGTGGCCCATGTTAGCTAAGGACGTGAGGGTGTATGTCTCCTCCTGTTCGGTATGCGCACAGTGCAAGGCACCTAGACATCTACCCAGAGGGAAATTACAACCCCTTCCCGTTCCGCAGCGACCGTGGTTACACCTATCGGTGGATTTCGTGACGGATCTTCCCCCGTCACGGGGTAACACCACGATCCTGGTCGTTGTGGATCGGTTTTCTAAGTCCTGCCGTCTCCTTCCTTTGCCCGGTCTCCCTACGGCTCTACAAACTGCGGAGGCCCTGTTCACCCATGTATTCCGGCACTACGGGGTGCCTGAGGACATAGTGTCTGATCGGGGTCCCCAATTTACGTCTAGGGTCTGGAGGGTGTTTATGGAACGCCTGGGGGTCTCGGTCAGTCTTACCTCAGGTTTCCACCCCGAAAGTAATGGGCAGGTGGAAAGAGTCAACCAAGAGGTGGGTAGGTTTCTGCGGTCCTATTGCCAGGACCGGCCGGGAGAGTGGGCGCCGTTTATCCCCTGGGCAGAGATGGCCCAAAACTCCCTACGCCACTCTTCTACTAATCTTACCCCTTTGCCCATGTCTTACCCCTTTGCCCTAATCTTACCCCTCTGCCCATGTACGACTACAACGAGCCATCAGGCGGCAAAAGGCGAGTGCCGACAGTCAACGCAGTGAGGCCCCGGTTTATGCACCGGGGGATCGGGTCTGGCTCTCGACCCGAAACCTGCCCCTTCACCTGCCCTGCCGGAAGCTGAGTCCGCGGTTTGTGGGGCCATTCAAAGTCCTGAGGAGATTGAACGAGGTTTGTTATAGGTTACAACTCCCCCTGATTATCATATTAAGCCCTCGTTCCATGTGTCTCTCCTCAGGCCGGTGGTGGCTGGTCCGCTCCAGCAGTCTGAGGTGCGGGAGGTTCCTCCGGCCCCTCTGGACATCGAGGGGGCCCCGGCGAAGCTGTGTACTGGAGGAGGACATCCTGGACCCATCATTAATCCAGGAGTTTCACCGCTTCCGTCCGGATCGCCCTGCTCCCTGTCCTCCAGGTCGTCCCCGAGGCAGGTGTCGGCACGCTGCTGGAGCCACGCATCAAGGGGGGGGGGGGTACTGTCACGACTTCCGCCGAAGTCGGCCCCCCTCCTTGTTCGGGCGGCGTTCGGCGGTCGACGTCACCGGCTTACTAGTTGCCACCGATCTATGTTTCCCTGTTCGTTTGGTTTTGTCTTAATTATACACACCTGTTTCATATTCCCTGATTATGTTCATTATTTAACCCTCTGGCTTTCCTGTTTGTCTTGTCCGTGATTGTTTCCTGTTTTGTAGTTGTTGGAGGTGTTTCTCCCAACTAGGTTTTATTACTGTGGGAGAAGTTTGATTATAGTTTTGAGTAAACACGTTTTCTTTGCACTCATTCCTGTGTCCTGCGCCTGACTCCGATACTTCTCCTAAAGAAAGCATCACAGACACACTGAACTCTATCAGAGAAGTAGTTGGTAAACCAGGCGAGGCAATCATTTGAGAAGCCAAGGCTGTCAAGTCTGCCAATAAGAATGTGGTGATTGACAGAGTCGAAAGCCTTGGCCAGGTCGATGAATACGGCTGCACAGTAATGTCCCGGTCAATGAGCACCGATACGTTTCATCTATAATTTCTCCTCATAATTTCTCTTCATATGACAAGGATTGAAAAGGATTTGCCAGTAGATTGTCGACTTGATTTTGAAAGTATTATGTTGACAGTCCAATCACAGCTACTGTAGATATAATGTGATTTGACATCAATTTATCTGTGGCCAATGACCTTGAGCCTTCTTGGATGGGCACTTCTAATGCAACTCTATGGCAGCACCCAAGGGGCTTGCAAACTGATATTTGGCACGTATTAATGCCAATATATCATGCAAAACAGGCAAAGCTAAACAAGTGGGGCCCTGAATAGACAACAATCAGTTTTTCACCTCTTCCACACTCACCTTTCAGAAATCAAAATTACAATGCTTGTCTTTCATAATTTTCATCATATGGATGAACCAGGATGAGAGCAATGAAGCGGTATTTGAGGTCCCGGAATGCCCGGTCAGCAGCAGGGGACCACGTGAACGGAACCTTGGGAGAAGTAAGTGCTGACAGAGGGGAAGCCAGGGTGCTGTAACCCCGGATAAAGCGGCGATAGAAGTTGGCGAACCCCAGGAAATATTGCAGCTGCACCCAGGACGAAGACTGGGGACAATCCACCACCGCTCACCTTCTCGGGATCCATCTGGACACTCCCAGCGGAGATGATGTACCCCAGAAAGGGGATGGTGGAACGATGGAACTCGCACTTCTCTGCCTTAACAAACAGCTGGTTCTCCAGGAGACATTGAAGAACCTGTCGGATGTGGAGCACATGTTCTTGGGGGGAGCGGGAGAAGACGAGGATGTCATCAATGTAGACGAGGACAAACTGGTTCAACATGTCGCAGACAACATTACTTACCAGAGCCTGGAACACAGCAGGGGCATTGGTGAGGCCAAATGGCATGACCAAATACTCGTAGTGGCCGCTGGCCATGTTTAAGGCGGTCTTCCCCCCCGTATCCGCACCAGGTGGTAGGCGTTCCGTAGATCCAGCTTGGAAAACACGGTGGCCCTCTGGAGTGGCTCAAAGGCCGAGGAGATGAGTGGTAGCGGGTAGTGATTCTTCTTCATTACGTCATTAAGTCCCCGGTAGTCGATGCACAGGTGCAGAGTCTTGTCCTTCTTCTTCACAAAGAAGAACCCTGCGCAGGCGGGAGAGGACGAAGGACATATAAATCCTGCAGCCAGGGAATCCCCAATGTAGGTGTCCATAGCCTTGGTCTCCGGTCCTGACAATGAGTACAGTCGTCCCCGGGGCGGAGTGGTGCTAGGGAGAAGATCAATCCCGCAGTCATATGGTCGGTGCGGCGGAAGCGAAGCGGCCCGGGCCTTGTTGAACACCTCCCGAAGGTCCTGGTACTCCGCGGGATAGGCGGAGAGGTCCGGGGCACCTTCCCGAGCCCCCAGGAAGATGTCCCGGGGCAGGTTGCACTGATTTCAGACACTGGGCATGGCAGAACATGACTCCAGTCCATGATGGCACCAGTAGACCAGTTGATGAGGGGATTGTGTCGCTGGAGCCAGGAGAGTCCCAATACCACGGGAATCTGAGGAGACTTGATGAGCAGGAATTGAATAGTCTCGCTGTGATTCCCTGACACCCGTAGGTTGATGGGAGTGGTAATATGAGTGACCCGGCCTATAGAGCGCCCGCCCAGTGCTCTAACATCCATAGGAGTGGAAAGGGGCTGAGTGGGAATGTTCAGCTCGGAAGCCAGGGTAGCATCCAAAAAACTCTCATCGGCCCCAGAGTCAATGAGGACCCGGAGGGATTTAGACTGGCCTCCCCACAGCAGAATGGCATGAACAGGGGTGCGAGCAAGGGAAGAAGGAAAGTCCCGGGATGACTCTGAGGCAAGATGGAGACCCTGGACATGCGAGTGAAGTCGAATTTCCTCTCCGACGTCGTTCCCATAGTCGCCCATTGATTCGGATTGTCAAAGCGATGAGGGAATCGAGGTCCGTAGGTAACTCCCGAGCAGCAAGCTCGTACTTGACCTCCTCCGAGACGCCGTGCAGGAACATATCAAACAGTGCTTCCTGGTTCCAAGCACTCTCCGCTGCCAACGTGCGGAAATCTACTGCACAGTCAGCCACACTGCAGGAGTCCTGCCGAAGCTGGATTAGCTTCCGGGCAGCTTCTCTCCCGGAGAACGGGGCATAAAGAACCTTCTTCACCTCTCGCTGGAACCCCTCCAGACTAACGCATATAGGAGGCTGCTGTAGGGGGGGGGGGGGGGGTGTAAACGGGGCTCCCGAGAAGGTGGAGTGGGCAATGAGACGGCACTGGTAGCAGCTGGGTTACTGAGAGGCTGTGAGGTTACCACCGTGGTAGGCTGCCTCCAAGACAACCCGCAGAATTGCTCCAGCAAACTGTCCAATGCCCGGTCATGGTGTTCAGTCAACATTTGGACCCCCTCCATAAGGCCACGAAGCAGTTCCTCGTGTCTCCCGATGGTGGCTCCTTGGGAGGAGATGCCGTCGCGCAGCTGGCCCGGGTCTGCTGGGTCAGTCAGGGCCAGTTCGTACTATCAGGATAAAGGTAAGACCCAGATGCAGACCATGTCGAAGTAACAATGTTTATTACAGCAACAGGGGCAAAGGTACAGGACGGCTGGCAGGCTCAGGGTCAGGTCAGGCAGAGGTCAGTAATCCAGAGGTGGGGCAAAGTTACAGGAAGGCAGGCAGGGGTCAAAACCAGGAGGACGAGAAAAAAGAGAGACTGGGGAAAAGCAGGAGCTGATACAAAAATGCTGGTTGACTTGACAAAGAAGACGAACTGGCAACAGACAAATAGAGAACACAGGTATAAATACACAGGGGATAAATGGGGAAGATGGGCGATACCAGGAAGGGGGTGGAGACAATCACAAAGACAGGTGAAACAGATCAAGGTGTGACACAGTCAGTATATGAATGCCATCTGTTACTAGCAAGTTATTGATTTCATGAACCTTGTTTCTTAGGCTACATATGTTAATGTGGGCTATTTGTTAGCTCTTTTCTGGGATGTTTGATTGTTTTTATTGCTTTACTGGTAACCTTATGAGAAGTAGACATGACAATGTTATTTATGTTTGAGCTGAGTTTGAGTGCAGGGTGAGCTGCACACTGTGAACTTCCTACTAGGGCACACTGTTATAACAGTATAACTCTGGTTAATAGGCACATGATTACTATATACAATAGCTGTAGGATCGACAGAGTCGGTCATGGGAGTTAGAGGGACACAAATTAGGTTACTTACAGTACATTGTGACTGTCAACGCCCCTGGGATAATGTACATTTGCTGCAGCTCTCCAACACTGGAAATCCAAGTCAAGGAAAGCTTTTGGTTTTATGAATTTATTGCCACCAGAGACCACTGATGTAACTGCTAAACTGCTTGCTGCTAACTGTACACTGTCTGCATGATTGTAGCGGATGTACTAACTCGTTACTTTTAATAGCTATGTTGACTATAAAGTTAATATGGTAACAACGATATAGGCTGTGTGAAGCGGTTAGCGGTTATGATAGGAAGGATTGGCTTGAAAAGGTTTTTTCGCCGGGTCACAAACAGCTGAGGTACTGTGCACTGAAGTCCACAAGCAAAGGTAAAAGGTAAAAGGAGGAGAGTGCATAGACGCGAGAAGGAATTATACAACGATCAAAGGGATCATGCTGTTTCTACTGTATGTGGCTGCTATGAAAGTGAACTGTGTTTGCGTGTGATCAGGGGTGTATTCATTCTGCCGATTCTATTGAAAAAAGTTTCTTATTAAACAGAGGCAAACGGAACAAAACTGGGATAAACATACCTGAATTTTTCCAATAGAAAATCTTGTTTGCAACTGTTGGACTAATGATTACACCCTAGATCAGCTAGATTCAGGAAAGAGTGTGCAAGGCTGTATTGAATGTGTCAATGTCTGTCACCTTGATTACTAAAATGTTGAAGTTGTAAACTGACATTCATAGACTAGCTTGTAGCAACATTATGATGGGTATAGGGAAAATGTGACTATCATGTAGTAGCCTAAACATATCAATGTTACATTGAGCAACTGTAATAGAAATAAGGCCATTCCCATAAACAATTCTCATCCTCCCTCATCTTAAACATCACTGACATCACTGTTAAGATCACACAGGACACCAGATAACACAGGAGAATTACACCAGATAGGACAGACTGACCCTCGGCCCATGGCACATAGACTATTGTAGCATACAGTCTATTCGGAAAGTATTCAGACCCCTTGACTTTTTACACATTTTGTTACGTTACAGCCTTTTTCTAATGGATTAAATAGTTTTTTCCCCTCATCAATCTACACACAATACCCCATAATGCAAAGCAAAAACTGGTTTTTAGAAACTGAAATAAGACATTTACATACGTTTTCAGACCCTTTACTCAGTACATTCTTGAAGCACCTTTGGCAGTGATTACAGCCTCAAGTCTACTTGGGTATGACTCTACAAGCTTGGCACACCTGTATTTGGGGAGTTTCTCCAATTCTTCTCTGTAGATCCTCTCAAGCTCTGTCAGGTTGGATGAGGAGCGTCGCTGCACAGCTATTTTCAGGTCTCTCCAGAGATGACCGATAGGGTTTAAATCCGGGCTATTGCTAGGCCACTCAAGGACATTCAGAGACTTGTCCCGAAGCGAACACATCACGGACAAACTGAAATGGTCCACCCACACAGACAGCGTGGTGAAGAAGGCGCAACAGCGCCTCTTCAACCTCAGGAGGCTGAAGAAATTTGCCTTGTCACCAAAAACACAACATTTTACAGATGCACAATCGAGCGCATCCTGTCGGGCTGTATCACCGCCTGGTACGGCAACTGCTCTGCCCACAACCGTAAGGCTCTCCAGAGGGTAGTGAGGTCTGCACAACGCATCATCGGGGGCAAACTACCTGCCCTCCAGGACACCAACACCACCCGATGTCACAGGAAGGCCAAAAAGATCATAAAGGACAATAACCACCTGAGCCACTGCCTGTTCACCCCGCTATCATCCAGAAGGCGAGGTCAGTACAGGCGCATCAAAGCTGGGACCGAGAGACTGAAAAAAAGCTTCTATCTCAAGACCATCAGACTGTTAAACAGTCATCACAAACATTGAGCGGCTGCTGCCAACATACTGACTCAAATCTCTAGCCACTTTAATAATAAAAAAAGGGATGTAATGAATGTATCACTAGTCACTTTAAACAATGCCACTTTACATAATGTTTACATACCCTACATTACTCATCTCATATGTATATACTGTACTCTATACCATCTACTGCACCTTGCCTATGCCGTTTGGCCATCGCTCATCCATATATTTGTATGTACATATTCTTATTCATTCCTTTACACTTGTGTGTATAAGGTAGTTGTTGTGAAATTGTTAGATTACTTGTTAGATATTACTGCACGGTCAGAACTAGAAGCATAAGCATTTCGCTACACTTGCATAAACATCTGCTATCCATGTGTATGTGACCAATAAAATGTGTTTTGATTTGAAGCCACTCCTGCGTTGTCTTGGCTGTGTACAGATGGTCCTTGTCCTGTTGGAAGGTGAACCTTCACCTCAGTCTGAGGTCCTGCGTGCTCTGGAGCAGGTTTTCATCAAGGATCTCTCTACTTTTCTCAGTTTATCTTTCCCTCGATCCTGACTAGTCTCCCAGTCCCTGCCGCTGAAAAACATCCCCACAGCATGAATCTGCCACCACCATAATTCACCGTAGGGATGGTGCCAGGTTTCTTCCAGATGTGATGCTTGGCATTCAGGCCAAAGAGTTTATTCTTGGTTTCATTAGACCAGATAATCTTGTTTCTCATTGTCTGTGAGTTTTTAGGTGCCTTTTGGCAAACTCCAAGCGGGCTGTCATGTGCCTTTTACTGAGGAGTGGCTTCCGTCTGGCCACTCTACCATAAAGGCATGATTGGTGGAGTGTTGCAGATGGTTTTCCTTCTGGAAGGTTCTCCCATCTCCACAGAGGAACTCTGGAGCTCTGTCAGAGTGACCATCGGGTTCTTGCTCACCTCCCTGATCTAGGCCCTCTTCCCCTGATTGCTCAGTTTGGCCGGGCGGCCAGCTCTAGGAAGAGTCTTGGTGGTTCCAAACTTCTTCAACTTAAGAATGATGGAGGCCACTGTGTTCTTGGGGACCTTCAATGAGGCAGAAATATTTTGGTACCCTTCCCCAAATCTGTGCCTCAAAACAATCCTGTCTGGGAGATCTACGGACAATTCCTTTGACCTCATAGCTTGGTTTTTGCTCTGATATGCAATGTCAACTGTGAGACCCTATATAGACAGATGTGTGCCTTTCCAAACCATGTCCAATCAATTGAATTTACCACAGGTGGACACCAATCAATTTGTAAAAACATCTCAAGGATGATCAATAGAAACAGGATGCACCTGAGCTCAATTTCGAGTCTCAAAGCAAAAGGTCTGAATACTTATGTAAATAAGTTTTTTATTTTTAATACATTTGCAAAATGTCTAAAACTTTTTTCACTTTGTCATTATGGGATATTGTGTGTAGATTAAGGATATATATTTTATTTTATTTAATCCATTTTAGAATAAGGCTGTACTGTAACAAAATGTGGATGCAGGAAAAAAAACCACACAAGGGCTCTTATAAATACAACCAGTGGAACCATTGCATGAACAGTGCACGGAAACAGTTTGGACAGGTTGTCACAACCTTCAACACTGAGTATCAAAACAAATATTTTATGAACTGTAAACCGACCGCCCAAGTCAACATAGCTATTGTTGGAGAGCCATAGCCAGCTGTAATGAACACGAGGAAGACAGAGAGCTGGTTTCAAGCACAGGGCACAGAAGGTGATTATTGTAAAGGACCACAGGAGGAGGCTGGTAGCTGGGTCCAGGGGCAGGCAGAAGGTCATACATAGGGGGTCCAAAAGGCAACAGTACAGGCAGGGAAAAGGCTAGTAACGTCGTCCATGAGATCAGGCAATAGGTAAATAACAGGAAATCCGATAGGCTAAGGTACATGAAGGGAATAGGCAAAAGGCGTCGTTAGTGAGGCAGGCAAAAACTATCATACACGGGAGGAGTAAATTACGGGAAAAACAGAGCTCCGAAGAGAAGTGTGTCACAAAACAAACAATACCTAACAAAGAAGGGGTGCAAAGAACTGAACTAAATAGTGTGTGATAATGACATTCAGGTGTGTGAACAGGTCATCAGAATTCGGGTGATTGGGATCTGGAGAGTGAGCTGCATTCAGGGGATCTATATGTGTGAGAGTGTGAGCTGGAAAGTGGGCTAGAAAGTGAGCTGAATTCAGGGGTTCTAAGTGTATGAGAGTGTGAGTTGGAAGCAGACGTTACACCAGCTAGCTAACATGGCATCCCTCTCTGTTTGAGCACGCTAAGCTAGCTAGTTCCATTCGCTAGCAAAGTGAAAAAAATAGAACTAAACATAGCTGTCTCTTTCTCTCTTTTAACCTTGCTTCTCCTTTTTAAATAAATACATTTGTTAAAAACTGTTCAACTATTGTCTTTCTCTCTCTTTGAGTCAACTACTCATCACATTTTATGCACTGCAGTGCTAGCTAGCTGTAGCTTATGCTTTCAGTACTAGATTCATTCTCTGATCCTTTGATTGGATCAGAGAATTAACAAAAAGTATGAAAATGTATGCACTCACTACTGTAAGTCGGTCTGGATAAAATCATCTGCTAAATTATTAAAATGTCAAATGTAAATGGACATGTCAGTTCATGCTACAAGACCTCTGATAGGTTGGAGGATGTCCTCCAGAAGTTGCTATAATTACTGGGTAACTCAATGGAAGGGGGTGAGAACCATGAGCCTTCTAGGTTTTGTATTGAAGTCAATATACCCAGAGGATGACGGAAAGTAGCTGTCCTCCACCCACACCATGGTGCTACCCTACAGAGTACTGTTGAGGCATCTGTAGACCTTTGTTGCAAAACAGTGTGTTTTTATCAATTATTGGGTGACGTGAATATATTTAGTATAGTTTAAATTTTGGTAATAAAACCGAAAATATAATTGAATATGGGGAGGACACATTTCAAGTTTCCATATTTAATCTGAATGAATGCCATACTTTCCTCAGGCCCTAACACTCAGTCTTGAGTATTAAAAGCCTCTCATTTGTGGGGAGTACAACTCGCTGGCGAAGCTAGAAGGATGCCATCATGCAGGGCAAGATAGTGATTTAAAATCAGTACTCTATATGGGAACAACCAGTTCAATTTATTGATGTTGATAGAGTGACAGAAGAATAGAAACAAACTAGATTAATTGTTGTAATGTGCCCTTGTGCACGTTAGTCTGTTGGTAGCTCTGGCAGTTTATGAAACCATTAGGTCGACAGGAGAATAACTTTCATTTGTTCTAATTATTAGCATTGTTTAAACAGGGCGAAAATGATCTTATCCGTGCTGCAAACCGTTCTGCAGCCTTGTGAAGCACATGTGCGTCAAGTACATAAAATGCGGGCAAAAACAACACATGGCAAAACGCATGTGCATCTGGTGGACATATGGCAGTCACATTGTTTTTGACACCTATATCAGAATCCCATAGTTCTCACCTTTCTGAAAGTACTGTGCATGTGTTTGTAGGACTTATAGTTTTGATTCCGAAATGCACTTTATGAGGGTAGTGTTATGTATGATACGGTGCTGCTTTACAGAAGAATGGGTTGTGAGAATTGAGTGCCATATGTCATTAAGAGAGTGAGTGATGTACAATGTGAAACAGTGCAGATGTGCGTTCTTCTACAGCTAAACTAGATATAATATTGGCAACGACGCCAGCACCATTCCTCGCCGTGCCTGGTGAACGAGAGGGGCAGAGGATTTTCAGAGCGCTTGGATCGGCTCCAACATTCTGCTGCAGTCAGCCTCCTACTGAACCACTTTGCCGGGAAAGAGCGATTGCTCCTCCGACGCTACCGGCTACAGAAAAGACATCAATGGCCGGGTGTGTCCATTCAAAGCTACGTGGCTAATCTGAGGGTATCTATGGGACACTTCAGGACGAGGTCAGATGATAGAGGGGACGTTATGTGAAAAGACAAGGCGGAAGAAACAGCTTTTGGAATCAAATAATTTACAACTTGATGGAGCTATTCAAATAGTATTCCAGCTTGAAGCGGCGTTGAAATGCTCTACAATGCTGACAGACACTCGGCCCCCAGCCATTCACACAGCAGCTTCAGCCCGAGCATGCGCACTACAACGATCACGCGCTGTGCACGCACTCCTACATAGATAGCTGCATGGACACAGACACCGGCATGCCCGTGCAGCAGGCACACAGATAAACAAACAGAAATAGCTGTGGCAACTGTGGGGCTAGCTCTCACAATTCAAGGGCTTCAAACTGCCCAGCCCATGGGAAAATATGCAAGAACTGTTTAAAATACAATCACTTTGCAAAAGTGTGTGGTTCTGCCCCAGCTTTTAGCCCCACTCAGAACAGGCCCTTATTTTCATCTCACTCTCAACATCAACATACTGAAATCAATCAAATCAAACAAATTTATTTTTATATAGCCCTTCTTACATCAGCTGATATCTCAAAGTGCTGTACAGAAACCCAGCCTAAAACCCCAAACAGCAAGCAAAGCATGTGAAAGAAGCACGGTGGCTAGGAAAAACTCCCTAGGAAAAACTCCCTAGAAAGGCCAAAAACCTAGGAAGAAACCTAGAGAGGAACCAGGCTATGAGGGGTGGCCAGTCCTCTTCTGGCTGTGCAGGGTGGATATTATAACAGAACATGGTCAAGATGTTAAAATGTTCATAAATGACCAGCATGGTCAAATAATAATAATCATAGTAGTTGTCGAGGGTGCAACAAGCACGTCCGGTGAACAGGTCAGGGTTCCATAGCCGCAGGCAGAACAGTTGAAACTGGAGCAGCAGCACGGCCAGGTGGACTGGGGACAGCAAAGAGTCATCATACCAGGTAGTCCTGAGGCATGGTCCTAGGGCTCAGGTCCTCCGAGAGAAAGACAGAAAGAGAGAATTAGAGAGAGCATATTTAAATTCACACAGGACACCGGATAAGACAAGAGAAATACTCCAGATGTAACAGACTGACCCTAGCCCCCCGACACATAAACTACTGCAGCATAAATACTGGAGGCTGAGACAGGAGGGATCAGAAGACACTGTGGCCCCATCCGATGATACCCCCGGACAGGGCCAAACAGGCAGGATATAACCCCACCCACTTTGCCAAAGCACAACCCCCACAACACTGGAGGGATGTCTCCAACCACCAACTTACCGTCCTAAGACAAGGCCGAGTATATTCCACAACGATCTCCGCCATGGCACAACCCAAGGGGGGGGCGCCAACCCAGACAGGAAGACCACGTCAGTGACTCAACCCACTCAAGTGACGCACCCCTCCCATGGACGGCATGGAAGAACACCAGTAAGCCAGTGACTCAGCCCTTGTAAAAGGGTTAGAGGCAGAGAATCCCAGTGGAAAGAGGGGAACCGGCAAGGCAGAGACAGCAAGGGCGGTTCGTTGCTCCAGCCTTTCCGTTCACCTTCACACTCCTGGGCCAGACTATACTTAATCATAGGACCTACTGAAGAGATAAGTCTTCAGTAAAGACTTAAAGGTTGAGACTGAGTCTGCGTCTCTCACATTGGTAGGCAGACCATTCCATAAAAATGGAGCTCTATAGGAGAAAGCCCTACCTCCAGCCGTTTGCTTAGAAATTCTAGGGACAATAAGGAGGCCTGCGTCTTGTGACCGTAGCGTACGTGTAGGTATGTACGGCAGGACCAAATCGGAAAGATAGGTAGGAGCAAGCCCATGTAATGCTTTGTAGGTTAGCAGTAAAACCTTGAAATCAGCCCTTGCCTTAACAGGAAGCCAGTGTAAGGAGGCTAGCACTGGAGTAATATGATCACATTTTTTGGTTCTAGTCAGGATTCTAGCAGCTGTATTTAGCACTAACTGAAGTTTATTTAGTGCTTTATCCGGGTAGCCGGAAAGTAGAGCATTGCAGTAGTCCAGCCTAGAAGTAACAAAAGCATGGATTAATTTTTCTGCGTCATTTTTGGACAGAAAGTTTCTGATTTTTGCAATGTTACGTAGATGGAAAAAAGCTGTCCTTGAAACAGTCTTGATATGTTCTTCAAAAGAGAGATCAGGGTCCAGAGTAACGCCGAGGTCCAAACCGTCTCCACCAACTATATGTCATTCAAGACATACTGTCCAGCTGGACGAGGTGGGTTTGCCTTTGCTACTGGATACTAGCGCTGCGGTGTCGTTGCTCAACCTTGCCACTTACAAGTTTTTCAGTCACCTACCACTCCAACAGCCCTCCACTGCCCTGTGTGGGTACGGTAGATCCAAGATAGACGTTGCAGGTACCCTTCAGGTCCCAAGCATCTGCCATCTTTCACGTTTCAAAATGGGGTGCCAACCTCCTGGGCCTCGACCGCTTCACAGGCTTGGGGTTCACACTGAAAGATGACAGTGGGTTGGCTATCCACCAAGTTACCTGCACATGGCAACAGAATTGGCCAACTCAAACTTGGTCATTGCAATCAAAAAGTCAGGTGGAATACAGACCTGTGTGGATCTCTGTGCTGTGAACAAGGCTGTTGTCCCGGATAAGTACCCCTTGCCTACAGCTGAGGAGCTGACCGCACAATTTCATGGCTCCAGGGTCTTCACGAAGTTCGACCTGCGTCAGGGTTATCTTCAGGTGCCCTTCCACCCAGCCAGCAGAGACCTCACGGCCTTTGTCACACATGCTGGCATGTTCAGATACACACTCACGCCTTTTAGACTTAGCTCCGTTAGGTGTCTTAGTCAACCTCCAGGTTAATGGACTGAACTGGCTAGTTTGGAGAGTCATTGTTTACCTCTTCTGTTAAAGGGTTAATGTTTCTTTCAGGTATCACTCTAGGTTCTTGCCCTATGGACATTTTTATATATGGTACCAGTCCCTGGTTTTGGAAAGGGGGGGGGAATGTAATGTATGGTACGACGTGCTGTACGTTATGGTTTACGACAGTGTGCTGTTTTATGGATAAATGGGTTGTGAGAATGAGTGGCATGTGTCGTTAAACGAGAGAGTGATATACAGTGCCTTGCAAAAGTATTCATCCCCCTTAGCGTTTTTCCTATTTCGTTGTATTACAACCTGTAATTTAGATGGATTTTTATTTGGATTTCATGTAATGGACAAACAAAAAATAGTCCAAATTGATGAAGTGAAATGAAAAAAATTACTTGTTTCAAAATATTCAAAAAAAATCAAAAACCGAAAAGTGGTGCGTACATACACCCCCTTTGCTATTAAGCCCCTAAATAAGATCTGGTGCAACCAATTACCTTCAGAAGTCACATAATTAGTTAAATAAAGTCCACCTGTGTGCATTCTAAGTGTCACATGATCTGTCACATGATCTCAGTGTATGTATACACCTGTTCTGAAAGGCCCCAGAGTCTGCAACACCATTAAGCAAGGGGCACCACCAAGCAAGCGGCACCATGAAGACCAAGGAGCTCTCCAAACAAACAGGTCAGGGATAAAGTTGTGGAGAAGTACAGATCAGGGTTGGGTTATAAAAAAAATATGCCAAACTTTGAACATCCCACGGAGCACAATTTAAATCCATTATTAAAACATGGAAAGAATATGGCACCACAACAAACCTGCCAAGAGAGGGCCTCCCACCAAAACTCACGTACCAGGCAAGGTGGGTATTAATCAGAGAGGCAACAAAAAGACCAAAGATAACCCTGAAGGATCTGCAAAGCTCCACAGCGGAGATTGGAGTATCTGTCCATAGGACCACGTTAAGCCGTACACTCCACAGAGCTGGGCTTTTACGGAAGAGTGGCCAGAAAAAAAGCCATTGCTTAAAGAAAAAAATAAGCAAACACGTTTGGTGTTCACAAAAAGGCATGTAGGAGACTCCCCAAACATATGGAAGAAGGTACTTTGGTCAGATGAGACTAAAATTGAGCTTTTTGGCCGTCAAGGAAAACAATATGTCTGGCACAAATCCAACACCTCTCATCACCCTGAGAATATCATCCCCACAGTGAAGCATGGTGGTGGCAGCATCATGCTGTGGGGATGTTTTTCATCGGCAGGGACTGGGAAACTGGTCAGAATAGTCAAAAAAAAAAGAATAGTCAAAGCCCAGACCTCAATCCAATTGAGAATCTGTGGTATGACTTAAAGATTGCTGTACACCAGTGGAACCCATCCAACTTGACGGAGCTGGAGCAGTTTTGCCTTGAAGAATGGGCAAAAATCCCAGTGACTAGATGTGCCAAGCTTATAGAGACATACCCCAAGAGACTTGCAGTTGTAATTGCTGCAAAAGGTGGCTCTACAAAGTATTGATTTTGGGGTTGGGGGGGGGGGGGGGGGGTGAAGGGTTATGCACGCTCAAGTTCTGTTTTTTTTTGTCTTATTTCTTGTTTGTTTCACAATAAAAAATATTTTGCATCTTCAAAGTGGTAGGCATGTTGTGTAAATCAAATGACACAAACCCCCCCAAAAATCTATTTTAATTCCAGGTTGTAAGGCAACAAAATAGGAAAAATGCCAAGGGGGGTGAATACTTTCGCAAGCCACTGTATAATGTGAAACCGTGCAGATGTGCGTTCTTCTACAGCTAAGCTAGATATAACAGGCAGCATACAATATTATGGGTAATTTAGAAAATGCCACCAGGGGTCATCAGAGTTTGTGGTTTTAAGAAAGTGATTGAGCCCAATGCTACTTCCCTGTAAAAATGCATGTAGATACAGTGGTGAAAAAAGTACCCAAAAGTCATACTTGAGTAAAAGTAAAGTCACCCAGAAAAATACTACTTGGGTAAAAGTCTAAAAGTATTTGTTTTTAAATATACTTAAGTATCAAAAGTAAAAATATTTCCAATTCCTTATTGTAACGCGGGTCGTATAAAGGTGACCAAGGCGCAGCGTGTAAAGTGCTCATATTTCCTTTTAATGATAACACTTTAACAAAAACGACAGCCAACAGTTCCGTCAGGTACATAGACAAAACGGAAAACAACTACCCACAAAACCCAGGAAGAAAAACCCCTACTTAAATATGATCTCTAATCAGAGGCAACGAGGATCAGCTGCCTCCAATTAGAGATCAACCCAAACAATCCCAACATAGAAATAGAAAAACTAAAACTTAAACATAGAAATAGAAAACATAGAACAACCCAAAACACCCCCTGTCACGCCCTGACCTACTCTACTATAGAAAATTACATCTTACTAGGATCAGGACGTGACACTTATATTAAGCAAATTGGACACCACTATTTTCTTGTTTTTTAAATGTACGTATAGCCAGGGGCACACTCCAACACTCAGACATAATTTACAAACGAAGCATGTATGTTCAGTGAGTCCATCAGATCAGAGGCAGTAGGGATGACCAGGGATGTTCAGTTGATAAGTGTGTGAATGGACCATTTTCCTGTCCTACAATGCATTCAAAATGTAACGATTACTTTTGGGTGTCAGGGAAAATGTATGAAGTAAAAAGTACATTGCTAAAGAAAATAAATGTAAAAGTTGTCAAAAATATAAATAGTAAAGTACAGATACCCCAAAAAACGACTTAAGTAATACTTTAAAGTATTTTTACTTAAGTACTTTACACCACTGTGTTGGTAGTGGTGTTGTTGTGTGTTTGTTCTGATGTTGTTTTGTTTGTTTGTTTATGTGTTGTTGGTGGTTTGTTTTGGGAGGAGGGGTGCTAGGAGGGGGGAGGAACATTTTTCAAGTGTTACCACAACAGCAGTTGTGCAAAGTGTTCATGCCAACACAAATGAACGGCATAAAACATTTGAATTCAAAATGAGGCCTACAACCCATGTTCAACCCTCGTCTGTATGGGACCAACAGTATGTCCCTTCTGTGTCCCTCTTTCTGAGGTCCCTGGTCTATTTTAAACGCTTAAGGTAGGCATAAACCTATTGTTAATATCGCCTAATCACTCATGTAATCATTGTTCATGCCTAAAGGAGTACCAGTAAATAAAACAGCTTTGTATCAGCACAAACTTGATCGCCTCTAGTTTTCAATTTGCCATAAAATCAACTGTGAAGTAAGTTAATAAACATTGATTTACTATGTATTTCTTTACATTTTTAGATTTAATTAAAATGATTTCTATCCCAGTTGATTTAGCCATTGAAGGTATATACGTGTGCACACTGAAGCACTGAGAGTCAGTTTTCTTTGACTACTTTTTCTCTTATCCTGCTTTTTAGAATTATGAATGCTATCTATGTAGCCTTAAATGTTTACTCAAAACATTTTCTGTACATAATAGTGTTCTGCAGTCCTGAGGTTACTCTTTTAAGGACTTATGCAACTTCACATTATGTTCGTCTGCCTGATTAAGTTATCTTCTCACTCTAGCCAATATCATCCCGCTGACTGAGTGCAATTCTGGGAATCCTGATCAAAGAGGTTCATAGATTTCTTTATGGAGGTGAAAGGGTGGACTATGGATCCGTCTCCGTCCATTCATACGTTAGTCACACACGATATGTCAGACACCACTGGCCTGATTTTAACGAAACTTGGGTAAATGATGCATCTTGCCATAGAGATCCGGCATTTACAAAATACCTTTGATTGGCCCAAGGGGGGCGCTATATTAATCAACTGAAATGTGTTTGTGTTACTGTTGCCTTATCTTAATGTACATATTAAAATGCCTCTGTTTACACTTCTGTCCATTATAAACGTGTACATATGATATTCAGTTGGTAAAATAGCATTCAGGGTCTTGTAGATAGAATTTCAGGGAAGTATAATTAAGCATACAGCAAACAAATGGCTGAAATACACATTTTTTCAATTACGTTTATCCATTCAACTAACCTATTTTGGTTGGTAGAGTAGATTATTCATGTTAGTAGGCATGTTCTGAGTGACTTGCAGGCCACCAATCTCATCTGACCACATTAATCGATACAACACAAATATCAGAACAGGTATAGAGTAAATCACATGTAACAATGATAAATAATGTGCTACAGTGCTTGAGCACCAGTGACAATGTTTAAAAAAATACACAAGTTTATTTTACAACCCCTTACTTCAATCACTTGTTTCTAAAGCATGAAAAACCTTAGTTTGTAAATTATAATAATAAAATATTACAATAATAAAAAATATTATAATAAAAAAGCTAATCTAATACAATCAGAGAGTCCAATCAAGTCCAGTGCTGACTGACAAGTCTTGGGAGTGTTTGTGAAATGAGTTAGGCCTACCTTTGCCCTGCCACAAGGACTGCCTGAACTCTGGAACCAGGGCGGCACTCTGGCAGTACTGGATCTCTGAAAGAGGGTTGTGAGAACTATAAAAGCAGATAGCCAAAGCAGAGGAATCAAACTTTACTGAAAGAGTGAAGAGTCCTCCTCTTCTATCCCGAAGGCTTACAGAGCTTCTTCCAACCCATCATGGGGGATACTAAGCTCTGCCTTCTGCTGCTGCTAGGCACCTATGCCTTGGCCCGTAAGTACAATTTACACATTGTTTTTGAGGTCCATTTTTAATACATGATTTTCATTCTCTACACAACATTTTGGTAGTTTTGTGCTGCAAGCATCCAGTTGTGTTGAAATAGGTCTACATTTAACAAGAGACAATATAACTAATTCTGGGTAGCTTACTTACACTTTTTTTAATTGTCATTGACATATAGGCCTATATATATAATGAAAATATGCAGATACTCTGAATACATTTTACAGACAGACAATTGCTGTAATGGATCATGTTCTGTGCACTGGTATTTCAACTTTTTTCCTAATCCTTTTTTATTTTCATTATTCACAGAGCAAGATATTGGGAATTCTGAGGGACAATCTCCAACTTGTCTCTGTAAGTTTTTATTTTTATTTATTTAAATGTTAGATGAAGGTATTCTTCCAGTAGATAATGGTCTCTAGGGAAAAATGGGTTTTCAACTAGTTAGTTGCAAAATGTCAACGAGAAGAGAGGAGAAACAACCATATTGCTAGCTAGCTAGGAATCAAGCTTCAGGGGATTTTGTTTTACCTCACGATTACAATGAAAATACGTATTCTTCCAGACTCCACTCGAAAACCATAGTGGAATAAGAAAATCTTTATTATAACGTTTACTCCTTGTAGCCTACTCACAACAACTCTAGGGATCATTGCTAAAATTCACATAGGCCTACTGAACTTGCACTGGTCAGCTGAAATGTGTGACTTTGAACTCTTATGATGATATCACCAATCACTATCAGGTTGACTTTGCTAGCTAGCTACTGTCTGTAGCTATTTAGTTTCACCCCAGGATTACAATGAAAATAGCTACATGGTTTTCCAGACTAAGATACTAAGCGAGTTGTGTCAATACAACTATGATATGGAATTTTTGTGAATTAGCCTATAGACTATACTTAATTTGCAAACATTTAAAAAGAGTGAATGAACAGGATGGGACAAAACTTACGCTTAGCTTTTTCTCTGGTAAAATTCTGATAATTAACGTACACTAATTCTGACGTCATCAGAACCCAAAACAGGATATCAAACAAAAAAGGAGAGTGATTTTGTAAGAAGTTATCACTGCTTGTTAAAACCATAGAGGAATAGGCAAATCTTTGTTTCAACTCCTTGTAGTCTAGTACTCACAACGGTTCTAGGGAACACTACTTCACCTAGGTCTACTCAATTTGCACTGGTCTCAGCTGAAATGTTTGACTTTGAACTCTATAATGAGATCATCGATCAGTGTCATGTTGACTTGCCAAAAGTCAACACTATCAATTTTATCATGCGAAAGATAGAGTCCAGAACTCCTTATCTCACTAGAGATTAGGTGTCTTTCATAACATGTCCCTACGTATTGCTCCCCTTTTGCTAATAACTGTAATTGCAACGTTAGTAATTTATGCCCCCTTATTTTTAGTGGCAAAGAGGTTCAAGAACTTCAGAAGATTTCTTTACCAGTATGAAGCCGAGACCCTTAATGGCGTAAATGGAGCTACCAACCTCAAGAATGGCCCTAAAGTAACCTGCAAGGTACGTGACAGACAGCTGAGCCAAGAGCCTTCCAGCAACTCTTCTGTGCTCTCACTCAACTTCCATTCCTCCCTTACAGAAGGGGACATTAAAGGGACAGTCCTCTGACCGTTCCTTTTCTCCTTCTTCTCACAGGTTGAAATTGATGTGCCCCAAACATGCAGTTTCATCCTGCGCACCCCAGAGTGCTCCCTGAGCGAGGTCATCCACGTCGACACAGAGGGTTCCGCTGTGTTCGCGCCCGCTGCTGGTGCTGAGGCTTTCCAGGCTGCCATGGCGAAGTACGTTATCACGTCACTCTTATCCCACAGGGATTTACAAACCTTTTCTATTGCTTGATAACCCAAGATGATAGAATAAGAGTATACTTAGTTCACTCTGATGAAGGTTTGATGACCAAAAGCTCAATGTAAATAAATAGAAAATTGTGCATTGATCCTGAATGTGTGGAGATTCCTTTTCATTTCAGAATGAGAGTATACGAAGTAAGATGATCACTCCTTTCTTGTCCAGGAACCCCCTGAAGGTCATGGTTGAGGGACAGACAGGTGTGAAACTCTTCCCTGAGGAGGATGAGACCACCACCATCTTAAACATCAAGAGGGGAATTGTCTCAGCCCTTATCGTGCCTGCTTTGGAGGAAGAGAAGAACAAGGACATGGTAAGAGCTGACCAAGGCAATTTCCTCACCTGCCAGCTCACAGCCAATTAGTCAGTGACGTGACATAACAGTCATCAGGTCCATATAGGTCTGGGTCATCAAGGCAATTTGATTTTGTTTGTGATGTATCAAGATACAAATTACATAATAAACAGATAAGATGCCACTATCTAGGGTGATAAATACCAAACAACAAGTTGTTACAATGACTACCTAGAATGACTGCACCATAGATAAAGCTGCAGGTCAAAGTCCTTAATAGCTTCATCTCAAAACTTTGTGTGTCCATCTGTGGTCTATCTTATTGAGTTGACCATTCTAGATCTATAATTTGTAGAT
This sequence comes from Salmo salar, assembly GCF_965601325.2. Classification (NCBI taxonomy): domain Eukaryota; kingdom Metazoa; phylum Chordata; class Actinopteri; order Salmoniformes; family Salmonidae; genus Salmo; species Salmo salar. The sequence goes on from NC_138305.1 coordinate 32,627,226, forward strand.
ATCCTTCTTGGTACCAGTCATGTGACAAGGAATCACAGATACCGAAGTATATTGGGTTAACCTTATAATCGAAATGGATGTATGTTCGTCATTCACTTTAACAAAAACTCTCTCAACGTTCAGGCCACCCTTCATGGAGTTTGTGGCACCAACTTCGCTGTTAACTCCAAAGAAGACATCGCCACTGACGTGACCGTCACCAGAGACCTGTCCAAATGCGACAGCTTCATTGCACAGAGGGACCACACCAGCCCCCTGGCTATCATCTCTGGCATGGTAAGAGGGGGGAAAAACGTGCAAAAAGAGAACTTTATGGTGATCATTTACAAAAAAACATTTGGTCATTCTTCGATTAAGCATTACATTTTAATAGAATATCATAGATTCAGCCGCGGGCCAATTTTTTTCTTGAGCGGATGGTCACGGGGCCCGAACATAATTGCAAATCATTTGTAGACTGCAAATTTACCACAGGATGACCAAACAGATTAAAATATTTGACTAAAACATCATCATTGCTTACATTTGTATACATTCACATATATCTCTCTATTATTGTTGGAAATACTTTGGAACAGATTTCCCAAATTAAAATCACTTGGAGCTGATTTGCTGGTGTTTTTAGTCTTTTATGTCCAACAATGAAAAAATATATAACTAACTCTTTTATTTTATTTTTTTTTACTTGGGGGGGGACAAATAAAATCACGGCAGTTGGGGAACCTTGATTTACACCATAAACCCATCATGATTATTGTTCCTGACAAAGTGTTTAATTGTGCTTCCCTGTCAACAGCAATACCCACTGTCCAAGCTGATCAGCAGCACCCAGACTTGCAACTACAAGTTTGACAACCAGAAGAAGCACATGACTGCTGGGTCCTGCACTGAGAAGCACATCTTCCTGCCTTTCTCCCACCAGTAAATCCAGACAACTTCAAATCTGTTTAATCCTATGAATAGAATACTGAGTCTGCAATGATGTTAGCCCAGATTTTATCCTGGCCAGTTTAGAATTCGTCACATGTTCTTCAATCCTCTTCCTAAATGCAGGACTGAGTATGGAGTATCAACACTGGTCAAACAGACTTTGACTCTCCTGGAGACTAGCAAGATCAACGAAAGAGTTTTCAACCACAGTAAGAATTTCATTTTTTTGTTCCCTTTACTATTCAACCTTTAAAAAAAAAAAGAAAAGCAGGACAAAATTCGTCTTTTACCCAAATTATAAACAGAATGTGTACTGTACCAGGCGGCCTTTACAGAATGACCTTTAAAACTAAATGTCTTCTATCTTACTCTCTAAAGATGAGGCCAACCTCAAGGGTCTACCCATGGAGGCTGCTGAGGACAAAGCTGCCATCCAGACAGCAGATGCTGCTCTTGCCACCCTGAGGGAACTGAGCATCCTGTCCGAGACCAACCAGGGCCACCAGCGCGCCAGCACCTTCCAGAGACTCGTGTCTGAGCTCCGGGGACTGAAGGGTGAGACTATGAGCCCTGCCGTCCCTGAGATGGTGTCCGTATCGGACACCCTGACCTGGCAGGCCCTGGCCCAGTGCGGTACCCCTGAGTGTAGCAGCGCCATGCTCCAGCACCTCAGGACCTTCGAGCCTGAAGCTATAGAAGTCGACGCCGCCGTCTATGCCCTGGGACTCCTGCCCAACCCCTCCCGCCTCCTTGTCAAAGACATGCTCAGCATGGCTCAGTACAAACAGAGCAAGCCCATCATGTTTGCTTTAGGCAATGTCGTCAGAAAGTAAGTCCAAAATGTATACTCTACTTGGTTATTGACTGATAGACAATGACTGACGGTTTCAATTTAGTTTAATAAATATTATTGTCCAAATGTTCATTGCCACCCTCTTGTTTTGTGTTACTAGGCTCTACCAGGCTGAGGGCAAAGTCACCCCCGAGATCGCTGCTGTGTCTGAGTTCCTTGCCTCCCTTTTGGGTGCTGATTGTGCTGGAGAAAAGGAGCTGACCTTCCTGACCCTAAGAGTATGTTGTCACCTGTTGCTCAACTAATTAGGTTCTTCTCCCACATAATCACATGACATGGAAAGGTTGACTTCTTTGACTGCTTATCTGACTCTCTCTTTATTTGTAATGGACTCCAGATTATTGGCAACATAGGAGAAGCCATGGAGGCCGCCGACGCTACCGTGAAGACCACCCTGCTGAAGTGCATGAGACAGCCCACCACAACCCTGCAGGTCCAGCTCGCTGCCATCCAGGCCTTCAGGCGCATGTCTGTGACCGATGAGGTAAACTATATACAAACTCCAAAGTGAACTTGAAGGAATAAAAAGGAGTGTAGGAGTGCTGATCTAGGATCAGGTCCCCATATAATGTTTTTCATTATGATCTAAATAGACAAGCTGATCCTATATCACCACTCCTACTCTGAGACTTTGTGAATAAGGGTCATGCACTGCTATACTGTGGCACACATTCTCCTTTCAAGAATACATTGACTAATTAGCTGCCATTTGGTTTTTCCTTTCCAGGTGCGCTCTAACCTCCAGAGGGTGAGCTCATACGCTAAGGGTGCCGTGCAGAAGAGACTGGCAGCCTACCTGATTCTGATGAGGACACCTGAGGCAAGTGACCTGGAGCTGGTGAAGAAAATACTGAAGGCGTCGATGCAGGAGCAGAAACCAGACGTCCAGGAGCAGAATGCGCAGGTCAAGGCCTTCGTGACCTCTCACATCTACAACATAATCCACTCCAATGACCCCGAGACTATAAAGTATGTATAAATATCATCTGAAACAGACTGTCATAATATTATACAAGAAAGTTAAGTATCTAGTGTTAGTACTGATCTTTAATATTCTGTAATCCTAATCTCCAGGCTGGGCGACAAGATCCTTGATGTCCTCGCTGACCCTACCATGGCAACCACTCATGGTGACTACACTACAATGTCTCGCAACTACAAGATGGATGCTGCCATGAACAACATGAAGACCAGCGTGCAAGGAAACATGATCTTTGATCCCACCAGCCAACTGCCCAAGGAGATCATGCTTGAGACTACCCTAAAGGCTTTCGGCTATAACATGGACATATGGGAGGTATGTAATAACAGAAATATGTTTTTATGTCTAGTAACCCATAATAATAGGTTTGTAGTGTGATTTTGTTATATCCACTCTACATTGAATTGACTGTTCGTTGGGTTTTTTTGTCTATAGATTGGCATAGAGGGAAAAGACTTTGAGCCAACCATTGAAGCTCTGTTCGGAAAGAGCGGGTTCTTCCCTGACACCGTATCCAAGGCTATGTACTGGGCTGGAGACAAGATGCCAGACCAGGTGAACGAGGTTCTGAAGAACTTCGCTGCCCCATTGAAGAATGAGAAAACAAAGGTGATTACCACACATCTTGTAAAAAAAAAAGTTATTACTCCACTGCATTCAGTTTGTGTTACTATTGTCATTGTTAACTCTTCTCAAATCTTTTCTTCAGGTCCCAGAGAACATCATGAGGGAGATTATCCGCAACTTCAACAAGCTGGCGAAGGATCTGCAGGCTCAGGAGTCCCCTGAAGCCATGGCCTATCTGAGGATCATGGGAACTGAGCTTGGATACATCAAGGGCAGCGAGCTGAAGGGCATTGCCCAATACGCAGCCATGTACGCTGAGATCCTCCTCAAGGACATGCCCACGCAGGTAATTCACATGTTTACATATATGTGTACCTCCAAGTGTGAAGAACCCTCTTGTTTTTTCCTGCTAAGAACAATTTAATGTTTATAACATTTTTCAAGAATGTATGACTTTTAAGTCGCTTTGGATAACAGATTCTGCTGAATGGTATATTTTATATGTATTTATTGTTATGACATTGATTACATTTCTTCCTGGGTTTAGTTCATGCAGAAAATGGTGTCAGGCACTGACAATGAAGTGTTCGCCCATTACATCTTCATGGACAACAAGTTCTCCTTGTCAACTGCCTCTGGCTTCCCTCTGAAGTTCTCTCTGTCCGGTACCTTTGCTCCTGGAGCTAAGGGAGGCCTCCGCTTTCACCGCAACATGGTAAATATCCCACTCTCTGTTATCTTCCTGCACTCAATCAACATTCTTTCACAAGATTCTAATTCCATTTTTTGTTGAGTTTTCAGTAACAGTAGTTTTCATACTATTAATACATTTGTATCGAATTGTTTGTAGAAATGTATAAAAATTCTCAAGCATTTGTAATAAACATTTTTAATAATAATATATGAAACATTTATAATAATGAAGGCATTTATACATAAGAGTTTTGTAATGTTCCTCTCACTGCAATCTTTTTACAGCAGGAAGTGTCCTTCATGCCCTCTGTGGGAGTGGAGTTTGTGACCCAGATGGGAGTCCACATCCCCGAGTTTACCAGCTCCGTTGTGGAGATGCACACCAACATGTACCACGAAAGCGCTGTCAACGCCAAGATCACCATGGAGCAGAACCAGATCAAGCTGGGTATCCCTGCTCCTCAGGGCTCCACCCAGCTCTTCAGAGTCAGGTACATAAAAAACAAACAACAAATTCTCATTTTCAATTGAGTAAATGTATCAAAAGTCACATGATTTGTTAATTTTTGTTCTTTTGCACTTCTTCAACAACAGCAACAGAATTCTGACAGTTACCTCTGGTCAGGCTACTCTGATCCCCCCCATGGATGAGGGCAGGACCAACGTCGTGAACTGCAGCCCTCTCTTCTCTGGAGTGAAGTACTGCACCACCGTCCGTTACAACTTAGCTGGTGACAACGCTGCTGCTCCTTATTTCCCTCTCAATGGAGAGACTAAGTAAGTACAACATTTGAGGGAATCTGGATATGTTTATGGAAGGATATTGCTAATGCACCATATTTGAAGATCAAACTAGCATCATACTGAACAACAGTCTCTCTGTTCTAGGTTTGCTCTTGACATCCAGCCCACTGGCGAGGTCTCTGAGTACACCGCCACCTTCGCCTATGACCTCCTCAGCGAGGGAAAGGAGGGACGCCAGAAGGTTGACACCGTGAGGATGACACTGAGAGCGGAGGGTAGGAACATCTCTGTCCAAGCACTACATTTCCCATGGTTCATACTGTTTGGTGTGAATCAGTGGTTAAAATCAACTCACTCTCTTCCTCCTTGTTTCCCTAGGTGCTAAACCCACTGAGGCCACTGCCACCATGAAATACAACAGGAACAGGAACATCCTGACCACCAACGTCCAGATCCCTGACTATGATGTGGAGGCTGGAATCAGGATTGGTCTCACAGAGACCAATGGAAAGTCCATAACCATCGACATCACCAACAAGAACATCCCTCAGCTGTCTCTAATTGGCCGCGCCAAGTAAGTAAACGCAAAAGCCCTCCCCTTTAGCCACATTCATTGGTGCATGTCTTCATAGATCAGCACATGTTGGAAATGAATTGAATCACTAAGAGATTCTGATGGTTTTCTTTCCTCCAGGCTTGAGGCCATGAGCGACAGTATGCTGCAGGTCCAGCTGGTTGTCCCTGCCCTCAAGACTGACGCAGCTATCACTGCCACTATGAAGAGTGCAGAGGAACTCACCCTGGAGCTCAGGAGTGACATCAAGCTCCCCGAGACCACCTCCATTCAGGGAGTCATCTTCAAATACGGTACGCTGATTCTACAAATTCATAACACACCATTGTGTAGGGAGGAGGTCTATCTTTATGTGGTATGTTTATTTGACTAGTATGCAATGGACATAAGGTTCAAAGTTGAATGTACTAATAATACAACATATTTTCCTTTTAGATGAGAACAAGGTTGAGGTTCAGCTGGTGTCCGACATGGGTTCTGAGATCCAAAAACTCATCCCTCATACCGAAGCCCTCCAAGCCTTGCTGAAGCAGCTCTCTGAGGACATCCTGGACAAGCAGGTGGTCAAGACCGACATGAAACTGCGTCACATCTTCACCAAATCTCTTGAGGTAAGACAACACCCAAATCCTTTTCGTACAGTCTCCTCAATTCTTTCTATGTTTTATTCTTCCATAGAAGTCAAACCAATAGTGGGAGATCAACACATAACAAAATAGTTTTTTAACAGGCCGTCAACATTTGGATGGACAAGATCACCTTGGATGTTCCCATGGTTGAGACACTGAAGGACAACATGCCAGAGCTGGCGATGCCCACAATGCCCGAAAGACTGTTCCTGAAATCGTAAGAACATCTGAAAGCAGTAAACTCTTTTTGGGTCTCTTTTTTATAGAGCCTAGTAATTTTCTATGTGATGTCAGTGTCCAGTATCATAGTCTGATAGTAACAAACTATTTGCATTATTTCATTCCTTCAACAGTGAGAGCACATTCAAATACCAGTTCAACAAGGACCGTGTCACCATCACCATTCCCATGCCATTCGGAGGAAAGTCATCTGAGGAGCTGAGGATCCCTGCCATGCTGACCACCCCACATCTGTCCGTGCCCCAGGTCGGTTTGGAGCTTGCCTCCAAGGAGGTCCAGGTCCCCACCTTCTCCATCCCCAACGACTACAAGCTCACTGTGCCACTCTTCGGAATGGTTGAAGTGTCTGCTAAGGTGAACAGCAACTACTATAACTGGGAGGGAATGGTCTCCGGTGGCAACAACTCTGTGGAGACCCCCAGCTACATTGCCAAGTTTAAGGTGGTGGCTGACAGTCCCATTGAACTCCTCGCTTTCACATCTGAAGGTAAACCTTTGCCTTTTTGATTTTTATAACCTTAACAAAAGTTCATTGAACTTCCAAATCAGAAATGTTTAGTAGTTTTACAGATTGCCATTTTATCATGTTTGGAAAGAAAGAAACATGTTACATAATGACTTCAAATTAGATCATACAATATAACCTACCTTGAGTCAGTTTGACTGATTTACCTTGTGTGTACTATAGTGACTTCATGTCCCTTGTTTTGTCTCATTACAGGAACTGCCCTCATCACTGACATGCCAGAAGACTCTCTGAATGCGATTTTGAATGGTTCCCTTAGCCACAAGCTCATTGACACCAGCTTTGAGGTAATGGAAACCGTCAGTATGTCAGACAAAGTGAGAGCCACAGGCAACCACAAGATTCAGGTCTTCAGCCCTCTGGGTCTGCAGACATCCCTGGACATCACTTCACAGGCCTCCCTGGCCTCTGACATGCTCATTGGAGATGCTAACATGGATGGTAGTGTAACCCTTGGATCCGTGACTGCCAGCACCACCTATTCCCAGTCTTTCTCTTTCGAACACATGAAGAAAGAAGCCAGAGCCGAGTCCACACTGAGGGTGAACTCCCCAATCCTGGAGATTGTCAACAAGCTCAAGGCCGGCTATGCTAATGAGCAGCTTCTGATTGAGTCCAAGACCAACCTGAACAACGACCCCATTAAGCACACCACCAAGTTCAGCATCAGCTACAAAGAGGCCCAGCTGACGATCCATTCCGACTCTGTGACCAAGGCTGAAGAGAAAATGATCCGCAGCAAAGTGGACTTCACTGCCTCCAGGGATGAAGCCATCATCAGGGTAGAAAACCAGGCTGATGATACCGAGAATCGTGCCTACTCCCTGCTCTCCGGAGCCCTGAACCCCGCCAGCCTGGAGATCAATGCAGACGCTTCCGTCAACATCTTCGGCAGCCGCGCCTTCCACAAGGCTGCTCTGACGATGAACCAGGAAGGTCTAGCAACAAGTGCCACCACCACCGCCCAAAGCAGCCCCATAACCTTCGAGAATGTCTTCAATGGTGGAGTCGATACCACCGGGGCCCATGTGTCCGTCAACACCAAGGGGGCCTTTGGGGAGACCACCGCCGACCTCAACTTGGAGGGGAAAGTGGCAAGCTCTGAGGTCTACCTAAACAGCATTTTCAAGGGCAATCTCTTCGATGCCAACACCATGAACAGAGTGAACCTGAAGGTGAATGAAGACGGCCTGGCCCTCACCAACAAGCTGGTCGCTGAACTGTATCAGATGGAGACTGAGAACACACACAGCCTGACTCTCACTCTTAAATCCCTGGCCCTCCGCTCCAAGACCGAGAACTTCTTCAACAAGGAGAACACCTACAAGCACGACATCTCTGTCGACATTCAGCGCTTGGGTGTTGCTGTGAACGTGAAAAACGACCTCAAGATCACAGAGATTAACTTTGTCAACGAGGCTATGTTCAAGGTAGAGGATTACAAGATGGAACTGACCGGCAGCCTGAAGGGAGTCTCTTCCGAAGAGGCCAATTTCAAGCACACTTATGAGATCAGTTTTGCTGACATGACCACCACTGCTAAGTGCAACACCAATGGAAAATATGCACTCTCTCAGATGACACACACTGCTGACCTCGAGGTTGCTGGTCTGTCCACCAAGTTCAACAGCGTGGCTAGCATCAACTCTCAAGCACTGAACTTGGACAGCACTGTCAACGTTGTCGCTGAGCCATTCATGGTTGACATTTCTGCTCTATTCAACTCCAACGGAACTCCGAATATGTTTGGAATTCAGAACATTGAGCTGTTCAACCAGTTCCTGTTGAAGGCAGAGCCCCTGGCTTTCTCCCACTCCCACGAATGCAAGGCCTCCACCAGCCTCCAGCTGGAAAATGGAGACTCTGTCAAGACCAACCTGGACAACAAGATCACCAGTCGTCTGACTCCTCAGGAGCAGTATGCCTCAATGAAGATGACATCCAAACTGAATAACCATGAATTCAACCAAGAGCTTAGCGCCGTGAACAATGCTGAAACGATGGGAATGGAGATGAGAGGAGCTGTCTTCACCACCATCTTGAACAAGGCCGGTGAAAACGAGGAATACGCCATCTCTGGTTCCCTGAAGTACGAGAAGAATGTTGACAGCCATTTCATTCAGCTGCCATTTGTTGAGCATCTCCCTGCAGTCATTGAACAAGTCAAAATTGCCACGATGATGACGATGGAAAACAGCAAAGGCCTGCTGCTGGATATTGACACCAAATACGAAATTAGAGCCAAGATCCAGGGGAAAGTGGGTGAACTGAAACAAGTTGTTGAGAGCTTCGACATCAACCTGTTCATTCAGGACCTGAAGAACTTCATCAATTGCATTGATATCCACATTCCTACACTGATGGCCAAAATTCCCATTGAAGAAATCATGAATGTCCTGAAGTCAATCAGGGACACTATTATGAGGTGGATCAAGAAAAATGACATCACTGGCAAGATGAATGCTGTTTACACCAAAATTGAAGAGATCCTGTCCAATTACGAGGTTGAAAAGATGGTTGAGAACATCATGGATGAGGTTGTGGAAATCATGAAGTCCTACCAGCTCAGAGAACACATTCAGTCAGCAAGCAATGCTCTTAAGTCTATTGATATCCAAGTCGTGCTGAACAAAATCATGCCACATGTGAATGAGTTTGTAAATGAACTGAATGCCTTTGACTTCAAGCAAATGGTCGACAACATCAGTGTCTATTTCGATAGACTGACCGAGAAGATCAGGTCTTTTGATTATGACACATTCGCCGAGGAGCTGAAACAGAAAGTCATCGAACTGAGCAGGGTCCCCTGTTTCGGAAAACTCAACGGAGAGTTCAGTGTCATCTCACCTGACTACAGTATGAGCACCAATGCTGAGTTCCGGAATGCCACAACTACCGAAGTGACACCAGAGTTCTATGCTGTCCTCAAATCTCAGGCCACTTCTACCTTTGATCTGCTCGCCTACACCCTGGATGCCAAAGTTGACATTGCTGTGCCCAAGATGAGCCACCTGTCTGTCTCTGAGAACATCAAGATCATGCACACGGAGTTCTCTGTGGACCACCAAGGAACAGTTGCCTTCTACGGCACATCAGTCCAGGCTTCCTCCAAGACCAATGCCAAGGCCACTACTGAGCCCTACACCGCCGAGCTGGTTAGCAATGCCTTCTTCGACATGGAGAATGGAGTCTCTACCACACTGGAGACCACCTACAACCACAATGTGAACCTCCCATTTCTCAACATCTTCAGCGAGGCTGCAATTACCCAGAAGGCAGTTGCTCTCCTGGAAGGTGGCATTGTCACTCTGACTCTTACCAATGAGGGTAACGGTAAATCTGCCATCCAGGATTACTCCGATGAAGGAACCCAGAAGTACGACATGCAGATTGTAATGTCCCTCAACACTGTCAAACTGATCTTCACTGGGGCAACCGACACCAACAACCTGAAAATGAAGCAGAATGTGAATGCTGAAGCCAGCATTTTCAGTCACATCATCATTGAAGCCAACACTGAGACCGAAACTCCCTTTATCAAGAGCAGTGTTGCTGAGCTGAAAGCAGAGGCTAAGATGCAGGATCTGAAAATTGAGGTAACTGCCTACTGCAACACAGAGCTGGTAGGCAAAGTTGAGGGAATTATTTCCAACTCAGTCAACTTCATCGCTACACCCTATGAGTTTGTGTTTGACACCAAGAACAAGGAAAACACCAAGGTTGCGCTTCCCTTCAAGCTGACTGGAAAGATTGATCTTCAGAATGACTTTGCCTTTACCCTCAACTCTGGAGTGCAGCAGGCTAGCTGGACTGGACTGGCACGATTCAACCAGTACAAATACTCACACTACTTCACAATGGACAATGGTGAGCAGGAAATCCACGTCTTCGCCCAGGTCAATGGAGAAGTGAACCTTGATGCGTTGAGGGAACCTATCTCCATTCCCAAGAGAGCTGTAGAATTCATAGGTAGGACTGAGTTCTCTCTGTGGGAGGACACCGGTCTGAGTGTGCTCTTGACCACACCTCAGCAGACCTTTGACATGGACACCAAGCTCATATACAAGAAGAACCCTGAGATGATCACCATTGGCATTGACATGGAGCCAATCTTCAATGCCATCAACAAGCACACCAGAAGTCTGAACAAGAACATGATCGTTGGAAGGGACAAGGCTGTTGCCATTCTCTCTACCTCATTTGACCAGGCGAAGGCAGAGTACGAGAAATACAACATTGAGCTACCCAAAACTCTCACTGTTCCGGCACACATAGTTCCAGTGCTGAATATTGAAGTGTCTGGTTTCACCATTCCTGTGCCTGACTTCAGTCTCATCACAATGCCTACTATGCATGTTCCATCTGCACTTAGCAAGCTGACCCTGCCAAAAATCACTCTGCCAAAAATGCAGAGCAACATCATGATCCCTGTCTTCGGTGACCTGACCTACGAGTTCTCCATGAAGACAGCTGTGCTGACAGTGAAGGCAAATGCTGCTGTCCTCAATCAGGATGACATCATTGTCCGATTTGACGCTTCCTCCACCTCTGAGTTTGATGCTCTGAAGGCCAAGATTGATGGTACCGCCACCTTGAACAGGAACAATGGAGTGAAACTGGCCTCTATCCTGAATTTGGAAGCCATGTGTGTTGAGGGCAGCCATGACAGCACCATCAGCCTCAATAGCGACGGTATGGATGCCTCCATCACAAATACAGCTAAGGTCAATGTCCCTACCCTCTGGACTCTGGAAGTCAACCAGGAGGTCTTTGGAAATGCCCAGGAAGGCCTCATCATCTCTGTGTCTTCTCCAAATTCCGGACTCCTAGGACTCCAGCTGCAGGCCAAGAAACCAGCCCAAGTGAAAGGAAGACTCTACGGCAGATACCCGGTAAGACTTGTGTACATTTCAATGACTTGATAAGTACTGTTTGCAATGTGTTCATGACAGCCATGTAGAGCATCTTACAATGCTGTTTCACTCACCTATTTCTGTTTCTGTTTTCATTCTCTCATGCAGTCTGAACCCACCACTGATGTGGAGATCATGGCCCTGAAAATGTCTGTGATCAACTCTGAGAAGCTGAACGTTCAGACCACCTGGAATATGGAGGTTCCCACTGAGGTGCTCCTGGTAGTGAAGGCGAAGGTGCCTGAGATCATGTCAGCAGTTTACATGGAGGATATCCTGTCTGTTCCCCAGAAGATAGCCGACAAACTTGAGGGTAGCATAGAACAGATCACGGATCAGGGCAAGGTCATCTACAAGAGGGCTGCAGAAAACATTGCAGCTATGGACCTTACACCCATCACAGACAAGCTCTCCGACAGCGTCATGTTCGTCCTCAGGCAGTACCAGAAGAATGTTCAGGTTTTGCTCGATGCTGCCATCAAGTTCCTGAGAGAGACCCAGTTCCAGATGCCTGGACTTGAGGGAAAGATGTCCGGTCTTGAGGCCTACCAGAAACTGAGTAGATTCTTTGCTGAATTGATTGAGGAAGCTATCAAGAAGGTTCCAGAATTCTTTGCCTCCCACGGTGCAGCTCTCCTTGAACAGATCAGAAACATCAAATTCACTCTTCCCGGCTCCAGCAACCTGGTCAGCGGGAGAGAAATCCTGGATGACCTTATGGCTGCCATTGAGAAGATTCAGGAGCAGGTGATCATCATTGTGAAGAGAGTCGGAGATGTCCCTCTGGAGGATATTGTGAGCAGGCTGTCTGCATTCCTGCGCTTAACCGTGACGAAAACCGAAGAGCTCATTATCTCCCTGAAATCTCAGGATGTGGAGAAACTCACCATGTGGATGAGTGACGTCTTCAGCGAAGCCATCAACACCCATGCCATGTCTGATATTGCACAGCAGATCGAGGAAGCCAAGAGAATTATCCGAGAATATCGCGACCTCTTTGCTGAAATGTCCATTGAGCAGCTCAACGCTGACATCCAGTCTTGGATTGACTCCATGATTCAGAGTATTAATGCCATCCACACCAAGGTCACTGAGTTCCTTCAGGACATTACCAGAAATGCTGAGCCTTTTGTGACAGTGAGTGACAAACAGATAGACATTGAAATTCCTATTCCATTCATTGCTCAGCTTGACATGTAAAACATATACGCCCAATTCATTGGCTTTCACCTTGCAAACATAACTGTTATTCTCATGTAGCCTATTCATATTATAATGAATTTCCATTTATTTTTTGTAAGTTACTAATTTAGTTTATTATTCACAAGTTAAGACAGCCAACTTGACTGTTTTCATTTTGCTCCCTATGTGTCTTGTTCTTTTTTTAAACTTGAAAGAAAAACATGAATAAAAGACCATTTCATGCAAATGACGAGATTCATTTTTCTATATCACTCCCCACCCATTCATAACCTTGCATCTATCTTGCTCGGCCACAATCAATAACATTAACAGATCAAGCCTATGTTGTCTTGGGTCCTTGGTGGGTCTCTCTGATTTTGGTCAAATACCTTATGAAACAAAGCTTTTTAATTAAATTAAATGTACTATGGTAATACACTAAAATACACTGTTATGTATTTAATGTACTTGATCTATTTATAAATATAATTAGCTAAAATACAACAACTATATATTTTACTTAAACGTTTTACTTTTACACAGAGCAATATTTCAGTAGCCCTAAAGAAGATGCTGTTGCAGTCAAAAACCTATTGAGTGTTTCCAATGCCTAGGATTCATACACTAAATATGAGAAAGAAACTGAATTATTTCTTAATATGAGGGATTATACAGCCTGACACAAACTTGTTCAAAAGCTAGAACAATAAGGAATTTATAAAAACTTTTACAACACACTCTCTTAACTATCAAAACGTACTGTCCTTCACAGTATTAAGATATTTCACTGCATCATCACATTTGTATTCATCAGGTAATTAATAACCATACAATCTTATGGCATTCCATCATTAACACTCTGATGTAACTTTCTTCAACAAACATGCCCACCCTTAAGTTGAATGAAATCCTATGGTCTAAATATAGACTATGGCAGACAAAAATGACTTCATTGCTAGTGTGTCTCTGGAGAGAAGTTTTATTGTAATTTCCACAGTCCTTGGTTATGATACTGGTATGCCCAGTGCTGTAAAGCCAGTGGGTAAAATCCTCAACTCCCTCCTAATGGAACTTCTAAAACTATATCATCATCCGTCACTATTATTATGGGTGGCAGGTTGCCTAGCGGTTAAGAGCATTGGACCATTAATTGAAAGGTCGCTGTTTTTAATCCCCTAGCCGACTAGGTGATAAATCTGTCGATGTGCCCTTTAGCAAGGCACTTAAGCCTAATTGCTCCTGTAAGTTGCTATGGATAAGAGTGTCTGCTAAATGACTAAAATGTCAATGTAAAATGTATTACGACAACCAACTTTGTGATCATGAAACACACTGTGATCCATCGGTGTAGTTGTGTAGAATATTGTCTGTGTAATTGATATATGGGTTCAATTCTTGCATGCAAGCTCATGAACTGCTGTTCCTGGTACACACACTATTTCATGGGCCTGGATTTAAAACCATTTGTAATTTTAAACATCTTCACTGGAGCGTTTAAACAGAGTATCAAGTGTAGTGTACTTTATGTTGTTGGAGATGAAAATAGTGGAGAGTTGCTGTACTGTGGTGTAGGCCTAGCTAGCTCAATGTTAGGCTTTCAATTGAGGGACTATGAGATCATTAGAGGTCTTTGTTTATAATGATCAGTTCTCTGTTATACGTAGTAGCCATAAAGACGACTGGTATTAATATCCCAACTTCCCTGTGATTTACAAGAACAGTCTGATGTTACTCTTTGTCATATAAATGGGAAACCCGTTGGCACATAGGGGGATGGAGATCCATTGATTAGATATTGATGGTCCTGCTGCCGGCAATTGTTCCCTTGATTTCTCTATTGCTTTTCCAATTAAAACGTTCCATTATTTTCATTTTTAGTACTATTCAGAGATACAAAGTGGAGTTTAGTTACTAAACTCAGCAAAAAAAGAAACATCCTCTCTCTGTCAACTGCGTCTTTTTTCAGCAAACTTAACATGTGTAAATATTTGTATGAACATAAGATTCAACAACTGAGACATAAACTGAACAAGTTCCACAGACATGTGACTAACAGAAATTGAATAATGTGTCCCTGAACAAAAAGGGGTGGGGGGGTGGGGGGGGGGGGGTAAAATCCAAAGTAACAGTCAGTATCTGGTGTGGCCACCAGCTGCATTAAGTACTGCAGTGCATCTCCTCTTCATGGACTGCACCAGATATGCCAGTTCTTGCTGTGAGATGTTACCCCCCTCTTCCACCAAGGCACCTGCAAGTTCCCGGACATTTCTGGGGGAAATGGCCCTAGCTCTAACGCTCCGATCCAACAGGTCTCAGACGTGCTCAATGGGATTGAGATCCGGGCTCTTTGCTGGCCATGGCAGAACACTGACATTCCTGTCTTGCAGGAAATCATGCACAGAACGCGCTGTATGGCTGGTGGCATTGTCATGCTGGAGGGTCATGTCAGGATGAGCCTGCAGGAAGGGTACCATATGAGGGAGGAGGATATCTTCCCTGTAACGCACAGCGTTGAGATTGCCTGCAATGACAACAAGAATCAGTCTGGTGATGCTGTGACACACTGCCCCAGACCATGACGGACCCTCCACTTCCAAATCGATCCCGCTCCAGAGTACAGACCTCGGTGTAACGCTCATTCCTTCGATGATAAACGTGAATCCGACCATCACCCCTGGTGAGACAAAACCGCGACTCGTCAGAGAAGAGCACTTTTTGCCAGTCCTGTCTGGTCCAGCGACGGTGGGTTTGTACCAATAGGCGCCGTTGTTGCCGGTGATGTCTGGTGAGGACCTGCCTTACAACAGGCCTACAAGCCCTCAGTCCAGCCTCTCTCAGCTTATTACAGACCGTCTGAGCACTGATGGAGGGATTGTGTGTTCCTGGTGTAACTCGGGCAGTTGTTGTTGCCATCCTGTACCTGTCCTGCAGGTGTGATGTTCGGATGTACCGATCCTGTGCAGGTGTTGTTCCACGTGGTCTGCCACTGCGAGGATGATCAGCTGTCCTTCCTGTCTCCCTGTAGCGCTGTCTTAGGTGTCTCACAGTACGGACATTGCAATTTGTTGCCCTGGCCACATCTGCAGTCCTCATGCCTCCTTGCCTCATGCCTAAGGCACGTTCACGCAGATGAGCAGGGACCCTGGGCATCTTTCTTTTGCTGTTTTTCCAGAGTCAGTAGAAAGGCCTCTTTAGTGACCTAAGTTTTCATAACTGTGACCTTAATTGCCTACCGTCTGTAAGCTGTTTGTTTCTTAATGACCGTTCCACAGGTGCATGTTCAATAATTGTTTATGGTTCATTGAACAAGCATGGGAAACAGTGTTTAAACCCTTTACAATGAAGATCTGTGAAGTTATTTGGATTTTTACGAATTATCTTTGAAAGACAGGGTCCTGAAAAAGGGACGTTTATTTTTTTCACTGAGTTTAGGTTTTGGTTTAAATCAACCTGCAAATGCACAGATGCACCAATCTATGTATTATTGCAGAGATTATGCAGCGTAATGTTACATACTTCAGTTTGTTTCCTACCAATTTACTTTTGTTGATGAATTTATCTATGACTGAGATTTAAAAAAAATTGGACAGTCCCTACCAAAAAAATGTCCTCTACTTTGCCTTTTACATGGGAAAAAAACTCATTATTGGAACATTTAAGATCGTAGTATCCGAAGGCAGACTTCCTCCATTTTGAACCAGACTCAATAGCTATCTTTAAACTTGTTTTAACAATGAAAACCATGTTTTCTGCCTATCCTTCAGGAAGAATTAAATCATACATGATTATATATGGTAAAGGGAGGAAGGAAGAAATGGTATATGAAAGAGATCGAGAGGGTACATTGTGTCCTATCCTGAACATAAACAAAGGGTCCAGCAACAGAACTCTATAGTAAAGAATGTGACTTTTAAGTAATTGCAACCGAGAAAAAAAAGCAACCCTTAGAGAACCCCCCCCAACTCCAACAAGATCGTTATATTGCACAAAAGACCCCCGCTGTCCTTGGAGGGGGTCAGGGGGAAAGGAAAGAAAGGAAATTGTATAATGTCTCCAATGGATGTTCCAATGCTGTCATCTGTGGAGACCCTCCCAGGCTCCCACCACATAAAGCACAGTAATGTCACAGTAATGTACACAGCATCATTTAAGTTTTATTGGCCAGTGTTTGTCTCCTATAAAAATGAAATACTACTTGGATATACAGTACCAGTCAACATTTTGGACACACCTACTCATTCAAGGGTTTTTCTTTATTTGTACTATTCTACATTGTAGAATAATAGTGAAGACGTCAAAACTATGAAATAACACATATGGAATAATGTAGTAACCAAAAAATTGTTAAACAAATCAAAATATATTTTAGATTCTTCAAATTAGCAACCCTTTGCCTTGATGACGGCTTTGCACACTCTTGGAATTCTCTCAACCAGCTTCACCTGGAATGCTTTTCCAACAGTCTTGAAGGAGTTACCAACTGCACTGCGGACCAACTCATCCCAAACCATCTCAATTGGGTTGAGGTCGGGTGATCGTGGAGGCCAGGTCAACTGATGCAACACTCCATGACTCTCCTTCTTGGTCAAATAGCCTGTACATAGCCTGGAGGTGTTTTGGGTCATTGTCCTGTTGAAAAACAAATGACAGTCCCACTAAGCGCAAACCAGATGGGATGGCGTATCGCTGCAGAATGTTGTGGTAGCCATGCTGGTTAAGTGTGCCTTGAATTCTAAATAAATCACTGTCAGGGTCACCAGCAAAGCACCCCGACACCATCACACCTCCTCCTCCATGCTTCACGGTGGGAACCACACTTGCGGAGATCATCCGTTCACCTACTCTGCGTCTCACAAAGACACGGCGGTTGGAACCAAAAATCTCAAATTTGGACTCATCAGACCAAAGGACAGATTTCCACCAGTCTAATGTTCATTGCTCGTGTTTCTTGGCCCAAGCAGGTCTCTTCTTCTTATTGGTGTCCTTTAGTGGTGGTTTCTTTGCAGCAATTTGACCATGAAGGCCTGATTCACGCAGTCTCCTCTGAACAGTTGATGTTGAGATGTCTGTTACTTGAACTCTGTGAAGCATTTATTTGGGCTGCAATTTCTGAGGCTGGTAACTCTAATGAACTTCTCCTCTGCAGCAGAGGTAACTCTGGTACTCCCTTTCCTGTGGCGGTCCTCATGAGAGCCAGTTTCATCATAGTGCTTGATAGTTTTTGCGACTGCACTTGTAGAAACTTTCAAAGTGACTGACTTAAAGTAATGATGGACTGTCGTTTCTCTTTGCTTTTTGAGCGTTTGCCATAATACGGACTTAGTCTTTTGACAAATAGGGCTATTTTCTGTATACCACCCCTGCCTTGTCACAACACAACTGATTGGCTCAAACGCATTAAGAAGGAAAGAAATTCCACAAATTCACTTTTAACAAGGCACACCTGTTAATTGAAAATGCATTCCAGGTGACTACCTCATGAAGCTGGTTGAGAGAATGCACTTTTATGGTTACGACATGATTCCATATGTGTCATTATATAATTCTGATGTCTTACAATGTAGAATAGTAAAAAATAGTCAAAATAAAGAAAAACCCTTGAATGAGTAGGTGGGTCCAAACTTTTGACTGGTACTGTACGTAGTTACCAAATTGTAATAACAATGTTTTCTGTGGACATATGACTAGTTGACCCCAAGTATCATTTCACACATTATACATGTGGATATTTGTACTTTTTAAAGATGTGAATAAAAATATTTCTTATAGTTCTCAAAAACTTGATTACTGAGAATTAAATAGTTTAAAATAGGTCCCACCCATCACCTGTATGTTGATTCAAAGGCAATTTTAACATGGTACTGTAAAGGTAGAGCACCAAAAACATCAATAAAACACAGGGTTTATTGAGACACTGACAAAGACATATCAAGATGTCTTGTTAACTGAGCGCCTTCTCAAACATTCACTATGCAACTCATTTTTTAAGCTTTAAATTGAATTCCTTTCACCTTCCTCTGTAACCTGGCTGGGCATCTAAGAAATGAGGTGTGCTACAAAAGTCCCCCTCTGTTTTTCATGCATAATGTTTTTCATCCCTCCTTCTCCACTGCACCGGTTTTTAGACAAAGTAGCTTAAAACGACAGCGCAATATCCTGACAGTTCTCTTGATAGAAACATCGCAAAATAATAAATTATAGAAACACACTTGCTATCTCCCTGATTTAAACCAATAATGGAGACAGAGAATAGAAGGGGACAGAATTGTGTCATTGTCCTAAACCACTAAGCTGACCACCATCACATTTAGTAGGCCTACCAGTGCTTCCAGTCAATTGTGTGTGGTTGGGTTGTGATGGAAAGCAGTCTCCCAGTCTTCCTGTTCACCCAGTCCCCCCATATTACAACAGTGCCTTTGTGTTTTCTGTCCTCATTTCATCCCCTTGTGCTGTAATACTATTTCCAATATACATTTATTATTTTGATAGCTGTTAAAATAGCTTTCCATACCACCTAACCCCTTTCTGCATCAGAGGTAGTTTGTGTTGTCCTGAATTGTGATGCTAAAAAGTCAAATAATTAGGTTTTACCATGTGCATTTACAGTTTACATCCACAGCAGCAGGCCATACAAATAGAATTCCATTGGCAGTAGGCTTTACACATTCTAATCATATCTTTATTATTTAAAAACATAAAACAATAGAAACTGACAAATGTGAAACTAAGACAAAATATTGCACTTTGGGGATCTTTTGAAACTCCTCCACATACAGTATGTGAAATAATAGCATTCATGCTTTACACAGTGCTGCAGTGGTGTCCCTGTCATGTTAATGCAATGACACACGCCTTTTAAAAACATTAGGAGAGCATCATAACAAACAATCACGGAAATGTTCCTTACAAGCTAGAATGTTGAATAATTTAAGTTTGAATTTATTCTACCGGTTGCCTGTGTGATTGGTCCTTCAGCTGCTTGGAATTTGAGGCAAATATCTAGACTTTTTAGAGTGCTGGTACTGAAGTTGAAATTTCTATCACCTGGCACATTTACAAATCCATGTAAACACCGGTTATTAGGCATACATCACGTCCATGTAGTTCTGTTTTGTGCACATGCCTTTGTTCATGAGCAAACATCTTGATTGCCACACACAGACCTGCGTTTTGAAGTTGGTTTAATAATACGTCCCTATGGATATTTTGTCTCAAATGTCGACCAGCTGAAGGGCCAATACCACTCACAATCGGCAGATTAAGTTGAAATATAAATTGTATTCAACATTCGTGACAGACAAGGGAAGTGTAGGTTTTTGTCTATGTAAATGTACGTGGCGTTGAAGGCATCACCACGTTTCGTGACTAACTGGTTGCATGTCAACATGCCTTGGCACCCGACACTCAAGTAGACTCCTTGGAAAAATATCCTCAAAGGCTACAGCATCATTTCAGGCAGCATCCGGAATGCTTGACAAATGTATTTATTCAGTAAATTACAATCGTCAGTTGTAGGCTACTTGTATTAGAGTATGTATTCGCGTCAATTAAGGGATCAGGTGAATAGATCAAGATGATCCACAATCTGAGGATTATTACATTTCTCATGGCTACCGGCTCAAAAGAAAGTCTTTAGCCTAATGGAAGACAGACTTGGTCATGCATCTTTTCAAGCACAATGACAACAGGTCTTGATGGTGTTGGCAGCCGTACATTAACGTAAGATACATTATTGCTCACGTTAGCAGTTCATTCACAACAACAGACAGCAGTTCAGACAACCGCTGGAGGGTTTTGATCTCTTCTGTAAAGAAGCACGTGTCGCAGTGTCGAACACCTCCCGAATACCATCCTTCGTTTTAGCAGAACACTCCAAATAGTCATATGCACCAATGCGCATGGCCATGGCGCGCCCGTCCTCCGTTTTCACTGGTTCCTGTTTCATTCTGGACAGCTCGCTCCTAACATTCTCGTCGTTGCGCAAGTCTCTTTTGTTGGCAACTAAAATAATGGGTACGTTGGGACAAAAGTGCTTTACCTCTGGCACCCATTTCTCGGGGATGTTTTCGAGGGAGTCCGGGCTGTCCACGGAAAAGCACATCAGGATGACATCAGTGTCCGGATAGGACAGCGGGCGAAGGCGATCGTAGTCCTCTTGTCCAGCCGTGTCCCACAGTGCTAGTTGGACTTGCTTGGTGTCCACTTCAATGTCGGCCACATAGTTGTCAAATACAGTTGGCACATAGACCTCAGGAAACTCGTCTTTGCTGAACACAATCAGCAAGCAGGTCTTTCCACACGCGCCGTCACCGACTACGACCAGCTTTTTTCGTATCTCTGCCATTTGCTGCTCTTAACCGATACTTTCCCTTGATCCTAACTGTTAAACAAATATGACGTATGAACTGTGAGTTAGCTAAGAAGTCAGATTCTGGCAGTACGAGCCTGGTTAAACTTCCTTGAACGTAGCCGTGTGCGTTTCTCCACTGGATTCGATATTTCTCAACTATTTGCTCCCTGTCCAGCCACTGAAGCGCTTCCTTTATAAAGAGCATGGGTGCTTTCCTAATATAGCAATCCAATCGGAAGTAGGGCGGTGAGATCATTATTTCGAAAGAAGGAGGTGATTGGATCCCAGACCTGCTTTGTCGGTAGAGGAGGGTCGTAGTCACGAGGATCATGTCTCGCCCAGACACTGACCTGGGACCAGCTCTATAGAATCAGAGCTCAACTATAATTTGGCAATATGATTTTGGGATATTTCATACACCATAAAAAATGTTTCAATAAATGTTTCATAATTCATAAATGTATTAAAAAACATTTGACATGGGCATATGCCACTAGTTTATCCTTCTGTCAAACACACAGGACTGTCCTAAACTGTAGCCTACAATAGGCTATAGTACAGTGGGCAGAAAAGGCTTCAACAATACTGATACTAAAATATTTCAACTGGCCATCAACTCCCAAGATAACAATTCCATAGGCCACGGTTTTTTTTCTTCGGGGCCTTAGCACAGGAAGATCTATGCTCCCCATGACCCCCCTCTCTGATTTACATAGAGATAGAAGCATAGGAAAGTGTGTCTTCGTCGGCTTTAGTTACACCTATAGAATTATAACAATCATTGTCATATTCATTAACCATCATGAAAAATATTGATCAGCATTTACTGAAACGACTCCCTAGAGTACTTTTATTGATACGGATAAATCATGCATATGCTACCACATGTCAATAATTGAGAATGTATGAGTGGGTATTATTTTATATTGTATTATAATTGCAAATAGCGGGTTTAATTAACGTACAATATGCATAATAGGCTGCAGGGAGGGCACTAGCGTGATATAGTCAAACTCCTATATATTGCATATTCAATCCCAAATCATTAAAACACCGATCTCCACGGATACAAAACAATATACATTTATACCCCTGACATTTTGTACAAGCATCGCTCTTCTACCGAAAAGACAGCGCGTGAGTATCTTCTAAATGTCTATAATGCGATGTTGTACGTATTCTCACTATTTTAAACGTGGATTATTGCCGTGGTCGTTGAGTATTTCCCCCTTTTGTTTAGCGGGTAAGGCCCCTCTGGAACTTGGAGGGGGGCCATGTTGTTAGTGAGTGTGTAGTTACCCAGCAGCAATGGTGTTTTGTTAATGCAGCTCACCAGACGGCATTTGTATGGTTCGCTCGGTTAAAAACGTTTGATTACAACTGATCAGCGGCGTGTGAACAACGGAGAGCTATGCTTTTATTGTATGCACTTATTTAACTACAATAGCTAGCTAGTAATTTTTTGGGTATTTATTTATTTTTATTATCAAACTGAAAAGGTAAGAGGCCTTCCTTAATCTGCCTAGCTAGCCATAGTAGCATCAACAAATCTAGTTATTTGGCTAGCTAGTGAAGTTAGTACATTTAACAAATTCAACATTAACGCTGGATTTGCAAGTGAACTGTTAACGCTAGCTAACTTGGCTTCTGTCAGTATAGCTAGCTAACTAACTAACGTCAGGTAGCTAACCGCTAATGATAGCTAGCTAACGTAGTTCACGAACGGTTGTTTTTCCAGTGAATTAGCCCGTTGTCCTGAACAGAGAACTCGTTAACTATCTCTATGTTAAATTGCCAGGAAACGTTAGTTGGCTAATGTATACATTTCGCATGATAACTAACATCATTCAGACAAGTTTTTTTAACTAGTCAAACTAATCCAACGAACAGTACGTTAGCTAGCTAGCTACATGCTCCCTGTAATATTTCGAAACACACACCCGACACCGAAGAGTTGAGCACTCGGTGGGCAGACATTCATTGTTCGATTGGCTAAGCTAACAAGTTATTTAGCAAGTTAGCTAATTTAGCTAGGCTAGATGGAGAGCTAGTTAACGTTATCCATCTACCGTTACCTAACATTGTTTTGATTATTATCAAGAGATTGGTTTCCACAGTCTATAGCTAGCTAGTTAAATTTGGCCATGTTAGCGATTGATCTTACCTAGTTTGGCTAAGAAGGCCAAATTGCGTATTACACGGACTTTCAGACACTGAATATTTATTAGGTTATGTTAGCTAGCTAGCAACGAGCTCAAGTTTATTAATGTAATAGCTAGCTACTTAAGTTAACTAGCAAGCTAGGTAGCCAAGTCAAAGAAAGGGCAGGTAACGTCCCCAGATAATATTATGTTACCTTATATTGACACTAGCTGCTAGTGCTTTATGCTGAAGTTCTACAGACCTTTCAATTTACAAATGTTATTGTAACTTATGAAACAAAGCAAGGAAACTCTCTCTGTTAGGGACCAAAGAAACACTGTGTATATATAGGTGTGTGGTTGGTTCAATAAGCATGCAGGGAGGATCCCTAATAAATACAAATACATTCGATATCAGAAACCTCAGGCTAATGTATATACACGATGTTTGATAAGTGCTATCCATATCCAATGTAAAGCAACGCTACTCACACATGTTCTGTTATTTGTTTTTATTTATTTCACCTTTATTTAACCAGGTAGGCAAGTTGAGAACAAGTTCTCATTTGCAACTGCGACCTGGCCAAGATAAAGCATAGCAATTAGACGCATACAACAACACAGAGTTACACATGGAATAAACAAAACATACAGTAGAACAAAAGAAAACAAAAAGTCTATATACAGTGAGTGCAAATGAGGTAAGTTAAGGCAATAAATAGGCCATGGTGGCGAAGTAATTACAATATA
Organism: Salmo salar; assembly: GCF_965601325.2. Classification (NCBI taxonomy): domain Eukaryota; kingdom Metazoa; phylum Chordata; class Actinopteri; order Salmoniformes; family Salmonidae; genus Salmo; species Salmo salar. The sequence goes on from NC_138305.1 coordinate 32,651,300, forward strand.
GCAATTAAACACTGGCATGGTAGATGTGCAGAAGATGAATGTGCAAGTAGAGATACTGGGGTGCAAAGGAGCAAGCTAAATAAATAAATACAGTATGGGGATGAGGTAGATAGATGGGCTATGTACGGGTGCAGTGATCTGTGAGATGCTCTCACAGCTGGTGCTTAAAGCTAGTGAGGGAGATGCGAGTCTCCAGCATCAGAGATTTTTGCAGTTCGTTCCAGTCTTTGGCAGCAGAGAACTGGAAGGAAAGACGACCAAAGGAGGAATTGGCTTTGGGGGTGACCACTGAGATATACCTGCTGGAGCGCGTGCTACGAGTGGGTGCTGCTATGGTGACCAGTGAGCTGAGATAAGGCGGGGCTTTACCTAGCAGAGACTTGTAGATAACCTGTAGCCGGTGGGTTTGGGGACGAGTATGAAGCGAGGGCCAACCAACGACAGCGTACAGGTCGCAATGGTGGGTAGTGTATGGGACTTTGGTGACAAAACGGATGGCACTGTGATAAATTGCATCCAGTTTGTTGAGTAGAGCGTTGGAGGCTATTTTATAGATGACATCACCGAAGTCAAGGATCGGTAGGATAGTCAGTTATACGAGGGTATGTTTGGCAGCATGAGTGAAGGATGCTTTGTTGCAATATAGGAAACCGATTCTAGATTTCATTTTGGATTGGAGATGCATAATGTGAGTCTGGAAGGAGAGTTTACAGTCTAACCAGACACCAAGGTATTTGTAGTTGTCCACGTATTCTAAGTCAGAGTGCTGAACGGAACTGAACTGGACAGGCGAGCAGGTGCGGGCAGTGATCGATTGAATAGCATGCATTTAGTTTTACTTGCGTTTAAGAGCAGTTGGAGGCCATGGAAGGAGAGTTGTATGGCATTTAAGCTCGTCTGGAGGTTAGTTAACACAGTGTCCAAAGAGGGGCCAGAAGTATACAGAATGGTGTCCTCTGCATAGAGGTTGGTCAGAGAATCACCAGCAGCAAGAGCAACATCATTGATGTATACGGAGAAGAGAGTCGACCCGAGAATTGAACTCTGTGGCACACCCATAGACTGCCAGAGGTCCGGACAACAGGCCCTCTGATTTGACACACTGAACTCTATCAGAGAAGTAGTTGGTAAACCAGGCGAGGCAATCATTTGAGAAACCAAGGCTGTCGAGTCTGCCAATAAGAATGTCGTGATTGACAGAGTCGAAAGCCTTGGCCAGGTCGATGAATACGGCTGCACAGTAATCTCTCTTATCGATGGCGGTTATGTCGTTTAGGACCTTGAGCGTGGCTGAGGTGCACCCATGACCAGCTCTGAAACCAGATTGCATAGCGGAGAAGGTACGGTGGGATTCGAAATGGTCGGTAATCTGTTTGTTAACTTGGCTTTCGAAGACCTTAGAAAGACGGGGTAGAATAGATATAGGTCTGTAGCAGTTTGGGTCTAGATTGTCACCCTCTTTGAAGAGGGGAATGACCGCGGCAGCTTTCCAATCTTTGGGAATCTCAGACGATACGAAAGAGGTTGAACAGGCTAGTAATAGGGGTTGCAACAATTGACAGATTGTCTAGCCCAGCTGATTTGTATGGGTCCAGACTTTGCGGCTCTTTCAGAACATCGGCTATCTGGATTTGGGTGAAGGAGAAATGGTGGGGGCTTTGGAGGGTTGCTGTGGAGGGTGCCGGGCAGTTGACCGTTGTAGGGGTAGCCAGGTGGAAAGCATGGCCAGCCGTAGAGAAATGCTTATTGAAATTCTCAATTATAGTGGATTTATCGGTGGTAACAGTGTTTCCTAGCCTCAGAGCAGTGGGCAGCTGGGAGGAGGTGCTCTTATTCTCCATGGACTTTTCAGTGTCCCAGAACTTTTTTGAGTTAGTAGTACATGATGCAAATTTCTGTTTGAAAAAGCTAGCCTTAGCTTTTCTAACTGCCTGTGTATATTTGTTCCTAACTTCTCTGAAAAGTTGCATATCACGGGGGCTATTCGATGCTAATGCAGAACGCCACAGGATGTTTTTGTTCTGGTCAAGGGCAGACAGGTCTGGAGTGAACCAAGGACTATATCTATTCCTAGTTCTACATTTTTTGAGTGGGGCATGCTTATTTAAGATGGTGAGGAAGGCACTTTTAAAGAATAGCCAGGCATCATCTACTGACGGGATGAGGTCAATGTCATTCCAGGATACCCCGGCCAGGTCGATTAGAAAGGCCTGCTCGCAGAAGTGTTTTAGGGAGCGTTTGACAGTGATGAGGGGTGGTCGTTTGGTTGCAGAACCATTACGGATGCAGGCAATGAGGCAGTGATCGCTGAGATCTTGATTGAAAACAGCAGAGGTGTATTTGGAGGGCGAGTTAGTTAGGATGACATCTATGAGGGTTCCCGTGTTTACGGATTTGGGGTTGTACCTGGTAGGTTCATTGATAATTTGTGTGAGATTGAGGGCATCAAGCTTAGATTGTAGGATGGCCGGGGTGTTAAGCATGTCCCAGTTTAGGTCACCTAGTAGCACGAGCTCAGAAGATGGATGGGGGGGCAATCAATTCGCATATGGTATCGAGGGCACAGCTGGGGGCAGAGGGAGGTCTATAGCAAGTGGCAACAGTGAGAGACTTGTTTCTGGAAAGGTGAATTTTTAGAAGTAGAAGCTCAAATTGTTTGGGTACAGACTTGGATAGTAATACAGAACTCTGCAGGCTATCTTTGCAGTAGATTGCAACACCGCCCACCATTATTTTCCCCTCCAAAGGTTTCCCCGTGGAATGAGCGTTCCATGCAGCATCCTAGGTATGAATGACGTGGCCTGGCAGGAGACACGAGGCGGGATGCTGCACACAAACGGTGCTCCTGAAGCCGGGGGCGTCAGAGTTCACGGAGGTGGATCCCTGGCCGCCATAGGGGTTGCAGGTCAGGGTCCCGGAGGGCCACACCGTCTGCAGGGACCCAACCCCATCCCAGGCACCCCACAGCCTCCATTAAGTGGGCGCTCTCAGGATGATGCCACAGTGGGCTACTTCTTCCAGAGGCAGCCTGGGGAGCAGCTGGGAGGTTGCACCTCCAGCAAGCACCGTTGGCCCACTGGAGACGGCAACCACGTTGACCAGGTACAATGATTTTGCCAGAGCCAAACTACTTGTTTGATAATGGTAAAATATTTGAAAGAAGCAGATCTTATACTTTCTAGAAACTACTTTACAACAACAGAGACCCTTGCCGTTTCAGTCCAGAGCATGACATAAATTGCACCAGCCAAAGATTTCCCACTCTTTAGAAAGCTACACTTGCTTTTGTTTCATAGAAATCACTTTCAACAAATATCCATTGTAGAAAGCATTAGCCTGTCAAATATCCTAGTGGTTCATTCTAATGGCTTGTTAAACTAATTTTCAAAGTTGCACATGGAAGTTTTAAGGGTATGTTCCATTCCCAGTAAACACCCAGCCTGTTGACAACAACTGACTTAAGTGTGTGTGTGTGTGTGTGTGTGTGTGTGTGTGTGTGTGTGTAAAGAGGGACGGGTGGTCTGTCAGTGATCTCTATCTAAGGATAGAATTCAGATTTGTAACTCATCCTATGCTTCAACAACCCATACAGTAGTAGGATTTTTATTACTTTTTAGTGAACATGGTCATTTATTTAGACTCATGTCTTTTTTGTTTAGGACAACCTCGCAAGTGTGGCTGGAGTTTGCATCAAGTTGTGTTCCTCCAATTTCAATATGATGTCCAGAACTTGCTTACATGAATGAGGATACCATTTTTGCCAGGTTGAAATGTGTATATGCTCTAACTGACTGAAGCCAAATTATTATTTTTATCAGGTTCGAACTGTGGATGAGATGAACTATGGTTTTCAAGCCCTTGCTTTGGAGTCCAGGGGCATGGGTGAGGTAGGTTGCGGTCCACCACATCTCAAGTTTCCTCCCTTTTAAAACTAGGATAGATTCTGTGCTACATCTTCCATTGAAGTTTCCCACGGTGACACAGAATGTTGAGAATGTCCAAGTAGCCATTTTGCCTTCTCTTTACAGCTCCTGCCAGCAAAAAAACTGTGGGATTCGGATGACTTGTCCAAGGATGGAAGGAAAGGGATGCTCCTTGGAGAGGAATGGAGGGAGAATGCTTGGGGATCTTCTCGTGAGTGGTTTTCTATGCCTCTGCTGGTTTGTCTGTCTGTATTACCCTCAGGGTTTTTTGACAACCGATTTTATTTTTATCAACCCCTTGGCTCTCCCATATGCATACATTCTTAGAGGCACTATGCAGAAATCGCTCTGCCATTTCCTGGCTGCTAAAATTCTAATAGTTATCATAATTTCAGTTTTTATGTGACAAAACAGTGTACTGTAGTGTAGAGCAGGGTTCCCCAACTGTCGCCGGATGGATTTATCCCCCCCTCCCCCAGGTTTTCTGAGCACAAACAAAAATCTCTATATAGATATATAGTGTGTGTGGAATTTATTGTTGGACATAAAATACTGTAAAAAAACACCAGGAAATCAGCTCCAAGTGATTTTTAAATCAAGAAATCTGTTCCCAAGTATTCCCCATGCATAATAAAGAGATACGACATAATCATATACAAATGTAAGCATGGTTGAGATTGTTTTAATCATATATATCTGTGCTTCTTTTGGTCAATTTGCAGTCTATAAATTATTTGTAATTATGTTCTGACCATCTGCTCAAGAAAAAAAATTGGGCTGCGGCTGAATCTAGTTCATTATTCCTGGTGTAGAGCATCATTATTCCATCTAAACTTCTGTAAAATATGTTTTTTGAAGCTGGTGTACAAAACCGTAAGCGAAAAAGACTCAAAAACAAAACTTAAGAACGGAAGCATAGAAATGGCGAACATTGACCAGATCTACCGCTTCTTAGTCCTGCTTTCAATGAGAATGACAAATCTATAACATGCATATCTATGTGAATAAGTGACATTTCAGCTTTAACTTCTTGGATGTAATGTCTGTTTAGGTGACCTGCATGGTTCTGGTACTGGTTCCGACTGACATTTCTGTGGACACTAGATCCAATTGGCTGGTTCCTATGGACACCGTAGTATATTTGAGCCGGTGTGAAGTAGGATGTGAAATCTGAAACCACTTGAAGCTGGGATGGCCCTCCTACCATTTCTTTCGCTCTTCCGACTGTCCAACTCCTGGCTGAACCCTATGCCACAACCACTGGCAAAGCACATGCCTGCAATCCTTACATCATAGCACAGCAGGAGAGCGTGGCTTCATCACTGTAGCACATTGAGATCGATTTATAGCCATTAATCTCAAAATTCATAGATTGACAAACAAACTACGCTTTTTTTTTTAGACTGATAAGATTAATATGAGATGAAAGGCTAGTTCCTAACAAGTTCAGGTAGCCAAGATACAGCTCTGCGAGACTTGCACAGCGACGTTTTGATCAAAAGACCCTTAGAAAACATGCAAAAAAAATCTAACATTAAACATACAAATATGAAGTTTACAGTTATAAGGAAGGTGAAATCTTATAGTTGGTCACTTTATTATTTGATGATCCTACACTGAACAAAAATATAAACGCAACATGCAAAAATTAAGGATTTTACTAAGTTACAGTTCATATAAGGAAATCAGTCAATTGAAATTAATTCATTAGGCCCTAATCTATGGATTTCACATGACTGGGGAATACAGACAATGCATCCGTTAGTCACATACCTTAAAATATATGGGCATGGATCAGAAGCGGTCAGTATCTGGTGTGACCACCATTTGCCTCATGCAGTGCGACACAACTCCTTTGCATAGAGTTTATCAGGCTGTGGATTGTTGTCCCACTTCTCTTAAATGGCAGTGCGAAATTACTGGATGTTGTAGGAACACGTCAATCCAGAGCATCCCAAGCATTCTTAATGGGTGACATGTCTGGTGAGTATGCAGGCCATGGAAGAACTGGGACATTTTCAACTTCCAGGAATTGTTTACAGATCCTTGCAACTTGGGGGAGTTCATTGTCATGTTGAAACATGAGGTGATGGCGGCGGATGAATGGCGCGACAATGGGCGTCATGATTTCGTCACAGTATCTCTGCATTCAAATTGTCATCGATAAAATGCAATTGTGTTCGTTGTCCTTAGTTTATGCCTGCCCATACCATAGTCCCACCGCCACCATGGGGCACTCAGTTCACAACGTTGACATCAGTAAACCACTTGCCCACACGACACCATACAGGTGGTCTGTGGTTATGAGACCTGTTGGATGTACTTCCAAATTCTCTAAAACTAAGTTGGAGGTGGCTTATATTAGAGAAATTAACATTCAATTCTCTGGCAACAGCTCTGGTAGACATTCCTGTAGGAAGCATCTGCCCAGTACAGTTGAAATCTGGTTTCATCCGTAAAGAGCACACTTCCCCATTGTGGCAATCAAAGGTGAGCAAGATGGTGAGGACGACAAGCATGCAGATGAGCTTCCCTAATATTCTTCAGTTGTGCAAACCCATAGTTTCATCAGCTGTCCGGGGGACTGGTCTCAGACGATCCTGCAGGTGAATAAGCCGGATGTGGAGGTCCTGGGCTGGCGTGGTCATACGTGGTCTGCGGTTGAGAGGCCGGTTGGACCTACTGCCAAATTCTCTAAAACGGCTTATGGTAGAGAAATTAACATTACATTATCTGGCAACAGCTCTGGTGGACATTCCTGTAATCAGCATGCCAATTGCACGCTCCCTCAAAGCTAGAGACTGTGGCATTGTGTTGTGTGACACAATTCCCCAGCACATGGTGCACCTGTGTAATGATCATGCTGTTTAATCAGCTTGATATGTTGATATGCCACACCTGTCAGGTGGGTGGATGGATTGTCTTGGCAAAGGAGAAATGCTCACTAACAGGGACGTAAGCAAATATGTGCAGCTTTTTGTCATGAAACTCGGGACTGACTGTTTACATGTTGCATTTTATATTTAAATAGAATACTAGTCATTTCAAACTTTATTCATAGTTATGGAATAGGAAATGCATAATATAAAATATTTCATATTTTTACTGTGTACTTGAGCTTGTGTCCTCAAAAGTGACTACACCTCAGCAATGTCTAACTATTTTTACCAGAAAGGTGAGATTTTAACCTTTTTATTTTCTTTAAGTATGCAGCATTACTTAACTCAGCAAAAAAAGAAATGTCCTCTCACTGTCAACTGTGTTTATTTCCAGCAAACTTAACATGTGTAAATATTTGTATGAACATAACAAGATTCAACAACTGAGACATAAACTGAACAAGTTCCACAGACGTGACTAACAGAAATGGAATAATGTGTCCCTGAACAAAGGGGGGGGGTCAAAATCAAAAGTAACAGGTCAGTATCTGGTGTGGCCACCAGCTGCATTAACTACTGCAGTGCATCTCCTCCTCATGAACTGCACCAGATTTGCCAGTTCTTGCACCAGATTTGCCAGTTCTTGCTGTGAGATGTTACCCCACTCTTCCACCAAGGCACCTGCAAGTTCCCGGACATTTCTGGGGGGAATGGCCCTAGCCCTCACCCTCCAATCCAACAGGTACAAGATGTGATGAGATCCGGCAACAACGTCGCCTATGCGCACAAACCCACCGTCGCTGGACCAGACAGGACTGGCAAAAAGTGCTCTTCTCTGACAAGTTGTGGTTTTGTCTCACCAGGGGTGATTGTTGGATTCGCGTTTATCGTCGAAGGAATGAGCGTTACACCGAGGCCTGTATTCTGGAGCGGGATCGATTTGGAGGTGGAGGGTCCGTCATGGTCTGGGGCAGTGTGTCACAGCATCATCGGACTGCGCTTGTTGAGATTGCCTGCAATGACAACGCTGTGTGTTACAGGGAAGACACCCTCCTCCCTCATGTGATACCCTTCCTGCAGGCTCATCCTGACATGACCCTCCAGCATGACAATGCCACCAGCCATACTGCTCGTTCTGTGCGTGATTTCCTGCAAGACAGGAATGGCAGTGTTCTGCCATGGCCAGCGAAGAGCACTTTTTGCCAGTCCTGTCTGGTCCAGCGATGGTGGCTTTGTCCCCATAGGCGACGTTGTTGCCGGTGATGTCTGGTGAGGACCTGCCCTACGAGCCCTCAGTCCAGCCTCTGTCAGCCTATTGCGGACAGTCTGATCACTGATGGAGGGATTGTACATTCCTGGGGTAACTCAGGCAGTTGTTGTTGCCATCCTGTACCTGTCCCGCAGGTGTGATGTTCGGCCATACCGATCCTGTGCAGGTGTTACACGTGGTCTGCCACTGCGAGAACAATCCGCTGTTTGTCCTGTCTCTCTGTAGCGCTGTCTTAGGCGTCTCACAGTATGGACTTTGCAATTTATTGCCCTGGCCACATCTGCAGTCCTCATACCTCCTTGCAGCATGCCTAAGGCACGTTCACGCAGATGAGCAGGGACCCTGGGCATCTTTCTTTTGGTGTTTTTCAGAGTCAGTAGAAAGGCCTCTTTAGTGTCCTAAGATTTCATAACTGTGACCTTGATTGCCTACCGTCTGTAAGCTGTTGGTGTCTTAATGACCGTTCCAAAGGTGCATGTTCAATAATTGTTTATGGTTCATTGAACAAACATGGAAACAGTGTTTAAACCCTTTACAATGAAGATCTGTGAAGTTATTTGGATTTTTATGAATTATCTTTGAAAGACAGGGTCCTGAAAAAGGCACGTTTCTTTTTTTTGTTGCTGAGTTTAGTTATTGTTTATGGCCCTCTCATGATGAATTACTTTTGGGGATTACGTTTAGTTACGCTTAAGTTACTTATTTTATAAAATTATATTTGCACAGAATTAATGTTGCTTTTAACAAAATGGCCAATTCAACCCAAAATCAAAGTTTCCTTCTATGCATAAATACATAGCGTAACATTTTAGTGTGTGGAGTTAAAATACTGCAGTTAATACATAGTTGAACTGGTACCATGAAGACCATGCAAATAGCTTTTTAAAAAATCTGCTGAAACTCCTTCTCCTTTGAAAAAGGTTGTCTCTGCATTGACCCAGCACAATCTCCATGTCTCACCTTCCTGGGTGTCTATTCTTTTCCTCTGATGAGCAGATCACTCGGTGTCCCAACCAATCATGGTGCAGCGACGACCTGGACAGGGTTTCCATGGGAACGGCGACGCCAACTCCGTGCTGTCCCCTCGCTCCGAGGGCGGAGGCCTGGGCGTGAGCATGGTGGAGTACGTCCTGAGTTCCTCTCCCGGGGACAAGATGGATGGCCGCTACAGGAACGGTGGCTACGTAAGTCTTTCTGCCAAAGTTTCTTTCGCTCTCTGCCCTTTACGCCAATCCACTCAGAACCAACAGAAGATCTACAACGGCTTTAGTAGTGATACAAAAATTGTCAGGTCTAGAGTTATTCCAGAAATGCAACATCAAATTGTCTTATTGCTTAGGGTCTAGCCTCTTGTTCTCCGATGGAGCGTTGCGTTTGTTTGGAGGAACAAGCCTTCTGAATGTTTGATTTATTTTTGCTTTTGTAGGGCGGTGGGGACGCTGACCCGGACGGGAGGGAGAAAGGTAACGCGCAAGACCAGACGTCCCCGTTTGAAGAGGACAAGAGCCCAGAAATGAAAGTGGGAGAGGAGAGTGACGCGGCCAAGGCCAATGGGAGAGGCCTGCTCAATGGCATGGACAGAGACTGCAAAGACTTCAAGTATGGGCCATTTTTAGTGGTTGTTGGGGGGTGAATGGGGGGCCATGAAATAATCATTGACATATATATATTTTATTTACCAATGGGATTTAGTTATTTGAATTATGCAGATAAGACATTTTAATCCTTTGGCTTCAAAGAGCAACCGATTTTTAAGGCAGTCTGTCTGAGACTTTGCAGGGAGATAGTTGTGAACAAAGCCTCAAAGACCATATCGTCACATGTACTTCTCCTGTCGCCCCAGCCCCAACCCAGGAAGTCGCCAGGCCTCCCCCACCGAGGCGGTGGAGAGGATGGGCCCCAGCCAGGCCGGGCTGGAGATGATGGTCCAGCACCAGCATCAGCAGCACCAACACCACCTCCAGCACCAGACCATGCAGCCCCAGAGCAAGCCCCAGCAGCAGGAGGACTTCCAGAGCCAGGAGGCCCAGAACATGGGCAACATGGAGCAGCAGCAGGGTGTGGAGTCACTCCAGTTCGAATACGCCGGCAACCAGATCCAGGTAGACTCCTCCGGCACCCCCGTCGGCCTGTTTGACTACAACTCCCAGCAGCAGGTGGGTTGAACTAGGAAGTAGTAACAAGGGACTACATTTCTCTCTGGTGCGTAGATTGATGTAAACCTGTCACTTTTTGGTGGTATGAGCCATTTTGATCTCCAATAGACCTGGAGATCTGAAGGAACAATGTTTTTGGGGTCTGTGTCCTATCAATCATTGACTGAGCACAGAAAGTTAAATGTGTTGAACTTATTAGGAAAGAAGTTATGTTGCAGTAGTTTCTCACAATTCATGAACATGTTGGGGTTCGTTTCTTCGTCGTTGTCAATCATTGGTGAAATTAGCGGGACACGCTATTCAACAGCCAGTGAAATAGCAGGGCGCCAAATTCAAAACAACAACAATCTCATAATTCAAATTTCTCAAACATACAACTATTATATCCCATTTTAAAGATACACTTCTCGTTAATCCAACCACATTGTCCGATTTCAAAAAGGCTTTACGGCGAAAGCATAACATTAGATTATGTTAGGACAGCGCCGAGACAAGAAAAACCACACAGCCATTTTCCAAGCAAGGAGAGGCATCACAAAAACCAGAAATACAGCTAAAATTAATCACTAAGCTTTGATGATCTTCATCAGATGGCACTCGTAGGACTTCATGTTACACAATACATGTATGTTTTGATAAAGTTCATATTTATATCCAAAAACCCCATTTTACATTGGCGTGTAATGTTCAGAAATGTTTTGCCTCCCAAAACTTCCGGTGAATGAGCACATCAATTTACAGAAATACTCATCATAAACGTTGATAAAATATTCAACTCTTATTCAAAGAATTATAGATACACTTCTCCTTAATGTAACCGCTGTGTCAGATAAAACATTTTTAAAAAAAGCTTAACAGCGAAAGCACATTTTGAAATAATCTGAGTACGGCACTGTCACAAAACCAAACCCGCCATTTTGTGGAGTCAACAAAACTCAGAAATTACATTATAAATATTCACTTACCTTTGATGATCTTCTTCGGAATGCACTCCCAGGAATCTCAGTTCCACAATAAATGTTCATTTGTTTCGATAAAGTCCAACCTTTATGTCCAAATACCTCCTTTTTGTTCGCGCGATCAGTCGAGTTATCCAAATCCACTGTGCTCGCGCAGTTAGTTCAGACGAATAGTCAAAGTTGTATTACAGTTCGTAGAAACATGTCAAACGATGTATAGAATCAATCTTTAGGATGTTTTTATCATAACTCTTCCATAATATTCCAACCGGACGATTCCTTTGTCTTCAAAAAAGAAAAGGAACACAGCTAACTCTCACGTGAGTGCGCGCCACTGAGCTCATGTCATTCTCTGTTATCTGACTCCAGGAGCTCTTATTCTCTCCCTATTCACAGTAGAAGCATGACACAACATTCTAAAGACTGTTGACATCTAGTGGAAGCATTAGGAAGTGCAAAATGAACCCTAAGTCACAGTATACTGTATAGGCAATCACTTGAAACTACAAACCTCATATTTCCACACTTCTGGTTGGATTTTTCTCAGGTTTTTGCCTGCCATATAAGTTCTGTTATACTCACAGACATCATTCAAACAGTTTTAGAAACTTCAGAGTGTTTTCTATCCAAATCTACTAATAATATGCATATCCTACCTTCTGAGCCTGAGTAGCAGGCAGTTTACTACGGGCACGTCTTTCATCCGGACATCAAAATACTGCATCAGTTTTGCATCAAACAAAAGGTATCAAGTTGTTTTATTAAACTGAAGTCCCGCCTTAGGGATGTCACTGACTACGTCATTACCTTTTTACTCCTGAAACCAAAACCCTGCATCCATAGCTATACAAACATAGAGTTTCAGTGTTTATCTAAAAGCTAGGCAATAAATGTCCCCTCCCCAAAGTTGATTTATTGTGGAATGTCTGAGTAGTCTCTTATCTCCCCTGCAGAGTTCTGTCTCAGCAAACAACTGTGGAACAATTCTAAAACTATGTGTGTGTGTGTGTGTGTGTGTGTGTGTGTGATGTATTAGAATAATTTATTATGCTTTATTAATAGAAGGGGAGGGGTTATAAGACCCCTCCCTCCTTACATTTATAGGGTACTTGACTACAGATTAACTATATATATATATATATATATATATATATATATATATATATATATATATATATCTATATCAAACATTTTGGTGCAACCCTTTTCATGACCCCTAGGTGAACCCGACAAACATAATGCATCAGTGATTCTTATTTCCTGCAACTTTCTGAAGAAGTACTGCCTGTTTCTGTGCACCTCTCTGTTGTGTAGCCAGTTAGCATGACTTTAATGTCTGCATAATCTAGTGGCTTTCCCCAAAAAACTTTCCAATTAAATGTTGACTGCAAAGTAGGTCTACCTTACAGAATGATATCATAAGGATTTGTGTCAATCGATTTGCAAACACCGGTACAAGAACCGCTGCAGAAACACTGCCAGCCAAACACAGCTCTCTTCCTGGTGTGCAATTTTAATTTTAATTTATTTTATATAACCAGGTAGGCTAGTTGAGAACAAGTTCTCATTTACAACTGCGGCTTGGCCAAGATGAAGCAAACCAGTGCGACACAACAACACAGAGTTACACATGGAATAAACAAACACAGTCAATAACACAATAGAGAAAAGGCAGTGTGTGCAAATTAGGTAAGATAAGGGAGGTAGGCAATAAATAGGCCATAGTGAAATATACCTGCTGGAGCGCGTGCTACAGGTGGGTGCTGCTATGGTGAATTAAAGGAGAACGTGAAAAAAACAGGGAAAATCCAAAACCTGGAAACCAAACGGAATTTGGCAATATCTTAATCTCTCCTGGTTGTGAAAATTATAATTCGCCCAATTTCAATTTGTTACAAAACAAGAAATTTAAAGTGTAGAGAATCATTGTACCATATAAACCTCTGTGAAATATGTTTCCAATAACCAAAAATGTTGTATTTTCAGATGTTTGAAGCTGGTGTACATAACAAAGTAAAAGACTCAAACTTAAGAACGGGAAGAATAGAAATGGCGCACATGGAACATATCTAGTGCTTCTTGGACTTGCTTTTAATGAGTATGCAGATCTATAACTCACTTTCTATGTGTCGACTCGCCCAAAAAGTTACACACTCTAACTTTAAACCCAGACCAAAGAGTCCAACCCCCCCCACCCCAGGACAATATTTTTTGTTTATTAGGAATATTGAGATTGATCAATTCTCTGAATATAGGCAAACTTTTGCATGTTTCTGTGCAAGTAGTTTGTCACCTTTTTGGGTCCTTACCAGTTTGCATCCCTGTCCCTGAGAGTAGTGGAAGCTTGGGTATTAATGTGTCTAACTTGTTCCGTTTGTTGTCCAGTTGTTCCAGAGGTCCAACCATCTGACTGTCCAGCAGCTCACTGCGGCCCAGCAGCAACAGTATGCCCTGGCTGCTGCCCAGCAACAACATCTTGGTAAGTTCTATATGTTCTACCCTGGCTGCTGCCCAGCAACAATACAAGAACCCCCTAAATTATGATTGTAGTTTTGATTACTATATACAGTAATGTACTGTGGATTTATTCATTAATATACTTGGTGTAGTATTACGTCTGAATGTTTTGTACGTAAAAATGTACCGAATGCCGTACTCTTAAGAAAAAAAATCGTATTATTATAATCTTTAAATTTTTTATTATATATAAAAAATAAACCGTTGTTTTTGACGGCAATTTGATATCGGATGATGTGTTATTCGATATGGACACACTGCTAACTGGAGGTTTTTTTCAGCCGGCCTTGCTCCCGCGTTTGTGCCAAACCCATACATCATCAACACTGGACCCCCCGGAACCGACCCCTACACCGCTGCAGGACTGGCCGCAGCAGCTACACTTTCCGGTTAGCACACACACACAAACTGTATTCACACATAGCACCTCTTTCACTCTGAGTGGGTACTGTCATCAAAAGCTGCTTTATTGCTACATGAGTGTATCATCTCCTGTATAAAATTGAATTGCCAGTTCATACCACAGGTTTGGTAGTAGTAACTGAGGACTCCCTTCCCTTAGGGCCTACAGTGGTTCCTCCCCAGTACTATGGTGTTCCTTGGGGCGTGTACCCTGCCAACCTCTTCCAGCAACAGGCTGCCAGTCACAATGCTAACCAGCAGGGATCCAATCAGGGACCAGGGCCAGGACAGCAACAGGTAGGCATTTCGCCAATTAAATTCATTCTCTAGTTGGCTGCTGTTAAGAGTTAAGCGTTATAGCCGAAGGTGTATTGGAAGTGACCATGATTTATCTTGTACATTTTCCCCCTCTCAGATGACTCAAGTCATTCTAAGTGCAGTTGTGGTGTAACCCCTTGATCTTCTCTCTCTCCAGGTGATGCGCCCCGGGAACAACCAGCGCCCTCTCACCCCTGGTCAGGGCCAACAGAGCCAGCAGGAGTCCCTGGCAGCAGCTGCTGCCGCCAACCCTGCCCTCGCCTACGCTGGTATGCCAGGTCAGTGACGGAGTAGTGTTAGTTGAGCACACAAGGGTTTTTACCGACATGTACAAATGTCTTCGACATTGACTTTGTACCGGTACCCCCTGGTATAAAGCCTCGCTATTGTTATTTTACTGCTGCTCTTTATTTATTTGTTATTTTTCTTTATTGCATTGTTGGTTAAGGGCTTGTAAGTAAACATTTCACTGTAAGGTTGTATTCGGCGTATGTGTATTCGACGCAAATAAAATTTGATTTGAACACTACTGAGCCAAACCAAGCTGTACTTAGCAGCCCTGGTTAAGCAGCCACATAATTGCAGGAACAAAGGACAATGTCAAAAGAGAATATCTGAGAAGGCAGCGTTTTGGTTTGGGTCGGCGCGGTAGTGTGAAAAGTATTACACAGCCAGTCGCGTACAGGTCTGGAGTTTACCCAAGGGGTGAGAGGTGAAGAGTAGCATTTGAATATATTATACTGGCTCTCAGCATTACGTGCATCTATGCCACTCTTGAAGCCTTCCAAGGCATGTTGAGGTTTCCCTTTAGCCCCTTCTAATAGGCTTAACAGGTCTGTGTAGTGTTTTAGTGGGGGGGTAATTTGATATGAAAGCTTGTCTCATATTCCCTCTGGATTACGTTTGTGTACATACTCTTTCAAACTGCCTTTCCTTCTGATTCTGGTGCAGTAAGATACCACGTCTTCAGCCCTTTCGTAGACCACACGCAACTTCATAGACTAAACACACACACACACACACTCGCCAGGCTGGTTTTCACAGTGTTTCCCCTCAGTTTGTCTGTCTCCTGCCCACCCAGGTTACCAGATGCTGGCCCCCGCCGCTTACTACGACCAGAACGGAACCCTGGTGATGGCCCCTGGGGCCCGCGGTGGTCTGGGAGGGCCCGTCCGCCTGGTCCAAACCCCGCTCCTCATCAACCCACAGGCCGCAGCGCAGGCTGGTGAGTACCACTGGTTGTCTGGCCCAGTGTTCTCCTAATGTTTGTGGGAAATTGTGTTTTTGGAGGCGGCTTAGCAGCTAGTGGAATGAGTGCCACGTTGATAGTGTGAACAGTATATTACTGTACTTTGCTTGTGAAAATTGAGCAAGGCTTTATAATCGAATCTCAATCTTACAATGACGTGAACTAATTGCTCATACCGACAGGTCTATCCAGCAGTTTTAATAGTGCTCAACCCACCCCATGTCCTCTCCAAATAGGCACCACACTGAACCGTGTTGACCTGGTTTTTCCTTTCCATCCCTCTTTCTCCCCTCTCTCTATATAGCGGCTGCGGCATCAGCGTCCGGCTCGGGCAACAACATGTCAGGCCCCCAGCCCAACGGCCTGTACCGCTCCATGTCCCAACCCCAGCAGCAGCAGCAGCAGAACCAGGGCCTACCCTCCAGCTCCTTCTACGGCTCCGGGTCGGTGCCGGCCAGCTCCCAGAGCAGCTCCCTATTCTCCCACACCTCCCAGGCTCCACCACCCACCTCGTCTCTAGGGTTCAGCGGTGCCGGCGGCTCGCTGGGCCTGGGCTCGGCGCTCGGAGGCTTCGGCTCCTCAGGTTAGTGGAGAAGGAACCTTCAGGTTCATTGTACATATGGCAAAAAGATGTGATGTCATGCACTCTTGACAATTAATTGCGTTTTCCAAAGATTCTGTACCCCGCTCTTTGGATGCCCTGCTGTCCTCTTTTCTCTCCTGTCTCCTTATTTCCCCATCTTCATCTCTCTCTCCCATAGTGTCGAGTTCCACCAGCAGCAGTGTCTCTCGCCGGGACTCCCTGCTGGCCAACTCTGACCTGTACAAGCGTGGAGGTGGTAGCAGCCTCACCCCCATTGGCCAGCCCTTCTACAACAGCCTGGGCTACTCCTCGCCCAGTCCCATTGGCCTAACACCGGGCCACTCCCCCCTCACACCCCCACCCTCTCTGCCCTCCTCTCACGGCTCCTCCTCCAGCCTTCACCTGGGTAAGACCAGGTGTAATAAAGATACCTTGGAGAGCATAGACATGAACATAAGATGGGCAGACGGATAGAAAACTTCATGCAGCGATACACAATTAAGTTCTGTCGCCACCTTGCCATTTGTAATTCAGTCACTCTTCAAAAGATGAAATGGTTTTGCACCATATGGAGATATGTCTCTCTCTCACATGTAATTTGTCTCTCACATATAATCTGTCTACTTCTCTTTACTCAACACCACTCTTAAGTGGATGGCTAGACATGCATAGAAATAGTAACCAGATGGGGAATTTCCATTCAAGCTACGTACTGAGGGTCGAAATTCTATTTCTATGGCAACACCGCCTCATCCTTTGTTCCCTCCTGGTATTCCCAACCTCCAGGCGGCCTGACGAACGGCAGCGGGCGCTATATCTCGGCGGCGCCCGGCGCGGAGGCCAAGTACCGCAGTGCAGGGGGCACCTCCAGCCTGTTCAGCTCCAGCAGCCAGCTGTTCCCGCCGTCTCGTCCCCGCTACAGCCGCTCAGACGTCATGCCCAGCGGGCGCAGCCGCCTGCTGGAGGACTTCCGCAACAACCGCTTCCCCAACCTGCAGCTGCGTGACCTGCCCGGCCACATGGTGGAGTTCTCCCAGGACCAGCACGGCTCCAGGTGGGTGACGAATAGACGCACAGTTTCTCTCACAGACTATAAACTTGTTTTCTCACACCACACACACACACACACACACACACACACAGTCTCTCTCACGTTCACAAGCTCACTCACATAAAATGAACATGTATTTTCTCACGCCGCACGCACACAGTGTTACACAGACACTCACATATCCTCTGCTGCATATTATGCCCTCCAATCATGCTGTTGAAACCCCCCCCCCTCCCTCTGTGTCCAGGTTCATCCAGCAGAAGCTGGAGAGGGCCACCCCAGCAGAGAGACAGATGGTGTTTGGGGAGATCCTGCAAGCAGCCTACCAGCTGATGACTGATGTGTTTGGCAACTACGTCATCCAGAAGTTCTTTGAGGTGGGAACTGTGGTCAAAGTTGTCGGGTTAGATTCAATGCCACTCTGGATACATGTGATATCATTGGATCATAACATATCAACTGTTAGTGTGCTTTCAACCAGTACGTGTCTGATAATTAGATTTTTACTAGCGCCGATATTGCAGATTGTGGCTTATTTTAAGGTTCAATATTAATCGTGTATTATCTTAACCGTACAATAAGTATATACAACTAAAGTAGTTATCTGGAAAAGAGCATTTGTTTTAGATGACTGGACATTACATAATGCAAACAATCAAAACGAACAAACTTTCAAGTCGCTGTCATTTTGCGTCGTAATTGAAGTATTGTTTGTCTCTGCAGTTTGGCAGTGCGGATCAGAAGCTGGCTCTGGCCACGCGTATCCGCGGCCACGTGCTGCCCCTGGCCCTGCAGATGTACGGCTGCCGGGTCATCCAGAAGGCCCTGGAGTCTATCTCCTCTGACCAGCAGGTAATTGTAAGTGGGATCTTCACTTCTCATTAGATTTATTTTATTGCTTCTAGGATGCATCCCAAATGGCATCCTATTCCCTTTTCTAGTGCACTACTTTTGACCATGACGTAGCCCTAGGGTTATCAGTTGCTGTCTTCTGATAAGTTGACTCTCCGGTAAGCATGGTGGATGGATAGAAACCTGTGTAATATGATCCTGTGACCTTTTCGGTCCACTTTGAAAAGCCTTAAGCGTCTTTGAAATTGCCCTTGACATTAAGGACTACAGAAATGAAATGAGATTGTTATCAATGAGCCATTAGAAGGAAGAGAATGTATGTACCGTAGAAGCAGAATGATAGAATGACTCAATTTCTATGGGAATGACCTAGACGGGTTGAAAATTGATAGATTACTCCTCTCCCTCTATCCCCTTCCTCAGAGTGACATTGTACGAGAACTGGACGGCCACGTGCTGAAGTGTGTGAAGGATCAGAACGGGAACCATGTGGTGCAGAAGTGTATCGAGTGTGTCCAGCCCCAGGCCCTGCAGTTCATCATCGACGCCTTCCAGGGCCAGGTGAGAGCCCATTCAATAGGGCACGCAATGGGGGAAAAACGGTTTGTAACAGAAAATTAGAGATTCTGTTGGCAACAATTGAATTATGTTTTGTTTACTGACACGGCCATATTCAATGGGTGTTGTGCATTTGTAAGTTCATTAGTAATTCTGTGCGCTGGCACACTCAGACGAGAGTGCTCTGAAATCGGAGTACATAGCCAGAGTGAATTTACAAACGCACCCCTAGTTATGGGTGTAGCTAGGCTCGTGTTCAAATCTGTTCTTTTTGGATCAGCTCCAATAGCAGTACCTGCCCGTTTCAGAAAAATCTAAATCTATTGAAAATGACCCAGACACACAGTAGAAATGTTTTCTCCTTAGGATTCAATGTAGGGCCCATTTGGCCCTTTTCAAGTGTTATTTTTTTTTATTTTTATTTAACACATTTTCACATATCGACATCGAGTGCCAGTTAATGACAACATACTCTACGCTTTAATCAATGTTCTTCTTAATTCCATTTATCTGAAGCGTTACTTTATTTTCCACTTATCTAGATCCGAGGGATCCTGCCACCCATTTTGTTGAGGTGTGCTGTCTGTCTCTTCCCTGCAGGTGTTTGTGCTGTCCACCCACCCTTACGGCTGCAGGGTGATTCAGAGGATCCTGGAGCACTGCACCCAGGAGCAGACCCTGCCCATCCTGGAGGAGCTGCACCAGCACTCTGAGCAGCTCGGCCAGGTAAGTGCAGCCAGTTAAGCCCCTGGTCTCCTCATAACTAGGCCCAAGTCGCCCAGATACAGACAATGTAATGCTTTGTGGTTGTTAATGTGATGAGCTGTGTGTGTATTGTAGTTCTTGTGATGTTTTCATTGTTAGTGTTGCTGTGTAGCCTGGGTTGTGTTCATTAGGGCACGAAAGGTTGACAGAAAACAAAAATGTCTGCTTTCTCTTTGGACAAGTCCCGGCAGTCCCTCCCTGTTTCAGTAGGTTTTCTTCCCTTTGGTGCATAACGAACACGACTGTGAGCCCTGTCAGTTAACGTTAATGATAGATAAGGATAAGTGTATGAATGCTGTCAATAATTTCTACCTCTGACCTATGTTAATTTAACCCCCCCCCCCCTCCCCCCCACTTATTCCATCTAGAAATATCAAGGCGTTTCATTGGAGATGACACCCAAAACATATTATACAGTGTCCAGCGACGCACTGTTTAAGGTCAGAGCAATTCGCCTCCCTCCCACGCGGACGTTGTCCTCGTGTCACCTCCCTCCCCTCTTTCTCTTTCACTCTCAACAACCAGTGTGCTTTAACACAGTCAAGGCCTTTTTACCGTCACTAAACTCTCTATCCCTCTTTTGCAGGCCTCTTTCCTCCTCTAAACTCACAGAGCACGCCTCTTCCTCGCTCGCCTCCTTTTTCTCCTTCCTTTGCTTCTAAACAATCTGTTCTGTCACGTAGAGGATACACAGCACCCCACTTCTCGGCTGGTTCTGTTTAGATAATCCCTCTCTTAGGTCACGGGCGCCTCCTGATTCTTCCTCCTTCCCCCTCCCTCCTGCTCTCTTCCTTCTCTGATGTTTTAATCCTCACTGCTTGGTAGAAAGACTCCCTAAGTCGAGAGCATTTGTTTTGCCACAATTTGGACCCCCCCCCTCCAACATTGACATGGATTGTCCGATAGGCTTTGAACTCAACTGTGGGTTCTTGGAACATAGGGGTAAAGTCCATCAGACCATGTAGAGCAATTATGCCAAATGATGGGGGAGGTTTGTAAATCAAATAGGGGGGGGGGGGGGGGGCATGATACTCATGGGTGATTCCCCAAGAAACCAGGACAAAACATGCACTTTGAAAAATATGTTAACTTTTATATTTGACATTTGTATCTTAAAGCATTATTGAGAAATAATGAATTGAAGTTGTAACATTTTGGCCTTTAACTGTTTTCATGAGGAATTGCCATTTAAGATGGTCAAATGTTGGCACTATTGATGTTATTATCTGGTCAGGTGAGTTTCAGTGTCTGTCTTCCTGCACAGTTTTAGGTATAATGGGTTGTTTTCCCTCACAACCATAACGCTCTTATCAGCCATCCCTGAAGGGACAAAGATACTGCTGTTTGCTCGTGGACCTGTATCGGCCTGTGTCCCATACGAATCACTAGCCTCTCTCTGGTCTTTTGACCTTAATCTGCGGTAATGATGTGGCGCTATTGATATTATTCTGCGGGGGTGTCATGGTAGATTTCTTTCAAAAGAAAATCTGTCTGTAAATGATTGAATCCATAGTGGGGGTGAACTAAATGCCGTTACAAGATTATGTAATTGATTGTTTTCCTTTGTGGGGAATGGAAAACGTGATCCCACACATGCTCACTGTCTTCTGTTTCCATCGCCCTCTGCAGGATCAGTACGGCAACTACGTCATCCAGCACGTCCTGGAGCACGGCAGACCCGAAGATAAGAGCAAGATTGTGGCAGAGGTCCGTGGAAAAGTGCTCCTCCTGAGCCAGCACAAATTTGCAAGGTAAGGCAAAACCCTTTCGTTCTCCCATTACTAATCATAGGGCTGTCTTCATTTTCTATACCGTTTCATAGCTGGTGGGAGGGAGATCCATGGAGACGTGCTTTCCCTTTATTTCATTCCAGCCATTACAATGAGGCCATTTTTAAAGTGACACTAGCCTCCGCTGAGTGAGACGAATCACATTCTGAGACTTCTAGAGGCGGTTTTCAATGTAGATTCTCCAGTGAGTTGGTTTTTAGTTCAGGACTAGGTTGACTGTGTCCAGGACACCGGCCCATGTAGCCTCTCGTCTCTCCTTCAGTAACGTGGTGGAGAAGTGCGTGATCCACTCATCCCGTGCCGAGCGGGCCCTGCTGATTGACGAGGTGTGCTGCCAGAAGGACGGCCCCCACAGCGCCCTGTACACCATGATGAAGGACCAGTATGCCAACTACGTGGTGCAGCGGATGATTGACATGGCCGAGCCCGCCCAGCGCAAAATCATCATGCACAAGGTGGGTTGGCATATACCATCGTCTCTGAGGTGAATTCATTAGTGCAATACGTTTCACAACGGGAAACATTTTGCTACGAAAACGAGTTTCTCATTGGAGAAGTTCAGGTTAGTCCCTTTCCCGTTTTGGCCTGTTTTCTTGCCTTTGGTTCCTAGTGAGCACATCCCACGTCTCCTATTGCCTGTTCATTTAAATCAGAATAATTTAAGCCAGGTTAATTTATTGTCATACAACCAAAGGTTGGTGTTTTTGGGGTACAGCATGGTTAGGGTACTCTGAAGTTGTTCTAATTGTTAGCCGTAGGAGTCTCTCCTAATCACGTGCTGTGTGAAGTCCTGTATTATGTGGAATGTTGACCAGACTGCTGTCCCATCATTTTTAATGTTTTAGTATACTTCAAGGGCAGACTTTTTAAGTGGAAGGCAGACTGCATTGTTTTTTAAAATTAAAACGAGAACAACTTTTAAACCTCATTGGTCCAGTCCCACCATAAATGGTATAATTAATCTTTGCTCTCTGCTCCCCTAGATCCGGCCCCACATCGCCACCCTGCGCAAGTACACCTACGGCAAGCACATCCTGGCCAAACTAGAGAAATACTACATGAAGAGTAGCTCTGACCTGGGGCCCATCGGAGGGCCCACCAACGGCCTCATGTAGGCCTGTCCTGCCTTCTGTGTCCACTGACTAAAGACCAGAGTAGGAGCTGCCCCCCTCAACTTATTTCTAGTTATGTAAAGAGGTGCTCCTGAGTCATCAGGGCTGACCTTTGACACCCTCTGATGAATTACCAAAAAGATTTAAACGTCACCTGTGAAATGCTGTGACATCTGACCCTGCCATTCTAATGCTACCCTCAGCGCTTGTCCCCTTCGTAGCCACCATGGAGGGTAGCAGACAGTTTAGCAGGCAATCTCTTGGGTAAAGCACAGCCCCCCCCCCCCCCCCCACACACAATTTGTTTATGCTGTAACTGACTGGTTTTTCTTATATAATCCTGTACATTTAGTTTTTTTACCTTGTAAATTCTCTGTAGAAAAAAAAAGAAACGCATTTGCTGATAATGTACAATTCTTACAATTACACCAGCAAGTGACTTTATAAGGCCGAACTTGAGTGATCCTTTTAAACAATTTTCCATTTGTTTTTGTACCCAGACTTACTACTACAATCAGCTGTTGTAATTAAAAGCCAGGAGTTTAAATAGATAGATATATATCTTTCTACTACCACAAAATGATCCCAAAGCAGCTGATGGATCCATTTCTACTTCTTGCGCTGCATAGTATGGATAGGTTATGAAACCCATCTGTCCCACTGACGATTACTATGTCTCTGGTGCCAATGAGTTAGTCATCCACTGGTCTTTACTTGAACACCTACAATGCTTTGCGGTTCATTTTTAGTGGAGTGTCATCCACTTGCCGGCTTGTGATCGCCTCAATATACATTTTTTTTGCGTCTGTTTTCCAACAGACTGGCCTACTCTCGCTCTGTCACAGTGTTTGCTTGATTTGACTAGTCGACTCCGGGCGACATGGGTATTCAACAGTGCACATATGCTGTTGCATCTGTAAGCAGTGATTCCACTAAATCCCACCTATACGGTCTTACTCTTTATTTGTCCCCCTCGCAGATCACTCAATGGCTGCTTGGGGGCTTACGGCAGACACGGGTAGCGTGGACGTTTATTCTCTTTCAGAAGCAGAGCACAAGGTTGGGTTGTATAGTGGAAGTTTAACTTGGTTGTAATCTTTACATTAAATGACCGTAGCGGGGCTTGTGTGTGTGTGTGTGTGTGGTGGGGGGGGTGGTAAGCATAGGCATGCTGTAACAGGTTTTTAATAACTTGACTGATTTCTTTATCATGTTTTGTGGAACATCTATCTGTCTTGTAGTTTTGAGATGAACACTGCCCTAGAAGTGGTATCTTTATGTACTGAATATTCATCTCTTGCGTAGAAATAGTTTAGCAAAAATGTATAGCATCTTTGTGTATGAGTAAATATTAAATGGTTGCTTTTTTGGCTAAGGGGCTTGGGGTAAGAGTTTTTATTTAATATTTTTTTTGAAGTGGCTCATCCCAAGTATGTAAAGCGGAGGGTAGAATTGGGAATGAAATGAGGAAAAATAACAGGTGGGTTTTATGCGAGACGGACCGTCATGAGGCTGTTTTAATTTAGTTATTCCTCATTTTAATTTTTTTTCTGGTCTGAATATTCAAGTGAATTAGGTGGGGAGAGTAGTGGGGCCATCTAAAAAGCTATACAACTCCTCTGTGACGCTAGTAGTAATGGCTTTTGCTTCATAGGAATAATTGTAGTATATGTGCAGTTGATCAGTGTGTAAGTTTAATTGACAAAAGTCTAGTTGTGGTGTTTGACAGGCCTTGATAAATTGGTAGTGATGCTTTTTTATTTCGTCTGTACAGTTGTACATTTGTAAACGTTGATGCTGTAAATGGATGTCTTTTACACTTTCGGGGAAAAAATAGCCTAAATGTGCATTTTGATGTATGTGTGTGTGTGTATATTCATCACTCCTTTCCCCTCAAATATAATGTATACAGTTTTATTTGATCAAGCGTTTGTTTTAAAACAATCTTTTTATGGCTTCTCGATCTGACATGGTTTTTGTTTTTAAATCTGTTATGAGAAAGGTCGGCCTCGTTTTGTATGCGGAGCTTTATAACGTCTCCTGTTTATATTGTCTTTCTGACGTGTGACAGTTTTAAAGGAATACCAATGCTCTGTACTTAAAATGAGGCTGCTTCTGGTCCCCTCTGCTGCCATGGAAACTTCACAGGATATGACAGAATTATTTTTGTACAGAAGAGTGCTGTATTTTGGAACAGCTACTACCTTGTAAGCAAAAGAAATGTAAGATATTGTCAATTATATAAATATGAACATATGAGTTTTGTCACACTGTCAAAGTCTTGTACATTTTCAGGTGGCCTTATGTACATTTCCAGACGTTTAGATGAAGAAAAAAGACTCATTTTTTGGAAGCAGAATTGTGACTATGATTAAACCGTTCTAACATTTGATCATTTATTTCTGTGCCTTTTTTTGTTGTTGTGCATTTCAATATCTTCTTTTAGGAAGTTGGTGTTGTGCAAACTACAGTACTTGAATTTGGAACATGAAGTTGGATTTAACTGACCTGTTTTGAGCAGTAGATGGTGCTTCTTGCCAGTCTCCAGTTTAAACTCAAGACAAATTTTCAATATCAATTGTTTTAAAGTAGTTTCTGAACAGGTTGCTGAATGTCTGTCTACATTCTGCAGATCAGATTTAATTGGAGTCAAGATTTGTCTGACTCTGACATTC
Organism: Salmo salar; assembly: GCF_965601325.2. Classification (NCBI taxonomy): domain Eukaryota; kingdom Metazoa; phylum Chordata; class Actinopteri; order Salmoniformes; family Salmonidae; genus Salmo; species Salmo salar. Next base: position 32,676,359 of record NC_138305.1, read on the forward strand.
TCACTATCTGCTTCTGTAAACAGAGGGCGGGGCCTTGAATCCTGCCACAGGTAGGTTTAACGTACACCTGTACTACTATGAGACGGAAAATAAATTTTAAGACCTACACGAGTAGTAATAAAATCACTGCAGACGACAAGATACAATGAGGACTTTACTGATTTTCACTTTACTGTTTGCTATGGGCGCATGCTTACCTGCAATAACCACATCGGTGAGTAGCCTGGTATACTTCTCATGTCAATGTCATTTACTTGTCATGAATGTCGATTTGTGCAGTGTACTTTTCTTGGTCGCCTTTGCTATGACTGCAGTGAATGAACATAGGCTTTGGGATATATATGCAGCTTGAAATATGAATACCTTGTGATCGATTGCTTGTGAATCAAATCAAATTGTATTGGTCACATATGCCGAATATAACAGGTGCAGACTTTACCTTGAAATGCGTACTTACGATCCCATTCCCATCAATGCAAAGTTAAAAAGTAAGTATTTACAGTATGTATGCCATTGGAATTGTATCATTAGACCTAACACCAATTATGCATTACTTGATAATGAATGATAAGATATCAGGCAGTTGAACTTCATTAAGATTTTATGATGGGCTAGGGGATCAGCTCTCGGACAGGCTTTCAAGGGATGGAATTTCAATACAACTTGTTGTGTACCTTTGACCAAGCCTCCTAACAAAGTATGGACTCCACTCAATCACATACAATTTTTCACCTAAAATGTGTAAGATTCCGATCTGGAAAGTACATCAGTGTAATTTTTCTTCTCAATATGAAGGATTACTGTTGCATTTTAAAAGTATGTTTGTTCATGTGTGATGATACTGTCATGGACAAAACGGAGTGTACATCACTCAGCGTTATTGTGAAGAGATTCATTTCACAGGGCTGCAGGAGTGAAATTGGTGATGTCACCATGATACTGACACAATCCTGGCCTAATTCTAGATCTTTGAATTAGTAAAACAATGCCATTAGAAACATCAAATGAAACATTTTATTTTCCAAATTGATGCCCCTATTAGTTCTAGGCTCTAGCCACTCAGTTGATTCTGTCTGACACTTCATGAGTGTTTCTGTTGTGAATCATTCTTCTACCAGCCATTTCCTAGCATACAAAAGATCCAATGTTCTGTTTGTTATCTTACTGGGTTAATCTGTAGTGTGTTGACACTCATTTACATTGTAAATATCCAGCCACTGCTGTTGTCCCTACAGTCTATGTATTGTCCCCTCGGGGCGTTTTTATAGGACAGTGGCAGCTTGCTGGCAGTGCCTCATCCTGAGTCATTACGTATCGGCCATGTTGTGTTGCTGGAGGGGCGACGAGTTGTTGGCGTAGCACTGGACTTCAGACCTCATGATTCACTGGCTGACTCACAGCTCTGTGTTATTGAGACAATATTGTTTTAGCCTTTCCTCTTGCAGTCCTTAATCTAGTATGACATGGTTTCAAAGGGTTGCATGAAAGTTAACCCTGTAAATACTATTCAGCCAGTAAATCATTAAAACTACCATGACAATGTGATATATACTCGTTTTCTGTTTCTGTGACAATCCTCCTCGCCAGTGAGAGAGAGGTAATGATATAGAGCAGTGATGGGGAGTCTACTCTGAAAATATAGTTTACCAAACTACCAATTACTTCACACTGGAAGAAGTTAAGCTACACGAAAGCTATCCTAAAGAAACATATAGTTTACTTCACTAAAGTTACTATGAAAAAGTAGTTCACTACTTTCTGAAAAAGTATATGTAAATCTGAAATGTCAGACTACAAATCACAAGAACAGATCACTTTGGGGTCATATATTAACATAATGTGGAATTTAGCCTATTAAACACAATTATGTTTCAAGTGAGAATTAGGCAAATCTGACCAACAAATAAAGGAAATTCTTGCCTACTTCACCCATATTTTGTTTTTGCAAAAAAAAGTATGCATAGTTCTAGTAGTTAGATACAGTGCATTCGGAAAGTATTCAGACCTCTTCATTTTTACAAAATGTTTTATGTTACAGCTTTATCTAAAATATATTACATTTATGTTTTTCTTCATCAATCTACACACAATACCCCATAATGACAAAATGAAATCAGGTTTTGGGATTTTTTTGAAAATTTATTTTTTAAAAACAAAGACCTTATTTGGACTAGTTGAATATCTGGAACATCAGCATTTGTGGGTTCGATTTCAGGCTCAAAATGGCCAGAAACAAAGACCTTTCTTCTGAAACTCATCAGTCTATTCTTATTCTGAGAAATCAAGGCTATTCCATGCGAGGAAATTGCCAAGAAACTGAAGATATCGTACAACGCTGTGTACTACTCCCTTCACAGAACAGCACAAACTGGCTTATTAACTTGGATTAGCTAACACAACGTGCCATTGGAACACAGGAGTGATGGTTGCTGATAATGGGCCTCTGTACGCCTATGTAGATATTCCATAAAAAATCTGCCGTTTCCAGCTACAATAGTCATTTACAACATTAACAACGTCTACACTGTATGTCTGATCAATTTGATGTTATTTTAATGGACAAAAAATTTGCTTTTCTTTAAAAAACAAGGACATTTCTATGTGACCCCAAACTTTTGAACGGTAGTGTATGTAAATGTATGTTTCAGTTTTTCTTTTTATAAATATGCAGACATTTCTGAAATCTGTTTTTGCTTTGTCATTACGGGGTATTGTGTGTAGATTGAGGGAAAATAACAATTTAATCCATTTTAGATTAAGGCCGTAACCTAACAAAATGTGGAAAAAGTCAAGGGGTCTGAATACTTTCCGTATGCACTGTACACTGTTACATAGCAAAAAAGTAAATAACTAATGAAAACACAACCTAGATTTGAATTTAGTTCAACTACCACCAAGCTACTGTAAAATGTAATTAAATGACTAGTTGAACTACATATAGTTTATTACTCCCCAACACTGGTATAGAGGTACACAGTTATTGGCTTCTATGGACACTGGCCTTATGTTGGACTTCTGGGGTCATTTCTACACTGAAGTTGTACGTGTGTTGTTTTTCCTTGTACTCAGTATTCTATTCCTCCAGAAGACCTGGATGGATCGGGACATGATCTGGAAAGTTCTGGCTCAGGTTCAGGGTTATGGGCAGAAGGTAATCCTGTTCATTTTGTGTGTCAGGGTGTGTCTGTCTGTCTGTCTGTCTGTCTGTGTCTGTGGGTTTCACATTTCTTAGTAAACATTTCTGCTTCCACTCCCTTCAGTGTCCAAAGGCTCAGTGAGGTTTACCACAATCTCAACATTTACTATGACAATGAGTGAAGATTACTTAATGTTCAATGCCATTGATGAAGAGGATAAAACCGTCCCAATTATAATGACAGACAACACCAGAAATAAAATATCAGTAGGTAATTTTAGTATTTTAAGAATTGATTAGTCTTTTAAGAATTCACTATGAGCAAAATATGTTCTCTCTTGGTAGAGGTGAAAAAATTGCAACGTGTGAGTATCCCCTCTTTTTTGTGTCTTTAGGACTCAGACTTGACCTTTGACAAAAGGCCTAAGCTAGATGACAACAACGGATCAGCCATTGGCAATGTGGCAAAGAGTGGTGGTCTTCTAGCAAACAAAGAAGCTCTTGCAGGTAAAGTCCAACTTATTGAGTATATTATTTGGTATATTATTTCCTCCATATTTACTGACAGATGCGCTGAGGTACTTGTAGCCCAACCTTCTTATTCTTCCTCTTTGCAGCTATTATTGCAGGAGGGGTGGTGGGACTGGCCTTGGCTGCCTCCCTGTTAACAATCATGGTCTATAACATGAAGAAGAAAGATGAGGGGGGCTACACTGTCAACCAGAAAAACACATCAAAAGGAGGATATCAGAAACCGAAGACCAAGGAGGAGTTTATTGCGTAACTTCCCCTTAAAGACAAAATAATGTCTCATTTTTGAGAGTAAGAAGTTGGTTGGGTTTGCGCCATGAGAAAATTCACAGCAGAAAATGCAAACTTGTGGTGTATTCGAGGTTTAAAAAGACGGTAACACTTTACTTGACACCCAGCATCATAACACATAACATGGTCATAACCATGTCATATGTCATAACAGCTGACATAACTTGTCATATGGTCATAACACTGTCATGACACATAAACAGCAAAAAAAGAAATGTCCTCTCACTGTCAACTGTGTTTATTTCCAGCAAACTTAACATGTGTAAATATTTGTATGAACATAAGATTCAACAACTGAGACAAACTGAACAGGTTCCACAGACATGTGACTAACAGAAATTGAATAATGTGTCCCTGAACAAAAGAGGGGGGGGGAGTCAAAATAAAAAATAACAGTCAGTATCTGGTGTGGCCACCAGCTGCATTAGGTATTGCAGTGAATCTCCTCCTCATGAACTGCACCAGATTTGCCAGTTCTTGCTGTGAGATGTTACCCCCCTCTTCCACCAAGGTACCTGCAAGTTCCCGGACATTTTTTGGGGGAATGGCCCTAGACTTCACCCTCTGATCCAACATGTCCCAGACATGCTCGATGGGATTGAGATCCGGGTTCTTTGCTGGCCATGGCAGAACACTGACATTCCTGCCTTGCAGGAAATCACGCACAGAACAAGCAGTATGGCTGGTGGCAATGTCATGCTGGTGGGTCATGTCAGGATGAGCCTGCAGGAAGGGTACCATATGAGGGAGGAGGATGTCTTCCCTGTAACGCACAGCGTTGAGATTGCCTGCAATGACAACAAGCTCAGTCCGATGATGCTGTGACACACTGCCCCAGACCATGACGAACCCTCAACCTCCAAATCGATCCCGCTCCAGAGTACAGGCCTCGGTGTAACGCTCATTTTTTTAACGATAAACGCGAATCCGACCACCACCCCTGATAAGACAAAACCGTGACTCGTCAGTGAAGAGCACATTTTGCCAGTCCTGTCTGGTTCAGCGACGGTGGGTTTGTGCTCATAGGCGACGTAGTTGCCGGTGATGTCTGGTGAGGACCTGCCTACAACAGGCCTACAAGCCCTCAGTCCAGCCTCTCTCAGCTTATTACGGACCGTCTGAGCACTGATGGAGGGATTGTGTGTTCCTGGTGTAACTCAGGCAGTTGTTGTTGCCATCCTGTACCTGTCCTGCAGGTGTGATGTTCGGATGTACCGATCCTGTGCAGGTGTTGTTCCACGTGGTCTGCCACTGCGAGGACGATCAGCTGTCCTTCCTGTCTCCCTGTAGCGCTGTCTTAGGTGTCTCACAGTACGGACATTGCAATTTGTTGCCCTGGCCACATCTGCAGTCCTCATGCCTCCTTGCAGCATGCCTAAGGCACGTTCACGCAGATGAGCAGGGACCCTGAGCATCTTTCTTTTGATGTTTTTCAGAGTCAGTAGAAAGGCCTCTTTAGTGTCCTAAGTTTTCATAACTGTGACCTTAATTGCCCACTGTCTGTAAGCTGTTAGTGTCTTAATGACCGTACCACAGGTGCATGTTCATTAATTGTTTATGGTTCATTGAACAAGCATTGGAAACAGTGTTTAAACCCTTTACAATGAAGATCTGTGAAGTTATTTGGATTTTTACGAATTATCCTTGAAAGACAGGGTCCTGAAAAAGGGAAGTTTATTTTTTTGCTGAGTTTATATTTAAACCTGTTGTGACATATATTTAATTATTTTATGGCTGGTTATGACACCCAGATAAGAGTGTCAAAACACACAAAACCTACCACAGAAGGCAAAACATACAACATACACCATAGCCTACTTATAAAGGGAAAGGGGGATACCTACTCAGTTGTCCAAAAGAATGTATTCAACTAAAATATGTCTTCCGCATTTAACCCAACCCCTCTGAATCAGAGAGGAGCGGTGGGCTGAGCATATTGACAGTATGCTTATGTTATATAACATTTTGTGAAATTGACCATATTAAATTATCATTGTAATTGCTCACAAATTGATGTCAGACATGCCACACTCCAATGCTCTATAGCTGATGACTGGGATGAATGCAGGAGCATATTTCAGGAGCAGGACAAGACTCCCTCTTTGTGACTGATGACTGATATAAGGGCATGTATGTGGTAGGCCTATCTGGCTTATTTTTATTTATTTTATTTTTGGCTTATATGATTATGATGGTCATAATGCTTCTTGACAGTGTCATAAGGTGTATTTTCATAGTCCAGGTAAAGTGACACAGGAGGGTCATAATGCTTCTTGACAGTGTCATAAAGTGTATTTTCTGCAAGTTATTTAAAAAACATGACTGTAAACAAAATTCATTACAACAACAACAAAGGACTTAAGAAACACATTTTCAAAAGAAAGGACATTTCTTTGCAGGGAAAAAAAACATTTCAATAAATGTGGATTTTGCCACTCTTATGTAGGTGTCATAACCAGCCATAAAATAACAAAATATACTGAACAAAAATATAAACGCAACATGTCAAGTGTTGGTCCCATGTTTCATGAGCTAAAATAAAAGATCCCAGATATGTTCCATACGCACAAAAAGCTTAATTCTCGTAAATGTTGTGCACAAATTTGTTAACATCAAATCAAATGTATTTATATAGCCCTTCGTACATCAGCTGATATCTCAAAGTGCTGTACAGAAACCCAGCCTAGAACCCCAAACAGCAAGCAATGCATGTGAAAGAAGCACGGAGGCTAGGAAAAACTCCCTAGGAAAAAACTCCCTAGAAAAGGCCAAAAACCTAGGAAGAAACCTAGAGAGGAACCAGGCTATGAGGGGTGGCCAGTCCTCTTCTGGCTGTGCCGGGTGGATATTATAACAGAACATGGTCAAGATGTTAAAATGTTCATAAATGACCAGCATGGTCAAATAATAATAATCATAGTAGTTGTCGAGGGTGCAACAAGCACGTCCGGTGAACAGGTCAGGGTTCCATAGCCGCAGGCAGAACAGTTGAAACTGGAGCAGCAGCACGGCCAGGTGGACTGGGGACAGCAAGGAGTCATCATGCCAGGTAGTCCTGAGGCATGGTCCTAGGGCTCAGGTCCTCCGAGAGAAAGAAAGAAAGAGAGAATTAGAGAGAGCATATTTAAATTCACACAGGACACCGGATAAGACAAGAGAAATACTCCAGATGTAACAGACTGACCCTAGCCCCCCGACACATAAACTACTGCAGCATAAATACTGGAGGCTGAGACAGGAGGGATCAGGAGACACTGTGGCCCCATCCGATGAAACCCCCGGACAGGGCCAAACAGGCAGGATATAACCCCACCCACTTTGCCAAAGCACAGCCCCCACACCACTAGAGGGATGTCTCCAACCACCAACTTACCGTCCTAAGACAAGGCCGAGTATAGCCCACAAAGATCTCCGCCACGGCACAACCCAAGGGGGGGGCGCCAACCCAGACAGGAAGACCACGTCAGTGACTCAGCCCACTCAAGTGACGCACCCCTCCCATGGACGGCATGGAAGAACATCAGTACGCCAGTGACTCAGCCCCTGTAATAGGGTTAGAGGCAGAGAATCCCAGTGGAGAGAGGGGAACCGGCAAGGCAGAGACAGCAAGGGCGGTTCGTTGCTCCAGCCTTTCCGTTCACCTTCACACTCCTGGGCCAGACTATACTTAATCATAGGACCTACTGAAGAGATAAGTCTTCAGTAAAGACTTAAAGGTTAAGACTGAGTCTGCGTCTCTCACATGGGTAGGCAGACCATTCCATAAAAATTTAGCTCTATAGGAGAAAGCCCTACCTCCAGCCGTTTGCTTAGAAATTCTAGGGACAATTAGGAGGCCTGCGTCTTGTGACTGTAGCGTACGTGTAGGTATGTACGGCAGGACCAAATCGGAAAGATAGGTAGGAGCAAGCCCATGTAATGCTTTGTAGGTTAGCAGTAAAACCTTGAAATCAGCCCTTGCCTTAACAGGAAACCAGTGTAGGGAGGCTATCACTGGAGTAATATGATCAAATTTTGGGGTTCTAGTCAGGATTCTAGCAGCTGTATTTAGCACTAACTGAAGTTTGTTTAGTGCTTTATCCGGGTAGCCGGAAAGTAGAGCATTGCAGTAGTCCAGCCTAGAAGTAACAAAAGCATGGATTAATTTTTCTGCGTCATTTTTGGACAGAAAGTTTCTGATTTTTGCAATGTTACGTAGATGGAAAAAAGCTGTCCTTGAAACAGTCTTGATATGTTCTTCAAAAGAGAGATCAGGGTCCAGAGTAACGCCGAGGTCCTTCACAGTTTTATTTGAGACGACTGTACAACCATCCAGATTAATTGTCAGATTCAACAGAAGATCTCTTTGTTTCTTGGGACCTAGAACAAGCATCTCTGTTTTGTCCGAGTTTAAAAGTAGAAAGTTTGCAGCCATCCCTGTTAGTGAGCATTTCTCATTTGCCAAGATAATCCATCCACTTGACAGGTGTGGCATATCAAGAAGCTGATTAAACAGCATGACCATTACACAGGTGCACCTTGTGTTGGGGACAAAATGCCACTAAAATGTTCGGTTTTGTCACACAACACAATGCCACAAATGTCTCAAGTTTTGAGGGAGAGTGCAGTTGTCATGTTGACTGCAGGAATGTCCACCAGAGCTGTTGCCAGATCATTTTATGTTAATTTCTTCACCATAAACCGCCTACAATGTCGTTTTAGAGAATTTTTGCAGTACGTCTAAATGGTCTCACAACCGCAGACCACGTGTATGGCGTCGTGTGGGCGAGCGGTATGCTGATGTCAATGTTGTAAACAGACTGTCCCATGGTGCCAGTGGCATCAAACAGAATTGCATTTTGTCGTTGGCAATTTGAATGCACAGAGATACCGTGATGAGATCCTGAGGTCCATTGTCGTGCCATTCATCCACTACCATCAAATCACCTCATATTTCAGCATGATAATGCACGGCCCCATGTCGCAAGGATCTGTACACAATTCTGGAAAGCTGAAAATGTCCCTGCATACTCACCAGACATGTCACCCATTGAGCATGTTTGGGATGCTCTGGATCGACGTGTACAACAGCGTTTTCCAGTTCCCGCCAATACCCAGCAACTTCGCACAGCCATTAAAGAGGAGTGGGACAACATTCCACAGGCCACAATCAACAGCCTGATCAACTCTATGCAAAAGAGATGTGTTACGCTGTACACCAGATACTGACTGGTTTCTGACCATGCCCCTACCTTTTTTTTAAGGTATCGGTGACCAACAGATGCATATCTGCATTCCCAGTCATGTGAAATCCATAGATTTGACCTTAATGAATTTATTTCAATTGACTGATTTCCTTGTATGAACTGTAACTCAGTAAAATCTTTGAAATTGTTGCATGTTGCTTTTGTTTTTATTCAGTGTATGTCACAACAGGTGTAAATATATGAGTCCTGACAGTGTTATGACCATATTATGACAGGTTATGACAAGTTATGTCAGCTATTATGACATTGTATGACATGGTTATGACATGTTATGACGCTGGGTGTCAAGTAAAGTGTTACCAAAAAGGCTTCTAAAGTTTTAATTTCAATTTTAATATTTATTTGCCCTTACTAAAAATGTATCAACCTCAACAAATATTTCTTAATTATAATCCACACAATAATTCACATTTCCTTTTGCTTAAGGTTTATTTTCCTGCTGTGAGAAACTGGTCACATTAAGATCCTACACGTGTATATGTAATTACAAGGTTTATTTTAGAGTAAGAAACAGGTTTAACTTAAAATCAAAGTACATTTTGTATTACTGTTCAACATTTGTATTATGTTATGATCTGTAACATGTGTGCACTGTGTGGATATTATACACCTTTATGTAATGGACACTTTACATACACTGTGTTGAATGTAATTAATATAGTGTGGCCTTGAGACTAAAGTGTACCTTGTAGTTGTATGTCCTATGTCTCATCCCTTATTGCTTAAATAGGAGCGGAAATTGACCTCCCTAACACAATACACTCCTTGTGTTGCAACAGTGAGAAGCACCTTATCACAAAGCAAAGCCATATAATAACCATCTATCTCGCTGACTCACCGAGGTCATAAAGAACTATTTTACTACATTTCTGAACCAGATTCTATATTTTACCATGCAAAAACACATTTCTAAGATATTTTCACATGTTCATAGAGAAACTGTAGACATTTTTAAATTTATATTTATAGGTCCATGTGAGTGGAATATTGTTATGTGAACCATAACTGTTGTTCTGCTTATATCTTAATGCATACAAGTGTCTGCTAAATTAGTATTCAGCCTATGCAGTGATGGAAAAAGTATTTAATACTTGATTAAAAGTAAAGATACCTTAATAGAAAATGACTCAAGTAAAGGTGAAAGTCACTCAGTAAAATATTACTTGAGTAAAAGTAAACAAATATTTAAAGTAAATCTAATTGCAAAAATATAATTAAGTATCAAAAGTAAAAGTATGAATAATTTCAAATTCCTTATATTAAGCAAACCAAACAGCATAATTGTCTTTTTTAAATTTAATTTATGGATAGCCAGGGGCACACTCCAAAACGTGCAAATAATTTACAAATTAAGCATTTGTGTTTAGTGAGTCCGCCAGATCAAAGGCAGGGATGTTTTCTTGATAAGTGTGTGAATTTGACCATTTTCCTGTCCAGCTAAACATAAAAAATTTAACTAGTACCTTTAGATGTCAGGAAAAATGTATGGAGTAAAAAGTACATTATTTCCTTTAGGAATGTAGTGAAGTAAAAGTTGTCAAAAATATAAATAGTAAAGTAAAGTACACATACTACCCAAAAATACTTATTAGTATTTTTACTTAATTACTTTTCACCACTGAACAAATTGCCCTGATAACACATTGCTGCCTCTGACTTCAGAGTTTGTCTTGAAAACCTTGGTCTCACTATTGCTCTCCTGCCATCTAGGGCTCAAAGTAGGAATAATCTGACTGGATCTCAGTTGAATTTGTCACATGTAATAATAGCCTTAGCCTGGCATACATGGTCTTTGTGCTACATACTTTGTGCCTTCAGAAAGTATTCATACCCCTTGACTTATTACACCCATCTACACACAAGTATTCATTATGACAAAATGAAAACATGTTTTTAGAAATGTTTGCAAATGTATTGAAAATTAAATAAAGAAATATCTAATTTACATAAGTATTCACACCCCTGAGTCAATACTTATTAGAATTACATTTGGCAGCGATTACAGCTGTGAGTCTAAAATTCTTCAAGCTCTGTCAAGTTGACTGTTGATCATTGCTAGACAGCCATTTTCAAGTCTTGCCATAGGTTTTCAAGACAATTTAAGTCAAAACTGTAACTAGGCCACTCAGGAACATTCAATGTCTTGGTAAGCAATACCAGTGTATAGTTGGCCTTTTTTTAGGTTATTGTCCAGCTGTAAGGTGAATTCATCTCCCAGTGTCTGGTGGAAAGCAGACTGAACCAGGTTTTCCTCTAGGACTTTGCCTGTGCTTAGCTCCATTACATTTATTTTTAATCCTGAAAAACTCCCCTGTCCTTAATGATTACAAGCATAACCATAACATGATGCAGCCACCACTACGCTTGAAAATATGGAGAGTGGTACTCAGTAATGTGTTGTATTGGATTTGCCTAAAACATAGCACGTTGTATTCAGGACAAAAACTTGATTGCTTTGCCACATTTCTTGCAGTACTGCTTTAGTACCTTGTTGCAAACAGGATGCATGTTTTAGAATATGTTTATTCTATACAGGCTTCCTTCTTTTCACTCTGTCAATTAGGTTAGTATTGTAGAGTTACTACAATGTTCTTAATCCATCCTCAGTTTTCTCCTATCACAGCCATTAACCTCTGTAACGGTTTTAACATCACCCTTGGCCCCATAGTGAAATCTTTGAGTGGTTTCCTTTCTCTCTGGCAACTGAGTTAGGAAGGACCCCTGTATCTTTGTAGTGACTGGGTGTATTGATACACCATCCAAAGTGTAATTAATAACTTCACCATGCTCAAAGGGATATTCAAAGTCTGCTTTTTAAATGTTTACCTATCTACCAATAGGTGCCCTTCTTTGTGAGGCATTGGAAAATCTCCCAGGTTTTTGTGTTTGAATCTGTTTGAAATTCACTGCTCGACTGTGGGACCTTAGAGATAATTGTATGTGTGGGGTACAGAGATGAGGTAGTCATTAAATGCAACCTATTATGTGACATGTTAAGCACATTTGTACTCTTGAACTTATTTAGGCTTGCCATGACAAAGGAGTTGAATATTTTGACATAAGACATTTCAGCTTTTCATTTTACATTAATTTGTAAACAATTCTAAAAACATCACTCCACTTTGACAATATGGGGTATTGTGTGTAGGCCATTAACAGAAAATCTCATTTTAATCAATTTAAAATTCAGGCTGTAACATAACAAAATGTGGAAAGGCGTGTGAATTATTTTTGAAGGCACTGTCGTTCATTGTTGTTTTACCATTTATCCATCATTGCAGCAGTAACTGGGGTAAATGGAAACAAAAACAACAGCAACAATAGCCAAACACACCAAAAGACCCTCTCATTGACCTGAATACTGTATGCAACTATGCATCCACTTTAGTTATGAATTCTATTCATGTTCATAGATTCTCTGAATATTGTGACTCGTTTAATCCCCAAAAAGCAGAGGTGAGAGATGTTTAGTGTGTAAGGGTAGAACAATAAAATGTTCTGAATAACAAAGAGCAGTTTGTTTTCTTTTTAGGAGAGCATATCGTATTTTAGTGATGGAAAACTGATGTGAAAGAATGGAAACTGATGGTGTTGTATTCCCTCCCCATCATCACCCTCAACCCCTGAGCCACAGGGGACAGTTCTGAGTATTTGTCAGTGTGAGCTGTGGCAGCTGATTTGTTGACGTTCACCATCTTAGCTCTACTAATGGCCAAATTGTCTGTCAATCAAAACAGGGTATAGTTTGTGTTTTCTTTCACCACGCCAGTCATATAGGCAGTGATGCCAACGTAGAAATTTTGTTGCTAGATTTAGTAACTTTTCAGAGTACCCTGGCAACTTTTTTTTCAAACAGCACCTAGCAACAAATTTTGCTACTTTTAAAAATGTATTTGGAACTTTTAGAAACTTTTGAAAAGTAACTCAAACGCTAAAATGCACGCATTTTCCCTCTAAATGACACAAAAATGATTTTCTCTGTCACAACACACATACCTGGCTGCAAAAGTGCATTGTGAGTGACGTCACCAGCAGGCGCTCAGCTCGTGCACAGCCAGCAGCAATTTCAACAAATTGCAAATCATTGTTGGCTGACTGCAGCAGCAGTAGTATGCGTTCGACAAGACAAACCCAATGAATATAGTTGGTCACAAATGTTTGATCTTGAACAGAACTTACAACATGTCTCAATCAAAATTGTACAGCCAGAAGTACAGAAAAGAGTGGGAGTCTGTACCTGAATTTAAAGGGTGGCTGAAGCCAGTAATTGGGGATGATTGTCTGGCATACTGTGCGTACTGCAAATCAGATATGCTTGCAAAAATGTATGACATCAAAAAACATTGTGCTACAGCAAAGCATATCAATAAATCAAAACCGTACAACCCCACAACGCAGTCTACATTACCACAGTTGGTTAAAAAAGTGGATAACTGCAAAAGCGCAGAAGCTACTATGGCAATGGCCACTGCAGAGCATTGTTCGCTGCAAGCATGTGACCATTTAGGTATGGCTTGCAAAGCTGCCTTTTCAGATTCTGTGATACCTGTTACCAGCATAAACTACCAAGTGAAGTTCTGCAGCAGTTTGGCACCACAGCAGCATACAGCTTTAAGGCCACTCCATCCTCTACCGCTGGTTCCAGCTCTGTGACAATGCAGTTGGACAGTGAAGATGAAGAGGATTTCCACACAGCTAGCTGGTGGTGGCAGTGTGTACTGCAGTGTGTGTGAAAACAGTCGCAATATCTGGAGGAAACCATTGAGCAGCTAGCCAGCCAAGCAGCACAACAATACAAATGTGATCATATAAAATGTGTTTATATCACTTTTACAAATAAAAATATATGATAATAAACAAACAAATCTAAACTAATAAATGTCAAATCATATTTTTCGCCGAGATGGCCAGTCAATTTGAGTAACGTTATTGTGTATCCTACGTAATGACAGTTTTACGTTATGCGTAATGACGTCATCAAGCAATGACATCACAACGTCATTTAGCAACTTTTAGCAACAAATCGACCTGCCTCTAGCAACTTCCCCTGAAAATTAGTTGGCAACACTGCATATAGGTGGGCGCGTCATATCACCGTCGGTTGTTGATGGTGCAGGCTTTCTTCATCGCGCAGCTTCAGCGATGTTTATCCCTACGTTAGAGGAAGACATGCACCATTTTAAACCGAATCGACACAGGCTCTACACAACGAGATGCTGTGGGTGTTGCCATGTCAGGACGGGAACCATCATTCTCGGCACTTGGTACATGGTACGTACTATACAAATGGTCGCCTTGCTTTTAGATTGCGCTAACGTTAGCTTCGTTGCAGTCATGTTGCAGCACAACCCTCGTTGCCATTGCACTGTCGATAGTAGGCCGTTGTACCTAACTAACTAGCTAGCTTGTTACCAGTAAGTTAAACCGAAGCAAGTATTTGTCGAGAAAGTCACTTTGATATCTGAATACGTGCCTTACTTTGGAACATACTGCTAACTAGATTATGTAAATTGTCCTATATTAGCTAACTAGCTAACTAATGTAATCGGATAGTTAACTAACGTTAGCTAAATTAGTTAATTAGCAAAGTGTCAACGTTACCCGTTAGGGACTTTCTGCCAATAGTGTGATTGCGGCACGCAATTCTGTCAGGGCTGCCAACTTTTGAAGAAAACTGGAGTGAGATTTGCTAAATGGATTTCATTGCTCCTTGACACAGTCCCTAGAAGGGGGACTGGGAGTATGTTACTGTTTTAAAGTTAATTTACTGCAATTCTGCGTATTGTTTTAGGCCCATGACCAGGGTGGAAAAAATAAAAAACGAGGTCAGGTGTATTCAGGATGCTTTGAACATTAAATGAACACTCAATATTCGACCACTTTGAGAGGATGACATTTAAAGTATGCTAATATTTTTTTCTAACATTTTGTTTACGTGGTTTGAGAAGCATTCAGACTGAAATGAAATGAGCTAGGGAGACGGTAGAATGGTAGAAAATGTGTGAAGATTGGAAGCCGGGATTGATCCCTGTTCTCAGGTAGAACGTTTGTGTGTGTGTGTGTGTGTAGTGCTCTGCACAGGAGTAAAACATTTTTTTTAAACCTCTTAAGGATCGGACTCTTTAAAAAATAAAAAAAATTAAAACATTCGCCTAGAATGACATACCCAAATCTAACTGCCTGTAGCTCAGGACCTGAAGCAAGAATATGCATATTCTTGATACCATTTGAAAGGAAACACTTTGAAGTTTGTGGAAGTGTGACATGAGTGTAGGCGAATATAACACATTAGATCTGGTAAAAGATAATACAAAGAAAAAACATGCGGTTTTTTTGGCCACTAGATTCCAGCAGTGTATGTGCAAAGTTTTTTTTATACTGATCCAATGAACATTGCATTTCTGTTAAAAGTTGTATCAAGACTGCCCAAATGTGCCTACTTGGTTTATTAATAACTTTTCAAGTACATAACTGTGCACTCCTCAAACAATAGCATGATATTCTTTCACTGTAATAGCCACTGTAAATTGGACAGGGCAGTTAGATTAACAAGAATTTAAGCTTTCTGACAATATAAGATATGTTTATGTTCTGGGAAAGGTTCTTGTTACTTACAACCTCATGCTAATCGCATTAGCCTACGTTAGCTCAACCGTCCCGTGGGGGACCCACCGATCCTGTAAAGGTTGATGGCAACGGGTAACCAAATCATAGATTGCAGTCTCCTTGTCCATAGACTGCTTTCAAGGTAAGGACACAAACATTTTGTAATTTGGGTGAACTAGCTATCTTTTTAAAATAGGTCTGGAAGAAAACACTGCTTGCTCTCCAGGAGGGTTCTCCACCTCTGATTTATGTTTTCCAAGTGCTGGGTGTTTGAAAATGTTCTTGTTCTAACAATTAATTTCTCAATCACCCAACTTTCAAGAACATTTGAATGAATATCAATATTCAGGTGGTTTATGCCTACTAGCTGAATATCCATGACATCATCTTACTCAAAATATGATGTCTTTATGAGGTGAGTCCCCCTACCATCTCTGCCTAGCATGTGCACAATACTAAACTGTAAAAAATGATATTTGATTCCTGGAGCATTTAACATCCTTTTGCTTATTTGTATGACTTATTCAAAACTGTCCATGAATGGCTGCAATAATACATAATTCGTTTTGAAAAAGACAACAGGTATATCATATTTCAAATGGGTAATTCCACTGGCAAAATGGAATAATACAAGTTTGGGGAATAACAGTAGTGCTCTTGTTGACAAGCACAGTAATTACCCTATATTTTAGCCCATTGTTAAGAATTAGAATTGTTCCACTGATCAGACTAAATAAATGGATAATAAAAATATGACAAATCTACCACTACAC
The DNA here is from genome assembly GCF_965601325.2 of Salmo salar. Taxonomy (NCBI): domain Eukaryota; kingdom Metazoa; phylum Chordata; class Actinopteri; order Salmoniformes; family Salmonidae; genus Salmo; species Salmo salar. The sequence goes on from NC_138305.1 coordinate 32,692,942, forward strand.
CCAAACCAAATTATTAACCGTCCCCTTTAGAATCAAATGTACACTTTTGGGTTCACAATCTGACACAATTATTGTCATAGTTCCAAATCAGGTCACCCTACCAAACTTCCCTGCTAAAACATACTATAGGTCTGTTTGCTCCCTTTTTGTTATCTCAGCCTAAATGCCAATAAACAAACGAGGGAACTAATGCAAGTGCGGGTTAAATCGACTTTAGTACATGCTGTCAAAAGGCTTCATTCTGCAATAGATTTATAGACTGGAGTAACAGCAACTTAATTCTGTTAACATTTTACATAAAACGCAGCTACCATGCTGCTCTTTTTACAGTTTAATAAACTTAGCGGAGAACATGTTCCTTCTCCATTCAGCTCCTCTAATCTTGAGGGGCGTTTCTCTAAAACATTCATCCAATCCCCTTGATCCTTCACATAACTAGACCAATCATTTGCTTCAATGTGCTGTGGTTCACAGTGCTGTGACAAGACGGGATGATAGTGGTTCCGCTCATGATGTTAAATTGAAGGAGCAGATGCTTTGATTTCCAAAAGATTTGGAGCACAGTTAACGCGCTGATGTACAAATTAGGAAAATAAATGCAGTAGTTTTCAATGTGTGAGATATGAGGTGTGGCCTGAAGAGGGTCAAATGTGCGTGTCTCACCGCCAATGTGTGAGTTGGCAGCTCTGATGTAGGCATTCCTGCATATGCAGGAACACCTTGAATTTCGGTCTGCAATTACACCCTTCTCCTTTCAGCTCCCTCCCATGCACATCTGGTGCCAGTGCTGTAGCTTGTGCTAGTGTTAGCTAGCTAGCAACCAGTACCTAGTTAGCTAGCAACCAGTACCTAGTTAGCTAGCAACCAGTACCTAGTTAGCTAGCAACCAGTACCTAGTTAGCTAGCAACCAGTACCTAGCTAGCTAGCAACCAGTACCTAGCTAGCTAGCAACCAGTACCTAGCTAGCTAGCTACCAGTAGCTAGCTAGCTGTATACACTGAACAAAAATATAATCGCAACATGCAACAATTTAATATATTTTGCTGAGTTACAGTTCATATAAGGACATCAGTCAATTGAAATGCATAGACCCTAATCTATCGATTTCACATGACTGGGAATACAGATAAGCATCTGTTGGTCACATATATTTTTTTAAAGCCTTAAAAAAAAAAGTAGGAGCATGGATCAGAGAACCAGTCAGTGTATGGTGTGAACATTTACTTCATGCAGTGGGACACATCTCCTTTTCAGGCTGTTTATTGTGGCCTGTGGAATGTTGTCCCACTCCACTTTACTGGAACACACTGTTGTACATATCAATCCAGAGCATCCCAAACATGCTCAATGGGTGACTTGTCTGCTGAGTATGCAGGCCATGGAAGAACTGGAACATTTTCAGCTTCCAGGAATTGTGTACAGAACCTTGTGACATGGGGATGTGCATTATCATGCTGACACTTGAGGTGGTGGCGGTGGATGCATGACAATGGGCCTCATGATCTCGTCACGGTATCTCTGTGCATTCATAATTGCCATCGATACAATGCAATTGTGTTCTTTGCCCGTAGCTTATGCCTGCCCATAGCATAACCAATGTTCCCTCAAATATTTTTCATCACTGAGCAAGATTCAAGTCTGCCGAGCGCAAACTTGACCATTTTAAAATGTTGTGCAACTTCCGGCGTGCGTTTACTGTGAACACTGAGGTTGTACCCACATTAAGTTAGTTTTAACAGGGATCAAGTAGGCTACTGTGGCTATTTGATTATAATGTAGGCCTACCATTGTGGCCTACCATCAAAAACGATGGAGAAAATGCACCCCATAACATTTTAACATGGAAATATCTGTTCTATCGTTAAGCCTACAGTAGCAGTGTGGTGGTCAATGTAGTAGAGGTTGACCGATGAATCGCAATGGCCGATTTAATTAGGGCCGATTTCAAGTTTTCATAACAATCGGTAATCGGTATTTTTGGCCACCGATTTTATTTTTATTATTTCTATATATTTGTTCTATTTATTTAAATTCTAATTTTATTATTTTTTTATTTTTATTTTTTGTATAAATATTTTTTAACTAGGCAAGTCAGTTAAGAACACATTCTTATTTTCAATGACGGCCTAGGAACGGTGGGTTAACTGCCTTGTTCAGGGGCAGAACGACAGATTTTTACCTTGTCAGCTCGGGGATTCAATCTTGAAACCTTACGGTTAACTAGTCCAACGCTCTAACCACCTGCTTTACATTGCACTCCACGAGGAGCCTGCCTGTTATGCGAATGCAGTAAGACGCCAAGGTAAGTTGCTAGCTAGCATTAAACTTATCTTATAAAAAAACAATCAATCAATCAATGATAATCACTAGTTAACTACACATGGTTGATGATATTACTAGTTTATCTAGCCTGTCCTGCGTTGCATATAATCGATGCGGTGCGCATTCGCGAAAAAGGACTGTCGTTGCTCCAACTTGTACCTAACCATAAACCTCAATGTCTTTCTTAAAATCAATACACAAGTATATATTTTAAACGTGCATATTTAGTTAATATTGCCTGCTAACATGAATTTCTTTTAACTAGGGAAAATGTGTCACCTCTGCAACAGAGTCAGGGTATATGCAGCAGTTTGGGCCGCCTGGCTCGTTGCGAACTGTGAAGACTATTTCTTCCTAACAAAGACAGCAAACTTCGCCAAACAGGGGGATGATTTAACAAAAGCGCATTTGCGAAAAAAAGCACAATCGTTGCACGAGTGTACCTAACCATAAACATCAATGCCTTTCTTAAAATCAATACACAGAAGTATATATTTTTAAACCTGCATATTTAGCTAAAAGAAATCCAGGTTAGCAGGCAATATTAACCAGGTGAAATTGTGTCACTTCTCTTCTGTTCATTGCATGCAGAGTCAGGGTATATGCAACAGTTTGGGCCGCCTGGCTCGTTGCGAACTAATTTGCCAGAATTTTACGTAATTATGACATAACATTGAAGGTTGCGTAATATAACAGGAATATTTAGACTTATGGATGCCACCCGTTAGATAAAATACGGAACGGTTCCGTATTTCACTGAAAGAATAAACGTGATAGTTTCCGGATTCGACCATATTAATGACCTAAGGCTCGTGTTTCTGTGTGTTATTATGTTATAATTAAGTTTATGATTTGATAGAGCAGTCTGACTGAGTGATGGTAGGCACCAGCAGGCTCGTAAGCATTCATTCAAAACAGCACTTTCGTGCGTTTTTCCAGCAGCCCTTCGCAATGCATTGCGCTGTTTATGACTTCAAGCCTGTCAACTCCCAGGATTAGGCTGGTGTAACCGATGTGAAATGGCTAGCTAGTTAGCGGGTGCGCGCTAATAGCGTTTCAAACGTCACTCGCTCTGAGACTTGGAGTAGTTGTTTCCCTTGCTCTGCATGGGTAACGCTGCTTCGGGGGTGGCTGTTGTCGATGTGTTCCTGGTTTGAGTCCAGGTAGGAGTGAGGAGAGGGACGGAAGCTATACTGTTACACTGGCAATACTAAAGTGCCTATAAGAACATCCAATAGTCAAAGGTATATGAAATACAAATCGTATAGAGAGAAATAGTCCTATAATTCCTATAATAACTACAACCTAAAACTTCTTACCTGGGAATATTGAAGACTCATTTTTAAAGGAACCACCAGCTTTCATATGTTCTCATGTTCTGAGGAAGGAACGTAAACGTTAGCTTTCTTACATGGCACATAATGCCCTTTTACTTTCTTCAACACTTTGTTTTTGCATTATTTAAACCAAATTGAACATGTTTCATTATTTATTTGAGACTAAATAGATTTTGATGTATTATATTAAGTTAAAGTAAGTGTTCATGCAGTATTGTTGTAATTGTCATTATTACAAATAAAAAGATATTGGCCGATTAATCGGCTTTTTCGGTCCTCCAATAATCGGTATCGGCGTTGAAAAATCATAATCGGTCAACCTCTACAATGTAGGCCTACATTCCTTGAGACTTTTTGAAAAAATCATGCAGGGCTTGACATTAACCTTTTTATCCACTTGTCCTTCAAACAAGGTGACTGTTAATGTTGTTCTTTGATGAACGAAAATGCATCATTATTCCCATACCATTATTACAGAAAATCAGACAAATTTATTCTACTCTCCGCCTATTGGCTACTTAGCTTATTCAAGCCTGCCTCAAAATACAACACTGTCCCGTTTTTATGACAAAAAAAAGCTCTGACTCGCTTCAAAGATGTCTAGAAATGCACACCTTGTGCTCTTGTAGGAGGCAAACACTCCCCCATTGCTGACTACAAATTATGTAATAACTCACTAAGTAGCAAAGGATATGTACAAATGTGCACACATCGCTACATGTAGCTGTCGCTTTGCTCAAAACAAGCACATCTACTGACGACCGCTCATGCTGTAAACACAATCCAGTTCAAAGTGAATGGCACAGATCCATATATGTCAAAGTGCCTTTTTGCATATAGGCCCGACTGCAGCTCTTATTTGTTATGGCGCACTGGTTTGTGTAGAGTACGGGCCTGAGTCGTGCCAGTCAATGGAATAGAATCCTACTCCGACGCGTTCTGCCTACAACATCTCTTGCATTGTTAGTTTTGCATACTAAGTCTTGCATAGTTTGTTTTGTTTCAGTATGTGGCTATTGTGTTGATTTGATCACAATTTCCACAGTAAAGGGAAATGTTGATAGTGTTAACTAATGGGGAAAACTCTAGAAAGTTGAGTGAAATACAATCTCGTGTTTCTCTGTGTGGGCTGATGTTTCTTCTGCCTGGCAGTCCCAGGGAATAGGCCAGGAACATTGACCATATTCCTACTGCCACCATGGGGCACTCTGTACACAACGTTGACATCAGCAAACTGCCCACCCACACGATGCCATACACCCTGTCTGCATCTACCCGGTACAGTTGAAACAGGGATACATCTGTGAAGAGCACACTTCTCCAGCATACCAGTGGTCATCAACGGTGAGCATTTTCCCACTGAAGAAGGTTAAAACGCCAACCTGCAGTCCGGTCAAGACTGGAGAGGACGATGAGCACGCAGATGCACTTTCCTGAGACTGTTTGCGCAGAAAGTCTTTGGTTGTGCAAAACCAGTTTCATCAGGTGGCCGTCTGACGATCCCGCAGGTGAAGAAGGCGGATGTGGAGGTCCAGGGCTGGAGTGGTTACACATGGTCTGCAGGTGAGGCCAGTTGGATGTACTGCCAAATTCTCTAAAATGACGTTGGAGGCGGCTTATGGTAGAGAAATGAACATTCAATTCTCTGGCAACAGGCCACCACTCTACAACACAGTGAGCATTTCCCCTTTGCCAAGCTAATCCATCCACCTGACAGGTGTGGCATATTAAGAAGCTGATTAAACAACATGATCATTACACAGGTTCTGGGAACAATAAAAGGCCACTTTTTAAAATGTGCAGTTTTGTCACAAAACGCAATGCCACAGGTGTCTCAAGTTTTGAGGGAGCGTGTAATTGGCATTCTGACTGCAGGAATGTCCACCAGAGCTATTGCCAGAGAATTGAATGTCGCAGACCAACCATAGACCACGCTTAACCACCCCAGCCCAGGACCCCCACATCCGCCGCCTTCACCTGCGGGATTGTCTTCAATAAACATTCACTTTCTCTGTCTCGTGTGTTGTTTTTTTTAATACTTGATATAAGTATTATAAGAAGTGAGAATTAGAGGGACTGTAACCACAAGTGTAGAACATCTCTTGGAGTGTTTGTTTTTTGCACAGTGAAGATCGGTAACAGTGCATGATTTAACATCCAACAGTTTACAAGTGTAAAAAGACACATTTGATCCATGTGTTGTCATTCACAATGGTTGTTGGCAAAACCTCTGGATACATTGACAGAGGCCTATATCACAAGTCTAATCATTAAATATATTATGCAATGTGTGAGAGGGATTTAATATTTTAAATGTAACATACACTTTGACAGGGAAAGTCCATTAAACAGATTAGGGGAAATGGACTCCTAGCAACCATACAAAACACCTGGTAATAATAACTATTATTTAGGCTAATCCTAATGAGAGCGCCTTGGCTTGTTCAAATAAAATGAAGTGTAATTGGTTGCGTATCTGTGGAAACAGAAACCTAGTATGTCACAAAATATCAATGTTCTAATCTACAACAGACTGTATCCTAGCCTGGTTTCAGATCTGTTTGTAATGTCTTGACAACTCCTATGGTCATTGTCACTTATGCCACATTATAGGAGTTGGCAAACCAGCACAAACCGATCTAGGACCAGGCTATGTGTTGAAGGACATAGTGTAACAATGCCTTTCTGTCTCTCCAGGTGGTGAACCTGTTGATGGGCATCCTGCTGACCGTGGCCGTGACCCACCCAGAGAACGAGCCCACTGTGGACCTGCAGTATGAGGTTATCGAGCACTACTTTAGCCACACCCTCCAAGTGGAGGGGAATGTCTTAAAGGGTTAGTTCGTCATGTCATCATGTTTGGTTCAACTTGAGTTGTCTACGTAGGCCAGTAGTGACAGCATCCATGATAATCTGTGTTTTATCTTCCCAAAAGGCAGTAGCTGGTATGATTTAGCATAGTCTCCCAATATTGTATTTGTTAAACCCCCCCCCCCCCCCCCCCCGATTTATTAGCAAAGCTGCACTACTTTTTCTGGACTGGTACCTCATAGCTCTCACACACACACATCCCCTTCTCATCCAGCATGGATAACTTTCGCCAAATGCCTGCTTCTTTAACCTTTCAGCCCTATATGGACTGATTTGGCTAGAACTCTTATTTTGTCGCAGGCCCAAAGCCTGTAAAATCAGGATTTTAATACATAACCTGGAGCTGGGCAGAGCTGTGCTGTCTGTGGTTGGCTGTTGTGGTGTTTAGTTTACTCGGTGCGGTTACGTTGTTTATTTGGCTTGGTTGCACAAGGACTCCTCATTTCCCAGAAAGTGACTCAGTAAGAGCTGAAGGGGCTTGGCTCTTGTGGGCAGCGACTGAACCACCCCCACAACACATGCACACACAGAGCAGGACTGTGCCAAAAGAAAGGGAGGGGGAGGGGGGGTGTGCGCGCGCTATGTAAATCCAAAGCCTGGCACCAGTTTGGAGTCTACACAGCCGACTTCGGACAAGAAATGGTATGACATCGCCCCGCGTTAGAGGTACGAATCCCCTGTAGGACACTTTCAATGCTGTCTATCCTTTTCTAGGACTCCCACCTACGGTCTAAATAAAGGATATTGTTTACAGACAAAACATGAGGGACTGAACCGCCTTGACCTGCAGTCTGATATTTTTGTGATCTCAAAGTACAAGGTGTGGAAGAAGAGGGCGGTGTGGAAGAAGAGGGCGGTGTGGAAGAAGAGGGCGGTGTGGAAGAAGAGGGCGGTGTGGAAGAAGAGGGCGGTGTGGAAGAAGAGGGCGGTGTGGAAGAAGAGGGCGGTGTGGAAGAAGAGGGCGGTGTGGAAGAAGAGGGCGGTGTGGAAGAAGAGGGCCCTGTGGGGAAGAGGGCCCTGTGGGGAAGAGGCCCCTGTTTGAGTACTTGAAAATTCATTCTTCCTTTCTTGGTTCCTTGAGGTAAGCACAGATCTATAAGCGATTGGGTCGGTATTAAACAATGTTATCGCCTTATTACTGTCACCAATCCAACCATTTCAGATCTGTGATTACCTCCAGGTAGGTAGGAAGGCAGGATACCTTTCTGAAGTATTCTAACAGAGCTGTAAACAAATGGAGAAGCCCCAAATAGATGTTTTTCCATCCGAATACTCTCCTACGATTACCTAAAAAAAATTGAAAAAGTTCTCTATTTGACTACCATTTCCATCTGTTCTTTTCCACTGATATCTTTCACTGTAATATCAGATATTTCACACATGCATAGGAAGGTACACAGTTATACTGTTGGTATTGGCAGATGCCCGGGTCCAGAATGCCTGTTAGAGGCTGAATGTATAGCCTGGCCTCAGACACACAGGACGTAATGCTCAACGATCTACTGTAATGGATTGGGCTACAGATTGCATCAGTGACGGCCCTTCTGATACACACACACACACACACACTATGCACAGCTTCAGAACTGACTTTGGGAGCTCCGCATGGACTACACACACCTCTTCTCATTCACTCACACAGTCACACTCATAAATGCCCTACTCGGAAGGAATGGCTTGCAGATTGCATAAGTTACCGTTACGACAATCGGATGAGTTACACTGAAGAGAGACGGCTTCCTGCACAGCTTTAGAATGACTGTCTGGCTGATAGTCTGGAGTGAACCACACATGCCTCTCCTCACTCACTTAGTGCCCAGCACAAGGCTGTGAGCTGTCAGAAGCACTTGACCGACGCACCAGAGTGCAGCAGATGGCAGGCCTATTAATTAGCCTAGCGTAGCCTGTGTTATTGTGCGTTGTCTTCACTGATGCCACTGAGTGCCTGAGTGGGAGAAGCTAAGGGCTCCCCAGAGCACGCTAATGCTAAAAGAGAGCGAGTTAGTAGGCAATGCATCCCTGGAGACGCTTCAGTTACACAGAAATCAATTGGGCCTCAGTAGTAACGCTCTCACTGACAGTTGCATGAATGTACTCTGTGGGGCCCCATCGTGGGATGCAACTGGCCCAGACCAGGCAGCCATGATGTCTCACAAGGATAGGTGCACAATACCACTATATTCAATTGTTAGTTATAGATAATTCAACATTTGGGTTAATATTTTTTTTAGATTTAGGAAATGATTCTCCCAACGCCTTTGACTGACGTTAATTTCAAGACTTACTGCAAGTTGAATTTGTAGTTGAATACACAAGTATTTTACCTTAATGAATGAACTCTGTTAGACTCTCTCTCTCTCTCTCTCTCTCTCTCTCTCTCTCTCTCTCTGTGCTTATAGAGAATGCCTGTGTGGGATTTGCCATCTCTCTGTTGATGCTCACTATCAGCACCATGATGGTCTATGGAGCCATTACTGTAAGTTTCTAGCCATCTGTTTTGTATGTGTCAATCAAATGTTGTCTTATATATATTCTAAACCCAGCATACAAATGTAAGTTGTGTGACAGCGGGGATGACAATTACCCCTGGAGGAGTGGGAGAAATAGGAAGTTGAAAAGAGTTCTCACTGAACTTCAACCATGGTCATGTTCATTATGGAAGAAAGCGGACTGAAACGGGGAAGAACTACCTGGAGTTGTCCAATGATAAACACTCATTGAGTTTTTCGTTGCAATATGTTTTAAAACATCTATGTGCCCCAATGAACACAACTCTGATGGCAGTGCTTTGTCCCTTCCTGGTGTCTGAAAGGACAATATATTTTTTTTGTCTTAATGATTTTTAAGCAATTCACATTGACCAGTAACAGATTCACTGCATGCAAACTCCTTGCTTGTGCATTCAACTAGCCCCACCAGGGTGAGCCAAAAGTTTGCTACACAATGTTGTTCTAATGTTATCTTTACCTCACCAGGCCTACCTGATGGGCATCCACACTGACAGGTTTGATGGATATGTGACGTGGACCCGAATAGAGCTGCTACTTTAAATGGCGACGCACCGCTAAAGCATGACGCATTGTCTAGGTTTTGGTTGATCTTGGTGTGAGCAACGAGCGTTATGCCTTAGCTGTGAATACAGGCTCTTAGGTTACCCTTGTAGATGCCCTGTATTCAGTGTGTGTCAGAGTTTCCATTGCTGGTTGTAGCCTGCCTTGCTAAATACCCAGTCCTGATGACCTAAGAACAGATGAACATAGATTGATTCAATGCCTGTGAATTTTGTGACATCCTCAACTTTGCTTAGAACCCAAGATTTAGATCAGGTTTTTGCTAGGGCTAGATATGCCTCTTGCTTGACAAACCCCCTGACAAACTCTTGTGAAATGGCCATCCTTTTACATGTATGGTCAATGATGTGTGTTTACTCTTCCTCCCCACGTAGCATCGTGACGGCTGGCTCATCCCTTTCTTCTGCTACCAGCTCTTTGACTTTGCTCTGAGTTGTCTGGTGGCCATCAGCTCCCTCACCTACCTACCCCGGATCAAGGACTACATGACAGAGCTGGTGAGTCAGTCCAGTCCACCGCCCCGCCCAGGCCTGTCGGCTAGTCCACCGCCCCGCCCAGGCCTGTCGGCTAGTCCACCGCCCCGCCCAGGCCTGTCGGCTAGTCCACCGCCCCGCCCAGGCCTGTCGGCTAGTCCACCGCCCCGCCCAGGCCTGTCGGCTAGTCCACCGCCCCGCCCAGGCCTGTCGGCTAGTCCACCGCCCCGCCCAGGCCTGTCGGCTAGTCCACCGCCCCGCCCGTGCCTGTCGGCTAGTCCACCGCCCCGCCCGTGCCTGTCGGCTAGTCCACCGCCCCGCCCGTGCCTGTCGGCTAGTCCACCGCCCCGCCCGTGCCTGTCGGCTAGTCCACCGCCCCGCCCGTGCCTGTCGGCTAGTCCACCGCCCCGCCCGTGCCTGTCGGCTAGTCCACCGCCCCGCCCGTGCCTGTCGGCTAGTCCACCGCCCCGCCCGTGCCTGTCGGCTAGTCCACCGCCCCGCCCGTGCCTGTCGGCTAGTCCACCGCCCCGCCCGTGCCTGTCGGCTAGTCCACCGCCCCGCCCGTGCCTGTCGGCTAGTCCACCGCCCCGCCCAGGCCTGTCGGCTAGTCCACCGCCCCGCCCAGGCCTGTCGGCTAGGCTTATTTAAATAAACATCCAGATATAGCTCTTAATTTTCTGGTTAAACAACAATGAAAGCAATGAATTAATCCAAAACAATATGGGTGGCTGGTTGTTGAATGAATTATCTTTACAATTTCTATACTGAACAAAAATATATTCAGAACATGTAAAGTGTTGGTCCCATGTTTCATGAGCTGAAATTAAAATCCCAGAAATGTTCCATATGCACAAAGCTAATTTCTCTCAAATAGTGTGCACATTTATTTACATCCCTGTTAGTGAGCATTTCTCATTTGCCAAGAGAATCTATCCACTTGACAGGTGTGGCATGTCAAGAAGCCGATTAAATATAATTATCATTACACAGGTACACCTTGTGCTGGGGACATTAAAAGGCCACTCTAAAATGTGCAGTTCTGTCACACAAAACGACCACAGACGTCTCAAGTTTTCAGGAAGCATGCAATTGGCCAGCTGACTGCAGGAATGTCCACCAGAGCAGTTGCCAGAGAACGTAATATTAATTTCTCTACCATAAGCTGCCTCCAACGTTGTTTTAGAGAATTTGGCAGTACGTCCAACTGGCCTCAAACGCAGACCATGTGTAACATGCCAGCCCAGGACCTCCACATCTGGCTTCTTCACCTGCGAGATCATCTGGGGGGATGCTGATAAGTATTTCTGCCTGTAATAAAGCCCTTTTGTGGGCACCCCAGTGGGTGGGCCTATGCCCTCCCATGCCACCCATGGGTAAGCCCTTGCCCAGTCATGTGAAATCCATAGATTAGGGCCTCGTGAATTGATTTCAATTCACTGGTTTCCTTATATGAACTGTAACTCTGTAAAATCTTTGAAATGGTTGCCTTTTATATTTTTGTTCAATATAGTTTTATATTCAGAATAAACAAAGTAATTGCAGAATGCTTAGGTAACTTAGCTGGCTAACTCATTGGCCCTACTCTGTCATACCCCCTGGAGGCTTAACAATGTGTTCTCACTACCATCTCCACTGTCTTTACATTAGACCTGCTACCATTATATCAGATGGATTTTACATCTGAATGAGAAATGAAAAAGCACTGGGATGTTCAATGGAACTGAAGCTAAAGATGCTCTGTAGGCCCATATTTCAGTACAGTCCCTGGTTTTATGGGGTGTTTAGTTTCTGTACGTGCTGAATGTGTCTCCTTGTCTCAGCCGGACTTCCCCTACAAGGACAACCTACTCTCCATGGACTCCAGCTGCCTGCTGCTCTTCGTCCTCGTGTTCTTCGCCTTCCTCATCATCACGAAGGTGTGTCTTTCTGGAAAATGGACTGATTTGAATACTGAACTTATTTTTCCCCCATCCAAATTCCCAAGAATATTTAGATTTACTGCACTTGTTAGTGTTAACTGAGATCTTGATCTGATTTACCCAATCCATTGGCTGAACTTTAGTAGACGGATGATAGACCTTGACTGACAGGTCTTTAGTAGACGGATGATAGACCTTGACTGACAGGTCTTTAGTAGACGGATGATAGACCTTGACTGACAGGTCTTTAGTAGACGGATGATAGACCTTGACTGACAGGTCTTTAGTAGATGGATGATAGCGCTTCTGGAGATGAATCAGTGGTGTTGGAGCTGGGCTAGAACACAAGCCTGCACACTGTCGCTCTCTAGGACCAGGAATGAGCGTCACTGGCTCAGGTAGAAAGACTTAACATTTTGGCTGCCCCCCCCCCCCCCCAGGCTTACCTGATCAAGAGTGTGTGGAACTGCTACAAGTACATCAACAACAGGAATGTGCAGGAGAGTGCTGTTTACCCTACCTTCATGGCCCCTCCCCAGGTTTGTGTCTGAAAAGCCCCCTCTCCGGGTCCCAAACTAATTGTCAATGGCACACGTAATCAAACCTCTGAAGCATACTGTGGCATAACCAGTAGAGGGCATAACTTTCACATCCTTAGTCAGTTCAAGGATGCACAGTGGTTTCAATTGTGTTCGGAAAGTATGCAGACCACTTGACTTTCTCCACATTTTGTTACATTACAGCATTATTCTAAAATTTATTAAATTGTTTTTTCCCCTCATCAATCTACACACACTACCCCATAATGACAAAGCAAAAACAAGTTTAGAAATTTTTGCAAATTTATTAAGAATAAAAAAACTGAAATTACATTTTGTTACTTTGTTGAAGAACCTTTTGGCAGCTATTACAGCCTCGTGTTTTCTTAGGTATGACGCTACAAGCTTGACACACCTGTATTTGGGGAGTTTCACCCATTCTTCTCTGCAGATCCTCTCAAGCTCTGTCAGGTTGGATGGGGAGCGTTGCTGCACAGCTATTTTCAGGTCTCTCCAGAGATGTTCGATTGGGCTCAAGGACATTCAGAGACTTGTCCCGAAGCCACTCCTGCGTCGTCTTGGCTGTGTGCTTAGGGTCATTGTCCTGTTGGAAGGTGAACCTTCACCCCAGTCTGAGGTCCTGAGTGCTCTGAAGTATCAAGGATCGCCAATCAAGTTGTTGAAACATCAAAGATGATCAATGGAAACAGGATGCACCAGAGCTCAATTTCGAGTCTCATAGCAAAGGGTCTGAATACTTACGTAAATAAGGTATCTGTTTTTTAGTTTTAATACATTTGCAAAAATGTCTAAACCTTCTTTTGTTTTGTCATTATGGCGTATTGTGTGTAGATTGATGAGGGGGAAAAATGTATTTAATTCATTTTAGGATAAGGCTGTAATGTAACAAAATGTGGAAAAAGTCAAGGGATCTGAATATTTCCCGAATGAACTGTCTGCCCTCCTTCCCAGTTTTAGATGGATGAAATATCTAGCACAATATCAAATGTCTCATATGATTATGTCCATGGCTTTGGTCCTCTCACTGTGTGCAGTATATTTATACATTGATTGATTAAAATAATTCTCCCTCTCCTCAGTACATCCTGCCTACCTACGAGATGGCAATGAAGATGCCAGAGAAAGAGCCCCCTCCCCCGTACATGCCTGCCTGAAGACCCCCCCCCAATCATCTATATGTATGTGTGGGCCACCCAGAGCTCGTCATATTGACCCCACCATGCATTTCTAGAGAGGAGGGATACTCTTTTTCAAATCCTGCTAACATTCAAACCCCTGTAATATTGTAGACAAGTGAGAGTGGCAGATGCCGTGTAGTGTATAAAGCGATGAAAGCTTTACGACTTTTCTTTCCTTGTCTCGCCCCGTCTTTTGATTCCTTAATAAAAAAAGGGATATTGTGAAAGTACCATCGCTTCAATGCCTTTCACCAGTCCAGCTTTAGAAAAACACCATCCTTTCCTTATAGATTGATATTATAATGTGTGAATGTAAAAAGGAATACTCTTAAGACAATCCACTTATGATAACTCATCTTTATCCTTGAATTGTTTTTTTGCTTGTTAAAATATCTAGATTTTATTCTAAGAGTTTGATGGGGACGTTTGAAGCACCTTCTCTTTATCCCTTTATTTATTTAGCCTTGTACATCCATCCGCCACCTGTGTGCCATGTTCATTCTCTGCCGCTGCCTTTGTGACCTTGCGTTGTAAGCTTAGTCAAGCTAGTGTATTGTGTTGCAGTCCCAAGCGTCCAGACACTGCTGGTTAAAGGGATAGTACACCAACATTTGGCAGATGTTTTCAGACCTCAAATTTGTCCAATGTCAAGATGAAATAATAAGACTGCTTAACAAAAGTCCACTTTGGAGGACTGAAAACATCAGACAAACTTTGGTTTTCAAGTGGACTGTCCCTTTGAGAAAGTAAGGCTCACCTGGAGGGAACGAACGGCTAGTGTGAACAGTAGTGGATCCATGCTACTCTTTCTGCCTTTTTCTTTACATTGTGTTTTGATCTTTGTGGGAAACAAATAGCTTCAATAAACCATTCAAAAACATTTTGTATCCATTACCCGACTGAGTCCATTCATTTTTACCTGATGTGAGCAAAGACACGTCCTTACTTTTTGTTGAGAACCTATTTGGTTTTGTACTCGGGTTAAACGCTCATACCAGTCTAAATCCCCCCCCCCCCCCCACCTTTTTTTCCCCCTGAAAGATGACAGCCAGCGCTTATCTGTGATGTTGCACAATGATTTAAGTCAAACTTGACTTAGTCAAATTATTATATTTGGGCTTAAAGTGACAAATCCAAACTGCCCTCTGTGTTAAAATTCATGTGAATGCGGTGTCTTTTCCTATGATATAAAATTATTTTGGGGCTGGGTTTTATTTAAATGTTACCGTCTGCCAGCATAGCATTGTTTTATCAACAGAAAAAGCTGCAAAGTTATTCCTCTTTGTGAGAGATAAGCCAAACAGACTTGTCTACTTGGCCACCTGAGACATTGGAGCTAATTAAAATAGGGTGGAAACTTGTGCTTTTGCACCTCCATTTTTTGGGGGGCGATGTGAAAATGATCATGATTGGATAATTTGTAAACTCACTTATTTTTGAGCTTGTCTGTTTAAAAAAATCTTGCCATTTTATAAATGGTATAATTGCGCGATAGCATTTTGCAAAGCTGCTCCTCCTGTCGCCCCATGTGTCTTTACAAGGTAGAAAAATGCATATCAGCTATCTTTTGAATAGTTAACTATATTACCGGAGCTTCAACTATTTATATGGCGGATTCACAGCTGCAATTTATGGGAAATCCCAAACTTTGGAGATCAAAGATAGGCTTGTGGTTTCCATCTGTGGCGTAATGTCTTCTGGATTTTGTTGGCGGATCACATCCAACTTTTAGGTGCATGCACCGCCACCTGCTGTACTAGTGAGGCCATTCATTTCTGCAGTACAATTGACAACCATGGCTATGAATGCTAAAAAACCCACCTTACTGAAGCAGATATTCTTCCCATCACTCTCTCTTGGTCTCTGCCTATTCACAGGAATTTTCTCAGTATCCCTCACCCTGTTCCCATCTTCCTCTACCACTCCCTTCACTGCTTTGGCATACATAACTTTCTGTACTACTCTAACTCTGGCAACCTCAACCTGCCTTTCACCGGACACCTCTGATCTCCAGCCCCACGGACACCCCCACAGCTGACACAACTTTCTCCACCAACTACACATTCCTGCGTCTCATGCCCTCCTGCACACTACTCACATCTAGGAATCTCCGTCTTACACACTTTTGCAACATGCCAATAAACTTGACACCTAAAACACAGTTGAATTTCGGCGCAATGTCCGTAGTATTTTCCCCACACTCTCCACCGGATCTGTGTCGCACCAAACAGCGGGCATCACCAGACACCAGGAATCTTCCATTTCAACTGATCCTCAACACTTAATGCCACCCCGTTAGCACTCATTTCAATGGCACCCTGCTCCGGAGAGTAAAGAAAGTCACATTTATTGTCCCTAATCTCGTGATCTGGAGCGCCCGCTCCCTTTGGACTGAAGAAACACAGTAAATCATCACTAATCCACTCAGTTACTCTCCCCAACTCAACAGTCCCCTTCTCCACCCAACCTGACACCATATATGGATCAGCCAAAATGCAAGGATCCATTCTCTCCACAAACCTCACTTTCACTGGGCCAGAATTATCCTTTCCATCCTGGGGATGAGGCCCAAACTCAGCGGTCCTCAGTGCAGGTACTGCATCCATACTCCCGTCAGGTTCCATATCTGAGCTACTAGAGCACGTACTGCTCTTTTTGCTCGACGCCAATCGTCCTCACTGCACCGCTTCCCTCTACACTCAGCTCCCTTTCACTGGTCATCACTGCACCTGCCACCACAATTAATTCCCCCTCACTCTTGTCACATTCACTATCCTTCTCTAGCTCTTCCAAAAGTTCTGTGAAATCCTCCACTCCATATTCCTTATCCGCCATCTTCTCCTTCCAGAAGGATTCTGCAGTCCTCCACGCCATATTTATTAATAATGTTCCACTTTCTTCCTGGTACGCCATCTTCTTTTCATGATCTCTAGTTTTTTTTCCTCAATCAATGCTTATGACAAATCCAGCTCCAGACTTCTTCGATGAGGTTTAAAGGGCTGTTGACATTCATTAAATGTTGCATTACTGCCACCAACTAGACTGGGGTATGAATCCCTTATACTTTGTGTTGAAAAAGGGGAAAGTTAATTATTTAAAAAAAAATATATATATATACTGCTCAAAAAAATAAAGGGAACACTTAAACAACACAATGTAACTCCAAGTCAATCACACTTCTGTGAAATCAAACTGTCCACTTAGGAAGCAACACTGATTGCAACAAAAAAAAAAATGTATGAAATTGTATGAAATGTATGCATTCACTACTGTAAGTCGCTCTGGATAAGAGCGTCTGCTAAATGACTAAAATGTAATGTAAAAAATGATTGACAATAAATTTCACATGCTGTTGTGCAAATGGAATAGACAACAGGTGGAAATTATAGGCAATTAGCAAGACACCCCCAATAAAGGAGGGGTTCTGCGGGTGGGGACCACAGACCACTTTTCAGTTCCTATGCTTCCTGGCTGATGTTTTGGTCACTTTTGAATGCTGGCGGTGCTTTCACTCTAGTGGTAGCATGAGACGGAGTCTACAACCCACACAAGTTGCTCAGGTAGTGCAGCTCATCCAGGATGGCACATCAATGCGAGCTGTGCCAAGAAGGTTTGCTGTGTCTGTCAGCGTAGTGTCCAGAGCATGGAGGTGCTACCAGGAGACAGGCCAGTACATCAGGAGACGTGGAGGAGGCCGTAGGAGGGCAACAACCCAGCAGCGGGACCGCTACCTCCGCCTTTGTGCAAGGAGGAGCAGGAGAAGCACTGCCAGAGCCCTGCAAAATGCTCTCCAGCAGGCCACAAATGTGCATGTGTCTGCTCAAACGGTCAGAAACAGACTCCATGAGGGCGGTATGAGGGCCCGACATCCACAGGTGGGGGTTGTGCTTACAGCCCAACATCGTGCAGGACGTTTGGCATTTGCCAGAGAACACCAAGATTGACAAATTCGCCACTGGCGCCCTGTGCTCTTCACGGATGAAAGCAGGTTCACACTGAGCATGTGACAGACGTGACAGAGTCTGGAGATGCCGTGGAGAACGTTCTGCTGCCTGCAACATCCTCCAGCATGACCGGTTTGGCGGTGGGTCATGGTGTGGGGTGGCATTTCTTTGAGGGCCGCACAGCCCTCCATGTGCTCGCCAGAGGTAGCCTGACTGCCATTAGGTACCGAGATGAGATCCTCAGACCCCTTGTGAGACCATATGCTGGTGCGGTTGGCCCTGGGTTCCTCATAATGCAAGACAATGCTAGACCTCATGTGGCTGGAGTGTGTCAGCAGTTCCTGCAAGAGGAAGGCATTGATGCTATGGACTGGCCCGCCCATTCCCCAGACCTGAATCCAATTGAGCACATCTGGGACATCATGTCTCGCTCCATCCACCAACGCCACATTGCACCACAGACTGTCCAGGAGTTGGCGGATGCTTTAGTCCAGGTCTGGGAGGAGATCCCTCAGGAGACCATCCGCCACCTCATCAGGAGCATGCCCAGGCGTTGTAGGGAGGTCATACAGGCACGTGGAGGCCACACACACTACTGAGCCTCATTTTGACTTGTTTTAAGGACATTACATCAAAGTTGGATCAACCTGTAGTGTGGTTTTCCACTTTAATTTTGAGTGTGACTCCAAATCCAGACCTCCATGGGTTGATAAATTGGATTTCCATTGATAATTTTTTTGTGATTTTGTTGTCAGCACATTCAACTACGTAAAGAAAAAAGTATTTAATAAGATTATTTCTTTCATTCAGATCTAGGATGTGTTGTTTAAGTGTTCCCTTTATTTTTTGGAGCAGTATATAAAAAAAAAATACCCTGCCATCTTAACCCTAAACTCATTAACTCACCATCCTGCTCCACTATTTAAACCTATCTGGTCCAACCAATGGCCTGGGAGGACGAGACTCAGCGCACCCTGTAACTCTTCTGACGCCAAATCTCGTACACCCGAATACTTATCTGCAGCTGCCACCATAACCTCTATTTTCTGGGACTTTACATTCCATCCCTGCGATACAGTTGATAACTGGGCTCCCGAGTGGCGCAGTGGTCTAAGGCACTGAATCTCAGTGCAAGAGGCGTCACTGCAGTCCCTGATTCAATTCCAGGCTGCATCACATCCGGCCGTGATTGGAAGTCCCATAGGGCGGCGAAACAATTGACCCAGTGTTGTCCGGGGTAGGCCGTCCATTCAATATAAGAATTTGTTCTTAACTGACTTGCCTAGTTAAATAAAAAGAGAACCATTGCTATGAACGTTAAAAAGCCAATCTTACTGAACCATATATTACTCGTTGGCCTATCTCTCTGTGCTGGCACAGATTTACTACTGACACACATTCTCAGGATCCTTCCCCCTTGACCCATCTTCCTCTACTTTCTTCAATGCCTCCGCATACGACAACCTCTGCACTACTTTAACCCAGGTAACCTCAACCTGCGTCTCTTGCCTCCGGACACTTCTGATGCCCAGTCCCATGGGCACCCCTACAATTAAGATACCACTTCTTTCTCCAATACTACACATTCTGTTGTCATGCCCTTCGGCTCGTCGTTTGGTGCGACGCAGACAGGGTGGCGTGAGTGTTGAAACGGAAGAGTCATTGTTCTTTTGAGTTTTGTTGACTCCCTGCCCAACAAAGCAGGCTTTTGTGCTAAATCCATTATGTTACAGGTGTTAAGCTTATGGGCATGTGGCAGCAGTGTGTAGGAGGGAGGTTCCAAGGTGTTGGTACACCTGTAATGGATTTGGCACAAAAGCCTGCTTTGTCGGGCAGGGAGTCAACAACAAAACTCAAAAGAACAAACAATGACTCTTCCGTTTCAACATTCACGCCACCCTGTCTGCATCGCACCAAACAACGAGCATCACAAACACTAGGAATCTTCCCCTTCAGTTGGCCACTTTTACATTTACCGCTACCCCAGTAATCACTCCTTTCAGTGGCGCCCTTTTCTTGAGAGCAAAACAAGTCACCGCTCTTGTCCTTATTTGTGCATGGTGGAGTGCCCGCTCTCTCTGACAGGCAGAAATACAAACATTTATCACAATACCACATACCTCAGCTGCCAAACTAACCCTGATTTAGATGACCATCCTACCCATGCTAGATTCCGGAGACGGCGTTTATAGATCGGCAGGTAAGGGTGCTCTCTAGTGGCTAGATGTCCTTTACCATTCAGCCATCAGATTTGCCACCAATGCTCCTTATAGGACACATCACTGCACTCTATACTCCTCTGTAAACTGGTCATCTCTGTATACAAGTCGCAAGACCCACTGGCTGATGGTTATTTATAAAACCCTCTTAGGCCTCACTCTCCCCCATCTGAGATATCTACTGCAGCCCTCATCCTCCACATACAACACCCGTTCTGTCAGTCACATTCTGTTAAAGGTCCCCAAAGAACACACATCCCTGGGTCGCTCCCCTTTTCAGTTTGCTACAGCTAGCAACTGGAACGAACTGCAACAAACACTCAAACTAGACAATTTTATCTCAATCTCTTCATTCAAAGAATCCATCATGGACACTTACTGACAGTTGTGGCTGCTTTGCGTGAATTTTTTTATAAATGTTTTGCCCCACCAAGATTTACATGCCAAAATCACCACTGGCTATTACTGTGTATTTCACAGCACATTCATCCAGCAGTTTTGTCACCATGCTAGGGCTAGGCCTACTGTGTGATACTTCACTCTTATTTTAAATGGCAATTTCCATATTGTTTCAGGGCAGCACTTGGTTGAATGACTAAAACAAAACCCTCTATCTCTTGAGTCCTCTCAATTCAGAGGTATAACAATTTCCTGCATTTTAATCTGACCAGATTGGAAGAGAGAAAGCGAGAAGATTTACTCCACCCAAAATCTGTCCATGTGAGAAACAGACCAAGTGTGGATTTTTTTTAATCGAGGTCTGTGAGAGAGTGTGGAATTATGAGGATTGTTTGATCGAATAGAAATTTTGTAATGTTTAGGCTGTTACAAATGTACTGATAAGTGGATGAACGTGGCATTTTTAGGAAATGGAACGTTTGCAAAAAAAATATACAATTTAAAGTATAGGCAATGCAGCTATTAAGCTGCAAAAGCTCAATGTGATGTCATTGTTAACCAATGCCTATTTGGCCTACAGTATAAATTACTTTTTGCATTTGTTAAAATCGATTTAGAAGCAGCTTCTCTAGCCTAAAGAATGGATTTTGGCGCCATCTCTTGTCAGTAAATGACAAAAATAAAATTTGAATCGCAAACGCCGCGCTTTGTAGGGCAATGAATGTATTCAGTTTATTAGATGTAAATAGTTAATTTAATAATGCGCCACAATTATTTCACACTAATCTACAGCGCCAGATGTTATGTTTTTCCCCATAGGGCTATTTCATATTTTGCCATTGTATAATTTGTTTAAATCAATGTTAAAGAAGTTGGTTATGCTATTCTTTATTAATTTCACATTTACTCAGGCTTATAACACTTTCTTTGAAAGAAATAAACAGTGCAAACTCAAAAGCAAGAGGCTACTCTCTAGACAGCTTCCAAAATGTTCATTGTTATATCTGGATCCTTGGGACGTCCCTACCCTAACCTTAACCCTTACCATTACCTGACCCGTTTAACCCCTGAGGTCGATGTCCGTGCCTCCACGGAAATCAAATTAGCATAATAACAAAATCCCCATGCAAATTGGATGCATCTCAATCCACAGCATCTGCCTATGTAAAACTTCTGCATCTGTGGTGAAAGGTGACAGAGCTAGAGTGGTGTTTGTCAGACCATGAAATCAGTCTTCTCACACAATCGTCTGTGGCGTCCAAACGGTTTGGCCTACAAACTGTTATGGATTGATGAGACTCACGAGTATGATGGCGTCTTGAGACTCATCTGAAGTCCATACAACCAATCTGCCAACTTCTGTCTGTAGTGTCTGAACAGTTTGCTACACAATATCAACTCTGTGGAAAGGTGAGACTCACGAACACCTATAGGTCAGTTGCTTTGCTCTAGGACACCCACAGGCCTCACAAGACTCGTCTGAAGGTCCCACAGTGCATGTCTGATCAAAAACCAAGCCATGAGGTTGAAGGAATTGTCCGTAGAGTACCAAAAACTTTTTGCGGCATTGAAGGTCCCCAAGAACAGTGGCCTCCATCATTCTTAAATGGAAGAAGTTTGTAACAACCAAGACCCTTCCTAGAGCTGGCCACCTGGCCAAGCTGAGCAATCGGGGGAGGAGGTGGGAGGAGGAGGTGGTCAGGGAGGTGACCAAGAACCTGATGGTCACTCTGACAGAGCTCCAGAGTTCCTCTGTGGAGATGGGGTAACCTTCCAGAAGGACAACCATCTCTGCAGCACTCCACCAATCAGGCCTTTATGGTAGAGTGGCTAGACAGAAGCCACTCCTCAGTAAAAGGCACATGACAGCTTGCTTTGAGTTTGCCAAAAGGTACCATAAAAACTCTCAGACCATGCAAAACAAGATTATCTGGTCTGATGAAACCAAGATTGAACTTTTTGGCATGTATGCTAAGTGTCACGTCTGGAGGAAACCTGGCACTATCCCGACAGTGAGGCATGGTGGTGGCAGCATTATGCTGTGGGGATGTTTTTCAGTGGCAGGGACTGGGAGACTAGTCAGGATCGAGGCAAAGATGAACGGAGCGAAGTACAGAGAGATCATTGATGAAAACCTACTCCTGAGCGCCCAGGACCTCAGACTGGGGCGAAGGTTCACCTTCCAACAGGACAATGCCCTAAGCACACAACCAAGAAATTGCAGGAGTGGCTTTGGGACAAGCCTCTGAATGTCCTTGAGTGGCCCAGACTTGAACCGGATCGAACATCTCTGGAGAGAACTGAAAATAGCTGTGCAGCGACACTCCCCATCCAACCTGACAGAGCTTGAGAGGATCTGCAGAGAAGAATGGGAGAAACTCTCCAAATACAGGTGTGCCAAGCTACCCAAGAAGACTCAAGGCTGTAATAGCTGCCAAAGGTGCTTCAACAAAGTACTGAGTAAAGGGTTTGAATAATTATGTAAATGTGTGTGTGTGTGTGTGTGTGTGTGTGTGTGTGTGTGTATATATGTATATATATATATAGAGTTTTTGCTTTGTCATTATTGGGTATTGTGTGTAGATTGATGATAACAATTTAATCAATTTTAGGGGAAAGGGGGATACCTAGTCAGTTGTATAACTGAATGCATTCAAATGAAATGTGTCTTCCGCATTTAACCCAACCCCTCTGAATCAGAGAGGTGCGTGGGGGCTGTGATAATGAACATCCACGTCTTCGGCGCCCGGGGAACAGTGGGTGAACTGCCTTGCTCAGGGGCAGAACGACAGATTTTTACCGTTCACCTTTACCTTTTGCTCTTTCAGTTACTAGCCCAATGCTCTAACCACTAGGCTACCTAGAATAATGCTGCAATGTAACAAAATGTGGAAAAGGTCAAGGGGTCTGAATACTTTCCGAATGCACTGTATGCATGGCCACTGTTTAGTGCCAAAAATAAGGGGTTAAATACATTTTTGTTTTTTAAGTATAAAATGTGTCCTGATCTTATATCGATCAGATCTAGGACAGACACTAAAGAACAAAGTTCCTGTTGATTTTTTTGGGGGGGAGTTGTCCATGTAGTGAATATGTTATTCAATGTGTTTGTAATGGCTAATAGCGGTAAGACCAAAAATTATTTTTCATCAAAACATTTTTTCATACAGTACCAGTCAAAAGTTTGGACACACCTACTCATTCTAGTGTTTCTCTTTGTCTTCACTACAATGTAGTAAAAATAAACTATGAAATAACACATATGGAATCCTTTAGTAACCAAAAAAGTGTTAAACAAATCAAAATATATGAGATTCTTCAAAGTGGCCACCCTTTGCCTTGATGACAGCTTTGCACACTCTTGGCATTCTCTCAACTAGCTTCATGAGGTAGTCAGCTGGAATGCATTTCAATTAACAGGTGTGCCTTGTTAATTTGTGGAATTTCTTTCCATTTTAATGCATTTGAGCCAATCAGTTGTGTTGTGACAAGGTAGGGGTGCTATACAGGGGTGGCAGGTAGCCTAGTGGTTAGAGCATTGGGCCAGTAACAGAAAGGTTGATGGATCGAATCCCCAAGCTGCCAAGGTCAAAATCTGTCGTTCTGCCCCTGAACAAGGCAGTTAACCCACTGTTCCTAGGCCGTCATTGTAAATAAGAATTTGTTCTTAACTGACTTGCCTAGTTAAATAAAGTTTTTTTAAATAAATACGGAAGATTTTTGTAAAATACCAAGTCCATATTATGGCAAGAACAGCTCAAAGAGGCTAACAGTCCATCATTACTTTAAGACATGAAGGTCAGTCAATCTGGAAAAAACGTGCAGTCGCAAAAACCATCAAGCGCTAGGATGAAACTGGCTCTCATGAGGACCACCACAGGAAAGGAAGACCCAGAGTTACCTCTGCTGCAGAGGATAAGTTCATTAGAGTTACCAGTCTCAGAAATTGCAGCCCAAATTCTTCACAGAGTTCAAGAAATAGACACATCTCAACATCAACTGTTTAGAGGAGACTGTGTGAATAAGGCCTCCGTGGTCGAATTGCTGCAAAGAAACCACTACTAAAGGACACCAATAATAAGAAGAGACTTGCTTGGGCCAAGAAACACGAGCAATGGACATTAGACCGGTGGAAATCTGTCCTTTGGTCTGATGAGTCCAAATTTGAGATTGTTGCTTCAAACCGCTGTGTCTTTGTAACGCAGAGTAGGTGAACGGATGATCTCCGCAAGTGTGGTTCCCACCGTGAAGCATGGAGGAGGAGGTGTGATGGTGTCGGGGTGCTTTGCTGGTGACACAGTTAGTATTTATTTAGAATTCAAGGCACACTTAAGCAGCATGCCTACCACAGCATTCTGCAGTGATACGCCATCCCATCATTTGTTTTTCAACAGGACAATGATCCAACACACCGCCAGGCTATGTAAGGGCTATTTGACCAAGAAGGAGAGTGATGGAGTGCTGCATCAAATGACCTTGCCTCCACAATTACCGGACTTCAACCCAACTGAGATGGTTTGGGATGAGTTGAACCGCAGAGTGAAGGAAAAGCAGCCAACAAGTGCTCAGCATATGTGGGAACTCCTTCAAGACTATTATAAAAGCATTCTAGGTTAAGCTGGGTGAGAGATGGCCAAGTGTGTGCAAAGCTGTCAAGGCAAAGGGTGGCTACTTTGAAGAATATAAAATATATTTTGATTTGTTTAACACTTTTTTGGTTACTACACGATTCCATATGTGTTATTTAATTGATTTGATGTCTTCACTATTATTCTACAATGTAGAAAATAGTAAAATAAAGAAAAACCCTTGAATGAGTAGGTGTGTCCAAAATTTTGACTGGTACTGTATATTTTTTTGATACTTCAAGGAGTCTTAAAATTCAAAATCAAATAGCTTAATGATTCTTGGTTTGACCTTCTTAAAACAATCCAATTGACATGGGGTTGGGACATTCAAGGATCCTGCACATCACTGACCCTTCCAAAATGGTGTTTGGTTTGGGGAGGGGAAAAATGCACTCTTTTCCGTCTTGCATCTGGATTGGACAATAATTAAACACGTGCTTTGGTCAGTGGTCTTCAAATTGGCCCTCCAAGACCCTCTCCTAAACGTTTGAGTTTCAGACATTTGTGCGGACAGGGTAAACCGGCAAGAATTTGAACGGACGTGAGAAGAAAACATTTGTACAATGAAGTCTTTATTCGGGAGTCTCGTCTACTGCCTTTTCCTCTTTGTGTCTGATGTATACGGAACGTACCGTTTGAATGGATTCGATCCACAGCAGGTTACTGCTCAAAGTTATGCACAACGTAGAAATAATGCCCGGCCACCGCTGCGGACGCTCGATCTTTCAGGTAGGTTTTCAGAGAAAGGTGTCGGTCCCCCGTACACCTTTCTATTTGTGTGTTGTGTCATGATACATACACACTGTATATCATTTGATTGTTTAGCCAAGTACATTTTCCGGCAAAATTGAAAAGCGCTTATTGAATTCAATTATTTGTCTAATCTGATCAAAATCTCGTGCCAACTACTCGTAGTCTGTCCACGAGAGATTTAATCCGATAATTTCATACTTCTCCTCATTGAGAACCAACAAAGTGTCCGTGCGTAAAAATCGCGTAAAATGTGCACGGAACAATTGGTTTTATTATAGCCACTCCTTGTATTGTAGATAAGTGGGTCTGCTATAGGTTTGCAAAATTCCAGTAACTTTTTCCCTGGTTTTCCAGAAATCCTGGTTGGAGAATCCTTTTGGGAAAGTTACCCGAATTTTGCTACCCTAGTCTGCTATATGGAAATGCTAATACGTGTACTAAGGTACTTGGACATATGCATTCCATGTACATGCAGTTCAACGTGGCAATAACTCATTATAGATTTACATCTCCTTTTTTTTACATACAATTTCAAAATTGACAAATTATACATTGATTTTGCTTTATTGGCTAAACAATGACATCCAAGTTTATAAGACAGACACCATATTTGTCAAATCTATATGTGCTACAAGACTAAATGCATATGTAAGTAATTTACAACTTACAATATTTTATAAGTGCGATATTCCTCTATGCTTGTTCGAAACGAGCCAAGCGGCTACCAGCTTAAATGTTACTCATGATTCAACAACTAATCAGTATTCTCATGCTAACTCTTAAAGCAAGCGGAGTTCATTCTCACATCAACACACCCATAACTATAATTTATACAAACTCACATCGAAACCATAACTATCATTCATACAAACTCGCATCGAAACCATAACTATAATTCATAAAGACTCACATCTTTCCCATTTGCTGACTAACTAATTTGCTCTACCGCTCCTCCTCTCCTCCTCTGGTGGCCCCTAGTTCACGCCAGTGCATACAGGCATAGAGACTATCACTACCACCACCAGCCACCAGGGATCCACCTGCCCGTGGTTTACCAACAACCTGGCCCTCTATCTCCACCCGTGGCTTACCCCAGACCCTCTGTCCCCTTACCACCTTACCAACACAGATTCAAAGGGCGAGCGCCACCGGTGGTGTACAACCTATACCAAGACCTTTCACCTCCAGTAGTTCACCACCACCCGTTTAAAGTTTTTTTTCCACCAGTGAGCCACCACCATAAATTCAAAGGTAAATGTCCACAAATTTTACCTCTAGTACAGCCTAAACCTGCTACAGTGCCAACAACCCCTGTGGTGTACCTACCCACCAGAGTTCCAACTCTACCATCAGTGACTACCTTGCAACCGGTGATGACCACCTTGCCACTGGAGGTGACCGCCACCTCCGTGCCGCCAACACTACCTGTCAGTACCCAAAGCAGCAGCGTCGTCATCACCACCACCAGTGTGGAGACAGGTAGAAGCTAGGTTTCCCTTCCAACCCAACCAATTCAATCCATAGATGTCAGGGTCAGCTCTGTCTTATATTTTATAATAGCACAGGACTACTGTCCCATAATCAACCTTTCTCATTGATAATTTCATCACATAACCAACCATTCTCATTGATAATTTCATCACATAACCAACCATTCTCATTGATAATGTCATCACATAACCAACCATTCTCATTGATAATTTCATCACATAACAAACCATTCTCATTGATAATTTCATCACATAACCAACCATTCTCATTGATAATTTCATCACATAACCAACCATTCTCATTGATAATTTCATCACATAACCAACCATTCTCATTGATAATGTCATCACATAACCAACCATTCTCATTGATAATTTCATCACATAACAAACCATTCTCATTGATAATTTCATCACATAACAAACCATTCTCATTGACAATTTCATCACATAATTAACCAGCCAGAATGTAGTTTTTTTGCAATCTAATAATGACAAAACACCATACAATATCGGGGTGAAGCATTCCGGGACAAGTCAAAAATTACTTTCTTGTTCTCCGCAGTTTATAATTTCCAACAGAAAAACTATGAATG
Organism: Salmo salar; assembly: GCF_965601325.2. Classification (NCBI taxonomy): domain Eukaryota; kingdom Metazoa; phylum Chordata; class Actinopteri; order Salmoniformes; family Salmonidae; genus Salmo; species Salmo salar. The sequence goes on from NC_138305.1 coordinate 32,720,703, forward strand.
ACTGGATATACATTTACTGCATTAGAAGGATATTTTTTTATTACTTATTCTGGAAAAAAACATCAGTTTTGACAACAGTATGATTAAAGAAGGATACTGGTAACAATTACAATTCTGCGCCAGTTGGGATGTCAAAGCTTAATTAAGCCTTGCCATTCAATTTTGCCTTTCACAGTCCAATCCTGAACTATTGACATAGAAGAACAGTTAAGAGAGGTGAAAGAATACAGTATGTCTCCATGAAAGGCATGATATACTGTAATAACTAACCTCTAAACCGTCTAACTGAAATGATGCACAACTCATGGCCTTACGAACCCCTCTTTCAACCTACAACTCTCAAGAAACCAGAGTTGTGCATCCCCCAAACAACCATGAAAAATGTCTTTTTTTTTGTGTAGCTGAATTGTTTCACCTTTCTTCATGGACACTAATATGAATGAATGTATGTCGCTTTTCAATCCACAAACTAGGGCTACATGTGTGTGTGTCAATGGAATGACTTTGTATGAAATAAACTGGGCTTTTCAGTGTGAACATATGGCCAGCTTGTTAAGAGCTGCAATGCTTCTGGTTTGCCACCAGTGACAGACAATTCGTGCAGGAGCCGTCCCCTGGACCTGGTCTTCATCATCGACAGCTCCCGCAGCGTGCGACCCGGCGAGTTTGAGAAGGTCAAGATCTTCCTGGCCGACATGGTCGACACCTTGGACGTCGGACCAGAAGCCACCCGTGTGGCCGTGGTCAACTATGCCAGCACAGTCAAGATCGAGTTCCTGCTCAAGGCTCACCTGAACAAGCCCAACATGAAGCAGGCTATCACCCGCATCGAGCCCCTCGCAGCCGGCACCATGACTGGCCTGGCCATCAAGTCGGCCATGACCGAGGCCTTCACCGAAGAGTCGGGCGCACGGCCGAAGTCGAAGAACATCGCCAAGGTGGCCATCATCGTGACAGACGGGCGTCCTCAGGACCAGGTGGAGGAGGTGTCAGCGGCTGCCCGGGGGTCTGGCATCGAGATCTACGCGGTGGGGGTGGACCGAGCCGACATGACCTCTTTGCGGCTGATGGCCAGCAACCCTCTGGAAGACCACGTGTTCTACGTGGAGACCTACGGCGTCATCGAGAAGCTCACCTCCAAATTCAGGGAGACCCTGTGTGGTATGACTGAGCAGGGTGGAGGAGGAGGAGACTAGTCTTAACCTTAAACGTTGGTTTTAGTCCGAGAATGTGTAGGGACCGTGTACCGTCTACAGGGGTGGTTTCATCTGTTTTCTCTTTAGCACTTCATGTTGAATCCTTAGGTTTGCTATTCAAGTGTAAATTATACATTGACCAAATGGTAAAGAGAAAAAACAGACCTCACATGGATTAAAGGTTTATATACCCTGGCACTAGATTTTAGCCCATTGGAAAGTAGTTCGGCCATTTGGTCTACTCTGGGCTGGTTTCCCACATTTAGATTAAACCTAGTCCCGGATTAAAATTCTATTTTAATGGAGAATCTCTATTGAAAGTGTCTCTTAGTCCAGGACTAGGCTTAATCTGGGTCTGGGAAACCCGCCCCAAGAGTTTTGGCCAATCTTGGTCTCTAGTGAACAGTCAGGTATGGTTCCTCACTCTCAGTAACAGACAGGATGGTCCTTCAACAAGTGCAAGGTGATCGAAGAGGTAACTGCTCATTAACGATTGACCAATGACAAATCAAAGCATCATGCCACACAGAGATCGCTTTGAATCTGTCAATCGTACTGCTTTGTTTGAAATGATCAGAATACTATTCTAAAATCTTCTTCAAAGTAATTTTGAATAGTAAATTGACTTTTTTTCATAACATTCTAGTATTTATTTAAACTTGAATGTTGTGTACATTTTAGTATTGTTTTTAAAATGTATTTATTTTTTATGTTAACATTCCCCCGTCTATGTTTGCAATGGACCTTGACTGAGTCGGTGTATGGTCCACCAGCTTTCCAGTCACATTAGATGGCCTTCAGTGTATAGCTGGCTTTATTTCAATAGTCTATTGATATACTTCCATACACTGTTTTGAAGCTTGGAACTCAGACAATACAACAAACAGTCTTTTGCATCCACAATTTCATCAAACAGGCTATGTAAAAATGTGTAAACCTTCTGCACTTACGTGCATATGCTCAAAAACATGTCTTAGTTCAGTTTGCTATGGTATCTATACTTGTTATGCTATTTATACTATATACAGAAATTACATTTTCTTAGAGAAATTAGATTATAAAGGGGTTATAAACGACCAGCGTTTATATATGGTAAGTATGTTTGATAATATGGCTTCTTCAGATCTTTTGAATGCATACAAGCTATAACCGTTCCAAACTTACCAGCCTATGAAATTGTACCCATGCTGCTTTATGTAGCTTCACTTAACCCCGACTTATTCCAGGTTGGGACCCCTGTGACATGGGACACGACTGTGAGGACATGTGTGTTAACAGCAACAACTCCTATCACTGCGCGTGTCGGGAGGGGTATCTCTTGAACACGGACAAGAAAACATGTTCCAAGAATCAGACACGTAAACCTCCCCACTATGTTTGCAAAGGACCTTGGCTGAGTTGCATGGAAGGTGTATGGTCCAACAGCTTTCCAGCCACAGTGTATAGCTGGCACTATGTCAATATATACTTCCATACAGCTTTTTGAAGCTTGCAAATATTGCCACTGGAACTCAGATAATACAAGTGTCCTTTGCATCCACAATTTCATCAAACAGGCTATGGCAAAATGTGTCACTATATGTGTATATATACTTAAAACTGTGATCCTACTTCAGTTTGTTATGGTATCTTCACTTTGAAATGAGCATTTCTATCAAATTGCCATCCAGGAATGAAATTGAATAAGTGAGTTATAAATGACCATCACATACAGTGAGGTAAGTATGTTTGATAGTATGGCTTCTTCAGAATACTACCCCAGATCACCTTTACTTAGACCGAATCCTTATGCATACAAACTATAACAGTTCCAAATATGATGCCAGCCTATGAAATTGTATCCATGCTGCTAGCTTGTCAGCTCCTTCCCTTAACCCCGGCTTATTCCAGGTGTGGACCCCTGTGCCATTGGACACGACTGTGAGCACATATGTGTCAGCAGCAACGTGTCCCATCACTGCAAGTGTCGGACGGGATATATCTTGAACCTGGACCAGAAAACGTGTACTCTGAAACGTAAGAGTCAGTGGGCTAACTGGTTGTGTTATAAATATGCCTCCTTTATATCATTTGAACTTTATGTTGAGTCTGCTCAGATGCTCGACCCGTTATGGATGTTGATCACAGAAGATCTCTAATTTGTTTGTTTTCTTTTAAGCAGCACATGAATGATAAGTCTTCATTCAGCTTTTAAAATCCGACTGGTGCACAATCAATATTACTACTTGATTCACCGTTGGTGTTCCATTTGCCGAACACTTTGTAACACTCGCTAGGTTGCTTCAACGTTGTCATAGCATTGTGTTCCTGTCATGGCCATGCAAATGGAACCAAGCTCTGTGCTGTCCGTCTTGCATACTAGAGAACATGAGAGCAAAACCAGGATAGGTAAGGGATTAGTTTTTGGAAAAGTCTACTGCTATCAAAGAGGATCAGTTGAACCTAGGTAAAGTACTTACACATGGTCATGTTTAGTAGGGAGAAAATGTTCTAGACTCTACCTGATCTAGTTCAATAAGAACACATTTATTTTCCAGTGTAAAACACCTTTTGCTACGATGTACTCGACTGAACACAACCCTGGTCTGTAGAAGAACAATTGCAAGCCCTATTAGTATATGGAACTCAACAGTATAACAACATTAGTTGGGAGGTATTGAGTGAGACGCTCCTCCTGTGTGCTGTTATCTACTGTACAGTTGAAGTCGGAAGTTTACATACACCTTAGCCAAATACATTTATACTCCGTTTTTCACAATTCCTGACATTTAATCCTAGTAAAAATTCCTTGTTTTAGGTCAGTTAGGATCACTTTATTTTAAGAATTTGAAATGTCAGAATAATAGTATAGAAAAGGAATTTTCAGCTTTTATTTCTTTCATCACATTCCCAGTGGGTCAGAAGTTTACATACGCTCAATTAGTATTTGGTAGCATTGCCTTTAAATTGTTTAACTTGGGTCAAACGTTTCAGCTAGCCTTCCACAAGCTTCCCACAGTAAGTTGGGTGAATTTCGGCCCATTCCTCCTGACTGAGCTGGTGTAACTGAGTCAGGTTTGTAGTCCCCCTTGCTCGCACACGTTGTTTTCAGTTCTGCCCACAAATTTTCTATAGGATTGAGGTCAGGGCTTTGTGATGGCAACTCCAATACCTTGACTTTGTTGTCCTTGAACCATTTTGCCACAACTTTGGAAGTATGCTTGGGGTCATTGTTCATTTGGAAAACCCATTTGCGACCAAGCTTTAACTTCCTGACTGATGTCTTGAGATGTTGCTTCAATATAATTTTCCTACCTCATGATGCCATCTATTTTGTGAAGTGCACCAGTCCTTCCTGCAGCAAAGCACCACCACAACATGATGCTGCCACCCCTGTGCTTCACGGTTGGGATGGTGTTCTTCGGCTTGCAAGCCTCCCCCTTTTTCCTCCAAACATAACGATGGCCATTATGGCCAAACAGTTCCATTTTTTTTTCATCAGACCAGAGGACATTTCTCCAAAAAGTACGATCTTTGTCCCCATGTGCAGTTGCAAACCGTAGTCTGGCTTCTTATGTCGGTTTTGGAGCAGTGGCTTCTTCCTTACTGAGCGGCCTTTCAGGTTATGTCGATATAGGACTTGTTTTACTGTGGATATAGATACTATTGTACCGGTTTCCTCCAGCATCTTCACAAGGTCCTTTGCTGTTGTTCTGGGATTGATTTGCACTTTTCGCACCAAAGTACGTTCATCTCTAGGAGACAGAACGCGTCTCCTTCCTGAGCGGTATGACAGCTGCGTGGTCCCATGGTGTTTATACTTGCAGACTATTGTTTGTACAGATTAATGTGTTATCTTCAGGCGTTTAGAAATTGCTCCCAACAATGAACCAGACTTGTGGAGGTCTACAATTTTTGGCTTGGCTGATTTCTTTTGCTTTTTCCCATGATGTCAAGCAAAGAGGCACTGACTTTGAAGGTAGGCCTTGAAATACATCCACAGGTACACCTCCAATAGGCTAATTGACATCATTTGAGTCAATCAGAAGCTTCTAAAGCCATGACATCATTTTCTGGAATTTTCCAAGCTGTTTAAAGGCACAGTCAACTTAGTGTATGTAAACGTCTGACCCACTGGAATTGTGAAATAATCTGTCTGTAAACAATTGTTGGAAAAATTACGTGCACAAAGTGATGTCCTAACCGACTTGCCAAAACAATACTTTGTTAACAAGAAATTTGTGGAGTGGTTGAAAAACTAGCTTTAATGACTCCAACCTGTGTCAACTTCCGACTTCAACTGTATGTACATACATTATGTAATCTTTAACACTAACGTGACATATTGCTCTGTCCCAACATGAAGAGATGAAGGTGGTGGTGGTGGTGGAGGACCCTTGTAAATGTGAAGCCAGACTGGCTTTCCAGATGCAGACACAGGCCGCCCTCCAGGAGATCACTGCCAGACATATCCTTTCTGTTAGTTCACAGTAGGAAAATAACTGACCGCAACACTCATTATAGGCTGAAGACTCAGTGGTATGCCTCCTTCAAAGCAATTCATGGGTTATCTTCAATGCCTGTATGATTCATGGGCTGGGTTGCATGATCTACCATGACATTATGCGGTTTAGATTTGTGGAAGCAAATGCTACTTTGTCAACTGGATAATCTGATGTTGTAGATCAATTGTAAAAAAATGTGTATGAAAAGAAAAGGTTATAAATTAGTTTTTCAGATGTAACTGTGTTTATTAACCTTTTATTCTAGTTGTGGCTTATTCCTAATGTTTTACCATGAAAAAGAATTGCCTTTACTCTTCTCACTAACTGACATGACAGGAAGAGTGGAACAGATTGAGAACATTTTGGGACCTGTCTAAGGGGAGGAGGAAACGGTAAGTAACAATTCCCTATAAGGAAGACTAGGTTGAAACCTTCCACCTCTGACCTCTGTGTATTTGTTTACCCTCAGCAGGGTCAGCCAACATCCGATGGCCCCGCAGCCAGCCGTCACAGTCACGGACCACTGCAACACAGGCATGTACTACGACTGCTGTCCTCCATCACATCGGCGGATATCGACAACAAGACAGTGGAACTTTGGATAAACAACACAGCTAGAAGGAAATAATGTCAGTCCATTGTTCTTTAAACAAGCTATTGGACTTAGGTCAGGGCTGTATCAGGGAATTATGGGTGCTAACGGTGTCAGTCTGTCCATATATGAGCATCAGGTTCCCACGAAACGTTACAGAATATAACGGTATACACCTTTAGAAATGTGCTAAATCCATTTATTGTATTAATACATTTTCATCAAGTCTCTGCTTCAGCTAACACATTTGAAATGTGTTTTTGGAAGTTTCTTTGAAGTATATTGAATTTTTTTTAAATCATGTTCAGTAGGGACCAGTCCATGAGGGTCATTGCTTTTAAGATTTTGTTTTATTTTAACAGATTTTTAGAAATGTTATACTATATGATCATTTCCAATCTGGTAGAAATGTGTTTTTTGTGCCTGCCATATAAGGTATTTCTGTTAGGTTGTGTCAGTGCAAAATGTTGAACGCTATAATGTAAGGAAAATGTACACCCCCATGTGTGCTGTGTACGTCAGAATAAAAAAACGATTGTACTGAATGTGACAATCAAGACCAGGAGAGGAAGTTATTTTGCACAGTACCTTTATCCATTGAACTACTTGATGAATATTAAAGGGGAAGTTCAGTATTTTACACGTTGTTGTTAGATTGTTTCTCCCTCTGAAAGTAGTCTAGACCAGAAGAAACAGTACTCCATGGTTCAGTTTCCTTAACAGCCTCTAAAAACCTAATCTTACTTTAGCCACCACTAGCTAAAAATCAATGGGGGTAATAGGAGCAACCGTGAACTTCTTTAACACATGAATACGGAACATGGGTTAAGTTAGTAGTTAAGAAGAATATGCACTCAGTGGCCAGGTACACCACCCTGTTCAGGAAAATGGTTTGCTCCTACAGACAGTAGGCTTGCTTTGCTTGCTATATAAAACAGGCATCGAGGCATTCAGTTGGTGTTTGATTGAACGTTAGAATCGTCGGTGCCAGTATCTCAAACGTCCGGCCTCCTGGGCTTTTCACGCACAACAGTGTCTAAGGTTTACAGAGAATGGTGCGACAAACAAAAAACCTCCAGTCAGTGGCAGTCCTGTGGGCGAAAACAGCTTATTGATGAGAGGTTGAAGGAAAATGGCAAGAATTGTGCAAGTTAACAGGCGGGACACAAACAGACATAACAGCACAGTACAACAGTGGTGTGCAGAACGGCATCTCGGAACGCACAACTCGTCGGACCTTGTCACAGATGGGCTACTGCAACAGACGACCACACCAGGTTCCACTCATATCAGCTAAAAACAAGAAGAAGCGGCTCCAGTGGCCACGCGATCACCAACACTGGACAATTGAGGGGTGGAAAAATACTGCCTGGTCTGACGAATCCCAGTTCCTGTTGCCTCACGTTGAGTTGGGATTTGGTGTATGCAGGAGGAGTCCATGGCCCCTCCTGCCTGGTGTCAACGGTATAGGCTGGTTGTAATGGTGTGGGGAATGTTTTCCTGGCACGTTAGCTCCCTTAATCACAATTGAACAAAGTTTGAATGCCACACCTTGTAGAATCCATGCCCAAAGAATTCAGGCTGTTCTGGAGGCAAAGGGGGGTCCGACCCAGTACTAGATGGGTGTACCTAATAAACTGGCAACTGAGTATGTATGTATGTATGTATATTTATATATTTATAAAAAGACCAACATCTCAGATTCAAAACAAAGAGTCACACGTGTTTTTAGCGGTACATACCGGTATTCACATTTTCGATACGTACTGCTATAATTCTGTGCAGTACATGTAGATACAAAAGAAGCTCTATGTGGTATTTGTTATATAAACCTGAACTCCCTACACTTAGGTGTCAGTATAGGAAGGCATATATTTAGGTCCAGCAACGATATTTATGTTAACACTGTGCTAAAATGTACTCTGGCTGTATGGTAGCAGTGAGACCTTTCAGAAACGTATAGCATTGGAAGAAGGGGAACGATCCTTCCATTTCTAAAACTATGTAATTTATGGATCCAACAATGTAGGAGTTATGAAAGAGTTTACAATATTTTGTTCCTGCTGAATCTCAGTGAGATGCAACTTTACTATAACCTACGATAAAAATAACCATATTTCTCAGGTGATTCAGAGATATAAACAAACATTCATTCCTAAGGAGTGCCTTCAGATGTTTTTGGCAATGGTCGAGGTGCAAACATGCCGTGAACCAGTTCAATTGAAGAGGACCCAGTTCAAATAGAGATCACATGCGGTTGAAATGTGGTTGTACAATGAATTTATAATTACCTTGTTCTAATGGACTAATTTAACACAAGTGCCACCCAGATAACTTATTTCAACCACATGTGACCTCTATATTTGAACTGCGGCTCCTCCTCAATGGAACTGGGTCACCGCATGTTCTTTTGACACCTCGCTCATCGCTAAAAGAGCTGAAGAAGGCGCTGAAGATTTTCCCTCTGGAATGAGTATTTGTTCATTTGTCTGAATCACCTGAGAAATACAGTTGATCTGTCTGCTATGTCTGTGTGAGGTACTCAGTCAAACATTTACCTCAGGTCTAGTTTGGATCCTTTTACTAGCCAGCTGTTTTCTGTTTGCTTGCTATTTCAGTGGCTACACGGTCTACAACACAGTCTTTGTCAAACAGTGGCAACCGTAAAACTGTTTTCCTTATACTTAGGTGGGAGGGAACGCACGTGCATACACCCACATGCACGGACACACACACATACACCCAACTTTGGAAACGTTTTACGACAACCATGGGTGGTGCAGCACGGATCTCTTTACAATCTAGGGGAAACACTGACTTTGAGGGGTGCCTCAAAGACACGACCTTCAACCTTTGACCCACATATACCCAAACTAAGCCAAACCCTGATACCCCTAAGTGGAAGTCTGCTCTCCCCTGTCTACTATTCAAAACAATACAAAGTGCAACGCCTCAACCAGTCATCAACGATGTCATGCAGGGTTGAGGTCAAATCTATTTCAATTCAGGAAGTAAACTGAGTTTCCAACTTGAATTAAAATACAATTGACCTCAACCTTGATGGTAAACATAATTTTATTTCAAAACCATAATGTAAGTATTGCTGATTCTTCCTCTCCTCATTCAACACGCCTAAAAGTTCGTCAAACAGTTTACAGCTATGGCTGGATGGTAGTTGTCAGTGATATTGATTTATAACGCAGTTCTTTGATGGTGGGGGGCTGATTGATGCCTGCCCTGTTTCTGCCAGACCATGAGTGGACTTTGACACTCTGTGTTAATTCTCACAGCAAACGACAATGTTTGGGGCACTGGAAAAATGCACCAGTTGCCGGGTGCACCACCCCTCACACACATCCTTCCTTACGGTGTAGACTGAGGCCAACCTGCAAAGAGCAAATATGAAAAAGGTGATGGCTGAAAAATGGCTGAATGAGCATCGACACAGCATTTGAAAGTAGTAGTAGAACTACTTTTCTATCAAGGTAGTGTAACGTCTGCTTCCAACTCACACTCTCAAACACATAGATCCCCTGAACGCAGCTCATTTTACAGCCTACTTTCCAGCTCACATTCTCAAACACACAGATCCCCTGAACAGAGTTCACTCTCCAGATCCCAAACACCTGAATTCTGATCCCCTGTTCACACACCTGTATGTCATTATCACACACTATTTAGTTCAGTTCTTTGAACCCCATCATTGTGAGGTATTGTTTGTTTTGTGACACACTTCAATTTGGAGTGCTGGTTTTCATTGTAATTTAATCCTCCCGTGTGATAGTGTTTGCCGGCCTCACTAACAACACCTATTCCCTGCCAGTACTTTAGCCTATCGGATTTCCTGTTATCAACCTATTGCCTGATCTCCCGAACGACGTTACTAGCCTTTTCCCTGCCTGTATTGTTGCCTTTTTGGACCCCCTGTGTATGACCTTCTGCCCGCCCCTGGACCCAGCTACCTGCCGCCTCCTGTGGTCCTTTAACAATAAACACCTTCTGCGCTTGAAACAAGCTCTCTGTCTCCCATCTTGTTCACTACAGGTAGTGTATTAGTTGTCTGTTTATTCTGTGGTCTGCTGTGCATTAGCCTTGCCTACTAGGACAACCTTTATGTTTAGTGCATTGTGTGCCTATAGACATGCCTCTCTATAGGATATTTATTAGAGGCTGTCATCAGTCTATACCCCAGTACCTACATCAGTGCCCTTCTCTCCTCCTCTGTGTGTCTTCCCTTTGATCTGCCTGAACCCGACCACACACTCTGAAGGTAGATGGGCTGTAAAGGAAGTGGCTACTGAACAGGCCATAGTTCCTTAAGATACTTTTTTTTTTTTAAGGATGACACGAGACCTATCTCAGATCATTCTGTGAATTTCTCACCTAGAAAAAGTCTACTCACATTTTTGTCTGCGAGCATCCTTTCCTGAGTGTAACGTTTTAGTCTGAGTTCCAGACGGAAGCAATAGACCATGTTACAAATGGAAAACATCTGTATTGTACTGATGCATACTACCGAATTATGATTTGATTGCTCCTTTGCAATAGTAATGGCATCTTTTTGTAGACACTAACTCCACCATGGTTCGTTGGATATAGCACATGGGGAAATTAATGCAGTTTTTGGATAAACGTCTGTGGTAAACACAGGTTTAGGAGATTTTATACGTTTTGTTCTGAGATCATCAGCTAACGTCACTTTTTAGTGCTTTGAAGAATTTATGAAATTTAAAAAGCACATAAAGCACAAAGGCTTCATAATTCATAAAGGTAATGTTAACTGACATATTATCGCAAATAATAAAACATTAAGCTTGTCTTAACCTCAGACCTTATTTTCTGCGTTTATCCCCAAACCCTATTCTTTCCCTATTAATTTTTGCCATAAGAATGGCTGAAATTACCAGAGGTAACTCATTTTTGGGTTTTAGGACTAAAATCTGGCAACCTCTATGACCATCTTCCTACTAATACTGGCTTATAGAGATAATAATGGCACATTTTTGTAGGCACTAACTCCGCCATGGTTTGTTGGACATGCCTCTCTATAGGATATTTATTAGAGGCTGTCATCAGTCTATGGGGAAAATGAATGGTGTTTTTGTAGTGTTTTGGATAAATGCCAAAGATAAGGTCTGTGGTAAACACAGGCTTAGGAGATCTTATAGGTTTTGTTCTATGAGAATCTTCATCAGCTCACGTTACTTTTTGTAAACTTTTAAAGGCTTCATAATTCATAAAGGTCATGTTAACTGGCTGCTTTATCTCATAGAACAAAATCTCCTAAACCTGTGTTAACCTTTGACCATATTTTCAGCGTTAATTCCAAAACCCTATTCTTTCCCCATTCATGGAAAAGATGGCGGAAGCGAACGCTGGTGTGGATCTTGAATCTAATGGCGGTAGAATCAAGGAGAATTAGACTACTGTCCAAAAGTAGCGTACAGTGCTGAGAATGTCCCTTGTTGGAGTACGGTTTATTAATGAGGAGCAATTGATCGGATTACCAATCTTGAAGAATCCTGAGATCCAAACTGATGGATGGAGAGTGCTGGGTAAAGTGAAGGCTGTGAGGATTACAAGAGGCGGACTTGTTTAGATTTTTGCTGAGCAGAAGGATTGTGTGTTGCGTTTTACCCGATTTGATAAGTTTGACATGTTGTGTGTGTCTCTTGGGACAGGGCACCCCTCAACGGGGTAATATCTGGCATCTTGTGGGAAGCCGATGTTACAGAGATGGAAAATATTCCTGCATTGATTGATGCACATCGGATGACTCGTGTGGTGAATACAGAAAAAGTGAAGTCTGTTTTGTTGTTTGATATGGAGTCTCTCCCTACTCAGGTCCAGTTGGGGTATATAAAATAGAGAATCAGATAATGTATCCCAAGACCAATGCAGTGTGATCACTGTAAAGCTTTTGGACATGTTTCAAGTGTTTGCAGAAGGGAGAAGCCGAATGTCCAAGTTGTGGAAAAGATAATGTAATTTGTTTAAAAGTGATGAAAATGTGACATGTTGCAATTATGGTGGAAACCATGAAGCCACGTCTTTGGAATGCCCAACAAGGGTGAAAGACAATGAGGTGGCCAAAGCCAGGACTATCCAGAGCATTTCATTTGCAACGGCTGTTTAAAGGGTTGAGGGTTCGAATGGTACTACTGTCGAGTCCATGGTGGTGGTTGGCCTTCACCAGCAGGACCCAGATATTTTAAAGGTTAAGAAGATGGACTTTGTGGCATTTATAGCTATGGAGATTAATGGCACTACCAAGGTGGAGAGGAAGTCCAGGAAAATAGATATAATTGTAGATGCGGTTCCTAGGACTGAAAGGAGTTGCAGGAAGTATTGTCACAAGCCGTACCACCCTCAGGCGCTAGAGCCTGCCCTTACCAAAAAAGATTGCAGTTTTGAAACTGTAGTAAAAGTGCAGTAACTGCAGTCGACTGTGGTATTTTGTACACAGTAATTGCAGAATAACTTGAGTGTACTGCATTCAGTTACACTGAAAAATGACTGCAGTAAAAAAAAGGGGTTATTTTGGACGCAGTATTTGAAGCATACTGCAGTTATACTGCAATCTTTTTCGAATGGGTGAGAAGGGAAATATGGAGGTTTGATGGAAGCAGTGGCAGTTTTTGTCAATGTACTATTTTTATTTGGGTGGATTAAGTTAAGGAAAACTATCATGTATGGACTTACTTTTACCTATTTAAAAAAAAAAAATCCATCCAGTTGGTGGCGTCAACCCAGCTTTTGGGGTTGTAGTCCGCCATAAAAACCACAGAAGATTTTCTCAATTTTTCCCATAGGGCTGGCTACAGTGATGCCAATTTAGCAATTTTGTTGCTAGATTTAGCAACTTTTCAGACTACCCTGGCAACTTTTTTTTCAAACAGCACCTAGCAACAGATTTAGCTACTTTTTAAAAATGTATTTGGAACTTTTAGCAACTTTTGAAAAGTGACTCAAATGCTAAAATGACAAAAACGATTTTCTCTGTCACACTCAGTCACAACACACGTGCCTGGCTGCAAAAGTGCATTGTGAGTGACGTCAGCAGCAGGCGCTCAGCTCGTGCACAGCCAGCAGCAATTCCAGCAAATTGCAAATCATTGTTGGCTGACTGCAGCAGCAGTAGTTCGGGTTCGACGAGCCAAACCCAATGAATCAAGTTGGACACGAATGTTTGATCTTGAACAGAACTTACAACATCAATCAACATGTCTCAATCAAAATTGTACAGCCAGAAGTACAGAAAATAGTGGGAGTCTGTACCTGAACAAATGTCAAATCATATTTTTTGGCCAGTCAATTTGAGTAACGTTATTGTGTATTCTACGTAATGACGCATTTTGACGTTATCACGCAATGACATCACAACGTCATTTAGCAACTTTTGCAACAAATTAACCTGCCTCTAGCAACTTCCACGGAAAATTAGTTGGCAACACTGGCTGGCTAAACGAACCGGAAGTAACTAATTTCCGGGTTTTAGGACTGCAAGCTATAACGTATTAGCTCTATATCACATTAATTAACTGACTGCTCATGTATAAGACATGTGCATTACTCAGCAAAATACAAAACAATCTAAGAGAAAAAAAAATACACAAATGAAGAGGGGAAACAAATCACAAGAAAATCATAATATGGACACATAATCAACTAATAATGTGGTCAACTCTGCCACCTGTTTTTACAAGAAAGGAAAATAGGTGAACATTTGGATTATATTTAAATAGCTAATCTATTGAGCAGTTATGTACAATAAATATGGTGTTTATTTAGTAACATAATGTTAGATCAATAAATATTTTTAATAACCATACATGCTACGTACCCCTTGCGTCAACACGCACCAGGCGTGTTAGTATATTTGTCCACAAATATACTCATTTCCGGTAAGAGTTGCAGAAGCGGAAACAGACTTCCATCCAAACATTGTATGCCTTAAATGGAACAAGACAGCTGTCAAACTCTTGAACGCGCCAATGTTGAGTTTAAAAAACGCAATTTCAAGCAGGCAGAAGAACTATATACAAAGTTCCTCGCGTCATGCTGGGAAACAAGGTAACACAAAAACACCTTGTCATTGACATCTTGTGAATTCCGTGCTAATTTAGCTATGTGGAATACAGTAGCTAGCTAGCTAGCTAACGTTAAATGTTAACATTCTCTTTTACCATGGTTTATTTCAGAAATTGTGATGCCAGTGACATTGCTACTGCTCACAACAACCGTGGGCAGATAAAGTACTTCAGGGTGGATTTTCGTGAAGCAATGGAGGACTACACTTCTGCAATTGAGGCCAACTGCCAGTTCGAAGTATCATTCTACAACAGAGGACTAATTCGTTATAGATTAGGTAATGAAATGTCGTGTAATGAAGTGGCTACAACAGACGAGATTGTGAATTCCAATGGTGAAAAAAGGTATTGCAGTCCCAATTTTAGTCACTAGGTGGGGTTATTTCATCTATTTGAACAAACTTGGGCTGGCAAGGCAGTCTTGCTGGTTTTCCTTATGTGAAATGTTTCTCGTAAGCTGGGGTATAATCATTACGCCTATTCTGTTGCAAAACGTTTTGTGGAAACTTAACTTCAAATGGAATAAGCAAACGAGTTTCTATTTGACAAATGCAGGTGCTCCCTCATTTGGTTCTTAACTGGTTTCAGTAATGAATACATCCCTGGTGAATTGAATGGATAAATGTTTTACCTTTTGTTGCAGGTTTTTTCCAAGACGCAGAGATGGACTTCAAGAGGGCCCTAGAACTCAACCCTAACTTTGAAGATGCCAAAGTGAGCTTACAGCAAACACTGTTGGACCAAGAGCACAAGATCAATAGGGGATATTGAGAATGTATTAGGTTTTCCCCTTAGCTACACTCTAATGACAATCTAATGACAAATCTCAAAGTAATTGCCAGTATGTCTGCAATTTCTATAAGTACAAAAATGTGTCCATGTATGATATGTTTTAAGAATGTTTTTTGGGGATTAAGGTCAATTATTAGATTATGGTAAATATAAAGTGTAGATTCACAACATACCCATCCTTATCTAAGAATTTAACTCCAGTGTTTGACAACAATGACCTCCGATGCACTCATACTAATAAAGATGATAATGCTGTAATGTATGCAGCACATCAAATTTATTTATATAGCCCTTCTTACATCAGCTGATATCTCAAAGTGCTGAACCGAAACCCAGTCTAAAATCCCAAACAGCAAGCAATGCAAAAACTCCCTAGAAAGGCCAAAACCTAGGAAGAAACCTAGAGGAACCAGTCTGAGGGGTGGCCAGTCCTCTTCTGGCTGTGCCGGGTGGAGATTATAACAGAACATGGCCAAGATGTTCAAATGCTCATAAATGGTCAAATAATAATAATCACAGTTGTCGAGGGTGTAACAAGTCAGCACCTCGAGTAAATGTCAGTTGGCTTTTCATAGCCGATCATTGAGAGTATGCTCTACCGCTCCACATGTTTTTTTTTAACCCTTGGGTGGTGTACATGTTTTTGTTATTCACCCAATGTTCCTGGGACCCACAACATTACTGGGTTTTTAAAATGATACAGCATAACAATATATGTAAAAATACTTACTGTAGATGTTGACATATCAATTGCAAGCAATATAGACTGCATATATGGTTAATATTTGCCATTTACCACTGCTAGATCACATTTACCAATAAAAACACTATTTAAAAAAAATATCAAATGTGATTTTTGTAACTCATTTATAATCAGGACATGGGTGGAATAAATCATGTTTATCTTGATCTTTGAACTGAACAAATTGGAAGGACACATTTTACATACAGTATTTTATGGAAATGATATGAGTCCAATTGAACACACATTAAGGCCGGTCTAGACACCACACGAGGGACAGTTTTACTGTGTGTGTTGCAAATGTATTTCTTGCACTTGTTGTATGTGTATTGTCTTCCGGTCCACCCACATCACAGCACTTTTTGTTGCTACCGGCTGCGATCTAGAATGATGAAAACACTTAGTTCAGGAATTTTACTAACATCTCACTCACATATATAGTTACAGCAGGCCAAAGTAGGAGAGTCAGACATGCAAGAACACATGCAAGAACATCACTCACACTTACTTCCAGCATTGGAGTTGTGGGTCGGGCAGATGGGGCACCAGCATCCTCCTGAATACTCTTCATGGTGGCTGCAGAAGCTGGGGTCCTTGGGATATGTTGCCGCCTCTGGATTTCAGGTTCTTACCGATGCCATGCCCAGCTCCTCGAGAAAGAGCGGTCTCCTCTGGACCTTCCCTCTGTTCCAATCTGGGTTCAACGCCATCCAGATGACAAATGTGATGTACGCTGAGATGTCCAAGAAGTTGAATATCACAAGTGTCCAGCGTAGGGTTCTTCTTTTGCAGCTGTAGCCAGTCACCAGCTTGTCTAAATTGTCCACCCCTCCTTTTGTGGCATTGTAATCTATTATGATTTCTGTTTTTTGATATTCCAGGCCACAGATTCTCCCATCCCTATGCAGCGTACTCATGAGTACCACATTTTTGCCTTTCTTTGACTCGTAGGACACTAGGTGCGTGTCGGCCGTGAACACAAACTTAGAGGAATTGATAGGCCTGTTCCGTGTATCAAATCAAAGTTAATTTGTCATGTGCGCCAAATACAACAGGTGTAGACCTTACAGTGAAATGCTTACTTACTAACCAATAGTCCAAAAAGGTATTAGGTGAACAATAGGTAAATAAAAAAATAAAACAACAGTAAAAAAAAACAGGCTATATACAGTAGTGAGGCTATAAAAGTAGCGAGGCTACATACAGACACTGGTTAGTCAGGCTGATTGAGGTAGTATGTACATGTAGATATGGTTAAAGTGACTAAGCATATATGATAAACAGAGAGTAGCAGCAGCGTAAAAGAGGGGTTGGGGGGGGGGCACACAATGCAAATAGTCAGGGTAGCCATTTGATTACCTGTTCAGGAGTCTTATGGCTTGAGGGTAAAAACTGTTGAGAAGCCTTTTTGTCCTAGACTTGGCACTCCGGTACCGCTTGCCATGCGGTAGTAGAGAGAACAGTCTATGACTGGGGGTGGCTGGGGTCTTTGACAATTTTTAGGGCCTTCCTCTGACACCGCCTTGTGTAGAAGTCCTGGATGGCAGGCAGCTTAGCCCCAGTGATGTACTGGGCCGTATGCACTACCCTCTGTAGTGCCTTGCGGTCAGAGGCCGAGCAATTTCCGTACCAGGCAGTGATGCAACCAGTCAGGATGCTCTCGATGTTGCAGCTGTAGAACCTTTTGAGGATCTGAGGACACATGCCAAAACTTTTTAGTTTCCTGAGGGGGAATAGGCTTAGTTGTGCCCTCTTCACGACTGCCTTGGTGTGTTTGGACCATTCTAATTTGTTGGTGATGTGGACACTAAGGAACTTGAAGCTCTCAACCTGCTCCACGACAGCCCTGTCTATGAGAATGGGGGCGTGCTCGGTCCTCCTTTTCCTGTAGTCCACAATCATCTCCTTAGTCTTGGTTACGTTGAGCGATAGGTTGTTATTCTGGCACCACCCAGCCAGGTCTCTGATCTCCTCCCTGTAGGCTGTCTCGTCATTGTCGGTGATCAGGCCTACAACTGTTGTGTCGTCTGCGAACTTAATGATGGTGTTGGAGTCGTGCCTGGCCATGCAGTCGTGGGTGAACAGGAAGTACAGGAGGGGACTGAGCACGCACCAGTGGGAGCTCCAGTGTTGAGGATCAGCCTGGCAGACGTGTTGTTGCCTACCCTCACCACCTGGAGGCGGCCCGTCAGGAAGTCCAGGATCCAGTTGCAGAGGGAGGTGTTTAGTCCCAGGATCCTTAGCTTAGTGATGAGCTTTGAGGGTACTACGGTGTTGAACACTGAGCTGTAGTCAATGAATAGCATTCTCACATAGGTGTTCCTTTTGTCCAGGTGGGAAAGGGCAGTGTGGAGTGCAATAGAGATTGCATCATCTGTGGATCTGTTTGGGCAGTATGCAAATTGGAGTGGGTCTAGGGTTTCTGGGATAATGGTGTTGATGTGAGCCCTTACCAGCCTTTCAAAACACTTCATGGCTATGGACGTGAGTGCTATGGGTCTGTAGTCATTTAGGCAGGTTGCCTTCATGTTCTTGGGCACAGGGACTATGGTGGTCTGCTTGAAACATGTTGGTATTACAGACTCAATCAGGGACATGTTGAAAATGTCGGTGAAGACACCTGCCAGTTGGTCAGCACAACCCACATCCCTTGGTTCTTCTCAGAGGCTCCTCCATCTGGTTTCCCCGAATACAGTTCCACACATATGGTGAAGCAGCATCACAGGCAGCCCACATCTTGATTCCATATTTTGTGGGTTTAGACGGTATGTACTGCCTGAAGGGGCAGCAGCCCCTAAATGACATAAGCTGCTCATCAACAGTAACGTTGGGCCCAGGGTTGTAAAACAGGGGAAGGCGTCCACCCACTTGTCCCACACTGACCTGATTGCAGCTAGCTTGTCTTTGCCACCGAGCTGGTCTGGTGTCTCAGTTATCGAAGCGGATAATCTGGAAATAATGTGGAAGTTTTCCAGAGATGTTGCACAGATGTTGCCAGTTTCTGCATCCTACAGGGATTCTGTGGATTCCCCATTGGATCTGAAAACACCAGCAAGGATAACAACCCCAAAGTATGTATGTAAATAAGTTTGGTCCACATGCCTTCCCTCCAAATTAGTGCAGTCCAGAATGATTTTCTGTATAGTGCCTTGGATGAACAGTTCAAAAGAAGACTTTATGTCCTGCACATGAGTAAGCGCCGTCCGCGTCGGCCCTGGTTGCATCCTTATCACATTGGCAGCCATGCGGGGTGGCTCATTCTTTGGGCAAGAAGACTATTCAATTTCATCCTTTTTTGACATCCTCCTGCAGGCTGCTGATGAGCTGGTTGCTGACGGGTTGGTCCTGGGGCTGGCTGAGGGTCAATCTCATCCCCTTCTTCCAACTTACTGTCAGACTCCGAATTGACAGAGACATGATCCTCATATTCGGAAAGTTTTTCATCTTCCAAAGTGGAAGATGTTCCTTCCACACTAGCTTCTCTCTCTGCAAAAATTATTTCTAAGGCCCTCTGAGCAGAGATTAGTTTTGCCATACTAATTGATTGTGGTAAGGAGCCACACATGCAAAGCTATTTATTTGTTGTGTCCCTCCCCCAATTTGCACCTGGCAGGGGTAGAGTGTGGGAAAAAAACAGAATTTTTTACAATGTATCGGAAATAATGTATCAAAATAATGTATTGTAATAACATTGTGCAGGTTCCCGCAAGACACTGTGTAGTTTCACACACTACAAAGGGTAAAGAGTGTGACAAAAGTGGCAGACAGGCTGACAGGCGGGGAGACAGACAGGCTCTTGGTGCTATGTTGAAACAGCAGGCCCAGGGAGGAGGAGGGCAGAGTGAAGGCACACAGCAAACCTTTTTGTTTCATTTTTACTTGTTTTCACCTACACACACACTTTTCCACATTTTTATTACCCTCGGGTCCAGTGGACCCGAAAACCACATATGTAATATAAATGTGTAGGGGGTACACAGTGTGCAGTCAATGAAAATGTGTTATTTTACTACATGTTCTTCACAGAAAATGAGCCAAGGCCAATGAGTCTCAGGTTGAAAAAACAATTAATTGTATCATTTATCTTTTAGTTAACATTCAAAATGAGTCCCACAGACCCGAACACCACACAAGGGTTAAATACAAATAAATAATTATGTGATATAATTTGATGCAAACCACAATAGGTTTCTTTGTGATAGTTTGATGCTAGTCTTACAAGTACAATCATGAACCTAAACTTGTGAATATAAGTATTAATCCATACCGCTTCTGGCTCCCACATGCTAGGTGAACAGTGTGTACAGTATTCAATAACAAGCTCCAGTTCCGTTATTTCAATTGTTAATCGGTAACCTAGGATCAATGCATTTTTGGCGTGCAATATACAACATGACGAAATGTGATTTTTCTGAATTAATGAGTAATAGTATCAGTGTTGTACTCAAGTCCACGTCTCGGACTTGACTCAGACTCAAATCACATTTTTCATGACTCGTAACTCGACTCGTACGCTACCATCCTTACAATGGACAGAATTTAGATTTAAAAAATGGTTGGATCCAGTGCTTGACTTGGACTGAAATAGGTTCCGGAACTCATTTTGGGTGCAGGTACTGTTCATATTTCGGTGCAGGCGCTCCACAATACTTGTTAGCTAATATTCTATAAGAGGAACAGCACCTCAATCAGTAGAATATTTTAGGTGCCGATACTCAGCTCCGGTGAGCTCCTGCCCAAGTCAAGCACTGGTTGGTCCGCAGCATTTAGC
Organism: Salmo salar; assembly: GCF_965601325.2. NCBI lineage: Eukaryota > Metazoa > Chordata > Actinopteri > Salmoniformes > Salmonidae > Salmo > Salmo salar. Next base: position 32,741,370 of record NC_138305.1, read on the forward strand.
ACTACTAAGGGACTCTTGACTCAAGTATAAAGGACTCAGACTCAAACAATAGAGACTTAGGGCCAGACTCGGACTTGAGGTTTAGTGACTTGACAACATCACTGAATAGTGTGTCTTAGCTGTGTCTACACAGGCAGCCCAATTCTGATCTTTTGCCCAATGATTGGCAAAAGAGCTGATCTGATTGGTCAAAATACTTATTATTGGACAAAGATCAGAATTAGTCTGCCTGTGTAAACTATTAATGCTATTATTGAAATAGGCCAGTAAAACCGATTTTGTCCCGAAGGGATACAGCTTTTGTCAAAATTGACTTTTCGTAGCAGCTTTAGGAGAACTTATGCAGCAGGTTAGAATAATTAATGTAGCAGGTTAGGAGAAGTAGGTTAAGGTTAGGAAAAGGCTTAGCTAAAATGTAAAAAAAAATACTTTTGAAGTCAATTTCAAAAAACCTGTATCCCAGCTAGACCTAATCCAGCAGCACCCCCTTTGCCCTACTTTTCATTGTTCGCTGATCACCTCCCTGATAACATTTCAGATATAAATACAACATATTTTCTCTACATGAAAGAGAAGCATATAAAATGCGTTTCAATCTGACTATTCTGTCCTCTGATTACAGCTAACGAGCTGTGAGTGTGGACCGTTGATTGATAATGACCTGTGGCCAGTGTGATTGGCTACCAGATAAAACACCTGGGAAAGGGCTCAAGCACAGTATTCCAGTGGTACAGTCTCCTTCTGTGCTGAGCTTCCTCGTATGACAGTGTGGTTGCTGTGTACAAGCCAAAGTGCCCATTTGGTGTGATGTGTGTTTTTCGATGTCTGTAAGTATTTTTTTGTTAAATTTTTTTATTTTTAATGTTTGTTAAATGTGTGATTTATATGTTGTACTCTCATTTTAGTGTGACATGGGTTTTGCTGAGTGTTGCTGTCTCTGGTCAGTTCCAGAGGCCAAGTTCCAAGCCTAGTTCAAGTAAGGGCTCCCTAATTGTATGAAGTTGTGTACCTGACTAATACTGCTCAGTAGGACTTACTGGTATCGTCTCTCCAGATAATGGCTTGCGGTCTGCGTGTCTTGGCAATGTCTTGAGGCTAACATTGGACAGAACTTTGGCTGTCGGTAGCCAGCTAGAAATTGATGCCATCGGTGAGTCTAAGTACTGAAGTGTCATGACAAGTTGGTGTGAACATTCTATTTCAAAGTCTAATCCGCAACTGTTCTTTCAGATGGCACTGACATTATACCGTTGTCGCACACCTTGGCTGCCCAGTGTGGATACAGCGTTGAGTCTGACCCTTGGGGCAACACCAAAGTCTTTGCGTCCTTGTTGGGCTGTTATGTTGACAACCAGGTACATTTCCAAAAGGGACACTGCAGTTAAATGACAACTACCTTGTTCTTTGTCTATCTTGCTGTTAGTCTTATCAGCTGACGTATACATTTCAACTTGAACAGTATGCATTTAGTGCAAACGATGCCAAAAGTTTCCCTTAAATGGGAAACTTGGCATTCCAGGTAGTCCCTCCCTGTTTTGGCTAGTCTTATGCTTTGTGCCTAATGAACATGACCCAGAACTAAGTGATTTGTTCCATAGGTGGATGTGGTGTTCACCCTTGGCCTGCGACTGCGAATGTATAGAGATGGCCTTTCAGAGCAGGTCAAGCATGTGACCGAGACGTGCAGCTACTCCCCCTGGGCCTCCCGGGAAATTCTTTGTGACAGGAACTACATGGAGGTGAGGCCATTCTGAGTATCCCTAGATTTAGTTTTACCGCTTTTTAAGGTGGGTGCAATACTTTGGTGTAGAATTTATTGATCTAGCCTTGGTGATTTGCTCTGTTCAGGTGTCAAGCCTCATGGTCACTCCAGAGACCCCTGTCAAAATGGTCGCTGGCCAGCAGGTTCATGATTCCTGGGAAGATGCCATCCCTGATGTATGTCATTTAAGATGCTTCACTTTTTTTATATACACATGGACTGGCTACATTCTCTGTAGTTACTATTTTCCTTTCCACCACAGGCTGCTGTTACTCCAAATGGCATCTGGAAGATGACATTCCACACCCCTGACCCCAAGGTCATGTTACTGACTGATGCTCAGCGGGCTGGTTATGGTGCCATGATAACCCAAACAAGACTGGTGATCCGAAGCCCCTACAACATGGCAGAGACTTATTCTGTAGAGGTGATCATCACTGGCCTAAGCAATTTTCTTGGTTGTCACTTCCCTGTCGTCATAATGACATATTGGTTAGAACATGCCATGTGACTAATGCATTACTTTCTCACCAGGTGGCTGGAGTTCCTATGGAGGTCTTCAGTGTGTCCACTTACTACAAGATTGGCAATTTGATTGTGGATTCAGCGGCTGCCTGTCCTACTGGTACATATGCTTTCTAAAGGGCATCTCTGGCTTTTTTACAAAAGTAGCACATTTCTGATTGTGTCTTGCCCAACTGGTCAGGTGGTGTAGTCTTCACTGACAAGGTCATCACCTGGCATGTGCCTCGCCGCATCACCCCGCTGATTTCTAGTGCTGTTAAAATTCTGGAGACGCACATGGGCATCTATGGCCAGAGGCTGGACAAAACCAAGATGGCCACCAGACACTACAAGCTGTCTGTCATGGAGTCTCACATCATCATTGAGATTCCAGTGGGGTCACCTGATGGCTACTACAAGGTCAGACTACTTTCATATTGTTCATTAGGCCACAAGATGCGTTTCTTAATGTAATTGTTTCAGTGTCATCTGCCTAATAAGCAGAACATGTCTTGACAGTTGCTTGATTTATACAACTTCTATTCGTATTGATTGCAGAGTCATGCCCCAGATTATGCTTACCACATAACCTACACTGTTGAACCGATGCTTGAGTTGCTGTGGAGGGCAGAAAACACACAGGCTGACACAAGATACAAAGTCCTCTTCCCCATCACAACCCCTCTGATGCCCAGGCCTCCACATGTTATTGACAGTAAGTCTGCTTCACTTGTACTGAATGCAGGCGGGTCTGTTCAGGATGGTGTACAGCTCAAACATTTAGTGTGGCGGTAACCTTCACTCTAGCAGATGCTGTCCCAGTCTCCAAGGAGGAAATATAACTCCCTGGTATAAAAGTTGCATACTTGAAACTATTTCTGGAACACCTGTTAAGTTCTCTTTACCTTTAACCCATGTTATGTCCTCTCTTCCAGGCACTGTTCCTGAGCAGAGAGTGTTTGACATCCTCCTGGGTACCTTCCTCCATGATGTGGAGCTGATGAACATCACCTTTACCACCAGGGTGCTAACTGTTGCAGAGTGCAATGCCAGAGGCTTTGATGTCCAGGAGCACCACTTTGCTAACAGCTCCAAGACCTTCTCACTAAGAGTGCCCTTCTCAGATGAATTAGTCCTGAAACAAGTGTGTTCCTTCAGTTAAATGTACTGCTGCAATGACAGACTCAGTCTGTAAAAGAACATTGCTAATGTTGTGTTTGTGTGTATATACACAAACAGGATTTCATAAAGGGCAACTTGGTGTTTTGGCTCACATAGTAAATCTGACTAGATGCTGCATCCATTTGAAACGTGCCTCATGCTGAACATAACCTACATGTAATGGTTTTTTTTCTATTTAATATATGCAGAACCCTGATCCCCTTACAACTGTGTACTTCCTCCCTCTGGTCTTCGGTCTGCTCGTCCTGCCTGAACAAACACCCTTCCCCCACCCTGCTGAGCTGGAGGCCTCCCGGGAAGATGTTGGTAAGGCCACCTAGGTTAAATATCAATCGCTTCAGTAGGTTGACTGCAGGACCCAGTAAGGCATCTGATTTAAAAGCAACACTTAATTGTTGACTTCCATGGAGATGCAGATTCTATTCCTATGCATTTAATCAATTGAAATGCATAGGAATAGGAAACAATTTAGTTTCTACTTTGATGCACTTAATCCTATCTAATAGGCAAACTGGGCCCTGGGTGAGCACCCATCCAGTGCTTCAGATCAACTTGTTCCTTAGTTACATTTTCTGTCTCAGTTCTTCCCACAATCACCGGCAGCTGCGACCAGGAGAACTTCTACTTCTCTGTAAAATACGGGAGCAAACAGGATAACTTCCAAACCATGATGCTTCATGCTGGTTCATGGAGGGAGCTGGATACTGAGCTGGCAAAGCTGTACAATCTCACTGGCAATGGCACACACTTCAGTATCGTGGTGCCCTTCACTGCACCTGCTGCAGCATTTGAGGTATGAGTTCTGATCCATGATTACTAATGCCGCATGACTCTCTCACTGCGCATGATGCCTCGGATGACTATTGAACTGCCTAATACATCAGGGGTTGGCAACATGGTGCTTTTATTTGCCCAACAAAGTTTGTTCTTTTAGGGAATTTCAAATGGTTGTGATAGTCAACTTCGCTCTTGGGATTTATTTGCGGTGTTAAATTATGTTCTGACCATTAGCTCAAACTGTTTAAATCTAGTTGCCTACCCCCCCCCCAAACTAAAAGTAACTTTCTTTCCAGTTGGTTCACTTCAACTCTATCAGAGCCAGAGTGGACTTGCTGCTGTTGGAGATGCCTAACATGTGGCAACTCGATGACCTTTCACTTGCCTGCTATTTCCCCCTGACTACAACTGGTTTGTTCTGTTTAAAATGGCTTTGTATTTTAATGTTACTGTAAAAATAGCTAACGCAATTGCTTAAAATATTACTGGAATGCAGTCTCGCATTAGGTCAAGAGACTGACTTATCTGCACTTGCTTTGAACACATTTCAGAGTGCTACTCCAACGGCACGGTGACTGCACTGGCAGTTAAGGTGGAATCTGTTAGCAACTTGAACCCTGAATACCTGACCTTGAGGGACCAGTCATGTAAACCAGCCTTCAGCAATGACCGCTTTGCTTTCTTCTCCTTCAAACTCGACTCCTGTGGCACCACAAGAACGGTAAGGCTGCTTCTACGCCTGATAACTCATCAGTAATGTGGATCTCCAACTTTAAAATCAGGTTACATGGACAGGGGATATCAAAGTTTATTTGTCACGTGTGCTGAATACAACAGGTGTCACCCTTACAATGAAATGCTTACTTACAGGCTGTAACCAATAGTGCAAAAAAGGTTAAGTGAACAGTAGATAAAGAACACTTATAGAAGTAGCGAGGCTACACACAGACACTGGTTAGTCAGGCTGATTGAGGTAGATATGGTTGAAGTGACTATGCATATATGATAACAGAGGGGTGGGTGGGACCCCATGTCAGATTTAACGGCCTAGGATTAGATCGGCACCCCTAACGACACTTTATGCATATGGACCCATGTGTTAAGATTCTACCTCGGTGTCGTGAATGACACATTGCATTTCTAATTGTTCTTACCTTTCTAGTTCTTTGACGATGTCATGGTGTATAAGAATGAAATTGCCCTGCCATACAACACAGGCAAACAAAGTAGGAAAGGTCCATTCGCTCCAGAGTATCGGTAAGAATGCATGCCACTATGTTATGAATGATTTTCCGTCCTGTGCGTATTGTCACTGGTTGGCCCTCATGTTTCAGGCACACCGTCTCTTGCTACTACCTGCTCAACTACACAAAGACCATGGCATTCCGTGCTAGCCCAAGGAGAACTGACCCTGTGGCAGATCCTGGGGTGGGACATCTGGTGGTCCAAATCAGACTGTCCCAGGGTAAGATGAGTTTAAGTGACAGTGTCACAAATTAGCCTTGTTCTAGTAAGACTGCTTGGGTTACTAGTTCTAAATTTCTTGACTAAAATTAAGCAATCATGTTAATGTAAACATTCAAATGAACTCTGCTCACTGGCTTTGTCTTTCAGATAGCTCTTATGCCTTATTCTACCAAACTGAGGACTACCCAGTGGAAAAGTACTTGAGACAGCCTCTGTATTTTGAGGTGGAGCTGATGCAGTCCACTGACCCTCAAATAGAGGTGGTGTTGGAGAACTGCTGGGCCACGCTGCACAAGGACAGAACTTCTCTTCCTAGCTGGGACCTCATTGTTGACAGGTAGCTAGCTTTTTTTCTTTTTTTTTCTGGGTTCATTTCAGGCAGAATAACAGTGGCCAGGGTCTCATTCACTAGTAAACTGGCTGACACAAATGGACTACTTGCCCAAAACCCTTCAATTGCAAAACAGTTTGGTATGCATTAATGAATACAGCCAGGATTCTTCATGATTTTTATCTAATCTCTTGACAACTCCTACTCTCAGCTGTGAGAATCTTGATGACCTGTACCTCACGGTCTTCCATCCCGTCGTTGCGGACACAAGGGTTCAGGTCCCAGCTCACATCAAACGCTTCTCCATCAACATGTTCACCTTCACCAAGGATGATGCAGTTCTGAAAGAACAGGTGATGTGGACTGTTTCCTCTAGAAAGTCTAATCTCTTAGATGCTAGCCTGAGTTGTATCTTTAAATGCTCTGTTCTCTCCATAGATCTTTGTGCATTGTGATGCAGTCCTTTGTGACACCACCAAACCTGATGGCATCTGTTCAGGCCAGTGTGCAAATGCCCTGAGGTATGCAAACTCTCTCAGACCAACTGGCTCAAAAAGAGGTATGGCTCCGTTGTCTAGTGATTTCTGGCCGCTGATGGCTCTGTGGTATCAGTATGTCCTCCAGACCCTGAAGTTGGTGTCTGCTCTTGTTCTAGGTCTTAGAGCTACAGATGCCAGCCAGTATAAGAAGCAGATCTCATCTGGACCTGTTCTTCTCTCTGACTCACACTTGTTCTAATATAATAAATCTTCTGTTTTGGTTAACTGATTCAAGTCTCCACACTGGGTTTGTGTTCCATGAACTCCTTTTGCAGAAGTTGTTCCATGTAATTACTCAATAGCTATTCACTAAGCCTCTTCTACAGCATGTAGTGCCAGACAATATTGGCACCGTAGTTAAGAACTCTAAATTAAGTTGCAGCTTGGTTTGTTAACATTGCAGACTGAAATTAATTTAATGTTAAGAAAATCACCCAGGCATGGACAGTTATTGACACCCAGGTGCAATACTTGGTTAAATAACCTTTGACAATTACTGCACAAAATGCATGTAGTTCTGAGCTTGCTGTACCTTTCTACTTGCAATTTGGCTTGCTTCAAGTTGAGGGGTGCCTGCTGTACAGATGTTACTGTAGGTTTTCAGTGGGGTTTTTCTCCCATAATGGGTGGTTTGGGTCATCCTACTGGACCGCTCATGACCAATGGAGACCCAGTTTTTGGACATTGAGCATAGCAGCTGACTTTACCAACCCCACAGCATTATTGAACCGTTTGTAGGGACAAGCATTAATTCATTTGGTATTGGTGACCGTATTGCAACCTTAATTCCCCCAGAATTAAGGTGTTAGGTAGTTTTGGAAGTTCAAGACAGACTTCGGGTCTTCCTGTTCACCACAATGAAGCAGTCAAAACACTCACTCAATCACATGGAGGTTTGACACTGCTGGGTTACTTTGCCTCTGGTACTGGGGGCCTTAAAAGTGCAAGACATGAAACTGGCAGATTTTACACAAACTACTTGATAATATTCCTCCAACTGTCTAAACAGGGTCTGATGGTTGGTCTTCCAGCAGGTTAACCTGAACATAAGCTCCTGGCAATGGTTGCTACACACTTGACTTCCTGTGATAAGTCATCTGAATCCCATCAAACAGTTGCAAGTCACCACTCAATTTTGAAGTTGCTGCTGAAGTGGGTCAAATTGGCAGCAAGCTAATGATGGTTAAAGTTACAACAATCACCTGGGTGCCAACTTTGCCCATGCAATTAGTTTTCTAAACATTGAAAAGGGGTTTTGTATTGTGACAACAGAATATGAATAATTCTTAACTAAAATGAGGGAGGCAAGGGTGCCAATGTATTTGACTGGCAGGACCAATGTTTGCTTCTTTTGCCCTGTAGGTAGGATTTGAATTACTTCCAATTTGTCTGACATGGCCAGTTTTCCTTGACATTAAAGTTCTGTGTGTACCGGCATTATTGTGCTGAGTAATGGGATGCCTGCTCAATTGCCAATTTTTGGGTCCCCTCAAAGGAAGGGAAGCTGTAATGTGGCAGAGAAGCACTTCAATAGGCCAAGCTGTGTTGTCTACTGCCTCGTTACTAAATCTGACCCCTCTTTCATTTTGGATGTCAGGCTACTTGAATAAACAAACATTTACGACGTATTACCGGTTCCTCTGAACCCTGGCTATCGTTTGACATCGGCTGAAGCAACTCAGACCCATGGGATAACTCATTAGCTAGAAGGACTCTTTTACTGTTCCGTCAATGGACATTCCCACTCACCAGTGCTTGACTTGGCCTAAAAGGTGGCAGTACTGATTTAGGTGCAGGCGTTACAACTTTTGCATTATGTTCTGAGGAACAGGTGCTCAGACATTAGGAAGTAAAAGTTCTGAGCTCCCCAAGTCAAGCACTGCCACTCCCACCTTGCCTCAACATTATGCATCACCAATTAGTTATTGTTCCATTCCCCTCAAATGAAATAGACCCCAGACCTGATGTATGGCCAGAAAAAAACGGCAGTTGAGCCATGTGGGTTATAAGGCCCTGTCCTTGAAGCATAAGTCTATGCTTCATACCTTAAAGCTAACATTCTTAATCAGTTGAATGCATTTATTTCCTAATGTATAGTCACCAATCTTTTCAACCTTTAACATTTATTAAACCTCTATTTCAATAAATTCCAGTCCCACTTTATTTCTCTAATCAATGTCAATTTTCAGTGTTCATTCTCTGTACTCCATGTGAGTGAACATCAAGTGTGAAGTGAGGCCTTCCTAGCCATGTTGTCAATGTCACAGAACTAGGCCTTAGCCTGCTATTCTTGAAAATAGGTCCATGTAGAGTATCCATCTACCTCATACGCAGTGCCTTCAAAGTAGTCATACCCCTTGATTTAATCCACTTTACTGCCTGAATTCAAAATGGATTAAAAATACTGGACAAATGCAAAAGTTTCATGAGCTGAAATAAAAGACCATGTTCCATATGCACAAAGCTTTTCTCATTTTTTGCACTTAATCCCTGTTTGTGGGCATTTCTCCTTTGCCAAGATTAACCTGACAGGTGTGGCATATCAAGAAGCTGATTAAAGAGCATGATCATTACACAGGTGCACCTTGTGCTGGGGACAAAAGGCCCCTAAAATGAACAGATGCCACAATTGCACGCTTCCTTCACATGTCATGTTGATTGCAGTAATGTCCGCCAAACTTAACATTAATTTCTCTACCATAAGCTGCCTCAGACATCGGTTTAGAGAATTTGGCAGTACATTCAACCGCAGACCATGTGTAACCACGCCAGCCCAGGACCTACATCGGGCTTTTTCACCTGCAGGATTGTCTGAGGGTGCTGAGTATGTCTGTAATAAAGCCCTTTTGTGGGGAAACTCATTCAGATTGGCTGCGACATTTCGGTTAGTATTGTGGAGTAACAACGTTGATCCATCAGTTCTCTAATCACAACTATTACTGTTTTAAAATCACCTTTGACCTCGTGAAATCTGAGCAGTTTCCTTTCCCTCTGGCAAATGCATTAAGAAGGGCACCTGACTCTTTGTAGTAACTGGGTGTATTGATACACCACCCAAAACCTAAGAATTTCACTATGCTTAAAGGGATATATTCATCTTTTTAGTTTTACATATCTACCTATCGGTGCCCTTCTTTACGAGGCATTGGAAAACCTCCCTGGTCTTTATGGTTGACTCTGCTTGAAGTTCACTACTCGATTGACGGACCTTACAGAATTTTGTGGTGTACAGATATGATTAGTCATTCAAATCAGGTTAACCACTATTTAACACTGATTCCGTGCAACTTTGATTTGTTAAGCGCATTTTATATACCTGAACTTAGGCTTGCCATAACAAAGGGGTTGAATACTTGACTCAAGACATTTCAGCTTTTCATTTATTTGAAACATTTCTACAAACAAAATTCCATTTTGACATTAATGGGTGTTGTGTAGATCAGTGACAAATCTCTATAATTTAAGTTTCAGGCTGTAACAACAATGTGGGAAAAGTAGTAATGTGAATACTTTCTGAAGGCACTGTACAACAGACTAGCGCAAGCAGAGGCTAGTCTGCTTCTTGCTGCCTTATTCTGTGACGGTTGAATGTTTTATATGCATTGTACTAACCTTTTCCCATCAACTACTGTCTTAATTCAGTATTGAGTCTCAGTTTCATAGTTATCATTAGTACGCTAGTGCCCAATACTCAAATGCTTTCGTTTGCGGTATCCCTACCCCAGGTACAACAAAGCACAACCATGTTTTTCCATATCTCAAGTCTCCCATATATGAAATGGATGGTTGTGTAAAAATGTTTTACTGAAAGGGGTTAAATTGACAAATAGTGACACACCACCTAAAGTCAAACTTTGCAGAATGATGCATGGCTGGAAGTAGGGTGAGCCACAAGCTGATGTAACTCAAAATGACAAGCTCTGATATTGCTACAATTTGGAATACAAGTAGTTAGTTGTCTTCCCTACATACAAACATATCTTAATGCATCTTGGAAATATAGATCTGTAAACAGATGCAATAGGAGGAAATAACTATGAATATGATGAATGTAACGGTTTTAAAACAGACAACTGTCAAGTCAAATGTGCTCTCATTCAGTGCTGTACGGTCCTGCCTGACAAATGCATATACTTAAGTGTTTGGATGTTGTGGCTATTGTAATCGGCGCTAAGGCAAGCTCAGACACCGAAAACGTATTTTAAGTCAAAGGTTTCTCTGTGGATTTTATATGTTCAGCTTCTTCCAATTACGTTAGGCCCCCACCCCCTAGACTTTACTCCAAATCCATTATGGTGCCCAAAATGGCTTCCACAATAACATTAAATGGCGGTTTAATCACCTGTATATGTACACTTATGACCACTACTTAAGACTATTTCTGTGTAATTCAACTGTTAGTAATCCAACACTTACACTCAAACACCTTTGTCTGGATTTATAAAAAGGTAGCAGACTGCTTGCCATGGCAACACCAAGCATTCCAAGTCAGGAGTCTCTGAGGATCAATGAGGTAACTGGGAGGCTCCAAGGAAAGAGAATCCAACCCTGGACTCAGACACCCTCTCTCTAGCTCTACAACTTGCCCCCACTGTAGTATAACTTGTGCCTCCAGGATTGGGCTCTTAAGTCACCTCCTTATTTAGAAGTGAGCTTTGATTCATTGCTAGCCTAAAACATCTGCCTGAATCCTTCCACTGGCTCACTGCATTTGTCATGCACATTGGGATGTTCCGGTGCACTCTTATCCTGTTCCGGTTGAGCTGGTACATTGCTTCTTCCAGACAGTCATGTCCATCATCCTGGCTGTCTGGACCTGGAGTTGCTGTAGATGTTGACATTAATGTGTATTAGGAGGATGCAACCAGAATGACACTCATTGACAAGAAATGCCATCAACTTAATGTCATTGGAATTGCACCACTCCAATGTCAATAATATTGTGAATCTCCTAGAACTATCCTCCATAGGCTCACTCCTCCCACACCTAGAGAGAGAGACTGGACTGCCATGTCAGGCCATTCAACAGACACAAATTGCTTGTGTGCATTGCCCTCATACTCTTTTGCTACCAACCATAGCTGACCAGCCCATGTGACACCTGAACTGGAAGAGCATGTGAAGAATGAGCTCATGCTGTGGTGACTCATGCATTGGTCTTGGAGTCTGCAGTATTTCCAACATCCCTATAAGGACATGGCATTTTATGACAAACAAGAGGCACCTTAGGATGGTAAAACTTTCTGTATGTGATTATTTACGGAGGCTGGGGATTGACTGGGATATAGTGGTCTTTGTACACAATGCCTGATCAGCTCCACCTCCTCTGCAACCCTTTAACTGTCCATCAAAGCCCAGGGATCATCTTCAAATGTATATGGAGCTGTGCTATGTCCCTCACAACCAAGCTACACTAACCTCCAAGTAACTGCAGGTCACTCTCACAGGTTGTCACTCTCCACATTTCCTGCTGGGCGTGCCCCAGTAAGTAATCAATGCCAACCACCCACAGTTAATATCGGCTACATTTTCATCCCGACTTCCAAAAGGAATATAAAGAAATATGTAGGACATGACCAGCAGGCCTTGGCCATATCCAACATAAAAAAACATAGGCATTGAAAAGCAAGTATGTTTGTGACAGCCCTTTCACAGACTCCTTCACAACCAGACAACAAACCATTCCCCTACTGGAGTATCCTCAGCATCATTCAGGCCAGAGATAACATTCTGGTTAGTCAATGGGTCTCGTTGGCATGCAAGCTGCATCTGTTGAGTGCCTGCACCCAACTGTTGTTGAAATTGATCACCCCACAGCCCTGAATACCCTGCCAAACATACAGGAATTATACTGCCCTTGTTGCTGCAGCTTGCCCAGAATGACCAGTTCGCTGTGCAACCTGGTCAGGCTCCAGAACTACAACCACTACTGTTAGCTGTACAACCTGGTCAGGCTCCAGAACTACAACCACTACTGGCTACTTTGTCTTCTCACCCTGATAGGACACAGTCATGACCTGTCACCTCAGACTGAATCAACCTTGCACATGTCGTTTTAGTGGGGAAATGTTAGCATTGCTAGAGTAAAGTGACCAGATTTCTGAAAAGAAAACCCAGGACTTTTCCAGTTTGGCAGTCAATATTCCATTAAAATATCCAATGTTATTATCGATGAAATAGAAAGGGGGACAATTCCGGTTTCATATATTTAATCTAACAGGCTCACTGTGATAGAAAGAGAAAACAACTATATTATAGAAACACTACAGACAAGACAGAACTGTCTGATCTGAACAGCCATTCAGTGGTCCTGGTAGTCTGGGTAGAATAAGAGCAGAAGAGAACATGAGCAAGTATTTTTTTTTTAAAGAGACAATAGTATATGTGAAATACTTAACATAATAACAAATAAGATGATGAGATTGGTAACTACATAAAATACTTATACCAACTTAATCTGTATATTTTTCAGAAGAATGTATCTTCAGGATTGCTCTGTCTTTGGCCAGCTTCTCCATGAACTCCTGGCAGGGGAGGATGAAGTTTGTCTTCACAATAAGCATGGCCTTGATGGTCAGAACAGTGAACCTATTTCTTGCTGCTGTCCATATATCATTCATTTGGGAGAACTCTCTCGAATGGTGCATTACTTCACAACAGATGCTAATCTAGCCAGGTTAGTGTGTGGGATGTCGTTCTCTTTGAAGTGTGTAACCACCGTGCTCCATCTCTGACTAAGTGTTGTCTCAGATGTTTTCCATTCTTCAAGTGATCCCCCCCCTTTAGGAACTCTTGCAGGCCAGTAACCTCGTCAAACAATGCATCCTCATTGATGGTCACATTGGGGCATTTTTCCTGCAGTGTGGCTGCTGCCTTCTGGATCTCTTCACGCTGAGGTTGCCTTTTAAAAGGAGACAATGTAAATCTTTTAGATTATCTGTGTGCTTTCCCCATGCTTGCAAGTAATTCACAGCCATAGTGAAGAATGATTGGGATGTTTTGAGAAAGCTCTCTTTAGACATTGCTCCATTTTCCTCTAGCTCTCTCAGAAGTCCTCTGACCAAAACTGGAATGAAGTTGTTGTCATGTCTTGCAGTCAATTTTGTCTCAATGTTTCTCAGAATTGCAGTTGACTCCACAGCACAGCGGTCCTGGCCTTCAAGCATCATGTTCACGTCACTGAATACGGTCAGGTTTCCATGGACAAAGTTCAGTCAGTGGATCATCGAACATTGTTCGCAGGACAACAGGGCATTTGTCTTCAGAAAGAAAAAAGGATTTCAAATGGCACATACATTTTCAGCACCCTTTCTAGAGCAGGGAGCATGGACTTGCGGTGTCCTAAAATGTTATGACACTCCTGGCCAACAAACTCACAAAAGCTCTTCAATTTTTCTACTCTGATGGTGAAAATATGAAAATATCTTTGTGAGCAGGTACTCAACATCAAGGGGAATCATATCCAAAGCTGTTCTGGCCGTGTTATGAATGATGTGGGCAGGACAACCTAAGCCAATCACCTCCCGCTGCAGAGCCTTTTTAACTTTGATATGGACATTGACCCTCCCTGGCCTATTCAGTCCTCCGACGTTGGTATTTGTGTTGTCGGCAGAGAATGTTTTCCAGGTTACATTTTTGGATGACCACCAGGACCTCAGCTGCAATTTCCTCTGCTGTTTCTCCTTTCAATTCAACAAAATCAAGCAGTTTTGTTTCCACAGCTGTGCTGCCATCATATATCTTACTCACTATGGTGTCACATTTTGTCCTAGCACATGTAAACTTTGGCTCATTAAGCTTCCGTGTCAGTTGTGCTGTGCAGTCCATAGATCTGTAACTATGATTGTGTCGCATAGTGTGGTATACAAAGACACCCTCCTGCACAGCTAAATCATATTCTTCTTGGGAAGGCTCTACCTTCTTGAAGAATGTGGTGACAGAGGGCACACCAACACGGGCAATCAGAGAGGCTTTATGCTTTTTCGTCTGCTGATGTTCTACCACTGCCGTTCTTCCCCCGCTGCCAATTCGGAAAAAGAGGAATTACAAAGGTTGCTGTGAACCATTCTATCGTCTTGACCTGAGCGTATAAACGGAAATTCTCATCATGTTGCCATTAAAATGGCATTTTCCGTTTCTTGGAAAGAACCATCCTCTGTCTGCTCTTCTTCACTCTCCTTGTGTCACTCTTCTTACTCTTAACTTTTTATTCTCTCCAATCTCTCTCCTCTTTTCTTCACTCATCTTCCTTCTCTTTCTTCCTTTCCTTCTCTTCACCTTTCCACCTCACTCTTCTACACTCTCCTCGCTTCACTTTTTTTACTCCCTTAATTTTTCCTTCTCATTCTCTTTTCCTTCCTCTCCAATCTTTAATAATAAATAATACACTATTAGATAAAATACTTTGGTTAACAGATTCCCATTGCTTGCCTCATTTTTGTATTTTATCTCAAAAACATTGTTTGGAATAATAAATTGGCGGGCTCTGTAATCATATCTTTACCTTTCCTCTCTCATTCATTCATCCAGTCTTCCTCCTCTCCTTCCACTCTAACAGAAAACATTATGCTAATGTTATCCATGAAAATTTCTAATTATATTTTCACACTACACTTATTATAATGCCAAACCATTAAAATTGTAATCTACAAATAAATATTCTCAATTAATTGTGCATTCATTTAATATATTTTCAAAATAGCCAGTCCAAGGCATGTGAATGTTTTTTAACCTTGCTACCATGACAGTAGCTAGCTAACTAGATAACTAACTTAGTCTACATAGCTAATGTTAGATAGCATAACATATGTAAAACCTTATAGAGCAGATAATCTATCTATATAATAAATTATGACATAACATCACTAGCTAGTATCAGAAACGATTATAACTTAGCTGGCTTGAAAAGACGCTTGTGGTGATGTTGTGTATTAACTTTGACACTTGCTAGCTTCTGGCTGAGTTTTCCCACATCAGTTTTCTCTAAAACTATCGTGAGCAAGTAGTTAGTAGAAGAAGAGTGAATGAAGCTGCTATAGCGAGCAGCCCGCTCTGTTGGCAAAAACAAGCACAACGTGACTGAGACGTCAAACGGTAGGCTCTTCTGCCTGGTCTTTCTTGCCATGTAAAATATTATTTCACTTTGCGGTCTGTTTTTAATGCACAGTTAAAAATGAGGACATTTCCGGGGACAGCTACAGCTGGAGATAGGCCACCAAAAACGGGGACGTCTGGTCACCCTACTAATTTCCTATTTCCACAAACCGCAAAGTGTACTTTCAAATGGTATCAAGAATATGCATATCCTTGCTTCAGGTCCTGAACTACAGGCAGTTAGAGTTGGGTATGTTATTTTAGGTGAAAATTGAAAGGGTACGATCCTGGAACCGTCGACAATAAGTGTAATTGACGGCACGCACTTGTTTTCCTTTAAGGCTATTACAATAGTCCCAAAAAAGTGGAATTGTGCATTTGTCAGGCTGGACCATACAGTATTGAGTGCAAATTTGACTTGGAAAGTTGTCTATTGAACAGCTACCAATCAGTGAAGTTTATATTCATGAATTTTCAGTTGATGCTCCGCCCAGATGTGAAGAGTAGTCTGGTGGACCTTCAAACTTTGTATTTGTATTAGCCAACAGAAACTACCAGCGCATAGGTTTAATCTACCAACCTCACACCTTCCCCGTAAACCTGTGGTAGTCTGTTAACACAGCCAAAGTCATACACTGGCCATTTCTACTCTTAAAATGTGATTTAACATTTACATTTAAGTCATTTAGCAGACGCTCTTATCCAGAGCGACTTACAAAATGGTGCATTCACCTTATGATATCCAGTGGAACAACCACTTTACAATAGTGCATCTAAATATTTTAAGGGGGGGGGGGGGGGGGGGTTAGAAGGATTACTTTATCCTATCCTAGGTATTCCTTAAAGAGGTGGGGTTTCAGGTGTCTCCGGAAGGTGGTGATTGACTCCGCTGTCCTGGCGTCGTGAGGGAGCTTGTTCCACCATTGGGGTGCCAGAGCAGCGAACAGTTTTGACTGGGCTGAGCGGGAACTGTGCTTCCTCAGAGGTAGGGGGGCCAGCAGGCCAGTGGTGGATGAACGCAGTGCCCTTGTTTGGGTGTAGGGCCTGATCAGAGCCTGAAGGTATGGAGGTGCCGTTCCCTTCACAGCTCCGTAGGCAATCACCATGGTCTTGTAGCGGATGCGAGCTTCAACTGGAAGCCAGTGGAGAGAGCGGAGGAGCGGGGTGACGTGAGAGAACTTGGGAAGGTTGAACACCAGACGGGCTGCGGCGTTCTGGATGAGTTGTAGGGGTTTAATGGCACAGGCAGGGAGCCCAGCCAACAGCGAGTTGCAGTAATCCAGACGGGAGATGACAAGTGCCTGGATTAGGACCTGCGCCGCTTCCTGTGTGAGGCAGTGTCGTACTCTGCGAATGTTGTAGAGCATGAACCTACAGGATCGGGTCACCGCCTTGATGTTAGTGGAGAACGACAGGGTGTTGTCCAGGATCACGCCAAGGTTCTTAGCACTCTGGGAGGAGGACACAAGGGAGTTGTCAACCGTGATGGCGAGATCATGGAACGGGCAGTCCTTCCCCGGGAGGAAGAGCAGCTCCGTCTTGCCGAGGTTCAGCTTGAGCTGGTGATCCGTCATCCACACTGATATGTCTGACAGACATGCAGAGATGCGATTCGCCGCCTGGTTATCAGAAGGGGGAAAGGAGAAGATTAATTGTGTGTCGTCTGCATAGCAATGATAGGAGAGACCATGTGAGGATATGACAGAGCCAAGTGACTTGGTGTATAGCGAGAATAGGAGAGGGTCTAGAACAGAGCCCTGGGGGACACCAGTGGTGAGAGCGCATGGTGCGGAGACGGATTCTCGCCACGCCACCTGGTAGGAGCGACCTGTCAGGTAGGACGCAATCCAAGCGTGGGCCGCGCCGGAGATGCCCAACTCGGAGAGGGTGGAGAGGAGGATCTGATGGTTCACAGTATCAAAGGCAGCAGATAGGTCTAGAAGGATGAGAGCAGAGGAGAGAGAGTTAGCTTTAGCAGTGCGGAGAGCCTCCGTGACACAGAGAAGAGCAGTCTCAGTTGAATGCCCAGTCTTGAAACCTGACTGATTAGGATCAAGAAGGTCATTCTGAGAGAGATAGCAGGAGAGCTGGCCAAGGACGGCACGTTCAAGAGTTTTGGAGAGAAAAGAAAAAAGGGATACTGGTCTGTAGTTGTTGACATCGGAGGGATCGAGTGTAGGTTTTTTCAGAAGGGGTGCAACTCTCGCTCTCTTGAAGACGGAAGGGACGTAGCCAGCGGTCAAGGATGAGTTGATGAGCGAGGTGAGGAAGGGGAGAAGGTCTCCGGAAATGGTCTGGAGAAGGGAGGAGGGGATAGGGTCAAGTGGGCAGGTTGTTGGGCGGCCGGCCGTCACAAGACGCGAGATTTCATCTGGAGAGAGAGGGGAGAAAGAGGTCAAAGCACAGGGTAGGGCAGTGTGAGCAGGACCAGCGGTGTCGTTTGACTTAGCAAACGAGGATCGGATATCGTCAACCTTCTTTTCAAAATGGTTGACGAAGTCATCCGCAGAGAGGGAGGAGGGGGAGGGGGAGGAGAAGGTAGCAAAGAGCTTCCTAGGGTTAGAGGCAGATGCTTGGAATTTAGAGTGGTAGAAAGTGGCTTTAGCAGCAGAGACAGAAGAGGAGAATGTAGAGAGGAGTGAGTGAAAGGATGCCAGGTCCGCAGGGAGGCGAGTTTTCCTCCATTTCCGCTCGGCTGCCCGGAGCCCTGTTCTGTGAGCTCGTAGTGAGTCGTCGAGCCACGGAGCAGGAGGGGAGGACCGAGCCGGCCTGGAGGATAGGGGACAGAGAAAATTAAAGGATGCAGAAAGGGAGGCGAGGAGGGTTGAGGAGGCAGAATCAGGAGATAGGTTGGAGAAGGTTTGAGCAGAGGGAAGAGATGATAGGATGGAAGAGGAGAGAGTAGCGGGAGAGAGAGAGCGAAGGTTGGGACGGCGCAATACCATCCGAGTAGGGGCAGAGTGAGAAGTGTTGGATGAGAGCAAGAGGGAAAAGGATACAAGGTAGTGGTCGGAGATTTGGAGGGGAGTTGCAATGAGATTAGTGGAAGAACAGCATCTAGTAAAGATGAGGTCAAGCATATTGCCTGCCTTGTGAGTAGGGGGGGAAGGTGAGAGGGTGAGGTCAAAAGAGGAGAGGAGTGGAAAGAAGGAGGCAGAGAGGAATGAGTCAAAGGTAGACGTGGGGAGGTTAAAGTCACCCAGAACTGTGAGAGGTGAGCCATCCTCAGGAAAGGAACTTATCAAGGCGTCAAGCTCATTGATGAACTCTCCAAGGGAACCTGGAGGGCGATAAATGATAAGGATGTTAAGCTTGAAAGGGCTGGTAACTGTGACAGCATGGAATTCAAATGAGGAGATAGACAGATGGGTCAGGGGAGAAAGAGAGAATGTCCACTTGGGAGAGATGAGGATTCCAGTGCCACCACCCCGCTGGCTCGATGCTCTAGGGGTATGCGAGAACACGTGGGCAGACGAAGAGAGAGCAGTAGGAGTAGCAGTGTTATCTGTGGTAATCCATGTTTCCGTCAGCGCCAGGAAGTCTAGGGACTGGAGGGTAGCATAGGCTGAGATGAACTCAGCCTTGTTGGCTGCAGACCGGCAGTTCCAGAGGCTGCCGGAGACCTGGAACTCCACGTGGGTCGTGCGCGCTGGGACTACCAGGTTGGAGTGGCAGCGGCCACGCGGTGTGAAGCGTTTGTATGGCCTGTGCAGAGAGGAGAGAACAGGGATAGACAGACACATAGTTGACAAGCTACAGAAGTGTTGTTTCTTGTATTATTGACTCCTGTGTCTTTAGAGAACTGTTTCACTTTGATATCCTTTTTCTTCTGTCCTGATTTTCTATTTCTTTTCTTCTGTTAACTAGATATTCTTTGTTGTTCTTCGTTAGCTAGCTAGCTTCTTCCAAAAGAGTCCCTAGCAACTGCTTAGCAACTGGTAAACAATTCAGCTAGCTAAGATAACTACAATTTTATGAAAAATAGTTATTTTTCAAAAGCCTATCTTCTTTGTTTGTTGCTTGTTTTTTCTCCTATTCAGTCTTGCAGTTTTCTTTTGCTTTTTTCCGATGTACTTCACTCTAAAAACCATGTAAATTTCAATATTTGTAGGAGCTCATTTTTCAGCTGCTGCTGCTCAAATTGGAGTTCCGGAACATTAGTAACTAAAAATAAATAAATTAACCTAACCACACTTTAAAAAAAATACAATATGACTTGTGGACAACCCCACAAGCACGGAGCCACAGTTGTGATTAAAAATTAAATGAAACACTTTACTCAGTAAGGTCACACCTATAGTCACTCCCACAACGGCCAACTTTGAGTCGTTGATGAACTAGTCTTACGCACAATAGCATTGGATGAGGGCATCTGCCAGGAACAATGATCATGTGTTACACTAGTGAGAAGCTGTAGCATGTGCGTCTAGACTGGGAAAAGTAGCCACTCGTTTACATTTCCAGGTCCTTCCCTCTGACGAGTAGAATTCACCTTGAAAAACTCAACAGGAGTTTGCACAACTGTCGGGAGTGAAAAAGCAACACTGTTAGTGGATTGTGTCACAGCATGTGCACAGAGGATCACCTTATCCCTCAATACCACAGTTACTGTGTACACCTCACAGGGAGGATCCCAACAGAGTCCAGTCTTGCTGCAGCACTGACTGGTGTAATGACTGACCCGACTCATCACATGCTGCCTCAGGCTAGATACCAGTACTCCGCCGTCTCACCCTGGGACTCAGCGGCACTAACAGCCTAAACATCAGTAAACTCAATGCATGGACCGTTGAATTAGGTAAAGTTCATTCAGGAAGTAAATCAAAATGCCAATTCTACATGCCTCAGAAGAGAGAAATTGGAATCTGTTTACTTCCAAAATTGAAAGACCAACACCGCTGCAGTCAGAGCTCGCCTCCATCCACAGCCTTGGAGCCCTGCTGGCATCACTTTGGGGGAATATGCTGGAACACTGAGTCAGTTCTTCCTACTACACTGGAAGCCTGTTCTGCTTTTATACCAATTGTTTATTTTAAAAGTTACTTTTCCCTCAGATGGAAAATTGGTTTGCAGCTTAAAACTGGTGCCGAGTTGCAGAATTACAAAAGGGGTTGATTTATACATGTCAGATGACTGAAGTATATGCCTTGATGTTGAATGCAAATAACCAGATGAGCATTAAAGATACCTTAATTTTAAGTTACCGTTTCCGACCCACTCACACTGCCATGCCTGATGAAAAGCCAAATTAGAGAAATTGATAGATTGAGGTGCAAGTGAATCAAACCAAAAAATGTAGAACACTTTATTTGAACTTTCCTCACATCGGACATTTACACACGAAGAACCTGTCCAGATGAAACATATGCGATGCTCCTCAGATGTCTTTGCCCTGTTGAGAGAAAAACCTGTTAGTTCAGTTGTGTTTGACAGAGTCTGAAAATCATTCCATACCTTTCTCATTGTTGTCCTGGTTCACACACCATCCACTACAGAGGCCAGAGGGACTACTGGCGTCACAGATGAGCTCAACGCAATGGACAAAGAGCTACGAACCAAATAGACAAAGGGATGATTACCACTCAAACAAAATGTACCTAAACAGAAACTATTTTGTGAACTTTACCTGGCCACTAAGGTAATTAACATCCTTGGCGAAGGAGAACATCTGGACCTCAAAGTGTATGATGTGAGAGGGGAAGTGGACCCTGGAGTCATCCACCACTGGGTGGAAGACCACATGGTACAGAGCCTCCGGTTTCTCACAGCTGCCAGTGGAGACAGGAACCAAGTTAAGCAGACAAATAAAAAAAGCTGTAACCACAACCACCTTGTGAATGAAGTCCTACGGTGGTTTGGTCTGAATTCTTTAGAAATAGCCTGATTAGGCTGGCCCTACCTGAGGGGGTATACTACAAAGCAGGTTCAAGGAGTTAACATACCTACATATTCTGATAACTT
The DNA here is from genome assembly GCF_965601325.2 of Salmo salar. Taxonomy (NCBI): domain Eukaryota; kingdom Metazoa; phylum Chordata; class Actinopteri; order Salmoniformes; family Salmonidae; genus Salmo; species Salmo salar. The sequence goes on from NC_138305.1 coordinate 32,762,986, forward strand.
TTTAGAAAGATCTACTGAATACAACCATGTTCATTTAGATTGAAATAATGCACTCAAAAAAGTTATCAGGGTTGGAACGCTAAGTCAGCATTAAATCCAAAGTAACCCACTACCCAAAACACTTGTCTGGGTCAAAAATAGAACAAGTTACCCATTAATGAGATACCATCTGGGTTGGGAGACAGTCCTTGTTGAGTGTGGCCCAGTAGTGGTCAAGGAATAGCGCCACCTTGGGGTCAGTGGACCTGGTAAGCACCACCTCAAAGTACAGAGGCTGTCTTAGATATGTCACCACGGGGTTGTCCTCCTCCTGGTGGAACGAGTTATATGAGGCATCTGGAACATAGAAATAGAAAACTGGGGGAAGTGTTCAGCGGCCATGAAACAGGGAGGTACCTGAACTTATCCAATAAGAAATGCTCATTTTCATATCCTGTTGTGCCCCAATAAACATGACAGATCTATAGCAAATGCTACATCAACTAGAGGCTTCTGCTGAATTCACCAACCACCTACTCCATAACTACTCCTGCAGACCGGAGCTGGTTGGATAAGTGGAAGTATTACAGGTTGGAAATATTTCCACCCAGGCAATCAGAAGGCAAGATTAAGCCTTGACAATACTGCTTACATTTTTTCAATTTATCAAGATTATAAATGCAGTGAAGGAGACCTGCTAAGTTTATGCCAATGATGGAATATTCAATCCTCAGATCAGGACTGACTAAAATGTAGAGGCCAGGGGTCAAATTGAAATTAAGTCCTGGGAGTGCATTCTGACGAAGAACAGGAAAGGTAATCCAATTTTTCTTATAGTAATTCTGAGTTTAGTGAGCGCCAAACTTGGTGGGTGTCAAATTAGCTAGCCTGTGATGGCCGAGCTATCAACTCAGAATATTGCAAAATGTGCTTTCGCCGAAAAACTATTTTAAAATCTGACACCGCGATTGCATAAAGGAGTTCTGTATCTATAATTCTTAAAATAATTGTTATGTTTTTTGTAAACGTTTATCGTGAGTAATTTAGTAAATTCACCGGAAGTTTGCGGTGGGTATGCTAGCTCTGAACATCACATGCTAATGTAAAAAGCTGTTTTTTGATATAAATATGAACTTGATTGAACAAAACATGCATGTATTGTATAACATAATGTCCTAGGAGTGTCATCTGATGATGCATTTAGCCGTGGTTTTGGTTTTTGTGACATATATGCTTGCTTTGAAAATGGCTGTGTGATTATTTTTGGCAGGGTACTCTCCTGACATAATCTAATGTTTTGCTTTCGCTGTAAAGCCTTTTTGAAATCGGACAATGTGGTTATATTAACGAGAGTCTTGTCTTTAAAATGGTGTAAAATAGTCATATGTTTGAGAAATTGAAGTTATAACATTTTTAAGGTATTTGTATTTTGCGCCACGCTCTACCATTGGATATTGGTGAGGCGTTCCGCTAGCGGAACGTCTGTCCCTAACAGGTTTTAAGAGTGTGCTCCTAATCTCAGCTCGTTACCTGTATAAAAGACACCTGGGAGCCAGAAATCTTTCTGATTGAGAGGGGGTCAAATACTTATTTCCCTCATTAAAATGCAAATCAATTTATAACATTTTTGACATGCGTTTTTCTAGATTTTTTGGTTGTTATTCTGTCTCTCACTGTTCAAATAAACCTACCATTAAATTATAGACTGATCATTTCTTTGTCAGTGGGCAAATGTACAAAATCAGCAGGGGGTCAAATACTTTTTTCCCTCACTGTAAATGAAGAGTGAACAGACTGGGAAACAGTTGGAGCATTCATTAGTCAATTTCATTTAGAATTTTAGCTTAACGTGTTCAGGGAGAGCGTCATACCTCAAACACTGTATTCGGTGAAGAGAAGGGCACTGTGATAGTGATGTTTGAGTCACCCTCTTAAATACTGTTGAGCAAGCTCCTTGGTGAGAGAAAGGGGCGTAGTCCAGAGAACACAGTTCCATACCAACGTCCTGCAGTACAGCATACACAACGGCAGGGTGAGAGAAAAGAGCGTAGTCCAGAGAACACAGTTCCATACCAACGTCCTGCAGTACAGCGTACACAACGGCAGGGTGAGAGAAAGGGGCGTAGTCCAGAGAACACAGTTCCATACCAACGTCCTGCAGTACAGCATACACAACGGCAGGGTGAGAGAAAAGGGCATAGTCCAGAGAACACAGTTCCATACCAACGTCCTGCAGTACAGCATACACAACGGCAGGGTGAGAGAAAAGGGCATAGTCCAGAGAACACAGTTCCATACCAACGTCCTGCAGTACAGCATACACAACGGCAGGGTGAGAGAAAAGGGCATAGTCCAGAGAACACAGTTCCATACCAACGTCCTGCAGTACAGCGTACACAACGGCAGGGTGAGAGAAAAGGGCATAGTCCAGAGAACACAGTTCCATACCAACGTCCTGCAGTACAGCGTACACAACGGCAGGGTGAGAGAAAAGGGCATAGTCCAGAGAACACAGTTCCATACCAACATCCTGCAGTACAGCATACACAACGGCAGGGTGAGGGAAAGGGGCGTACTCCGGCAAGATGACCGGGCCATAGATCAGCTGAAGAGTGAAGGATGTGACTCCTTGTTCCAGTCTTTTCTGTAGATACAGTTGAAGTTGGAAGTTTACATTCAAGTTAATGACTCCAACCTAAGTGTTTTTAAACCCCTGTACACATTTCTTAATAAACTATAGTTTTGGCAAGTCGGTTATGACATCTACTTTGTGCATGACACAAGTAATTTTTCAACAAATGTTTACAGACAGATATTCACTGCATCACAATTCCACTGGGTCAGAGGTTTACACTAAGTTAAGTGCCTTTAAACAGCTTGGAAAATTCCAGAAAATGATGTCATGGCTTTAGAAGCTTCTGATAGGCTACTTGACATAATTTAAGTCAATTGGAGGTGTACCTGTGGATGTATTTCAAGGCCTACCTTCAAACTCAGTGCCTCTTTTCTTGACATCATCAAATCAAAATCAAATCAAATGTATTTATATAGCCCTTCTTACATCAGCTGATATCACAAAGTGCTGTACAGAAACCCAGCGTAAAACCCCAAACAGCAAGCAATGCAGGTGTAGAAGCACGGGAAAATGCAGGTGTAGAATCATGGGAAAAAGCAAAAGATATCAGCCAAGACCTCAGAAAACAATGGTTGACCTCTGCAAGTCTGGTTCATGCTTGGGAGCAATTTCCAAACGCCTGAAGCTACCACGTTCATCTGTACAAACAATAGTCCGCAAGTATAAACACCATGGGACCACTCAGCTGTCATACTGCTCAGGAATGAGACGCTTTCTGTCTCCTAGAGATGAACGTACTTTGGTGCAAAAAGTGCAAATCAATCCCAGAACAGCAGGAAAGGACCTTATGAAGATGCTGGAGGAAACGGGTACAAAAGTATCTATATCCACAGTAAAACGAGTCCTATATCAACATAACCTGAAAGGCCACTCAGCACAGACAAAGCCACTGCTCCAAAACCACCATAAAAAAGCCAGACTACGGTTTGAAACTGCACATGGGGACAAAGATCGTACTTTTTGGAGAAATGTCCTCTGGTCTGATGAAACAAAAATAGAACTATTTGGCCATAATGACCATCATTATGTTTGGAGGAAAAAGGGGGAGGCTTGCAAGCTGAAAAACACCATCCCAACCGTGAAGCACGGGGGTGGCAGCATCATGTTGTGGGGGTGCTTTGCTGCAAGAGGGACTGGTGCACTTCACAAAATAGATGACATGAGGAAAGAAAATTGTCGATATATTGAAACAACATTTCAAGATATCAGTCAGGAAGTTAAAGCTTGGTCGCAAATGGGTCTTCCAAATGGACAATGACCCCAAGCATACTTCCAAAGTTGTGGCAAAATGGCTTATGGACAACAAAGTCAAGGTATTGGAGTGGCCATCACAAAGCCCTGACCTCAATCCTATAGAACATTTGTGGGCAGAACTGAAAAAGCGTGTGCGAGCAAGGACGCCTTCAAACCTGACTCAGTTACACCAGCTCTGTCAGGAGGAATGGGCCAAAATTCACCCAATTTATTGTGGAAACGTTGCAGAAGGCTACATGAAACATTTCACCCAAGTTAAACAATTTAAAGGCAATGCTACCAAATACTAATTGAGTGTATGTAAACTTCTGACCCACTGGGAATGTGATGAAAGAAACAAAAGCTGAAAAATCATTCTCTCTACTATTATTCTGACATTTCACATTCTTAAAATAAAGTGGTGATCCTAACAGACTTAAAACAGGGAATTTTTACTGGGATTAAAAGTCAGGAATTGTGAAAAACTGATTTTAAATGTATTTGGCTAAGGTGTATGTCACAGTATCCAACGAAGGTGGCGCCCCTCCTTGGTCGGCGCGGCGCTCGGCGGTCGTCGTCGCCGGCCTATTAGCTGCCACCGATTTATGTTTCTGTGTCTTTTGGTTTTGTCTGTCTATCCCGCACCTGTTTCGTGTCTGTCATTAGTGGGGGGTTATTTAGTGTGTGTTTTCAGTTTGGGTTCTCGTGCGGGATTGTTTTATGTCAACTCTGGACAGTTGTGAGTGAGTGCTGCGCTCGTTGCTAATTATATTTACCGGGCTGCGCCCCGTGCGTCTTTTGTTTTGGGAACGTGTTTTCCCGAGTTGAATTTATGTGCGCCCTGTGCCTTTCGGCTTCTTGTGTTGTTCCTGGATTTTCTATTAAAAACCACTATCACTCCGGACCTCTGTCTCCTGCACCTGACTCTGCCTCTCTACTGATCCTGGTAATCGTGACAGAATCCCGCACCCCCGATGGAGTCAGCAGGAGCAGAAGCGCCGTCCGTGGCTGAGCAGGTGTCGCAACACGCCAGCCTTCTCCACCGCCTGGGCTCGGCCATGGACCAGGTGTTAGCCCGGTTGGAGAGCTGGGCGAGAGGTGCTCCCCCAGCCAGACCAGCTCCGGGTCCTCATCCGGCGCCCCCACCAACACACACTGAAGCGGGCTCCGGCGGTATCCGAATTACACCTCCCAGGGAATTCGATGGGACGGCCACTGGGTGTAAGGGTTTTTTGCTCCAGTTAGAACTGTACCTGGCGACCGTCCGACCCCCTCCCTCTGACGAAGAGAGGGTGAGCGTCTTCGTCTCGTGTCTCACGGGTCGAGCCCTGGAATGGGCCAATGCGGTCTGGGATGGCCCAGACTCGGCTCGGGGCGACTACCCAGAGTTCACCCACCGCTTCCGGGCACTATTCGATCATCCCCCGGAGGGCAGGGCGGCGGTTGAGCGGCTATTCCACTTGAGACAGGAGACGAGGAGCGCTCAGGATTTCGCTCTGGAATTCCGGACTCTCGCCGCTGGATCGGGGTGGAACGAGCGGGCCCTGATAGACCACTATAGGTGTAGTCTTCGCGAGGACGTCCGCCGGGAGCTGGCTTGTAGGGACAACACCTCCACCCTAGACCAACTGGTGGATTTGTCCATTAGATTGGACAACCTACTGGCTGCCTGGGGACGTTCCAGTCGGGGTCTGTTCGTTCCGCCTCCCAGTCCTCCTGCTCCACAGCCCATGGAGATAGGGGGGGCTGCGTCGAGGAGGACCGGAGGGGGGGTCTCTCCTGCACCCGCTGTGGGCGCAGAGGACACACTGTGGACCGGTGCTGGGGAGGTCCACCCGGGAGTTCGGAGGGCAGGCAGAGCACTACTTCGACCCCCCAGGTGAGTCCGCACCAGCCACACCCAGAGCCCCCTGTCAACCACATGTACACCTCCGTTAGTTTTCCTGATTTTTCCCCTCACTTCCAGTATAGGGCACTAGTCGATTCAGGTGCAGCTGGGAGTTTTATGGACCGTGGGTTAGCTAAGAGGTTAGGGATTCCCCTGGTTCAGCTGGACCACCCCTTCCCCGTGCACGCCCTAGATAGTCGACCGCTAGGGTCAGGCCAAGTAGGGGAGGTCACAGTGCCACTGGTTATGCAGACGTGGGGGGGTCATGAGGAACGTATCAGCCTGTTCCTCATTGACTCCCCGGCGTTTCCGGTGGTACTGGGAATCCCCTGGCTAGCCACTCACAACCCTCAGATTTCGTGGAGGCAGAGGGCTCTTACGGGGTGGTCGAGGGAGTGCTCAGGTAGGTGCATAGGAGTTTCCATCGGTGCGACTACGGTGGAGAGTCCAGACCAAGTCTCCACCGTGCACATTCCCTCAGAGTATGCCGATTTGGCTATCGCCTTCAGTAAGACGAAGGCGACTCTATTACCCCCCCCCCCATCAACGAGGAGATTGTGCGATAAACCTCCAGGCCGACGCGGTCCTTCCTAGGAGTCACGTGTATCCTCTGTCTCAGGAGGAGACAGCGGCTATGGAGACATACGTCGCTGAGTCCTTGAGACAGGGATACATTCGGCCATCCAAGTCCCCCGTCTCCTCAAGTTTTTTTTTCGTGAAGAAGGAGGGAGGTCTGCGCCTGTGCATTGACTATAGAGGTCTAAATGCTATCACAGTGGGTTTCAGTTACCCGCTACCTCTCATTGCTACGGCAGTGGAGTCATTTCACGGGGCGCGCTTCTTCACGAAATTAGATCTCAGGAGTGCGTATAACCTGGTGCATATCCGAGATGGAGACGAGTGGAAAACCGCATTTAGCACCACATCGGGCCATTATGAGTACCTCGTCATGCCATATGGGTTAAAGAACGCTCCCGCTGTCTTCCAATCCTTTGTGGACGAGGTCCTTAGGGACATGCTCGGGCAGGGTGTGGTGGTGTACATCGATGACATCCTGATCTACTCCGCCACACGCGCCGAGCATGTGTCCCTGGTGCGTAAAGTGCTTGGGCGGCTGCTGGAGCATAACCTATACGTCAAGGCTGAGAAATGTGAGTTCTCCAAACGAGCCGTCTCTTTTCTGGGATACCGCATTTCCACCTCGGGGGTGGTAGTGGAATGTGACCGCGTTACGGCTGTGCATAATTGGCCAACCCCAACCACTGTGAAGGAGGTGCAGCGGTTCTTGGGGTTCGCTAATTATTATCGGAGGTTTATCCGGGGTTTTGGCCAGGTAGCGGCTCCCATTACCTCACTGATGAAGGGGGGTCCGGTGCGGCTACGATGGTCTGCAGAGGCGGACAGAGCCTTCCATCGTCTGAAGGTGCTGTTTACCAACGCTCCTGTCCTGGCGCATCCGGATCCCTCTTTGCCATTCATAGTGGAGGTGGACGCGTCCGAGGCTGGGGTAGGAGCTGTGCTATCGCAGCGCTCGGGCGTTCCTCCGAAGCTCCGCCCATGTGCATTCTTTTCCAAGAAGCTGAGCCCGGCAGAGTGCAACTATGATGTAGGGGACCGGGAGCTGTTAGCCGTGGTCAGGGCTTTGACGGTGTGGAGACATTGGCTTGAGGGGGCACGTCACCCTTTTCTCATCTGGACCGACCACCGTAACCTGGAGTTTATCCGGGCAGCGAGGAGGCTTAATCCCCGTCAGGCAAGGTGGGCCATGTTCTTTACGAGGTTTCACTTTACCCTCTCGTACATTCCAGGTTCCCGGAACCGGAAGGCTGACGCAATGTCGCGTCTACGACACCGAGGAGCGGACCATCGATCCTACTCCCATACTTCCCGCCTCCTGTCTGGTGGCACCGGTGGTATGGGAGGTGGATGCGGACATCGAGCGGGCGGGTTGGTCAGAACCCACTCCACCTCAGTGTCCCGTGGGCCTGAAATACGTTCCGCTTGGTGTGCGCGATCGCCTGATCCGATGGTCCCACACTCTACCCTCCTCGGGTCATCCTGGGGTGGAACGGACAGTGCGGGGCCTGAAGGGGAGGTACTGGTGGCCCACCTTGGTTGAGGATGTTCGGCGTTATGTCTCTTCCTGTTCGGTATGCGCCCAGTGCAAGGCTCCTAGACACCTGCCTCGAGGGAAATTACAGCCCTCCCCGTTCCACAACGGCCTTGGTCTCACCTCTCGGTGGATTTCCTCACGGATCTCCCGCCGTCCCAGGGGAACACTGCGATCCTGGTCGTTGTGGACCGGTTCTCAAAGTCGTGCCGTCTGCTCCCTTTGCCCTGTCTTCCTACGGCCCTGCAGACTGCGGAGGCCCTGTTCACCCATGTCTTCCGGCACTATGGGGTGCCCGAGGACATCGTATCTGATCGGTGTCCCCAGGTCACGTCCAGGGTGTGGAGATCATTTATGGAGAGGCTGGGGGTCTCGGTCAGCCTGACCTCGGGTTTCCACCCCGAGAGTAATGGGCAGGTCGAGCGCATTAACCAGGATGTGGGCAGGTTTCTGCGGTCATATTGCCGGGACCGGCCAGGGGAGTGGGCGCAGTTCGTACCATGGGCCGAGATGGCCCAGAACTCTCAGTGCCACACCTCTACTAACCTGTCACCCTTCCAGGTTGTATTGGGGTATCAGCCGGTCCTGGTGCCATGGCAACAGAGCCAGACGGATGCTCCTGCGGTGGAGGCATGGGTGAAGCGCTCTCTGGAGACCTGGAATGCGGTCCAGGAGTGTCTAAGGAGGGCTGGTGAGCGACACAAAGAGAGAGCTGACCGCCACTGCAGTGAAGCCAGAGTCTGGCTCTCGACCCGGAACCTGCCCCTCCGCCTGCCCTGCCGGAAGCTGGGTCCGCGGTTTGTGGGGCCGTTCAAAGTCCTGAGGAGGATAAACGAGGTGTGTTACAGGTTACAACTCCCTTCATATTACCGCATTAACCCCTCGTTTCATGTGTCTCTCCTCAGGCCGGTGGTAGCTGGTCCGCTACAGGACGATGAGGTGCTGGAGGTCCCCCCGCCCCCCGTACACAGTCCGAGCCATCCTGGACTCCCGACGTCGGGTAGGGGGCCTGCAGTACCTCGTGGACTGGGAGGGGTACGGTCCGGAGGAGAGGTGCTGGGTTCCGGCAGTGGACATTCTGGATCCACCTATGCTGCAGGAATTCCACCGTCGCCGTCCGGATCGGCCAGCGCCTCGCCCTCTGGGCCGTCCCCGAGGCCGGCGTCGGCGCACGGCACCAGGGAGGGGTACTGTCACAGTATCCAACGAAGGTGGCGCCCCTCCTCGGTCGGGCGGTGCTCGGCGGTCGTCGTCGCCGGCCTATTAGCTGCCACCGATTTATGTTTCTGTGTCTTTTGGTTTTGTCTGTCTATCCCGCACCTGTTTCGTGTCTGTCATTAGTGGGGGGTTATTTAGTGTGTATTTTCAGTTTGGGTTCTCGTGCGGGATTGTTTTATGTCAACTCTGGACAGTTGTGAGTGAGTGCTGTCCAGGGATCTGTGCTCCTGAACATTAAAGCCTTTGGCATTGCACTCTGCAACAGTTAGCACACAGATGGGAAAGGTGACATTCAGCAGCTCCACATCAATGTTGAAAGTCCCCAACTCAAACACAAGCACTGGTTGTTCAGCGTCCAAGGGCGTGTCTGTTCATTGGCACAAAATAAATCATTTAAATGCTTAGCAGAAACCTGCATTTTGGGGATAATCCCACCATGTTTCAGTACATTGTCTTCCTTTCAGTGCCTAATTAACTGGACTCAGCATCCCAACAGCACCTTTAAACTAAACCTTACTCAGTTGCGAACTTGTGGAGGCCTGGCCATTGGAGGTGTGGTGATAGGTAAGAGGACTTTGTATCTGGTGTCCTCGTTGCATCCTCCTCAATCCACAGCAACTCAAGCATGGGCTCAATGGTGTAAGTGAAGTAGTGGTCATCCTGAATATGGCTGTTAGATAGTCAAGTGATCATTTAGTAATATTTCTTGATAAGATACATTTTACACAAGTCAGATTTTAGAGTTTTCCCCTGAAAGAAAGCAAAGGGAGAAGTGTTACTGCAAAGCACTGACAAGTGCGTCACTGACTGAAAAGTAGTATTTTATGGCAGCCATTTCCTCAGGGTCCAGTCTCTTGGCATCAATCCCCATGTATACCGCCAACATGGTGAAGGCATCAGAGGAGATCAGTGGGTCTAGGTGCCTGGGCATGTACCAGGTGATCATTTCTGGAGTGAAGGCCACTGCCCCTGTAGTGAAACATCTTCAGTAGACCAGGGAACCTTGTAGCAAATAAAAAATGTGCCCTTTGACAAATTCAGGTAGTTCTTTGTTTCAAAACTCCCAACTGAACACTACCTAGGTAGATCAAGCAACACAAATGAAAGTCGTGCCAATAGTTCACTGGTGTTGGACAAGCAGCAGTGGCATCTATTCGAGTCACCAGCCACTTCTGCTCAAAGGTTGAGATCAGCCTCATCGGAACCCCAGCTACCTGTTCAGGGGGCAACCACACCAGGGCTGTGCTCAGTAGGGCACCGTGTAGTAAAACGTTGCACAGAGCAAAAAACTAACAATTTGACAAGTTCAGGTAGGGCCACTTGGTTTCCAAACATTTGCTCTACTGAACACAACCCAGTCAGAAAACATAGGGGGGATAAACAGTTAGCTCATGGAGGAAGTGGAGAAAGTCAGCTTACATCCTGTAGGTATGTCTCCTCTGCATTATCAGGGCTCCTCAACACTAGCCATTTGGGAGTGTTGCCTATTGCATAGCCCTTTCTTTGGAGCTCATCCACCTTCATGACCTTCTTGCTAGGACTGAAGACCACTGCTGTCATGCATCCTGAAGCAAGATCCTGTTTTAGGAAATGGAAACATGAATTAACCAACTTCTTACTAAAGGCAAATTGTTCGGCGCCAACTTATCATTTTGCAATGGAATTAAAGAAACGTGGCTACCTCAGCACCTCTGAGGTTGCCGCTCCTTGCCTTAAGCTGCTCAAGGACGGTTTGGAATGCTGGAAGACTCCTGACCGACACCTAGGGGAGAAAGGCCATTACTCCCCATACAGTATATGGCAATATATTCTCCCTCCCATACAATAGGAAATCAAGTCAACTCATTTCTTAATAGTCTCGTCAATTTCAGTCTGCTCTCCTAAAAACGCAATGAAGAGCCAATGTTCCTCTGACCATATTCTGTAAGCATTTTGAGGTGGTGAGTGAAATCAAGAACAGTTGAGAAAAAGCCAAGACCTCTGCTTTGTTGCAGAATAAACTAAAGTGGAGAATTGTAGAGCTAGACAGATAATTCCTACAGGCATTTAGGACAAGCGCGACAGTTCTCCATAGGGGCTAGCCCAGTCAGCCGCCAACTACCTTAACTACCTATTGACGATAACATCTTCTAGCCAGGTGAGTTTTGTTTAGTGACTAGTGTTAACATTGCTCTAAAAAAGGTTAACACTAGTCGCTGCAGTACAGTTTCAGAAACATAAGGAATATCTCGTATCAAAAACATGGTTTGATTACTACATACCATTGTAGGGTTAAGGTTCACACACTGCTTTGTTACAGAAAACAGACAATCTGTGCTAATTAGCCATCTGCGTCTCCTAACATCTGTGTACACAACACTGATGCCACAAACATGTTACTGAAAAATACTGTCCGCTGCAACTGTTAAGTGTACAGCAAGTGTGTACTTCGCATGGGAAATTATTGATGTGATATGAAAGTAGAGGGATGTATGTCTCTAGAACTGTACTGCAATAAAAACCGAGTCACATGCAGATGGAGTATTTGGCTTCCAGTGCATATTTGCCTTTAAAACAGAACATGTAAGGCCTTTGGCGTAACGTTGGCCTCCATTAGTCCATTGGGGCATGCTCTGCTCACTTACCTCCATGTAGGTGCGGTCACACAGAATCTATCGGGAGGCCCATAGGGTGTAGCTACAGTATTTTGCCTACTCTGTACACGGAGCAGTGTTGCCAACTCCTCAGTAAGGAAAGTAGCTATTGGCTGTCCTAAAAGTCGCTAAATGACATCATCACCTAATTTGCATAATTGGCCATGTGCATGTAATTGTGATGGACGCTGTAGGAGAGAGGAATAATGTCGTGGGAGAGACAAAAAGTGAGTAAAAACACCCTAAATATGTTTAGCACTACAAATGAACTTTCTTCTGTCAATTCTTATTTTTTTTTATGTCACAATTCCAACCCTCCTCCTTTATCTTGGCTTGGGGCCGGCAAAAGTGACCCAAAAGAGACACTCTGACGGAGTTACTTAGTTTATTATTTTATTTTGGTTTTTTAGTTTAGTTTTCTTAATTTGGTTTGGTTTTTAACCTTAAGGTCCACTTAGGAGCCAACAACAAGTCAGTAAAACATGAACATTTTTAACCATAACATTTTTTTGTATACAATCTACATTAACAATCTAAATGGACCAAAAAGAAACAATAGAAAAAACTGTCAATGGCAATGTGAGAAAATTATGGTAACTAGTCTGGCCATAATTCAGGTTAATTGTTTTTTTTCCCAGACAGGCTGACAGGCAGACAGGCTGGGCTGGCTCACAGAAAGAGTGGGTCATCGTCATTTTGGTCAATGCTCTCTATGGCAGGTTCAGCAACTGAGGGAGCTGACTTAAATGAGTAAGCAGCTGATCAAATTTCAAATCAAATCAAATCAAATTTATTTTTATATAGCCCTTCGTACATCAGCTGATATTCTCAAAGTGCTGTACAGAAACCCAGCCTAAAACCCCAAACAGCAAGCAAAGCATGTGAAAGAAGCACGGTGGCTAGGAAAAACTCCCTAGGAAAAACTCCCTAGAAAGGCCAAAAACCTAGGAAGAAACCTAGAGAGGAACCAGGCTATGAGGGGTGGCCAGTCCTCTTCTGGCTGTGCAGGGTGGATATTATAACAGAACATGGTCAAAATGTTAAAATGTTCATAAATGACCAGCATGGTCAAATAATAATAATCATAGTAGTTGTCGAGGGTGCAACAAGCACGTCCGGTGAACAGGTCAGGGTTCCATAGCCGCAGGCAGAACAGTTGAAACTGGAGCAGCAGCACGGCCAGGTGGACTGGGGACAGCAAGGAGTCATCATACCAGGTAGTCCTGAGGCATGGTCCTAGGGCTCAGGTCCTCCGAGAGAAAGACAGAAAGAGAGAATTAGAGAGAGCATATTTAAATACACGCAGGACACCGGATAAGACAAGAGAAATACTCCAGATGTAACAGACTGACCCTAGCCCCCCGACACATAAACTACTGCAGCATAAATACTGGAGGCTGAGACAGGAGGGATCAGAAGACACTGTGGCCCCATCCGATGATACCCCCGGACAGGGCCAAACAGGCAGGATATAACCCCACCCACTTTGCCAAAGCACAGCCCCCACACCACTAGAGGGATGTCTCCAACCACCAACTTACCGTCCTAAGACAAGGCCGAGTATAGCCCACAACGATCTCTGCCATGGCACAACCCAAGGGGGGGGCGCCAACCCAGACAGGAAGACCACGTCAGTGACTCAACCCACTCAAGTGACGCACCCCTCCCATGGACGGCATGGAAGAACACCAGTAGGCCAGTGACTCAGCCCCTGTAAAAGGGTTAGAGGCAGAGAATCCCAGTGGAAAGAGGGGAACCGGCAAGGCAGAGACAGCAAGGGCGGTTCGTTGCTCCAGCCTTTCCGTTCACCTTCACACTCCTGGGCCAGACTATACTTAATCATAGGACCTACTGAAGAGATAAGTCTTCAGTAAAGACTTAAAAGGTTGAGACTGAGTCTGCGTCTCTCACATGGGTAGGCAGACCATTCCATAAAAATGGAGCTCTATAGGAGAAAGCCCTACCTCCAGCCGTTTGCTTAGAAATTCTAGGGACAATTAGGAGGCCTGCGTCTTGTGACCGTAGCGTACGTGTAGGTATGTACGGCAGGACCAAATCGGAAAGATAGGTAGGAGCAAGCCCATGTAATGCTTTGTAGGTTAGCAGTAAAACCTTGAAATCAGCCCTTGCCTTAACAGGAAGCCAGTGTAGGGAGGCTAGCACTGGAGTAATATGATCAAATTTTGGGGTTCTAGTCAGGATTCTAGCAGCCGTATTTAGCACTAACTGAAGTTTATTTAGTGCTTTATCCGGGTAGCCGGAAAGTAGAGCATTGCAGTAGTCCAGCCTAGAAGTAACAAAAGCATGGATAAATTTTTCTGCGTCATTTTTGGACAGAAAATTTCAGATTTTTGCAATGTTACGTAGATGGAAAAAAGCTGTCCTTGAAACAGTCTTGATATGTTCTTCAAAAGAGAGATCAGGATCCAGAGTAACGCCGAGGTCCTTCACAGTTTTATTTGAGACGACTGTACAACCATCCAGATTAATTGTCAGATTCAACAGAAGATCTCTTTGTTTCTTGGGACCTAGAACAAGCATCTCTGTTTTGTCCGAGTTTAAAAGTAGAAAGTTTGCAGCCATCCACTTCTTTATGTCTGAAACACAGGCTTCTAGCGAGGGCAATTTTGGGGCTTCACCATGTTTCATTGAAATGTACAGCTGTGTGTCGTCCGCATAGCAGTGAAATTTAACATTATGTTTTCGAATGACATCCCCAAGAGGTAAAATATATAGTGAAAACAATAGTGGTCCTAAAACGGAACCTTGAGGAACACCGAAATTTACAATTGATTTGTCAGAGGACAAACCATTCACAGAGACAAACTGATATCTTTCCGACAGATAAGATCTAAACCAGGCCAGAACTTGTCCATGTAGACCAATTTGGGTTTCCAATCTCTCCAAAAGAATGTGGTGATCGATGGTATCAAAAGCGGCACTAAGATCTAGGAGCACGAGGACAGATGCAGAGCCTCGGTCTGACGTCATTAAAAGGTCATTTACCACCTTCACAAGTGCAGTCTCAGTGCTATGATGGGGTCTAAAACCAGACTGAAGCGTTTCGTATACATTGTTTGTCTTCAGGAAGGCAGTGATGTGCCCAAAAAAGTTAAGGGTCTGCAAGGACATCCGATTTCTAAATTTGCTTTTTACCACACTCATCTGGCTGAATACTCTCTCGACTTCAGCATTCAAGTGTGGCAAGGACAACACAGACACAGCAGCCATGGCAAGTTCTTGAAACGGGTTGATATCAGCTGCATCCCTGAACTTCCAAATCTCACTCCAGAAGCCCAGTGTGTTTTTTTGTCTCATTCCATTTACTAAGATGGATGGCACGCCATTGCTGGACAATCTTGTTTATCTCTAAAGGGGAGTAGCCAAGGAGCTTGGCTATTTTTTCTATTTCTCCAGGGCTCTCATTGTGCTTTAGAGTTTCCTCCACATTGAAAACTGGCATGTACTGCAATGCTTCGATGTTGTCCGGCAGTCTCACCCTCAACTCATTAGGGAGGGAGATGGTGAAGGCTACACACCGCTTTCGGACATTGTTTAAATCCTCAGGCGCAAGGTGGAGCTCAGCTGCATTTGACTCAAAAAGGTAACCAAGGTACGGTTTGGGACTGATGTATCCATCTATTGGCCCTTTGAGTACATCAACATTTGCCAGTGGATTCAGCACCCTGCTGCTGCTCACAGACTTGATCAGGCTAACCAAGCTGTCAAGTAGCTTGGGAGTACTTGCTCTCCCTCAAAAGCCTTGATGGCCAACTGTACCTCACCCAGCACTGACTTCAAAAAATTCAGATACAATATGTTTTGAGGATCACTGTACATGGAGTATAAAACCAGTGTTTACTGGACTTGGTGACTGCGAAATGCAACCTAAGCCCCTCCCACTGGTCCAAAATGCATGAAACCGCGGGTTCAATTGAGAGCCAACGTGTGGCACACACCTTGGTTATCTGTAAAGGATTCTCCCCACAGTTGATGGTCTCATATATGGCCTTGTAGGCCTCCCTACGCTTTGGAGACACTGAAAACCAGTTATAAGTCTCTCGTACCAAGTACTCCACACTACGGGGGATGGTGTCATTGGAAGCATGACTTACGGCAAGCTGCAGAGTGGCACACAGCGAATAGGAACCAGATATTTGGGGCCATAGTCCTCCTTCAGCACTTTATGGACCCCATTGTTAATCCCCGTCATAACAGAGGCTTTGTCAGTCCCTATCCCCAGGAGTTTCTCTTTTTTAAAGACAACCCTTCTCGAGGAAAGTCACAACAGCACGGGCTATAGATTTGGCATCTCCTCCCTCCAACTCAACAAGCCCCAGAAATGTTGATACAATTGTCTGCTTGGTGTCACTAAAGTACCTTATCACAACCTCCAGGTACTTAGAAACACTTACATCGTGGACTCATCGAGGAGGAGGCTGAAACGCTGGTCACCCACATCTACGACAAACTTTTTCAGAAAGTATGGTGCTAGAACACCATTAATCATTTCTGTGCACTTTGTCCTGTGCATTTTGAAGTGGGTAGCAGTAGTGGAGTCTGAGAAAGCAGCTCTACATGCTTCTACAATGTGATCACATGCCAGCATGGAACAGTGTTCAGCGATAGCTAATGCCATGGTGGCCTCAGCCTTCTTTGCAGAGTCAATTTTTTTAACCATAAATGACAGCTTGTTTTGGGTGGAACGGTGACGCTAGAAGGGTCTGAATACTGCTAAATTGGCACTCATGTGGTTTCCCTGCAGCCTTAGCTGTCTGACCAAGCTGAAGGTCTTATCCTAAAAAATAAAAAATACCCCAAAAAGTTGACTGATTATGCAATTTAAAACATGACCCCCATGACACATTACAGATAGCAATTGCAGACACTAAATGGCAAATTGCCCATTTGAAGCTGAAGCAAAAACAGCCCACGTTCTGGGCAAAGCAGCTTAGAACAGAAGCAAACATGACATTAACCATCGGGTCCATTTTCACGCTCATTCCACACCGAGTAGCTAGGCTGGGTGTCAAGTTTATGACTTTCAGGTCATCTGGAAGGGTTGGAGAGGGTGTAAGCATAAGTTGGCAAATACATGTACAATTACAATGCATGAATTATGAAAGAAGAGATTCAAGAGTCAAACTCACCGACAATAACGTCAACTTCAAACCTCCTGTAAAGGGGATCCACAATCAAACGAATAATGTTCCCCAGGCATTCAGAGTTGAGGTCATCTGGAAATGGGAAAGGGGAGTCAAAATGTTGTCAAACATTTAGTGCCTGAATACAGTAATCTTACTTGTAGAAGGTGTCTGTGCTTGTATGCTCCCAGCTACCATCAATAGGCAAAACCACCGGTAAGGCATTTAAAAAATGATTAAAACGAGAATGAAGACAAGTCAAATGTTTAGGTCGCATAGGACTCTTCTAGGCCCGCTACTAACCCAGATCCAATTTGCCACATTTAATCATAAGACTAAAATCTCCAACAAATCCGATGCACCTCCCCTCTCGGAGATTGAAGGAAACCATTGCTTGGCTTTGGACCACAAAATCCTCGCGCCGTTTTTATTGGTGCGTCCTTGTCGGAGTAGCCGACTGAGTGATTCAGCCTGCTACAGTCCCGGTCCGATCATTATTGCGGGCGGGCTCCGAGCACCAACAACGTTTCGGTTTAGGGATAATTCCTTATGAAGCATGGGACTACTATTTATTTGGGGATGAGAATAATCGGATAATCAGTACCCGGAAAGTTATTTTAATGGAAAGAAAGGGCACAGGAACAGGTATGCTTTATGTATTATTATCATGTTGAACTTATCGAGGAGCCCATCATGTCGATTTGTTTAAACATGCTTGCCTAATATAGAATATAATATAATTGATTGCCTACATTGTTGTGAGAAACGGAAATTGACTTCAGTCTAATTGGTATTTGAGACTGTATATAGGCTATACTTGTTTTTCTCTTTTACATTTTGCCTAACTAAAACAATTGTAGCCTATCAGGTTTAATTTGACATAAAAGTTACAGTCGCCATTCAAGACTAACCAAAATAACATTTTAAAGGTAGTCTCGTTCTTTAGCTGTCCCGTGTCGGATGAAGGGGTCCATAATAACACTTGTCGAAATAGTTTGCTGTCCGCAAAAATTAAGATACATTTTTTAAATAATTGCTCGATGTAAAGTCCCATTTCATCCTGTTGTCAAATCCTATTTCTCTGGTGCTGAGGGCCTGTAATTCGATTCCCTTGGTGATAATCTAGTACTTTTGCCTGCTTGAGGAAGTGATAAGCATTAAACGGTGATTCAGTACTATCAACACACCACACACCCACCCTATTCTTATATTCTTCCCATTTAAGCCAGCCATTGCATGTTGATTTAAACATTGGTGGGCACAGGGAAGAAACTTTTCATGGTGTAATATATTATTGGTTTTAAGAGCAGTCAAATGTGTCCTAGGAATGCTATTCAAGCAACCTGGTCTCAGCATTGCGTATTATTCAGTACATCAATCCGAAACACACAATTTAGTATGATATGTTACGTCGCGAATGGTATGGTATGTATTCATTTGTAGCTGTCCATCACTCATTTCGTATATGTTAAAAATTACAAATAATATTATATGTTATGAATTAGCAAAACATACAATATGTTACGAAGTTTCAAAAACGTATAATATGTTACGAATTCTAGCTAGGTGGCTAACGTTAGCTAGGCAGGGGTAAGGGTTAGTGGTTAGGGTTAAGTTTAGGAGTTAGGTTAAAGGGATTAAGGCTAGGGGATGGGTTAGCTAAAATAGTTAAGGTTAGGGAAAGGGGTTAGCTAACATGTTAAGTAGTTAAAATGTAGTAAATAGTTTAAAAGTTGCTAATTACCTAATTAACAGCTAAAGTTGTCTGTGATGAGATTCAAACTTGCAACCTTTGGGTTACTAGATGTTCCTGTTATATGTCTACCCATCCACCCTGACCAACCACTTTACTTTCATTTTTATCTTAAGTAACCTTCTGTCTTATGTAACCATACCAAACGTAACATATCATACTATTTCAGTGTCCTGGATTTACATTTGCTATGTCTAGTCTATGACACCAGGCTGATTCAAGAGGACAGATACGTTTATACACCAATTGACTCATTCTATATGAATTCAGTCACTTTCTGACTGTACCCTTTTTGATTTGAACAAATCCTTCCAAACATGTTTGCCCATGGGAGAAGTGGTCATAAAGTTACTTTTTGGACTTGAATACCAAAACAAGATGAGGTGCTCAAAGTTCTTGCATACCCCACACTACCATGAGACATCCATGTTTTTATTACTGAAAATTATAAACGGTTTAGTTTGATATAATTTGAAAGCTTACCAACAGGGTTATCAAACTATTTTATAATTTACTGAAAAAGTTTTGTAATAAAGAATTATGCAAAAAAAAGGTGTAAACTCAGATTTTTCTAATTTTCACATACGCTATATATACAAAAGCATTTGGACACCCCTTCAAAATAGTTGATTTAAATATTTCAGTCACACCCGTTGCTGACAGGTGTATACAATCGAACACACAGCCATGCAATCTCCATTTGGAAACATTAGCAGTAGAATGGCCTTACTGAAGAGCTCAGTGACTTTCAAAGTGGCACTGTCATAGGATGCCACCTGTCCAACAAATCAGTTCGTCAGATTTCTGCCCTGCTAGTGCTGCCACGGTCAACTGTAAGTGCTATTATTGTGAAGTGGAAACGTCTAGGAGCAACAACAGCTCAGCCGCGAAGTGGTAGGCCACACAAGCTCACAGAACGGGACCACCAAATGCTGAAGCACGTAGCGCGTAAAAATTGTCTCGGTTGCAACACTCACTACCGAGTTCCAAACTGCCTCTGGAAGCAACGTCAACACAAGAACTGTTTGTCAGGAGCTTAATGAAACTGGTTTCCATGGCCGAGCAGCCACACACAAGCCTAAGATCACCATTTGCAATGCCAAGCATTGGCTGGAGTGGTGTAAAGCTCACCGCCATTGGACTCTGGAGCAGTGGAAACGCGTTCTCTGAATCACGCTTCACCATCTGGCAGTCCAACGGACAAATCTGGGTTTTGGCGGATGCCAGGAGAACGCTACCTACCCCAATGCATATTGACAACTGTAAAGTTTGGTGGAGGAGGAATAATGGTCTGGGGCTGTTTTTCATGGTTCGGGCTAGGCGCTTTTAGTTCCAGTGAACGGAAATATTTTTTATTTCATTTGATTGAATATTAAAACATACAATCTACCTGGAGAGAAACCGCTCAACATTTACATTACATTCAGTCATCTAGCAGACACTCCCATCCAGAGCAACCAGGGTCAAGTGCCCCAACCAGGGGCACGTCAAACAGATCTCCCACCAAGTCAAATCGGGGAGCCGGACCAGCAACCTATTGGCCACCGGCCCAAGCTCCCAACAGCCAGGCCACCAACCATCCAAGATCCCCGAACAGTTCCCGAGAACTTCCCCTCAACCCTCTGAGACCCTCTAGTGCCAACTGTAAAGTTTGGTGGAGGAGGAATAATGGTCTGGGGCTGTTTGTCATTGTTCGGGCTAGGCCCCTTCCTATCGCTACAGCATACATGACATTCTAGACGATTCTGTGCTTCCAACATTGTGGCAACAGTTTGGGGAAGGCCCTTTCCTGTTTCAGCATGATAATGCCCCTGTGCACAAAGCAAGGTCCACACATAAATGGTTTGTCGAGATCGTTGTGGAAGATCTTGACTGGCCTACACAAAGCCCAGACCTCAACTCCATGGAACACCTTTGGGATGAATTTGAACGTCGACTCCAAACAAGGCCTAATCGCCCAAGATCAGTGCCCAACCTCACTAATGCTCTTGTGGCTGAATGGAAGCAAGTCCCCACAACAATATTCCAACATCTAGTGAAAAGCCTTCCCAGAAGAGTGCAGGCTGTTATAGCAGCAAAGGGGGAACCAACTCCATATTAATGCCCATGATTTTGGAGTGAGATGTTCGATGAGCAGGTGTCAACATACTTTTGGTCATGTACTATATCTTAGACCCTATTTTACATAATCTGAGGTGTTTGTGTTGTGCATTTCATGGCTGAGACAGCATACTCTTGAATACATGGTGGGTGTCATTTCAATCATAGAAACAGAATTCATAGAATGGACTTATCCCTTCAGACCAATGCAATTTAGATGGTACACCATTGAAATTGAATTGAAATTTCAACTTCCAATTACTACCAGAAATATATCCACCCACTGTCGAATGTCAACTTGAATGGGAATGTTTCAAAATTGACAGTTTCATTGAAGACCATGGATATTCCCACTCAAGTCAACATTATCTGATGTGTGGACCTCCAACCATCTTTGTGGTACCATTTTAAAGTAGAAATGTACATTTTATTGACACTGTAGTACAGCCAAAACATGACACCTATTCAAGAACAAGCTGTGTCTCAACCGATGGTGGGTACAAACACCTCTGATGACGCTTTTTGATAATTCATGTTAAAGGTTAAAGACATTATTATAAAAATGTTTTTTTTTTTATTCAAGACATAATCTAATTGTTTGACAACCCTTTCAAATTATATCAAACTCATCCGTTTATCATTTTCAGTGATGAAGACATGGATGTCTAATGGTAGGGTGCAGTGTGAAAAATGAGTGAAATATGAGCACCTTTATCTCCTAAAGGTTATGGCATTCAGGCCCTAAAAGTCACTTTCTGACCACTTCTACCATGGGAAAACATGTATGGAAGGTTTTGTTCAAATCAAAAGGGGTGCAGTCAGAAAGTCATTGATATCACATGGAACAACCCTATTCCTTAAACTTAAAATGGGTGGTAGAATGACTATTGATAATTGGAATGTTTCTCCTCCTCATAGATGGACCCTTGAGCCTTAACCTCATTGCTAGCCACCGGAGGCTGATCATCCCAAACTACATTTCCCACCAGCACTTCCCCCTCCTTGCCCATGTGGCCTATGGCTCATCATCAACAACATGGGATATGGGCAAGTCCTCCACCGATGCGGAAATGAGGAAGACCAGGTATACCTCAACGTGGGAGGTGTCCGGCACGAGGTGGCA
This sequence comes from Salmo salar, assembly GCF_965601325.2. Lineage (NCBI taxonomy): Eukaryota > Metazoa > Chordata > Actinopteri > Salmoniformes > Salmonidae > Salmo > Salmo salar. Next base: position 32,784,802 of record NC_138305.1, read on the forward strand.
GAGGAGACGCTGCTCCGCTTCCCCCACACACGCCTGGGCCGCCTGCTGCACTGCCGGAGCGAGGACGCCATCCTGGAGCTATGCGACGACTACAGTGCCACCGAGCGCGAGTACTACTTTGACCGCAATCCCCACATCTTCATCAGCGTGATCAACTTCTACCGCACAGGCCGCATCCACATCATGGAAGAGGTATGCGTCTTCTCCTTCAGCCAGGAGATTGAGTACTGGGGCATCCAGGAGCTCCACTTAGGGGATTGCTGCAGCAACTGGTTCCAGGAGCGCAAGGAGTACATCGAGGACCGCGACTGGGACGTCCAAAGCGACGACGTGCAGCCGCCCAGCTTGGACTCGTCCTTCGAAGAGCTCTCAGCCATCGACAAGGACCTGGAGAAGTTCAAGGGGGCGTGGTGCGCCGAGGTGCGGAGCTACGTGTGGATTAGGCTAGAGGACCCCGGTCATTCGCTCTCGTCCAAGATCATCGCTGTGGCCTCGCTGAGCGTGGTGCTCACCTCCATCGTGGCCATGTGCGTCCATAGCATGCCCGAGTTTCAGATCTTGGACGAGAACGAGAGGCACATCGAGGACCCCGTACTGGCCATCCTGGAGGTGGTCTGCATCGTCTGCTTCTCGGCCGAGTTCATCATCCGATTGATCGTAGCCCCCTCCCCAAGGAAGTTCCTCAGCAACACCCTGAACATCATCGACGTGGCCTCCATCCTGCCCTTCTACATCACGCTGGCCTTTGAGACGGTGGATGATGAGAACAGCGAGGAGAACGAGAACCTGGAGAACGTGGGCAAGGTGGTGCAGGTCCTCCGGCTGATGCGCGTCTTCAGGATCCTAAAATTGGCCCGCCATTCGGTGGGTCTGCGTGCGCTCGGTGCTACTGTCCGCCATAGCTACCACGAGGTGGGCCTGCTGCTCCTCTTCCTATCTGTGGGCATCTCCATCTTCTCCGTGCTCATCTACTCAGCAGAGAAAGAGGAGGAGGACACTGAGCTGGGCACCATACCCATGGGCTGGTGGTGGGCCACCATCACCATGACCACCGTGGGCTATGGTGACACCTGCCCGGTGACGTTGCTGGGGAAGTTGGTGGCCACCCTGTGCATCCTCTGCGGCTTGCTGGTGGTTGCCTTGCCTATCACCATAATCTTTAACAAGTTTTCCAAGTACTACCAGAGGAACAAAGCCATTGAGGAGGGCCTGTGTCTGAGTCAAAAGGCGTCCGAGAGACACGACCTGGAGCTCCCTTACCATAACATCAGAGACCTCTACGCCCAGAGTCTGGGCGTGTACCCCTTCATGGGCGGCCTCGCCTTCAAGAACAGTGAGAGTAGCGGCGGTGATGATACGGACGCCTCCAGCCTACAGGACATAGAGGAGGTGTGTGACACAGACACTCTGGACAATGGAGCAGCAAAATAAAGCTTGAGGCTTTAGAAAGCTCAATACACCTCAAAGGAGCCCTTTATGGTTCTCAGGGTCAAGCTCTCCATCGTTAACTCTTAATATGTCTTCCTTTCATGGCTGACTCTGGACTTTCACAACACTGTGGCCATGGGATTTTTTCTATTCTGATAAATATATCACTGAAATGAGAGGGCACAGATGACTGACTTGGATCCCCCTTATAAAGGTTTGAATGTAATTCATCTATTAGGCCAGATATTGCAACGTTGCATGCGTATGTGAAGGAATTTGCATTATATCGTACAGATTTATCCGCTCAGAAGTTCAGTAAAGGTTTGCATATGCAAAGAAAAATGTAATTGATTTGATAAAAAAGAAAAGAGTGACTTCAGATTCCGGGTTCGATTGATGTTTCAACCTCTGCATGAACAAAAACACATAAGACAAGTCATCAATCATGGGTAGTGGATCATTACTTTGAGACCACAGTTACTGTAGATAAAGAGACAGAAATGACCTCTCTCCAAAACCTCTCATGCTATAAGCACTGATGTACAAGTCATTTGATTAGAAAGTCATTGAGACATTGTCTTAGAAATATATGTTGGCATGCTAGCTCCCTGGGTTAGGCCGTATGGACGTACTAATCAAATAAAGTCAGACCTGCGAAAGCTGATGAATTATGTCTCTTTATTTTGACATCGATTGGAGCCTTTGCTTCATGCGTTTTAATTCATTGATGGACTAGGAATGTACATGAATTAGTTGCGAAATACGTATTCCCTTTAAATTAGTGGTTACACTTAGCGGTACAGTAAATCAAACAATCTCAAACAAATCAACTTTGGGGTTACATCAGAATAAAAGTCATAACACGGGTCGTAAAATCCTGTAAAAAAAAAAAAAACTATACCCGTTCAACTCCTAGGCAATACATTGGTGTTCTTGACTCCTTATACGTTTATCTGGCTTCTTCTCACTGGTTTCCTGTCATGTCTCTTCTTCTCTGGATGGATGAGCTGCTGTCCCAGTAGAACATAAATGTGGGAAATGAGCCCAAACCACTGTAGGTTTGGGCACATTTACATAGTAACCATTGTGGTGTTCTCCCGTCCATAAGAACAATGGTATGGTGCAATGAGCACGTTAACTGGATTCCAGAAACAAAGGATTCTGTCAAGATGTTAAGAAGCTCCTCTCCCTCAGTAGACATAACTTTGCTGAAAATAATAATTAGGCTACATGTATTTATGTAATTAGCATGTTTTAGCGACATAATCAATTTCAGACTTTTTGGGGTGATGTTAAAGTATGTGGACACCTGCTTGTCGAACATCTCATTCCAAAATCATGGGCATTAATATGGAGTTGGTCCCCCTTTGCTGCTATAACAGTCTTCACTCTTCTGGGAAGGCATTCCGCTAGGTGTTGGAACATTGCTGAGGGAGCAGATGTTGGGCGATTAGGCCTGGCTCGCAGTCGGTGTTCCAATTAATCCTAAAGGTGTTCGATTGTTATTATAATTTTTTTTATTTCACCTTTATTTAACCAGGTAGGCCAGTTGAGAACAAGTTCTCATTTACAACTGCGACCTGGCCAAGATAAAGCAAAGCAGTGCGACAAAAACAACAACATAGAGTTACACATGGGATAAACAAACGTACAGTGAATAACACAATAGAAAAATCTGTATACAGTGTGTACAAATGAAGTAAGGAGGTAAGGCAATAAATAGGCCAATAGTGGTGAAGTAATTACAATTTAGCAATTTACACTGGAGTGATATATGTGCAGATGAGGATGTTCAAGTAGAAATACTGGTGTGCAGAAGAGCAGAAAAACATATGGGGATGAGGTAGGTAGTTGGTTGGATAGATGGGCTATTTACAGATGGGCTGTGTACAGCTGCAGCGATCGGTAAGTTGCTCTGGCAGCTTACGCTTAAAGTTAGTGAGGGAGATAGTCTCCAACTTCAGTGATTTTTGCAATTCGTTCAAGTCATTGGCGGCAGGGAACTGGAAGGAAAGGCGGCGAAAGCAAGTTTTGGCTTTGGGGATGTGAAATATACCTGCTGGTGACTGGTGACCAGTGAGCTGAGATAAGGCGGAGCTTTACCTAGCAAAGACTTATAGATGACCTGGAGCCAGTGGGTTTGGCAACGAATATGTAGCGAGGACCAGCCAACGAGAGCATACAGGTCACAAAATGGATGGCACTGTGACAGACTGCATCCAATTTGCTGAGTAGGCTAATTTGTAAATGACATCGCTGAAGTCGAGGATCGGTAGGATAGTCAGTTTTACGAGGGTAAGTTTGGCAGTATGAGTGAAGGAGGCTTTGTTGCTAAATAGGAAGCCAATTCTAGATTTAACTTTGGATTGGAGATGCTTAAATGTGAGTCTGGAAGGAGAGTTTACAGTCTAGCCAGACACCTAGGTATTTATAGTTGTCCACATTCTAAGTCAGAACCGTCCAGAGTAGTGATGCTAGTCGGGCTGTCGGGTGCGGGCAGCGATTGGTTGAAGAGCATGCATTTCGTTTTACTAGCATTTAAGAGCAGTTGGAGGCCATGAAGGAGTGTTGTATGGCGTTGAAGCTCGTTTGGAGGTTTGTTAACACAGTGTCCAAAGAAGGGCCAGATGTATACAGAATGGTGTCGTCTGCGTAGAGCTGGATCAAAGAATCACCCGCAGCAAGAGCGACACCATTGATACATGCAGAGAAAAGAGTCGGCCCGAGAATTGAACCCTGTGGCACCCCCATAGAGACTGACAGAGGTCCGGACAACAGGCCCTCCAATTTGACACACTGAACTCTATCTGAGAAGTAGTTAGTGAACCAGGCGAGGCAGTCATTAGAGAAACCGAGGATGTTGAGTCTGCCGATAAGAATACAGTGATTGACAGAGTCGAAGGCTTTGTATAGGTCGATGAAGACGGCTGCACAGTACTGTCTCTTATCGATGGCGGTTATGATATCGTTTAGGACCTTGAGCGTGGCTGAGGCACACCCGTGACCAGCTCGGAAACCAGATTGCATAGCGGAGAAGGTACGGTGGGATTCGAAAAGGTCGTGATCTGTTTGTTCAGTTGGCTTACGAAGACTTTAGAAAGGCAGGGCAGGATGCATATAGGTCTGCAACAGTTTGGGTCTAGAGTGTCTCCCCCTTTGAAGACGGGGATGAGTGTTGCAACCGAGGACAGATGATTTTTACGTGCTACGCACTTCAGCACTCGATGGTCCTGTTCTGTGAGCCACTTCGCGGCTGAGCCGTTGTTACTCATAGATGTTTCCACTTCAAATAACAGCACTTACAGTTGACCGGGGCAGCTGTAGCAGGGCAGAAATTTGACGAACTGACTTGCTGGAAAGATGGCATCCTATGACAGTGCCACGTTGAAAGTCACTGAGCTCTTCAGTAAGGCCATTCTACTGCTAATGTTTGTTGATGGAGATTGCATGGCTGTGTGCTCGATTTTATACACCTGTCAGCAACGGGTGTGGCTGAAATAGCCAAATCCATTAATTTGAAGGGGTGTTGACATACTTTTGTATATATACTGTATGCTAACTTCGGGGATATTGACTTGCATTGGTTTTTGGACAAAAAATGCTAAAGCTAGCATTCTTTTGGTGACAGCAGCCAGGTAAACAAAACCAAAGCATTGATTGCTGTCTGTCCTTGTCCAAGGACTGCTAACAGGGTAACCAATATGTAATTTTGTAATTTGGGCAAACTATCCCTTTTAAGATATATCAATCGCTTAATCTACTTATTTTCTGCTGATGTCAAATGCCAAACTCCCAACACATGAAATAACAGTTGGTACAACCATTCATAGTTTTTCCCTCGGCTTCAATGAGTTTGAATCACAGTACGTTATCAAGGAAACTCCTTGATTCTGTGTTTTAGTTGACAGTGAGATCAGTCTGGTTCTGATAGAAACCATCCCTGGAGTTTCAGATGGCAATGAATCCAAACCACTGCAACATAGTGCATAAATGTATGCGTTATACATCATTACTCCCCAATACTGTATATTTGAGCAAGAGATACATTGATGGAAGTGCAGTCAGTAACCTCCCTGGAAATATTCAATATTCAGTTATGTATTTATTGCCAACGCAATATATTTGGCTATTAGATTTTTGCCAGGGAGTGTGGCAAGGGAGGAGTAGGCTAAGCTTTATGCCAGGGGGCAGTGATCAGATCAGAGGTGGCCCCTGTCTTTGTTGTCTCTCCCAGGCTACTCAACCATGCAGACAGACCCCTCCTCTGTTATGGGATATGGGTCAGTGGAGACGTGGGTCTGTATGGGTTTCAGCACCAAGGACGGATCAACATACTGTCACGATGAATCAAAGAAATTACTCTTCGGTCTAATGGTTATGGGAGAGATTGGTTGTGTTCATTAGGTACCAAATGTAGGAAAACTGACATGGAGAAACTACCATTTTAAAAACAATTCAATGCGTTTTCCATTGCACGCCCTAATGAACATGACCCACGGCTAGTAGGCATAGACTGGAAGGGTCTTTAAATGATTTTATGCACCTTCACGTTGAGGTCAATAACTTTAAGTCAACTTTGAGTAGGGTTGCAAAATTCTGGGAACTTTCAATTAATTCACTATTTTTTTTCAGAAATCCTGGTTGAAGGATTCCGGATTTCCTGCTTAATACTTCTGGGAATCCTCTAACCGGGATTTCGGAAAAACCAGGTAATTTATTGAAAGTTCCTGGAATTTTGCAACCCTAACTTTGAGACAATATTGTGTGGTGGTTGTGTGTTTTCTCGGTTTCAGGTAAATCTTCAGAACATGGGTTTATGCAGAGTCATCTCTCTCTCTTATATTTATATATAGATAGAGTCTGGGTTTTTGTTTATACTGTTCATACCCAGTTCTCTTTCACAGGAAGTCGGATTTTTACAGCCATTACTGTTTGGATGTGGTAGTGGTTTAATAGCATTCAATTAATAGTGTATGTAGTGTCATTAAGTTTTGAAAAAGTTCAGTCAAAGACACTGCGGTCAAGATGGCCATTAAAACCAAAGGTTCTTCAGGGAATAAAAAGATGGAGGAGGAATTTGTGGCAGCTATTTCCATTATGATTTTTATTCCTAATCAATGCTCAACAGTGCGACTCTTCAATTTCTAACCAAGTGGTCCTAGTGGATCTAACAGAAGATGGCTGTTGTTTCTCAGATGTCAGTGTGGTTCAGGGTTGTCGGCCTTGTTTTATAAAGGCCGTAGAGCTATATTGGCTTCATGGCTTGACATGTTAAACAAAAAGTTGGCCTCTGCTGGTATTGTTGATGAACGGGAGAATGAAGTGCCTGGGAGACCGGGGAAACCTTCTGACACATGGGGCTATTTTATATTGATGAATGTGAAGATTGCAAACCCATTGACTCTGTGATGGCGGCCCCCCAAATGCATACACTATAGTGGCAAAGAACCATTCAGTTCCCTTCCTTTATATGCTTGGATATAGTGCATGGGTAAGCTTTTTAATCAATCTGTTTTTTCAGACATAGTTACGAAGGAGGATAAAACACTGTCCTTTCACAGTGACAATATCATAAAGCAGGAATGACATGAATTACATTTATTTCAACCACTGTCTTGTTTACTAGTTGATTTACAGAGTAAGAAAATGGGAGTTCATGTCATCCATCAAGAATATTAATATTTCAGTATATGGCTAGGTTTCAATGGAAGTTATATCGATGAGTGCAACTGTATATCAGAAAAATCTATTCTCCATTTCCTAAAGAGCTATTTCCTTTCAGGGCGGTAAGAACCAGAATTCATACAGTAATGTAATGTACAAAAAGTGCCCCGGGGTTTGCAAAAACTATTGTTACCTTTTTAGCTCTCTAAGATTGGAATGGGGAAAGGTCACTGACCCCTGAGCAGAGGGGAATGCACATGTGTACGTGTTTGTCCTTATGTTATGTGTCTACTGTTTGTGGGTTTGTATTTCACCCACAGAATATACCAGAAATACCAGGCCACATTCCTCAGAGCTAGCAGGACCATTTAACCATCAAATGTGGTGGATAGAGGTGGCACATCCCCTGAGGTAACTCAAACAGACCTGTGCCAATCATCATCATAAAAAACATTGGATTTCACTTCACTTGAGCACACAACGACCCAGATGGATATATAAACATTAATGTATTATATCATGGTGTATATATAAAAGGCTTTTCCAAGAACACACTGCCTGTAGTTCAGCAGCATACTGTATTAGCCCACAGTGAGATAATGGCCCTATAGCCGAGAAAAAGCACTCAGCCAACCTCATATGTTTATGTCTTTTTGAAGTCGTAATGAGCTGGAAAGTGTTCGGCGGTGCTTGGCTGAACTCAGATGTAGAGCAGACCTGGGTTCAAATACTATTTGATATAATTTCAAATACTTTATCTGGGCTTGATTGAGCTTGCCTAGCGCAGTGGAACCAATAGATTAGTCATAAAAGTGCAATCCCCACCCATCTGGCACTTCAGGCTGACTCAAACTAAAGCAAACGCTAGAAGTATTTGAAAGATTTCAAATAGTATTTGAACCCAGGTCTGGAGTAGTGGGAAGAAAATACAGTACTACTTTTCCTTTTGGGGGTTAAGAGGAAAGAAAACAACAAGGTTTGGTGCCAGGAAGCTGTTTGATTTGTGCATTCATTTTCCGATTTGGTCCGATGACTCTTTGTAAGGTTTTGATTATTACATTTCTGGACTCCAGCCTAATAAACAGAATATTGATCTGTGTACTTTATATTCAGTCCAACATCAAAGGCTATTACTGATGGTTGTCTATTAGCTATGGGCTTGTGTTGCAAGAAAGAAACACTTTACATTGTTTTTGTCTTGCCCTTTCTCAGTTCTACTTTCTCAGTGCAGATGGAAAGCTCCCAGCTCCATTTTGTCACACTGGGTTTGGAAAACATTTTTTATTGTGCCACTTAATCATTATTTACTACAGTGACCACAGCTTGTGTTGCGGTTGTTATTGGTGCAACACCATAAACTATATTTTCCCTTCATACAGAAGTATTCCTTGATGTTTATATCCCAAAAGCATCAGCTTAATATTTTAACTGAACTTCAGGTTCCCCCTCAAGTCCTTTTAGACCTTCTCCCTACCTCGTCTCCTTGAGCCGTGAGTGAGACTTATCTCATTTCACTTCATCACAGACAAGAAAACAAGTAATGCCTTTTCAATTAACCTCTTTGACCATGGGTACGTCCCAAATGAAACCCTATACCCTATTCCCTGTTTAGTGCACTACTTTTGACCAGGATCCATAGGGCTCTGGTCAAAAGTAGTGCACTACTGTATATAGGGAAAAGGGTGCCATTTTGTACACAGACATTTCTATTGTCCTCCAATCAGAGGCGTGTCCAGGAAGCCTCACCAATTAAGAGACTGGGGATTAGAGGGAGAATGCCTTGTCCCAGGTGGACCCTACTATACACTCCCATGGGGGAGTCCACAAGCCCCGCAACAGTTACACCCCCCCCATCTCTTGGGACTTTTGGTACTTACCGCCTGCTGATTCAACTGTACTGGCAGATAAGTAAAGGTTGTGTGAGGTTGCAGCAGGGGTTGTTATGTAACTGTATTTATTTTCTAAGTCAAATAAGAAGAGTGAAACTGAAGAGTGGTCCTCTGTAGCTTAGTTGGTAGAGCATTGATCTTGCAATGCCAGGATAGTTGGCTCGATTCCCGGGACTACACATACTTAAAATGTATGCACGCATTACTGTAAGTAGCTTCGGATAAAAGTGTCTGCTAAATGGCATATATTGAATATGAAGAGGTTTGAAATAAATTATAAATGCAACAGTCAAAGTTTAAAGCAACTTTTGAAGGGGAACTTCGGGAGATATTTCACCGATCCACGTCACATTTATCTCCACTTTACCTCCGCTGTACATCATCAGATGTCAGTCAGGGACAGATTGGGTCATATCCTTTACACGGCATGCATCAGCAGCCCAGGCGTGGTATAAATGTACACCTCGTTAATCTGGTCCCAACAATCCTGATGAGCCCATCTGAACGAGCCGAGACGGGCTGGGCTAAAATGAATAGGATGAAAAATGTGTATGAGAGAGTGGCCAGGCTGCCATGAGTTCAGATGATAGAGTGAAACTCTCTCTCTGTTTCACACACACACACACACACACTTTCTCTCTCTCTCTCTCTCTCTCTCTCTCTCTCTCTCTCTCTCTCTCCACGGTGGTCTGAGATGGAGAGATCAAGGCTTTTATTGAGGTACTAAAAAGAGGGAAGGAGAACTCTCTGAGCCTTGCTAATGATTGTGAGGGAGGGAGGAAGGAGGGCGGGTGGGTGGCAAAGAGAAGTGGGGGTCACAACTCCTATAGAAAGGCATATTATATTATGCCTTTGCACCCTAAGTAGTGTGCACTAAAGAAGGATTAGGGTGCCGTTTCAAACAGAGCCTATATATTCTCATCTGTAGCTCTTTAATAAAGAGAAAGGTTATAAGGATGGGAGTGGGGGATAAGTCCAATCATCAGATCCCATCTAGCTACTGACAGTGAATACGGTCAGACATCCAACATACACGACCAAAGGTATGTGGACACCTGCTCGAAAATCTCATTCCAAAATCATGGCCATTAATATGGAGTTGGTCCCCCTTTGCTGCTATAACAGAGAGTGGACACCACTCTTCTGGAAAGGCTTTCCACTAGATGTTGGAACATTGCTGCGGGGACTTGATTCCATTAAGCCACAAGAGCATGAGTGAGGTCGGGCAATGATGTTGGCCGATTCTAATCAAATCGAACTTTATTTGTCACATGTGCTGAATACAACAAGTGTAGACCTTACCGTGAAATGCTTACTTACAAGCCTTTAACCAACAGTGCAGTTCATGAAGAGTTAAGAAAATATTTACCAAATAAACTGAAGTAAAAAATAATAAAAAGTAACACAAAATAACAATAACGAGACTATATACAGGGAGTACCGGTACCGATTCAGTGTGCGCGGGTACAGGTTAGAGGTAATTTGTACATGTATTGTCATAATAGTTGAAGCCGTGTTGTATGGACCAAACTGCAGACGGAATGTGGATACTCATCTTTTAATGTAAAGAATAATAAATTAAAGCAAAGTATACACAGGAAAACAATAAACACGCACTCACGACATGCTAACAGGCTACGTACAAACAAAAGACTAGCAGTGTTAGCACAACCACCCACAAACCCAAGTGACAAACATACTCCTAAATATATGACTCCCAATCAGGAACAACGATCCCCAGCTGTTCCTGATCAGGAGTCACAAGACTAACACAGAAACAGACATACTAGACAACACATACAGACTTCTTCTGCCACGTCCTGACCAAAATACTACACCACTACTCCCTCTGCTGGTCAGGACGTGACATGTATGTAGGGGTGAAGTGACTATGCATAGATAATAAACAGCGAGTAGCAGCAGTGTATAAAACAGATGGGGGGGGGGGGGGGGGGTGTCAATGTAAATAGTCCGGTGGCCAATTGATGAATTTTTCAGCAGTCTTATGGCATGGGGGTAGAAGCTGTTAAGGAGCCTTTTGGACCTAGACTTGGCGCTCCGGTACCGCTTGCCATGTGGTAGCAGAGAAAACTGTCTATGACTAGGGTGACTGGAGTCTCTGACAATTTTATGGGCCTTCCTCTGACACCGCCTAGTGTATATACAGTTGAAGTTGGAACTTCACATACACTTAGGTTGGAGTCATTAAAACTCGTTTTTCAACCACTCCACAAATTTCTTGTTAACAAACTATAGTTTTGGCAAGTCGATTAGGACATCTAGTATGTGCATGACATAAGTAATTTTTCCAACAATTGTTTACAGACAGATTATTTCACTTATAATTCACTGTATCAGAATTCCAGTGGGTCAGAAGTGTACATACACTAAGTTGACTGTGCCTTTAAACAGCGTGGAAAATTCCAGAAAAAGATGTCATGGCTTTAGAATCTTCTGATAGGCTAATTTACATAATTTGAGTCAATTGGAGATGTACCTGTGTATGTACTTCAAGGCCTACCTTCAAACTCAGTGCCTCTTTGCTTGACATCATGGGAAAATCAAAAGAAATCAGCCAAGACTTCAGAAAGAAAATGGTAGACCTCCACAAGTCTGGTTCATTCTTGGGAGCAATTTCCAAACGCCTGAAGGTACAACGTTCATCTGTACAAAAAAAAAGTACGCAAGTATAAACACCATGGGAGCCGTCATACCACTCAGGAAGGAGACGCGTTCTGTCTCCTAGAGATGAACGTACTTTGGTGCGAAAAGTGAAAGTCAATCCCAGAACAACAGCAAAGGACCTTGTGAAGAAGCTGGTGGAAACAGGTACAAAGTATCTATATCCACAGTAAAACAAGTCCTATATCGACATAACCTGAAAGGCCGCTCGGCAAGGAAGAAGCCGCTGCTCAAAAAAAAAAGAAAGAAAAGCCAGACTGTGCAACTGCACATGGGGACAAAGATCATACTTTTTGGAGAAATGTCCTCTGGTCTAATGAAACAAAAATAGAACTGTTTGGCCATAATGACCATCATTATGTTTGGAGGAAAAAGGGGGAGGCTTGCAAGCCGAAGAACAACATCCCAACCGTGAAGCACAGGGATGGCAGTATCATGTTGAGGGGGTGCTTTGCTGCAGGAGGGACTGGTGCACTTCACAAAATAGATGGCATCATGAGGAAAGAAAATGATGTGGATATATTGAAGCACCATATCAAGACATCAGTCAGGAAGTTAAAGCTTGGTCGCAAATGGGTCTTTCAAATGGACAATGACCCCAAGCATACTGTCAAAGTTGTGGCAAAATGGCTTAAGGACAACAAAGTCAAGGTATTGGAGTGGCCATCACAAAGCCTTGACCTCAATCCCATAGACAAATTGTTGGCAGAACTGAAAAAGCATGTGCGAGCAAGGAGACCTAAAAACCTGACTCAGTTACACCAGCTCTGTCAGGAGGAATGGGCCAAAATTCACCCAACTTATTGTGGGAAGCTTGTGGAAGGCTAGCCGAAACGTTTGACCCAAGTTAAACAATTTAAAGGCAATGCTACCAAATACTAATTGAGTGTATGTTAACTTCTGACCCAATGAGAATGTGATGAAAGAATTAAAAGCTGAAATAATTATCTCTACTATTATTCTGACATTTCACATTCTTAAAATAAAGTGGTGATCCTAACTGACCTAAAACAGGGAATTTTTACTAGGATTACATGTCAGCAATTGTGAAAAACTGCGTTTTAAATGTATTTGACAAGGTGTATGTAAACTTCTAACTTCAACTGTAGGTCCTGGATAGCAGGAAGTTGGGCCCCAGTGTTGTACTGGGCCATACGCATTACCTTCTGTAGTGCCTTACGGTCAGATGCCGAGCAGTTGCCATACCAGGCGGTGATGCAACCGGTCAGGATGCTCTCGATGGTGCAGCTGTAGAACTTTTTGAGGATCTGGGGACCCATGCCAAACCTTTTCAGTCTCCTGAGGGGGAAAAGGTTTTGTTGTGCCCTCTTCACGACTGTCTTGGTGTGTTTGGATCATGATAGATCTTTGGTTATGTGGACACCAAGGAACTTGAAGCTCTCGACCTGCTCCACTACATCCTCATTGATGTTAATGGGGGCCTGTTCGGCCCGCCTTTTCCTGTAGTCCACAATCAGCTCCTTTGTCTTGCTCACATTGAGGGAGAGGTTGTTATCCTGGCACCACACTGACAGTTCTCTAACCTCCTCCCTATAGGCTGTCTCATCATTGTCGGTGATCAGGCCTACCACTGTTGTGTCGTCAGCAAACTTAATGATGGTGTTGGAGTTATGTTTGGCCACGCAGTCATAGGCAAGCAGGGAGTACAGGAGGGGACTAAGTACACACCCCTTAGGGCCCCCAGTGTTGAGGATCAGCGTGGCAGACATGTTGTTGCCTACACTTACCACCTGGGGGCGGCCCGTCAGGAAGTCCAGGATCCAGTTGCAGAGGGAGGTGTTTAGTCCCAGGGTCCTTAGCTTAGTGATGAGCTTTGTGGGCACTATGGTGTTGAATGCTGAGTTGTAGTCAATGAACAGCATTCTCACATAGGTGTTCCTTTTGTCCAGGTGGGAAAGGGCAGTGTGGAGTGCGATTGAGATTGCATCATCTGTGGATCTGTTGGGGTGGTATGCTAATTGGAGTGGGTCTAGGTTGTCCAGGAGGATGCTGTTGATGTGAGCCATGACCAGCCTTTCAAAGCACTTCATGGCTACTGACATGAGTGCTATGGGGCGTAATAATTTAGGCAGGTTACCTTCGCTTCCTTGGGCACAGGGACTATGGTGGTCTGCTTGAAACATGTAGGTATTACAGCCTCAGTCAGGGAGAGGTTGAAAATGTCAGTGAAGACACTTGCCAGTTGGTCCACACATGCTTTGAGTACACATCCTAGTACTCCATCTGGCCCCGCAGCTTTGTGAATGTTGACCTGTTTAAAGGTCTTGCTCACATTGGCTACCGAGAGCGTTATCACACAGTCATCCAGAACATCTGGTGCTCTCGTGCATGCTTCAGTGTTGCTTGCCTCGAAGTGAGAATAAAAGGCATTTAGCTCATCTGGTAGGCTCGCGTCACTGGGCAGCTCGCGTTTGGATTTCCCTTTGTTGTCCGTAATAATTTTCAAGCCCTGCCACATCCAACGAGCGCCAGAGCCGGTGTAGTAGGATTCAATCTTAATCCTGTATTGACGCTTTGCTTGTTTTATGGTTCATCTGAGGGCACAGCAGGATTTCTTATAGGCATCCGGATGAATGTCTCGCTCCTTGAAAGCAGCAGCTCTAGCCTTTAGCTTGATGCGGAAGATGCCTGTAATCCATTACTTTTGGTTGGGATATGTACAGTGGCTTGCAAAAGTATTCACCCCCTTGGCATTTTTCCTATTTTGTTGCCTTACAACCTGGAATTAAAATGGATTTTGGGGGTTTTGTATCATTTGATTTACGCAACATGCCTACCACTTTGAAGATGCAAAATATTTTTATTGTGAAACAAACAAGAAATAACACAAAAAAACTGAACTTGAGCATGCATAACTATTCACCCCCATCACCCCAAAGTCAATACTTTGTAGAGTCACCTTTTGCAGCAATTACAGCTGCAAGTCTCTTGGGGTATGTCTCTACAAGCTTGGCACATCTAGCCACTGGGATTTTTGCCAATTTTTCAAGGCAAAACTGCTCCAGCTCCTTCAAGTTGGATGGGTTTCGCTGGTGTACAGCAATCTTTAAGTCATACCACAGATTCTCAATTGGACTGAGGTCTGGGCTTTGACTAGGCCATTCCAAGACATTTAAATGTTTCCACTTAAACCTCTCGAGTGTTGCTTTAGCAGTATGCTTAAGGTCATCGTCCTGCTGGAAGGTGAACCTCCGTCCCAGTCGCAAATGTCTGGAAGACTGAAACAGGTTTCCCTCAAGAATTTCCCTGTATTTAGCACTATCCATCATTCCTTCAATTCTGACCAGTTTCCCAGTCCCTGCTGATGAAAAACATCCCCACAGCATACTGTTACCACCACCATGCTTCACTGTGGGGATGGTATTCTTGGGGTGATGAGAGGTGTTGGGTTTGCGCCAGAAGTAGCGTTTTCCTTGATGGCCAAAAAGCTCAATTTTAGTCTCATCTAACCAGAGTACATTCTTCCATATGTGTGGGGAGTCTCCCACATGCCTTTTGGTGAACACCAAACATGTTTGCTTATTTTTTTCTTTAAGCAATGGCTTTTTTCTGGCCACTCTTCTGTACAGCCCAGCTCTGTGGAGTGTACGGCTTAAAGTGGTCCTATGGACAGATACTCAAATCTCTGCTGTGGAGCTTTGCAGATCCTTCAGGGTTATCTTTGGTCTCTTTGTTGCCTCTCTGATTAATGCCCTCCCTGCCTGGTCCGTGAGTTTTGGTGAGCGTTACCGAGAGCGTTATCCCTGTCTTGGCAGGTTTGTTGTGGTGCCATATTCTTTCCATTTTTTAATAATGGATTTAATGGTGCTCCGTGGGATGTTCAAAGTTTCAGATATTTTTTTATAACCCAACCCTGATCTGTACTTCTCCACAACTTTGTCCCTGATCTCTTTGGAGAGCTCCTTGGTCTTCAAAGTGCCGCTTGCTTGGTTGTGCCCCTTGCTTAATGGTGTTGCAGACTCTGGGGCCTTTCAGAATAGGTGTATATAAACTGAGATCATGTGACAGACCATGTGACACTTAAATAAAGTCTACCTGTGTGCAATCTAACTAATTATGTGATTTAGGGGCTTCATAACAAAGGGGGTGAATACATATGCACACACCACTTTTCCGTTTTTTATTTCTTTTTCTTTTTTGAAACAATACTTTTTTTAAATTTCACTTCACCAATTTGGACTATTTTGTGTATGTCCATTACATGAAATCCAAATAAAAATCAATTTAAATTACAGGTTGTAATGCAACAAAATAGGAAAAATGCCAAGGGGGGTGAATTATTTTGCAAGGCACTGTATATACGGTCACTGTGGGGACGACGTCGTCAATGCACTTATTGATGAAGCCGATGACTGTGGTGATATACGCCTAAATGTCATTGAATGAATCCCGGAACATATTCCAGTCTGTGCTAGCAAAAGAGTCCTGTAGCGTAGCATCCGCGTCATCTGACCACTTCCGTATTGAGCGGAAGTGGTCAGATGGCCTGGCTCGGAGTCTGCGTTCCAATTCATCCCAAAAGTGTTCGATGGTGTTGAGGTCAGGGCTCTGTGCAGACCAATCAAGTTCTTTCACACCGATCTCGACAAACCATTTCTGTATGGACCTCGCTTTGTGCACAGGGGCATTGTCATGCTGAAACAGGAAAGGACCTTCCCAAACTGTTGCCACAAAGTTGGAAGCACAGAATCATCAAGAATGTAATTGTTTGCTGTAGCACTAAGATTTCCCTTCACTGGAACTAAGGGGCCTAGCCCAAATCATAAAAAACATCTCCAGACCATTATTCCTCCTCCACCAAACTTTACAGTTGTTACTATGCATTGGGGCAGGTAGCGTTCTCCTTGCATCCGCCAAACCCAGATTCGGCTGTCAGACTGCCAGTTGGTGAAGCGTGATTCATCACTCTAGAGAATGCGTTTCCACTGCTCCAGAGTCCAATGGCGGTGAGTTTTACACCCCTCTAGCCGACGCTCGGCCACAGAAACCCCTTTCATGAAGCTCCAGACGAACAGTTATTGTGCTGACATTGCTTCCAGAGGCAGTTTGGAAATCGATAATGAGTGTTGGAACCGAGGACAAACTATTTTTACGCGCTACGTGCTTCTGCACTCGATGGTCCCGTTCTGTGAGCTTGTGTGGCCTACCACTTCATGGCTGAGCCATTGTTGCTCCTAGACGTTTCCACTTCACAATAACAGCACTTACAGTTGACCGGGGCAACTCTAGCAGAGCAGAAATTTGACGAACTGACTTGTTGGAAAGGTGGCACCCTATGACAGTGCCATGTTGAAAGTCACTGAGCTCTATTGTAAGGCCATTCTACTGCCAATGTTTGTCTTTGGAGATTGCATGGCTGTGTGCTCGATGTTATACACCTGTCAGCAACAGGTGTGGCAGAAATAGCCAAATCCACTAATTTGAAAGGGTGTCTACATGCTTTTGTATTTATAGTGTATATTTATCTATTGATTGATTGCTGAGTGGAAAGTTATATACTGCCTTTTTAATTATTGTGCATGCTTTGCTTACCTAAGATCCATGTATCCATTAAAACTCATCAGGGCTCGGAGTGTAATATAAAATATTGCAGGAGTATTTTACCATAATTGCAATGTTTACAACCCTCCCTTGTATGAATTATGCACAGGAGTGAGCGTGTCTCTGGGGTGGTGGTTTTTACCTTGCAATTGAGCCCACTCAACCTCTCACAACTCCAATAAAACAATGTAATGGAAAATCAATGAAATGGAACTCGTTTGGTTTTTCTCTTACAGAGTCATATTTTAATGTATTTTAAGCGGTATGTTTTCATCTGTAGCTGAAGTCCATCTAATCAACTATGATTCTGTACTAGTTCTTATCAGCGCCGGTTTCATTTTGTAATCAGTGAAAACAATTAGTGACACAAAAGTTTTGGCACCATTTCAATAAAGTGTGTCTCATTCAACCAAAAAAATCGATTAAATCGGACTCATAACGTGAATTTGATCTGACAATTGGTCATAGCCATGTTTGGAATCCGAACGGCTTTTGACAAAGGACAGTTTCATTAGAGCAACTATACTGAACAAAAATATAAATGCAACATGCAACAATTTCAAAGGTTTTACTGAGTTACAGTTCATATAAGAAAATCAGTCAATTGAAATACATTAATTAGACCCTAATCTATGGATTTCATGACTGGGAATACAGATATGCATCTGTTGTTCACAGATACCTTGAGAAAAAAGGTAGGGTAGTGGATCAGAAAACCAGTCAGTATCTGGTATGACCACCATTTGCATCATGCAGCGCGACACATCTCCTGCACATATAGTTGATCAGGCTGTTTATTGTGGCCTGCAGAATGTTGTCCCACTCCTCTTCAATGGCTTTGCAAAATTGCAGGATATTGGCAGGAACCAGAACACTCTGTCATACACGTCAATCCAGAGCATCCCAAACAGGCTCAATGGGTGACATGTCTAGTGAGTATGTAGCCATGGAAGAACAGGGACATTTTCAGCTTCCAGGAATTGTGTACAGATCCTTGCAACATGGGGCCGTGCATTATCATGCTGAAACATGAGGTGATGGCAGCGGATGAATGGCACGACAATGAGCCTCAGAATCTTGTCACGGTATCCCTGTTCCTTCAGATTGCCATTGATAAAACGTAGTTGTGTTTGTTGTCCATAGCTTATTCCTGTCCATTACATAACCACATTGCACCACTCTGTTCACAACGTTGACATCAACAAACCACTCGCCCACACGACACCAAACAGGTGGACTGCAGTTATGAGGCTGGTTGGATGTACTTCCAAATTCTCTTAAAAGACGTTGGAGGCGGTTTATGGTAGAGAAATGAACATTCAATTATCTGGCAACAGCTCTGGTGGACATTCCTGCAGTCAACATGTCAATTGCGCGTGGCATTGTGTTGTGCGACAAAACAGCACATTTAGAGTGTCCCCAGCACAAGGTGCACCTGTGTAATGATTATGCTCTTTAATCAACTTCTTGATATGCCACACCTGTCAGGTAGATGGATTATCTTGGCAAAGGAGAAATGCTCCCTAATTTGTACTCAAAATTTGAGAGAAATAAGCTTTTTGTGCATATGGAAAATGAAACGAAATGTTTCGTTGATTTCACGCTGAATTCAAGTTCGTTGACAACTCAACCAAATGTAAACCAAAACTAGACGTTGAACTGACGTCTGTGCCCAGTGGGAAGCCTCTCTCTCCATCTTTCTCTCTGCCTGTACTCATTGACTTCACATTATGACAGAGATAAGCGCAATTTGTAGTGTTGTATTTCTTCTCAAATTAGCACTCTGTCAAATCTATTGTCATTGAGTATGATGTATGTGTTACTTCTATATTGTATCTCTATCAAGGTGATGCATAAGTCAGTTTGCAGTCTGCTGAAAGTGAATGAGGAACTTACTTTATAATGATATATAGGATATTCATAGATTCCTGTCCTTTGCCGCTGTAATTGTGCCAGAGTACCCCAACACGGCGATCTGATGCACATCGTTCTATTCCCCCACAGCTTCGAGCCCAGATGGCCATTGTCATCACTCATATTTTTTGAGAGGCAGGCGACAGAATCACCATTCCCTCCATGAAGAAAGGTTAATGTTTAATGGCGACAAGCTATCAAGCACACGGGAGGAGGGAATTTTGCTCTCTGTCTCACCCCCCCCCATACACAGTCGGCCTCAGGGGAGAACTCCAGCCTTTCCATTACTACAAGGGCATAGAAAAGATTAAATGCAACGTCAGCGCTGAAGTTTTAGAGGCTGGATAGATGGATCAATTCTACCTTGAAGGAGTGAGCACCACCCCCTTTCAAATGCCCTGAAATAAATAAAATAAAAATTTTGGGGGGGATTTCTGGGTTTTGGCACCATTGCACCTTGGCATCCCGAGTAACAAATGATGTTGTTTTGCAGAGTCATCTTTCAAAGGTCTACTCTGTCTCAAGGGCTCATCTGCCCTCTGTCCATGTTGGTATTGCTTCCTAAGGAAAAAAAAAACTTTTGAAACTGAGTGAAACGGGGGAGGTACTACACAGATTTTCATTGTATGTTGCAAAACCTAATGCCAAGGTGCACCCCACTGAACACGAACCGGGTGTTGCCTGACTGTTGTGAAACAGCAAAACTCTCGAAACATTTGTTAATGTGGTACCGTGTTTCCCTTTGCGTTTCAAGGTGTTAATATCAATTACAAGCCTGGGGCGTTTGGCTTTTTGCTGTCAAGGAAACATTTAAAGTTCAAAAAGACTCCTGTATTCCGGCAGGCCAAAGGCATTTCAGAAGCAATTACTCAACGATAGATTCCCTAAAGCATTCAATGCGGTTTTCGTGTCCACATAAATATCTTGATAGCCCTCAGAAGACCTTGCCAAAAATGTATTTATACACATTATTTACCGGCTTTAATTGAACATCATTATTGTTCCAACCAATCTGGAAGTGTCTGAAATGTGACCGTCACCTTGTTGGCATCCAGCATTGCGTCAACTTATATTAACCACCTAATTAGCTAAGGCCTAGATTCAGTGAGATCAAGCGTTAACCAACGATAGCCGACACGTGTAGCTGATGTTTGCCGTTGTCGGAAGAGTAACTGCTTTGGAGCTGTCAAATTGGTGAACAGCTGCTCTTGATCATTTTCAGGAAGCCACACCCGTTCAACAAAATAATGAGGATTTCTATAAGCCAAATGGAGGTGTAGATTACATCACACAGTCCAGGGTTCAAACTTGTAAACAAGGCTGCATGGGTGTCCACTTTAGGTGCAATGCCAGGAGCCACTTGTGGATTTGACAGCTCTAACGCAGTTCCACCTCTGACATTGCCAAAACAACCGCTATGCAGATGCTGGATAAAGCGGGTCTGATTGAGTAGAGTGACCCCTAAGTGTTTACTCAGGCAGGTCAGCTGTTCAGCCCAAAGGCTAGTGCGTACAGCAGTTTCTGCATCCTTATTTGAGACACTAAATCATGTATTGTATATGCATTTCTCTTACAGACACTCCATTGGCTGATCTATGATGCTATCAAATGGGGCTATACAGTATCATTGTAAAATAATGAACAGTGGAGCTGCTCTGTCTGACACCGTTAGTCTATCAAGACCGACTGTGTTACTTTAATATTTGCTATGGCACAAAAGCTTTTATCCAAACCGACTAATAGGCCTAGTGCGTATTTTTTTATATATATTTTTACTATTTTCTACATTTTAGAATAATAGTGAAGACGTCAAAATTATTAAATAACATATGGAATCATGTAGTAACCAAAAAAGTGTTAAACAAATCAAAATATATTTTAGATTCTTCAAAGTAGCCACCCTTTGCCTTGATAACAGCTTTGCACACTCTTGGCATTCTCTCAACCAGCTTCACCTGGAATGCTTTTCCAACAGTCTTGAAGGAGTTCCCACATATGCTGAGTACTTGTTGGCTGCTTTTCCTTCACTCTGTGGTCCAACTCATCCCAAACAATCTCAATTGGGTTGAGGTTGGGTGATTGTGGAGGCCAGGTCATCTGATGCAGCACTCCATCACTCTCCTTCTTGGTCAAATAGCCCTTACACAGCCTGGAGTTGTGTTGGGTCATTGTCCTGTTGAAAAACAAATGATAGTCCCACTAAGCGCAAACCAGATGGGATGGCGTATCGCTGCAGAATGCTGTGGTAGCCATGCTGGTTAAGTGTGCCTTGACTTGTAAATAAATCATAGACAGTGTCACCAGCAAAGCACCCCCACACCATCACACCTCCTTCTCCATGCTTCATGTGGGAACGGCAAATGCGGAGATCATCCATTCACCTAATCTGCTTCTCACAAAGACATGGCGGTTGGAACCAAAAATCTCAAATTTGGACTCATCAGACCAAAGAACAGATTTTCACCGGTCTAATGTCCTTTGCTTGTGTTTCTTGGCCCAAGCAAGTCTCTTCTTATTATTGGTGCCCTTTAGTTGTGGTTTCTTTGCAGCAATTTGACCATGAAGGCCTGATTCACGCAGTCTCCTCTGAACAGTCGATGTTGAGATGTGTCTGTTACTTGAACTCTGTGAAGCATTTTTTGGGCTGCAATTTCTGAGGCTGGTAACTCTAATTAACTTATCCTCTGTAGCAGAGGTAACTCTGTCTTTCTTTCCTGTGGCAGTCCTCATGAGAGCCAGTTTCATCCTAGCGCTTAATGGTTTTTGCGACTGCCCGTGAAGGAACTTTCAAAGTTCTTGAAATGTTCCAGATAGACTGACCTTTATGTCTTAAAGTAATGATGGACTGTCGTTTTGCTTTGCTTATTTGAGTTGTTCTTGCCATAATATGGACTTGGTCTTTTACCAAATAGGGCTATCTTCTGTATACCATCCCTACCTTGTCACAACGCAACTGATTGGCTCAAACTCATTAAGAAGGAAAGAAATTCCACAAATACACTTTTAAAAAGCTACTCCTGTTAATTGAAATGCATTCCAGGTGACTACCTCATGAAGCTGGTTGAGAGAATGCCAAGAGTGTGCAAAGCTGTCACCAAGGCTGTCACGTCCTGGCCAGTATAAGGGTTAATTGGTATAGTAGTTTGGTCAGGACGTGGCAGAGGGTATTTGTTTTATGTGGTTAGGGGTGGTGTTTTTCTAAAAAGGGTATTTCATTTAAGTATTCCGGGGTTTTTGGGCACTGTTTGATTTTCATGTATTCTATGTTGAGTCTACTGTGTCTGTTTCTATGTTTGGGGTTCATTGGGGTTGGGACTCTCAATTGAAGGCAGGTGTTGTCTATTTGCCTTTGATTGAGAGTCCCATATATGAGGGTGTGTTTGTGTTTGTCTTTTGTGGGAGATTGTTTTTGCACTGCGTTAGGATAGCCTGCAAAACTGTTGCACTGTCATTGTTTGTTGTTTTTGTATAGTGTTCACGTGAGCGATTAATTAAATTCAAAGATGAACACGACATCCGCTGCGTATTGGTCTACATTTTCAGACGACGATTTCGCTATATCGTCAGAAGACGAAGACAGCCGTGACAAAGGCAAAGGGAGAATCTCATATAAAATACATTTTGATTTGTTTAACACTTTTTTAGTTTCTACATTATTCTACAATGTAGAAAATATTTGAAAAAATTAAGAAAAACTCTTGAATGAGTAGGTGTCCAAACTTTTGACTATCTATGTGTACACTACCATTCAAAAGTTTGGGGTCACTTTGAAATGTCCTTTTTTTTTTTTAAATATCTTTTTTTTTGGCCCATTAAAATAACATCAAATTGATCAGAAATACAGTGTTGACATTGTTAATGTTGTAAGTGACTATTGTAGCTGGAAACATGATTTTTAATTGAATATCTACATAGGCCCATTATCAGCAACCATCACTCCTGTGTTCCAATGGCACGTTGTGTTAGCTAATCCAAGTTTATCATTTTAAAAGGCTAATTGATCACTAGAATACCCTTTTGCAATTATGTTAGCACAGCTGAAAACTGTTGTGCTGATTAAAGAAGCAATAAAACTGGCCTTCTTTAGACTAGTTGAGTATCTGGAGCTTCAGCATTTGTGGGTTTGATTACAGGCTCAAAATGGACAGAAACAAAGATCTTTCTTCTGAAACTCGTCAGTCTATTCTTGTTCTGAGAAATGAATGCTATTCCATGCTAGAAATTGCCAAAAAACTGAAGATCTCGTACAACGCTGTGTACTACTCCATTCATAGAACAGCGCAAACTGACTCTAACAACAATAGAAAGAGGAGTGGGAGGCCCCTGTGCACAACTGAGCAAGAGGACAAGTACATTAGAATGTCTAGTTTGAGAAACAGATGCCTCACAAGTCCTCAACTGGCAGCTTCATTAAATAGTACCTGCAAAACACCAGTCTCAACAGTGAAGTGGCCACTCTGGGATGCTGGCCTTCTAGACAGAGTTGCAAAGGAAAAAGCTATATCTCAGACTGGCCAATAAAAAGACACAATTAAGATGGGCAAAAGAACACAGCCACTGAACAGGGTAACTCTGGCAATTTCTCGCATGGAATAGCCTTCATTTCTCAGAACAAGAATAGACTGATGAGTTTCAGAAGAAAGTTACTTGTTTCTGGCCATTTTGAGCCTGAAATCAAACCCACAAATGCTCCAGATACTCAACTAGTCTAACGAAGGCCAGTTTTATTGCTTCTTTAATCAGAATGACAGTTTTCAGCTGTGCTAACATAATTGCAAAAGGGTTTTCTAATGATCAATTAGCCTTTTAAAATGATAAACTTGGATTAGCTAACACAATGTGCCATTGGAGCACAGGAGTGATGGTTGCTGATAATTGGCCTCTGTACGCATATGTAGATATTCAATAAAAAATCATCCGTTTCCAGCTACAATAGTAATTTACAACATTAACATTGTCTACACTGTGTTTCTGATACATTTGATGTTATTTTAATGGACAAAAAAGTGTTTTTCTTTCAAAAACAAGGACATTTCTAAGTGACCCATACTTTGAATGGTAGTGTATATATGTGATGGTGGGATGTATAGACATTATGGACTGTATATGGATAGAATATATAGTATATCTGAATACGAAGTATAGGATAGTACATGTACAGTAAACATTAAATAGGATGGCCTTGACTAGAATACAGTTTATTCATATGAAGTGGGTAAAACAGTATGTAAACATTACCAAAGTGACTAAGTTCTGGGCAGGGCAGGGTACTGGATGGTAGCCAGCTAGTGACAGTGACTAAATCACGGCAGGGTACTGGGTGGTAGCCGGCTAGTGACAGTGACTAAGTTCAGGGCAGGGTACAGGGTGGTAGCCGGCTAGTGACAGTGACTAAATCAAGGCAGGGTACAGGGTGGTAGCCGGCTAGTGACAGTGACTAAGTTCAGGGCAGGGTACTGGGTGGTGGCCAGCTAGTGACAGTGACTAAGTTCAGGGCAGGGTACAGGGTGGTAGCCGGCTAGTGACAGTGACTAAATCAAGGCAGGGTACAGGGTGGTAGCCGGCTAGTGACAGTGACTAAGTTCAGGGCAGGGTACAGGGTGGTAGCCAGCTAGTGACAGTGACTAAGTTCAGGGCAGGGTACAGGGTGGTAGCCGGCTAGTGACAGTGACTAAATCAAGGCAGGGTACAGGGTGGTAGCCGGCTAGTGACAGTGACTAAGTTCAAGGCAGGGTACTGGGTGGTGGCCAGCTAGTGACAGTGACTAAGTTCAGGGCAGGGTACAGGGTGGTAGCCAGCTAGTGACAGTGACTAAGTTCAGGGCAGGGTACAGGGTGGTAGCCGGCTAGTGACAGTGACTAAGTTCAGGGCAGGGTACAGGGTGGTAGCCGGCTAGTGACAGTGACTAAGTTCAGGGCAGGGTACAGGGTGGTAGCCGGCTAGTGACAGTGACTAAGTTCAGGGCAGGGTACAGGGTGGTAGCCGGCTAGTGACAGTGACTAAGTTCAGGGCAGGGTACTGGGTGGTAGCCGACTAGTGACAGTGACTAAGTTCAGGGCAGGGTACAGGGTGGTAGCCGGCTAGTGACAGTGACTAAGTTCAGGGCAGGGTACAGGGTGGTGGCCGGCTAGTGACAGTGACTAAGTTCAGGGCAGGGTACAGGGTGGTAGCCGGCTAGTGACAGTGACTAAGTTCAAGGCAGGGTACAGGGTGATAGCCAGCTAGTGACAGTGACTAATTTCAAGGCAGGGTACAGGGTGATAGCCAGCTAGTGACAGTGACTAATTTCAAGGCAGGGTACAGGGTGGAGACCTGAAACATAAAGGCTTCTTTGAAGAACAACATTATTACCACTGTCTTAAAACAAATAGAACCAGAGAGGAAAAAGAGTCTGAATGCTTACACTGCCAGGCAGATCATGTCGATATTATACTGTGTGACTGTGATCACTGTGGGCAAATAAAAGCAGCTGGATTTATTCTACTTCCAGGCGCCAGACTCAAGTCCAATCTAATGGACAATAAAACTAAACTAAAATAGTTTTTATATGATATCATCTATATTTGGAAACATAAAGTGGGCAGGCCAGGCAGGAGATGTTGGATGTGAGGCAAATGTGTGTAACTGTGTTTGTGTCTGATTGGAAAATGCTACCCTAAAACAAATGAAATAAAGATAGATACCCTCACAGTGATGACTGCTCTTGCAAAACTGCTTCCACAATACCATTGTTGGGTGTCAGTTAGCCTAGCGGTTAGAGCATTGGGCCAGTAACTGAAAGGACACTGGTTCGAATACCTGAGCCAACAAGGTGAAAAATGTGTCCTTAGGTGCTGTACTATTATGGCTGACCCTGTAAAACTGCACCTATCTGTAAAACAACAAATTTCACTGCACCTATCTGTAAAACAACACATTTCACGGCACCTATCTGTAAAACAACACATTTCACTGCACCTATCTGTAAAACAACACATTTCACTGCACCTATCTGTAAAACAACACATTTCACTGCACCTATCTGTAAAACAACACATTTCACTGCACCAATCCGGTGTATGTGACAATGAAACCTATATTGAATTCCTTTACTTTTTGTACCCTGCAACCGCATGTCACTGGATGTGCATACCAATGACTGTATATATGAACCGACAGCGCCATTAATCACATGACACCATTCATTCCTATGTGAAGACTCAAAAGTGCATTGAAGCCAAATTAAGTCGGTTAAGATGGCGTCTTATGGAGACATAAAATAAGAAGTTTGAGGTACTCCAGGATCTGACGTTGCAGGCTAGCTCAGTGCTGTCCCCTCTCATTGAGTAAAGGTGTTAGAAATACATTTGTATTACATATTTTGTTTCCTGTTTTTTTTTTTTATCCCACACCAGATACAAGCATACACATACGAACATCAACTTACAGATGCACACAAACAGTGACTACATCTCATCTGGCCAGATCCGTATGCTCCCACCTCCATCCCTAGTGGCTCCATTATTGTTTGCCACATGGCCTTAAATTGTACCAATTTGTTGTAAAGGCTGTATTCAATCCGCATCACGGGAATTCAGCTTACAGCACGATTGAAATGTAAAGGCAATGTTCCTGGTTGCGTTCACGTTAAATGCTGCATATGTCGGGGCAATCGGCAATTACCTTTACATTACTATGGCGGAATCTGTAAAGCTTCAGCTCAAGTTTCAGGCCGACCGGGGTACGGCAGGCTGCCATTAGCAACTAAATTATCCTTCTTTTGTGTGCGATTTAAAAAATAAACATTTCAAGGACATAAGTCTGGTGTATTAAAAGCAAATCATTGGTACCATGGTATATATATATATATATATTTTAAAACAAAGATTGAATACAAATATTGACATTTTTCCATTCACTACAATGGAGGATCCTGTTTTCTGCAAACAATATTTGCAGTTCTGCGGTTGGCCTTGAACTTCAGTGGCATCAATGAGAGGGGGCAATCGTTCTCTCCTGGTAAGTACAAAACTACACATCCTCTCACAAAATATGTCCTTGCTGTGTTAAAAAATGTTTTTTGAACGACCCAGGTTAAATGAGACTGGTCAGTCCAGTCTGCCCTAGGATCAGGTTGTTCTGTCTGTTCTGTCTGTCAAAGACCCCTATCATGTATTTGCAATCAGACCCCTTGAGCCAAAATGGAGTCCAGACAAGTCACAGATCAAACCCAGTTGCAGTAAACATATGGACTGACACACTGACACCAGAGAGGTCAGAGTATTTGCTGACACCAGTGAGCTAATTGTGCTGGGGAGATACAAGATGTGTAGGCTTTTGTTTTGTTCAGAGAGTTGTAACAGACTTTAAGCTCACGCGAGATTTCGTTCTGGTTCAGGAGTACAGCAGTGAATAGAAGTCTATTTGTAATTCAACAAAAGACAGTGATCCTTCGAGAGGAAGAGGATTGGTGCACATGGTTGATTCCCTTTTGTCAGCAGTCAACATCCCTGGGCCTGGATGAATACAGGGTGTGGAGGCTTTTGTTAAATCAATTGAGTTAATAGACTCATATACTGTATTCTCAATGGTCGATGGATTTGTATGCTATAGGTGGTGCAAGGGATGTTCGTGTAACAGCAATCATTTTCATGTTTTGTCAATAATCTCTTGATTTAATCACCCTTGGGCTGACAAGGCCTCTTTCACCCCTCTGTAACTTAGCGAACAGGGACATTATAAAACATACATCAGCGTTTCTGATTTGACACGGTGTACTCACTTCTCAGAATGATTTACGGAGGGCAGATAAACCCCTCCTGTCTAGTATGATGTTGTTCCACTCTGTCTCTGATGAAATCAGCTTCAGAGCAGATTTAATTTCGCTACTGATGGAGAAAATGATGTGATTGCTGGAGACAAATCATGCTCTTAGTCAGGTCAGCAACTTCCGAAACTCAATAAGAGCGTCGTTTTTGTGCTGAGGAACTGAAGAAGTGCAAGACAGTCCCAGTCATCGTACAGAAATGTCTCTTTTCATTATCACCTCGACCTTGACATTTCTTTAAAAGATTTACAGTCCATTGAGCAAGCTGGGGTTGTTGATCCTGTCTGGGACACCCACCCCAGAACATGGCAATATCAAAAGGTGATGCCAGCAATTTTTTGTGGTCCTTGAAAATGTGATGCACTGTTTTTGTTTGAAGGGCATCCCATTACGGCGCCTCACCCCATTCAATAACTTTCAATACATTTAATGAGACCACAGATATAGAAAGAGGAGGCTCATGAAGGGAGGAAGAGGATGGTCCCCCTCATTAATTTAAAGAAAACATTAATTGAAACATTTAGAAAAATAAAATGACACATTTGTTACACACAAGTCACCAAAACTTCTGGCTAACTACTATAGAAATCATTATTAACCCTGCCAGGTCTGACTAGCTACTATAGACATCATTATTAACCCTGCCAGGTCTGGCTAGCTACTATAGACATCATTATTAACCCTGCCAGGTCTGGCTAGCTACTATAGACCTCATTATTAACCCTGCCAGGTCTGGCTAGCCACTATAGACATTATTAACCCTGCCAGGTCTGGCTAGCTACTATAGACCTCATTATTAACCCTGCCAGGTCTGGCTAGCTACTATAGACATCATTATTAACCCTGCCAGGCCTGGCTAGCTACTATAGATATCATTATTAACCCTGCCAGGTCTGGCTAGCTACTATAGATATCATTATTAACCCTGCCAGGTCTGGCTAGCTACTATAGACATCATTATTAACCCTGCCAGGTCTGGCTAGCTACTATAGACATCATATATATGGATAAGAGCGTCTGCTAAATGACTTAAATGTAATGTAAATGTAAATATAGACAACTTCATTATTAAGCACTGATCCATACCCATACTGTTGAATGTAAACCTATTGAAAGCCTGTTGGAAAAACATTGGTGATAGTAATAAACACCCCAGTG
This sequence comes from Salmo salar, assembly GCF_965601325.2. NCBI lineage: Eukaryota > Metazoa > Chordata > Actinopteri > Salmoniformes > Salmonidae > Salmo > Salmo salar. The sequence goes on from NC_138305.1 coordinate 32,813,905, forward strand.
TTATGTCTGAAATTGTAACCTATTTCCTATATAGAGCTCTATGAGCCCTGGTTGCACTATAGAGGGAATAGGGTGTCATTTTGGACACAGATCCAGTTCTATTTGGTGTGTTCTGTTCTAATCCACTGCATTCCTAAAGGATCGTTGGCTGGCTTCCAGAATCGATCAGGAGCCCATAATGTAGAAGAATCCATGAATTCACTGAATCTGGATGCCCCGTCCCCTGGCTGATATATACCCACAATCCATCATGGCCCTGGATTGGAGGCAGAAGTACTACCCATTACCGCTTAATCACGCCAGCGCAAGGACAGCGGGGCCAAAACGAAGAGATCCGACTGTGTGTGTGTGTGACTGTGTGTGACGGGCGAACAAACCCCGACGGTGAATCACACAGATAAATCAACACATCCACAGGTTGTACCTATACATCACGTTCCCTGCTGAGGAGAGAAAGGTGGAGGGCCGATTCAGACTCAATCAGATGGGGTGATGGATCGCGGTAGGTAGATGGGTAGTTTACCTCCAAAGTTGTCTGCTCAGGGGTTGGAGAAAACGCTACCCTCTGCGGGGTTGACAGACACCGGATGCATCCAGTTTTCAGGGGAAATATAAAGTTGAAAAATGTTGAAATGTTTCTTTAACTCCTCCTCCACATTTACCCGGATTGGTTCAACAGTGCAGAAGAGAACCTCCCCGACAGTTTTTTTCTCTTATCAGGACCAGAAAGAGAGAAACGCCATTCAGAATAGGCTAGGCTAGGCTAGGCTAGGCTAGGATGACGCAGATGCGATGTAGATTGAAACGTAGACCTGCATATGCTGACGGTTTTATAGATCGTCTGTTGGTTGAGCTATGCAGTTGTTTATTCAGTGTATGGGTCGTAATATTTCAATACACAAAGCATCTTTGGAAGACAGGCAGTAAGGACAAACTTTTATCTGAAATTAAATGTATTTTTTCTCATTTTCTTCCAATTCTGACTTCACCCTAGGAATAAATACTGTTTTGAAGTTGTCCTAAGGACATTTTTTTGTGCAATTAGTTTTTATGGATCGTCTGTTGGTTGAGCTATGCAGTTGTTTATTCAGTGTGTGGATCCTATTTCAACACATAAAGCATTTTTGAAAGAGTTATAAGGGCTGTGTGGATGAACTTTTATCTGAAACGTAAAAAAAAAAATGTAATCTTCCAATTATGCCCTCACTTAAAAAAGACAGTTTGTAAGTTGTCTTGAGGAAGTGCTTTGTGCAAAACTCCACATAACTGTGACCAAGCCCTTGCTAATAAAATCACGAGGGCGTTGACGGATGCCAATGTGACTTGCTCGCCTTTGTTTTGCTGATGCTCTTATCCCCTCATTTCCTCGCGTTTCAAGATGAGCATTAACTTAAGGAAGCAACATCCTGATTTAATCGATAGAACGTCTTTGTTAAAACCGTGACTCAGCAAAGGAAGGGCTAACAAGACTCCTGGGCTGCATCCCAAATGGCAGCCTGTTCTCTGCATCAGGGATCATCAACTAGATTCAGCCGTGGGCAGTTTTTTTCTTGAGTGGATGGTCAGGGGGCCAGAACATAATTACAAATCATTTGTAGACAGTAACGGATGTCAAACTTTGCTTACATTTGTATACAATCACATACACTCACTACACCAGATCCCTGCTCAAAGGTAGTGCACTAAATGGGGAAAAGGTGCCATTTGGGACGTATTCTTGCTCACTCATCACCCGATTGGCAGGAGTCAGAGTAAATCAGGGTCTGAAACAGGTCGTACTTTTAGTAAGTGCATTTGGCGACGGCCACCGGATATTTTTCATCATCTCAGTCATAAATAATGTAAAATCTGAGCAAGGTGGATCAGGTGCTGTTCTTTATTCTGCCGAGTTGACATTTCCCAAATTAAAAGGACTGACCCTTAGTAGAGAGAGAGAGAGAGATAGAGAGGTAGAGAGAGTTAGAGAGAGCGAGAGAGAAGTAGAGAGCGGGAGAGGTAGAGAGCGAGAGAGGTAGAGTGAGAGAGAGGTAGAGAGCGAGAGAGAGTAAGAGAGAGAGAGAGAACGAGGTAGAGAGAGAGAGAGAGGTAGAGAGAGAGGTAGAGAGAGAGTGAAAGAGAGAGAGGTAGAGAGCGAAAGAGAGAGAGAGAGAGAGAGAGAGAGAGAGATAAGAGGCCCAGTATTGCTGCTTTTCCATTATCCTAAATTGTCCATCAATTTGGATAGGATGTTAGCAAATGGACCTAGTGCATAATGGACCTAGTGCCCCCTCTCTGCCTCTGTACACCTCACCACAGTTTGCACTTCTTTGATTAAAGAGTTCAATAGAGTCACTGTGCCTTGTCAACGATACCCCATCAAACAACCTCTAAACAACCTGTCGCTCCACCCTCAGCATCGCTTAGAAGACAGCCGCAGGGCACGTTTTTTATGTGTGCAAAATCATTTGTGCCTGTAACTGTGTGTGTGTGTGTGTGTGTGTGTGTGTGTGTGTGTGTGTGTGTGTGTGTGTGTGTGTGTGTGTGTGTGTGTGTGTGTGTGTGTACACGCGCCCGCAGGTGTGTACGACAAGGTAATATAGCTCTTCACCGGAGCCCTGAATCAGAGCGGGGGGACCCTCTACATATTACTTTACACTTCATAGCCTCTGAGTCAAGGCCCACTCAGTCACCCAAAGCACTCCGTTGAGGAAGGTAGCATTGTAGCATCTCCCTCAGACATCAGGCAGACGGGCCCGGCCCATTCCCCCATCGCATTTCTGATACCTCCTCCAGGAACAAGGGAGGAGAGAGAGAGGAGATGAATGGACGAGAGTGTCCTTCCATCAGAGGGGCTATTTGCATACACGAGTGAGAGTTATCCTGCTGACGTCGACGAAAACACTGACTGATGGATTTAATTTTGTTAAGTGAGTTAGTGTATACAGGCAGAGTAGCCTGTCAGGGCTTGATCTACGGTGCACAGCAGCACTTCTGTAAACACCACAGACCTGAGTCAGAACCTCTAGCTATAGGATAGGTTCCAGACCGTCTGCAAATCAGCCAATGATTGAATACCTCGTCATCTACATGGCAGGCATCAGATTATAATATCATATCAATGCGGTTATTGACATTAGAAACATGTATTCAGGCGTTGTGAAATTGGCTGTGTGCGACTGTAATATAGGTGGCCTGGAACGTGCCCACAGTCTCCGAGGCAAATGTGGTTTACAAGCAGGCAATCTGAGAGAGCCCAGCAAACCAAAGTTGGTTCTTTGAAAGTTCCCAGAACATTCGTGAGGTTGGGGAAAATGTTCTCTTAACAAAAACTGTCCAGTTGTGCTGATGATTATACAATGTTTGTATAAACGTTTGCTTGCTGCTGTAAGAACGTTCCCAGAACACATTTAGTCTGTTCTTTAAAATGTTCCCAGAATGTTTCAATAGGTTGTGGGAACAATCTTGTGGGAACATTGTGGGGACATCACAAAAGATATGTTCCCAAAACTCAAAAACTGTCCAGTTATGCGGATGATTATACAATGTTTATTTTAGGGTGAAACAAACATTCACCTGTTGTTACAAGAATGTTCCCAGAACAAATTGTTCTATGTTCTTTAAAAGTTCATAACACATGTATTTAGGTTGTTGTAATATTGTGTGGACATATGTTCCCAAAACACAGAAACTTTCCAGTTGTGCTGATGATTACAATGTTTCTATTAGGTTGAAAAAACATTTGCCTGGTGTTGCAAGAACATTCCCAGAACAAATGTTTTATGTTCTTTAGAAATTCCCAAAACATTTATTTAGGTTGTGGGAACATTGTGAGGATATGACAAGAGATAGGATCTCAAAACATAAAATCTGTCCAGTTGTGATGACATTTTTAATATCAGAGTGCACAAAATATTCCCTCAATGTTTTTAGAATGTTTTTCCTATGATCCCAGAATGTTTTAAAATACATTTTAAACAGTCCATGGAGGTTTATTTCATGTCTTACTGTTCTCACTTTTGAGGAAGTTAGTTGTACAACAATCCATGTAGAAAGGCATATGGCAATTATTTGGAATCACATGACAAAATATTAGACATTCATTGTACAAACATAGTTGTTTTACCATATTGTGTTGATAGTCACAAGCACCTGGGCACGTTGGAGTGTTATCTCCCTGGAATCAATCCACTGCACCACTGGGATGGGACTAACACAAATATAAAGCTGTTTACACCTTTACTCTGAATTCCAGGTCATCGTCTTTGTAGAGACAGGATAATTACATCTAGAAAAAGTATCCTCTATCATTTCTTACTGTACCAATCTATTTACTGTAAAGTTGGGATGTATTTGAATTTTTTTTCTACAAAACTTGATTTCAGAAATCATGTTAACTTATTGCCTGGCAGATTGCGGTGAGTTGCACATAGATGTGAATATGTACTAAGACAGATAGCCATAGTTTGGATAATAATTGAGCTTGAAGTTGGAAGATTGCAGGTTCAAATCTACTCGATTACCATTCTTTAAAATAGCGATGTTTGGACTATACCCTAATAAAATATTCTGTAGGAAGAAAAAAAAGTTTGGCAACTTCATATAACAATGTTACATTACACATCAATATTAGCAGAACGTTGCAGCAATGTTTTCAGATCTACTTCCATTATTGTTGAAGTATGTTTTTAGAACAATTCTGGATCATCATGGCATAACCTCACAGAATAACTTCATGAGTCTCACAGGAATGTGTCTTGTTTGTTGTTACAGGTGTCAGTAGTACTATCGCCATCAACATCAACTTAAGGAATGGTTTTGTTTTAGAACAACTTCTATTGCTCCAACATTTTATTGCTGAAGTATGTTCAGGGAACGTTTTTACAACCACGTCAATGTCACACCAGCTTGTTGGGTGTCTTTAATAACATCTACAAAATGTTCCTGTAATGTTTTTTTCAGAACCATTTCTATTACAGTAGTCTGTTCTGTAAACATTACATTACCTGGAAACCTAATCAGAACGTTTGGGGAATGTTCTGTGGTGGTTGTTACAAATGTTGTGCACAACACTTCAGTGAGCGTTAGGAGAATATTCTGAGGACATTTCCTTTAAAACAAACAACTAAATGTAGGAAAAGAAACCTAACTAGAACTTAATGGGAATGTTAGATCATGTTCTGGGAATGTTAGGTAATGTTCTGGGAATGTTCCCAGTTTGCTAGGAAGGGATTAATAGGTGGTGGGGTCATTGAGACAGATTGGGTCCTTGGTACCCAAAGGCCAATGACTAGAGGTTTATGACTCCATTGCCGAAATGATTCCCTCAAATCATATTGAGTCGACACAGAGGACTGCTGTATTGATGAATTGCAGGTCGCGTACACATCTGTAACCTTGAATATTTGATGAGATTCATGGCGTCAAAGCTACTTAAATCAGTAAAAAAAGAAACGTCCCTTTTTCAGGACCCTGTCTTTCAAAGATCATTCGTAAAAATACAAATAACTTCACAGATCTTCTGGAACGGTCGTTAAGACACTAACAGCTTACAGACGGTAGGCAATTAAGGTCACAGTTATGAAAACTTAGGACACGAAAGAGGCCTTTCTACAGACTCTGAAAAACACCAAAAGAAAGATGCCCAGGGTCCCTGCTCATTTGCGTGAATGTGCCTTAGGCATGCTGCAAGGAAGCATGAGGACTGCGGATGTGACTAGGGCAATAAATTGCAATGTCCGTACTTTGAGACGCCTAAGACCGCGCTACAGGAAGACAGGACGGACAGCTGATCGTCCTTGCAGTGGCAGACCACGTGTAACAACACCGGCACAGGATCGGTACATCACACCTGCGGGACAGGTACAGGATCGCAACAACAACTGCCCGGGTTACACCAGGAAAGCACAATCCCTCCACCAGTGCTCAGACTGTCCGCAATAGGCTGAGAGAGGCTGGACTGAGGGCTTGTAGGCCTGTTGTAAGGCAGGTCCTCACCAGACATCACCGGCAACAACGTTGCCTATGGGCACAAACCCACCGTCGCTGGACCAGACAGGACTGGCAAAAAGTGCTCTTCACTGACGAGTCACAGTTTGTCTCATCAGGGGTGATGGTCGGATTCGCGTTTATCGTCGAAGGAATGAGCGTTACACCGAGGCCTGTACTCTGGAGCGGGATCGAGGTGGAGGGTCCGTCATGGTCTGGGAAGGTTTGTCACAGCATCATCGGACTGAGCTTTTTATCATTGCAGGAAATCTCAAAGCTGTGCGTTACAGGGACGTCATCCTCCTCCCTCATGCATCCTCCTCCCTCATACCTTCCTGCAGGCTCATCCTGACATGACCCTCCAGCATGACAATGCCACCAGCCACACTGCTCGTTCTGTGCGTGATTTCTTGCAAGACAGAAATGTCAGTGTTCTGCCATGGCCAGTGAAGAGCCCGGATCTCAATCCATTGAGCACGTCTGGGACCTGTTGGATCGGAGGGTGAGGGCTAGGGCTATTCCCCCCAGAAATGTCTGGGAACTTGCAGGTACCTTGGTGGAAGAGTGGGGTAACATCTCACAGCAAGAACTGGCAAATCTGGCGCATTCCATGAGGAGGAGATGCACTGCAGTACATAATAAAGCTGGTGGCCACACCAGATACTGACTGTTACTTTTGGGGACACATTATTCCATTTCTGTTAGTCACATGTCTGTGGAACTTGTTCAGTTTGTCTCTCAGTTGTTGAATCTTGTTATGTTCATACAAATATTTACACATGTTAACTTTGCTGAAAATAAACACAGTTGACAGCGAGAGGTCGTTTCGTTTTTTTGCGGAGTTGATAAAAGTTCTGTTCTCACATCCACACGTGTTCGTCCTTCGACATTTTTCCCCCCATGGAAGCCTGACATTGACATGCTTTCTTTAATCATTTTCTGAAAAGTATCCTGGCATTTTGCTTATATTAAAAACCCCATAGAAATTCACTTTGAAGGCGTAAATGCCCTAAGTGTACGTATTAATGATGACTGCATATTTCCCCTTGATGCAGATTTCAAGCTAGACTTTGCTGCTGATCCAGAGAGATATAATCGGCCAATAAGTCTTCTAAAACATTACAGCGACATTGATCCTCTTCCTGCCCTTGTCTTCTCTCTTTAAAGTCCACACAATAAAATCATCCATCTGGTTCCCCATCCCTAACATAACCAATCATCATTGTGCACTACTTTAGACCAAACCCTAGTGCGCTATGAAGGGAATAGGGTGCCATTTGGATCATAGCCTGGGTATGACTCTGCTCCTAATGGGTCTGATTAGCAGTGGGAGGACTCGATGAGGATACTTGATCCTCACTTAGCCCCTGCTGCCTCAGCACGGCCCACAGGGGAGGACCGACGCTGGCTCCCTAAGTGATGAGAAGGGTGGGAGATGTGGAGAAGGCCTCAGCACGACCCACAAGGAAATAGGGCCGATGCTAGCTTCTTAAGAGACGAGAGGGGAAGGAGACGTGGAGAAGCCCCATAGGGTAAGGTCATTGAAACTGAAGGCTATAGGACAAGAGAAACAACATTAGGTCCACATCCTAAAACTAAACATAATGCACTATATAGGGCAGTGGTTCAGAGAGATAAAGGGAGATGAACAAACAGAATTTTTTTTAAACTCAGTCGGGCCATTGCTACGCTGACATCTGGACATTTGCCACCTAGGAAATTTGTGTGACCGGACCTTCTCAAATAGTAAATAGCAGGAGTGAAAACGTTTGGGAAGCACTGATACAGGGAATAGAGTCAGACACAGGAAGGAACATATGCTTGAGGTACTCCCAATCAGTAGGGATCATAATTGATCAATTGTGTTGACAGAAACAAGAAGGGGATGAGTCTTACCCTTGAGCCACAAAACTACACATTTCTTATCTTAAAAATCATCTGTACAGGGTAACGTTACATTTTGTCCCCTTGACAGACTTAACACTAAAGAAGGAAAAGAGAAGCAGGAGGGTACAGTAGGTAGTTAAACCCCACACTAAAGACACCGAGAGTGGAGGGGGAAAAAAGCCCTATAGCCCTCTCTTCAGGGCTGATGGAGCAGTCTAGGCTGTGTCTCAGGTGCCTCTCTCTCGCTCTCCCTCTTTCAGAAATGTGGAGATGTAAACGAGTGCTGGGAGGGAGAGGGAAAGGGGTGGCTGTCAGGAGACAGAGAATGTGGCTGTCAGGGTCCCCCCTGCATGATGAGTGTAGAATGAAGGCAAGGCAGGCCACTTTATTTTCTCCTCTTTCATCTCCAGGCCTTGCATTTAATCTCCTAAATGCTGCTGCTGCCTAGGCCTGGGTGTCTCTCTGTGTGTGCGCGCGCACCAGGCTGTCCTGGCTCTTACCCAGGGTTCTTTTTAACAGCTAGTTATTTCACCTTGGCAGAGTCGCAAAACACTTGCCACGCCCCCAAGGCTCAGATGAGTTTGCCCTCTGTCCTTCCCGCTGTGTAGATGGATTGGAACCTGGGTTGTATTCATTAGTGCATACTGCAGCAAAACTATTTGAAATGGGAAATGCTTTGCAATAAACATTTTAAAAAGATTGTTTCTTATTGGACAAGTTGTGGTTCTCTCCCACCCATTTTGGTCAGTTTTCCTGCGTTTGGTGAATATGACCATGTAGGGGTGGCAGGTAGCCTAGTGGTTAGAGTGTTGGGCCAGTAACAGTAAGGTTTCTGGATCAAATCCCCGACCTGACAAGGTAAAAATCTGTCATTCTGCCCCTGAACAAGGCCGTTATAACCCACTGTTCCCCAGTAGGCTGTCATTGAATTTGTTCTTAGCTGACTTGCCTAGTCAAATAAATAAAAACTGGCATGACCTGTTGGATAATTATGAGGTTCTCTCTTCTACAGTCCTTGACAAAATGTGTATATTGGACTTATGTACATACATCGGTGCTGGTTATGGCTGAAATAACAGGCCAAAGCACATTCCTGTAAATAAATACAAAATGTAACTTTGTTGTATAAAATTTTCTGTTATGTGTCAGATCAAGTCACTTTTGACTTGTTATGTCTATAGTTTTGTGTAGTATGTTGTCCTACTAATCATATAGCAAGCATATGTATTGAAACCCAAGGCAAGTTTTTTAAATCTAAATTGGGGGGGAAAATATTGTCCATTGATGATATTGAAGCACTACTTCCCTCTACTGGTGGTTGTGTTAACAGCATACAGGAGTGCATTAACTTGGAAGCAGACGGAAGTGAACAGGCTGAAAGAGGGAAGTACCATAAAGTAAGATAAAGGTCTTGATGAATAAAATCCGTTTGGCACGGACATTGCATTAAGGGCTTCACCATTTTAAAGTAGTCAACTGGGTGGAATTTCCCAGAGATGAAGATGTGAAGCGAGAGGATTTATTCAAAATCTGGCTGTGTGAGATATGTACTTTTTTTGTATAGAGGTACAGTATATTACTTTTTAATAAACATTTTTATACACAAAACACACATTCAATGTTAAAGGTCCCTTACTTTGTAGTTTAAAATGTGCAATTCAACCTTAGAGTTTGCTGACAATTCTTAAAAATGTCCACACAATATTTTCCTTTAAAAAAGTAAAAAATAATTCATAGAAGGTGATATCTACATTAGCCCCAATTTTAGAACAGATGGATATTATAAAAGTGAAAAGTCTCTTTGATCATGATTTAGTAAGCAAAAACAGGTATCCACAGAGTGTACGCAGCGGCCGTTTAAACAAACTAGCTATAAACTCTTAAGAACAACCATTAGACCTAAATAGTCCACACAAAGAAATAGCGATATAGATATTCCAATAATAGCAAAATAGATATTCCAATATAGGTATTCAATTAAAGTGATATAAAAGAAGTGAGATCGGCAAAAGCAGTAGAATATAATACAGTGCATTTACAAATCCTTTCACATTTCCTTGTGAAAAATAAACAAAAACATTTGTTTGAAATATGTGGAATGCAAAAAGCAATTAAAAGCAATTAAAAGCAAGGCAAGTTGTGGCACTGATGTGAGACAAAGTGGACATTGCAGGTCGCGCCGGGCATTTATGAAGTTTGCTATATCATATACAGTGCCCTCAAAGTATTTACACCCCTTGACTTTTTCCACATTTTGTGGTGTTACAGCCTGAATTTAAAATGGAATACATTTCGATTTTGTGTCACTGGCCTATACACACACACATACAATGCCTCAATGTCAAAGTGGACTTAAGTTTTTAGAAGTTTTCACAAATAATGAAAGCTGAAATGTCTTGAGTTAATAAGTATTCAACCCCTTTGTTATGGCAAGCCTGAATAAGTTCAGGAATAAAAATGTGCTTAACAAGTCACATAATAAGTTGTATGGACTCACTCTCTGTGTGCAATAAGGGTTAAACATGATTTTTGAATGACAACCTCATCTCTGTACCCCACACATGCATTTATCTGAAAGGTCCCTCAGTGGAGCAGTGAATTTCAAACTCATATTCAACAACAAAGACCAGGTAGGTTTTTCCAATGCAAAGAAGAACACCTATTGGTAGATGGTTAAAAATGTAAATAAATGTAGACATTGAACATCCCATTGAGCAAGTTATTGATGACAATTTGGATGTTGTATGAATACTCCCAGTCACTACAAAGACACAGGCATCCTTCCTAATTCAGTTGCCGAAGAGGAAGGAAACTGATCAGGTATTTCACCATGAGGCCAATGGTGATTTTAAAACAGTTACAGAGTTTAATGGCTGTGTTAGGAGAAAACTGATGATGGATCAACAACATTGTAGTAACTCCACAATATTAACCTAAATGACAAAGTGAAAATAAGCAAGCCTGTACAAAATAAAAATATTCCAAAAGCATGCATCCTGTTTGCAATAAGGCACTAAAGTAAAACTGCAAAAAATGTGGCAAAGAATACAAAGCGTTATTTGGGGCAAATCCAACAACACATCACTAAGTACCACTTCATATTTTCAAGCATGGTGGTGGCAGAATCATGTTATGGGTATTCTTGTCATTAGGGAGTTTATTTATTTAGGATTACAAGAAACAGAATAGCACAGGCAAAATCCTAGAGAGAAAGGCTGGACAATAACCTGTTGCTGACCAAGATGACATTGAATGTTCCTGAGTGGGCTAGTTACTGTTTTGACTTAAAAATCGTCTTGAAAATCTATGGCAAGACCTGAAAATGGCTGTCTAGTAATGAGCAACAACCAACTTGACAGAGCTTGAAGAATTTTTAAAAGAATGTGCAAATATTGTACAATCCAGGTGTGCAAAGCTCTAAGAGATTTACCCAGAAAGACTCACAGCTGTAATCACTGCCAAAAGTAATTCTAACTTGTATTGACTCAAAAGTGTGAATATTTATGTAAGTCAGATATTTCTGTATTTGATTTTCAATACATTTGAAAACATGTTTTCACTTAGTTATTATGGGGTATTGTGTGTAGACAGGTGAGAAAAATAAATGTAATCCGTTTTGAATTCAGGTTGTAACACAACAAAATGTGGAATAAGTCAAGGGGTATGAATACTTTCTGAAGGCTCTGTAAATGTGGCTCCTTGGACTCTAAACACCTCCCTGGGTGTTGTAAGATCTGATCGTCTGTGCAGCACGTCTGTAATGATGACCTGGAACACCTCCATAGTCAATCTCATTGTTTCAGGTACAAAGATTATTTGTACTCGTTTGTTTTTCCGGGAGTGGGATATGTCTTTCATTCCCTCTCAAGCCCCCCCCTCCCTCCTCCCCATTCCTCCCCTCTCTCACTGCCAGTCCTCGTCCTTTTCATCTTCTGTCTCTGAAGGCACATCCTCATCACTGACCTCATCCTGTTCTCCTGCTCCATTCCCACCCCCGTTCCCATTCTGCATAACCTCTGCTGCCTCCCTGGCCCGTGCCTCCGCCTCAACCGCCCGCTCCTCCTCCTCTTTGAGCTTGAGTGCGGCTTCCTTCTTCTCCCGCTCAGCGTGGCTCTTCATGTGGGCGCTGCGGCTTTTCACCTTGAAGAACACCCTGGTCAGAGGTCAGATAGATACATGGACAATTGAACCCAGAGAGCTAAATATAGAGAGAGAGACCTACGGCTCTGATGGAACCTACAGCCACACAGGTGACATACCAGGTCACCTATTTTTGCAGTTAAAGCATATCAATGTGGTTACTGAGACGTAAACTCTTCTCCAGGTGTTGTAAGCTCTAATTACCTGTGCAGCGCGACTGCAACTAAGACAACCTGAAATGCCACCAATGGCTATTGTCTACATTGTTGCCACACTGGTCTGAGATAGAGACCAGTGTTCACTGGACATAAGAGAGATGCCTGGTTTATAATACTCTTGGTCAATCCCTGTCTTTCACCGTTTTCTTTCACTTAATTAAAAATTGGCGGGGAAAAGTATTAATGGTGGAAAATGTGTATCTGTTTGCAGATCATCTAAACATCATCTTAAAGGGACACACACACACACACACTGACCTGCTACACTTCTTGCAGGGGAACACGCCCTCTGGGTCGCCGGGGGGCTTTGGGGGCGCTCTGCTCTTCTTCCCCGCCTCGGGACGAGGTTTTCTGGCTGCAGAGGGAGGGGTTGGATGGGGAGGACCAACCTTGTGTACAGCATGCTGGTCCCTGTGCCCTAGCACTGCTCCTGTCTGATGGGCCAAACATTACATCATTGTGTTTGTCTATTATATCAAATCAAAATAACATTTTATTGGTCATATACGCATGTTTAGCAGATGTTATTGCGGGTGTAGCGAAATGCTTGTAAAAAAAAATTCTAAAATACATAAAAAATAATACTGCAAAGTATCCTTAGAGCTAGAAGCACGGCAGCCCTCTGTTGCCGCCATTTTTTCCAGAAAGTACCAGTGTTGTACTGTCCTGTTGGTAAATCAGTCTGTTAAAAAAGTGTTGTACTGTCCTGTTCGTAAATCAGTCTGTTATACAAGTGTTGTACTGTCCTGTTGATGAATCAGTCTGTTATACAAGTGTTGTACTGTCCTGTTGGTGAATCAGTCTGTTATACCAATATTGTACTGTCCTGTTGGTAAATCAGTCTGTTAAACAAGTGTTGTACTGTCCTGTTGGTGAATCAGTCTGTTATACAAGTGTTGTACTGTCCTGTTGGTGAATCAGTCTGTTATACAAGTGTTGTACTGTCCTGTTGGTGAATCAGTCTGTTATACAAGTGTTGTACTGTCCTGTTGGTGAATCATTGGTCAAAGGACATATGATAGCAAGTATAAATAGATATGGGATAGATTTAAACATGGTACAATGAGGTTAAAAATCATTTAAAAAAAAAAGTAACTTCAAGTGAAAATGAGCACTTACATTGTCGTGAGCCTGTAGTGTCTGAGTAACCCTGGACTGGTTGCCATCTTGACCCCTGTCACATGACCCTTCCCACTTCCTGTCAACTTCTTCCTGACTTGGTTTTGATCCCTGAGAGCTCTGTGAAAAAGAGACAAATAACACAATAAATGGTCATATTAATAAAATGTTATTTTGTAATGCAATGTTAATATATTTTTTTTATGTACTCATGAATGACTTGTTTTATAATAAACTCAGCAAAAAAAGAAACGTCCCTTCTTCAGGACCCTGTCTTTCAAAGATAATTCGTAAAAATCCAAATAACTTCACAGGTCTTCATTTTAAAGGGTTTAAACACTGTTTCCCATGCTTGTTCAATGAACCATAAACAATTATTGAACATGCACCTGTGGAACGGTCATTAAGACACTAACAGCTTACAGACGGTAGGCAATTAAGGTCACAGTTATGAAAACTTAGCACAGTAAAGAGGCCTTTCTACTGACTCTGAAAAACACCAAAAGAAAGATGCCCAGGGTCCCTGCTCATCTGCGTGAATGTGCCATAGGCATGCTGCAAGGAGGCATGAGGACTGCAGATGTGGCCAGGGAAATAAATTCCAATGTCCATACTATGAGACGCCTAAGACAGCACTACAGGGAGACAGGATGGACAGCTGATCGTCCTCGCAGTGGCAGACCACGTGTGACAACACCTGCACAGGATAGGTATATCCGAACATCACACCTGCGGGACAGGTACAGGATGGCAACAACAGCTGCCCGAGTTACACCAGGAACGCACAATCCCTCCATCAGTGCTCAGACTGTCCGCAATAGGCTGAGAGAGGCTGGACTGAGGGCTTGTAGGCCTGTTGTAAGGCAGGTCCTCACCAGACATCACCAGCAACAACGTCGCCTAAGGGCACAAACCCACCGCTGCTGGACCAGACAGGATTGGCAAAGTGCTCTTCACTGACGAGTCGCGGTTTTGTCTCACCAGGGGTGATGGTTGTATTCGCGTTTATCGTCGAAGGAATGAGTTACACTGAGGCCTGTATTCTGGAGCGGGATCGATTTGGAGGTGGAGGGTCTGTCATGGTCTGGGGTGGTGTGTCACAGCAACATCGGACTGAGCTTGTTGTCATTGCAGGGAATCTCAACACTGTGCGTTACAGGGAAGACATCCTTCTCCCTCATGTGGTACCCTTCCTGCAGGCTCATCCTGACATGACCCTCCAGTATGACAATGCCACCAGCCACACTGCTCGTTCTGTTCGTGATTTCCTGCAAGACAGGAATGTCAATGTTCTGCCATGGCCAGCAAAGAGCCCGGATCTCAATCCCATTGAGCACGTCTTGGACTTGTTGGATAGGAGGGTGAGGGCTAGGGCCATTCTCCCCAGAAATGTCCGGAAACTTGCAGGTGCCTTGGTGGAAGAGTGGAGTAACATCTCACAGCAAGAACTGGCAAATCTGGTGCAGTCCATGAGGAGGAGATGCACTGCAGTACTTAATGCAGCTGGTGGCCACACCAGATACTGACTGTTACTTTTGATTGACCCCCCTTTGTTCAGGGACACATTATTCAATTTCTGTTAGTCACATGTCTGTGAAACTTGTTCAGTTTGTCACAGTTGTTGAATCTTGTTATGTTCAAGTTTGCTGAAAATAAACACAGTTGACAGTTAGAGGATGTTTCTTTTTTTGCTGAGTTTATTTGTTTTTCATTAACTAAAGCCTTACCTTAACATCCACTACTGCCTCTGTGTGTCTATCTGCTGGGGACTCTGCAGGTCCGTAGGTAACGCTTCCACTGCGACTGATCTTCACCTGTTTCTTATGCATGTAGTAAAACTCCACACATTGTGCCACTGTCTTTGTTTGCACCTGTATACGGAAAGACAAATCACACACGCAAACAGACACAAATACAGACAGTTATTAAAAGGTTATTCATTTCTTATAGTATTCCCACTGTTTGCCCAGGTGGTACTGATTCATGCTATGTGGTGAAACCGTCATGGCCTGGTTAGAAGTGAGCGTACCAGTTTCTGCACCATGAAGAAGTCCTTCCTGTAGGTAGAGATGCCTTTATTGAAGAAGCGCTTCTCTGAGGGAGTCCAACTGTCTGATCCTGGGGGGGAATTATTCACCATTCTGTCAATGAGGCCTCACAGTGTGTGTGTTTGTGTGTGTGTGTGTGTGTGGTGTGTGTGTGTGTGTGGTGTGTGTGTGGTGTGTGTCGGATTGAGGGGTGTGTCGTACGTGTTAAATTTGGAAGTGAATGAATGGCACCACCCCCCTCCATTTCCCCTTTAACAAGCACACTTTTGAGAAAGAAGCAATTGAGGAAACAAAATGGCTTCCCCACCTGAGTAGTGATAGTCCGCCAGGTGGTGGCCATCACAGAAAACGGGCTCCTTGAGCAGCAGGAACGCCAGGGTCTCCTGGGGAGAGCAACACAATTCATCACTGGGCCTATCTAGTGCACTATTTTGACCAGGGGCCATAAGGCTCTAGTAAAAAAAAAAGAAAAGCTCACTATAAAAAGTTAATAGGGAGCCATTTATGAAACCTGGGAGAAACTAATTTGCCACAGAGGGGATTATCGTGGAATCACTGGGTTAAATCACTGGGTGAGTCACTCTACTCACAAGGACATTGCCCCCGCACTCATGCAGACAGTGGAGGGCCAGCTCCTGATTGGTGCCACCTCCATACAGAGCGCTGGAGCAGGCCAAGCTCATCAGGTCGTCCACTAGGGGGAGAGAGTGAGGCAGTTTTGAGGTAGGAAGACAGGGAGGGAGAGGAGGTGCAGGGACAGAAAGACAGGGTGGGGGAGAGAAAGAGAGGGTGGGGGAGAGAAAGAGAGAGAGCAAGTAGAGAAAGACAAAAAAAAGAGACCGAAAACAAAACGGTCAACATTTTGCGCTACTTCAGGACGTTACAGCCCAAGTTAGTCAAATGTGCGTACTTCGACTTCCATACAAAAACTTTTTAAAGTCAGCTCTGTATGCCTCATACCACAGAGCCATGCCAAGCTGAGCCGAGCCAAGCTGTACTGAGCTGGCCTGACTATGCATTCAACATAGTTTCTGGAACCACGCCAGTACAGTATGGTTCGGGTTGGCCCTATTCTGTGAAAACGGTATTAGATTACTATAGCTTTGAGTACGAGGCAGTGTAGTTACCGGTCTCCTGCTCTGCGTGGCGTAGCAGGGAGTCCTTCATGGGGAGCCAGACCAGGTCAGCCTTGTGCTGGTCCCACTGGGTCAGTGAGCGGTCACACTGCAGCTCTGGTACCTCCGCCTGGTACTGCAGGCCAATGTTAATACGCCTGGGGGTGGGGAGAGGGAGGGAGGGTCGGAGCGAGGTAGATGGTGGGGAAAACGAGGGAGAGGGAGCAGGTGGAGCGAGAGAGATTGTGGGTTTGATTCCTGGGGCCACCCATATGTAAATGTATGCATGCATGACTGTAAGCCGCTATAGATAAATGTTATCTGCTAGATGTTATATATATTATAACTGCATCATAATGCATTATACCTGAGTTCAGTGTTACAGAGGTTTGTACTCACGGTTCAAAGCTGACAGGTGTGGCGTCGGTGATCAAAGGGAGGACTGGGGGCGTGATGTCTGTAGAGCTGGCTGTAGAACACAAATGAACACAGCACCTTTAGGACGCTACCATCTGGACAGAGGTATATAGAACAGAGAGGACAGAGAGACAGAGAGACCATCTGGACAGAGTTACCATCTGGACAGAGGTATATAGAACAGAGAGGACAGAGAGACCATCTGGACAGAGGTATATAGAACAGAGAGGACAGAGAGACAGAGAGACCGTCTGGACAGAGGTATATAGAACAGAGAGGACAGAGAGACAGAGAGACCATCTGGACAGAGGTATATAGAACAGAGAGACAGAGAGACCATCTGGACAGAGGTATATAGAACAGAGAGGACAGAGAGACAGAGGTACCATCTGGACAGAGGTATATAGAACAGAGAGACAGAGAGACCATCTGGACAGAGGTATATAGAACAGAGAGGACAGAGAGACCATCTGGACAGAGGTATATAGAACAGAGAGGACAGAGAGACAGAGGTACCATCTGGACAGAGGTATATAGAACAGAGAGGACAGAGAGACAGAGAGACCATCTGGACAGAAGTATATAGAACAGAGAGGACAGAGACAGAGAGACCATCTGGACAGAGGTATATAGAACAGAGAGGACAGAGAGACAGAGAGACCATCTGGACAGAGGTATATAGAACAGAGAGGACAGAGACAGAGAGACCATCTGGACAGAGGTATATAGAACAGAGAGGACAGAGAGACAGAGAGACCATCTGGACAGAGGTACCATCTGGACAGAGGTATATAGAACAGAGAGGACAGAGACAGAGAGACCATCTGATCTCAGAATGCAGGAAGTCATGGGGCCATTTAACTCCGGAGGACTGTGGGTATGCGTTCCTAATGGCACGCTATTCCCAACGTAGTGCACCGCTTTTGGCCAGGGTCCATAGGACTGGTCAAAAGTCATGCACTACATAGGGAATAGGATGCCATTTGTGACGCATCCTACACTTTAAGCGCCGGTTCAATAGCGATTTCTCCATTGAAAATGCTTTTTTAGTCCAGGACTAGACTTAACTACTGTCTGGGAAACCAGCCCTAACCAGCCCTGGACTACTGACAAAAGAAATACATTGTGACAAGGATGCATGCAGTGCATAGGAAAAGAAAGGAACAGATTTGTATTTTACATAATAACAATAGAGGTAGGGGACATCTTGGAGAGAGAGGAGAGAGAAAGAGAGAGACGGAGGGAAAGAGAGAGAGAACGATACAGCAAGACTCCTCGAGCTTCCGTGACAAGACTTACTAGATCGCAGAAGGCTGCGCGAGACCGACTTGGGCGTGTTGGGTGGTGGCTGCAGGGTCTGGTTGCTGGCGGCGATGGAAGACAGGAAGGTGGAGAAGTAGAGACCAGAGCCCTCGCGCACCGGCGACAGGATGGGCGGCGGGGTGTAGGGCGGCAGGGTGAAGTGGTGGTCGGGCAGGCGGATGGGCGACCGCAGGTGGCTCTGGTAGGGCGTGATGGCGGAGTAGACCGAGGGGGCGATGAACGTAGCCGGTTTGGGTGGCGGGATGAAGAGGGGCTCGGGACGAGGCCGCCATTTGTGCTTGGCTAATTTCCCATCGTCGTCCTGACCAGCATCGCCCTCCCCGTCCTGGTTGGGTGAGACGATTGTGAGGAGTTCAGTGATATTTCAGAGAATGACAAGGACAAATAGACAAACAACCAACTGCATTGGTTCAGTGGAAGGTGGGAGGGAGATTATGACTTGTGTGGGGAAGTCACCGGCGGGATTAATGAAGTCGCTAAATAATATCGTTGTGAAACCACATTGAATGTTTTTGGCATCTACATCAAAGTGTCTCCATTGAGTAGTATTTTTTTATTTTTTTTATTTCACCTTTATATAACTAGGTAGGCCAGTTGAGAACAAGTTCTCATTTACAACTGCGACCTGGCCAAGATAAAGCAAAGCAGTGCGACAAAAACAACAACACAGAGTTACACATGAGATAAACAAATGTACAGTCAATAGCACTATTGAACAATAGCGCATGACAACCCAACCCATTGTGGAGTTAAGGCCTAATTTCTACATACTAAAACATGTCCCCCCAGTAGGTCATCATATCTGGGTTCAAATAGTATATATATTTTTTTTCATATACTTTAACTGCGCTTGATCGAGCTTGCCTGGCTGGCACAACAGAACAAACAGAATAGTCTAAAAAGGGCAAACCCCCGCCCACCTGGAACTCCAGACAGGCTCAATCAAACACTCAAAGTATGTGAAAGAAAGCAAATACTATTTGAACTCTAGATTGTGTTCATTAGGCACCAAAACAGAAGAAAACAGTGAGGAACTATGTGGACTAGTCCAACAAGGAACACTAAAATGGTGCAAAACATTTTTTACTATTTTTACTTGCCTAATGAATACAACTAAGGTCTGCATGCCACAGGACCTACCTGGCTGAAGCTCTCTGAGAGGGAGTTCCTCAGTGAGCGGCGGCTCGCTACAATGACCGAGGGCTTGTGTTGGGGCTGGGGCGGGAGCAGGGCGTGCTGGCCCGGGGGGCGCCCGTGAGGCCAGGTGCCCGGAGGGGCTGTCTGACCCTGGCGCACTGGCACGGACACGGGGATAACCAGGGGCACCATACCAGCTTGTCTGCCCATAAGACCCACCTCCTGCTGCTGCTAGAGGAAAATGGGGGGTAGAGGGGAATAACAGAGATATAAATAAGTAGAGAAAAGAGATAATATAGATATTTTTATTTATTTTTTATTTCACCTTTATTTAACCAGGTAGGCAAGTTGAGAACAAGTTCTCATTTACAATTGCGACCTGGCCAAGATAAAGCAAAGCAGTTCGACACATACAACAACACAGTTACACATGGTGTAAAACAAACATACAGTCAATAACACAGTAGAAAAATAAGTCTATATACAATGTGAGCAAATGAGGTGAGATAAGGGAGGTAAAGGCAAAAAAGGCCATGGTGGCAAAGTAAATACATTATAGCAAGTAAAACACTGGAATGGTAAATTTGTAGTGGAAGAAAGTGCAAAGTAGAAATAGAAATATTGGGGTGCAAAGGAGCAAAATCAATAAATAAATACAATAGGGGAAGAGGTAGTTGTTTAGGCTAAATTATGTACAGGTGCAGTGATCTGCTCTGACAGCTGGTGCTTAAAGCTAGTGAGGGAGATAAGTGTTTCCAGTTTCAGAGATTTTTGTAGTTCGTTCCAGTCATTGGCAGCAGAGAACTGGAAGGAGAGACAGCCAAAGGAGGAATTGGCTTTGGGGGTGACCAGAGAGATATACCTGCTGGAGCGCATGCTACAGGTGGGTGCTGCTATGGTGACCAGTGAGCTGAGATAAGGGGGGACTTTACCTAGCAGGGTCTTGTAGATGACCTGGAGCCAGTGGGTTTGGCGACGAGTATGAAACGAGGGCCAGCCAACGAGAGCGTACAGGTCAACGTGGTGGGTAGTGTATGGCGCTTTGGTGACAAAACGGATGGCACTGTGATAGACTGCATCCAGTTTATTGAGTAGGGTATTGGAGGCTATTTTGTAAATGACATCGCAAAAGTCGAGGATCGGTAGGATGGTCAGTTATACGTGGGTATGTTCGGCAGCATGAGTGAAGGATGCTTTGTTGCGAAATAGGAAGCCAGTTCTAGATTTAACTTTGGATTGAAGATGTTTGATGTGAGTCTGGAAGGAGAGTTTACAGTCTAACCAGACACCTCGGTATTTGTAGTTGTCCACATATTCTAAGTCTGAACCGTCCAGAGTAGTGATGCTGGACTGGCGGGCAGGTGCGGGCAGCGATCGGTTGAAGAGCATGCATTTAGTTTTACTTGTATTTAAGAGCAGTTGGAGGCCACGGAAGGAGAGTTGTATGGCATTGAAGCTCGTCTGGAGGGTTGTTAACACAGTGTCCAAAGAAGGGCCAGAAGTATACAGAATGGTATTGTCTGCGTAGAGGTGGAGAAGAGACTCCCCAGCAGCAAGAGCGACATCATTGATGTATACAGAGAAAAGAGTTGGTCCAAGAATTTAACCCTGTGGCGCCCCCATAGAGACTGCCAGAGGCCCGGACAACAGGCCATCCGATTTGACACATTGAACTCTATCAGAGAAGTAGTTGGAGAACCAGGCGAGGCAATCATTTGAGAAACCAAGGCTATTGAGTCTGCCGATGAGGATGCGGTGATTGACAGAGTCGAAAGCCTTGGCCAGGTCAATGAATACGGCAGCACAGTATTGTTTCTTTTCGATGGCGGTTACGATATCGTTTAGGACCTTGAGCGTGGCTGAGGTGCACCCATGACCAGCTCTGAAACCAGATTGCATAGCGGAGAAGGTGCGGTGGGATTCGAAATGGTCGGTAATCTGTTTGTTGACTTGGCTTTCGAAGACCTTAGAAAGGCAGGGTAGGACAGATATAGGTCTGTAGCAGTTTGGGTCAAGAGTGTCCCCCCCTTTGAAGAGGGGGATGACCGCAGCTGCTTTCCAATCTTTGGGAATCTCAGACGACACGAAAGAGAGGTTGAACAGGCTAGTAATAGGGGTTGCAACAATTTTGGCAGATAATTTTTGAAAGAAAGGGTCCAGATTGTCTAGCCCAGATGATTTGTAGGGGTCCAGATTTTGCAGCTCTTTCAGAATATCAGCTGACTGGATTTGGGAGAAGGAGAAATGGGGAAGGCTTGGGCAAGTAGCTGTGGGGGGTGCAGTGCTGTTGACTGCAGTAGGGGTAGCCAGGTGGAAAGCATGGCCAGTCGTAGAAAAATGCTTATTGAAATTCTCAATTATAGTGGATTTATCGGTGGTGACAGAGTTTCCTATCCTCAGTGCAGTGGGCAGCTGGGAGGAGGAGTTCTTATTCTCCATGGACTTTACAGTGTCCCAGAACTTTGAGTTTGTGTTGCAGGAAGCAAAATTCTGCTTGAAAAAGCTAGCCTTGGCTTTTCTAACTGCCTGTGTATATTGGTTTCTGACTTCCCTGAAAAGTTGCATACCACAGGGGCTATTCGATGCTAATGCAGAAGGCTACAGGATGTTTTTGTGCTGGTAAAGGGCAGTCAGGTCTGGGGAGAACCAAGGGCTATATCTGTTCCTGGTTCGAAATTTCTTGAATGGGGCATGCTTATTTAAGATGGTGAGGAAGGCATATAAAAAAAATAACCAGGCATCCTCTACTGATGGGATGAGGTCAATATCCTTCCAGGATACCCGGGCCAGGTCGATTAGAAAGGCCTGCTCGCTGAAGTGTTTCAGGGAGCGTTTGACAGTGATGAGTGGAGGTCGTTTGACCGCTGACCCATTATGGATGCAGGCAATGAGGCATATAACATATATAATATAGATAATATAGACAATATGTAAGGGAGTAGAATAGAAAGTGGAAGTAAATATGGCAAATAGTAAACATGCTTGACAAATGAAATGAAACCCCCGCAGCAATTGCTCATCTCAGACTGTAGGTACGCATGTCACAGACAATTTATGGACATTGCTTAAAGGCAGTCTTCAGTGTCGCAAGATCCTGTTTCACAAATAGAATCAAGAAAGCACTGCACACGTCGTATGAACAACCAGTTACTTAAAAGCAGCAAATGGTTACTGTCAGCTTACAAAACGTATTGAAAATCCAGTACTAGTGAAAATACACAACATTAGCAACTACATTCAAGCCAGGCCAGAGAAATACATTTGAATCTAATTCAAATGACTCCAGTAAATGCCTCAAATCTCAATTCTGCACCATTGAACTCCACCCCACCTCACACGGCCAACTCAGCAGTTGGGCTTGTGATTCAGAAATATATAAAAAAATAAAAGCTCAACCTTGGGATTGTGAATAACAGTGGTAGGACTGTTTTATTAAGGCACCTGGTTGGGGAGAGAGTGTGGAGGAGTGGGAGTCTGCAGGCTGTGGCTCCAGGCCGCTGCCCCTCCCTGGCTCAGCTGAATGGCTGGGGAGGGAGAGTCCGGAGCGCCTCCAGGCTGCAGCCGCGGCCCCTCCCTGGCTCAGCTGAATGGCTGGGGAGGAAGAGCCCTGAGGAATGTAGAGGTGTGCAGACATGTAGCTGCTT
Source organism: Salmo salar (assembly GCF_965601325.2). Classification (NCBI taxonomy): domain Eukaryota; kingdom Metazoa; phylum Chordata; class Actinopteri; order Salmoniformes; family Salmonidae; genus Salmo; species Salmo salar. The sequence goes on from NC_138305.1 coordinate 32,836,917, forward strand.
CAACAGTCTGCACCCAGCACACAGTTTCTCTCTCTGCAGTCTGCACCCAGTCTCTCTCTCTGCAGCCTGCGCCCAGCACAGTCTCTCTCCCTGCAGCCTGAGCCCAGCACAGTCTCTCTCCCTGCAGCCTGCGCCCAGCACAGTCTCTCTCCCTGCAGCCTGCGCCCAGCACAGTCTCTCTCCCTGCAGCCTGCGCCCAGCACAGTCTCTCTCTCGCTCCCCCTCTCTGACGATTTATTCAATAATCAACATGTTTTGCCTTTAAAAACAAGTCCTGAAAAAATGCAGCTGCTTTAGTGGGTGTGCCTAAGGGAAACGTCAACATCATAAATTCCTGACAGCAAGGCTAGGAATCACTCTTTTCTCACAGAAGTACAGCATAAGGGGAAGTCCTGCATAGAAACCATGACCTTCCTCTTGGAAGAGGAACAGAGTGTTGTAGTGGTCACAGTGGCAGCAAAGTAGGCGAAAGACACAATCAGTTGTTCTGTCATCCGAGGAACTCATCTAAATTCAATAGTCAGGCCGCTGTGTGTGAAAATTCAGCACTTACAGAAAGATGAAATTAGGAATATATGTATAATTATTTAACTGCATGTACTGTACAAGTGAGCGAAAATAGCAGTAGAAGTATTATTGTCTGTTAATTTACTCCAATCAGGGGAGTAAACCATTAACCATTATTACTATCTTCAGGAAATACATGAGGTATTTAATCAACATCCTTATTTCCCTGGCCCATTGTGTAGGCCTTCGCGTACAGCGACAATTTTGAACACTTGCTGTTCAGAGGTCTATGTGAATGATTGTTTTTTTGTGTGTTTCTTTAAAGGAGTCTGGCATACACACACCTTTTGTATTTATTGGACCGATGATAGAGAGGAAAGTTGATAGGAGGACAGTGCTAGAGCAGTGGGTCAGATTCAAACCAATGCTTGCAGCGGTACACAGTACATGTGATCCAGACGCAGGGGCTTAGACCGCTGGACTACACTAGGCCACTATGTGAGTTGAACTTGGAACAGGTTTTAGGCCTGGTTGAACTAAACAAAAGAGTGTAAACAAACCTTGGCCATCTTGGAGGAGGGCAGTGATTCCCTCTCGGAAGCCTTCTGGGCCAGAGTCTCCAAGTTGATCTCTTTCGACGCCCTCCTCCTCCGGCGGGTACTCTGGATAACCCCCCCAGTCGGCCCCTGTCTCTCCCCCCCTTCTCGTCTGGCTACCACACCGTTCTGGGGTACCTCTCTGAAGGTCTGGTTCCAGGGGGATAGTGAGGGAGGGTCCACGAGTGGTGATAGCCCGTCTCTGGAGAGGCGGCGGGAGCGACGGGGGGCAGCCGGAGATGCGTCTGAGGAGGGTGACATGGGGTCCGATGTGAGTTTTGGAGGGCAGGGGTCGGAGGGTGGGCTTGATGGGTCAGCGGACGGGGTCTCTACATCCGGTGTATGTCCCAGTCCCTGAGTCTCCACAGACAGAGGCATGTCCTTCTGAGGGGTTGAGGGGCTAGCTCTAGACGGACAGTTGTCAGGGGGCTGGTTATAACTCAGGAAGTGTTGGTTTGGCTGCTGCTTTTGCTGAGACTGCGGCTGCAATATTTCCTGCGATGGTAAACTGTGTGGCGGTTGAAGCTGCTGCTGGGGCATTTGTTGCCGTTGCTCCTGTTGTATTTGCTGTTTGTGATACTGCTGATTCAGCTGCAGTTGGATCTGATGCTGTTGCATTTGGTGCTGGTGCTGGAGCTGTTGCTGCAACTGGTGCTGCTGTTGTTGTTGTTGCTGATGATGCTGCTGATGTAACTGTTGTTGTTGCTGCTGCTTCTGCTGTTGTTGCTGCTGCTGTTGCATCTGAAGCTGCATCCGTTGGTGGTGTTGTTGTTGGGTTTTTGGCTGCTCGTTGTAGCTCAGGTTGGGCATGGCCTTGGTGCCCCCCTGGAACACCGGGTAGTAACCAGACGGAAGGTGCTGTTTGGTGGTTCCGAACGCCAGCTGGATGGGCTGCATCAAGGACCCTGGTTGCATGGTGGGGTGAGAGGAGGGGGCATGGGGGGGCTGAGCCTGGAGATCTACACCCTTATGGCCCTGCTGGAAGGCCTGGAGCTGGGCTTGACGCATGGCGGCTGCCGCAGCATGCTGCCCCCACTCTAAGCCCCTAGCCTGGGCTTGAGCTTGGGTTGCCTCCCTGTAAACCTCCATGGAACCTGGAGCCTGTTTCTCTGCTGGCCCCATCTGCAGAGCAGCTCCTCCATCGTTGCTCCCCTTGGGGAAGGCCATCTGGACCCTAACGTTGTTCAAGCCGTCTATATACGGGCTAAAGTTCTGCCCCCATGAATTGGTTGGCAGTGGCCCGGAAGCATCCTGAGACCAGCCAGCGGCTTGGATGTGGTCCTGGTGCATCCATTTGACAGAGGCAGTCTGCTGATAGTGTGCACGACTTTGGGGCCCCTTCTCTGGGTTGAAGACACCAGAGCCGTGGCCTCCAGGCTCCCCTACCCTGTGAGCAGACTCCAGAGCCGGGGGGCCCATACCGCCATAGAAGACATCCACCGCGTGCTGCACTGTGGGCTCCTTCATGGCAGCTGCAGCCCGATGTTTGCCCCCACTCTTATCAGGGATCACTTTCTGCTGAGGAGGGTGACTCATACTATAATCATCAAGCTAAAAAAAAAAACAGCGGGGGAAAAAGTTGAGGTCCTTTATATATATCCCCAGTCACTTGAGTAAAAAACAAGGACGAGGCCAAGTGTTTCTGCCTACACTGCCTCGGTCTGGGACCGTTGTGTCCTGCTTTGTTTAACGGCGAGAACAGAGGGACTCGGGAGGAAACATAAGTCCTACAGGAAAGAGTAGAGGGTGGAGAACACACACCTCCCTCAAGTCAGATCTGAAGAAGTTTGCTGCTGTTACGGGTCACGGCAGCCCTGGATCCCCAGGTGTCCCTCATTCATGTGTTGGGCCCTGAAAGGTAGAAGATGAGGGAAATGACTGGTAAAATATATGTGAAGTAAGTTTTCAACAAGCATGTGTGCAGGACAGGCCTGTTTGCTTGGCTCAGAGGAAAGAACTAGGCTAATTATATTTAAAGTAAAATACGTTCAGAGAGCATGCACTGTACAAGTATTGTGGAAGCAAAGTTTTAATAATGCTGAAATACTTCCAAATCCAATTAATATAATGACATTACAGACACAAAACTAGTCGTGTCGGCCCATTATTTACCCACCATAGATGTTGGTTTCGACTGTGATAATAGCAGGCAGCGACAGTTTGAGGCGTGGACTGTACAGAACTGCCATTTGACACAACGAGAAATACAGGAAGCGAGAGAAAACAAGTAGAGTCGCTTTCCACCCCCCTCTCCGAGCCCCCAGTCCCAGCCAATTGGATGCAAATTTCAGGCAACCTTTTGTGTTGTAGTAAAGTATTATGTTGCCACACTGTTGCCTTCGCAAATTACATACAGTAACAATCTGCGCATGCGTTTATGTGCAATAAATGTGGCCAGGCCACTAAGATCACATCGTGGCTTCATTAAAGTCAAACTAAACCTATAAAACACGAAGTGCATACTCCCATGGGATTGTGTTTACAATTGTAACTTCTCCATGTTTTGCGATCATGTTGATCGACAACACACGTGATATGTTATTAATTAAATTAATTGACACTTACTGTTTCAATATCATTGTATGTATATGACAGCGAGTTCTACGGAGCCAATTTCCTCTGGGCCAAAGTCGAATGCATGCAGCTCCATTACGGGATCGTGCGCAACAGATAACATATACTTCGAGTTCGACAACTTTTCTTCAGGCCATAGAGTAAACAACTTGCATCGAAACCATTCAAACACGGGATTTGGGATGATTGTTGTTCAATCACAAATCGAGGTAAGTACAGTGTCTACAATGTTGCACACAGTGAAATAATAACACACTTTCAGGAAAACATGTCCAGCAACTTTCTCCCCGCATCGAGTGTGTACGTACATAAACCACTGATCCCGTTGTGTATGATCAAAATATCACGTACATTTTGTTATTTGCGTATTTTTCATAGATCTGTCTGTCAAATGCATTGGCTCTATTGCATTCGCTGATACGATCAGACTACACGTAGCATTTATAAGTCTGTGAAGCTGCACCGACGCATTAAAGTTCTGAGGTCGTGAATGCTCCGCCTCACCCTTCAACCGCTCAACTGACGTCTGCTATCCAATCCGATTGTCTGACCACGCCTATATCCATATCCTTATAAGGTTGTCCCACTGCTTGTGGCATCATCCAGTAAATTGCAGCACACCCTGGCAATGAGGGGATTCGATTCATCTGGCCTGGGCGCCATGGTAGGCGTGTTTTACACAGGTCGAAAGTTGATTTTGCATTCGTTATGAAACCGTCTGACTCCCGGGTGTGAGCCAGGTGCCCCGTTCAAAGCCGGCTCCAAACAAAAGTTACGTAATTAAGCATTAAGTAATAAGTAGGATTCTGTATTTTCACATGCAAAAGTGATTGAGTTTGATATATGTCGTCCCGATGAAAACTAGTTTAAAAATTCGAACATATATTTTTGTATATTTTATGGAAAATAGATGTATGTTTCTGTAAGATGCACCACGCTGCCTTGTTGACAACATGACCAAGCGGCGCAGAATACTGTTATATTTGAGAAGGGCGCTCCTCCCTCACCGCTTTTGCCGATCCCGTCATGGGCCATGGACCGGTACCCCGCAGCTCAGCATAATCGATTCTACCCAGTGCTTCTGAGGGGGATTTCCTTCAAGGGGGATCCCAAAGGGGTCACATGTTGAAGGGTGCATACACGGCCAAATCCATAAGTGTCTCATTTGGGTAGTACACTAGGCAATGTCATATTTACTTATTTAGGCAAGTCAAACACATAAGCCCCCGGAGGGCATTTAACTTATCTATTTTTGAAAGCATCACTGCTCAGTCAAGAACATATTCTTATTTACAATGACAGCCTAGGAACAGTGGGCTAACTGGCATGTTCAGGAGCAGAACGACAGATTTCGATATAGCAACCTTTGTTACTGGCCCAACGCTCTAACCACTAGTCTACCTGCCGCACCGTCATACTTTGGATATGTGGATATATATCATAATGCATCATTTGAATTTCCAAAGATATCTATTGTAGCATTTTATAGCACAACTAGCATTAAAATGCCATATTGATTTGATTGGCTGTCTGAACTGCAATTTGTTCAATGCCAGTGCCCTGTCATTGTCAATAATATTCAGGTGTCAATGCAGTACTGCACTGACTCTGCATTGACTCTGCGTTGCTGTCCTGAGGGTGCCACTTTTTTTACGCATAATACTGTACTCTCACAATCGCATCACATTCTCAGCATGCAACAGGAAACACTGTTGATTCTGATGGTGCTGTGACAGTGACATCTATATTCCGTCTTCCTAGCCCGGCAGCGGATATAAACAGAGCATCCTCCTCTCACAGAGAGAACTCTGCAAAGATGCAGAGGGAGGATGGGTGTAAGGGGGAGCGCTTGCCCGTGACGTAACCGATGCTGTTGGGTGAATGAGCGAAGGAGAAACCTCATTATTCCGTTATGTGCACAATAACATGTTTTACGAGTTGAAAGCAGGACTCACAGCAATGGATATGTGGATATGTCAGTTAACTGCCTGCATTTTAAATAGTAGCTACATGTTTGGAAATGGTGCAATCAAACAAGGTAGGTTAGGATGTAATAAGTTAGGATGAAACTGCCGCATGTGCAGCTGCCTTGCTAGCTAGGCTAGCTAACGTTAACGTTAAATAGCATGCTAGCTATTTTGCTAGGTAGCTAAATTACTTTTTCCAGAGATAAGAAAACATTTGCTTGTACCAGCTAACTAGCTAGCTGGTACATGTCGGATAGTTAGGTAGGTACTGTAACTAGCTAACGTTAGTTATCTAGAAAGATAGCTTCGCTAGCATTGGTTTGTTGATAGCTAGCTAACGCTGCCAGGCAGTGATGCAGAGCCAGAGGGTGGCGCTTTATTGTTAAGCAAAGCAAGGTAAGGTCGTCCTGGTGCAGGCTCGCTAATTTTATCAATGCCAGTTAACTGTACAATTTCTCCCTGTACAGCAAGACATTAGACCTAACGTTAGCTAGCGAGCCAACCAGCTTGACCGATAATATCAAATCAAATTCTTATTGACAGAGTTTGTCAAAATGTGCTGAGTATGCTGGAATAGGATTGATATGTTGGTTTGGTAAATTGCTAGCTATCTATGTCTGTTGGCTAACTGAAGCGTCAAAGAGGGTTAAGGGAAGTTGTGAACATCAGCTCTAATGTCATACTGTCAGTGTGGTAATGCATGAGTATTACATTCTTAAAACCACCTAGTGCAGTAAAGGACTTGGATAAAAAAAAATGTATCTACCGTGCAATAGAGGTTGTAGATTCAGCAGATTGGGCTATTAATATGTTCAGTGATTATCCAGTTTGATATAAACAATAATTCTTATAGCTGTGGGTATAAACAAATATATTAAAATGTTTCAATACATCCTTTACTACATTAGTTTATTGGTAAAGAAAATGAAATTACAGTGACAGCACGCAAATTGTGACATCTCTCTGAGGACACATGTAGATGGAGGTAGCCAAGGTCTCCAATACTTTTGCATGATTTGTCAGATAAACATCAACTTGTCTCTGTCCTTTCACCCTTACTGCAGTAAGAAGCCAGTGACACTAATGCCAGGTTCAGACTTTCGTTGGGAGCACTCGAGATGAGTTGCGTTGTAGAGCAGGCGGCAGACATCCTGTCAGTGACAGACCTGGTCCGGGAGAGATGGAGAGTGGTGAGTGACTATAAATACTACCGGCTGCAGAAAGGGCACAGCTAGCTTGCGTCAAATCTGTCTTGTTGCTGCACCCTTTCTCATTGCCAGACTGCAGCAGAGATATTGTCAAGGTGGCCTTCTATAATGTGTTACGTAAGTGTTCATTAATTCAACATTTCTTCAGAATATCATGTTCAACGTAGGATATGGACTGCTGGTGTGTGTACCATTTTTTTCCCCCCCTAGGTACAGTACAGCACTTTTCACACAGGACACTTAGATTTTCACTGTCGCTATCTCTCCTCCCACCATCTCTCTTCTTTCTTTACTACCTGAATTCTACCTTTTCCTCCATTCGATTTGCAGGTGAAGAAGATTGGTGGGGGAGGCTTCGGGGAGATCTACGAGGTACTGGATCAACTGAGCCAGGTCAACGTGGCCCTGAAGGTGGAGTCTGCACAGCAGCCCAAACAGGTGCTGAAGATGGAGGTGGCTGTGCTGAAGAAGCTCCAGGGTGAGAGAGAGGAATATGTCTAAAATGGACATCGTTCGTAAAACACTGAAATGTCCATAACTAGAAAATTCACTTAAAAACCTTTATGGAAAATATTGATTGCATATTTACATGAATCTTTTAGCCAGATACTATACATATCTGGTGTGTCTTATGCTACATTTATGTTTCTCTGTTTCAGGGAAAGATCACGTGTGTCGCTTTGTGGGCTGTGGTCGTAATGACCGCTTCAACTATGTGGTGATGGAGCTTCAGGTAGGCTGTGCAGTGATTGTAATGTGATTTGTGGATTCAAATAACGTATTAGAAAATGTGTGTAAATGCATGATTGAGTAGCTCAGCCTTGGGTGACCATGACAATGTCCCATACCCTATCCCACAAACATTGCTTTACTGTGTCCTATAGGGGAGGAATCTGGCAGACCTGCGCAGAACTATGTCTCGCGGCACCTTCACCATCTCCACCACTCTGAGGCTGGGCAGGCAGATGCTGGAGGCCATCGAGAGCATCCACTCTGTGGGCTTCCTGCACCGGGACATCAAACCGGTAAGAGGCCATGGGGTCACGATGAGGGAACAATGGAGGGTGATGTATCAGGAGTGAGGGAACAAAATGAGAGCGTTAAGGATTTCCTGATAACACCGTAACTTAAAGCATTAATGCAGGTATATCGCATTATTATGCAGTAATAATGTATTGCACAACTTGTCATAAGCATGTATGACCCCCTTATAATGTCTCATGGTCATCTCGTAATGATCCTGACTAAATCACAGACATTTTTATTAATAAGGAACATTTAATAAGACATAATAATAGTACATGGCTCTGCAGAAAAGTGTTACCGGGTTTACCTTGGAGATAATTGCCTGTTCAATCAGATTCATGTTAAGGACGAGACTGAGTAGCACTGACTGATGTTACCTGTGTTTTTTACCGCTCCAGTCAAACTTTGCCATGGGGCGCCTGGCCAGCACGTGCCGATGCTGCTACATGCTTGATTTTGGTCTGGCCCGGCAATTCACCAACTCTTGTCAGGAAGTGCGCCCTGTAAGTATTCCTCCCTGTGTGTGTACGTGCATGCCTGCGGGTGCGTGTGTGTATGTATTAGGTCCCAGTTTCATTTGTGTAATTCTCTGGCTACATTCCAATGTCCACTTATAATGAAGCAATGTATTGGGCATGCATTTGAAGTAGTATGCTAGTGTAAATACTCCAGCTTCAATCTAATTTCTTATCCCTCTCTCTCTCTTTCTCTCTTTCTTTCTCTCTCTCCCTTTCTCTCTCTCCGTCTCTCTCTTTCTCTTTCTTTCTCGCTCTTTCTTCTTTCTCTCTCTCAGCCCCGTCCTGTGGCAGGGTTCAGAGGAACTGTGCGCTATGCCTCAGTCAATGCACACAAGAATAAGGTGAGTCTCTCTCCCCCTCTCCTTTTACTTGGCGTCAACCATATATTATTTGTATATATATATATCCACACACACACACACACACACACACATACATACATACATACAGCTTTTCACACTCTTGGCATTCTCTCATTCTCCAGGTAGTCACCTGGAATGCATTTCAATTAACAGGAGTGCCTTGTTAAAAGTTAATTTGGGGAAATTCATTCCGTCTTAATGCGTTTGAGCCAATCAGTTGTGTTGTGACATGGTAGGGGTGGTATACAGAAGATAGCCCTATTTGTTGAAAGACCAAGTCCATATTATGGCAAGAACAGCTTAAATAAGCAAAGAGAAATGACAGTCCATCATTACTTTAAGACATGAAGGTCAGTCAATCCAGAACATTTCAAGAACGTGGTTTCTTCAAGTGCAGTTGCAAAAACCATCAAGCGATATGATGAAACTGGCTCTCATGAGGACCACCACAGGAAAGGAAGACCCAGAGTTACCTCTGCTGCAGAGGATAAGTTCATTAGAGTTACCAGCCTCAGAAATTGCAGCCCAAATAAATGCTTCACAGAGTACAAGTAACAGACATCTCAACATCAACTGTTCAGAGGAGACTGGGTAAATCAGGCCTTCATGGTCAAATTGCTGCAAAGAAAACACTACTAAAGGACACCAATAATAAGAAGAGACTTGCTTGGGCCAAGAAACACAAACAATTGACATTAGACCGGTGGAAATCTGTCCTTTAGTCCACATTTTTGATTTTTGGTTTCAACTGGTGTGTCTTTGTGAGACGCAGAGTAGGTGAACAGTTGATCTCTGCATTTGTAGTTCCCACCTTGAAGCTTGGAGGAGGTGGTGTGGGGGTGCTTTGCCAGTGATTTATTTAGAATTCAAGGCACACTTAACCAGCATGGCTACCACAGCATTCTGCAGCGATACGCCATCCCATCCGGTTTGCGCTTAGTGGGACTATAATTTGTGTTTCAACAGGACAATGACCCAAAACACACCTCCAGGCTGTGTAAGGGCTATTTGACCAAGAAGTAGAGTGATGGAGTGCTGCATCAGATGACCTGGCCTCCACAATCTCTTGACCTCAACTCAATTGAGATGGTTTGGGATGAGTTGGACCGCAGAGTGAAGGAAAAGCACCCAACAAGTGCTCAGCGTACGTGGGAACTCCTTCAAGACTGTTGGAAAAGCATTCCTCATGAAGCTGGTTGAGAGAATGCTACAAGTGTGCAAAGCTGTCATCAAGGCAAAGGGTGGCTACTTTGAAGAATCTCAAATATAAAATATATTTTGATTTGTTTAACACTTTTTTGGTTACCACATGATTCCATATGTGTAATTTCATAGTTTTGATGTCTTCACTATTATTCTACAATGTAGAAAATAGTAAAAATAAAGAAAAACCCTGGAATGAGTAGGTGTGTCTTAACTTTTGACTGGTACTGTGTGTATATATATACAGCTGTATGACTACATGTTCTCACCTTGCTCACACATGATGTGTGTGTCTGGGGTCTGCAGGAGATGGGTCGCCATGATGACCTCTGGTCTCTCTTCTACATGCTGGTGGAGTTCATGGTGGGCCAGCTACCATGGAGGAAGGTCAAAGACAAAGTAAGGGGGGTGTGTGTGTGTGTGTGTGTGTGTGTGTGTGTGTGTGTGTGTGCGCGTGTGTATGTGTACGTGCATGTGTGTTCATGTTCTTTTCTCTCTACTCACAGGAACAGGTGGGGAACCTGAAGGAGGCCTACGACCATCACCTAATGCTCAAACATCTCCCTTCAGAGTTCAGTGTCTTCCTGGATCATATCCTGACCTTGGACTACTACACTAAGCCTGACTATCAGGTCTATAGCTTTCCATATGTGCTCGTTACCTCATAAATATCCAGTAAATAAACTGAAATTCCAATCTTCCTCAAACTGGAATTAGAATTTTTGTTTACTTCCTGATTTGACTGAATTTGAATGGAATTGACCCCAACCCCTGTGCCTCTGTCTGCCGACAATAGATAATCTTCCCGTTGTCTCGTAATGCTAAATATCAATGGTTTGGGTTGTTCTGTTCCAGCTACTAATATCAGTGTTTGAGAATGCCATGAAGAGTCAAAGTGTGTTGGAGAATGACCCGTATGACTGGGAGAGGTGCGACTCGGAGGATATGCTTACCATCACCGCCTCGGCCACCACCGCTCAGCAATTCACCCGCCTCACACCAGCTTACATGGGGTAAGAACTGAAATAATGGTGGACTAATTGTTTAAAAAAGTAGGGGAAAGGTAGAACTGTGTGGCATCAGAAGTAGGGTTGCAGAAGTTGGGTAACTTAACCAAAATTCCTGCTTATTCCATCCCCATTCCAGGAATCTTTCGACCTGGATTTCTGGAAAACCTGGTCATTTTGGAAAAGTTCCCGAAATTTTGCAACTCAGATCCAAAGTAGTAACTGTTCTATTCTAAGATTCAGAAATGTACTTTGTCTGGCTTCTTGTTGATTGGTGGGATGCAGAATATTTGTGTGAATGCTTGTAATTAATGCCTCATTGGTCAGAATTTGCTGATTGGACTATAATATCTTCCTTCAAATTGACGGGGTCCAACTTTTGTCCGACTCATGCAAGTCAACACATAGGTTGTTTTTATATTCCAAGCTTTTCGGGGGAAGGGGAACCCTGCATAGTCAGTCAGAGATCCCCATGGAAACCACAGTCCTAATTTGTGCTCTGAGAAGTAGCAGCTGAATGACCTTCCACCTCTTTTTCCTCTATCTCCTCTCTCTCCTTTTCTCATTCCCTCCCTCCCTGCTTCTCTCTCTCTTTCCTGTCTCTTACTCTCTTATCTTTCTCATTCTCCCTCTCCCTTTGTCCTTCTCTCTCTCTCTCTCCCCCCAGCATGGCCAACGCCTCGGTGCTCCCCGGCGAGCTGCAGAGGGAGAACACTGAGGACGTACTGCAGGGCGAGCGCCTCAGCGACGCCGACAACTGTCCCCCCATCCCGGCCCAGCATCAACGTGCTGCCCAGGGTGCCGACGTGTGGGAGGAGATGGACCGCAACCGCAACCGAAAACACACCGCAGCCCAGAAACAACAAAAAACACTCATCAGGAAGGTTCGGATTGGAACACACACGCACATTTTTTTTTTTTTTTGTGTGATCTTTTTTAATTTATTGACCATAAAAATAAATACTGGGTTTGAGACAGAGGAACACGTGCTATGAAAGAAACTCCCCTGTTAGTTTCCTTTAACTGCTGCAGTTCAGCTAACCTTGTTTTCAAGCTACTCTACTGTTCTTAGTCCAGCTGCAGTGATGAGTATTAACAATGTGCAGAACACCACTGAGACGCAATTATGTTACGATATGACCTGAACATAGACCGCAACAGCAATCAAATATATTACTAAGGGAGAAGCAAGGGGCTGAATGAGATTAGCTTCTTACCTCATCCCCTCTTTGTGTGTGTGTGTGTGTGTGTGTGTAGGTAGTCACCTGGCTTTGTTAACGTCATATTGTGGAATCTACCTTTTAAAATAGTATTTCCTACTCCCAACACCTTTTTTTGTGACACAGCTACATTCCTACCCCTTCTCCAGGTGGTGAGTGAGGACGAGCACAGCCAGAACCAGGGGGGTAACCAGAGCCCCAACACAGGTTCCGTCCAGAGCTCCCCCAGACGGGTGCGCTCAGAGACCATGTTCCTAGACCGGGCAGCCCCCCTGCTCCGGAGAATGAGACACAGCCAGAGCCTGGCCTTTGAGAAGAGACTGGCCCCTGAACCCAAGCCCACCATCGAACGCTTCCTCGAGGCCTAGTCAGTTCCTTTTACCATTGTGCTAAAGTAGTTGAATCGTTTTATATTGTGCTACAGTAGTTGCATCGTTTATATTGTGCTACAGTAGTTGAATCGTTTATATTGTGCTACAGTAGTTGAATCGTTTATATTGTGCTACAGTAGTTGAATCGTTTTATATTGTGCTACAGTAGTTGAATCGTTTATATTGTGCTACAAAATGCACTAGGACAGTGCTTCTCAAACCGCTAGACATTTCACAGTTTGGTTTTAACCCTGAACTACCACACCTGATTCACCAGTCAAGGGCATGATGATTAGTTGAAAAGTAAAATCAGTGTTCTAGCTCTGGAAGAGATCAAATACATGGAACTGTTGAGGGTCCCCGAGGACAGGTTTGAGAACCACTGCACTAGGACGAGGCAGGCACAAGGCAGAGTGATTTGTTTAAGAAATGAACAGTCCTTAAGACTCCCTTCTGTATTCAGGTTTTTGTTTCAGCCAAGCTCTGTTTTGTTGAACTGTTCATTGGCAAGTTAGGCAGATCTAATTTCCATTAGTCAACTTTAAAGATGAATTGAACGATTACACAAATGTCAATTCCCAAATGTCTTCTATATTTCCAGTCTGGGGAAGCAGCGTCCTCAGGAGCGAGAGAAGACCATCCCAGAGAACGGCGGGGGGCAAGGGGAGCAGGTTGGCACCCCCTGCGACGAGGACCAGGCGACAGGGACCCCCGGCAGAGCAGGGACCCCCGACCAGGAGGAGGGGGCTGGGGCCAGCAGTGGAGGCTTCGTGGCCCTCAACCTTAGTCCTGTACCCCAGGAGGGAGACTCCCAGGAGTGGGTGATGCTGGAGATGGAACAGGGGGGAGGCAGCGGGGCCTCGGGGGCAGCCAAGCCTCCAGGAGACGACTCTCTGGATGGGGATAAACCAGGGACCCAAGCAGAGGCCCAGGACCAACAGCCTCCCTCAGCCCCAATCAGTCCCGTCCAGTCCCACATGGCCCTGCCCTGTACCTGGTTACTGGGCGGAAAGAGGCTGCCTGGGATGCTAGGCCACTTGGGCCGAGCTCAGATGGAGCAGGTGAGTGAAGGTTTGGCAGAAGAAATGCTCACACAGATACTTCATGCATACGTACATTCAAATGTTACTTTTTCTAAATGTTTTGGTGCTGCATTTCTTAAAAATGGCCCTGACAGTGCATTTATATCCACTTTGAAGGAAATGTATTTTACTTCACTGCAGGTTATTTTTTTGAATGCCAAGAACTGTTCACACACACCAGATACACAGAGAAATCTGTACTTCGCTCTACTTGTGCCTCCTCACCCCGTCTCCCAATCAACTCTGCCTTGTGTCTCTATTTACAGTCTCCCAACCCCGTACCGCAGTCCCCCGTGACAGAGAAGAGTGAAGCCATACCGCTAGAGGCCCCGTTCACCAGACCCACTGAACCCCAAGAGGGCAAGGTTGGTGAGACGGTCCAGTCAGCCCCCAGCCCTGTGCCAAGCCTCATCCCAGCCCACCTCGCCAACGATAAAGACCCAGAGAGCGACTCTGGCCTCCCCGACCGGTCCTCTGAACCCAACCAGCGCCCCCAGGTGGAGAAAGCTAGAGGCGCCGCAGAGAATGCAGGCACTGTCTCCTCCTCACCCTCCCCGGTCCTCCTGCAAAGGGACTCCCCCTCCTCGTCCAGACTGAGCCGCATCCCTGTACGAGACCCAACTACCGCCCCGGATTCCCCCACCCCCCTCACCACGGATCGCCGTCACCGCTGGAGCAGCCCCGTGCCCGGCTCGCCCTTCCACTCGCCCTCACCATCCCTCTCTTGCGACAACCTGCTGCCCTGTGTTGTCCGGGAGCGTCTCCTGTCCTGCTCAGACCGCGGCTCACGCTCCGACTGGCTTGGGGAGGACCGCGACTCCCTCTCGCTCTCCTCCTCGGGCAGCAGGAGTAAGATCCCGCGTCCCGTTAACCCCCCTCTTCTGGGGCCCGAGCAGCATCAGCAGCTCTCCTCCTCCGGCAGGTTCCTGCCTCGCCCGCCTCCCGGGAAACCGCCCACCCGCCCGGCTGTAGACAACAGGTATGAAAAACATGGCATGATGTCACAGCACTGGGCCACATTCAGTAGGGCAAGCGTTATGGCACGTTGCATATAGAAATGTGATGAATACCGCTGGCGTAATTTCTCATTGGACATCCTCTATTTTTCCAGTCTGTCTGCTCTACATTACATATCCGTGTCTGAAAGTTCCACAACGTTGTGCCCTGCCGAACGCAACCTTGGTAGGCTGTAATAGTAAGGGTTGCAGTTTTTATTTTTTATTCTGTTCTCTGACCCAGTAGGCACCGGCGGTTCCGGGTGCGCGCTAGCAGCACCAGCGATGCTGACTTCCTGGCCAGCCTGACCCAGCTGATGAAGGACCGCGGCGGTGCACTCTTCAGTCCACCACCGCGCCCCCGTAGCTCCTCCTCCTTGCTGCAGCGCTCACTCAGCTCCTCCCCCTCCCGTCACGAGCTCCGCGAGGGGGGTGGGGTCTTCGTGGAGCGCAGCGGCTCTCCGTCCAGCTTCTCGGGGTCCCCTCCCCCTCCGCGGTACCCCCAGGACAGGCTCAGCGGGCAGCAGGGAATACCGTGGGGTGCAGGGCCCGGTGCCCGAGGGAGAGTCTCCAGTCACGAGGGCAAAGGCAGTGGCAAAGTGAGCCGATAAGTGGACAGAATTGGCAACAGGTTGTTGTGCAGTAGGAGGATGAATGTTGTCCTGGAGGCAGAGCTCAGCAATTTCCACTAGATAGGCCAGCTGCAAAGTCAAAATTGGCTATATATCGTAACAATTAGGTCTTAATAGGGTTAGGTTTAAATTGATATTTTTGTACTTTGTGGCTGTGTCAGCTAGTGATCAACCTGCAGAGCTGCTTCCAGTACATGAGTCATCCCAATAAATGCAGAAGGGCATACTGTAGTAAAACGTTTTGCTCCGGTTAACAGACATGTTCAGGATGTACCTCTCCGTTTCACTGAGATTCAAAACGTTTCCTCCCCACTGCACACGACCCAGGCGGCAATGGTGACTAAGACTGTAATAATGTATGTACAGAGAATATACTGTATCTGGTCTTTGATAGCATGTGTAAATATCTATTATCTACTACTGTACTCCAGGGAATGTACTGTATGTAATGTAAAATGTATGATAGAATGTATCTATTTATTTGTTGGATGCGTCTCAAACTAAGTACTTGACAAATGTAGCTCGATTCTGCAGTCGAAACGAAGAAAAGGTTTCCTAAAAAACCTTGAATGCCAACTCTTCTCTCCCCGACCCTAGTCCTGTGCTCTTAACACTATGTATGTGTGTATGCAATGAGACCAAAAAGATCTGTATTGTATCATATTTGAGGAATGGAAAGGAGGTCTCCTAGTGTGTGTGTATATGGACCATTTGAAAAACCCTAGTATAGAGAGCACTTTAATGCTGTTCAATCAAACTACGTTTTCCTCTTATTGCACCAACACATCAGCCTTCATTTGTGAGGACCAGGGTCTGTAAACTTCATTCCTCCTTTCCCTTAGAAACCACTACAGTAGATGAAACAAATTGTAATTCGAGCTATTTAAAATGTCACTCACTCTGGCATATTTACAATGTATTTGTATGCTTTTGTTGTGAGGAAATCTCTTCGGTCATGCAGAGGTGTCACAATGTTGGAATGTAAAGAAAAATCACATCTCATACTGAATTAATGTAACAAGTGCATGGATATCATTGCAAATATATTATTTTTTTTATCATTTGTACAGTGTCCGCAAAAAAAACAAATCTGTATTTTTTAATAAACTGGTCCCGATCAAATATATTTATGATGCAGACCAGCAAAATAAGAGTATTTTTATTTCACCACTGCAGAATAATTTATCATAATTTCAGGATTGCAGAAAATCAAATCGGGTATACATTTGGCATTTAGTGAAGCAAAAATATAAATGTAACATGCCACAATTTCAAATATTTTACTGAGTTAAAGTTCATATAAGGAAATCAGTCAATTGAAATAAATCCATTAGTCCCTAATCTATGGATTTCACATGATTGGGAATACAGATATGCATCGGTTGGTCACAGATAGGGGCGTGGATCAGAAAACCACAGTATCTGGTGTGACCACCATTTGCCTCATGCACCGTGACATCAAAGTTGATCAGGCTGTTGATTGTGGCCTGTGGAATGTTGTCTCACTCTTCAATGGCTGTGCGAAGTTTCTGGATATTGGTGGGAAATGGAACACGCTCAATGGGTGACATGTCTGGTGAGTATGCAGGCCATGGAAGAACTGTGACATTTTCAGCTTCCAGGAATTGTGTGCAGCACCTTGAGACAAGGAGCCGTGCATTATCATGCTGAAACATGAGGTGATGGCAGCGGATGAATGGCACGACAATGGGCCTCAGAATCTCATCACGCTATCTCTGCATTCAAACTGCTATCGATAAAATGCAATTGTGTTCGATTTCCGTAGCTTATGCCTGCCCATACCATAACCCCACTGCTACCATGGGGAACTCTGTTCACAACGTTGACATCAGCAAACCGCTCGCCCACACGACGCCATACGTGGTCTGCGGTTGTGAGGCTGTTTGGACATACTGGCAAATTCTCTAAAATGACATTGGAGGCAGCTTATGGTAGAGAAATTAACATTAAATTATCTGGCAACAGCTCTGGTGGACATTCCTGCAGTCAAAATGCCAATTGCACGCTCCATCAGCTTGAGCCATATGTGGCATTGGGTTGTGTGACAGAACTGCACATTTTAGAGTGGCCTTTAATTGTCACCAGCGCAAGGTGCACCTATGTAATGATCATGCTGTTTAATTAACTTCTTGATATGCCACACCTGTCAGGTGGATGGATTCTTTTGGCAAAGGAGAAATGCTCACTAATAGGGATGTAAACAAATGTGTGCAATAAAATTTGAGAGAAAAGCTTTTTGTGCATATGGAACATTTCTGGTATCTTTTATTTCATCCCATGAAACATGTGATCAACACTTTACATGTTGCGTTTATATTTCTGTAAAGTATATATGAAATAATATATTTTCAAAGTAGTAGACTACCTACACGTTGTCTTTATTACGTTACGATTCAACCAACAAATGCGTACAAAGTGTCAAGTTCCATTGCCCCCCAAACATACAAACATTTGTTTTACTTAATATTTATATTTAAAAAACAATACTGTCAAATCTATTTAAACAGACATGTGATCTGTAACAGTTATGTATCCTTAACAGCAGTCTAACTAGGGTTCCAAGCCCTACAAAATAACCTCAACCTAAGCCCTGTCCAGAAACAACCCTTAGCCCCAACCTAGGCCCTGTCCAGAAACAACCTTTAGCCCCAATCTAGGCCCTATCCAGAAACAACCCTTAGCCCCAACCTAAACCCTATCCAGAAACAACCCTTAGCCCCAACCTAGACCCTGTCCAGAAACAACCCCTAGCCCCCAAACCTTCAATAAACTTAATGTAGATCCATAGCTATATGTGATATGGTAGTAGCTCCTTCTTGCGCTCTGATAAGCCAAGATTAATCTCTGATAGTGCTTATGGGGTAGGGGGTTGGGGTTGTTACTGAGTGAACTAGGCCCTAAATCTAATTCTAGCAAAATTGGACAGTATATACATCTGTGGTCAGTGAAGAGTAGCATGTACTATACTATGTAGTCTTTGCTTACCCTTACTGCTGATGAAAAATCTATGTTAAAGAAGACTGGTATTGTTCTTTCAGTTTGATGAATATAGGACTTGCCATCTTAGACAAGCTCTGTGTTCTATAAGTGAAATGTTATGTCTGGGCAGAGCCACATGGAGATGCATGGCTATATGGCTTTGGGTTTGAGATGTGATATGTGTTCTAGAATACCTGCTCTATTTTCTAGAATGCTAATAGTCTATCTCTTTCATGGGACTTCTGGTCCATGTTGAGCTAGCAGTTCTTGATTGTTTACATCTGGTCATCTCAGTCTGTCATTGTACTCTTCTAGAAGAGAGGGGCGGTTTGCCTGGGATCATCTGGCAGCACACTGATGGAGTCCTCCGCCTTCCCACACAGCATGCACAACATTGTGTACTCCTGGAGTGGATAGAGGCCCATGACGTTACCGTCAGGAGAGAAACACCCACCTTGGACCAACATCATTTTTTATAGTTTCTTTCACATAATGGTATGGAAGTCTTCAACCCTTTTCACACCATTGTGCCGACCCGAACCTTACTGTGCTGGCTCGGATATATTCTCTATTATTACTCTGGTGGATGTGTAACCAGGCCAGGACAGTACAACTTGCCTTGGTTCGGTTTGGCTCAGTAGCGTGAACAGGGTATTATTGCACTGTTATTCAGTGGGTATTTAACCTTCAAAGGATAACTTTTTACCTGATAATCGTCCACCACAGAGAAGGTATACTCATGCCTGGCTACGACGTGGTCACAGTTTTTACACACATCTGCCAGGTAGTAAAGAAATGCCACTCGTAAGATGAAAATCATCTCCAGCACAGCCACACACACACCTTTCTCAGGACCATGTTCATTAGACACAAAACAGAAGAAATTGGGAGATACTATCCGAAATTGTCCAATTAGAAATGCTTGTCTTTGTTTGCTGTTGCAAAAACTTTTGACCCGAAACATCACTGGAACAACATTGACTCACGATCATAGGTGACTATCTCTTCTCCATCCTCATCTTCTGTGGCCTTGTTGCTGATCAACACAAAGTCCCTCTGGTGACAGTTGGCACAGCCCAGGTAGTTCATCAGGTAGGAGCCATTCTCCAAACATGTGTTCCCCTGACAACCAGAGATGAGGGTATTTTACAGTTGACAAACAATTATCTAAGCTAGATTCCATATTCAGTTTGACAGAAAAATCCTCAACGTAAAATTGATCAAAGCAGTCATCATAAAATACAGAGTTATATACTGTTACTAGGTGACTACTACTGCAAATATGTTTACACTAGATTCTCAGTTTTGGTCAGATTTTTTTAACCAGACTCACCCTGTCAGGGTACTCTTTCTGCACACAACCATTACACATTTTGCTCCTTTTCAAAAAGCCAGCAATAGACACAGTAAAAACGGGTAGTAATCTCTAACTATATGATGTGACTCGTTTTCTCACGACAGTAAATTATTATCTTTCAATTCTCAACAAAAAAGGTTTTCTTCACTGAAGCTACTTCCGCAATGACAGGCTATTCTAAACTTCCGGGATTAGAACTAGAGGATGCATCTGATTGGCTCTTCGGGCCAACTATGACGAGGTGGATCAGTAGTGGTCGGGTGTTTTGTGGACCACAAGCATGGCGACCAAATTGGCCATGTGAGATTTGCTGAGTACAATAATATATATTTAAAAAAACTCTAGGAGGTAAGTATGGTTTGTACACTGCAATGTATGTTTCTACACAATTCGTAAACTAACATGTCTGTGGTCCTGGTATCTTGAGAATGTTTTGAAAACGTGTTTGCCATATTTTGCAAACGAAGCTAAGTTAGCTAGCCAGCCAACCAACCTCTAACGTTAGCTAGCTAAACCTTGACAAACGGACAGTAGTAATACAATGTTAAAAAGAGCTAGCTAACAATATAATGCATTGTTTGTATCTGCCTGTTTGTAAATTAAATTGTAAGTAATTGTGTATTGGATAGGTTGTCATAACACACCATCTCACAGACACTCAAATATTATATTGTTGTCTCCAGGTGGTAAGAAATTGCACGGTAGGCAGTGATTCATAACTCCAAAGACGAGGTAGTTTTTACATTGTTAAAAGCCTTGTCTTTGGAGTTTTAAATCATATCAAGGTAGTTAGGTTTGGAACTGTCATTAGCTCCTTAGCTATCTTCAAAATGTGCTGCATATAATCTTTCGTTTCCAGGGATGACACCGACTAAGAAGACCCCAAGCGTGAAGGTGGAGGTGTCTTGCTATTGTATATTATGTCGCAAGGTCTACCTGAAAAATGTAAGAGCAATCTTATTATTGATAAAACCATATTTCCCAGAACATAACACATTTCAACTGGATTACTTGTACAGTGTTAGACAATATTTTATAGATAAGAAATTATAATTGTCCATACAATATTGGCTACAATGTTATAGATACTGTGATTTGGTTTAGCGATTCCAGGCTGAAGCCAATTGCATGATGTTTATTGGCATTTTACACGATTGCCATATCTTGAGAGATGTTATTCAAGTTCAGATTTTTTAAATTCTTCTCCTAACTATCCTACAGGATGCGCACAAGCACATGCAGAGCATGCTACACCACCGAGAGCTTGAGAATGTGAAGGGCAGGTGAGATTCAATTCCCAACCATACAGGTCTTTTGTGAACTGAATAACATATCTTAATGCAGACATATCTGTAATAATGTGTACCATGTCCCTACAAAAAATTATGCTTTCAAGTGTAAAGACTTGACTCTCTATTACTTGGTGGTGGTTAGTTCCACACACCGTCTAAGTTCCATTTCTAGACCTGATATTAAGTTGATATGCATTATGTTTAAATTGTAATATAAATTGTTCTTCCTGTTGTGAGAACATTTTTCCACTCAGGGCACCATTGGGAATGAAACCCTGGTCTCAATTGGGCTGCCCTGAGTAACTAAAAGTTAATAAATAAATAATCACTATTAGAGAATTAAGCATGACCAGGACTAGAGAAATAAGCATGACCAGGACTAGAGAAATAAGCATGGCCAGGACTAGAGAAATAAGCATGGCCAGGACTAGAGAAATAAGCATGGCCAGGACTAGAGAAATAAGCATGGCCAGGACTAGAGAAATAAGCATGGCCAGGACTAGAGAAATGAGCATGGCCAGGACTAGAGAAATAAGCATGGCCAGGACTAGAGAAATAAGCATGGCCAGGACTAGAGAAATAAGCATGGCCAGGACTAGAGAAATAAGCATGGCCAGGACTAGAGAAATAAGCATGGCCAGGACTAGAGAAATAAGCATGGCCAGGACTAGAGAAATAAGCATGGCCAGGACTAGAGAAATAAGCATGGCCAGGACTAGAGAAATAAGCATGGCCAGGACTAGAGAAATGAGCATTATGAGGACTAGAGAAATGAGAATTATGAGGACTAGAGAAATGAGCATTATGAGGACTAGAGAAATGAGCATTATGAGGACTAGAGAAATAAGCATTATGAGGACTAGAGAAATAAGCATTATGAGGACTAGAGAAATAAGCATGGCCAGGACTAGAGAAATAAGCATTATGAGGACTAGAGAAATAAGCATTACGAGGACTAGAGAAATAAGTATTACGAGGACTAGAGAAATAAGCATTACGAGGACTAGAGAAATAAGCATTACCAGGACTAGAGAAATAAGCATTACCAGGACTAGAGAAATAAGCATTATGAGGACTAGAGAAATAAGCACCTGAGAAATAAGCATGGCCAGGACTAGAGAAATAGCATGGCCAGGACTAGAGAAATAGCATGGCAAGGACTGGAGAAATAAGTATCACCAGGACTAGAGAAATAAGCATCACCAGGACTGGATAAATAAGCATGACCAGGACTAGAGAAATAAGCATGACCAGGACTAGAGAAATAAGCATCACCAGGACTAGAGAAATAAGTATCACCAGGACTAGAGAAATAAGCATCACCAGGACTGGAGAAATAAGCATGGCCAGGACTGGAGAAATAAGCATGGCCAGGACTGGAGAAATAAGCATGGCCAGGACTGGAGAAATAAGCATGGCCAGGACTAGAGAAATAAGCATGGCCAGGACTAGAGAAATAAGCATGGCCAGGACTAGAGAAATAAGCATGGCCAGGACTAGAGAAATAAGCATGGCCAGGACTAGAGAAATAAGCATGGCCAGGACTAGAGAAATAAGCATGGCCAGGACTAGAGAAATAAGCATGGCCAGGACTAGAGAAATAAGCATGGCCAGGACTAGAGAAATAAGCATGGCCAGGACTAGAGAAATAAGCATGGCCAGGACTAGAGAAATGAGCATGGCCAGGACTAGAGAAATAAGCATGGCCAGGACTGGGGAAATAAGCATGGCCAGGACTGGGGAAATAAGCATCGCCAGGACTAGAGAAATAAGCATCGCCAGGACTAGAGAAATAAGCATTATGAGGACTAGAGAAATAAGCCACCCCTCTTCCCCAGGGATTGTAGGCACTGGTGCAAAGTGTGCAAAGTGTCCTCTCAGGGTTTGACTGAGTACGCCGAGCACATCTCCACCCAGTCACACGGAGACAAGATGAAGAACCCGCCACGGAAGACTAAGCCTACGTATGTGGAACAAGACCTTGACGCAGAGCTGCTCTCCAAAGTCAGGGAAAGGAACAAACAACTGAATAAGATGGAGTGAGTTCCATGTTTATTACATTGTCTCTTCATTTTAGACAACAGGAGACCTGAGAGTACTTTGTAAAATGTTGAAAATATTATTACAGCTTCCTTGATATAAAGCAGCTACATGCACTACATTGTCTTTGTCATACAAGACACATGAGATACTAGAGTCTGCTTAGCAAAGAAGCAAGTCTTTTAGGGATGTGCATCTTTCCTTTCAAGACAATTCCAAAATTACCTAGATACATGGGATACGATACAGGAACGATACGTTTAAGTTTAAAGGATTCAGTGCGATTCGTTTGATTAAAGGAATGAATCGATGCCATTTGATAGGATTACGATTCGATGAACTAACATTTGTTGCACTAACACATACATTTTCCATTCTAAATGAAAATCTAGAGCTGATAGAGCTCATGAGCTGGTGTGTGTGTGTGTGTGTGTGTGTGTGTGTGTGTGTGTGTGTGTGTGTGTGTGTGTGTGTGCGCGCGCGTTAAGGATATGACTAGGGATGCAAATTTTGGTCAATTGTTGCCGAATAAACAACCCCCATTAACCGGTTAAGAAAGGGTTAAATACTTTTATTCCGGTAAAACACCATTTTCAACAGCGCTTTTGATAAAGAATAACCTAGCAAATTACATTGGTTGTTACTCAGCTAATAAAGCACAATGTTGCACAAGCCATTTAACAAACATTTGAATGCTCAAGGTGACATGCATGATCAGGAATAGGCCTACCTCTTGTTGGTCAGCGCGCGAAGCTGAGCACTGTTTGACTATGCTACTGATATTGCCTGGGGTTAATGCAAAATGATTTGTAGATCAATGACTGTCAACACAATTACTTGCTTAGTTCGACAATGAAGGAGAGGACATAGTTGTCACAAAAGAGGAGGAATTTTCGGAAGGTAAACATAAAGTTATTTGAGCAACCCAAAAATTATGAACCGGTGATTTGTAATGTTTGAATCGATGTTCTGACCGATGCATTCTACATTTGGATCGCCTGGGGTCCATGCTACATTTGGATCGGTTTGGGACCTGCGGGCCAACGCACTAATTTCTTAGAAATTTGAACCAGGTACCGATGCCTATTGTTAAATCCCTACTGGCTTTATTTTGAACGTCATTCCGTTTGTCTTCCAACATAGGAAAAAGAAAAAGAGGAAGAAAAGGAAACAAAATCTAAAAATGGAAGCGCAGCAAGACCAGGAAAAGCGGAAATGTCCCAAGCAGACAAAGGGACAAGCACTGAAATGGATACCGCAAGTAGCAAAACTAAAATTAGCTAAATCGAAAACACCCAAAAAACTGTCCAAAGAGAAGAAACCCCAACAGAAGACATTATCACAGCCACTCAGTGGTAAGATGGTTCAAAACAAGGAGAACAGGCTCGCCTGTGAACTCAAGTGTCTGCCCCCCAGTCAGCCAGCCACACCGCAGGGGCAGAGTGGAGCTCAGCCTCCCTGGCCAGAGTTTAGGGGACCCCCAGGTGGAACATGCCACCCCTATAGTGAACAACACACCCAGTCCACATTGTCCCAGCCCCATCAAGTTGGCATTGATGACAATCCTCCAATTTCTGTCAGTCCTGACGTCCAGAGCCTGGGCACTAGTGTCAGAGGAAGGGGCTTCAAAGCTAGCAGGTCCAATACATTTCATAAGAGCCTTAGAGGAGCCGGACTAAATCCTGTGACACCACCACCAGGCCAGCTGAGGTGGCCTAAAACCAGCCAGTTGGGTTACGAGTTCTATGGGCAGGCACCCAGTAGGCCCAGCCCCAGAAAGACCCAGGATATGGACTTCACTAGTGATCACCTACCTTCAAAAGGAGCAATCATCTTCAGCCCAGGGGAGGGACTTCCTGGTAGTACCACTGCCTCCGTCTCTACCTCCAGCTCAGGTCCCTCTGGTCAGGGTGACAGCGACAAGGGCCGGATACGGAGCGTGGACGTCACTGTGATGCTGCGTCAGGTCCGGAGAGCCCTGGGGGTGAGGGAGCCCCCAAGAGCCTCTTCCGTCACCCCGACTCTCACCACAACTCGGGGCCATCGCAGGGGGGCAGAGGTCGAGGCCGAGGAGGGCCTAACCAGAAGGACACAGAGGACCAAGCGCGGAGAGGCAGCCACACTTCCCAGCTCCGCAGTCAGCCAGTTCACCAGCCTCCCCTCCACCACCACCTCCCTGCAGTCCCCACAGGTTAGCACTACCAGATCTGTGGCTTCAAGTGAAACTTGGCCTCTCCCTGGCAACCAAGCTAAACGAAGATCAACCCGATACCCCAGGGTAGAGGAAAACAGTAACTCACAACCGACCAAGGAAGGTGCTTCAGACACATACGGTCCAGGTAGCAGCCAAACCAATCCCCAGGAATCTTCAACTGTGCCCCAACTGAGCACCCTTCCACGACCCACCTCTCTGAAGAGGGACTTGACCCGACGTATCAGCAAACCTGGAGCCCACGAGCCTAACCTGAATGCAGCTCGCCGGATACGGAAGGGCGAGGGAGAGAAGGAGACTGGGACAGGGGCGGGGCTCAAACCCACACTGAAGAAGCTGCTCAGCTCAGCGGGGTCACAGAGGAAGGTCAACTGGAGGGAGATGTACCAGGAGGCCAACCGGAAGAAGCAAGAGAAAGTCAAAGGCATGCCCAGGTGAGGGAGGGCAGCACTTAGGACTGGTTTACTAAACCCAGGTTATGTCTTGTCTTGGACTAAAACGTACTGGGATGGATATTCTTCATTTAGAATGATTGGTTTGAAGTCCATGACCAGGAAAGCAATTTGATTATTCTGGACCATTGTGTGTATTTTTTTTAACAATGCAGTTTAAGACTAAGATAAAATCAAACTGTCTCTTTTGACTGTTGCTCTGGGAGCATGCGTCTGTTTTGCTCACTACAATATTATCTGTAATTGTAAGGTAATGGTTTCATGTTGCAGGTTTGGCATTGAACTGGTGAACCCCCTTTCTGACCCAGAGGGCCTGGCACTGGACGAAGACGAGGACCTCCCCCTAACAGAGGGCTTCCAATGGGAGTCTGCCTTTCCCGACGGAGCCCCGCCCCCTGCAGCCCTACCCACTCCCTCTCTCCCGCAGGCAATGCCTGCTAGTGATGTCATCAGAGAGCGACCGTCAGAGGCTCGGACGCTGGGATCGGAGCAGTCTAGCACTGCACTGCGGGATAGCAGGTCATCCCGAGCCCCTCAGTCTTTATGTGTGAAGACTGAACCAGAGCAGTACAGGGAGGCAGGAGTGGACAGTGAACAGAGCCAGTTGAATACAAAGACGAAAAAGAAGAAGCGGAAAGTGGTAAGGGGAAGAGTTATTAGACAATCAGGCTGCTACTTTTCCTGCTTCTTTCAAGTCTATTGATGTTAACAGATGTGCCAGCTAGTGTTTATCCTTCTCTTTTCCTCTGTCTTTGTCTCAGGATAGTGACTTGTTAGATGCCTCTGGTGTGGATCAGAGTGGGAAAAAGCAGAAGGTTAAGTCAAACAGCGGTAAGTTGTTTCTTAAGAAATATTTAGTGGTACCCTCCTTCCTGAAATACGCCCATATTGTTACTTCTGTGTCTACATTATAATCGGTTCTACCCCGGTATAAAAGAAAGAGCCCGGTATTGTTACTGGACCTATTGTAAACAGCATGTGTAGTAATTGCATAGCTTTAGATTCTATCCCTGTAACCCCACTGAACTTAATGATTTTTCGTTGTAAATTTAGCCAATTTGACGACCGCGCATAGGCCAAATACGCCTTTGCGTTACCTCCAACTCCGGCTGCTTTCAGGAGTGCTTGCTGTTGCTCACTAGTCAGTGAAAAAAATGTCTGCACAGCCGCACTTACCCCGGAATGAGCCGGCGCAGAGGGCTCGGGCACCACCCATGGCCAAATGAGCCGCATTGGGAACAAGGTTCGGGGGGTTGGCACCGCCAAATTTATTTGTTGTCAGATTTACTTCTCGGCTTGCTTTTATTGTTGTTACTCGAGTCCATTACCGGTGCCTGGGGTATGGGTAGCCGTGACTACAAGCACTGCAAAGTGAGCAGAATTAGATGAATTGAACTATCTCTGTCCATGTGGAGGGTTGGTCCACTGTCCCTGCAATAGCAGTTTTAGCGGTGGGGTTCAACTCTGTCATCAAAGCGGAGGTAGAAATTCCCACATCTTCATTACCATTATCTGCTAATACCAGATGGGTGTGCAATGCGTCTTCCATCCTATCAACCTACTCACTTCCCCAGTCCTTTTGATGCTGACTTCATCTACTAATTGTGGATTATCGGTTTTGCTTTTCTGTTGATAGAACGCTGACATCAAAACGCTGGTGTATTGAGCTTTTCGATTTTTGTTTTATGTCATTGTGCCAACTCACAATATCATCTCTGAATTCATTATTAGATTCGTCATCAGGCAATTTTATCCAGTTGGCTACATTTTTCTCATATTCGAACTGAATTGGTAGATTGCTCATGCGACTCTTTCAGCTCCCCTATGACTTTTCTTCCTCTAGCCACCCTTTAAAGGGAGGATCGGGGCCGCTGGTCGCCATTTAAATAAATATTATTCCGCCGCTTCTCCCGACCGTGTTTAGATTTCCTCACCTACGGCTCTAATACACACCAGTTTTAACTATTTTTCCAGGTAGTGATATCCACTAACAGGAGAGTAGTTACGGTATAGGTGCCTAATAATTTGGTCACGGGACCTTGATACCTTGTTTTAAAACCGATACTGAAACGTCTGACAGTTTACTACTAGAGAATATGGGAGACCTAATGTTTTATACCAGTGTCACGCCTCAAATATCACTGTTGTTCACAACACGCATTACCAAAATTACTCAGTTGTCTTCCTATTTCCACAATCTTTCACGATTCCCCGCACCAATAGGGCATGAAACAAGCTCTCTCATTATTGCTACTGCTAATACACACATCACTTTCAAATAACGTTCTAATATTCTTTCACTTTTTCAACCATGGAAGGGGCCTTCTTCCAGAACTTACAGGCAACCTTATATCACCATCCACATTCGCACTCATTGGCAATGTTTCATCTTTAAGCACAGATATTCTCGGATATCTCCTATTCTCCACCGAATGCACTTCCTGCCTTTGTCCTTCTACATGGACTACTTCTCTACAGCCTATCGAGCATGACAATTTATCCATACCCACACATACTTTACGGCCTAACGACCACCGCGGCTGTTGTTTTCACCCCCCTTACTGGTCTGGCAGGGAACCAACCCCACTGGGACTTACCCTAGCCTGGAATTTACCTTACACCGTAGGGTCACCCATAGCTCTGAACGTGGAACACCCCTTCACTCGAGACTTACCCTCCGCAGGGACCACCCGCTTGGGACTTACCCTACATCGTGGGCCGACCACCTATGGCCCTGGGACTTATCCTCTTTAAGAACTACCCTACCCCGTAAGCTTAATTTATGGCGCTCGCAGGAGTCATCCCACTCGGCACTTACCCCCTAGGGACTTAAACGCCGCAGGGACCACCCTGTTCAGGACTTACCCTATACCATAAATCTACGACCGGTCAAACACAATGGGACTACTGAACAAGCTTT
Organism: Salmo salar; assembly: GCF_965601325.2. Classification (NCBI taxonomy): domain Eukaryota; kingdom Metazoa; phylum Chordata; class Actinopteri; order Salmoniformes; family Salmonidae; genus Salmo; species Salmo salar. The sequence continues at coordinate 32,865,458 of NC_138305.1, forward strand.
CTAGGTCCACATCTTAATTTGTGTTCAGCCTATGACTCATCTCCCCAAGATGTCAGAATGAGTGGTAACAGGTTTAGGAATTGTGCCTAGCTTGTTTTGGTGCTGGCTCCTGTTCCACTGATTCGAACTCTCCAGTTCGACTGTAAATCGTGGTGAATCCTGCCGACAACGCCAATTATTAGGTTCTGAACAAACAGAGTAAAAACTCAGACAACTAGAAACAGCTCAAACCAAGTTTATTCAACCCACTGAGTGCTTCAGCTGCAAACACAACATACAAGTCACACAAGCACATATTTATACCTTCCGAATGGGCGATGTCATCTCCTTGCATGTCTAAGACAGTCCTTCTCTGTTGTTAGTCAGAAACACAGTAGGTTCCTCTTACTGGTATTGTCAGGACCCTCATAGAAGTGTGTGAGAGGGAGGAGTGTAATCAGATTGTCTTCAGGCTGGTTCCGCAGCAACTGGCCTGCCTTATCAAGAACTGAAACTTGACTGTTGCCCTTTGCCTCCCTCCTTAGAAACATTTATATTCAACATCATATTTGAGCAGAATATGAACTTTCTGCGCTTCCCTTTTTCTCACTCTAACTTTCCATACACAAAGTTCCTCTTTGCCCTTCCTTGACCCCCAACATATACATTTCTTATGTAAAGTAATCACTAAGTTCTGGTGTGATAAACATAAATAAGTATATTTCAAGCTAGAATCCAACAATTTATAACTTTAGAATAGAGCTATATGTCAACGTCGGCAATTTCTTTCTTTGCTCCAGGTTCCATATCACAGTTGTAACTCATTTCCATAGTCAGCCGTTGTGATCACAATTCTGTGAGTGCATCTCAATAGTCCAAAGTGTCTTAATTTCCTTGTCTCCCTCCTTTACCTGCACTGTGAAACAACCGGGAAGGGGAAAGACACTCCCCAGTAGGGTTGAACCGGGAAGGGGAAAGACACTCCCCAGTAGGGTTGAACCGGGAAGGGGAAAGACACTCCCCAGTAGGGTTGAACCGGGATGGGGAAAGACACTCCCCAGTAGGGTTGAACCGGGAAGGGGAAAGACACTCCCCAGTAGGGTTGAACCGGGAAGGGGAAAGACACTCCCCAGTAGGGTTGAACCGGGATGGGGAAAGACACTCCCCAGTAGGGTTGAACCGGGAAGGGGAAAGACACTCCCCAGTAGGGTTGAACCGGGAAGGGGAAAGACACTCCCCAGTAGGGTTGAACCGGGATGGGGAAAGACACTCCCCAGTAGGGTTGAACCGGGATGGGGAAAGACACTCCCCAGTATATTGCTTTGAAATGTCCTGTGTTTTCCAGTCATTGCTGATGGAGATGAGACTGGTAAAGACCCCCACATTAGATTATTGCGATTCACACTTTGTCTGTGTGGTCGTTGCATCCAGACTTACTCCATTCCCTGTTCTGTAGAGAATGTCCAGGTGGACCAGCTGCTTGCCGTGTCTCTGATGGAGGAGGAGCTGAGCGGCTCCCTACAGAGCCTGGACACCTCCCTGATCCAGGCCCGCAACACCCTGCAGGTCGCCTACACAGAGGTGCAGCGCCTCCTACTGGTCAAACAGCAGGTACTACGCCCGGAATGCTCACTACATCTACCTGGGTTGTGATCAGTAGGGATGAAAGGGAAGGAAACCGAGTGAAACGGAGGTTCTACCTAGATTTTTCTATTAAGATACACATAGGAACGACCTTGGTATAGAGGATGAATAGATGAAGTGTGGCATCGGTTTCACATTTGTTGTCTGTGTTTCAGGTCACCACAGAGATTAACGGTCTCCGAGCCAAGCGTATTGAGATCCTGCAGGGGATGCAAGGGGCAGTGGCAGCAGCTACGGTGCCTACCCAGCACCCCTCACTCCTTCCTCTGTCCAACCTCTGTATCCCCTCCCCCACTGGGCCCACCTCTGCGGCACCCTTGTCGCCCTATCCCAATCTGACCCCGGCTTACCCCTCCACCTCCTCTGCCATACCCATCCTAAACCCCACCCCCTCCACCTCAGTGAGCCTGCCTGTCAAAGAAGAGCCTGTCTCTCTCAACAGCCAGTCTCGCGCCACCCCCTCACGCAGTCCTGTTATTTCCTATCCCCTCGTGAACCCTCCCTCCACCACCCCTGTCCTCGTTCCTTCACCTCTACCCATCCCCATACCCGCAAAACCCCCTTCCACCACAGTGACCCTTCCAGCAACTACACCACCTGCCGTTGCGACATTTGGCCAGCAGAGGGTGGTGGGTAGTTCCACCTCAGTGTCCACCAGCACCAAGCAGCTGAGGGGAAGGCAAAAGAAGCAGAGCAAGGAGAAGGCCACCAGGAGGACCAAGTCAAAGCGGGAAGACGTTCAAGACCAGAGTTCAACCGCCAGTTCCACCACCAGCGACTCTGAGGACTGGGAGGACCAAGAGCGGCTCACCCTCACCTCTGTCCACCTCACACAGGGGCAGAAAGATCCTCTATTGGGGCAGGAGAAGGACGGGGGTAAAGGGGGTGACGAAGGAGACAGCGACTGCTACGTCGAGACAGTCACTGTAGAGTGCCGGCCGAGATCCAACATGGACGTTGTCGCCATCGATGACTCGGACGTCGAGGAGGAGCTGGAGGCCATTGTTCCACACACCCCTGCTCCCGCACCGCTCGCCTCCACCCCTCCTGCCCCACCTAGGTCTGTGTGTGTGGAGGTGAACTCTAGCGGTACCCAGACAGTCACGGTAAAGGAGGACCGTAAGGACGTCAAACTACAGGACACCAGCTACGGGTTAGTCTCTTTACTGTACATTTACCATAAAGGAATAAACAATATTAACATCTCAAGGACCTAGGTATCAATAACAGTAATGGAAGTACAATTGTTTGGTAATTGCTAGATCAGTGAAGCCAGGCGTTATGTTATCAGAGTATCAACCCACATCGTTGCATTAGAATCCTCTTTTGATTGCAATGTTTTTTCCCCCCCTAATGTGGAATACCTGTGGTTTCTGTTTCCCCAGCAAAATGAAGTTACCCCCTGTAACTGTGAAAGAGAAACATAGTCCCCCAAGTGAGTTACCTGCTTCATTTGTCCACTTCCACCACTTTTTTGGCTGAAATGAAAGATGGTCAATTAGTCATAAACGTTGAATTTTAATGCCGCACAGCGTGAGTGTATTATATGTCTGTCTGTAAGTCAGTTTACACGGTGTATGAGTTTCTGTCTGTTTGTAAGTCAGTCTACACCATGTACGAGTTTCTGTCTGTTCGATCACTAGTGTTTGATATGGCTCCGTTTCCTGGTTTTGACCCTCTATCTCTCCCCTCTCAGAGTGTGCCAACGTGGCTGAGGAGCAGGAGCCGTCTCTGGGGAGCTTCGAGGGCCACACTGGCACCGTCCATGACCTCCAGATCCACGGGGGCTTCCTGTATACATGTTCAGGGGATAACACAGCACGAGCATATTGCCTAGTGGTGCGTATATAACAGGTGTATAGGACAGGTGTCTTACACATTTTCTTGCCCAGGGACCCCCTTGCAGGCAACCAGGGACCCCGGTTATACGTTAGCAAAATTTCACGTCTTGTCTTATTATCTCAGGTGATTGATAATGGCAAGAAGAAGTAATCAACATTTTAAAATTAATAGATTTGGTAGATTGTTTTTCAATGTTTTGACCTACCCACATTATAATTGCAGGAAGTCTAAACTCTAACCTGGCTTATTAGCTAGAAAGGTAACTCAAAACACATGTTTGCTAAGAGCAGCTGTTTAGCTTGTTAAACAAAGGTTTGCCATATGTTGGTAAAAAGTTTGGACACACCTCATTCCAGGGTTTTTCTTTATTTTTACTGTTTTATATGTTGTAGAATAATGGTGAGACATCAACTATGAAATAACACATATGGAATCATGCAGTAACCAAAAAAGTGTTAAACAATTAAAATGTATTTGACATTCTTCAAAGTAGCCACCCTTTGCCTTGATGACAGCTTTGAACACTTGGCATTCTCTCAACAAGCTTCACCTATAATGCTCTTCCAACAGTCTTGAAGGAGTTACCACATATGCTGGCTGCTTTTCCTTCACTCTGCGGTCCCAAACCATCTCAAACCAACTCAATTGGGATGAGGTCGTGTGATTGTGGAGACCAAGTCATCTGATGCAGCACTCCATCACTCTCCTTCTTGGTCAAATAGCCCTTATACAGCCTGGAGGTGTGTTGGGTCATTGTCCTGTTGAAAAACAAATGATAGTCCCACTAAGTGCAAACCAGATGGGATGGCGTGTCGCTGCAGAATGTTTTGGTAGCCATCCTGGTTAAGTGTGCCTTAAATTCTAAATAAGTCACTCAGTGTCACCAGCAAAGCATCCCCACACCATCACACCACCTCATCCATGCTTTACGGTGAGAACCACACATGCTGAGATGATCCGTTCACCTACTCTGCGTCTCACAAAGACATGGCGGTTGGAACCAAAAATCTCAAATTTGGATTCATCAGACCAAATAACAGATTTCCACCGATTTCCAATGGACATTCCATCGTTCGTGTTTCTTGGCCCAAGCAAGTCTCTTCTTCTTATTGATGTCCTTTAGTAGTGGTTACTTTGCTGCAATTCGACCATGAAGGCCTGATTCATGCAGTCTCCTCTGAACAGTTGATGTTGAGATGTGTCTCTTACTTGAACTCTGAAGCCTTTATTTGGGCTTCAATTTCTGAGGCTGGTAACTCTAATTAACTTATCATCTGCAGCAGAGGTAACTCTGTCTTTCTTTCCTGTGGTGGTCCTCATGAGAGCCAGTTTCCTCATAGCGCTTGATGGTTTTTGCGACTGCACTTGAAGAAACGTAAAAAGTTCTTGAAATGTTCTGTATTGACTGCCCTTCATGACTTAAAGTAATGATGGACTGTTGTTTCTCTTTGCTTATTTAAGCTGTTCTTGCCATAATATGGACTTGGTCTTTTACCAAATAGGTCTATCTGCTGTATACCACCCTTACCTTGTCACAACACAACTGATTGGCTCAAACTCATTAAGAAGGAAAGAAATTCCACAAATGAACTTTTAACAAGGCACACCTGTTAATTGAAATGCATTCCAGGTGACTTCCTCATGAAGCTGGTTGAGAGAATGCTAAGAGTGTGAAAAGCTGTCAAGGCAAAGGGTGGCTACTTTGAAGAATCTCAAATATAAAATATATTTTGATTTAACACTTTTTTTTTTGTTTGTTTACTACATGATTCCATATGTGTTATTTCATAGTTTTGATGTCTTCTATTATTCTACAATGTAAATTTGACGTGCTGGCAGACAGGCTTACAATGCTGAGATACTGTATTTTTGTCCCTGTGGTGTTCAGAGCAAAGCGTGCCAAGCGGTGTTTGAGGGCCACACCAACAAGATCAACTGCCTGCTGGTGTCATCTCTGCCTGGCCTGCCAGCACGTCTCTACACCGGCTCCAGTGACCTCACCATCCGCTGCTTCAGCATCAAGGTACCACACCCCTTACATCACACAGTGCCTTCAGAAAGTATTCACACCCCTTGACTTTTTCCACGTTTTGTTGTTACAGCCTGAATTTCAAATTGATTAGATATAGATATTTTTGGTCGCTGGCCTATCCACAATAACCCATAATGACATCACAATACCCCATAATGTCAAAGTGGAATAATCTTTGTAGATTTTTTTTAACATTTAATAAAAAATGAAAGCTGAACTGTCTTGACTCGCACTGTGTGCAATAATAGTGTTTAACATGTTTTTTTTATGACTACCTCATCTCTGCACCCACACGCATACAATTATCTGTAAGGTCCCTCAGTCGAACAGTGAATTTCAATCAAAGATTCAACCACAAAGACCAGGAAGGTTTTCCAATGACTCGCAAAGGGCACCTATTGGTAGATGGGTAGAACATTTTAAAAGCAGACATTGAATATCCCTTTGAGCATGGTGAAGTTTTTAATTACACTTTGGATGGTGTATCAATTAACATAGGAAGGACGACTAACTCGGTTGCCAGAGAGGAAGGAAACTGCTCAGTGATTTCACCATGAGGCCAATGGTGACTTTAAAACTGTTACAGCGTTTTAATGGCTGGTCGATTGTTTGGTTGATAGGCTGTTGGTCAACCGAGATTTCTTTAGTCGAGCAGTCGCAATATTTTTTTTGTTTTATGGTGTATAAGACACCTGTCTGATTCGCGCCTGTCTCAGTGGACTAATCCATTGTGGAGGCCACAGGGATGGCACAGTCCATCACTAAGACATGTGATACTGAAATTGTATATGATTTATATTATGTAAAAATAATGGTGCAGCACAAATCTATTATTTTATAACATGTGCTTTCTCCTGTGTTGGATATGTTCGCTGTCCGCGGTTCTGAAACATGATCTTCAGTGCCCTGTAGAATTGCCACCTTTCCCTATGTGCATAATAGCAAAATGTTGTATTTTTGTATTTTACCTTTATTTAACTAGGCAAGTCAGTTAAGAACAAATTCTTATTTTCAATTACGGCCTAGGAACAGTGGGTTAAAGGCCTTGTTCAGGGGCAGAACGACAGATTTTTACCTTGTCAGCTCAGGGATTCGATCTTGCAACCTTTGGGTTACTAGTCCAATGCTCTAACCACTAGCCAGCATATTGGGATTGAGAACAATGCGGCGGAGGCGGCAGCAGCAGCAGAGATCAGGAAACAGCCCTTGCGTTAGCCTAATTGTCTAAGAAAATTGAGGAGAGCGGTAACTCCGCAACTTAATTAGGTCTTTAATCGATAGCCTAACTGTTAAATGTGCCTGGCTTTATAAATCATCCATATTTAGAGTTGAAGTCGGAAGTTTACTTACACTTAGGTTGGAGTCATTAAAACTTGTTTTTCAACCACTTCACCAATTTCTTGTTAACAAACTATAGTTTTGGCAAGTCGGTTAGGACATCTACCATGTGCATGACACAAGTAATTTTTCACTTATAATTCACTGTATCACAATTCCAGTGGGTCAGAAGTTTACATACACTAAGTTGACTGTGCCTTTAAACAGCTTGGCAAATTCCAGGAAATGTTGTCATGGCTTTAGAAGCTCCTGTGGATGTATTTCAAGGCCTACCTTCAAACTCAGTGCCTCTTTGCTTGACCTCGTGGGAAAATCAAAAGAAATCAGCCAAGACCTCAGGAAAAAAATGGTAGACCTCCACAAGTCTGGTTCATCCTTGGGATGCAATTTCCAAACGCCTGAAGATACCACTTTCGTCTGTACAAAAAATATTACGCCACTATAAACCATGGGACCACGCAGCCGCCATACTGCTCAGGAAGGAGACGCGTTCTGTCTCCTAGAGATGAACGTACTTTGGTGCAAAAAGTGCAAATCAATCCCAGAACAACAGCAAAGGACCTTGTGAAGATCTCCAGTAATTTCCACAACTAAGTCAAATATCTTCCACAGATCTGACTTCCCCTTTTTTTTCTGAGCAACCAGTAAACATTCTCCCGTTTTGAAGTGTATTTTTCACGTCCTCCGCATCCATTTTGCTGTCACGTGTTATTGTTTTTTGGTGTTTATCGATGTGATAATGATATGCTATTGGTCAGGCCCTATTGGTCACATGCATGCCATGCGTACTTGTTTCACGTAAAGAGAGCAAGGTTTGAGGGAATAGGGAATGTTTTTCCTGAACAAATTAGGGATTATGGTAACAACTTTTCAGTCAGAAACGAGTAAGAAACTAAATGGCTGTGTTGTGGTGCCTTCACTGCAGTAGGGAGGAGAGCGAGACAATGTGCGCCAGTCACACAGGCACTCGCTATAAAAAATGTTATACACAGTGTGACCATCAGGCTCTTTCTTTAGTCATTTGTGTGTCTTAATTATTTAATCAAACAGTGTGCTTAAAGCATCAGACAAGCTCAGTGCATATATAGTTGGTTTTATTCAAACACATAAGGTGTGTCTATATATGGAAAATAAGTTTCAACATTCTGACTAGTCGATTGGTTGAAAGAACAGGACGACTCCTGGTCGACCAAGAATATTTTTTTCCCCCCACGGACAGCCCTAGTGATGGGAGAAAACAGGATGGATCAACAACATTGTAGTTACTCCACAATACTAACCTAATTGACCGTGAGAAGAAAGGGGTTTGTACAGAATAAAAACGTACCCAGAAAGACGGACGGGGGTGCTTCTACGAAGTTTTGACTCGGGGGAGGGGGGGGGAGCGTTATGTAAATTTGATATTTCTGGTCACTTTGTCATTATGATGTATTGTGTGGAGATGGGTCATCTTTTGATTTGAGAATTCTCATCCTATACATCACCTACCCTCTCCCTACTGTATATCGATTGTCCTCATCTTCCTATACGTCACCTACCCTCTCCTTACTGTATATCTATTGTCCTCATCTTCCTATACGTCACCTACCCTCTCCTTACTATATATCTATTGTCCTCATCTTCCTATACGTCACCTACCCTCTCCTTACTGTATATCTATTGTCCTCATCGTCCTCCTTTCCCTCTTCAGTCAAAGAAGTGCCTTGAGCAGATCTCTCTGTCCGACCGGGTGCTGTGTCTGCACATTCACTGGAACATCCTGTACGTAGGCCTGGCAAATGGATCTGTGGTCAGCTTTGAGGTCAAGGTGAGTGTGACTAAGCCTGGAGTCCAGGTCCTGAAATCATAAAGCATCTCAGAGTAGGTGTGCTGATCTGGGATCAAGTCCCCCTTATCCATATGATTTTATTCTCTCTCCATTAAGATCAAAAAGGCAAAACCTATCCTAGATCGGCACTCCTTCTCTGAGACGCTTTGATTGGTCCTCTATTCAACATGGTAGTTCCTAGTTATAGCTTGGGTCAGAATATGATACGAACATTTCTGTTCTCTTCCTCTTCTCCTTCCTCTCCCTTACTCTCTCCCTCCCTCTCTCCCCTGCAGACCCAGAGGCAGCTGGATGTGTTCGAGTGCCACGGCCCACGGGGGGTGAGCTGCCTGGGAACGTCCCAGGAGGGAGCGCGGCGGGTGCTGCTAGTGGGCTCTTACGACAGCACCATCAGCGTACGTGACGCCAAGAGCGGTCTGCTGCTGCGCTCGCTGCAGGGCCACACCAAGACCGTCCTCTGTATGAAGGTGAGGAGTCGGGTTGTTGATATAATCTAAAATAGAAATCTTATCGTATGTCAGCACTGTGTCCTTGGGTCCAGGGTCAGGGGTCAATTCCATTTTAATTCAGTCCATTCAGGGAGTCAACCCCGACCCTTTACCGAGAACACATTTCCCTCTTAGACCATATGGACAGGAGGGACCTGATCCCGGGTCAGCATGCCTACGCTGACACTGCATATTTCAGGGTTTGTTCCCCTGTAGTGGTCTGAATGTGACGCAATCAGTGTTTTATTGTCATTTTGGGCACGAGTTAACACTTGGCATGTTAACCTAACATTAATTTGTTGGTGGTCTTGAACGGACAACTCTGCCTCTGCCTGTCAGATATGATCATTCTTTCCCCATTTGACATCAGGTGGTGAATGACCTGGTCTTCAGCGGCTCCAGTGATACGTCTGTCCACGCTCACAACATCCACGTGAGTGTCAAATCCCTCCCATCACTTTCCTTTTTCACAATCATCGTAACACATTCATTCCTGTATGACGGAACGGTCACATAATCATCGTAACACATTCATTCCTGTATGACGGAACGGTCACACAATCATCGTAACACATTCATTCCTGTATGACGGAACGGTCACATAATCATCGTAACACATTCATTCCTGTATGACGGAACGGTCACATAATCATCGTAACACATTCATTCCTGTATGACGGAACGGTCACACAATCATCGTAACACATTCATTCCTGTATGACGGAACGGTCACATAATCATCGTAACACATTCATTCCTGTATGACGGAACGGTCACATAATCATCGTAACACATTCATTCCTGTATGACGGAACGGTCACTTAATCATCGTAACACATTCATTCCTGTATGACGGAACGGTCACTTAATCATCGTAACACATTCATTCCTGTATGACGGAACGGTCACATAATCATCGTAACACATTCATTCCTGTATGACGGAACGGTCACATAATCATCGTAACACATTCATTCCTGTATGACGGAACGGTCACATAATCATCGTAACACATTCATTCCTGTATGACGGAACGGTCACACAATCATCGTAACACATTCATTCCTGTATGACGGAACGGTCACACAATCATCGTAACACATTCATTCCTGTATGACGGAACGGTCACACAATCATCGTAACACATTCATTCCTGTATGACGGAACGGTCACATAATCATCGTAACACATTCATTCCTGTATGACGGAACGGTCACATAATCATCGTAACACATTCATTCCTGTATGACGGAACGGTCACACAATCATCGTAACGCATTCATTCCTGTATGACGGAACGGTGACATAATCATCGTAACACATTCATTCCTGTATGACGGAACGGTCACATAATCTGTGGATGTATTTGATTTCAGTCTTTTTGGTTGACATCTTCCTCACTCACTCTGTGTCTGTGCATGAGTAGACGGGTGAGCTGGTCCGTATCTATAAGGGTCACAGCCACGCAGTCACAGCATTAGCCATCTTGGGGAAGGTCATGGTGACAGCCTGCCTGGACAAGTTGGTGCGCGTCTATGAGTTACAGGTGGGTCTGCCTTATCCTACACTCCTTCAATGGCTTTATCCACTCACTCAGATTACCCGTTTATCTGTCGCTCTCTCCGTCTGTCTGTCTCGCTGTCTCTCTCAATTCAATTCCATTCAGTTTGCTTTATTGGCATGCCGTAACAATGTACATATTGCCAAAGCTTACTTTGGATATTTACAATTTGAAAATAATAAGAATCAAAATTGTCAACGGGACAACAGTAACAAAAATAACCAAAGGTCAAAATAACAATAAGCATACAGTAGAGGACATGTGCAGGTTGATTGGTCTGTCAGACACTGTCCCTCAACTTATGGCAGGCAGCAATGTAGTGTGCTCCCCCAACAGGACGGGTAGCCTATCCTCATCAGAAAGGTCTTTGAAACCTTGAATGAGGGTTTCAAATTTGGGGAAATTACACTATCTAATTGTTTTATATTTTTGACATTTTGTCAGGAAATGCAGCTCTGTCTCAGGTTCTGCTGTGTGTTGCCAACCTGCTGTACAGCCTTTCCTCTACAGGGAGCCAGGTTTTCCTGTGTCTACCCTTCTCAATGGCAAGGCTGTGCTCACTGAGCCAGTACTTTGTCAGGGTTTTTCTAAGGTTTTGATCAGTAACCATGGTCAAATAGTTAGCAACGGTATACTGTCAATTTAGGGCCAGATAGCACTGCATTTTGCTTTGTGCTTATGTTTCCCAATAAGCAATGATTGATTGTGTTGTAATTTGTTTTATTCTGATTGATTGGATGTTCTGGTCCTGAGGCTTCAGTGTGTTAGTAGAACAGGTTCGTGAACTCAGGATCAGCTGGATTTTATTTATTTATTTTTATTTCAACTTTATTTAACCAGGTAGGCTAGTTGAGAACAAGTTCTCATTTACAACTGCGACCTGGCCAAGATAAAGCAAAGCAGTGCGACACAAACAACAACAGAGTTACACATGGAATAAACAAACATACAGTCAATAATACAATAGAAAAGTCTATATACAGTGTGTGCAAATGAGGTAGGATAAGGGAGGTAAGGCAATAAATAGGCCATAGTGGCTAAATAATTACAATATAGCAATTAAACACTGGAGTGATAGATGTGCAGAAGATGAGTGTGCAAGTAGAGATACTGGGGTGCAAAGGAGCAAAATAACATTATGGGGATGAGGTAGTTGGATGGGCTAATTACAGGTGGGCTATGTACAGGTGCAGTGATCTATGAGCTGCTCTGACAGCTGGTGCTTAAAGCTAGTGAGGGAGATATGAGTCTCCATTTTTCCAGTTCGTTCCAGTCATTGGCAGCAGAGAACTGGAAGGAAAGGCGGCCGAAGGAGGAATTGGATTTGGGGATGACCAGTGAAGTATACCTGCTGGAGCACGTGCTACGGGTGGGTGCTGCTATGGTGACCAGTGAGCAAAGGCGGGTCTTTACCTAGCAAAGACTTATAGATAACCTGGAGCCAGTGGGTTTGGCGACGAATATGAAGAGAGGGCCAGCCAACGAGATCATACAGGTCGCAGTGGTAGGTAGTATATGGGGCTTTGGTGACAAAACTGATGGCACTGTGATAGACCGCATCCAATTTGCTGAGTAGAGTGTTTGGGGCTATTTTGTAAATGACATCGCCGAAGTCAAGGTTTGGTAGGATAGTCAGTTTTACGAGGGTATGTTTGGCAGCATGAGTGAAGGAGGCTTTGTTGCGAAATAGGAAGCCGATTCTAGATTTAATTTTGGATTGGCGATGCTTAATGTGAGTCTGGAAGGAGAGTTTACAGTCTAACCAGACACCTAGGTATTTGTAGTTTGTCCAGAGTGGTGATGCTAGGCGGGCGGGCAGGTGCGGTCAGCGATCGGTTGAAGAGCATGCATTTAGTTTTTCTAGCATTTAAGTGCAGTTGGAGGCCACGGAAGGAGAGTTGTATGGCATTGAAGCTCGTCTGGAGGTTAGTTAACACAGTGTCCAAAGAAGGGCCAGAATTATACAGAATGGTGTCATCTGCGTAGAGGTGGACCAGAGAGTCACCAGCAGGAAGAGCGACATCATTGATGTATACAGTGAAAAGAGTCGGTCCGAGGATTGAACCCTGTGGCACCCCCATAGAGACTGCCAGAGATCCGGACAACAGGCCCTCCGATTTGACAGACTGAACTCTGTCTGAGAAGTAGTTGGTGAACCAGGCGAGGCAGTCATTTGAGAAACCAAGGCTGTTGAGTCTGCCGATAAGAATGCGGTGATTGACAGAGTTGAAAGCCTTGGCTAGGTCGATGAAGACAGCTGCACAGTATTGTATCTTATCAATGCGGAGGGGGTACGGTGGGATTCGAAATGGTCTGTGATCTGTATGTTTACTTGGCATTCAAAGACCTTAGAAAGGCAGGGTAGGATAGATATAGGTCTGTAGCAGTTTGGGTCTAGAGTGTCTCCCCCTTTGAAGAGGGGGATGACCGCGGCAGCTTTCCAATCTTTGGGGATCTCAGACGACACGAAAGAGAGGTTGAACAGGCTAGTAATGGGGGTTGCAACAATTTCGTCGGTTAATTTTAGAGAGGGTCCAGATTGTCTAGCCCGGCTGATTTGTAGGGGTCCAGATTTTGCAGCTCTTTCAGAACATCAGCTATCTGAATTTGGGTGAAGGAGAAGTGGGGGAGGCTTGGGCAAGTTGCTGTGGGGGGTGCAGGGCTGTTGACCGGGGTAGGGGTAGCCAGGTGGAAAGCATGGCCAGCTGTAGAAAAATGCTTATTGAAATGATCAATTATTGTGGATTTATCGGTCATTACAGTGCTTCCTAGCCTCAGTGCAGTGGGCAGCTGGGAGGAGGTGCTCTTATTCTCCATGGACTTTAGTGCCCCAGAACCTTTTGGAGTTTGTGCTACAGGATGCAAATTTCTGTTTGAAAAAGCTAGCCTTTGCTTTCCTAACTGCCTGTGTATATTGGTTCCTAACTTCCCTGAGAAGTTGCATATCACGGGGACTATTCGATGCTAATGCAGTACGCCACAGGATGTTTTTGTGCTGGTCAAGGGCAGTCAGGTCTGGAGTGAACCAGGGGCTATATCTGTTCCTGGTTCTACATTTTCTGAATGGGGCATGCTTATTTAAGATGGTGAGGAAAGCACTTTTGAAGATTAGCCAGGCATCTTCTACTGACGGGATGAGGTCAATGTCCTTCCAGGATACCCGGGCCAGGTCGATTAGAAAGGCCTGCTCACTGAAGTGTTTTAGGGAGCGTTTGACAGTGATGAATGGAGGTCGTTTGACCGCAGACCCATTTACGGACGCAGGCAATGAGGCAGTGATCGCTGAGATCCAGGTTTAAGACAGCAGAGGTGTATTTGGAGGGCAGGTTGATTAGGATGACATCTATGAGGGTGCCCGTGTTTACGGATTTGGGGTTGTACCTGGTAGGTTCATTGATATTTTGTGTGAGATTGAGGGCATCAAGCTTAGATTGTAGGATGGCCGGGGTGTTAAGCATGTCACCTAACAGCACGAGCTCTGAAGAAAGATGGGGGGCAATCAATTCACATACGGTGTCCAGGGCACAGCTGGGGACAGAAGGTGGTCTATAGCACCTTTTGGATGAGGGGACACTTTTCTTTGCTCAGCTCTTGGCATTGGTAATGATATGAGAGGCGGTCACTGTATTTTAGATGTTTCCAAAACTTAATTGCTCTTTTTCGAGTTTTTATAGCCTAATTTTGCCCTGCATGCATTGTTTGTAGTTTTCCTCTGGAAATGTAGGAAATCCTTACAGAACTCTGCATGCAGGGTTTCAATGGGGTGTTTGTCCATTTGGTGAAATCTTGTTTTGCAAGTTGACCCCACACCTCGCTGCCATAAAGTGCAATTGGTTCAATGACACATTCAATTAGTTTTAGCCAAATTTTAATTGGTGTTTCAATTTGAATTTGTTTTTTTAATGGCGTAGAATGTCCTGTGTGCTTTCTCTCTCAGTTCATTCACTGCCTCCATTAAGGTGTCCAGTTAAGCTTATTTTTAAACCTAAGTAATTGTAGTGTGTGCAGTACTCCTATATATTTTGTACCAATTGAGAACTTTTGTCTAATTCCCTGAGATCTGGATCTTCTCTGGAAAATCATAATTTGAGTCTTTTTGAGGTTTACTGCCAGGACCCAGGTCTGGCAGTACTGCTCTAGCAGGTCCAGGTTCTGCTGTTGGCCATGTGCTGTGGGTGACAGCAGGCACAGGTCATCTGCGAAGAGTAGGCACTTAATCTCTGAATTGTGGAGACTAACACAAGAATAGTGTTAGTCTAGAATAGTGGCCAATTGTCTCTCTCTCTCCAGCCGTCTCTCTCTCTCTGCCGCCTCTCTCTCTCTCTGCCGCCTCTCTCTCTCTCTGCCGCCTCTCTCTCTCTCTGCCGCCTCTCTCTCTCTCTCGCCGCCTCTCTCTCTCTCTCCGCCGCCTCTCTCTCTCTCTCCGCCGCCTCTCTCTCTCTCTCCGCTGCCTCTCTCTCTCCGCCGCCTCTCTCTCTCTCTCTCCGCCGCCGCCTCTCTCTCTCTCCGCCGCCTCTCTCTCTCTCTCTCTGCCGCCTCTCTCTCTCTCTCTCTGCCGCCTCTCTCTCTCTCTCTCTCTGCCGCCTCTCTCTCTCTCCGCCGCCTCTCTCTCTCTCTCTCCGCCGCCTCTCTCTCTCTCCGCCGCCTCTCTCTCTCTCCGCCGCCTCTCTCTCTCTCTCTCCGCCGCCTCTCTCTCTCCGCCGCCTCTCTCTCTCTCCGCCGCCTCTCTCTCTCTCCGCCGCCTCTCTCTCTCTCCGCCGCCTCTCTCTCTCTCCGCCGCCTCTCTCTCCCGCCGCCTCTCTCTCTCTCTCCGCCGCCTCTCTCTCTCTCTCCGCCGCCTCTCTCTCTCTCTCCGCCGCCTCTCTCTCTCTCTCCGCCGCCTCTCTCTCTCTCTCCGCCGCCTCTCTCTCTCTCCGCCGCCTCTCTCTCTCTCCGCCGCCTCTCTCTCTCTCTCCGCCGCCTCTCTCTCTCTCTCCGCCGCCTCTCTCTCCGCCGCCTCTCTCTCTCTCTCCGCCGCCTCTCTCTCTCTCTCCGCCGCTTCTCTCTCTCTCTCTCTCTCCGCCGCTTCTCTCTCTCTCCGCCGCTTCTCTCTCTCTCCGCCGCCTCTCTCTCTCCGCCGCCTCTCTCTCTCTGCCGCCTCTCTCTCTCTGCCGCCTCTCTCTCTCTGCCGCCTCTCTCTCTCTCTCCGCCGCCTCTCTCTCTCTCTCTCTCGCCGCCTCCTCTCTCTCTCTCCGCCTCCTCTCTCTCTCTCTCCGCCGCCTCTCTCTCTCTCTCCGCCGCCTCTCTCTCTCTCTCCGCCGCCTCTCTCTCTCTCTCGCCGCCGCCTCTCTCTCTCTCGCCGCCGCCTCTCTCTCTCCCGCCGCCCCTCTCTCTCTCCCGCCGCCCTCTCTCTCTGCCGTCTCTCTCTCTCTCCGCCGCCTCTCTCTCTCTCCGCCGCCTCTCTCTCTCTCCGCCGCCTCTCTCTCTCTCTCCGCCGCCTCTCTCTCTCTCTCCGCCGCCTCTCTCTCTCTCTCCGCCGCCTCTCTCTCTCTCTCCGCCGCCTCTCTCTCTCTCTCCGCCGCCTCTCTCTCTCTCTCCGCCGCCTCTCTCTCTCTCTCCGCCGCCTCTCTCTCTCTCTCTCTCCGCCGCCTCTCTCTCTCTCTCTCTCTCCGCCGCCTCTCTCTCTCTCTCTCTCCGCCGCCTCTCTCTCTCTCTCTCTCCGCCGCCTCTCTCTCTCTCTCTCCGCCGCCTCTCTCTCTCTCTCTCCGCCGCCTCTCTCTCTCTCTCTCCGCCGCCTCTCTCTCTCTCTCCGCCGCCTCTCTCTCTCTCTCCGCCGCCTCTCTCTCTCTCCGCCGCCTCTCTCTCTCTCTCTCTCTCTCTCTCGGCCGCCTCTCTCTCTCTCTCTCGGCCGCCTCTCTCTCTCTCTCCGGCCGCCTCTCTCTCTCTCTCCGGCCGCCTCTCTCTCTCTCTCCGCCGCCTCTCTCTCTCTCCGCCGCCTCTCTCTCTCCGCCGCCTCTCTCTCTCTCTCTGCCGCCTCTCTCTCCGCCGCCTCTCTCTCTCTCTCCGCCGCTTCTCTCTCTCTCTCTCCCCCGCCTCTCTCTCTCTCTCCGCCGCCTCTCTCTCTCTCTCTCCGCCGCCTCTCTCTCTCTCTCCGCCGCCGCCTCTCTCTCTCTCTCTCCGCCGCCTCTCTCTCTCTCCGCCGCCTCTCTCTCTCTCTCTCTCTGCCGCCTCTCTCTCTGCCGCCTCTCTCTCTCTCTCTCCGCCGCCTCTCTCTCTCTCTCTCTCCGCCGCCTCTCTCTCTCTCTCTCTCCGCCTCCTCTCTCTCTCTCTCTCTCCGCCGCCTCTCTCTCTCTCTCTCTCCGCCGCCTCTCTCTCTCTCCGCCGCCTCTCTCTCTCTCTCTCCGCCGCCTCTCTCTCTCTCCGCCGCCTCTCTCTCTCTCCGCCGCCTCTCTCTCTCTCCGCCGCCTCTCTCTCTCTCCGCCGCCTCTCTCTCTCTCCGCCGCCTCTCTCCGCCGCCCCTCTCTCTCTCTCTCCGCCGCCTCTCTCTCTCTCTCCGCCGCCTCTCTCTCTCTCTCCGCCGCCTCTCTCTCTCTCTCCGCCGCCTCTCTCTCTCTCTCCGCCGCCTCTCTCTCTCTCTCCGCCGCCTCTCTCTCTCTCTCCGCCGCCTCTCTCTCTCTCTCCGCCGCCTCTCTCTCCTCCGCCTCTCTCTCTCTCTCCGCCGCTCTCTCTCTCTCTCCGCCGCCTCTCTCTCTCTCTCTCTCCCGCCGCTTCTCTCTCTCCGCCGCCTCTCTCTCTCCGCCGCCTCTCTCTCTCTGCCGCCTCTCTCTCTCTGCCGCCTCTCTCTCTCTGCCGCCTCTCTCTCTCTGCCGCCTCTCTCTCTCTCTCCGCCGCCTCTCTCTCTCTCTCCGCCGCCTCTCTCTCTCTCTCCGCCGCCTCTCTCTCTCTCTCGCCGCCTCCTCTCTCTCTCTCCGCCTCCTCTCTCTCCGCCTCCTCTCTCTCTCTCTCCGCCGCCTCTCTCTCTCTCCGCCGCCTCTCTCTCTCTCTCCGCCGCCTCTCTCTCTCTCTCTCGCCGCCGCCTCTCTCTCTCTCTCTCTCGCCGCCGCCTCTCTCTCTCTCTCGCCGCCGCCTCTCTCTCGCCGCCGCCTCTCTCTCTCTCTCGCCGCCGCCTCTCTCTCTCTGCCGCCTCTCTCTCTCTCCGCCGCCTCTCTCTCTCTCCGCCGCCTCTCTCTCTCCGCCGCCTCTCTCTCTCTCTCCGCCGCCTCTCTCTCTCTCTCCGCCGCCTCTCTCTCTCTCTCCGCCGCCTCTCTCTCTCTCTCCGCCGCCTCTCTCTCTCTCTCTCTGCCGCCTCTCTCTCTCTCTCTCTGCCGCCTCTCTCTCTCTCTCTCCGCCGCCTCTCTCTCTCTCTCTCCGCCGCCTCTCTCTCTCTCTCCGCCGCCTCTCTCTCTCTCTCTCTCCGCCGCCTCTCTCTCTCTCTCTCCGCCGCCTCTCTCTCTCTCTCTCCGCCGCCTCTCTCTCTCTCTCCGCCGCCTCTCTCTCTCTCTCCGCCGCCTCTCTCTCTCTCTCCGCCGCCTCTCTCTCTCTCTCCGCCGCCTCTCTCTCTCTCCGCCGCCTCTCTCTCTCTCCGCCGCCTCTCTCTCTCTCTCCGCCGCCTCTCTCTCCGCCGCCTCTCTCTCCGCCGCCTCTCTCTCCGCCGCCTCTCTCTCCGCCGCCCCTCTCTCTCCGCCGCCTCTCTCTCTCTCCGCCGCCTCTCTCTCTCTCTCCGCCGCCTCTCTCTCTCTCTCCGCCGCCTCCTCTCTCTCTCCGCCGCCTCTCTCTCTCTCCGCCGCCTCTCTCTCTCTGCCGCCTCTCTCTCTCTGCCGCCTCTCTCTCTCTCCGCCGCCTCTCTCTCTCTGCCGCCTCTCTCTCTCTCTCTCTCTCGCCGCCTCCTCTCTCTCTCCGCCTCCTCTCTCTCTCTCTCCGCCTCCTCTCTCTCTCTCTCCGCCGCCTCTCTCTCTCTCCGCCGCCTCTCTCTCTCTCCGCCGCCTCTCTCTCTCTCCGCCGCCTCTCTCTCTCTCCGCCGCCTCTCTCTCTCTCCGCCGCCTCTCTCTCTCCGCCGCCTCTCTCTCTCTCCGCCGCCTCTCTCTCTCTCGCCGCCGCCTCTCTCTCTCTCCGCCGCCTCTCTCTCTCTCTCGCCGCCGCCTCTCTCTCTCTCTCTCTCGCCGCCGCCTCTCTCTCTCTCTCGCCGCCGCCTCTCTCTCTCTCTCGCCGCCGCCTCTCTCTCTCTGCCGCCTCTCTCTCTCTCTCTGCCGCCTCTCTCTCTCTCTCTGCCGCCTCTCTCTCTCTCTCCGCCGCCTCTCTCTCTCTCTCCGCCGCCTCCTCTCTCTCCCGCCGCCTCTCTCTCCGCCGCCTCTCTCTCCGCCGCCTCTCTCTCCGCCGCCTCTCTCTCCGCCGCCTCTCTCTCCGCCGCCGCTCTCTCTCTCTCTCCGCCTCTCTCTCTCTCTCCGCCGCTTCTCTCTCTCTCTCCGCCGCCTCTCTCTCTCTCTCGCCGCCGCCTCTCTCTCTCTCTCTCCGCCGCCTCTCTCTCTCTCTCTCCGCCGCCGCCTCTCTCTCCGCCGCCGCCTCTCTCTCTCTCTCTCCGCCGCCTCTCTCTCTCTCTCTCCGCCGCCTCTCTCTCTCTCTCTCCGCCGCCTCTCTCTCTCTCTCTCCGCCGCCTCTCTCTCTCTCTCTCCGCCGCCTCTCTCTCTCTCTCTCCGCCGCCTCTCTCTCTCTCTCTCTCCGCCGCCTCTCTCTCTCTCTCTCTCCGCCGCCTCTCTCTCTCTCTCTCCGCCGCCTCTCTCTCTCTCCGCCGCCTCTCTCTCTCCGCCGCCTCTCTCTCTCCGCCGCCTCTCTCTCTCCGCCGCCTCTCTCTCTCTCTCCGCCGCCTCTCTCTCTCTCTCCGCCGCCTCTCTCTCTCTCTCCGCCGCCTCTCTCTCTCTCTCCGCCGCCTCTCTCTCTCTCTCCGCCGCCTCTCTCTCTCTCTCCGCCGCCTCTCTCTCTCTCTCCGCCGCCTCTCTCTCTCTCTCCGCCGCCTCTCTCTCTCTCTCCGCCGCCTCTCTCTCTCTCTCCGCCGCCTCTCTCTCTCTCTCCGCCGCCTCTCTCTCTCTCTCCGCCGCCTCTCTCTCTCTCTCCGCCGCCTCTCTCTCTCTCCGCCGCTTCTCTCTCTCTCCGCCGCTTCTCTCTCTCTCCGCCGCCTCTCTCTCTCTGCCGCCTCTCTCTCTCTGCCGCCGCCTCCTCTCTCTCTCTCCGCCTCCTCTCTCTCTCCGCCGCCTCTCTCTCTCTCTCCGCCGCCTCTCTCTCTCTCTCTCGCCGCCGCCTCTCTCTCTCTCTCGCCGCCGCCTCTCTCTCTCTCTCGCCGCCGCCTCTCTCTCTCGCCGCCGCCTCTCTCTCTCTCGCCGCCGCCTCTCTCTCTCTCTCGCCGCCGCCTCTCTCTCTCTGCCGCCTCTCTCTCTCTCCGCCGCCTCTCTCTCTCTCCGCCGCCTCTCTCTCTCTCTCCGCCGCCTCTCTCTCTCTCTCCGCCGCCTCTCTCTCTCTCTCCGCCGCCTCTCTCTCTCTCTCCGCCGCCTCTCTCTCTCCGCCGCCTCTCTCTCTCTCTCTCCGCCGCCTCTCTCTCTCTCTCTCTCTCTCCGCCGCCTCTCTCTCTCTCTCTCTCCGCCGCCTCTCTCTCTCTCTCTCTCCGCCGCCTCTCTCTCTCTCTCTCTCCGCCGCCTCTCTCTCTCTCTCTCTCCGCCGCCTCTCTCTCTCGCCGCCTCTCTCTCTCTCTCCGCCGCCTCTCTCTCTCTCTCCGCCTCTCTCTCTCTCTCTCTCTCTCTCTCTCGGCCGCCTCTCTCTCTCTCTCCGGCCGCCTCTCTCTCTGTCTCTCTCTCCTTCCTCCCTCACTCATCCCCTCTCTCTCCACAGTCCCACGACCGGCTGCAGGTGTACGGGGGCCACCATGACATGGTGATGTGTATGGCCATCCATAAGAGCGTGGTAAGTGAGCTTGTTTAGTCAGCCCAGAAGCCAACCCTCCTGCCTGTGGGCCTAGATGGAATATGAACAACATCTACATTCAGTACATTGGAAAGGGGACTACTGTGAATGCATTGTAAAGTTGATAGAATTTACAAAATTGAAAAGCGAGAAGTTGTGGACAATAAACTACTCTTCTCTCCTGATGCAATGTAGATCTACACAGGCTGCTACGACGGGACCGTCCAAGCCGTGAAACTCAACTTGATGCAAAACTACCGCTGCTGGGTAAGAAAAACACGCTGGGATTTACCTTCAGAATATTTCCTATCGTTTTGTCTGACGGGTCGTTTTCTGACCTGACCTTTGTGTGCAGTGGCACGGTTGCTCGCTGATCTTTGGCATGGGGGAGCACCTCCTGCAGCACCTGCTCACCGACCACAGCAACCCGCACCTGCAGACCTTCAAGTGTCGCTGGAGGAACTGCGACGCCGCCTTCGCCACGCAAGACTCCTCCCAGCTGGTAAGAGACAGACAGACAGGTTTGTAGACACAGGCTGACTAACGGACAAAGACAGACGGTAGCTGCTTGGTTTACCTGAATTACAGATCTCGTTATTACAGATGATTATTCTGTCAGAAATGCAGAATTTGAGAGCTCTTTGTATATAAGGAAGAGAGGGGGGTTATTGTCAATGTCTCAGTACCTTGTCTCCCCCTTGTCTCTACAGGACCTGCCTAGCCACATGCAGGCACACGTAGAGATGGACAGCAAGCTGAAGACATGACAGTAGAGAAGACATGCTGTTTCCCCAGTGCTTACTCCTGCGGATGTGTGGTGCTGAGTTTTGACACTGTGGTCTCTCACCATTAGAATCAGTGGCTCCGTACATGGAACTAGGCTGGAATTCTGCCATTCATTATTCTTGGATAGTAGGAGTTGGGGCCCCATTCAGTAGGCAAATGTTGAGGAGGGAAGGAGATGGAACTGAACTGTTTTCTTGTTCAGAGTCATTTCTCACTTTGTTCATCCATTAACCCCCTGGTAAGAGGACATCAGTGCGACTAAAGGTTGGGACATGTTTTTAATGGACCTTGGTTTACAACAGGGATCATCAACTAGATTAAGCCGTGGCATGATTTTTCATGAGCGGATGAACATAATTACAAATAATTTGTTGACTGCAAATTGACTGCAAGAAGCCCAAACGAATATATTTGACTAAAACATAGTCATTTCAAACCTGGCTTACGTTTGTATAGGATCACACATATCTCTGTATTATGCCTGGGAATATTGTAGGACAGATTTCCCAAATTAAAACTTGGAGCTGATTTGCTGGTGTTTTAACAGTCTTATGGTCAACAATTTAAAATAATAATTTTCAGAACTTGGGGGGGCTAAATAAAATCAGTGGGCTGCCAGTTGGGGAACCCTGGCTTACACCATTCTACAAGGCTGTGGCTCAACTTCAGAAATTGTATTAGAACACTGGCTAAATAGCCCATACTGGACACACAGACATACACACTAACACATATAGATTAGATATACATATCATTACATAACCACACTGTAACTGATGTGTTGACATGGGCTGGTCATACATAACTACTATACACAGTCTTGTGTAGGGACTTCTATTTCATACATACATTCACACATCTATGGCGTATGTACAGGTTACTGCCAAAGTAAAGGAAACACTTACATTTTAGTCATTTAGCAGACGCTCTTATCCAGAGCGACTTACAGTAGTGAATGCATACTTAAAAAAAAAAAAATTCTACTGGCCCCCCGTTGGAATCAAACCCACAACCCTGGCGTTGCACACACCATGCTCTACCAACTGAGCCACAGGAAACACTTGAGTAAATGAGGGATACAAAGTATAGTGAAAGCAGGTGCTTCCACACAGGTGTAGTTCCTGAGTAAATTAAGCAATTAACATCCCATCATGGTTATTTGGGCTGCCTAGGCTAGAAGAATTCTCAGTGACTGAAAGAGGGATCTCAAAGGACCATAGGGGGTTTGAAGTGTCTCAGTCACCAGATCTCAGCGCAATTTAACACTTATGCGAGATTCTGGAGTGGCGCCAAATGGTGGATTTTCTTGTGGAACAATGGAGCATCCCTCCAATAGAGTTCCAGACACTTGTAGAATCTATGCCAGAGTGCTTTGAAGCTGTTCTGGCTCATAGTGGCCCAACGCCCTATTAAGACACTATGTTGGTGTTTCCTTTATTTTGGTAGTTACCTGTATGTATTGATATGCTGAGCGTGCACGCACATGTACAGCAACAATAGGAACACGTTTTATTAATTCAGAAACATTTATTTGGTTTTATTCTGTTGGGAAGGATAATTTTTCCCATTTCAGTGGTCTAAGACAGAGACCAATGCTTACTGTAAAAGCACGGACATAAGGATGATTGACACACTGTTTTTTTTTTTATGGTTTTGGATTTGCTGTGATGTGAGAGACCAACTCCTAACACACACGTCTGTTTAGACATGGTTTGTTATGTTATTTTCCAGTCTGTATGGAAGGGGCTCACTATTAAAGCTGCAGTATGTCACTTTTTAGGCCACCTGACCAAATTCACATAGAAATGTGAGTTATAGATCTGTCATTCTCATTGAAAGCAAGTTTTAGAAGCAGTAAATCTGTTCTATGTGCGCAATATTTTGCTTCCCATTAAGTTCAGTTTTTGCGTCTTTTATTTTAGGTTTTGTACACCAGCTTCAAACATCTGAATGTACAATATTTTTGGTTATTGAAAATATATTTCAGTGTTTTAAATCGTACAATGATCCTCTACACTATACATTGCTTGCTTTGTCAAATAAACTTCAATTAGGCCAACTATTAAAACATTTTGCAACCAGGAAATGGCGGAGCGATTTCTGCATATTGCACCTTTTTAAATGCCTAAAAAGGACCACCCGTTAGAGGTGTGAAAAAAAAAAAAATATATATATATATATATATATAGCAGCTTTAAATGCCCTACGGTGGAGTTCTGAATATTTGATGGAAACACTATATGACAGGGGTATTGAACTCTTAGCTGGTTTTCTCTTCTACCTGAAGGTAATTGCATCCACCTGGTGTCCCAGATCTAAATCGGTCCCTGATTTGAAGGGAACAATGAAAACACAGTGGAACTGGCTTTGCGGTCCAGAGCTTGAGGGCTATATGAGCTTACTCAGGACCAACTAGACTGATATGGAGTTTTGGTCATCCACAACTGTGATACACAGTGGGGAAATGGACACTGACGTAGGCTGGCTTTTTCACTAGTTCATTTTAATGTATACTTTTAAGAGATGGGCATTGTGAATAGTCCATCACTCATAACTGTTCAAACCCATGTAGGCTCACCATGCAGGTTTCTGTTCTATCCATTTACACTGTACAAGCGTCACTCATCTAAGCATGCTAGCCTCGCCCTTCCTTGTCCATCAGCCATCACAAGTGCACTGGGCCCAATTGCAAAACAAATTGGGGGACATTACATGTACTATTAGACATGGCTAGTTAGGTGTTATATTTCAGCAATAAGGCCCGAGGAGGTGTGGTATATGGCCAATATACCACTAAGGGCTATTCTTATGCACGGAGCAACGCGGAGTGCCTGGATACAGCCCTTAGCCATGGTATATTGGACATATATCACAAATCCCCGAGGTGCCTTATTTCTATTATAAACTGGTTACCAATGTAATTAGAGCAGTAAAAATAAATGTTTTGTCATACCCGTGGTATATGGTCTGATACCACGGCTGTCAGCCAATCAGCATTCAGGGCTCGAACCATCCAGTTTATGATTAGAGTTAGCGATCTAGCTAATGTGTTTTGCGTTTCCACTTCCTCAGGTGGTGAATTAGCACTAATTGACTTCGGCCTATATATAATATTAGCGCACAGAAAGATTAAGGCAAATTCATCTCTCCTGAACAAAAACATCAAATTCGGGAGGCGTATTTTGACCATAAAATATAAAAACATAATTGTCAACCCAAAAACTCATTTTTTTAATACCATCCTTAATAAAGCATTGTGAATGACATAATGACTTTAAAAGATTACTCAAATGTATTCTATTGTGTGACACTGCACACATTTTTTTGGGGGGGTCCCACCAAATCATGGGCTGGTGCCACCAACTAAAAAAAGTGTGGGAACCATGTTCATTATAGACCATCTAACCGTTGTTCGCGTCAATGTTCAGTTCTGTTGGAGAAAACCAATCCGCCTTATTGGGTAGATGAGTTATTGGGTAATTGTGGAAATGCTTAATTTACATAATATTTATTTGAAATCCAAAACTTTCATTATACAATTCAACCTGGGACCAACATTAAGAGATTTGGTTTAGCGTTGACGACTCGACAACTCTCATCCCATACTGTACATACTGGGACACGTTCGTAAAAGTTTGAATTTAATGAATTTAAAAGACAAAAATGCTTCTGAAACAATCCAACAATCCAGTCCAACAGCATCATCACTGTCTCTCGAGACCTGAGTATCCACATGATATTATCACAGAGACTTACAGGAACACAACATTGATTTTGTAATGTAGCTACCACCAATGACAAAGGGGAATGGAAACACTTCAGGAAGTAAAGCTAAGCAACGATATGTATTCAATCCACTAATACTAAACATGTTATTTACAGTGAGCTGGCGTTCTAAAACCTTCCCCTTTAAGGACAGGCAATAACACTTGAAGGCTTGTAGTTTAAAGCACTAGCCAAATGTACTGGAGCAAGGGTTCCCCATTCAAGTCCCTCGGTGCTGTACTGTCTGCTGGTGCTGCCAGGGTGCTACCTCTCACCAGTCAAAGTTGACATTCCAGGTGGTCTTTCTCTCCAGCCAACCTGTGTGTCTTAGAAGATCGCTACATCGTGTTCATGTACTTTCTTGAGACATTACACACTTCTCTCCGCGTTGTGAGATATATCATTTGTGCAGCGTGACTGCAGGAAATATCACCATTGCATTTAATTTGTTTTCTATGCTAGAATGAGAGTAATGGCAATGTCTTGTCAGAGAGAACATGGAGAATTGGCTGAGGTAGAGGAAGGTGATGCTGGTAGAAGCATGGCTGAGGGTAGACCAGAGGGCAGGACTTCTCTGATGGCTGGGTGATCTAAGCGATGTTGGTAGAAGAGTGGCTGAGGGTAGACCAGAGAGCAGGACTTCTCTGATGGCTGGGTGATCTATGTGATGTTGGTAGAAGCATGGCTGAGGGTAGACCAGAGAGCAGGACTTCTCTGGTGGCTGGGTGATCTATGTGATGTTGGTAGAAGCATGGCTGAGGGTAGACCAGAGAGCAGGACTTCTCTGATGGCTGGGTGATCTATGTGATGTTGGTAGAAGCATGGCTGAGGGTAGACCAGAGAGCAGGACTCCTCTGATGGCTGGGTGATCTAAGCATACATGGTCAACTGGAGCCACTGTAACAAGAGGGGATGAAAGACAAAAACAGGTTAGGACAGGAGATGAAAGAAAGCAGAAGAGGACAGGAGTTAATGGAGTGAATTCCCCTTTGTATGGACGCGATGTGACCTTTTGTAGCACAGTGCCCTACTGGGCTTACCTCGAGGACGTTGAGCTTGATTGTGCCGTCTCCGTTTTTGTCAAAGGCATGGAACGTCCCTGCAAAGAGACCTCGTACAGATCAAACAGAAACTCTATCAGTGGAGGCTGCTGAGGGGAGGACGGCTCATAATAATGGCCGGAATGGAGCAAATGGAATGGCATAAACACATGGAAACCATGTGTTGGATAGCGTTCCACCAATAGCTCTCTGGCCATTACCACAAGTCCTTCCTCTGCAATTAAGGTGCCACCAACCTCCTGTGACTGCCACCTATCTTTCTCTTATCTCTGACTCTTATTCAATGAGATGAATGCCTGTTGATGTTTCTGGTGGAATTTACATTAATCAAACCAGTGTGTACTTACTGAACATGCCTTCTAGCCTGACGAAGCAGCAGATGAAGCTGTCAAAGTCGATGTTGAGGTGCTCGTCAGCGTAGCGCATCGTGATGATGTCATACAGCTGGTTGTTTAGGTGGAACCCTAAGTGGAATGGGGGGGGAAAAAGTGGAATGGATACAAGATGAAGGATTTGCTGTAACCACAGTGGAAGATATTTTGTCATGTGCACAAGTACAGTAAATTGCCTTGCATGCTCTTTCCCAACAATACAATAAATTGATATACTGTATGTAGTACTCAAAAAAATACAAAAGTCAAGAAGAACTGTAATGGAAAATTGTGTGAAGAGACAGCCTTAAATGTTCATTTTGTCTTCCGTGTCATAAATAATCCTTGGTCCTGCCTGTGCTTAATAAAGATATATGTGGCAGAATGCCCTGAATATGTTCTATAAGTTCAAATAGGAGACGGTGCCAAACACATGCAGGTACCAACCCTATAAACCATGCAAATATAACTTGTCTGTGTAAGCAGTATATAAGAGAACAAACGGGACTGCCCCAGCAGAGCTCCTGACAGATGTGTACTGTGGTGCATCAAGTTTGCTGGAACCTCTCCAGTTAATTGACAATAAAGGATGATTGATTTAAGTTTGACTTTGAATGTCCCTGTGTAGAAGTTCCACGACAGAACAAAAATACACAAGAATAGAAAGAAGATCAAGAGAAAGTAAGCTATATACAGGGTCAAAGTTCCAGGGTCAGTGCCAGTACCATATTTACAATGTGCAGGGATACTTTTGGTCATGTAGTGTATGGGCATAAAAAAAAACATGGACAGACAATTTTTACGCGACAGGCGCCGTTCTGTGAGCTTGTGTGGCCTACCACGTCGCGGTTGAGCCGTTGTTGCTCCTAGATGTTTCCGCTTCACAATAACAGCACTTACAGTTGACCGGGGCAGCTTTAGCAGGGCAGAAATTTCACAAACGGACTTGTTGGAAAGGTGGCATCCTATGACAGTGCCACGTTGAAAGTCACTGAGCTCTTCAGTAAGGTCATTCTACTACCAATGTTTGTCTATGGAGATTGCATGGCGGTGTGCTCGATTTTATGCACCTGTCAGCAATGAGTGTGGCTAAAAAGCAGAATACACTAATTTGAAGGGGTGTCCATATACTGCTATATATATATATATAGTGTATGTATAGGGGTAAGGTGACATCAGGATATGAACTCAGCAAAAAAAGAAACGTCCTCTCACTGTCAACTGTGTTTATATTCAGCAAACTTAACATGTGTAAACATTTGTATGAACATAACAAGATTCAACAACTGAGACAAACTGAACAGGTTCCACAGACATGTGACTAACAGAAATTGAATAATGTGTCCCTGAACAAAAGGGGGGTCAAAATCAAGTAACAGTCAGTATCTGGTGTGGCCACCAGCTGCAGTAAGTACTGCAGTGCATCTCCTCCTCATGGACTGCGCCAGATTTGCCAGTTCTTGCTGTGAGATGTTACCCCACTCTTCCACCAAGGCACCTGCAAGTTCCCGGAATGGCCTTAGCCCTCGCCCTCCGATCCAACAGGTCCCAGACGTGCTCAACGGGATTGAGATCCGGGTTCTTCGCTGGCCATGGCAGAACACTGACATTCCTGTCTTTCAGGAAATTATGCACAGAACGAGAAGTATGGCTGGTGGCATTGTCATGCTGGAGGGTCATGTCAGGATGAGCCTGCAGGAAGGGTACCACATGACGGAAGAGGATGTCTTCCGCAGACCATGACGGACCCTCCACCTCCAAATCGATCCTGCTCCAGAGTACAGGCCTCGGTGTAACGCATTCCTTCGATGATAAACGCGGATCTGACCACCACCCCTGATGAGACAAAACCGTGACTCGTCAGTGAAGAGCACTTTTTGCCAGTCCTGTCTGGTCCAGCGACGGTGGTTTGTGCCCATAGGCGACGTTGTTGCTGGTGATGTCTGGTGAGGACCTGCCTTACAACAGGCCTACAAGCCCTCAGTCCAGCCTCTCTCAGCCAATTGCAGACAGTCTGAGCACTGATGGAGGGATTGTGCGTTCCTGGTGTAACTCGGGCAGTTGTTGCCATCCTGTACCTGTCCCGCAGGTGTGATGTTTAGATGTACCGATCCTGTGCAGGTGTTGTTACACGTGGTCTGCCACTGCGAGGACGATCAGCTGTCCGTCCTGTCTCCCTGTAGCACTGTCTTAGGCGTCTCACAGTACGGACATTGCAATTTATTGCCCTGGTCACATCTGCAGTCCTCATGCCTCCTTGCAGCATGCCTAAGGAATGTTCATGCAGATGAGCAGGGACACTGGCCATCTTTCTTTTGGTGTTTTTCAGAGTCAGTAGAAAGGCCTCTTTAGTGTCCTAATTTTTCATAACTGTGACCTTAATTGCCTACCGTCTAAGCTGTTAGTGTCTTAATGACCGTTCCACAGCTGCATGTTCATTAATTGTTTATGGTTCATTGACCAAGCATGGGAAACAGTGTTTAAACCCTTTACAATGAAGATCTGTGAAGTTATTTGGATTTTTACAAATTATCTTTGAAAGACAGGGTCCTGAAGAAGGGACGTTTCTTTTTTTTTTGCTGAGTTTATGATCAACAGAGTAGCAGCAGTGTAAATGAAGATTGTGTGTGTATGCGTATGTGTAGCGTCTGTATGAATGTGTGTGTGTGCGTGTGTGCTGGAGTGTCCGTGTGAGTGAGTGTGTAGCGTGTGCATAGAGACAGTCCAAACATAAATAGAAGGGTCATTGCAGGTAGTCCATGTAGCCATTTTATTAGCTATTTAGCAGTCTTATTGCTTGGGGATAGAAGCTGTTCAGGAGCCTGTTGGTGTCAGACTGGAATCACCAGTAGTGCTTGCCGTTCTGAAGCAGAGAGAACAGTCTATGGCTTGGGTGGCTGGAGTCTAACTATTTTCCGAGCCTTCCTTTCACACCGCCTGATATAGAGGTCCTGGATGGCAGAGAGCTCGGCCCCAATGATGGGCTGCCTGCACAAGCCTCTGTAGCACCATGTAATCGAGGGCGGTACAGTTGCCATACTAAGCCGTGATGCAGCCAGTCAAGATGCTTTCAATGGTGCAGCTGTAGAACTTTTAGAGGATTTGAGGGCCCATGCTCAATCTTTTCAACCTGACTGTTTGTGTGTGTGTGTGTGTGTGTGTGTGTGGGCCATAATACCCTTTTTACAGTTGTACTGAACCAAGCCGAGCTGAACTTCACTGCCCTGGTTAAACATCCACTATTGCTGTTGGATTGGAACCATGCTGGAAAGGAAAATGTGAAAAGAAAATATCTAAGCCAACACTGTGTGCCATGGTTCGGGTCAGCACTCTAGTGTGGAAAGAGTAATCAACTCATGGCTCTCTGGGAAGACTTCTAAGTCCATTCACCTGGAGGCACGTTCAGCCAGACGAAACATTTTGGAACGTTCAGATAGAAATATGTAGAACAAACATGCGTCTGACATGTAGAATAATAAATCACGTCGATGGTATTGCTATCTGTAACATTAGAAAACATTTGGCAACTGAACGTGGCCCTGCTGGGACTAAACGGCTGAACAAGTTTGTCCATGGAGCTCACCTGCGTCATTGACTGCGTTCCTCATCTCAAAGCTGCTGATGGTGCTGGATTTGTCCTTGTCATACTTCTTGAAGATCAGCTGCACACAATAAACACATGACGGTCAATCTCAATGAATTTGAATATTGGGCTGAAAATGATCTGTTGATGATCGCTGTGAATCCATCTCTCTCAAACTCTCGGTGGCATTCTGCCTTCTCCCTACAGCTTTCAGCCATTACCTTCGCCCACGACTACCTCATGTGAACTACAATCCCCACGCTGTGTTTTAATGTTTAATAATCATTGCTTACGATATGGTTTTCAAAACATATGGCCCTTATCTTTCATCAGCAAGAAAGAATCCTTCAAATAAAAAAGATGCACTTCCTGTAGCAGTTACAGATCCATACAGCTATAGAGCCTCCATCCTACTAAACTACATTGTAGCAGTTACAGATCCATACAGCTATAGAGCTTCCATCCTACTAAACTACACTGTAGCAGTTACAGATCCATACAGCTATAGAGCCTCCATCCTACTAAACTACACTGTAGCAGTTACAGATCCATACAGCTATAGAGCCTCCATCCTACTAAACTACACTGTAGCAGTTACAGATCTATACAGCTATAGAGCCTCCATCCTACTAAACTACTACTAAACTACACTGTAGCAGTTACAGATCTATACAGCTATAGAGCCTCCATCCTACTAAACTACACTGTAGCAGTTACAGATCCATACAGCTATAGAGCCTCCATCCTACTAAACTACACTGTAGCAGTTACAGATCTATACAGCTATAGAGCCTCCATCCTACTAAACTACATTGTAGCAGTTACAGATCCATACAGCTATGGAGCCTCCACCCTACTAAACTACACTGTAGCAGTTACAGATCCATACAGCTATAGAGCCTCCATCCTACTAAACTACACTGTAGCAGTTACAGATCCATACAGCTATAGAGCTTCCATCCTACTAAACTACATTGTAGCAGTTACAGATGCATACAGCTATAGAGCCTCCATCCTACTAAACTACACTAGCAGTTACAGATAGGTTAAGGTAAGGTAGTTTAGCACAGATCCATACAGCTATACAGTAGGCGCCTCTATCTGACGAAATTACACTTCCGCTACTCTTCCTGAGTTACGCTTACGCACAGGTGTTCGGATCATGCTAGATAGCTAATTCGCACCTCTTGTCTTCCGTCTGTTTTCTGTAAACAAGCGAGGTAACATTGAGAGATGGCCGTGTGGGAATACTAATCCTATCAAGGTGGGTTTCAATTTAAATTATTATTATTATTTTTTAATTATTTCTCGCTGATATGAAAGATAAGGTCCTTATGCTTCCAAAACCGTACTGCAAGCGATGCATGTTAATGTTCCGTTTGAGTGTCGAGGCTCTTAACAAAACTCCCCCTTGCAGAAGACGCCTTCATCCTAACTTTCACTTAAGTGAACATTTCACTTAGAAGTGATGGCAACGGGAGACCAAGGGTAAATTCAATTTAAGTGGAAGTTTTCCCCTAAACCGTCAGGCTCTGGAGAGTTATGGACAGGAGGAGAGTTATGGACAGTTATGGACAGGAGGAGAGTTATGGACAGGAGGAGAGTTATGGACAGGAGGACAGGAGGAGAGGAATGGACAGGAGGAGCGTTACGGACAGGAGGAGCGTTACGGACAGGAGGAGAGTTATGGACAGGAGGAGAGTTATGGACAGGAGGAGAGTTATGGACAGGAGGAGAGTTATGGACAGGTGGAGAGTTATGGACAGGAGGAGAGTAATGGACAGGAGGAGCGTTACGGACAGGAGGAGAGTTACGGACAGGAGGAGAGTTATGGACAGGAGGAGCAGGAGGAGAGTTACGGACAGGAGGAGAGTTACGGACAGGAGGAGAGTTATGGACAGGAGGACAGGAGGAGAGTTATGGACAGGAGGAGAGTTATGGACAGGAGGACAGTTATGGACAGGAGGAGAGTTATGGACAGGAGGAGAGTTACGGACAGGAGGAGAGTTACGGACAGGAGGAGAGTTATGGACAGGAGGAGAGTTACGGACAGGAGGAGAGTTATGGACAGGAGGAGAGTTACGGACAGGAGGACAGGAGGAGAGTTATGGACAGGAGGAGAGTTATGCACACGAGGAGAGTTATGGACAGGAGGACAGTTATGGACAGGAGGACAGTTATGGACAGGAGGAGAGTTATGGACAGGAGGAGAGTTACGGACAGGAGGAGAGTTACGGACAGGAGGAGAGTTATGGACAGGAGGAGAGTTATGGACAGGAGGAGAGTTATGGACAGGAGGAGAGTTACGGACAGGAGGAGAGTTATGGACAGGAGGAGCAGTTATGGACAGGAGGAGAGTTATGGACAGGAGGAGAGTTATGGACAGGAGGACAGGAGGAGAGTTATGGACAGGAGGAGAGTTACGGACAGGAGGAGAGTTATGGACAGGAGGAGAGTTATGGACAGGAGGACAGGAGGAGAGTTATGGACAGGAGGAGAGTTATGGACAGGAGGAGAGTTATGGACAGGAGGACAGGAGGAGAGTTACGGACAGGAGGAGAGTTATGGACAGGAGGAGAGTTATGGACAGGAGGACAGGAGGAGAGTTATGGACAGGAGGAGAGTTATGGACAGGAGGAGAGTTATGGACAGGAGGAGAGTTATGGACAGGAGGACAGGAGGAGAGTTATGGACAGGAGGACAGGAGGAGAGTTATGGACAGGAGGACAGGAGGAGAGTTATGGACAGGAGGACAGGAGGAGAGTTATGGACAGGAGGAGAGTTATGGACAGGAGGAGAGTTATGGACAGGAGGACAGGAGGAGAGTTATGGACAGGAGGAGAGTTATGGACAGGAGGAGCGTTATGGACAGGAGGACAGGAGGAGAGTTATGGACAGGAGGAGAGTTATGGACAGGAGGAGCGTTATGGACAGGAGGAGAGTTATGGACAGGAGGAGAGTTATGGACAGGAGGAGAGTTATGGACAGGAGGACAGGAGGAGAGTTATGGACAGGAGGGGAGTTATGGACAGGAGGAGAGTTATGGACAGGAGGGGAGTTACGGACAGGAGGAGAGTTATGGACAGGAGGAGAGTTATGGACAGGAGGAGCGTTATGGACAGGAGGACAGGAGGAGAGTTATGGACAGGAGAAGAGTTATGGACAGGAGGAGAGTTATTGACAGGAGGAAAGTTATGGACAGGAGGAGAGTTATGGACAGGAGGACAGGAGGAGAGTTATGGACAGGAGGAGAGTTACGGACAGGAGGACAGGAGGAGAGTTATGGACAGGAGGACAGGAGGAGAGTTATGGACAGGAGGAGAGTTACGGACAGGAGGACAGGAGGAGAGTTATGGACAGGAGGACAGGAGGAGAGTTATGGACAGGAGGACAGGAGGAGAGTTATGGACAGGAGGACAGGAGGAGAGTTATGGACAGGAGGAGAGTTATGGACAGGAGGACAGGAGGAGAGTTATGGACAGGAGGACAGGAGGAGAGTTATGGACAGGAGGACAGGAGGAGAGTTACGGACAGGAGGACAGGAGGAGAGTTATGGACAGGAGGACAGGAGGAGAGTTACGGACAGGAGGAGAGTTATGGACAGGAGGACAGGAGGAGAGTTATGGACAGGAGGAGAGTTATGGACAGGAGGAGAGTTATGGACAGGAGGAGAGTTATGGACAGGAGGAGAGTTATGGACAGGAGGAGAGTTATGGACAGGAGGAGAGTTATGGACAGGAGGAGAGTTATGGACAGGAGGAGAGTTATGGACAGGAGGAGAGTTATGGACAGGAGGAGAGTTATGGACAGGAGGACAGGAGGAGAGTTATGGACAGGAGGAGAGTTATGGACAGGAGGAGAGTTATGGACAGGAGGACAGGAGGAGAGTTATGGACAGGAGGACAGGAGGAGAGTTATGGACAGGAGGACAGGAGGAGAGTTATGGACAGGAGGAGAGTTATGGACAGGAGGAGAGTTATGGACAGGAGGAGAGTTATGGACAGGAGGAGAGTTATGGACAGGAGGACAGGAGGAGAGTTATGGACAGGAGGAGAGTTATGGACAGGAGGAGAGTTATGGACAGGAGGAGCGTTATGGACAGGAGGACAGGAGGAGAGTTATGGACAGGAGGAGAGTTATGGACAGGAGGAGCATTATGGACAGGAGGACAGGAGGAGAGTTATGGACAGGAGGAGAGTTATGGACAGGAGGAGAGTTATGGACAGGAGGACAGGAGGAGAGTTATGGACAGGAGGAGAGTTATGGACAGGAGGGGAGTTATGGACAGGAGGAGAGTTATGGACAGGAGGACAGGAGGAGAGTTATGGACAGGAGGAGAGTTATGGACAGGAGGAGAGTTATGGACAGGAGGAGAGTTATGGACAGGAGGACAGGAGGAGAGTTACGGACAGGAGGAGAGTTATGGACAGGAGGAGAGTTATGGACAGGAGGACAGGAGGAGAGTTATGGACAGGAGGAGAGTTATGGACAGGAGGAGCGTTATGGACAGGAGGACAGGAGGAGAGTTATGGACAGGAGGAGAGTTATGGACAGGAGGACAGGAGGAGAGTTATGGACAGGAGGAGAGTTACGGACAGGAGGAGAGTTACGGACAGGAGGACAGGAGGAGAGTTATGGACAGGAGGACAGGAGGAGAGTTATGGACAGGAGGACAGGAGGAGAGTTACGGACAGGAGGACAGGAGGAGAGTTATGGACAGGTGGACAGGAGGAGAGTTATGGACAGGAGGACAGGAGGAGAGTTATGGACAGGAGGAGAGTTATGGACAGGAGGAGAGTTATGGACAGGAGGACAGGAGGAGAGTTATGGACAGGAGGACAGGAGGAGAGTTATGGACAGGAGGACAGGAGGAGAGTTATGGACAGGAGGACAGGAGGAGAGTTATGGACAGGAGGAGAGTTATGGACAGGAGGAGAGTTATGGACAGGAGGACAGGAAGAGAGTTATGGACAGGAGGACAGGAGGAGAGTTATGGGCAGGATGATCGTTATGGACAGGAGGAGCGTTACGGACAGGAGGAGAGTTATGGACAGGAGGACAGGAGGAGAGTTATGGACAGGAGGAGAGTTATGGACAGGAGGACAGGAGGAGGGTTACGGACAGGAGGACAGGAGGAGAGTTATGGACAGGAGGACAGGAGGAGAGTTATGGACAGGAGGAGAGTTATGGACAGGAGGAGAGTTATGGACAGGAGGACAGGAAGAGAGTTATGGACAGGAGGACGGGGAGGTAGGCAGGATGACGTTATGGACAGGAGGAGCGTTACGGACAGGAGGAGAGTTATGGACAGGAGGACAGGAGGAGAGTTATGGACAGGAGGAGAGTTATGGACAGGAGGACAGGAGGAGAGTTTTGGACAGGAGGAGCGTTACGGACAGGAGGATCCTACCTGCCATGCTTTGATCTTACTCCACAGGTGTTTGAACTCCTGCAGGTTCAGTTTTCCTGTGCCGTCCGTCTGAGAAGTAGTTACGGAAGAAACACCAGGCAATATTTATTTCTTGGGTGTTACCATGTGAACTAGTGGAGGCTGGTGGGAGGAGCTATAGGAGGATGGGGTCATTGTATTGACTGGAATGGAATTAATGGAACGGAGTCCATTTATGTGGTTTCCATGTTTGATGTGTTTGATACCGTTCCATTAATTCCATTCCAGCCATTACAATGAGCCTGTCCTCCTATAGCTCCTCCCACCAGCCTCCTCTGGTGTGAAGAACTACATTTCATAGAATTGTATATGTTTTTTGAAGTACTGCTTTTACTACTGCATCCGTCCGTACCTTTTAATATTGTTGTTTGCTCTGTGTTTACATAGACAGGCAACCAGAGTAGTAGACCGAGATGGTAATAGAAACGTTCAACTAGAGTTCCAGTATTAATCATATGGAAGGATACGTCCATCAAAGCGATCATGCTCCGGCAACTCTCTAAGCTGAAGCCGTCCGTCTTCATTTCATTATCTGTGGAGAAAAATATCATTTAGAAGAGAAGTGCATACTACAGAGTGGACACTACGTGACAAGTGTACAAAAAGGACATGACAGGTGGACATCACAGGAGGTTGGTGGCACCTTAATTGAGGGAGGACAGACTCGTGGTAATGGCTGGAGCGGAATAGGTGGAATAGTATAAAATATGTCAAATACATGGTTTCCATGTCTTTGATGCCATTCCATTCGCTCCATTCCAGCCATTATTATGAGCCGTCCTCTCCTCAGCAGCCTCCACTGATGGACATAGTGTGCACAAGGGAAGAGGAAGGGTCTGCCATTAAAAATGAGGGCTCATGACAGCACTCACGTTTTTCCAGTACCCTTTTCATGACCACCTTGAGCTCGTTGGCACAGATCTGCATGTCCTAGAGAGGGGACATATCTCCTTTGAGCTGTGTGCATGTAGACCTCTCAGTATAACATATCCTTATCGGCCCGATCCCATATCAAGCCTCTACCTCTACCCCCCCGATGCACTTGTAAAGATCTGGCTTTACATACATTCATTTACTCTGACCAATGCTCCCACTTTTCCCAGTCACACCAGCACTCACCTCCCCAGCAATCTGCTGGTAAATGGCCCTGAACATTTTGTGTTCTCCGCTCTCCTCATCCGGTTGCTGTGGTTTTGGCTGATTGGGAAAGTGAAAGAAAGAAACGTTTAGAAAAGATCGATGGAAGTGAAGGCATGATGTTATCAGGTTTCAGGCTGGTTTAAAAAGTGGCATATCCCAACATGCACTACACGAAGCCATGCTAATTTTGATTGCATTGTGGACATCCATAGACAAATGGCAAAAGTAAAATCTGCCCTAAATGTCTATCATTTGTTTATTCATTACCCCTTTCCACCAGAGGAGGAACCATGGTAACCAAACAACGTCAAATATGAGTATGTAAATACACAGTTCTGAGAACAGGTGCATTGTTACTGGAGCTAGGTTGACCTTTTAGAGCTGATTGTGGATCAGTGGGGGTGTCTGGAAGTCTCTCCCTGGTCAGGACAGGAGATGCTATGTGGCCTGGGGTAGATTTGGTTTCAGCCCTGTCGCTGACCCCGTATTTTAGTAGGCCAGAGGTTACACTGTGCTAATTGCTACATTGGAAAATGCAAAATGGTGTAAAATACCTACAAGTGGAATTGTGTCAAGTGCAACTTTACTGGCATGGTTTGGGTGTGTGCACATCCATAAACACACACCTACACACATACATTCATGCTACACACACGTCACAACTGATGCTACTAGACTCTTATTAATATGCAAATTCCCGCCCAATTTAAACACTTGCCCCCCAATCCCCTCCCTGTCTTGGCCACCTTGACAAACACATGCCACCCCTCCCCTTTACCCACTCCTCTCTCAAAGGAGAACACCCCTCCCCTTTACCCACTCCTCTCTCAAAGGAGAACACCCCTCCCCTCTACCCCCTCCTCTCTCAAAGGAGAATACCCCTCCCCTCTACCCTCTCCTCTCTCAAAGGAGAACACCCCTCCCCTCTACCCCCTCCTCTCTTAAAGGAGAACACCCCTCCCCTCTACCCCCTCCTCTCTTAAAGGAGAACAACCTTGACTTTCTCTTTCTTCTCCTTCTGAACCTCGATGTCATCTTGCTCAATCTCCTTGTTGGCCTTTGCTCTGTCTGATACAAACACGATGGGCTGGGGGTTGGGTGGATGGTGGCGGTGGTGGTGGTGGTGGTAGTAGTGGTGGGGTGGATGGTGGCGGTGGTGGTGGTGGTAGTGGTGGGGTGAATGGTGGTGGTGGTAGTAGTGGTGGGGTGGATGGTGGCGGTGGTGGTGGTGGTAGTAGTGGTGGGGTGGATGGTGGCGGTGGTGGTGGTGGTAGTGGTGGGGTGAATGGTGGTGGTGGTAGTAGTAGTGGGGTGGATGGTGGCGGTGGTGGTGGTAGTGGTGGGGTGAATGGTGGTGGTGGTAGTAGTGGTGGGGTGGATGGTGGCGGTGGTGGTGGTGGTAGTAGTGGTGGGGTGGATGGTGGTGGTAGTGGTGGGGTGGATGGTGGTGGTGATGGTAGTGGTGGGGTGGATGGTGGTGGTGGTAGTAGTGGTGGGGTGGATGGTGGTGGTGGGGGTGGTAGTGGTGGGGTGGATGGTGGTGGTGGTGGTGGTGGTGGGGGTGGTAGTGGTGGGGTAGATGGTGGTGGTGGGGTGGATGGTGGTGGTGGTGAGGTGGATGGTGGTGGTGGGGTGGATGGTGGTGGTGGTAGTGGTGGGGTGGGGTGGACGGTGGTGGTGTTAGTGGTGGGGTGGATGGTGGTGGTGGGGGTGGTAGTGGTGGGGTAGATGGTGGTGGTGGGGTGGATGGTGGTGGTGGTGAGGTGGATGGTGGTGGTGGGGTGGATGGTGGTGGTGGTAGTGGTGGGGTGGGGTGGACGGTGGTGGTGTTAGTGGTGGGGTGGATGGTGGTGGTGGGGGTGGTGGTGAGGTGGATGGTGGTGGTGGGGTGGATGGTGGTGGTGGTAGTGGTGGGGTGGGGTGGACGGTGGTGGTGTTAGTGGTGGGGTGGATGGTGGTGGTGGGGGTGGTGGTGAGGTGGATGGTGGCGGGATGGTGGTGGTTGGGTGGACAGTGGTGGTGGTGGTGGTGGTGGTGGTAGTGGTTGGGTGGATGGTGGTGGTGGTGGTAGTGGTGGGGTGGATGGTGGTGGTGGTGGTAGTGTTGGGGTGGACGGTGGTGGTGTTAGTGGTGGTGGGGGGGATTGGGGGGTGGTAGTGGGGGGAAGGGGTGGACAGTATATGGGTAGACGGTGGGAGGGGGTAGTTGAAGTTGACCAGAGGTCAGGCGAGAAGGTGAATGGGGATGTGTGACACACAGTGGTTAGAGATGATTGGTGGTAGAGGTGGACATGTGACACAGGGGTTAGAGATGATTGGTGGTAGAGGTGGACATGTGACACAGGGGTTAGAGATGATTGGTGGTAGAGGTGGACATGTGACACAGGGGTTAGAGATGATTGGTGGTAGAGGTGAAAGACACAGAATAGAATAAGAAAATTACAGTTAGCTCACAGGAAGTAGACCAACATTTCCATTAGCCTGGATCCCTTTCTGTTTGTGCTGTATAGCCAACTCCTATGTTTGGTATAGTAATGGCCGTGGGAGTTGGGCTTCACAGCTCGAGGAGATCAGGGACCACCGGGCTAATGTTCAATTGGCTTCAAGTCTACATGTGAAATGACACTGGTTGCCATGGTAATTTGATTTCATCTTGCGAGAAGTGAAAGAGGATGTCATGAAAAACATCCTATATTCAATGTCTCGTCATAATTTGGTTAAAACAAAAGAGACTATGATGATGCATGCACACACTGTACCTTTCCTTTCTTTGTCCTGTTTTTGCCTTGCTGTCGGCGTGAGGCAGAAATGGAAAATAAACATAAAAATGAAATGGAGAAGTTAACATTGAAATGAACCAATGAACGATCAAACCCTGTTCAGTAATAGTAATGAGGGAGAGGGGGAGAGAGGGGGGGAGAGTGAGAGAAGGGGAGAGAGAGAAGGGGAGGGGGGAGAGAGAAGGGGAGAGGGAGAGAGAGGGAAGGTGAGAGAGAGAGAGAGAGAGAAGGGGAGAAGGGGAGAGAAAGAGAAGGGGAGAGAGGGGAAGATCGGAGAGAGAGAGAGAAGGGGAGAGAGAGAAGGGGAGAGAGAGACAGAGAAGGGGAGAAAGAGAGAGAGAAGGGGAGAGAAAGAGAAGGGGAGAGAAAGAGAAGGGGAGAGAGAGAGAGGGGAAGATAAAGAGAAGGGGAGAGAGACAGAGATTGTCAGTGGTGGGACTATATTTTTCATTCAAGTTTGAGTGATGTATTAATGGTAGGTGGAGGACAAAGACGCAGACATACAGACATGAACAGGTGCATATGGACAACAGGTTGATTTGATTTGATTTATTAGGATCCCCATCAGCCGACGCCAATGGCAACAGCTAGTCTTACTGGGGTCCGACAAACGAAAAAGACATTACAGACAAAACACTTTACAATTTAAAAACATGAACATGTAGTGTGTGTGTGCATCTATCAGTTCCACATACACGTCAGTACATACACACAACAAGTAGGTCACATGAGAAAGAGGCATTGTGCCCTGAAGTGTTGCTTTATTTGTTTTTTGAAACCAGGTTTGCTGTTCACTTGCGCTATATAAGATGGAAGGGAGTTCCATGCACTCATGGCTCTGTATAATACTATACGTTTCCCTGAATTTGTTCTGGACCTGGACACTGTGAAAAGACCCCTGGTGGCATGTCTGGTCGGGGAAGTGTGTGTGTGTCAGTGCTGTGTGTAAGTTGACTATGCAAACAATTTGGAATTTCCAACTCATTCATGTTTCTTATGTAAACAAGAAGTGACACAGTCATTCTTTCCTCAACTCTTAGCCAAGATAGACTGGCATGCATAGTATTAATATTGACCCTCTGATTACAATGAAGAGCAAGATGTGTCGCTCTGTTCTGGGCCAGCTGCAGCTTAACTAGGTGTTTCTTTGCAGCACTTGACCATAAGACTGGGCAATAATTAAGATAAGATAAAACTAGAGCCTGCAGGACTTCCTTTGTGGAGTGTGCGCAGAGCGATCTCTTTTTACGGACAGACCTCTCCCTATCTTTACAACCATTGAATCAATATGTTTTGACTAAGACAGTTTACAATCTATGGTAATGCCAAGTAATTTAGTCTCCTTAACTTGATCAACAGCCACATTATTCATTATCAGATTCAGCTGAGGTCCAGGATTTAGGGAATGATTTGTACCAAATACAATGCTCTTAGTTTTAGAGATGTTCAGGACCAGTTTATTACTGGCCACCCATTCCAAAACTGACTGCAATTCTTTAAGGGTTTCAGTGACTTCATTTGCTGTGGTTGCTGATGCGTACATGGTTGAATCATCAGCATACACGGACACACATGCTTTGTTTAATGCCAGTGGCAGTTCAGAGAGGGAGAGAGGAGAGAGAGACGCGAGTCCATTTACTAACCTCTATTTGGTCTGACCTAATTGTATTTTCGGTTTCCCTGAAAGAGAACAGACAGACATTACTCATCACCATCGAAGGGACAAGATGGAAGGCATGGAAGCTTCATTTCTACTGTCACTCTTGACTGGCATGCCACCCACATGCAGACTGACACACACACACACACACACACACACACACACACACACACACACACACACACACACACACACACACACACACACACACACACACACACACACACACACACACACACACACACACACACACACACACACACCACACACACACACACACACACACACACACACACACACACACACACACACACACACACACATATATATATATATAAATGGCCATCCACAAAAACAAATTCATCCACACACTCATTCATAGAAACACCAACACACTGAAATACCCCTCTACCATAGCAGCCCAGCCACTCTCTCTCTCTCCCCTAACCCCTCTACCATAGCAGCCCCTCTCTCTCTCTCCCCTAACCCCTCTACCATAGCAGCCCCTCTCTCTCTCCCCTAACCCCTCTACCATAGCAGCCCCTCTCTCTCTCCCCTAACCCCTCTACCATAGCAGCCCCTCTCTCTCTCTCCCCTAACCCCTCTACCATAGTAGCCCCTCTCTCTCTCCTAACCTCTCTACCATAGCAGTCCCTCTCTCTCTCTCCTAACCCCTCTACCATAGCAGCCCCTCTCTCCTTCTCCTAACCCCTCTACCATAGCAGCCCCTCTCTCTCTCCACTCCCAGTCACTCACTCTGAGGTGCTGTTCTTCTCGGAGAAGACTCTGAGGATAAACTCTCCCTCCTCGTGGGGGTCAAAGGTCGAAGGGATGATCACGTACTCCCCGGGGGGCAGGCAGAATCGCTCGCTCACCTCACGCAGGTTGATGTAGGACTTGCATTTGGCCTTGGAGGCATTGTAAAGGAAGAAGTCTTTCTGCAGGTGCTGCTGGCTCCCAATCATCTGTAGAGAGAGCAGGGATAGAGGATGGAGGGATAGAAAGAGAGGAGGGACAGAGGGGGATGCACAGGCACTGACTTATCATTCTAGATAAAGGAATAAAAAAATTACTGAATCAGTATAATAGAATAAAACAAATGTCTAAGGCAGACCTGGGTAGAATATTTTCAGGTATTTCACATATGTATTTGAAGCAGTTCTGCTAAAAGAATATGTATTGTTATCTGAAAGTCTCTTGTGTATTTTTGGTGTGTTGTGTGTAGGCTATTTAATAACTAAGGTTTCATGTTGAACACTAGTAACACCAAGACACAGCTACAAGTTAAGACGGAGGTACACCAAGTTTTCCGTTCTGAAGCGGAGGTAGACTGACACACATAAGTAGCACTTTGCCCACAGCCAGGTGACTACTGGGATAGCTCTGACATCAGCTCTGACATCATCACACCAAGGTCCTTCATTCCCTTGGCATCATACCTCTTTGGGCACCTGAGGACAAGAGCAAAAGTCAGTATCACCATAACTACATTGCCTATATGGAATGAAAGTGTACCTAAACACGCTCCAGACCAGCTTGAACAAAAAGGGAATTAGGTGCTCGACTGAGGGACTTGAAAATCCCAAAAGCATTCCTTGCCCCAGGACACGTCAATGGGTGACTATCCAGGAAAAGAAAGAAAAGGGAGCACTCAGTTTCTGTATAGATCTGATCATTTATTGAACGAACATACAAACAGGCTTACGTTTCGAGCGATTAGCTCTTTGGCTGAGAGTTTCCTTTTGCGAGGATGGAGACTTCGCAAACCAGAAATCTCAATTTCTAACACGATTCCCTCCAGACCCTAA
Organism: Salmo salar; assembly: GCF_965601325.2. Taxonomy (NCBI): domain Eukaryota; kingdom Metazoa; phylum Chordata; class Actinopteri; order Salmoniformes; family Salmonidae; genus Salmo; species Salmo salar. The sequence goes on from NC_138305.1 coordinate 32,908,538, forward strand.
TTGAGCATCTGACCAAATTACGCACTATTTTAATTCTGGGTTAACCAAGATTAATATATGACTGATTTGATTTGAAATGCTAGGGTTAGGAGTTTACCTAACCATACCACCTGACCTGGGCCATGTTCAGTAGGGCGCACCGTAGCAACATGTTTTGAAATGGTAAATAAATGTGAATATTTCTTCAGTAGTTTCGCCCCCTTCCACTCAATTTCGAAAATATGTATCTTGTCACAACCCAGAAGAATGTCCCAGCATTATGACCTGGTGATCAAGAAAACCTCCAGTTGTGTCCTGAGGTTTATCAGGAGGTATAACCCACCTCGTAGATGGAGAATCCGATGGTGTAAAGCTTGGCACCCTTGCTGCGGTCTTTCCTCCGGCCCTTCTGCATCAGGGCCACCATGACGGTGCACGCCACATGCTCGGGGTCGTCGGGGTCGTCGTCCTCCTCGTACAGACGCATGCGGTACTGCGGGTTGGTCCAGAACGTGTCTGTGGGACATCAGAGACGTGGTTAGTGGGGGTCAATGTCTTCGTTCTTACTAGGTACAAGTTCTGGGTACCAAGCAGCTGAGAAAGTGTGTCGCAGGAAGCAGAATGAAGCAGGCATTATAACCATGATGTGCACCACTACAAATCAGTATAGTTCAAACACTATTTATTACAGCCCAAAGTCAACCTTGTACCTGGGAAGTTCCTGCAGCCCCCGGCGGAGCTGCCTCGTACCCAGCGGCCCTCGTTGACCGCCACCGTCCAGCTATGGGACTTGTCGTCCAGAAGTGTGTCGGGGGTCAGGTTACAGATCTCCAGCTTGGTGAAGTTCTTTTTGAAATCCTCAAAGGATATCCTATACAGAGAATATAGTAGAATAGAATAGATTGTTGTTTATCCATTTGCACAGAAATCCTTTGTTACAGTGCCCCAGCCCTGATGTCAGAGACATTGACAATTATCAGAGGGCTTTGTTCAGCTCACCAAGTCTCGCTCGTCTCAACTGTCTTCTTCTTCAGCCTGGCCTTGTCTGAGCTGGAGATGGTGGACCATTCTTTGGACCTGTGGAGAGAAAATAAAAGTCCCCTTGTTACATGTAGGCTACTTTGTTATGTTATGACTATGTTATGTATTTTATGTTTCTCTTGCTGCACAACCAGTTTCTGGAAGAATAAAAATGATAGATTGTTTATTGATTTGAAGGATTGATTGGTTGATTGGCTGGTTGATTGATTCTGCACTCACTTTGCATTCCACGGCCCTTTCCATAGCACCATCCCCCAGGGGTTCCGCATTTGAACTAGGCGAATCTTGGTGTCCTTGGTAACCTTAAGCTTGTCACACTAAGAAAGACACCCTTGGTCAGCAGTGAAAGACAGTTTGACCCGCACCTCATATTAGTAGATACTGTGTTGTAACATATTCATAGAGTTGTTGTTCTTTATTTATTTATTTGTTTTATGCCAGGTTTTATTTTATGCTATTTTCAGAGTGCAATGTACAGATTCAATCAACAACAATACAATAACATTGATTCAGGTTGTTTATCTATCTAATAATGTAAAGTGCTAAGTTACAGTTTGGTAGAGGTTTGACCAGAGGCTTTGGCTTTGACCGTGGCTCCATGACCATAACCGTACCTCGTCTAGTGTCTCCATGACCATAACCGTACCTCGTCTAGTGTCTCCATGACCATAACCGTACCTCGTCTAGTGTCTCCATGACCATAACCGTACCTCGTCTAGTGTCTCCATGACCATAACCGTACCTCCTCTAGTGCAGTGATAGAGTAGGCGTGGCCTCTGACCAGTCCATTCGCAGTTTCAGTCTCACAGTGACTCGGCAGCAAGGCCTGCGAGAGAGATAGGATGGACGGGCCATCAGAACAGAGATACAGGGTCGTGTGGTGCCTGGGTTCAGTCACAGTAGAAAGCACGGAGCAGACTGACTCACGTCTATGGAACAGCCCATCAGAGAGCCTCTCTCCAGGGCTTTCTTCATGATCTTGTAGAGTTCTTTTGGAGCCTCGGACATCTCAAAGAACTCTGTCACACCCCCAGTGAAGTCCTCCATGGCCTCCAGGGTGTTGCCACCTTTCAAGGCCTCGTAGGAACCGTGCAACCTGACCAGGAGACAACCATACAGTTTCTGATTTTGTAGTAACCATTACAAATTGTACATCATCTTGTATGATTAAGTGGAGAATACAAAGATGTGAATTCACTTTGGTCAATCTTAACCAGGTTAATCAGGTCGACAGTGACGCAGAGGCTGGGTGGTCGTTGCTGCTGTTGTTGTTGTTGAGCACCCTTATTTTCCACAAGGTGTATTATTAATAGACTTGTGTTGTGGCATCATCATTCACACTTACTTGGCGTAAGCCTTCTCCAGCAGAGCGCTCCAGAACTCGTTCTTCCTGAAGGACTTGGTGAACACCAGCTGGTTATTGGAGGTGGGGATACGGTCGTCCACCACGACGTCCACCCATTCACCATAACGCCAGAACTGCGGGACAATGGACAGCATGGGAGGTGATTAGAGGTAGTGAGAGCTGGGTTCTGTTCAGTAGTGAGAAAATGAGAAGAAAACATTGACACAGGGAGGTTCTACCTGTACTTGTCCAATTAGATCACAGAGTTTCATATTCCCATTGCAATTGTTTTATTTAAGTGTGCCCTACTGAAGGTTCAATGATTTATATTCAGTACAGGGAATATTTTTTGACAAACATGAATAAGATATAAACTCAGCAAAAAAAGAAATGTCCTTTTTTCAGGACCCTGTCTTTCTAAGATAATCTGTAAAAATTCAAATAACTTCACAGATCTTCATTGTAAAGGGTTCAAACACTGTTTCCCATGCTTGTTCAATGAACCATAAACAATGAATGAACGGTCGTTGAGACACTAACAGCTTACAGACGGTAGGCAATTAAGGTCACAGTTATGAAAACTTAGGACACTAAAGAGGCCTTTCTACTGACTCTGAAAAACACCAAAACAAAGATGCCCAGGGTCCCTGCTCATCTGTGTGAACGTGCCTTAGGCATGCTGCAAGGAGGCATGAGGACTGCAGATGTGGCCAGGGCAATAAATTGCAATGTCCGTACTGTGAGACGCCTAAGACCGCGCTACAGGAAGACAGGACGGACAGCTGATCGTCCTCGCAGTGGCAGACCACGTGTAACAACACCTGCGCAGGATCGGTACATCTGAACATCACACCTGCGGGACAGGTACAGGATGGCAACAACAACTGCCCGAGTTACACCAGGAACACACAATCCCTCCATCAGTGCTCAGACTGTCCACAATAGGCTGAGAGAGGCTGGACTGAGGGCTTGTAGGCCTGTTTTAAGGCAGGTCCTCACCAGACATCACCGGCAACAACGTCGCCTATGGGCACAAACCTACCGTCGCTGGACCAGACAGGACTGGCAAAAAGTGCTCTTCACTGACGAGTCTTGGTTTTGTCTCACCAGGGGTGATGGTCGGATCTGCGTTTATCGTCGAAGGAATGAGTTACACCGAGGCCTGTACTCTGGAGTGGGATCAATTTGGAGGTGGAGGGTCCGTCATGGTCTGGGGCGGTGTGTCACAGCATCATCGGACTGAGCTTCTTGTCATTGCAGGGAATCTCAACGCTGTGCGTTACAGGGAAGACATCCTCCTGCCTCATGTGGTACCCTTCCTGCAGGCTCATCCTGACATGACCCTCCAGCATGACAATGCCACCAGCCATACTGCTTGTTTTGTGCGTGATTTCCTGCAAGACAGGAATGTCAGTGTTCTGCCATGGACAGTGAAGAGCCTGGATCTCAATCCCATTGAGCACGTCTGGGACCTGTTGGATCGGAGGGTGAGGGCTAGGGCCATTCCCCCCAGAAATGTCCGGGAACTTGCAGGTGCTTTGGTGGAAGAGTGGGGTAACATCCCACAGCAAGAACTGGCAAATCTGGTGCAGTCCATGAGGAGGAGATGCACTGCAGTACTTAATGCAGCTGGTGGCCACACCAGATACAGAGGTGGGACCAAGTCATTGTTTTACAAGTCACAAGTAAGTCTTGAGTCTTAGCACTCAAGTCCAAGTCAAGTCTCAAGTCAAGACCATCAAGTATCAAGTCAAGTCTCAAGTCCTAAACTTTGAGTTTCGAGTCCTAAACAAGTCATAATGTGCTCTTCACCAAATGTAATACCATTTCATATTTAACAAGAGTAATAGTTAGCATATTACATTCACACAAATCATGAATGCTTTTAAAAATCAGTATTTTAGTGATAGTGATCGAGGATCAATATGGGGCGCAATCGGGCGATGTAGGCTTGTACACAATCGCCCAACCTTCCCACACACACACACACACACCACACACACACCACACACACACACACACACACACACATACACACACACACACACACACACTCTCTCTCTGTGTGGTTACAGTAGGCTAACATATGTCAATGGTTTTAGGAACAGCAGTAACATCAGGCAGGATTTAGGCTACCAACTGCCTAGCCAGTTGTAGCTCAATCTTGGGTGCAATGATCACGTTCCCACACTGACTGACTGACTGACTGTGGAGGCTCATTGATTTAACGTTACGTTAGCCTACATGATACACTAGTAAAGTAATAAAATATATAGCTGTCGGCTATATTAGCCACGAATTACCGTTCTTTGTGCAGCTTCAAATGTTGGAAATTGTTACACCTCTGCCTGTAATTTTCTTCCCGCATGTTTTGCAAGTTGCAATCTGTTTTTTGTTGATAGAGCGCTGTCTTTATATCCGAAAATAATAATTTTGGGTATCATCTTTCCAAGGGCTCCATCTGAATTCACCCGCCGACGTTCTTCTGCACAACTTTTTATCAGCTGGCACAATTTGATTGGCTGCTGTCCGATTCAAACTGTAATCCGTTAAATGAAGAGTTGATGCGCTGCACACGTTTTTTAATAGCATCATTTTTAATATTTGGGCTTCGGGAGGATATCAAGTCAGGTCGAGTCATAAGGCTCAAGTCCAAGTCAAGTCACGTGTCATTGGTGTTAAAGTCAAAGTCGAGTTGCAAGTCATCATATTTGTGACTCGAGTCCACACCTCTGCCAGATACTGACTGTTACTTTTGATTTTGACCCCCCCCCCCTTTGTTCAGGGGCACATTATTCCATTTATGTTAGTCACATGTCTGTGGAACTTGTTCAGTTTATGTCTCAGTTGTTGAATCTTGTTATGCTCATACAAATATTTACACGTTAAGTTTGCTGAAAATAAACGCAGTTGACAGTGAAAGGACGTTTCTTTTTTTGCTGAGTTTAGTAGGTCCTGAGTCTACATATATCGATTGAATAGTTCCCAGGTGATTTTGACCATGACCATGCAGTACCTGGAAATGGAAGATACCAGCGTAGTTCTCTGTGAAACTCTGGTCTGGTGGGATAACTCTGTACAGCAGCTTGTCATTCAGTGTCAGACAGGCAATAGCAGCAAGCAGCCAGCAGTCACCTGCAGGGAACAACAAAACGTTTTGCGTCTAAAAGAAAAAATTGGCGTTTTATTATTGTACAAGTTTAGGTACTCCCAGCCCATTTCAGTCAGTTTTCTTCCCTTTGGTGCCTAATGAATATGACCCTGATCATAGCACTGAATTAAACTATAAGTGGATATAGGACTGTGTAGTGCTATGGAATGTGTATTTTCATTCTTTGACACTGCTCCTTGAGGTGTGATCTAGAGTGAATGAACCCCCAGACAGAAACACGTAGCCTGCAGTGCTAAATCTACCTACAGCAAAGAGGCTGAGACCATATGGTAAGTACATAGTGCCATGGCTGAATCAGGACCCCTATATACTACTGACTCCTTACGCCCGGTTTAAGTAAGGGTATCTACTTGCATGGCTATTTTCTGAACTATGTCAAAAACATGGTCTGGTGTAGTTTGACCCCGGCAGCCCCAGTGCGTTCTCAAGCAGGCATTTAGCAGATGTTATGGGAGAGGGGTTTCTGTTACACAGCACTCAAACACAAGTGCATGCCACGCCCCCCCCCCCACACACACACACACACACACACACACACACACACACACACACACACACACACACACACACACACACACACACCCTGCTGGAGGAGTCAGTCTTTTACAGTGAACAGTGTGGTTACTAGGGGGGTAACATTTTGTCTCTCGTGCCTTAATTTCTCACACCATATTTCCATCCTCACTCTCAACATGAGAGCTCCGTAATTGCATCCCCAGCTGTCTGAGATTCACAAACTTTGTCTGCCCTCTCTTTTTTCACTGTGCCGAGACACTATGACTTCAGTTTGAACAGGGACCGCTAATTAGCAAATGCTATTTATGCTGTTAGATAACACCTGTCTAACTTTTGATTTTCTCATATCCAGGTCTGGCATGACTCAATGCTGAATCCTCACTGTCTTCTTGTACTTGTCTACAGTACTGTGCAGATGTTATTAGTCAGATGTTGCAACAAGAGTCTTACCCAGTGATGTCATACAGTGCATGATTTCTGTGGTCTTACCCAGTGATGTCATACAGTGCATGATTTCTGTGGTCTTACCCAGGATGTCATACAGTGCATGATTTCTGTGGTCTTACCCAGTGATGTCATACAGTGCATGATTTCTGTGGTCTTACCCAGTGATGTCATACAGTGCATGATTTCTGTGGTCTTACCCAGTGATGTCATACAGTGCATGATTTCTGTGCTCTTACCCAGTGTTGTCATACAGTGCATGATTTCTGTGGTCTTACCCAGCTCTCCTTGACAGATGTCTGTCCTACTAGCTCCGTCTATGATGAACTGGGGGTTGTCACAGATTTCCTGCCAAACAAAGAAACAGCAAAACAGCTGTAGATTTAGTAATGATGTTGTGATGTGCTACGGGGTGTGGAACGTCTTGTGAGAGGGTCAATCTATTATCAGATAGTACTATGTCTTGTGAGGAATATCTTGACTCTACCATGATAATAACAACAACAAAAAAGATATCAAGCTACATTACTAGATGGATAAATTATTGTCTAATGCACAGATTGAAGGCCTAAAATAGGCCGGTGTGCTTTGGCAGAAACTAGGGTTGCACATTTTGGGGAATATTCAGAGGTGGAAACATTCCGTGGGAATTAACTGAAATATATGCAAATTAATATTAATACCATTTAAATGTAGATGTTTTTTGCATTGGATATATGTACCATATATGGAGACAGAAACATAAACCTTTTACCTTATCATAAGTATACATAATTGCAAATGATTAAATCCTTCCAATAGAAATACATTTTAAAAAATGTAGTTACGAATTTAACTTTAATTAAATAAGTTGACTTTTCACAAGGGATGATTTCACTGAACAACAAAAGAAAGGGAATATTGAATGATCCCCAATGATCCATCGCATCTCCCAAAAACGTTTTCAGCATACATCTGTAAAATGATAGTCTAGAAACCAAAGCTTTGGTTGTCTTCCTGTCAAGCTTCCATGTCTTCTCCCTGGACCTCCTCAATGTTCACCTCTTGAAGATCAGACTCTGAGGCCTCATCTTCACTGTCACTTTCCAACCTTGTTGAGGATGGCTCGTTGTCAGGCTCAAAAAGCCTCAAATTTGCCTGGGTTGGCCACCAATTTTAAAATCCTTGTATTGGTCAGCCTGTTGCGTGCTTTGGTGTGTGTGTGTGTGTGTGTGTTCCCGAACAAGGACCAGTTGCCCTCTGAGGCAGCAGATGTTGGTGGGATTTGGAGGATGATGGAGGCAACAGGAGAAAGAGCCTCAGATCCACAAAGTCCCTTCCATCAGGTGACTGATGAGATATGTTGGCACGACTGCCATATTGCATCTCCATCCTAAAGCCCTTGCTTGGAAGTGTACTTTGCCAGACTGCCAAAAACCTTGCTCTCATCCAGGCCAAGGTGGCGAGACACGGTAGTGATGACACCATAGGCCTTGTTGATCTCTGCACCAGACAGGATGCTCTTGCCAGCATACTTGGGGTCCAACATGTACGCTGCGGCGTGTATGGGCTTCAGGCAGAAGTCTTTTTGATGTATTTCAAAACTGCAGTTTCCTCTGCTTGGAGCAACAGTAACGTGGGCAGGGCAGTACGGATATCTTCTCTTACATCTGCAAGCAGAGTCTGAACATCAGACAGGATGGCATTGTCTCCCTCAATCCATGCAATGGCTACTGCTATAGGTTTCAGGAGTTTCAGGATGCTTACCACTCTCTCTCAAAATACATCATCCAGGAGGATCCTCTTGATGGGGCTGTCCATATCGGCAGACTCCTGGCCATTTCTTGGAGAGACTCCTTCCCCTCCAGGAGACTGTCAAACATGATGACAACACCACCCCAACAGGTGTTTCTGGGCAGCTTCAATGTGGTGCTCTTATTCTTCTCACTTTGCTTGGTGAGGTAGATTGTTGCTATAACTTGATGACCATTCACATACCTAACCATTTCCTTGGCTGTCTTGTAGAGTGTATGCATTGTTTTCAGTGCCATGATGTCCTTGAGGAGCAGATTCAATGCATGAACAGCACTGCCAATGGGTGTGATGTGAAGGTAGGACTCCTCCACTTTAGACCAAGCAGCCTTCATGTTAACAGCATTGTCTGTCACCAGTGCAAATACCTTCTGTGGTCCAAGGTCATTGATAACTGCCTTCAGCTCGTCTGCAATGTAGAGACCAGTGTATCTGTTGTCCCTTGAGTCTGTGCTCTTGTAGAATACTGGTTGAGGGGTGGAGATGATGTAGTTAATTATTCCTTGCCCACGAACATTCAACCACCCATCAAAGATGATTGCAATACAGTCTGCTTTCTCAATGATTTGCTGAACCTTCACTTGAACTCTGTTGAACTCTGCATCCAGAAAATGAGTATATAAAGCATGTCTGTTTGGAGGGGTGTATGCTAGGCGAAGAACATCCAGAAATCTCTTCCAATACACATTGCCTGTGAGCATCAGAGATGAACCAGTTTCATACACAGCTCGAGCAAGATATTCATCAGCATTTCTCTGACTACGTTCCTCTATTGAGTCAAAAAAAACTTCTGATTCCAGGAGGACCATGAGCTGTTTCTATCGATAAGGTGTCTGATTCATCATTTTCACCTCGATTAGAACTAGAGGGACTTTTGTCAGATGTTGCTTGTTGTGAGCGCTGAGGGAACTTTATGCACTTGGCCAGATGATTCTGCCTCTTTGTTGCGTTCTTCACATATGATTTGGCACAGTATTTGCAAATGTACACAGCTTTTCCTTCTACATTAGCTGCAGTGAAAATTAAACATGTATGGAAACAGATGAATTAACATTCCTCAGTAAGCAGGCTCAAGCAAGCTAAAACTCACATGGTAGCAAAAACTAACTAGCAGAAATTGTTCACAAGTTAGAAATGATTTAGACACACTTTGCTGTAGGCTACTATTTACTAGTTAACAACAAATTATTTATGTCATATAAAATATATTCACCCCAGCCAGTATTGTAATCAAAACTTAGCAGAAGGCATGTAGTCCTTGGCTCAGACAGTGTAGTAGTGTGGGCTCAGTAGCATCCCATTACTGTACAAGATCTTGAGAATCAGCTCTACATGTGATGGAAGAATGCACTGTGCATTTAGAGGGTTGCAATTCCATTGAATTGGGGATAGTTTAACCAAAATATGCCACAACACCTAGAATTGCCTTATGTGTATCCCACAAAAAAGGTTCACTGTTAAAAGCTAACTTTTTTTATAAATTTAAGTAAAATTCCCCAAATTCCCGGGCTTAACTTACCATGGAAAAGTTCCTGGAAATTTCTGGAAATTTCCTGGAAAGTTTCAGACCCTTTGCAACCCTAGCAGCAACTAAGAGAAGTGTATTTTATACAATCTCCTATAGTGATTAACAGGTGTTGCCCAGGCATAAAACGTTGGTCAAAACACATGCATTCAAAACTGGAGTCAACCTCACTTTTCAATCATGTCTTCATGAGTGGAATATGAAGGAGGGATGCAAGGCCCTGCCAAAAAACTCTTTGCAGAACGTAAGTGATAAGTGATAGATCCATAGGGAAAACATTGTGACAGTAGACCAAGTCATCTGCTCACAGCTATTTTAAGTGCTACAGCAAAATGCAATAGCGACCTTAAAGTGGGGTCCTCATACCAAACATAGAAATAGTTGTTCTACTGTATTTCTAGGATGCCAACAGAGCTGGGAAAGGCTGGCACAAAGAGGTATTGTGTTAAACTTTACATCCAGTTTTACAGTACAACGTAGCTGGTGACCAGATGTAAACTCTGTCATGTAAAGGCCTAACAGTATAAACATACTGTAGGTTTGCTTGCACAGTCATTGCAAGACAGAATTAAAAGTAGGAAGACCATGCACATAAACAAATGATACCACCTGGCAAACGCAGTGTGCAGGTTTTTCTTAAAAAACTAAATGACAATAATAGGAAGAATTTGCACCGAAGCAGTCTGGCGACAGGAAGTGATAGAAGAGAAGAGGACTTGACCCCTGGGGAGAGGACTTGACCCCTGGGGTTGTTTCAGAGTCTGGTTGGTTGCTCTTATTCTCTGGTTGGGTTGAAGAATACTAGTTACAACCATGAATGAGACAACCTAGTGAATTATGACCTCTGCCATAAAAGCAGCTGTCACAGGTCACAACCTCTAGAGTTTTCCTACCAAGGGTTAATGTATTTGGTAATACCTCTGGACTTCTCACTTAACCTGGACAAAGATTGAATGCCAAAGGCTCTACGTTGAGGGGAATGAGTTGAGCTACAACCATGTTCAAATAGTTTGGCCTGCCTGTAGTGCAAGGGTGGGCTTTGTGCTTTAGGGACTATACCATTTGTTCCATTGCACCAGGAAAGCTCAATCAAGCACAACTGAAATATTGTTCTAATATTATTTGAACCCAGGTCTTGATCTCATTATTGACGATAGAGAAAGTGAAAGTCCATCTACAGTACATAATAATGCCTGAATGAAATGTGAGGTTCTGTCATTGGTGTGTATATATTTTTGTGTTTGTAGGAGTGCGTAGTGGTCACATCTTGTTTTATGGAAGCCTATGTTAAAGCAGTATTGCAGGAGGTCATTATAAAAAGAGCTTGAGTTTCACGACTCAGTCATGACTCAGTCATGACTCAAGGGGACGAGTCAGCAAATTGACAAATACTTGGATTGGATCCACATGCACCAACATGATTTCTCCACACCTTTAAGTGTGCCAAGAACGATTGCACCGCCACCTTAGACCAGTCTTACTGCTGACCTTGTGAGAGAGTTGAACTCGCATGGGCTTAAAATGGTTGAACTTCATCACTCCTGTGGATATATAAATGTATAATTTTGACCCAATGGCAAATTTATCACATTTTTTCTGCAACCTGATCAGGGCCAAATTACGGAGCTCCCTGAGGTGGTTATATATAACATACAGTACAGTAGTTCTAATTATATCTACCATCTGGAAAAATAGGTTGGATATACTGTTGGTACATACCAAGCCATCATCTTCGTCTTAAGATGTCTCGAGACATCTTGAGACATAAAATTAAGATGTATTGAGACAATTTGAGACATTGCACATTTTCAAGACATCTAAATACATTTAAAGGTGCAATCCGCATTAGAAAACAATAAAAAGTGGGCCACTCCGCCTCTGTTTTGGTAAAACCCTGCCTTTGTTTTGGTAAAAAGCTGAGGGATGGGCCTGAAGAAATGTAACCAATCAACATAGACAGAGCTAAGACTGACCAGCCAAGATATAAAAATGATAGTTTTAACCATATTTTGAGGTTATACATTGTTTACACAAACGTATATTTTATGTTCTTATGGGGTACGAACATTTAACTAAGCTCTTGAGGCATTTATAAGTTATATTCTTCAAGAATCAGTGGGTACATATCATTAATTTATAAGTTAAAATTTTTGGATGTAGCAACTGCAGATTGACCCTTTTTAAGAAACATTTTGAAGACATGTATTTTAACGTCTCAAGGCATGGTAATGGATGGGTATGTATGGTTGACATGGTGTGGTATAGTTTTTCACACGTGGGACGAAAGCGTACCAAAACACAATTCAGACCAGCTTGAACAAAAAGGGAATCAAGTGTTCAAATGACGGCCTTGATAATCCAAAAAAAGCATTCCTTACCTCAGGACACTTCATGAGGTGACTATCCAAGAATGAGTTTTAGCATTGTGTTAGGTGTTAAATCCCTGAATGAGGCAGGTGCAACGTTTGCATCTGATGCAAAGGCTTAGTAAATCTGGGCCTTTAACCAAGTTTTCAATATCATGTTAGTAAAGATTTGAGTTATGGTGGATAGAATGTCAGGTCAGCTTGTCCACTCCAGCAGTAAACCCCTCTTTGGCTCCTACCTCATCACATGAGGTGCCCCATGGGTTCACACGAAGGCTAACCTCATATCCCTAACTTAGACCTTGGATAATGTTGACCATTTGGCTTTAAGTGAAACTTGGTCACATCGACGTCAAGCTTTCATGACTGCAAGTCAGTAAGACTACATTAGTCCTGTGACATTCCATGACTGGAAAACATCTGAGTAACACCAACTGTGGGCTTAAGCAATTTTCTGCACTAACATGAGTCACTCCAGATTAGAGCTTTTGCTAAATGACTAAAGTGTTCCATAGAAATGCAAACACACCCATGTGAGCCTTCACAATGTCTTATTACAAGGATTATTGTGAGGTTTATAATATGTTATCTCTCTGTGAAGTAAAATGTTCAACTGACTCAAAATGGCTGTTATTGTATTTAGTCAGGATCATCAAGAGATGATAATAAGACATTGTAAGAGATCATGCAAGCTTACGACAAGTGTTACGCAATATAACTGCATTATAATGCATTATAATGCATTATAAATGCATTACACTTGCAGGCTTTGAGGTAACGTGTTACCCTATCATTCTTTTCATCTTGGAATGAGAACCTGCCAACAACTACAACATAAGATACACATACGGTTGACTTATATGAATACCAAAACTGCAAAGTCTAGAATACACTGGTTTTGCCAGTCTAGAGTCTTGTAACAGCACACTGCCTAACAAGACTGATTATTGGTTGACTATGATATCCCAAATCTCCCTCTGCTCTCTCGCTGTAAGCCTGGTGGCGTGACTGGTGGTACTGTGGTGAGGCCTGCCTGTTGCAGAGTGTCAGCTGTCTGTGATTCTAGAACCTGATGATCCGCAGCTATGAGCCCACAAATATTCAGCAGAATTGCTCTCACATTCCCCCAGGTTATTTACCAGGAAGTGATGTCATAACAATGTTTTTGCCGCTAATGAAGAGAGATTGGATCTTAGGCTGAGTGATAATACCTTACCACAAGTGGGTTGCTGTTTTTGTTAATCTACTTGTCTGCAGCTTTCAGCCCTAATATGTTTTTTTAGTTTGACACACTTCATCAAGAGCTGGGGTGGTAGGTGTAACAGAGTAGGTCCCATCCCTGGCCCGACTTGGGCTCAAACCAGGGACCCATTGACCAAAAGCATTTCTTACTCAAAAAGGACAGAGATGTTCTCTAGTAGAACCTAACTATCTATTTATTTTCCTTTTGTGATACAGTGGTGCAGTTTTCATTGCAATATAAGTTCCATCTTAACAGCTTTACAATTTGTATATGTTTTTCTAGCCCTGAGTGATATGTTCTGATAGCACCTTCAATTGACTATCTAAATTTAAACATATCCTACCCCAACATACAGGTACAGTTCCAACCTTGAGGCAAGGCGTACTTCACCCCTGCTAGTGGGAAACCAGATGGAACTCACCGTTGGGCGCTTCCACTCAAATTCAATTGGAAATTTGCTGCTGTACCAAAGAGAGGAATCATTGGGTGGGAACAGAGGGTCTTCAAACAGGACTTTCTTGTGTACGTATTTGTCTCGCAACTCCAAGAAGTTCTTCAGGCGCTTGGCATCTTTGACTGCCTCGTTTCTGCTCAAAATGGCAGTGTAGATACTGTTGCTGGCCGTGAAGGGGTAGTCAGTCTTACCCTCAGGCACGTCAGGTGATGCTTCAGTTTCCAACGCCACCTTCACTGAAGTTTCCTCAACAAGGGACATCTTGGCTATGTTTTTCCCCTTATGCGTGTCCTCGTTCCCCCTATCAGTGTGAGCTGCCCCCTTTAGTATGTAAGTTAGTCAGTCCAAATGGATGAAAGTGAGGATTATTTTCAGATTTCAATGCAAGAGCATGAACTTGCAAAACAGCCCTGCTTAACTTCCCTTTGTCCTTCCTCGTGCTTTCCTCTCACTCTCAGTTCCTTTATATGCTGGGGGCACTCACAATACCAAACACACCCTCCAACCCACACTCATAAACACACACCGACACTTTTGCCTTTGCAGGTCTATAAATAGGCCCCTTGAAAAGTGGGGAGGAGGCCGCTCTGAAAAGGACTACCGCTCCCATCATTTCCAGTCTACAGTGTAGGTCTACAATTTACTAGGTGGGAGATGGCAGATTGGGAAGCAGGCTTGGGCGTGGGCAAGCAGGCCCCACATACCAATGCCCCATATTATACATACCGTGGAATGATACCTACACTAACTTTACCATGTCTCTCCCTGATACCAGCTACAGTCAAGAACAACTTTTCATATTGAATTTGAGTTGTTGGGTTGTGAAATGAATTTGTGCTGGACCTGTAGTGTAGCTGATGAGGATGAGGAATTGAACCTGTGGATTGCAAAAGCATTTTACATGACTCTCTGTAGTTCTCTGCGTCCGATGTTTAGTCTGTCCATCTGGGTGGTGTGCACTGTAGCCTTTTACCGGTATGCACCAGGCAGAGCATTGATAAACATGAACCATGTTTATCTGAGGGAAACAATAGCCATAGGATGTATAGTGTATTCAGACCCCTTCCCTTTTTCCACAGTTACATTACAGCCTTATTCTAAAATGGATTAAATAAAACATTTTCCTCATCATTTGGAAAGGCACACACCTGTCTATATAAGGTCCCACAGTTGACAGTGAATGTCAGAGCAAAAACCAAGCCATAAGGTCGAATTAAATGTCCATAGAGCTCCGATACAGGATTGTGTCGAGGCACAGATCTGGGAAAGGGTATCAAAAAAATGTCTGCAGCATCGAAGGTCCCCAAGAACACAGTGGCCTCCAACATTCTTAATTGGAAGACGTTTGGAACTGAGCAATTGGGGGAGAAGGGCCTTGGTCAGGGAGGTGACCAAGAACCCGATGGTCTTTCTGACAGCGCTCCAGAGTTCCTCTGTGGAGATGGGAGAACCTTCCAGAAGGACAAACATCTCTGCAGCACTCCATCAATCAGGCCTTTATGGTAGTGGCCAGAAGGAAGCCACTCCTCAGTACAAGGAACATGACAGCCCGCTTTAGTTTGCCAAAAGGCACCTAAAGGACCCCCAGATCATGAGAAACAAGATTCTCTGGTCTGATGAAACCAAGATTGAACTCTTTGGCCTGAATGCCAAGCGTCACGTCTGGAGGAAACCTGGCACCATCCCTACGGTGAAGCATGGTGGTGGCAGCCTCATGCTGTGGGGATGTTTTTCAGCAGCAGGGACTGGGAGACGAGTCAGAATCGAGGGAAAGATGAACAGAGCAAAGTACAGAGAGATCCTTCATGAAAACCTGCTCCAGAGACTGGGGCGAAGGTTCACCTTCCAACAGGACAATGACCCTAAGCACACAACCAAGACAACAGGAGTGGCTTCGGGACAAGTCTCTGAATGGCCCGGCCAGAGCCCGTACTTGAACCTGATCGAACATCACTGGAGACACCTGAAAATTGCTGTGCAGTGACTCTCCCCATTCAACCTGACAGAGCTTGAGAGGATCTGCAGAGAAGAAGAATGGGAGAAACTCCCCAATTACAGCTGTGCCAAGCTTGTAGCGTCGTACCCAAGAAGACTCAAGGCTGTAATCACTGCCAAAGGTGCTTCAACAAAGTACTGAGTAAAGGGTCTGAATACTTCTGTAAATGTTATATTTCCAAGGTTTTTTATTTCATAAATTTGCAAACATTTATAAAAACGTGTTTTTGCTTTGATGAGGGGAAAAAACAAAACAATTTAATCAATTTTAGAATAAGGCTGTAACATAACAAAATGTGGAAAAAGTCAAGGGGTCTGAATACTTTCCGAATACACTCTATGATAGGGCCAATGTCATATGGCAACTCCTGCTCTCTCTCTCTCTCTCTCTCACACACACACACACACACACACACACACACACACACACACACACACACTCTCTCTCTCTCTCTCTTCAGGCTCTCAGAATGTCTTATTTGAAGGATTAATTACTAGAATCTTCATTTGATTCTGTGGAATAAGAATGTTTCTGCGTGGGGCATGCTAAAGGGTATGAGTGTCCTCTACTGGCTTACTAATTCCACTTCAAGCAGCGGATATTTATGTTTTCAGAAGTCCTGACTCATCTACCCTGGTTGCAACCTGTCAGTTCATAGCAGAGAGTTGCAGGACAGGGTGTTGTATATCGCAATCTCGGTTTGAGATGCACTTGATAGCTGATATCTTGTTGTGTAACGAAGTAGTTACACCACGTGTTTTCCCTTTGGGACCTACAAAAAACGTAATACCTCTGTGAAAAGGTAGCTAGGCCTCACCATAGATTTATCTTGGCTCCATTGATAGGGCCTAACCCACAGTGAGCACTATACTGACCTCTAGTGGCGAGGAAAAACATAATGCATGTCTGGCCCAATCATTTGTTTCCTCCCCTACTGTAGGAGTGGTCTATTAGAACGACAACAGTAACTCTGACCAATCAAAAAGCATATTTTTTTTATAATTGGTACTATGATTCGGCCTATGAAATGTCAATCTAGACTATCATCGAGTAATAAACCAACGTGGAAGGCAATCCACGCCCACTGCTGTCTCCGTTTTGATTACTTTTGTAGTGATTTGAGCCGGTTTGTGTATGTCGCCATTATTTTATCAACCGTGTAGACCTCGGTTCATAGTAACTTATTGCTTTATAATTGTGATCGTTTTTTTTTCTTCCAACATAGGACTTTGATATTTTTGCAACAACTACAGTACTATAGTATCTAGCTAGCTAACAGTTTCTCGTTAGCTTGGCTGACTGACTGGCTGGCCGGCCATCTAGCTAGGGACAAGGCTTGCAAAAATCTAGCATAATCTGTCATTTGTGTTTTAACAGAAATTCGGCGTGTTAAGTAGTTGGTGAGGTTAGTTAACTAACTGTCATCTTGCCTTTTGGTTCGCTAATATCCTCAAGCTGGCAGATCACGACATTATAGTGACGTTAACTGGTGGTGGCTACATAGCTAGCTGACTAGGGGTTATAACTAGCGACAGTAGCTTGTTAGCAAATCGTATTTCCACAAGGATTTGAAAGAAGTTTGTAGTTGGAGTCTACTGATACGGATCTGACAATATCATTCAAGTTTGCAAGGTAGGTAACTATGCTAACTTCATGTTAGCCATTTTTAGAGGGGTCCTTTTTCATGTTACGCTGGTGAGGAGAGCTGACGTTATCTAACTAGTTTATTTTGATTGAATCAATGTCTGAAATAAGCTGTCAGATAGTCGAGCACGTCGTATCAGGTTCAGCCCTGTTGAAGTAACGTAGCTAAATTCAACTGAATATAATAGTGCCTCAGCCTTTGACATAAATATAATATCCGGGGTGGCGTGTGCGTGTGTGTGTGTGTGTGTGTGTGTGTGTGTGTGTGTATATATATACATACACACACACACACACACACACACATTTACTCTTCTGGCAATGATGTATGAAGCCTTTGAGTCTACAATTTGTTGGGTTTTGCAGTCGGTGGCCAAGCTTGACAAGATGTCAGAGGGAGAAGGGAAGCAGGTGTTGGACTCTGTCCAGGAGGGGAAACCAGAGTCTATGGTCGCTGCCCCCACCGGTCAGAGTGTGTCATCCGTGTCCCCCCCAGTGTCCACTGTGACACAGCCCCCTGCCACAGCGGCGACAGAGGACGAGGAAGAGGAGAGTGAGGACGAGTCAGAGATTCTGGAGGAGAGCCCGTGTGGACGCTGGCAGAAACGCAGAGAGGAGGTATTCAATGAGCATGTGCTGGAGAAAGGAAAAGGTTTACTGTTTGTGTTGTTAGACTTTTGGCCCCACAAATATTCAACTTGTTTTTTTTACACAACTACTTTGAATCAGATGGAGAATTATTAGTGAAATCCAACATTGTTCCTCGTTTTAGGTGAACCAGCGCAATGTCCCTGGGATTGACAATGCCTACCTGGCCATGGACACAGAGGAGGGTGTGGAAGTGGTGTGGAACGAGGTCATGTTCTCAGAGCGGAAGAACTTCAAACTGCAGGAGGTGGGTTGGGTTCTCAGCCAGGGCTCAGCTGCAACAGAACCATACTCTATGTGACGTCATAATGATCAGTTATCACCCATTCATCACCACCTCCGCTGACCTTAGCTTATGAGCTTCCAGATCCTCTCATGATTGCGGCTGCCCATCTGCTTCAAGAAGCACTCAGACTTTATCAATATGATCTAGCTACTGTTGTAGCATTTATTTATTTTTAAATTACCTGATGTTTATTTGGTTAACAATCACTTTGAGATTGCGTTGTTCATTACAGACAGAGTTTAAAAAGTAAGAACAATTTGTAAAAAAAAATAAAATAAATGAAATAGTAACACAAAATAACAATAGCGATGTTATATACAAGGAGTACCAGTACCGAAATGTGCAGGGGTAAGAGGTAATTGAGGTAATATGTTCATGCAGGTAGGGGTAAAGGTGACAGGGCAATCAGGATAGATGATAAAACAGAGTAGCAGCAGCAGCTGGTGTGTGTGTATGTGTAGAGTCCAGTGAGTGTGCATAGTCAGTGCCCCCTTCAGATTTGTGATGAACTGTTCAGCATTCTTATGGCTTATGGTTAGAAGCTGTTCAGGAGCCTTTTGGACCCACACTTGGCGCTCTGGTACTGCTTGTTGTGCGGTAGCAGAAAGAACAGGCTTTTACTTGGGTGGCTGGAGTCTTAGACTATTTTTAGGGCCTTCCTCTGACACTGCCTGGTAGAGGTCCTGGATGGCAGAGAGCTCGGCCCCAGTGATGTACTGGACAGTTGGCACTACCCTCTCTTGTGCCTTACAGTTGGGTGCCAAGCAGTTGCCATACCAAGCGGAGATGCAGCCAGTCAAGATGCTCTCAATGGTGCAACTGTAGAACTTTGAGGATTTGAGGACCCATGACAAATCTTGTCAGCCTCCTGAGGGGGAGATGAGGCGTTGTCATGCCCTCTTCACGACTGTGTTGGTGTGTTTGGACCATAATATGACCTTAGTGAAGTTGACACCGACGAACTTGAAGCTCTCGACCTGCTCCATGACAGCCCTGTCCATGTGAAAGGGGGCGTGCTCGGCCCTCCATTTCCCGTAATTCACGATCAGCTCCTTTGTCTTGCTGGCATTGAGGGAGAGCTTGTTGTCCTGGTACTGTAGGCTGTCTCATTGTTGTCTGTGATCAGGCCTACCACCATTGTGTCGTTGGCAAACTTAACATTGGTGTTGGAGTCGTGAGCGGCCACGCAGTAATGGGTGAACAGGGAGTACAGGAGGGGACTAAACATGCACCCATGCGGGGCCCTGTATTGATGCTTTGCCTTTTTGGTGGTTTGTCAGATTGTGTAGTGGGATTTCTTCTAAGCGTCTGGATTAGTGTCCCGCTCCTTGAAAGTGGCAGCTCTAGCCTTTAGCTCAGTGTGGATGTTGCCTGTAATCATTGGTGTTGAGCGTCTCACTGGTTCTCCTGCTTGAGTTTTTGCTTGTAAGCCGGAATCAGGAGGATAGAGTTATGGTAAGATTTGCCTAAGCTCCTTAGTGCTCAGACACACCAATGGCGTTTGCTGGCCCAGAGTACTTCTCCTCCTGAACAGAGTGCAGGCTGTAATTTGCGAACCGACTGAGCACCTATTTTATTTTCATGTAGATTCGCGTGAGAATGTCTACAGCATAAGGTCCCTAAAGATCCACATTTGGTGCGACATGAGCGAGCCTTTAGGCAAAGTGTTCCAACCCGTTGCTGCCGAACATATAGCATAGCAAAGCAAAGTACTCTCTTTACAAAGTGTTATGAAAACCGTTCATAGAAACTGACACAAAGGTTGTTGCACAATCCTCTCGCACGTTGTTTTTAAACCTTTGTCTGTGGGCTGGGTCATGTTCATAAGGGCGCATAACGTTTAAATCTTTTGAACGCAAAACAAAAATGAGCATTTCTTGTTAGACATGTCCAGGCGGTGGTCCGTCTTCTGTTGGGTGCTGAATGAACAAGACCCTTTTTTTTGGCCTTGTTCCCCTCTGACGGTCTAGGCACTGAGCAGTCTGTTTGGAGCTTGTGTCAGTGTGCTCTCAGACAGTGTAGTCTTCCTTCTGTTCTGCATGTCGACATGCTGTGTTGGTGTCTGAACACAGGCTGAGCATTGAGTAGGATGAGTTCCCTTTAGTTTGAATAGTTTTTGGTGATTGTTTTTAAGAGTTCCCAGAATTCTCCCGATGTTGTGTTTCTGAGTTTAGGTGGCAGGTAGCCTAGTGGTTAGCGCAGTGGTTGAATACCCGAGCCGACAAGCTAAATCTGACGATGTGCCCTTGAGCAAGGCATTTAACCCTAATTTGCTGTACTACGACACCTATCCGGTATATGTGACAACTTTAAGTGTGTGTTTGTTTGTTTTACTCACTCTGTGGGTAAAGTATGACTTGCAGAGATCCTGAACTAACCTTTGCTTTACCTCTTGCTTGGCAAGAGCAAGACCAGGTCATATTCTGAGTTGCAATACCCTCCAATGTAATATGTGCAAGAACATTCTTGGCATTTCTTACAAGTCAGGATTGTTATCAGACATATAAGCCCTAGTGATTCAAAATATCCTGTGGCCACTTCGCCCACAATCGAACAAATGTAGACCGGGTTAGACAATTTAAATAAAAATGACATCCCCATGGGGGAAAAAGCAGAAACAGACATTAACCCAGGTTAAGGGGTTTTTGTTCTATTGAGTTTGTCTTAATTGGCCTTAGCGGATGACGAGAAAATGTAAATTTGGACTGAAGGGTTGAGCTCATTGACATCAGTCATGTTTATTAGTTGAAGATTGTGAGGTATGTTTAATTTCCTTTTTATCACTTTGTCCATCAGGAGAAAGTCAAAGCGGTGTTTGACAACTTGATCCAGTTGGAGCATCTGAACATTGTCAAGTTTCACAAATACTGGGCTGATGTGAAGGAAAATAGGGCCAGGGTAAGAGATTTTAAATGCTAGTAAAATCATATTTTTAATAGTAAGAAATATAAACAGAATTTATTACACAGGAAATTTTAAAACAACTTTTTTCCACTCGCAGGTCATTTTCATCACAGAATACATGTCTTCAGGAAGCCTGAAGCAGTTTCTGAAAAAGACCAAGAAAAACCACAAGACAATGAATGAGAAGGTACAGGGTGGATTATTAGTCTGTTTGGATCTTAAAAGGGCTGTTATTGCGCCATATTTTGTTAAACTTTTAAATGAATGATACAGTGTATTCAGACCCTTTCACTCTTTCCACATTTCAGTCAAACCAGTCAAAAGTTTGGATACACCTACTCATTCCAGGGTTTTTCTTTATTTTTACTATTTTCTACATTGTAGAATAATAGTAAAGACAAACTATGAACACATATGGAATCATGTAGTAACCAAAAGTGTTAAACAAATCAAAATAGTTTTCAAAGTAGCCAGCTTTGCACACTCTTGGCATTCTCTCAACCAGCTACATGAGGTAGTCACCTGGAATGCATTTAAATTAGCAGGTGTGACTTGTTAAAGTTCATTTGTGGAATGTCTTTCCTTCTTAATGCATTTGAGCCAGTCAGTTGTGTTGTGACAAGGTAAGGGTGGTATACAGAAGATCGCCCTATTTGGTAAAAGACCAAGTCCATATTGTGGCAAGAACAGCTCAAATAAGCAAAGAGAAATGACAGTCCGTTACTTTAAGACATTAAGGTCAGTCCGGAACATTGCAAGAACTTTGTAAGCATCTTTAAGTGTAGTCGCAAAAACCATCAAGCTCCATGATTAAACTTACTGGTACTCTAAGTATTCAGACCCTTTACTCAGTACTTTGTTGCAGCACCTTTGCCAGTGATTAGCCTCAAGTCTTCTTGGGTATAAAGCTACAAGCTTGGCACACCTGTATTTGGGGAGTTTCTCCCATTCCTCTCTGCAGATCCTCTCAAGCTCTGTCAGGTTGGATGGGGAGCGTTGCTGCACAGCTATTTTCAGGTCTCGCCAGTGATGTTCGATCGGGTTCAAGTCCCTGCTGCTGAAAAACTTCCCAACAGCATGATGCTGCCACCACCATCCTTCACCGTAGAGATGGTATTGGCCAGGTGATGAGCGGTGCCTGGTTTCCTCCACAGCTGGACTCCAAGTTGTAGAAACATCTTAAGGATGATCAATGGAAACAGGATGCACCTGAGCTCAATTTTTGAGTCTCATAGCAAAGGGTCTGACTACTTACACTGCATTTGTAAGTTATTCAGACCCCTTCCCCTTTTCCATATTTTGTTACGTTAGACTTCTTCTAAAATTGATTAAATGTTCCTCGTCAATCCACACACAATACTCCATAACGACAAAGCGAAAACAGGTTTTTAGTCATTTTTGCATATTTATTAAATACTAAAAACTGATAAGTATTCAGACCCTTTACTCAGTTGAAGCACCTTTGGCAGCGATTACAGCCTCAATTCTTCTTGGGTATGATGCTACAAGCTTGGCACATGTATTTGGGGAGTTTCTCCCATTCTTCTCCCCCGATTGCTTAGTTTGGCCTGGCGGCCAGCTCTAGGAAGAGTCTTGGTGGTTCCAAACTTCATCCATTTAACAATGATGGAGGCCACTGTGTTCTTGGACCTTCAATACTGGAGAAATGTTTTGGTACCCTTCCCCAGATCTGTGCCTCGACGCAATCCTGTCTCAGAGCTCTACGAGCAATTCCTTCGACCTCATGGCTTGGTTTTTGCTCTGACATTTAATACAATATTTCTAAAAACCTGTTTTTCCTTTGTCATTATGGGGTATTGTGTGTAGATTGAGGCTTTTTTATGTAATACATTTTAGAACAAGGCTATAACGTAACAAAATGTGGAAAAAGTCAAGTGGTCTGAATATTTTCAGAATGCACTGTATATTACCCATTGATTCTTTAAGAATATCACTTATTTTAAGAATATGATATAAATTCCTCATAGGCTTAGTATAACTGTCGTACCCCATCATAACCCAAAATATATAAGCTTGTTTTTACAATATTGTTTGTAAGAAATGTAATTGTAAACTGTATAGCCTCTAGACATGGTTTAAAATGTTGTCATGGATGGGCAGTCCTTGCATCCATAGCTTTGTATATGACTTTTGAGTGGTTCCATTTCTCCAGCTCCACCCAAATCAAAGTTTATTGGTCGCGTACACAGATTTTTCCCTCAGCTGTTTACCGAAAAAATGCCAGGGTGGCCGCTTTACTATTGTTTGAACTGCCCCTTTTTAAAGAACTGATTTTAAATTGAAATGAACAAACAAAAATGAAACCAGGAAACTTGACGGACACAGAAAGAGCTGTATGCAGAATGTATGTCACCTGTATGCTCTTCCAGGTTTCCCAGTAGCTCAGTAAAAATCCCCCACTTGGCTTCAGGCGGGGCACTGTCCCATTTTATTTGATCTTGTGACAGCCCTATTTTTAACGGAACCTACAAAGCCCACTGTTAATGCAGAACTTTCCCGCTGTTGCAATTTATACATTTTTTTGCAATTAATTGCAGCCTATTCTGGTCATTTGACAGAATTAACACTTCAAGAACCACATGGTAATCACATTTCAATTAGGTTTGAATGTCATCTCTGTGCTGTCTGTCTGTTGTCTATCAGGCCTGGAAGCGCTGGTGTACACAGATACTGTCTGCTCTCAGGTCAGTCTCTCTCACAGCATTACATATATCCATATTGGACTAAGCTCTCCTTTGAGGCCCCTGGAGCCAGTTCTGTTTTTTCAAAACTCTCCTCTCCCCAGCTACCTGCACTCCTGTGACCCTCCCATCATCCACGGCAACCTGACCTGTGACACCATCTTCATCCAGCATAATGGCCTCATTAAGATTGGCTCAGGTGGGTCTCAGATCCGTCAATCACGCTAAATATCAACCTTTTCAGAGGTGTTGGTCTGAAGGGTGTTTTTAGTCTCTTTAAAACCGGGGCCTTGTTCAGTAGGGAGGAAACATTTTGAAATGGAGTAGCTGAACATAGATCTCATTATCCATTGCAGAAATGTTTTGCTACAGTGCGCCCTACTGAACATACCCCAGGTGGCCCTTGCAACGTAACGTTCCCCATTCTCATTGGACTAATTTGTGACTCATATGTTAGTGGCCCCAGACACCATCAACAACCACGTCAAGACCTGTCGGGAGGAGCAGAAGAGCCTGCACTTCTTTGCTCCTGAGTATGGAGGTAGATAACCTTTCATCTTTGACCATTTGTCTCTTTTGAGAAACCATGCAGTGGAGCTGTTTTTCTACTGACACTGATTGACGTTGGTCTTTTTCTAGCTGTTGCAGACGTCACCACTGCAGTGGACATTTATTCCTTTGGAATGTGTGCCTTAGAGGTGAGTGGTGACTTGTTTCTGGTGTTTTGTTATTCTCACACTCGTATGACGGACAATTGAAAGAATTGAAATGAAAATGTAACTTAATCATGTAGTCGATGACTAGCCTTGCTCCATGGAAACGGGAAGTTTTGTAGTGTACTTCTTGTCCTGTTTCTAATCTTCTGTTCCCCACACCTCCTCGTCTCTTCAGATGGCTGTACTGGAGATCCAGAGCAACGGTGAGTCGTCGTATGTGTCCCAAGAAGCCATCAACAGTGCCATTCAGTTCCTGGAGGATCCGCTACAGAGGGTGAGTCGGGGACCCTGGCCTAGCAGCTAACCCCCGCTGGTTGTTGTTGATTCCTTAAGAGACACTACATTATATATTTTAAAGCAACACGCCAAGGGATGTGTTGCATTAAAATACAGAAGGGGTTTGTCCTTAAGGGTTAATACTCAGTCCAGCCATAACATAACTATAGTCTACATAGACAGGTTGCCTGACAACGTCACAAAGATTATGCGTTCGCATCGCAGGGGTAAAAGGCTGTGTTATGATTCTGAACGGACAGATGGCTAGCAACAATGACAAGTAGCAGCAAGGGAATCGTAGGTTGCTCATTCCAGCTCGTATCTTGTTCTTTCCACCATGTCTTGCTTTTGAAGTGTTTTGACTATCTATGCTTATATGGCAAACATTCACTAGCTACCTACCCAACAAGGTTTTTGAGAGACAAGTGCTTATTGTGCGACTGTATTTATTTTTTTAATAAACATTTTGAGACTAAATAGAGTTGCCTTGTTATCCTTTGAATTTAAGCCATCCTGTCTGTTTTGCCCCAAAGTTGCTCATGCATTGGTTTTGTTGCTAAACAACCCACTATAGTCCATAGTGTTCTTAAAGGGATAGTTCACTCCAAAATCAACATGTCACTAGACCATTTTTGAGCTCTGAAAACATTTGACAAACTTTGATTTTATTATTTACATTTCTCTTTATTTCCTGTATGTGTGTGTGTTTGCCTGTGGCAGGAGTTCATCCAGACATGACATTTCTCTTTACTACCAGTGTTGTCCAGGACTGAACCTTCTCTTTAATGCCGGTGTTGTCCAGGACTGAACCTTCTCTTTAATGCCGGTGTTGTCCAGGACTGAACCTTCTTTTTTAGGGCCGGTGTTGTCCACGACTGAACCTGGTCTTGTTAGGGCCGGTGTTGTCCACGACTGAACCTGGTCTTGTTAGGGCCGGTGTTGTCCACGACTGAACCTGGTCTTGTTAGGGCCGGTGTTGTCCACGACTGAACCTGGTCTTGTTAGGGCCGGTGTTGTCCACGACTGAACCTGGTCTTGTTAGGGCCGGTGTTGTCCACGACTGAACCTGGTCTTGTTAGGGCCGGTGTTGTCCACGACTGAACCTGGTCTTGTTAGGGCCGGTGTTGTCCACGACTGAACCTGGTCTTGTTAGGGCCGGTGTTGTCCACGACTGAACCTGGTCTTGTTAATGCCGGTGTTTTCCTGTGGTAGGAGTTCATCCAGAAGTGTCTGGAACAGGACCCTAGCAAGCGGCCCACGGCCAAAGAGCTGCTGTTCCACCAGGCCCTGTTCGAGGTGCCCTTACTGAAGCTGCTGGCAGCGCACTGCATCGTCAGCCACCAGCGTGAGTAACAAGACAGACACTGAAACAGACACTGAAACACACTGCGACACACACAAATTGACACTGACACACACAAACTGTCATTGGACTATCCCTGTCTTGTCATGTAGACATGATTCCAGAAAATGCTCTTGAGGACATGACTAAGAACATGGACCTAAACCTGGTGATTGTGGAAGTCAAGGACGGAGTTCAGATGAAGTGAGTCTTAGACCCAACTATCTCTTGGAATCCCAAAAAGATTGAAATGACCCTGTTAAAATCTTAAATGACGTTCAGATTTTTAGCTATCTCCACTAGCACATAACTGAGAAGGGAAGGAACTTATGGCCCCCAGCTGCTGCTTAGTCTCCTATTGAGACATGCTTGATGTTGTTGTACCTTGGACAGTGTGTGAACAGCGGACTAACCAGGAACAATCTGACGTCCACAGGCTTTCCCAGTTCCCTGCTCTTGAGCTGGACAAGTTCCTGGAAGATGTGAGGTAGGGGAATGTGTTTCTGTGTGTGTGTGTGTGTATATATGTGTATATATATATGAGACGTCTAACCCCCCCCCCCCCCCCCCTCTGGTGTATCAGGAATGGGATCTACCCGCTGACAGCTTTTGGGGTGCCTGGCCCCAAGCAGCCCGAGCAGGAAGCAGTGAAGTCCCCCATCGTGCCCCCATCAGTCAAAAGCCCCACCCCCGAGCCTGCAGAGCTGGAGACCAGGAAGGTAAGTCCTAAAGGAGGGGGGAGAAATACAGAGCTGGAGACCAGGAAGGTAAGTCCTAAAGGAGGGGGGAGAAATACAGAGCTGGAGACCAGGAAGGTAAGTCCTAAAGGAGGGGGGAGAAATACAGAGCTGGAGACCAGGAAGGTAAGTCCTAAAGGTGGAGGTGGAAGTACAGAGCTGGAGGCCAGGAAGGTAAGTCCTAAAGGAGGAGGAAGAAATACAGAGATGGATTGAAAGGCACACTGGACAGGGAAAAGGGGATTGATGGGGGGAATTGAGTAGTTCAAGTATTGTTGAGACCCACATTGCACTCAATACAGGCTGAACTCCATAATATAGAAAATCAACAAGTGTAGGTAATAGATACAAGAGACAAAATCTAGTACATATAAATTAAATAGATCAATGTGTGAGTGTTTTTTAAAAGGGAGAGATATATTTTTGTCCATATATATGTTGTCTACTGGTTTGAATTGGCTTTGGACTACAAAAATATTTCTGCCCAGGTCCTACAGATGCAGTGCAACATCGAGCCTGTTGACGAGGGTGCCAAACATCACGTAAGTTTCTCATGACTATTTATCAATGCTGATCTAGGATCAGGTCCCATCCATCCATGTAATCTTATTCATTATGATTTAAAAGCCCTCCAACTCTGAGACGCTTTGTAAATACAGCTCGGGTTAAGGCCTGTCTGTTCAGATTTCAAACCTATAAAACATAGATAATCTGTATCTTACTTCTTTTTCCAGCTTACGCTGTTGCTGAAACTTGAGGACAAGTTGAACAGGCACTTAAGTTGTGATTTGTTACCAAGTAAGTATCCACACGTCTTTAGTCCATGCTAGGGTTGATTTGGGGGTGTACAGAGCTATATTTCTGCATGCTGTATTTATAAATACTTAGGCATTTGGATTGACATGGATTAAAAAACAACATATACATGAGCTGCTTAAGAAGCTGAAATTTAGAGTTGGCTTTTTCTAAAACAAATCGTGTCTTTCTCTAAGCAGTAGGAAGCAGATTATTCAATCAACCTTTTTGTCTGTTGTCATGGTGATATGATTTATCAAAGTGCAGCTGCTACTACTCTTAAACCTTTGCCATCTACCATAGTGCCCTTCGTTTTGTTACAGACAACAGTTTTGATATCCATCACTGTATCCTGTATCAAAAGGTTGGCTGGACTTCGCTAAAAACATGTAGATCTCTACATTACTCCCTTTTTTGTTTACAAGGCCGTACTTCAGAAACTTCCGTCTTATCTAACTTTGCTGTTGAAGTATAGACATCTGAGTTGCCTAACCCGTTCACAGGGTTGGTTAACTCTTGAGGTTCCTAGGGTCTCCACCGAACGAGGTACATCTGCTTTTAGTTTTAATGCACCTTATTACTGGAACAAAATCCATTTCATCTTGATGTTCTGGGGCCGTTTGGGCAATTTAAAGTATTGATTGGGGATTTATTTGTGGATGAATGTAACTGTTTTTTAGGGTGATTTGTGATGTTTTATTTGTGCATCCCACGATTGTGTGTGTTTTATTATACAGGGTGCATTTTGAAAAGAGACCTACGTCTCTGTCTTCCCTGTCAAAATAAAGGTTAAATACAAAAGAAATGGACACATCAAGAGTGTTGTGCTTTACCTTTAAATTTATTTTCAGATTTTTATTGAACAGGTAGAAAGAGAGAGTGGGGAAAGATGGATTTTGTTTCAGAGTGCAGAAGGCCAGATTCAAACCTTTACAGACACTGTAGATGTGCGTGCCGGAGGGTGCAACATTATCACTAGACCAGCCAGGTCACAGGGTTGTTGACCTGTGTGTTTTGTGTACAGATGAGAATGTGCAGGAGCTGGCCGTGGAGCTCGTTCAGCTGGGATTCATCAGCGAGGTAAGACGGGGTCACAATCCCTGTGACCTCACAGCATGCCTGCAGCCCCAGGCTCAAAACACTCCAGCAGGATACAGAAGGCTGAGGATGAGGCATTCTGACAATTTGCCTTTCAAATGGGGTCCTGAATTCTCTTTTCTCTCGTCCAGGGCGACCAGCCACGACTCGCTTCGGTTCTGGAAGAGGCCTTCTCGAAGTTCTACAGCCGGAACGGATTCTTGAATCCAGTCACCGTCTCCTCATAGCAGAGGAGCCTCACCCCCTCTCTCCTCAACCCCCCCCTTGTCCTCATCCTCTCCCACAGGACTTTGCTGTCGCACACAAAAAAAATTATTGTGGGAAAGCTTTGCAGGGACATGGGGAACCCTTGGCCTGTCCCTGTCCCACCCCCCCACTAGGTGTTTTAGTATTTTTGTACTTATGCTTCTAGTATATTTTGTGTAGCCATTTGCTTCTGTTTTAAAAGAAAAAAACTACTCGTTGTCACTTTAGTCAGTATTATGAGCTATGTTTTGAACATTTTTAAGGAGTTTTTACACGACTATCAGAATTCAGTCAGTGAGCGAAAATATCTTCGGTCTCGCGTATTCCGATGTACTTATGCATGGTGCTGTGTGTGGGCAGAGTCTGGTTGTGATTGGTCCTCTTCTCTCCTTTCTCCCAGTAAACGAGGCGTCTTCCTTTGATGTGTCAAGCATTCTGTATTATCAGAATGAGATGTAGCTGTAGTTATGATGACACCTTTACTGAGCTCAGGTGGGGAGGTGGGAGAGCTGATTGCAGTCCAAATGTTGGGATGATTAAGAAGTTATCAATACGGTCTATCATGAACTTTCATCACGGATCCAGTTGGTTCTTTTAGTGAATGTTTAGTTCATTAGGATCCCCAGTAGTTGTTTCCCATGCAGCAGCTACTCTTCCTGGGGTCCACATACAAACGTGTCAATTTGAATTATTCTATGAGAAGGAACTTTGTCACTCAACTGTTTCTTGCCCTTTAACGTTTTATTTTGCAAATGTTAGAAAGTGGTCATGCATTTTCTCCAATTTATGTTTTGGTGCCATTTCAGACACAGTGAAACAGTATTCATGTAAGGACCTCTGGTTTACACTTTAAGACTATTGGCTTACCTCAATAGTCTACATTCCTTAACAAATACATTGACTATATATTGACTCATAATGTGTAGTGAATAGATGCATGCACTCTTTATACCTTAAACTAAACTGGCTGCAAGTTAACAATTATCACTCCCTAATTGACAACACTACATTCCTATTCAATCAACCATTGTGAAGGGAAGATCTTTTCTTTACAGAAACTAAAGTGAGGAATGTGGTGTGGGCGAAGGCCTGTATGTTAAACTGAGAATAATGTATTGTCATAACGGACATACAGTATCAGTGTGGGAGTTACAGGACTGTCTCGCTGATCCTCTGAAAGCACACGTTCTGCTTGAAATCATATGCAGCACAGAATATGCTAAGAAGTCACGAAAGCACCCACTGTTCCTAGTATCTGTCGAGTCCACTTGCTGCTAGTTTGCACTAATGTACTGTTTTGGTTGTTATAACTCGTCTTTTCAAATACAATGGCTACTACTGCTTAGGTATGGTTTTAACCAGCAACGTAACGATTTGCATGTGTTAGGGGAGGGAGGGGTGTGTGTCTGGTAAGCGGGATGCATGGGTTGGTATTGGTCTTCTATAGTGTATGTCATGCTGGACATAATGCTGTGTCTCGGTAGGCAACCCTGGTCCTGGAGGGCCAGCTGTGTTGAATATAGGCAATCACTGAACTGATCAATTAGCTCCGTTGGCCAGGTGTGGTGCCTAGTTGGAACAAAATGTAAATGCAGTCCAGGAACAGGGTTGCCTCTGCTGTATCTGGCTCTGCAACACCTTTCTCTTTTCTTTTTTTATTCCACTTCCTGAAATAAACACCACACCTAGCACTTCAATAACTTGTTTGACTCCCTTCTGGTTTCTGTTGACCTAGATTGTTTGTATTTTATGTAATAGTGTTTTCCTTTGAATGTTTGTCTGCTGAAGAATAGATAAACTGATGACTTGCACATAGGGTTAGGTTCAGTCACTAAACTGAAATTCCAATTTCATAGAATTTGGTATTGGAATTTCAGTTTACTTCTGGAATGTAATTGACCCCAACCCTGCTCGCATACCTATCGTATTACCAGGTGCATGCAGAAAAATGGTATGCTCAAACGAAAAAACTCCAGGTAACTGGTGATGCTCCACTGATGGAATGGATCTTATAACCAACCTGAATAAAGATCTTTTTCCGCAAAGCTCATGTACAACTTAAGAAAAAGCAAGTTCTGTGGTAACTGGTTAATTTGTAATTTTTTTTAAAATTATCAACTGTTTCATCAGAATTGTAAGAATAGCTGGAGCCATTGTGCAGTACATACATATTATAGTTCAATCTTTAGTCACCAATGACGTTGTGCCCAAAGAACTTGTACTGTATTACACACACCAGTGTCATGCTGACAAAAACATTGATTTACTAAATTAAAGCAGTAAACTTCCATGTGAAATGTACATCAAGCCTAAAAAGTATTGTTTTGATAGAAAACTGTAAACATTAAATCTAACAAAAAGAGACCAAAAAATGGTAAGATCAACTTCATTAGTATTCATCAATTTGAAAAACAATTCGGGGTGTGTTTTCAAATTCTTTACATTGTGTGTGTAAAAACAAGACTACAAAAACATTACATATCACTTCAACTCAAACACATTACTGTCTCACAGTAAATAGTGTTTTACCTCCTATTTTGAAAGTAATGTGTATAGGCACATTCAATTTATGGGTAATTTTGCACATCGCTACACAATTGTTGGTCCACAAAATTCCATGTTATATCCATGTTATTCACAATGCTGCCCAACTTTTATAGACAATATCAATTTTCAGATTACTTAACATGACTGGTAAATGGTACAGTATTTGAACCACATCTGGGTTCAAATACTAATACTATATCTTTGAAATACTTTAGCGTTTGCTTTAGTCTGTCTCGAAGAGTTCAAACCCAGATGGTTTGGGTTTGAACTCTTGCAACTAAGCTATTGGTTCCATTGTTCCAGACAAGCTCAAGGAAGTATTGATTTCAAATAGTATTTGAACCCAGGTCTGTACGACCTGATCATGCTTTGGACAGTGTCACTTCGAGATAAAATTCTACAGAGCTATAACATAATTATATAGACCTATGACATAATTCTATAAAGCTATGACATAATTCTACAGAGCTATAACATAATTATATAGACCTATAACATAATTATATAAAGCTATGACATAATTCTACAAAGCTATGACATAATTCTATAGACCTATAACATAATTCTATAAAGCTATGACAATTCTACAAAGCTATAACAATTCTATAAAGCTATGACATAATTCTACAAAGCTATAACATAATTCTATAAAGCTATGATATTCTACAAAGCTATGACAATTCTATAGACCTATAACATAATTCTATAAAGCAATGACATAATTCTACAGAGCTATAACATTCTATTAAGCTATAACATAATTATATAGACCTATAACATAATTCTATAAAGCTATGACATAATTCTCTAAAGCTATGACATAATTCCATAGAGCTATGACATAATTCTATAAAGCTATGACACAATTATATTAAGCTATAACATAATTATACATAGCAATTACATACATCTATAAAGCTGTGACATAATTATATAGAGCTATAAAATAATTCCGGTGTCACAGATGTCGTAGTGGAGAGAAGACCAAGGCGCAGCGGGTATGTGGATACTCATATTTTAATTTTAAAAAAAGAGTAAAGCATCCACCGGACAAAAAACAATACACACGACAGGAACAGTCTTGCAGGCACACAAAACGCAATGCAAGAACAACTACCCACAACCCCAAAGAAAAACACACACTACTATATAGGACTCCCAATCAAAGGCAACTCGACACACCTGCCTTCAATTGGGAATCCAATCACCAACACAACACTTAACACACACAAAAACCCTGCCACGTCCTGACCAAAACTGGTCAGGACGTGACAGTACCCCCCCCCCCCCTCAAGATGCAGACCCCGGAATGCACCTTAAAAAAGAAAACATTAAAAAAATCCCCAATACCCCAACAAAACCAATAAACTATAACCCCTAAACAATAAGGGAGGGTGGCTGCCGTCAACGACGGCACTGTGCTACACCCTCCCTCCCCAACCCACCTATCCTGGAGGTGGCTCAGGTGCAGGACGTGGACCTTGCTCCACCTTCGGCGTCGCCCACTTCGGTGGCGCCGATAGCTGCGCCGGGCAGACGGGCCACTCGGGCTGACCCTGGCAGACGGACCACTCTGGCTGACCCTGGCAGACGGACCACTCTGGCTGGGCCGGAGGACAGGCGGGCCACTCGGGCTGGGCCGGAGGACAGGCGGGCCACTCGGGCTGGGCCGGAGGACAGGCGGGCCACTCGGGCTGGGCCGGAGGACAGGCGGGCCACTCGGGCTGGGCCGGAGGCCAGGCGGAACACTCGGGCTGGGCCCGGAGGGCAGTCGGGCCACTCGGGCTGGGCCGGAGGGCAGTCGGGCCACTCGGGCTGGGCCGGAGGGCAGTCGGGCCACTCGGGCTGGGCCGGAGGGCAGTCGGGCCACTCGGGCTGGGCCGGAGGGCAGTCGGGCCACTCGGGCTGGGCCGGAGGGCAGTCGGGCCACTCGGGCTGGGCCGGAGGGCAGTCGGGCCACTCGGGCTGGGCCGGAGGGCAGTCGGGCCACTCGGGCTGGGCCGGAGGGCAGTCGGGCCGCTCGGGCTGGGCCGGAGGGCAGTCGGGCCGCTCGGGCTGGGCCGGAGGGCAGTCGGGCCGCTCGGGCTGGGCCGGAGGGCAGTCGGGCCGCTCAGGCGGCTCCGGGCAGACGGGCGGCTCTGGCGGCTCCGGGCAGACGGGCGGCTCTGGCGGCTCCGGGCAGACGGGCGGCTCTGGCGGCTCCGGGCAGACGGGCGGCTCTGGCGGCTCCGGGCAGACGGGCGGCTCTGGCGGCTCCGGGCAGACGGGCGGCTCTGGCGGCTCCGGCAGACTGGCGGCTCCTGACTGGCGTGCGGCTCTGGCGGCTCCTGACTGGCGGGCGGCTCAGGCGGCTCCTGACTGGCGGGCGGCTCTGGCGACTCCTGACTGGCGGGCGGCTCTGGCGACTCCTGACTGGCGGGCGGCTCTGGCGACTCCTGACTGGCGGGCGGCTCTGGCGGCTCCTGACTGGCGGGCGGCTCTGGCGGCTCCTGACTGGCGGGCGGCTCTGGCGACTCCTGACTGGCGGGCGACTCCTGACTGGCGGGCGACTCTGGCGACTCCTGACTGGCGGGCGGCTCTGGCGGCTCCTGACTGGCGGGCGGCTCTGGCGACTCTTGACTGGCGGGCGTAACGTGGTGGTTCTGCCTGGAGTTGTCCAATAAGAAACGATTGGTTTCGTTTTCCGTTTCAAAACTTTTTAAACCATGTGTCTTACTGAACATGACCCTGGTGGTTTAGCAGTCATTCTGAGGTGCTTTTAACAGGATGTGCTTTGGTTCCCCAAACTTGTAGAATGCATTTTTTTTTATACTCATTTTTGTATGCTGAAGAATTGCAACACCCTCATTAAAGCCAATTTCCCCAGTTCGGGAACCAATGCACCACATGACCACAATATCTATTTCCAACAGTGATGGTGGATTGGTGGATGGCCAGCCATTCAAAAAACAATGTGAGCTGAATATTTTTTCAAACGCTCTAAGGACATGATTCCTTCTTTGTTTTTTGTAAAAGAGGTTTTTAAATATTCACAATTTAAGTGGAGGTAAAACAGTTGTATTGGGTTGAATTACTAAATAACTAACTAGTAACCTATGATGAATTCACTTTAAGATGTACAATGTTTTATGAAAGACTTGGCTTCTGCCTCTGCAATGTCTGCATGCTTCATGGAGTATATGTCACCACAAGAAAACAATAATCACAAACGACAAGATATTAAATATATGTGAAACGAATACAGTTAGCATACAGTATCGATGAATGCAAATACAATGTGCCCACATTACAGTACTTGAGTTCAGGCCAACACAAAAAAAACGGATGATCTGAAAGTCCTCAAAGCACTGGCCCAAACACCATTTCCTGCTACTCAAATCCACAAACACAAATAATGACACAGATAGTTACACGCAACAAGCCACAAGTCTACAAAACGGCATATCCAAAAACACAAGACAACGGAGTATCACTTCAACAACGAGCAAGACGTGAAAACTCACAAACTCGACACGTACATTCGTACGGAACCCACTCATGTGAAAGAGTAGTATTTTTTTTTTTACCTCCACTTCATTCACTAGAGCTATTAGACGGCCCTCTTTCCCTTGACTCTCCAGCTGTAGTTGTTTGTACTCTGTCTCTAGATCTTTTTCTTTTTTCCTTAACATTAGGGTCACAGAGTGTTCCTGCCTAGTGTGGTGGAAGATAGAGAGAATAGTACATGCTTTGTTTCAGGCGGTCAGAGAGGTGCTGCTTATTTGTGGGATTGGGGAGGTGGGGTTGTCCAAACACAAAGAAACATGACATCATCAACAGCACGCGATCTTGGGATTTTGGGAGGGGGGGGGGCATTTTGAAATCCATCTGTACTTTTGTTTGTGTAAAACAAATATTATACTTCACTAATTATTATGCTTTTTTACTATGATTGCTGTTACCGGCTGCAATGAAAAGAAAGTGAATAGTACAGCATATAAAAGAAAGAAAGCAAGTGTTGGTGAAAATAGGAATGATTTGGAGCAGGGGTTCTCAGGGATCCGTGGAGGTACTGCAGGGGGACCGCTGTCAGATCTCAAAATATATATCTTTTTTTTAATGAATATTACTAACAACAACAGATTAAATTAATTTCGGCCAAGCGATCCGATTAACTTTAGAGGGTGCTATACAATACAATATTATTAATCTACAATGTATGTTCTTAACCCTGGGCAACATGGGCCTGGGAGGGCCACAGGGTTATTGGTATCCACAGTACCCCACCAATTATATTTTTTCAACTCAATAGGTCTTGTATTGAATACTTCTCAATACATGAATGTACTGTAATTTCAACTAGAAAACTGCAACATTTTTTCCCTGATGCCAAGAGGCAGGCCTTTAAAATGTTCCTTCCTAGGGCCTGAAACTTGGTTAGTCCGGCCATGCACTACATTTACATTTACATCATTTAGCAGACGCTCTTATCCAGAGCGACTTACAAATTGTGTGCATTCACCTTATGATATCCAGTGGAACAACCACTTTACAATAGTAGATCTATATCTTTATTTGGGGGGGAGGGTTAGAAGGATTACTTTATCCTATCCCAGGTATTCCTTAAAGAGGTGGGGTTTCAGGTGTCTCCGGAAGGTGGTGATTGACTCCGCTGTCCTGGCATCGTGAGGGAGCTTGTTCCACCATTGGGGTGCCAGAGCAGCAAACCGTTTTGACTGGGCTGAGCAGGAACTGTGCTTCCCCAGAGGTAGAGAGGCGAGCAGGCCAGAGGTGGATGAACACAGTGCCCTTGTTTGGGTGTAGGGACTGATCAGAGCCTGAAGGTACGGAGGTGCCGTTCCCCTTACAGCTCCGTAGGCAAGCACCATGGTCTTGTAGCAGATGCGAGCTTCAACTGGAAGCCAGTGGAGTGTGCGGAGGAGCGAGGTGACGTGAGAGAACTTGGGAAGGTTGAACACCAGACGGGCTGCGGCGTTCTGGATGAGTTGAAGGGGTTTAATGGCACAGGCAGGGAGCCCCGCCAACAGCGAGTTGCAGTAATCGAGACGGGAGATTGCAAGTGCCTGGATTAGGACCTGCGCCGCTTCCTGTGTAAGGCAGGGTCGTACTCTGCGAATGTTGTAGAGCATGAACCTACAGGATCGGGTCACCGCCTTGATGTTAGCGGAGAACGACAGGGTGTTGTCCAGGGTCACGCCAAGGCTCTTAGCACTCTGGGAGGAGGAGACAATGGAGTTTTCAACCGTGATGGCGAGATCATGGAACGGGCAGTCCTTCCCCGGGAGGAAGAGCAGCTCCGTCTTGCCGAGGTTCAGCTTGAGGTGGTGATCCGTCATCCACACTGATATGTCTGCCAGACATGCAGAGATGCGATTCGCCACCTGGTTATCAGAAGGGGGAAAGGAGAAGATTAATTGTGTGTCGTCTGCGTAGCAATGATCGGAGAGACCATGTGAGGATATGACAGAGCCAAGTGACTTGGTGTATAGCGAGAATAGGAGAGGGCCTAGAACTGAGCCCTGGGGGACACCAGTGGTGAGAGCACGTGGTGCGGAGATGGATTCTCGCCATGCCACCTGGTAGGAGCAACCTGTCAGGTAGGACGCAATCCAAGAGTGAGCCGCGACGGAGATGCCCAACTTGGAGAGGGTGGAGAGGAGGATCTGATGGTTCACAGTATCAAAGGCAGCAGATAGGTCTAGAAGGATGAGAGCAGAGGAGCGAGAGTTAGCTTTAGCAGTGCGGAGAGCCTCCGTGACACAGAGAAGAGCAGTCTCAGTTGAATGACCAGTCTTGAAACCTGACTGATTTGGGTCAAGAAGGTCATTCTGAGAGAGATAGCAAGAGAGCTGGCCAAGGATGGAACGCTCAAGAGTTTTGGAGAGAAAAGAAAGAAGGGATACTGGTCTGTAGTTGTTGACATTGGAGGGATCGAGTGTAGGTTTTTTGAGACGGGTTGCAACTCTCGCTCTTTTGAAGACGGAAGGGACGTAGCCAGCGGTCAAGGATGAGTTGATGAGCGAGGTGAGGTAAGGGAGAAGGTCTCCGGAAATGGTCTGGAGAAGAGAGGAGGGGATAGGGTCAAGCGGGCAGGTTGTTGGGCGGCCGGCCATCACAAGTCGCAAGATTTCATCTGGAGAGAGAGGGGAGAAAGAGGTCAAAGCATAGGGTAGGGCAATGTGAGCAGGACTAGCGGTGTCGTTTGACTTAACAAATGAGGATCGGATGTCGTCAACCTTCTTTTCAAAATGGTTGACGAAGTCATCGGCAGAGAGGGAGGAGGATTCAGGAGGGAGGAGAAGGTGGCAAAGAGCTTCCTAGGGTTAGAGGCAGATGCTTGGAATTTAGAGTGGTAGAAAGTGGCTTTAGCAGCAGAAACAGAGGAAGAAAATGTGGAGAGGAGGGAGTGAAAAGATGCCAGGTCCGCAGGGAGGCTAGTTTTCCTCCATTTCCGCTCGGCTGCCCGGAGCTCTGTTCTGTGAGCTCGCAATGAGTCGTCAAGCCACGGAGCAGGAGGGGAGGACCGAGCCGGCCGGGAGGATAGGGGACATAGAGAGTCAAAGGATGCAGAAAGAGAGGAGAGGAGGGTTGAGGAGGCAGAATCAGGAGATTGGTTGGAGAAGGCTTGAGCAGAGGGAAGAGATGATAGGAAGGAAGAGGAGAGAGTAGCAGGAGAGAGAGAGCGAAGCTTGCGACGGCGCAATACCATCTGAGTAGGGGCAGAATGAGTAGTGTTGGAGGAGAGCGAGAGGTTAAAGGATACAAGGTAGTGGTCGGAGACTTGCAGGGGAGTTGCAGTGAGATTAGTAGAAGAACAGCATCTAGTAAAGATGAGGTCAAGCGTATTGCCTGCCTTGTGAGTAGGGGACACAGTGAGAGGGTGAGGTCAAAAGAAGAGAGGAGTGGAAAGAAGGAGGCAGAGAGAAATGAGTCAAAGGTAGACGTGGGGAGGTTAAAGTCACCCAGAATTGTGAGGGGTGAGCCATCCTCAGGAAAGGAACTTATCAAGGCGTCAAGCTCATTGATGAACTCTCCAAAGGAACCTGGAGGGCGATAAATGATAAGGATGTTAAGCTTGAATGGGCTAGTGACTGTGACAGCATGGAATTCAAAGGAGGAGATAGACAGATGGGTCAGGGGAGAAAGAGAGAATGTCCACTTGGGAGAGATGAGGATTCCAGTGCCACCACCCCGCTGACCAGTTGCTCTTGGGGTATGCGAGAACACGTGGTCAGACGAGGAGAGAGCAGTAGGAGTAGCAGTGTTTTCTGTGGTAATCCATGTTTCTGTCAGCGCCAAGAAGTCAAGGGACTGGAGGGTAGCATAGGCTAAGTTGAACTCTGCCTTGTTGGCCGCAGACCGGCAGTTCCAGAGGCTGCCGGAGACCTAGAACTCCACGTGGGTCGTGCGCGCTGGGACCACCAGGTTAGAGTGGCAGCGGCCATGCGGTGTGAAGCGTTTGTGTGGCCTGTGCAGAGAGGAGAGAACAGGGATAGACAGACACATAGTTGACAGGCTACAGGAGAGGCTACGCTAATGCAAAGGAGATTGGAATTAAAATTAACTAAACAACAGGGGAAGCGAGAGAGCAGGGCCTCCCTCACTAACCATTCACTGAAACACTCAAATATAACTCTTCCAACTTCCACTTTAGAAATTATAATTGATTTAAACTACAGTGGTTCAATGTTTCCAGGAATAGGCTCAAACTTAGTTTATTCAGCTAGATAACTTGGTACAGTATTCTTCCGTGAAACCGACCCAGTGCACCGTATCCTATGACGCCGTAGCTAACTAGCATGCTAGCATCCAATAACACACGGTTAGCACCAATACTTGGTTACAACAAACTACCAGTGGATCATTCGTGTCCGTGTCTAGTTCCATTCATAACGCAGAAGTAATTAAACGTTGGCTAGCTAACACAAAGTCAGTCCTGCTAGCTACACAAGTGGACTACACAACTCGAAAGTTCAGAAAGTTAAGATTACGTTGCAAAAATCTTATTGACTAAAAATGATATAGTACTGCTAGCTGGTAGAGTTGGCTAGCTAGCAGTAGCTGTGTTTACCTTTATCTTTGATACAAAGACAACTATGTAGCTAGCTAACATTACACTAATCAAATCATTCCGTTGTCATAGTAAAAGTCTTTGTATGCTATTTTTTGTGTTTTGATTATGAGGGTCCCTGATGAATTTTCTCCGACCCCAAAAAGTTTGAGAAGTTTGAGAACCACTGATCTGGAACATTGACTCAAACACTGCCTTCAGAGTATTCACGCTTTTTCCAAAATTTGTTGTGTTACAGCCTGAATTTAAAATGGTTTAAGTTGAGATTAATTTTTTACAAATTAATACAAAATGAAAAGCTGAAATGTTTTGACTCAATAATTGAGAGTGAGTCCATGCAACTTATTATGTGACTTGTTAAGCCAGCAGCATACCACCCTGCATCCCACTGCTGGCTTGCTTCTGAAGCTAAACAGGGTTGGTCCTAGTCAGTCCATGGATGGGAGACCAGATGCTGCTGGAAGTGGTGTTGGAGGGCCAGTAGGAGGCACTCTTTTCTCTGGTCTAAAACAATATCCCAATGCCCCAGGGCAGTGATTGGGTGCTGTCTTTTGGATGGGACGTTAAACGGGTGTCCTGACTCTCTGAGGTCATTAAAGATCCCATTGCACTTATCGTAAGAGTAGGGGTGTTAACCCCGGTGTCCTGGCTAAATTCCCAATCTGGCCCTCATACAATCATGGCCACCTAATCATCCCCATCTTACAATTGGCTCATTCATCCCCCTCCTCTCCCCTGAAACTATTCCCCAGGTCGTTGCTGTAAATGAGAATATGTTCTCAGACAACTTACCTGGTAAAATAACGGTAAAATAAATAAGTATTCAACCCTTTTGTTATGTCAAGCCTAAATCATTTCAGGAGTAAAAATGGGCTTAATTAATAAGTTGCATGGACTCACTCTATGTGCA
Organism: Salmo salar; assembly: GCF_965601325.2. NCBI lineage: Eukaryota > Metazoa > Chordata > Actinopteri > Salmoniformes > Salmonidae > Salmo > Salmo salar. Next base: position 32,949,332 of record NC_138305.1, read on the forward strand.
ATAATAGTGTTGAACATGATTTTTGAATGACTACCTCATCTCTGTACCCCACACATACAATTATCTGTAAGGTCCCTCAGTCAAGCAGTAAATTTCAAACTTAAGAAAAAGCAAGTTCTGTGGTAACTGGTTAATTTGTACATTTTTTTTTATTATCAACTGTTTCATCAGAATTGTAAGAATAGCTTGAGCCCTTGAACTATAATATGTATGTAGTGCACAATCTTTAGTCACCAATGACGTTGTGCCCAAAGAACTTGTACTGTATTACACACACCAGTGTCATGCTGACAAAAACATTGATTTACTAAATTAAAGCAGTAAACTTCCATGTGAAAAGTACATCAAGCCTAAAAAGTATTGTTTTAATAGAAAACTGTAAACATTAAATCTAACAAAAAGAGACCAAAAAATGGTAAGATCAACTTCATTAGTATTCATCAATTTGAAAAACAATTCGGGGTGTGTTTTCAAATTCTTTACATTTTGTGTGTGTGTGTGTGTGTGTGTGTGTGTGTGTGTGTGTGTGTGTGTGTGTGTGTGTGTGTGTGTGTGTGTGTGTGTGTGTGTGTGTGTGTGTGTGTGTGTGTGTGTGTGTGTGTGTGTGTGTGTGTGTGTGTGTGTGTGTGTGTGTGTGTGTGTGTGTAAAAAAGACTACAAAAACATTACATATCACTTCAATTCAAACACATTACTGTCTCACATTAAATAGTGTTTTACCTTCTATTTTGAAAGTAATGTTTATAGGCACATTCAATTTACGGGTAATTTTGCACATCGCTACACAATTTTTGGTCCACAAAATTCCATGTTATATCCATGTTATTCACAATGCTGCCCAAGTTTTATAGACAATATCAATTTTCAGATTACTTAACATGACTGGTAAATGGTACAGTGGCGTCAACCACATCTGGGTTCAAATACTATTTGAAATCTTTGAAATACTTTAGCGTTTGCTTTAGTCTGTCTCGAAGAGTTCAAACCCAGATGGTTTGGGTCTGAACTCTTGCAACTAAGCTATTGGTTCCATTGTTCCAGACAAGCTCAAGGAAGTATTGATTTCAAATAGTATTTGAACCCAGGTCTGGTACGACCTGATCATCTTTAACTCGAAGTGACACTGTCCAAAGGACCCAAAAGGTTGATAATCAAGGCCAGGGGTTTGTCCACTGGCAATACATGCATTGAATAAATGTTGCCCATCAATATAAGGCAAATGAATAGGAGAGAGAAACCGAAAACAACGACATACGGACAGAGTTGCTAAGAGTGAGCTCAGACAGCCCAATCTCTTCCAACCTAATCTTGCTCAACCCAAATCACATTACACGGTACATTGTGCCAGGATTCTGAATGAAAAAGCCAATAGTGTCCTAACGGACGAGCATCTATGAAATGTCATATTTACTGTAGCCAAGGGAGCTCAATGTTACATTAACACATCACCGTAGGCGTTAGTAATCTCACAAGTCCTCTGAACTCAAATACTTCTTCAGAGGAAAGACTGAGGAATATTTGCTTTGTGAATGAAGCACCTGTGAAGCAGCCAAAGGCTTTTTGTTTCCCACCTCGCCAATGATTTATGGAGGGTTACTGAGAAGGTAATCATCTCAGACAGTTTATGTTTTGTGAGAACTACCGTATACAAATCCTTGAGACTGAGAATGTTGTTGAGCACTGTGACATCGTCGCCACATCCAGGAAGTCTCTTGGGTGCTCTCCGTCTCTAGGAGATAGACGTGTTACAAGTGACTGCACAGACGGAGCCCTGCTCAAGAGAAGGCTTAAGATGGTCTACCGCATGTTTTCAACAGGTCGTGATGGATTCTTATTTCTTAAGACACTGGTACATCAGCGCCCGTGGGTTGAGCACATAGCGCTCTGAGTTGAGGAACTTGGTGAGGTACTGCGGTACGGCGGGCCGCGGCGTCATGAAGGACATGCCAGGACTGACGGCCATGACCTCGGCGATCTTCCGTTTCATCTCGCCAATCTCCTTATCCTGCTTGAGTACTTTTCCTGTGGGACAGAGGTACAGTAGAGTCATGATAAGCGATGGAGGAGTTATTGATTAAAAAATAAAAAAGATTTATTAAGTCACTGAATTACTGTAGCTAAACTCTCCTTACAGTGTCAAATCCTCACATAATAATCGGGCATACAGTATAACTGGAATATTCAAGCAAATCTTCCATTGATATCAATGCAAGATTTAAGCGAAAGTTCAAGCTACACGTGCATATCTCTATTTGGCAATCGGCTAAATCAATGCTACATAGAACTATAACATAATTCTACAGAGCTATAACATAATTCTACAGAGCTATAACACAATTCTATAAAGCTATAACATAATTCTATAAAGCTATGACATAATTCTACAAAGCTACCACATAAGTCTATAGACCTATAACATAATTATATAAAGCTATGACATAATTCTATAAAGCTATAACACAATTCTACAGAGCAAAAACACAATTCTATAAAGCTATAACATAATTCTATTATGCTATAACATAATTATATAGACCTATAACATAATTATATAAAGCAATAACATCATTCTATAAAGCTATTACATAATTCTATAGACTTATAACATAATTATATAAAGCTTTAACATAATTATATTAAGCTATGACATAATTCTATAGACCTATAACATAATTCTATAAAGCTATAACATAATTCTATTAAGCTATAACATAATTATATAAAGCTATAACATCATTCTATAAAGCTATAACATAATTCTATAGACTTATAACATAATTCTATAAAGCTTTAACATAATTCTATTAAGCTATGACATAATTCTATGGACCTATAACATAATTATATAAAGCTATAACATAATTCTATAAAGCTATAACATAATTCTATTAAGCTATAACATAATTATATAAAGCTATAACATAATTCTATAAAGCTTTAACATAATTCTATTAAGCTATGACATAATTCTATGGACCTATAACATAATTATATAAAGCTATGACATAATTCTACAAAGCTATAACATAATTATATAGACCTATAACATAATTCTACAAAGATATGACATAATTCTATAAAGCTATGACATAATTATATAAAGCTATAACATAATTCTATAAAGCTATAATATCGTTCTATAAAGCTATGACATAGTTCTACAAAGCTATGACATAATTCTACAGAGCTATGACATAATTCAATAAAGCTATAAAATAATTCTATAAAGCTATAACATCGTTCTATAAAGCTATGACATAATTCTACAAAGCTATGACATAATTCTATAGAGCTACAGCATAATTCTATAAAGCTAAAACATAATTCTACAAAAATATATAACATAATTCTATTAAGCTATAATATAATTATATAGACCTATAACATAATTCTATAAAGCTATGACATATCTCTACAAAGCTATGACATAATTCTATAAAAATATATAACATAATTCTATTAAGCTATAACATAATTATATAGACCTATAACATAATTCTATAAAGCTATGACATATCTCTACAAAGCTATGACATAATTCTATAAAGCTATGACATAATTCTACAAAGCTATGACATAATTCCATAGAGCTATAACATAATTCTGTAGAGCTATAACATAATTCTATAAAGCTATGACATAATTCCATAGAGCTATAACATAATTCTATAGACCTATAACATAATTCTATAAAGCTATGACATAATTCTGTAGAGCTATAACATAATTCTAAAAAGCTATGACATAATTATATAGAGCTATAACATAATTCCGTAGACCTATAACATAATTCCATAAAGCTATGACATAATTCTATAGCGCTATAACATAATTCTAGAGCTGTAACATAATTCTATAGACCTATAACATAATTCCATAAAGCTATGACATAATTATATAGAGCTACAACATAATTCTTGAGCTGTAACATAATTCTATAGACCTATGACATAATTCTTTAAAGCTATGACATAACTCTATAAAGCTTTGACACAGTACCAGTCAAAAGTTTGGACCCACCAACTCATTCAAGGTTTTTCTTTATTTCTCCTATTTTCTACATTGTAGTATAATAGTGAAGACATCAAAACTATGAAATAACACATATGGAATCATGGAGTAACCAAAAAAGTGTTAAACAAATCAAAATATATTTAATATTTGAGATTCTTCAAAGTAGCCATCCTTTGCCTTGATGACAGCTTTGCACACTCTTGGCATTCTCTCTACCAGCTTCACCTGGAATGCTCTTCCAACAGTCTTGAAGGAGTTCCCACATATACTGAGCACTTGTTGGCTGCTTTTCCTTCACTCTGCGGTCCAACTCATCCAAAACCATCTCAATTGGGTTGAGGTTGTGTGATTGTGGAGGCCAGGTCATCTGATGCAGCACTCCATCACTCTCCTTCTTGGTCAAATAGCCCTTACACAGCCTGGAGGTGTGTTAGGTCATTGTCCTGTTGAAAAACAAATTCTAGTCCCACTAAGCGCGAACCAGATGGAATGGTGTATCGCTGCAGAATGCTGTGGTAGCATGCTGGTTAAGTGTGCCTTGAATTATAAATAAATCACTGACAGTGTCACCAGCAAAGCACCATCACACCTCCTCCTCCATGCTTCACGCTGAGAACCACACATGCGGAGATCATCCGTTCACCTACTATGTGTCACACAAAGACACAGAGGTTGGAACCAAAAATCTTAAATTTGGACTCATCAGATCAAAGGACAGATTTCCACTGGTCTAATGTCCATTGCTCCTGTTTCTTGGCCCAAGCAAGTCTCTTCTTATTATTGGTGTCCTTTAACAGTGGTTTCTTTGCAGCAATTTGACCATGAAGGCCTGATTCACACAGTCTCCTCAACAGTTGATGTTGAGATGTGTCTGTTACTTGAACTATATATTGCATTTATTTGGGCTGCAATTTCTGAGGCTGGTAACTCTAATGAACATATCCTCTGCAGCAGAGGTAACTCTGGGTATTCCTTTCCTGTGGCTGTCCTCATGAGAGTCTGTTTCATCATAAAACTTGACGGTTTTTGCAACAGCACTTGAAGAAACGTTTAAAGTTCTTGAAATGTTGCGTATTAACTAACCTTCATGTCTTAAAGTAATGATGGAGTGTCGTTTCTCTTTCTTTTTCTTTGAGCTGTTTTTGCCATAATATGGACTTTGTCTTTTACCAAATAGGTCTATCTTCTGTATACCACCCCTAACTTGTCACAACACAACTGATTGTCTCAAACGCATTAACCTGTTGGGGAACCCCGAGTCGGGATTGCTAACAAGGCTGGAAATTCAAAACATCAAAAATCTAATAATTTCAATTTCTCAAACAATCAACTATTTTACACAATTTAAAAGATAAACATCTCCTTAATCTAACCACATTGTTCGATTTTCAAAGAGGCTTTACGGCAAAAGCATAAAGTTAGATTATGTTAGGACAGTACATAGCCACAAAAGTACAAACATCCATTTTCAATTCAAGGTCAGGCGTCACCAAAAGCAGAAACCAGCTAGAATTATGCACTAACCTTTGTCAATCTCCATCAGATGACACTCCTAGGACATTATGTTATACAATACATGCATTTTTTGTTCCATCAAGTTCATATTTATATCCAAAAACAGCATTTTACAGTAGCGTGAAATTCAGATTTTTTTCTTCTCTGAAATGCTTCCGGTGAACATAACAAAATTACTATTCGAAAACATTGGTAAATTATAATATTGTCATTCAAAGAATAATATATTATCATCTCGTAATTGCTACCGAATGGCCAGATCTCAAAATAACTTTACTGGGAAATCACATTTTGCAATAAACGGGGTGCTATGCTAAGAACAACAAGCTATGCTATACAGTTAGCATCATCTAATATCGATAATAACATTGTAAATATCCCCTTACCTTTGATTATCTCCATCAGAAGGCACTGCCAGGATTTCCCAGGTCCGGAACAAATGTGGTTTCTTTTGACAAAGTTCATAATTTATGTCCAAATAACACCAAGCAGTTAGCGTTCATTATGCTCCCACAAAACGTGGTGGGGGGGGTTGTAAAATCACGCCGAAAAGCTAAAAAAACCTAGTAAATAATCTATTTACGTTCGTTCAAACATGTCAAACCTTGTTTAGCATTAATCTTTTGGTCCATTTTTAACGTTAAACATCAGTAATATTTTCACACAACCTATCCTATGTCTTGATAAACAATTAATGACAAACTCACGCTTCTCAGATTTATGCGCAGGCGCAAAAAAATGAAGTGATGACATGTCAACTTCCCTGCATTCTAATTTGCTCTCTGTTTATCATAGACGCTTCAAACAACTTTATAAAGATCGTTGACATCTAGTGGAAGCCGTAGGTGTTGCGAAATGAATCCTTTCTCACTATGGTATCTATAAAACAATGACACTAAATAGTACAGTCACAAAATTCACATTTTTTTTGATCTATTTTTCACAGGTTTTTGCCTGCAATATGAGTTTTGTTATACTTACAGACACCATTCAAACTGTTTTAGAAAATTCAGAGTGTTTTCTATCCGAATGTGTTAATAATATGCATATCCTAGCTTCTGAGTTGGTGTAGGAGGAAGTTAAAAATGGGCACATATTTTTTTCAAAATTTCTCAATACTGCCCCCGAGCCCCAACAGGTTAAGAAGGAATGAAATTCCACAAATACATTTTTAACCAGGCACACCTGTTAATTTAAATGCATTCATGAAGCTGGTTGAGAGGATGCCAAGAGTGTGCAAAGCTGTCATCAAGGCAAAGGGTGGCTACTTTGAAGAATCTCAAACATAAAATAAATTTTGATTTGTTTAACACTTTTTTGGTTTCTACATGATTCCATATGTGTTATTTCATCCTTTTAATGTCTTCACTATTATTCTACAATGTAGAAAATAGTAAAAAATTAAGAAAAAACCTGGAATGAGTAGGTATGTCCAAACTTTTGACTGGTACTGTAATTCTATAGAGCTATAAAATAATTATATAAAGCTATGACATAAATCTATAAAGCTATAACATAATTATAGAGCTATAACATAATTATATAAAGCTATAAAATGATTATATAGCGCTTTAACATAAATGGGGAGGGGGACCTTGTGTTATCTCCAGCTGCCTGCGGGTGTCTCCCAGGGCTGAGAACAGGTCCAGTTTGATACGCGTCTCGGCGCTCAGGTTGTACTCCAGGTGCTGAGCCTTGTCCTGCAGGGCCGACAAGGCAGAGAGCAGCACATCCTGCTCCTCCTGTTCCACACAACGATAGTTCCCCAGGGCCTGGGATGGGATCAGGGAGAGAGACACTCGCAATAGCCCCAGGGCTACATAGAAGCAGACTGGTTGGCACCCAAATGGATTAAGCTATGTTTCACTGTTGTTGTAAAGCAAAGCGATGGTGAAATGTAGCGAATTCAGTTTGGATGCCAGGCTAACACAGGAGCGTGGACCTACAGGGCAGTGTTCAGTAGGTACGATACAGGAAAACACGGTTTGGAATTGAGTGTAACGTGGTGGTTCTGCCTGGAGTTGTCCAATAAGAAACGATTGGTTTCGTTTTCCGTTTCAAAACTTTTTAAACCGTGTGTCCTACTGAACATGACCCTGGTGGTTTAGCAGTCATTCTGAGGTACTTTTAACAGGATGTGCTTTGGTTCCCCAAACTTGTAGAATGCATTTTTTTTTTATACTCGTTTTTGTGTGCTGAAGAATTGCAACACCCTCATTAAAGCCAATTTCCCCAGTTCGGGAACCAATGCACCACATGACCACAATATCTATTTCCAACAGTGATGGTGGATTGGTGGATGGCCAGCCATTCAAAAAACAATGTGAGCTGAATATTTTTTCAAACGCTCTAAGGACATGATTCCTTCTTTGTTTTTTGTAAAAGAGGTTTTTAAATATTCACAAGTTAAGTGGAGGTAAAACAGTTGTATTGGGTTGAATTACTAAATAACTAACTAGTAACCTATGATGAATTCACTTTAAGATGTACAATGTTTTATGAAAGACTTGGCTTCTGCCTCTGCAATGTCTGCATGCTTCATGGAGTATATGTCACCACAAGAAAACAATAATCACAAACGACAAGATATTAAATATATGTGAAACGAATACAGTTAGCATACAGTATCGATGAATGCAAATACAATGTGCCCACATTACAGTACTTGAGTTCAGGCCAACACAAAAAAAACGGATGATCTGAAAGTCCTCAAAGCACTGGCCCAAACACCATTTCCTGCTACTCAAATCCACAAACACAAATAATGACACAGATAGTCACACGCAACAAGCCACAAGTCTACAAAACGGCATATCCAAAAACACAAGACAACGGAGTATCACTTCAACAACGAGCAAGACGTGAAAACTCACAAACTCGACACGTACATTCGTACGGAACCCACTCATGTGAAAGAGTAGTATTTTTTTTTTTACCTCCACTTCATTCACTAGAGCTATTAGACGGCCCTCTTTCCCTTGACTCTCCAGCTGTAGTTGTTTGTACTCTGTCTCTAGATCTTTTTCTTTTTTCCTTAACATTAGGGTCACAGAGTGTTCCTGCCTAGTGTGGTGGAAGATAGAGAGAATAGTACATGCTTTGTTTCAGGCGGTCAGAGAGGTGCTGCTTATTTGTGGGATTGGGGAGGTGGGGTTGTCCAAACACAAAGAAACATGACATCATCAACAGCACGCGATCTTGGGATTTTGGGAGGGGGGGGGCATTTTGAAATCCATCTGTACTTTTGTTTGTGTAAAACAAATATTATACTTCACTAATTATTATGCTTTTTTGCTATGATTGTTGTTACCGGCTGCAATGAAAAGAAAGTTAATAGTACAGCAAATAAAAGAAAGAAAGCAAGTGTTGGTGAAAATAGGAATGATCTGGAGCAGGGGTTCTCAGGGATCCATGGAGGTACTGCAGGGGGACCGCTGTCAGATCTCAAAATATATATCTTTTTTTTAATGAATATTACTAACAACAACAGATTAAATTAATTTCGGCCAAGCGATCCGATTAACTTTAGAGGGTGCTATACAATACAATATTATTAATCTACAATGTATTTTCTTAACCCTGGGCAACATGGGCCTGGGAGGGCCACAGGGTTATTGGTATCCACAGTACTCCACCAATTATATTTTTTCAACTCAATAGGTCTTGTATTGAATACCTCTCAATACATAAATGTACTGTAATTTCAACTAGAAAACTGCAACATTTTCGCTCCGATGCCAAGAGGCAGGCCTTTAAAATGTTCCTTCCTAGGGTCTGAAACTTGGTTAGTCCGACCATGCACTACTGAAGTCATAGTAAAAGTCTTTGTATGCTATTTTTTGTGTTTTGATTATGAGGGTCCCTGATTAATTTTCTCCGACCCCAAAAAGTTTGAGAAGTTTGAGAACCACTGATCTGGAACATTGACTCAAACACTGCCTTCAGAGTATTCACGCTTTTTTCAAAATTTGTTGTGTTATAGCCTGAATTTAAAATGGATTAAATTGAGATTTAATGTTTACAAATTAATACAAAATGAAAAGCTGAAATGTCTTGACTCAATAAGTATTCAACCCCTTTGTTATGTCAAGCCTACATCATTTCAGGAGTAAAAATGGGCTTAACAAGTCACATAATAAGTTGCATGGACTCACTCTATGTGCAATAATAGTGTTGAACATGATTTTTGAATAACTACCACATCTCTGTACCCCACACATACAATTATCTGTAAGGTCCCTCAGTCAAGCAGTGAATTTCAAACACAGATTCAACCACAAAGACCAGGTAGGTTTTCCAATGCTTTGCAAAGAACGACGCCTATTGGTAGAGGGATAAAAATTCAAAAACAGACAATGAATATCCCTTTGAGCATGGTGAAGTTTGGATGGGGTATCAATACACCCAGTCACTACAAAGATACAGGCGTTCTTCCTAACTCAGTTACCGGAGAGGAAGGAAACCGCTTTGGGATTTCACCATGAAACCAATGGTGAGTTTAAAATAGTTACAGAGTTTGGCTGTGATAGAAGAAAACTTAGGATGGATCAACAACATTGTAATTACTCCACAATACTAACCTAAATGAGAGAGTGAAAAGAAGGAAGCCTGAACAGAACAAAAATATTCCAAAACATGCATCCTGTTAGCAACAAGGCACTAAAGTAATACCGCAAAGAAATGTGGCAAAGCAATTCACTTTTTATCCTGAATATAAAGTGTTAAGTTCGGGGAAAATCCAAAATAACACATTACTGTGTACCACTCTCCCTATTTTCAAGTATAGTGGTGGCTGCATCATGTTATGGGTATGCTTGTAATCGTTAAGGGCTGGGGAGTTTTCAGGATAAAAAAGAAACGGAATGGAGCAATGATCACGGCAAAATCCTTGAGGAAAACCTGTTTCAATCTGCTTTCCACCAGACACTGTGTGATGAATTCACCTTTCAGCAGGACAATAACCTAAAACACAAGGCCAAATCTACACTGGAGTTGCTTACCAAGAGGACAGTGAATGTTCCTGAGTGGCCGAGTTACAGTTTTGACTTAAATCTACTTAAATCTATGGCAAGACTTGAAAATGGTTGTCTAGCAATATTCAACAACCAATTTGACAGAGCTTGAAGAATTTGTTTAATAATAATGGGCAAATGTTGCACAATCCAGGTGTGGAAAGTTCTTACAGACTTACCCAGAAAGACTCACAGCTGTAATCGCTGTCAAAGGTGCTTCTACAAAGTATTGACTCAGGGGTGTGAATGCATATGTAAATTAGATTTCTCTATTTCTTTTTCAATAAATTTGCAAAAATTTCTAAAAACATGTTTTCACTTTGTCATTATGGGGTATTATGTGTAGATGGGTGAAAAAATATTGAATCCATTTTGAATTCAGGGTGTAACACAACAAAATGTGGAATAAGTCAAGGGGTATAAATACTTTCTGAAGGCACTGTATATAGTGTGCACTACTTTTGACCATAGTCCTATGGGCCCTGGTCAAAAATAGTGAACTACATAGGGAATAGGGTGCCATTTGGGACGCAGCTTCAATAGCATCTGAGGGTAAAGGTTATTGCGTAACATGCAAGTCATACATTTATATGCATTTGAATACAAAATAATGGCGGAAGGAGAGAGAGTGAGTGTCATACCTGTTTGGTAGACTACTACGAGCTAAGATGGCCGCCTCCTCTAGTTTGTGAGCCTGGAGTTCGGCCAGTTGTTTCTCTATGGAGAGCCTGGCCTCTGTCTCTGCTCTGGTCTTCTTCTCTAGCACGGCGCTGATCTGCTTATCTTTCTGCTTGGTCTTGGTCAGAGACAAGATCCTGAAACAGAGTCAAACCACAATGTTCTAGACCAGGGATGGGCAACTGCCGCATGCCCCCTTTTGTAGGCCTGAGGCCTGTGGGTACGCAAACTCATGAGCCACTAGTGGTGGCCCCCACCCCCATCAAAGTTCCCCATCCCTGTTCTAGACTAAAGGGAGTATTTGGTGTGTATCCTACATGGTACTCTATTCCCTACATAGTTGACTACATTTGACCAGAGCCCTGTGGGCCCAATAAGGTGCATTTCGCATGCAGCATTGGTGTATGTGAATCAATACATTCCATTCCCACTAAATTGGTTAGAAGGTTCGAAACGTGAAAAAGATTTCAGTAGCACTTCATGTGATTCTCCAAAGCTAAAGTATAATTTCAGCCAGTAGTTTTGGAAGAAGTGCTCACGAGCCAAAACGGGTCCCTGAAAATGTTGCACAATTGGGTACTACGTAATTAATTTCATTTTCCGTCCTGTTTTTTTGGCCAATTTGTAGGAAATGTTTTGAATTCCAATGTGTAAAATATGTTATGAATTTGTAAGTGCTTAAGATCCCGGACTGCATCTTTAACATAGTTAGTTATTTCATTTTAGTATAATCACATTATTGCATCAAGGTACTACACCACATAGCTTACTTGTGCTAACCTGGCTTGAGTACAATACCCAGTGTAATAGTGCCATATGTGGAGGGTGGTGGGGTAGAGGGGGGACATGACATAACATTTCAAATAAAGTGTCAGTGCATATGATAATTATAAACAGTAAATGTTTTATTGTCACATCCACTAGAGAGGTGCAGGGAAATGTGTTTTACAGTGTAGAATTACGGCATATCTATAGAAGTTTCACCTTGTCCGCTCGGGTATTCAAACAAGGGACCTTTCGTTTACTGGCCCAATGCTCTACCCACTAGGCTACCTCTCTAGTAACCAGCAGAGGGAGCCAAAACAGTGTATGGCAGACATACAGGGCAATAGGGTCATGATGCGAGGCAAAACAAAATAGACCATAAAATGCAATGTTATCACTCACTTGCTCTGGAGCAGCTCGTTGTTCTGCCTGAGCAGAGACACCTCGGGCCTCAGGCTGTGCTCGCTGTTGGTCAGGTTGCAGACGTGGCTGCGCAGCTCCTGCTCACCTTGTCTGCTGGCCTGCAGCTCGCCCTTCAGCCTCCTCATCTCCTGCTCCAGCCTGGGAAATAGGGGAGAGGGGGAGGGAGAAGGGGTAGGGGTAGGGGAGAGAGGGAGGTAGAGAGAGAGGGAGGTGGAGAGAGGGAGGTGGAGAGATAGGGAGGTGGAGAGAGAGGGAGGTAGAGAGGGAGGGGAAAAGAGATATGGGGGAGGTAGAGATAGAGGTAGAGAGAGAGGTAGAGAATAAGAAGAGACACATCACTCTGTGTGTCTCCAAAGACAATGAAATCAAAGTGAACGGTGGCGGAGTATCCCTACTTGGTGATTTGGTCAGCGTGAGGATTTGGCGCGGCGGGGCCCTTGTCTGAGGCGTGCCGATTGGGGCTGACCGTTTTGGCCCCGTTCTTCTGCTTCCTTTCAGCCCTGCCAGTGGGAGGAGGCGAAGGGATGCTAGCGGCGCCAGGGGACATCCTGCGTGCTTTGGGGGAGGAGGATGAGCTTTTGGCGGCACGGGGGACTTTGCCGCCTTGCTCCTCCTGAGGTAGATTTTCGGTGGTGGCCGAAGACTCAGTCGACCCTCCTGTCGACCTTCCTCCTGTCCCACCGTCGGTGGGGGGGTCTCTGGGTTTGGAGGACGGGGGTGGCTGGGGATTTGAGTCTCCCAGCGTTGTTGCCTCCACACCCCTCTCGGTCCCTCCCTGCTCCACTCCGCTGTGGATCTGGAGGCAGTCCATGGTGAGTCTCTCGTCAGACGCCACAGCACCGTTCTGACACTGGTACTGACTGGACTCAGGTTTAGGCCTCCACTTTGAGTCTGTAGGGCGAAAGAGCTATATTTCAAAGACAATATCTAGCTACAGAGTATTGAACTCACAGTGAGATAGATGTAACATTTATCTACTTCCTACACGCACAGGGATATTAAAGTGGAGCATTAACTAAAAATGTCCTCCTTTGGCATTATATGAGTTCCAAATGGCTCCACTTTCTCTATGTACTGAACTGCCTTACCAGGGCCCATCTAAAAGGTTTAACCTGAAACCAACTGCCTTACCAGGGCCCATCTAAAGGGTTTAACCTGAAAACAACTGCCTTACCAGGGCCCATCTAATGGGTTTAACCTGAAACCAACTGCCTTACCAGGGCCCATCTAAAGGGTTTAACCTGAAAACAACTGCCTTACCAGGGCCCATCTAAAGGGTTTAACCTGAAACCAACTGCCTTACCAGGGCCCATCCAAAGGGTTTAACCTGAAACCAACTGCCTTACCAGGGCCCATCTAAAGGGTTTAACCTGAAAACAACTGCCTTACCAGGGCCCATCCAAAGGGTTTAACCTGAAACCAACTGCCTTACCAGGGCCCATCTAAAGGGTTTAACCTGAAACCAACTGCCTTACCAGGGCCCATCCAAAGGGTTTAACCTGAAAACAACTGACTTACCAGGGCCCATCTAATGGGTTTAACCTGAAACCAACTGCCTTACCAGGGCCCATCCAAAGGGTTTAACCTGAAACCAACTGCCTTACCAGGGCCCATCCAAAGGGTTTAACCTGAAACCAACTGACTTACCAGGGCCCATCTAATGGGTTTAACCTGAAACCAACTGCCTTACCAGGGCCCATCCAAAGGGTTTAACCTGAAAACAACTGACTTACCAAACAAAGTAGTACTACCATTGGGGAATCATCTCATAACAGTGTAAAACAGTGCAGAAATGAATGAGTAGTAGGCACAATCTCCGCTGCACTTACTGCCGTTGGTGTCTGTAATACTCTTGGGGTAAAGCTGTACTTACTGCCGTTGGTGTCTGTGATACTCTTGGGGTAAAGCTGCAGGCCAAGAGGTAGGGACTGTTCCAGGAGGTGCATATGGAAGTTGTTTTCGCTCTGCACAGCTTTCTGCGTCCGCAGTTTGAAGATGCTGGTGAAGTAACATGTGGCGTCGAACCCCAGATAGACAACAGGGTAGCCAATGCTGGGGGGAAGGGGGGGGGGGGGGGGGAGCGGGAGAGAGAAAATAAATATTAAATAATGGCCTACATTATTGTGTGTCATGATGACAAACACATGCATGAGCAGAGTACGCCACTTGTGATTCATTGCGATTTTAAGACGTTAGCTTAAACCCACTCAATTCAAGCGGTTGTGAAAATCCTTGGCATTTAGAAAGTATCTACAGCGTATACACCGGGTTTGTTTGGAAGATTCTGCTCGAGGGTGAATATTTGGTGAGAAGTGCTTTGTGTTTCAATCGACCTACCAGTGCGCAGCGAAGAGATGAGACAGGTTGGCGTGGGAGTTGTTCAGATCTTTGAGCCTCAACGAAGCATCCGTGTACACCAGCATCACCCACAGGGACACCCACAGGGACACCGTTGACATACAGATGCCTTTCTCTGAGAAGAATAAATCAATTGTTATAAAAAACATCACAACTAACCAAGAGAAAATACTAAGCTTATGTTCATAGCCAGTGTAGCTACCACCAGAACTGGGCTTTTACAAACAAAACAGCATAATGTGGTTCCATTTCTCTGTAACGGGTTGAAACATTAAATTACGTAAATTTTCATCATTTTTATTATAAATAGCAGATTTCATAATTGTAAATGTTTTTACATAATGGAAGGTTTCACCTGTTACCGGAATGGTTTGTTTCAACTCTTTACAGAAACGTGTGACTTGTTAGACAACAATTAAATAACATTCTACATTATCCTTATCTAAGGCATTCCACAGCTAGGCAACACAATACATATTGTTAAGCTGTAAAACAGGCTTGATATACTTACCTGTGTGCCAAATGTAATTGAATAAGACATAGGTGCTGGCTGCGAAGAACAACCAGTGGAGGGGAACAAAAATGAAACAAAAGATGTCCAGGGTGAACGCCGCACACACAAACACCACACAAATCACCTGCAACAGAGAGACATTATGTTGGTGCTGTGTTGGACAGCTACATTTTATTCTGTCTGCTTGAGTTTCGAACAAGAAGACAATGGCTGTTGTATATAACAGGTTTATAACATTTATATAACAGGTTGCAAGGCCTAAAACTATTTTCAACAATATTTTGATCTCAATACTTTACTGTTATTGACTTCCTTCTAGTAGACCATTAAGGTAGGGCTGCATCCCAAATGGCACCCTATTCCCTGTAATATAGGGCACTACTTTCAAAAGTAGGGTTCTAGTCCAAAGTAGTGCACTACATTATAGGGAATAGGGTGCCATTTGGAACACAAGCTAACTGATAGTCCTCACCAGCCCATGGCAGTGGAAAGTGGTGTAGACGCTCCTGAAGAATAGCCAACAGGGCCACAGGTATTCCAATCTAAACTCCAGTATAAAATCTGCCAGGAGCACCAGAGTCCACACGATCATAAACTTCAGAAAGGTGTAAGCGCTGCAAAACAGGCATAAGAGGAGGATATGAAGAGTTTAATTCCAAAACGCTAAATATCCATTTTCAGAAATGTTGGTAAATTCTTTTTTTTTGTTTAAAGAACTATGGGGAAAAATTGCAAGATTATGTTATAATACTTTTATTGCATCAAATGGTTGTTTTATGCAACATAATAGAGTATTCTGTTAACTATTGTGTGTGTGTTCTACTGAGGATGGGCCTCTGTGAGATAACACTGACAGAGGAGATTTACGATGTCTTTTGGGTGATAAAACCTAAAGAGCATTCCAGAGCATGAGTTAATGTTTCTGTTCAATACAAGGCCAGACACTGGTCTCTACACAATGAAAACTGTTGACACAGCAAATACTGTCTGCTATGTATTATAGGTATCTTTCATACAAATCTTAACCTTGTGACCCATTCTATATATCTGTTGTTCGTCATGTAGGTTGAAAGGGGTGTATCTTGGCTATAAAAGACCTTTGTACTTTTGTCTCGGGGCTCTCAACGAATCATCTGAGCGTGAATCGTCGACCAGCCATCATTATCGTAGAGCACTCAATCGATTAACTTTATATGTGTGCGTTGTATTGACCTGCTCCCTTATTAATAAGTGATTAAAGATTTAGTTTAAGTATAACTCTGACTTGTGTGATAAGTTTATCTCTCCTCATTTGATAGTAAAGAAATTAACCACCACAGAACTTGGGAAAGAGACTGGTGTGTTTTTTCACTATCTAATCATGGCATTGGGTTGTTCAATGACAGACATGTATTTGTTTGAAACCTATCACTAGATTGTTTCATTTCATAGAGACAAACAATCACATTTTGTTGAAAAACCCCCAGATATATCCGCCTCAAAAAGTTAGCATTGCAAGGTTTTACACCGTCTAATGTTACAAATAATGACATTTTTTGTAACGAGCTTTACAAATGATACATTTGTGACATCATATTTAAAAAAGATATATATATATATTAAAATGAATCAGTACAGTAATATGAGGTGGTGGGTGGTGGACCATTCTTGATACACACGGGAAAATGTTACAGTTCTTGACTCAAACCGGTGAGCTACCATACCCCATTCAAAGACACTTAAATCTTTTGTCTTGCCCAGTCATTCTCTGACACAAACACAATCCATGTCTCAATTGTCTCAAAGCTTGAAAATCAATTAATAACCTCCTCCCCTTCTAAACCCCTTCTCCTCCCCTTCATCTACACTGATGGAAGTGGATTTACCAAGTGACATCAATAAGGGATCATAGCTTTCACCTGGACTCACCTAGTTAGTCTATGTCATGGAAAGAGCAGGTGTTCCTAATGTTTTGTATACTCAGTGTAGTGTTTTGCAACAAAAGAGGACAGTAATATTTTACACACTGGTTACCATAAACATTCATTTCTGATGAAAAAACACAAGTGTGAAAATGAGTGGATATAGCTTTTTGTAAATAAAATATTCTGATGTAAAATGTGTGTGTTATAATTTTATTGAAATAATGGTAAAAATGTCATGCTGATGATCTGTGATTGAAGGTAAAAAAAAAAAATAGTAAATCTACTGGAAGAGCTAAATGTAGCTTATTTCTCACGATATAGGCCTAAGCCTGTCATTATCATGCATTTGGCAGGAATATTGGCAAACTGTGAAAGACACTGTTACTTTTATGTAAAAGGTGTGCACAACATTTTGAAGTCTTGCGTCAATAAATATAATAAACAGACTTACACATATAAAGCTTCATTAAATTAGGTGATCATACACTCATATAGGGATTCATCTCATTAGGCAAATATTGTAATCACGAAACATTACATTATTTAACATTTGGGAACATAGCCTATATAAAACTAGGTTATCATCTTGTAGAAAATAGACACTTGGATAAGATAATGCCTGCATTCTCTCATTATAGACTACACTCCTGTCTTGTTTTCAACAACTCCTTTGTTCGTGCGCTCGACACCTCCATAGCGTACTGTTATTACATCAACCCCCTTTTTGTTTGGTAACCATGACAACGTTTCATCCGCGACACTGGGTACCCACCCCCCCACACACACAAAAAGGAAAGAGGAGATGATCTCAATTGAAATGTATATTGTAGTCCTTTTACCAGACACGCAGAGCAACTTCCAGTTAGTGCATTCATCCACGGAACATACCTCAGCGCTTTGTCTCGTCACAAAGGGGACATTGCGAATTCTCTATTGGTCTAGACACGCTGTCTGTAACTAAATGCCTGAAATGGCCACCTGGTCGTAAGATAATATTGTACGAATAGGTTTAAGTAGGCCTATATCTATTAAAGTCAGAGTATATAATAATAATAATAATAATAGCCTACACGATTTTCATTCTGATTATTGTAGCATAATTGAATGGTTAGCCTTCAAATGAGAGAAGATAGCCTGAATCATGTACTGTAAAAACTACCCACATCACGTAGCAAAGGTTTATTTTTCAAGTTGACTCCGCTATAATGTTTGTAGGCCTATTTAGCAACCACAGTGCCCTTTTCCATATCATACAGCGTCCAAGAGTAGGCTAAAGGGAAGAAGCAATTATTGTGATAAAAATAGACATCAGGTGAGAATGACGAAGATGCGCATTACACAAAGCCGAGCAACAACAAAAGCAACGGCATCCGGTCGATGCGTCACCTCACTATACCTTTCAGATATCTCCTCCGTAATTTTTATCTTTTTCATTTTCCGTAGCTTGCTTGCGTCCACATAACGTTTCTTCATTGTATGTCTTCTATTCCTTGTGCCTTAATAAACCGCAAAAAGCGGCAATCAATGTAGAAAAAAACGAATATGGATGGCCTTGTTAGAAAACAACCTGATATTTTGAGGCTTTGTGTATGAATGAAACTCCACCTCGGATGCTGCTGTGCGCATGTGCAATACTTCGACCTCTCAAAGCGCGCGATGCACTCACATGAGTACTATATGGAATCACTGGGACGCTGCTACCCTAAACCCTAACCTTAATCCCTACCCCTAACCTTAACCCTTACCTTAACCATTTTAAATGTATACTTCAAATGGGGTAGGGACGTACCAAGGATTCCGGATAGCACTAACCCTTGCTGTGGCCACCCGCTACATCCTTGTATTATACGTCAGAGGCTGCATCGAGCTGAGGGGAGAATCATAGTACTTAGGCTATGAAAAATGTTTGAAAGCAAAGAGAAACGGCCCAATAGTCGAGGAGCTGGACAAGGACGACCAAATATTCCCCTTTCAGGTCCGGTGCGAAATCTTGCTATCAGCTCTCTCACTGATACATTTTGAGTTAAAGGGATTATTCCAGGTCATAGGTGTCTTCTAGGCCTATATGTGTCTCGTCATAGCCCTATTCGGATGATTCGTTTTCATGTAAGGAGTATACTTTTTTAAATAGAGAAAAGTAGAGAACTAATCCACATGTAGACCTACTAAATAGCTCTAAACGTCAATTTACAGTAGTAGGAACTTAAACCTGGTCTGGAGCCTTTATCATTGGTATGCTCATCAGGGTTGGGGTCAATTCCATTTCAATTCGGTCAATTCTGGAAGTACATTTAGGCATAACTTCAAACATGTCAGCCTCAGCTGTAAGTGCATAGATCATAAACGTGCAAAAGATATATTCAACATATTCATAAAGTCTTTAGGTAGTTACTTACGTCCCTCCCCAATAATTGTGTGTCCGAAATGGCATGCTATTCCATATAGTGAACTGCTTTTGACCAGGGCCCATGGCTTTGGTCAAAATAGTACACTAGGGCATACCCACTCAGCACAGACTCAGTTCAACGTCTAGTTTTGATTTACATTTGGTTGACTTATCAACTAAGGTGAATTCAACGTGAAATCAACCCAAAATGTCACCATGCCATTAGATTTAGGTTAAAAGTTGGGTTAAAAAGAAAAGACAAAATGCTCTTATGTTGATAACTTTTTGCAAATCCAATTCGTTTTCCATGTTGATTCAACGTCATCACAGACACATTCAGACACAGACATGGTTATCTGGTGAACTGGGACCATGGAGAATTCAATTTTATTGTTCTGTCTGTGCAACTATCCAACCATATTTGAAAAACATGCTTTGTGTGCTTGTGTCATCTTTTGTCCTTACAATCAACATTGCTACCTGCCCTAGACTATGGCGACATCAGAGTGTAAAACAGCCAACTTAACCAATTGCTTAATCAGCGTTATTCTGTGAGTTGAGTGGACTTCAAACAAGAATTTGAGCTAATGTTTTAAAGTTTGTTATCACAACAAACTCTGCTCGAAAGTGAGCTGAATTTTAAAAAAGCTTGTTGAGTAAATTACAAATGTATGTTTTCTCAAAACAACTCAAAACCACGCCATCATTATGATATTTCCCAGCATGCTTTATTGCAGGTTGATTTTCAGAACTGTTTGTTCCAATACCTGTGTTTTTGCATAGAAAAATTAATGGTAAATAATGTATTGTGTCATTTTGGATTCACTTGTATTGAAAAGAAGAATATAATATGTTTCTACACACTTCTGCATTAATGTGGACGCTACCATGATTACGGATAATCATTAGTGAATCATGAATAATGATGAGTGAGAAAGTTACAGGGAAATGAATACCATACCCCCCCAAACAATTCTAACCTCCCCTTAGCATGCCTTAGTATGTTAGCATGTCTTGGGGGTAGGATCTTTCTGGCTCTGTAACTTTCTCACTCATCATTATTGATGATTTATTCATAGTTGCCTCCACATTAATGTGTTTAGAAACATATTATATTATTATTTACAATAAAAGTGACTCCAAAATGACACAAAAAATTATTTACCATTAATTTCTATTGGGCACAAAATAATCTGAAACACAACCAAAACAAACTGCAAATGCGTCCAACACGTTTGTAGAGTCACAAGCTTGATGTAGTCATTGTGTGCATCGTAGTCATATGAACACTGAATGCTCTGGCTCAAATGCAAATTATAATAATATATGTTAAAAATATACTCCATCAGAGGATTCTCCAATGCAACTAATGGATATTTGTGTGTATCCTTGAAGTGGGAACTACGTGGGGAAAAACACCCACTAGAAGGATGTAGCTGTGATCAGCCGGCTCGTCAGGTTCCCGAGCCTCAGCCGGCTCGTCAGGTTCCCGAGCCTCAGCCGGCTCGTCAGGTTCCCGAGCCTCAGCCGGCTCGTCAGGTTCCCGAGCCTCAGCCGGCTCGTCAGGTTCCCGAGCCTCAGCCGGCTCGTCAGGTTCCCGAGCCTCAGCCGGCTCGTCAGGTTCCCGAGCCTCAGCCGACTCGTCAGGTTCCCGAGCCTCAGCTTGCTCGTCAGGTTCCCGAGCCTCAGCTTGCTCGTCAGGTTCCCGAGTCTCAGCTTGCTCGTCAGGTTCCCAAGTCTCAGCTTGCTCGTCAGGTTCCCGAGTCTCAGCTTGCTCGTCAGGTTCCCAAGTCTCAGCTTGCTCGTCAGGTTCCCGAGTCTCAGCTTGCTCGTCAGGTTCCCGAGCCTCAGCCGTCTCGTCAGGTTCCCGAGCCTCAGCCGTGCTCGTCAAGTTCCCGAGCCTCAGCTTGCTCGTCAAGTTCCCGAGCCTCAGCCGGCTCGTCAGGTTCCCGAGTCTCAGCTTGCTCGTCAGGTTCCCGAGTCTCAGCCGACTCGTCAGGTTCCCGAGCCTCAGCTGACTCGTCAGGTTCCCGAGCCTCAGCTGACTCGTCAGGTTCCCGAGCCTCAGCTGACTCGTCAGGTTCCTGAGTCTCAGCTGGCTCGTCAGGTTCCCGAGTCTCAGCTGGCTCGTCAGGTTCCCGAGTCTCAGCTGGCTCGTCAGGTTCCCGAGTCTCAGCTGGCTCGTCAGGTTCCCGAGTCTCAGCTGGCTCGTCAGGTTCCCGAGTCTCAGCTGGCTCGTCAGGTTCCCGAGTCTCAGCTGGCTCGTCAGGTTCCCGAGTCTCAGCTGGCTCGTCACGTTCCCGAGTCTCAGCTGGCTCGTCACGTTCCCGTGTCTCAGCTGACTCGTCAGGTTCCCGCGCCACAGCTGTCTCGTCAAGTTCCCGCGCCACAGCTGGCTCGTCAGGTTCCCATGCCTCAGCCGAAGCGACCCACCTGGTCCCCGGGACAGTACCTCTGGTCGGCGTCCTGCGGCTGGAGCCCCGCATCAGGGAGGGGGTACTGTCACATATACTCCCTCTCCGGCACTCGAGGTCACCAGGCTGCTCATTATTACGCACACCTATCACCATCGTTACGCGCACCAGCCACTCATCAGACTCACCTTGACTACATCACCTGCCTGATGTCACTCCCTTTGGTTCTTTTTTAATGTATTTATTTATTTCACCTTTATTTAACCAGGTAGGCTAGTTAAGAACAAGTTCTCATTTACAACTGCGACCTGGCCAAGATAAAGCAAAGCAGTTCGACACATACAACAACACAGAGTTACACATGGAATAAACAAACATACAATCAATAATTCTGTAGAAAAATCTATAAACATCATGTGCAAATGAGGTAGGATAAGAGAGGTAAGGCAATAAATAGGCCATGGTGGCAAAGTAATTACAATATAGCAATTAAACACTGGAATAGTAGGATGTGCAGAATGTGCAAGTTGAGATACTGGGGTGCAAAGGAGCAAGATAAATAAATAAATACAGTATGGGGATGAGGTAGATTGGGTGGGCTATTTACAGATTAGCTATGTACAGGTGCAGTGATCTGTGAGCTGCTCTGACAGCTGCTGCTTAAAGCTAGTGAGGGAGGTAAGAGTCTCCAGCTTTAGTGATTTTTGCAGTTCGTTCCAGTCATTGGCAGCAGAGAACTGGAAGGAGAGGTGGCCAAAGGAAGAATTGGCTTTGGGGGTGACCAGTGAGATATACCTGCTGGAGCGCGTGCTACGGTTGGTTGTTTGGCAGCATGAGTGAAGGATGCTTTGTTGCGAAATAGGAAGCCGATTCTAGATTTAATTATTTGATTCCTTCCCTAGGCGTTATTGTTTCTGTTCCAGTGTTGATGTCTGTACACTACCTGTGTCTCTTGTTTTGTTCTATGTTCATTTATTTATTAAATACACTCCCTGAACTTGCTTCCCGACTCCCAGCGTACATGTTACAGTCACTCATTCCATTTGTTATACTTTTTTGTGTATGCTATGCATAGCCGCGGGAAGTAGGGGTGCTGACTGAGGGTGTAAATCAGAGTAATAACTTTTAATAATAAATCAGAAATTGAAACAGATTTTTTTCACAAAAGTAGTGCCCTGGGCCTTTAATAGTCCTGTATTAGTAGACTGATATAGCTGTCTGCAGCGCCAGTGTGGACAAAAAGATTTGTTCAGGCCCCCCATCAACAAAAACATTCTCAGCAAAAAATACAATTTCCCTGTGTAATCTCCTCTCTACAGCCACTTCTGCCACTTCCTGCACTTACAGGAATAAGTACTCCAACTGCTCGAGCATGGCAAAGAAGTGGAGCTGCAACCACCCTCAAGTTGCCACCTGACGTCCAAGTGCACCAATTGATCTCCTGACCTGAGACACCATGAGATGATAGGCTCACCTGTCAACTTAATGAATCAACGTCACTTTATTTAATATAGCTGGAAGCTGTACGGTTGTATTTAAGCCCTTTCTATCCTCCCTACAGAACAAATTAGACTAGGAACATTTAAAGTTTGATTGTTGGAGGACTGGTTTGCTGGACGGCCATGTGTATCATGACTTGTAGTTTACATTTTGACTCAAGCATCAAACTCCAAGTACACTTTTATTTTTACAACTTCATTGAAGATTTAAAAAATAATAATATGTATCAAGGACATAAGAGTTTGCAATGTTGTGCAAAGACACAAGTGCAGCCACTTAACAAGGCCACTGAGCTATGGGTTGATAAAACAACTTGGTTTGGTATACAGCTGAAGGAAGGGCATGGAGGAATGTAACCACTCTCAACTGATCAACGTGATAATTTTTAACATATTTGGAGGCGACACAATGTTTGTTTACAAAAACTCAAAACATAAAATATTTAGTAATACAACCTTTGCAATATGATGGGGTTCTAAGCTCATGGTACATTTAAAAGTTATATTCTCCAAGAATAAATAGGTATTCATTGAAATTACCATTGAGCAGCACTACATATCCCAGACTGTGCCTTTAAAATAAAAGGGTGCAGTGTTGTTCATTGGCCCAGAGAGGTCAGTATTGTATAGAGTTAACTTGAGTAGTTATAGCATGACTTGTTTGAAAAAATGTTTGATAAAAAAAACATTCAAGGACAACCAAATTAAGTGATGTGTCGTTTACATAGTGGGGTTCATTGTGACCTTCCTCTATACATTACACACTTTCTACTACCAGCCAATCACCGTGCTCATCAATGGTGTAGACGGTTTGAAAGTTAGTTTAAAGTATACTGTAGCTGTTGGGTGACTGGGTTGAGTGATTCTCTTGCTGAACAGTACTGTGGACTTGGGACTACATCATATGTACAGTGGGGGGAAAAAGTATTTAATCCCCTGCTTATTTTGTATGTTTGCCCACTGACAAAGAAATGATCAGTCTATAACTTTAATGGTAGGTTTATATGAACAGTGAGAGACAGAATAACAACAAAAAAATCCAGAAAAACGCATGTCAAAAATGTTCTAAAATGATTTGCATTTTAATGAGGGAAAAAAACATTTGACCCCTCTGCAAAACATGACTAAGTACTTGGTGGCAAAACTCTTGTTGGCAATCACAGAGGTCAGACGTTTCTTGTAGTTGGCCACCAGGTTTGCACACATCTCAGGAGAGATTTTGTCCCACTCCTCTTTGCAGATCTTCTCCAAGTCATTAAGGTTTCGAGGCTGATGTTTGGCAACTCAAACCTTCAGCTCCCTCCACAGATTTTCTATGGGATTAAGGTCTGGAGACTGGCTAGGCCACTCCAGGACCTTAATGTGCTTCTTCTTGAGCCACTCCTTTGTTGCCTTGGCCATGTGTTTTGGGTCATTGTCATGCTGGAATACCCATCCACGACCAATTTTCAATGCCCTGGCTGAGGGAAGGAGGTTCTCACCCACGATTTGATGGTACATGGCCCCGTCAAATGATGCAGTGAAGTTGTCCTGTCCCCTTAGCAAAAAAACACCCCGAAAGCATAATGTTTCCACCTCCATGTTTGACGGTGGAGATGATGTTCTTGGGGTCATAGGCAGCATTCCTCCTCCTCCAAACACGGTGAGTTGAGTTGATGCCAAAGAGCTCCATTTTGGTCTCATCTGACCACAACACTTTCACCCAGTTGTCCTCTGAATCATTCAGATATTCATTGGCAAACTTCAGACGGGCATGTATATGTATTCTTGAGCAGGGGGACCTTGCAGGCGCTGCAGGATTTCAGTCCTTCACGGCGTAATGTGTTACCAATTGTTTTCTTGGTGACTATGGTCCCAGCTGCCTTGAGATCATTGACAAGATCCTCCCGTGTAGTTCTGGGCAGATTCCTCACCGTTCTCATGATCATTCTAACTCCACGAGGTGAGATCTTGCATGGAGCCCCTGGCTGAGGGATAATAACAGTTATTTTGTGTTTCTTCCATTTGCGAATAATCACACCAAATGTTTTCACCTTCTCACCAAGCTGCTTGGCGATGGTCTTGTAGCCCATTCCACCCTTGTGTAGGCCCAATCTTGTCCTTGACATTCTTGGAGAGGTCTTTGGTCTTGGCCGTGGTGGAGAGTTTGGAATCTGATTGATTGTTTTCTTCTGTGGACAGGTGTCTTTTATACAGGTAACAAGCTGAGATTAGGACACCCCTTCAAATGAGTGGATTTGGCTATTTCAGCCACACCCATTGCTGACAGGAGTATAAAATTGAACACACAGCCATGCAATGTACATAGGTAAACATTGGCAGTAGAATGGGCAGCAGGTAGCCTGGTGGTTAGAGTGTTGGACTAGTAACTGAAAGGTTGCAAGATTGAATCCTTGAGCTGACAAGGTAAAAATCTGTTGTTCTTCCCCTGAATAAGGCAGTTAACCTACTGTACCTAGGCTGTCATTGAAAATAAGAATTTGTTCTTAACTGACTTGCCTAGTTAAAAAAAGAGCTCTGTGATTTTCAATGTGGCACTGTCACAGGATGTCAAGTTTCTGCCCCTAGAGTTAACCTGGTCAACTGTAAATGCTGTTGTGAAGTGGAAACCTCTAGAGCAACAATGGCTCAGCTGCAAAGTGGTAAGCCACTCAAGCTCACAGTATGGGGCTGTTGAGTGCTGAAGTGAGTAGAAAGTGTCTGTCCTTGGTTGCAACACTCACCACCGAGTTCCAAACTGCCTCTGGAAGCAACGGCACCACAAGAACTGTTCGTCTGGAGCTTCACGAAATAGGTTTCCATGGTCGAGCAGCTGCATAGAAGCCTAAGAACCTGACTCGTTCTGTCTAGGGGTCTAAGGCCTAGTTACATGGTCTGGAACCTGATTAGTTCTGTCTAGGGGTCTAAGGCCTAGCTAAATGGTCTGGAACCTGACTAGTTCTGTCTAGGGGTCTAAGGCCTAGTTACATGGTCTGGAACCTGATTAGTTCTGTCTAGGGGTCTAAGGCCTAGCTAAATGGTCTGGAACCTGACTAGTTCTGTCTAGGGGTCTAAGGCCTAGTTACATGGTCTGGAACCTGATTAGTTATGTCTAGGGGTCTAAGGCCTAGCTAAATGGTCTGGAACCTGACTAGTTCTGTCTAGGGGTCTAAGGCCTAGTTACATGGTCTGGAATCTGACTAGTTCTGTCTAGGGGTCTAAGGCCTAGTTACATGGTCTGGAATCTGACTAGTTCTGTCTAAGGCAGGTCTGGAACCTGATTTGATGTGTCCATAAATGTGAGAGGTAAGCATGTGTGACCAGGTTTTGAATGCACGTACCCAGGAGACAGCCACCTTACCTTAAGTCCAGCTCCCTCTTGACCTCTTGATCCAGACGGATTATTATTTGTTCAGATGGTGGTGAATATAAACCTACAAAATGGAAAGCACTTCTAATGCTTTTCCCAACAATTTTTCTTAGTTACATCATGATAAGCAGTTCTACAATAAATAGTGGGTAATCTGGAAACTTCATCAAAAGGCATTGGCATAATAGGCTTAGTGGGGTTGTTGTTGGCTGTCTGTGCTGGGGCTAGTCTCACTGTTCCTCTGGCGTCTTTCTCTCTCCCTCAGAGCAGGAACAAGGAAGCCCAAGCTAGTACCTGCTCCATGAACCACAGCCCCTGGAACCAAAGAGAGATCAGCAATACACTCCCTCCTCCTCCACCACCTCTCTCAGAGCCACATACTGCACAGACATGGCACATCTGGAGCACTGGCAACATCACCTGAAAACAGCTCCTTCTACTCCTATAATAGTGACAGACAGACAGACAGACAGACAGACAGACAGACAGACAGACAGACAGACAGACAGACAGACAGACAGACAGACAGACAGACAGACAGACAGACAGACAGACAGACAGACAGACAGACAGACAGACAGACAGACAGAATTTGTTTTCTTTCAAATATGTTAAGATTTTGATTGAGTCAAGCGTAGCTAAAGTATTT
This sequence comes from Salmo salar, assembly GCF_965601325.2. NCBI lineage: Eukaryota > Metazoa > Chordata > Actinopteri > Salmoniformes > Salmonidae > Salmo > Salmo salar. The sequence continues at coordinate 32,976,812 of NC_138305.1, forward strand.
GAATAGACAGATTCCATTGTCTACATGATCATCAGATCAGAGACACATGGATAACTTAAGCAGAACTGTAAATACTTGTCATGGATGGTTGTTAGTTTTGTGGGAGACCAGACTCTGAGACTTGTCAGGTCTAATTTGTAAATAAATGGACGACTTAGAGAATATACCATCTTTCAGATGCTTTCCAGATATTAGGCTGAGTTAAAGTAATCATCTGACCCCAGGGGAAAGGTAGGAGGGTTTCTTCAATTTCCTGCCTTCACAAAGACAGATCCAGTCACTGTGCACAGGAGGGACGTGTTTCCCTTGATGTCTAATCCTCAAGTGAGGGAAGAATCTTATTGCTTTACCATATGGCTCACCTAATACTGACACCAAACTCCCCCCTTTACCGTTTCTCTATTTTCAACCAGCCAGCAGTTGTGAAGATAACCTGTGTAAGGCCAGCTACAATAGCTCCTGGAGTAATATCATCCACTCCTGGACTGCCGAGATGAAGGTGCATCTACGTACTCTATATAAACATATTATAGCAATGAATAGCATTTATGTAGCTCTTTTCACCAAGGTCTCAAAATGCTTTCCATTCTGAAAGGCTAACTCACCTATCATCCTCCACCCACCATTTGAAAAAACATTTGCCTTTATCATATTGATTCTGTATACATATTTCACTCTATTACAAACAAAACATACTGTTCAAGGTATCACAACAATTTGTAGCCTTCTCACAGAGCGTCATGATCATACTATAGATACGCTCTTGAATGAGCCTGTGTCTTGTTTCTGCTCTCATGACCATCCAGATCTGCCGTACTGTGGTCCCCTGCTCCTACTACAAGTACTTCTATGTCAACCACTACTGTTCTTCTCAACAGGATCATACCATATAAGATATTTCATGTATACATGAGCCACCCATTCACATGGCATTGTCCTTCTCAGTCTTTACACATTTATTGGCTCTCCAGGACCGTCTATCCCTGCTATACTGTGGCATGTTATGGCTCAGATAATGTGTGTGTGTGTGTGTGTGTGTGTGTGTGTGTGTGTGTGTGTGTGTGTGTGTGTGTGTGTGTGTGTGTGTTTTAACGTTTTATGCTCAGACCTATTACAGTGGAAACTACAACAACCACCCCTACAAGTCAGGATGCACCTCTGGAGACTGTCCTGGTGCCTGCGATAGCAGACTGTGCAGTAAGTGGCTAAAAGCAACACAATCAAACTCACATTTGTTGTTGAACTCAATTACCTTTGCCAGAATTATATGATTCAAATTCCCTTTGCAACTTATCTCTTTTGTTTTCTTTTTGTAACACATTGCTTTTTCTGTTAGTGACAGACAAAGTTAATCTAAGCTATTTATTTTTCATGGTTTGTTTCTCACAATCTATTTGTTTCTCTCTCTTATTCTCTGTCCCTCCCTTCTCATAGCCAGCCCCTGCCCCTATGCTGATAAGTACACCAACGGTGCTGACACGGCCAAGCAGCCGGGGCTGCAGCAACAGTCATGTCACCTCCTGGTGTCCTGCCTCCTGCAGGACTCATCAGATGGTCTGATCAGCTGGAGACACGTTGTCACGCCCTGACCAGTAAAAGGGGTCATTTGTCATTGTAGTATGGTCAGGGCGTGGCAGGGGGTGTTGTTTTTGTGTGTTTTGGGGTTGGTTTGTTTCATGGGGATTTGTTTTAGTTTTCATTTTCTAGGTTCATTTTCTATGTGGCCGAGTGTGGTTTCCAATCAGAGGCAGGTGTCTTTCGTTGTCTCTGATTGGAAGCCATACTTAGGCAGCCTGTTTTTTCCTGTGGGTTGTGGGTGGTTGTTTTCCGTATTAGTCTTTGCACCTTACGGAACTGTTTGTCGTTTGTTCACTTTTGTTTAAGTGTTCTCTCTAAATAAAAAGAAGATGAGCACTCAACACCTGTTGAGGTCTGTCCCTTCGACGCATGTGACACACGTTCTGACCAATCATCCTGTTAGACAACAACAATCTCCTAATAAACCTGGTCATGACTAAGGTGTCCTCCGTCCTGCAATAAATAATCATCCCTTGGTTAAGTTGCAAAATGCAATTAAGGGACAATACTTACTCTTTCCCTTTCAGGTTTGTGGCTGCTTCTCTGTCAGTCTATAAGGAAAGCAATTTCTAAACTGTTCTCAGGTGAGGTAGGGCAAAGAACCTATGGTATATTCTCCCCTGGCACCCAATGATCTTGGCAAAACAGTACGCACAGGGACAAAACTGATGACTACATCTGAGGTGTTAGGTGAGGGGGGATGAACCAACTGATAGAGGTCTGCTTTTGGTAGGGTCCAACATGGAAAAGTAAAACTTCACATACAATGGAGTCCCCCCAACAGAGCCCAATGTCAGAAATGATGTCCCCTCTCTATTCACACCCTTTGGCGCATCCCATCAGTCTGGGCTTAACACAGTAGGACCGGAAGCAACCGCTTGGTTTAGGGACTTTGCATCCGCTAAATAAAATACACAAGTCTGGGTTGCGTTCATCAGGATATGACATTGTGGATCATTCAGATATAAATATATTATGTAGAACAAACATGTCTATCTGGAATGTTCCACAATGTTTACCTTCTGACCGTGGCCCTGACTCAAAGTCAGATGAAATCTAACAAGGTGTATATTAGTTTGAACATTTCTGCAAAGTAGGTATAAATGTGTCAGTGGCACTTTGAAGAAAAAAATATTTTTACTAGTCGTCATCTGGTTTTCAATGTTTACTTTCCACCCTCTTCTTGTAAAACTACATGACTCCCTTCCCAGTGAAAACAAGGCAAAGCAGTCTAGATGACAGTAACTGACAGTGAAGTGCAGGATATGAGGAGTAACATAGGAAGTGTCTCAGTAACACAGGAAGCTGGAGAGAGGACTTCCTGTCTGCTGAGGTGAGGACTTAATTGGGACCTTGGCATTCAGAGCTCTCACGTAACTCCCCAAGGTCAGAACTCTTCAAGTGAGGAGCTTGGTCGCAGATGTTTGAAGTTGTAGACAGAATCTGGACTCACTGATCCCCTTTGAATGAGGCTCTACATTGGTGTCTTACTACAATGTAAAAACAATTTAAACTGAGCCATGTTGGTTTAAAAAGCTGACTCTTCCAAATGAAAAATTGATCACTTTAATCATCAAAATAATAATAATTACAATCAACTCCTGAAGAAAAATATGCACAAAAATGGTATTGCTACCATTAAAGAATAAAACCTTTTTAATCGGACAAAAAAACGTATCATACAGCATATAATACTATACTCACCCCCCACATGCCATTTTACTGGATTGATGGCCTGCATCTGATGGTCAGGGATGGAGAGAGCAGAGGTTAGGCTGCCTCTCACCCGACTCTCCGTCCCTCCGCTCTCCCTTCATGTGCTTTGAAAAGGGGACACAGTCTTCCATCTGATGGAGAAACTCCAGTCGCGCTGAATTATTTCTGCCTCATTTACCAATTCATGTTGTTACTCCTACGACCAGAAAACGTGAAATATTCCTCGATATTAAAAGAGATACAAGCCACTAATAACAATGTAAGCTTATCAAAACACTTCGCTACTCATTCAGTGCAGCTGCAGTACTGATTGAAGTGGAAGTGGATGTAGCGCATTTTATTTCTTATAAAAGTGTTGAAGTGTTGAGAGTGATGAACAGGCACGTGCACAGATAGGGCATTACTTGTGCAGAGCACATTCCCCTTTGCCCTTCCAGCCAAAATGCCCTTTTCGGTGGTGGTTTGTATACATTTTATGTCGTTGTTGTTCTGAACCCACTGCCTACAAGTCATCGTTAAAATCTCATCTAACCAAAAACTGGTACATCTTTATTGTTGACCAATGACCAGTCATCAATATTGGCACACAGGCGGGTGTGCATATCCAGATTCGTGACCAGAAAGAACTTGTTTCATATTTTTCCTCATCAATCTACACACAATACCCCAAAATGACAAAGCGAAAACAGAAATACCTCATTTACATAAGTATTCAGACCCTTTGCTATGAGACTCAAAATTGAGCTCTGGTGCATCCTGTTTCTACTGATCCTCCTTGAGATGTTTCTACAACTTGATTGGAGTCCACCTGTGGTAAATCCAATTGATTACACTTGGAAAGGCACACACCTGTCTATATATGGTCCCACAGTTGACAGTGCATGTCAGAGCAAAAATCAAGCCATGAGGTCTAAGGAATTGCCCATAGAGCTCTGGGACAGGATTGTGTCGAGGCACAGATCTGGGGAAGGGTACCAAAAAGTTTCTGCAGCACCCCAAGAACACAGTGGCCGCCATCATTCTTAAATGGAAGAAATTTGGAACCACCAAGACTCTTCCTTGAGCTGGCTGCCCAGCCAAACTGAGTAATCGGGGGAGAAGGGCCTTGGTCAGGGAGGTGACCAAGAACCCGATGGTCTCTGACAGAGCCCCAGAGTTCCTCTGTGGAGATGGGAGAAACTTCCAGAAGGACAACCATCTCTGCAGCACTCCACCAAATCAGGCCTTTTTGGTAGAGTGGCCAGACGGATGCCACTCCTCTGTAAAAGCACACGACAGCCCACTTGGAGTTTGCCAAAAGGCACCTAAGGACTCTCAGACCATGAGAAACAAGATTCTCTGGTCTGTTGAAACCAAGATTGAACTCTTTGGCCTGAATGCCAAGCGTCACATCTGGAGGAAACCTGGCACCATCCCTACGGTGAAGCATGGTTGTGGCAGCATCATGCTGTGGGGATGTTTTTCAGCGGCATAGACTGGGAGACTAGTCAGGATCGAGGGAAAGATGAACGGAGCAAAGTACAGAGAGGTCCTTGATGAAAACCTGCTCCAGAGTGCTCAGGACCTCAGACTGGCGGGTGAAGGTTCACCTTCCAACAGGACAACGACCCTAAGCACACAGCCAAGATAACACAGAAGTGGCTTCGGGACAAGCCTCTGAATGTCCATGAGTGGCCCAGCCAGAGCGCAGACTTGAACCTGATCGAACATCTCTGGAGAGACCTGAAAATAGCTGTGCAGTGACACTCCCCAGCCAACCTGACAGAGCTTGAGAGGATCTGCAGAGAAGAATGGGAGAAACTCCCCAAATACAGGTGTGCCAAGCTTGTAGCGTCATACTCAAGAAGATGCAAGGCTGTAATTGCTGCCAAAGGTGCTTCAACAAAGTACTGAGTAAAGGGTCTGAATATTTCTGCAAATGTGATATTTCCAACCAAAAAATTATACATTTGCAAAAATGTCTAAAAACCTGTTTTTGCTTTGTCATTATTGGGTATTGTGTGTAGATTGATGAGGTATTTTTTTTAAATCCATTTTAGAATAATGTTACAAAATGTGGAAAAAGTCAAGGCGTCTGAATACTTTCCAATAAACTGCATTTGTGTATACTTTCCAACATGCTCACGTGTGTTTATGTCTGTCCATATTCTCGGGGGTGGCAAATGTTATGCCACTCCTTTTTTTAGGGTTGTGGAAAACCACTGGGACACATGTTAGAGGCAACAAATGGAGTTGGGTTGGATGGATATACACTGAACAAATATGTAAACGCAACATCTAAAGTGTTAGTGTCACGGGTGTCGTAGGGTAGAGACCAAGACGCAGCGGGGAAATATACACCCATCTTTTTTATTTAGTGAAGAAGCAAAACACATAAAATGTATACAAAACGAACTTGAGTCTTGTCAGGCAAACAGCTAAACAAGAACAATCTCCCACAAAAACAAACTCCTAATTTACATTTACATTTACATTTTAGTCATTTAGCAGACGCTCTTATCCAGAGCGACTTACAGTAGTGAATGCATACATTTCATACAATTTCATACATTTCATACATTTTTTTTTTTTCTGTGCTGGCCCCCCGTGGGAATCGAACCCACAACCCTGGCGTTGCAAACACCATGCTCTAATTATAGGACAATGAGGCAACAATAACCAGCTGCCTCCAATTGAAGGTCAACCCCAATAAACTAAACATAGAAATACAAAAGACTAGATAAAACATAGAAATATACTAACATAGAACAATGACTAACAAACCCCGGACTAATAAATCAAATACCCCTCTACCTAAACACATACACAAAACACACCCTGAACCACATAAAACAAACACCCCCTGCCAAGTCCTGACCAAACTACAATAACAAATAACCCCTATACTGGTCAGGACGTGACAGTACCCCCCCCCCCCCCCCAAAGGTGCAGACCCCGGATGCACCTCACACAAAAAAACTAAAATAACCCCCAAAACAAAAATAAATCCCAAAACTAAAGTGAGGGAAGGGGGGGTGGCTTGCGTCACCGACGGCTCCTGTGCTACACCCCCCCTCCCCAAACCTCCTACAGTGGAGGTGGCTTAGGCTCAGGCCTAAATCCTCTACCTGACCAACCCACCCCCACTGCATACCTTTGCCAGAGGCCAGTCACTGAAGACCCTGGACTGTCCTCTGGGAGCTACAGACTGTAGGCCGACTCACTCGGGTTCTGGACACTCTGGACGAGGCGCTGTCACCGGACACTCTGGACGAGGCGCTGTCGCCGGAAGTTCTGGACGAGGCGCTGTCGCCGGAAGTTCTGGACGAGGCGCTGTCGCCGGAAGTTCTGGACGAGGCGCTGTCGCCGGAAGTTCTGGACGAGGCGCTGTCACCGGAAGTTCTGGACGAGGCACTGTCGTCGGAAGCTCGGGACTGGGCTGACGCACTGGAAGCCTGATGCGTGGGGCTGGTAGTGGAGGTACCAGACTGGGGACACGCACCCCAAGGCTAGTGCGAGGAGCAGGAACAGGACGTGCTGGACTGGGCTGATGCACTGGAAGCTTAGTGCGTGGGGCTGGTACTGGAGGTATCATACTAGGGACACACACTAAGGCTAGTGCGAGGAGCGGGAACAGGACGTACTGGACTGGGCTGACGCACTGGAAGCTTAGTGCGTGGGGCTGGTACTGGAGGTATCATACTAGGGACACACACTACAGTGCTAGTACGAGGAGTGGGAACAGGATACACTGGGCCGTGAAGCATTACTGGCGGTCTGGAACATACAACCCCTACGGCCTGAGTGCTCACTCGAGCATGGCACTTGCGAGGGGCTGGAATCATTTTCACCGGACTGTGTGTGCGCATTGGTGAGATCGTGCGCACTTCCGCATAGTACATTGCTCCTCTGATCCGCTGTTCCCCACAATAAGCACGGTGGTTTGGCTCTGGTCTACCTGACCTAGCCAATAACCCCGTGTGCCCCCCCCAAAAAAATTCTGGGGCTGCCTCTCAAGTTTAATTGCCAACCGCGTACCTATATAACTGTTCCTCTTCGTTCCACTTTCGACGTTCCTCCCTCGCTGTCTCCACCTGTTTCCATGGCAGGCGATCCATTCCAGCTTGGCTCTCCTCCCATGTGTAGGATCCTTTCCCCTCCAAGATGTCCTCCCAACTCCAGTACTCCTTGTAGTCCATCTGTTGCTGCTCCCTCCTCCACTGCTTGGTCCGTGTTTGGTGGGAGATTCTGTCACGGGTGTCGTAGGGTAGAGACCAAGACGCAGCGGGAAAATGTACACTCATCTTCTTTTTTATTTGGTGAAGAAGGAAAACACATAAAACGTATACAAAACAAAACAAACTTGACAGTCTTGTCAGGAAAACAGCTAAACAAGAACAATCTCCCACCAACACCCATGAAAAACAAACTCCTAATTATAGGACCCTCAATCAGAGGCAACAATAACCAGCTGCCTCCAATTGAAGGTCAACCCCAATTAACTAAACATAGAACTACAAAAGACTAGATAGAACATAGATATATACTAACATAGAACAATGACTAACAAACCCCGGACTAATAAATCAAATACCCCTCTACCTAAACACATACACAAAACACACCCTGAACCACATAAAACAAACACACCCTGCCACGTCCTGACCAAACTACAATAACAAATAACCCCTATACTGGTCAGGACGTGACAGTTAGTCCCATGTTACATGAGCTGAAATAAAAGATCCCTGAAATTTTCCATACTCACAAAAAGCTTATTTCTCTCAAATGTTGTGCACGAATTTGTTTACATCCCTTTTAGTGAGCATTTATCCTTTGCCAAGATTATCCATCCACCTGACAGGTGTGTCATATCAAGAAGCTGATTAAACAGCATGATCATTACACAGGTGCACCTTGTGCTGTGGACAATAGAAAGTCAATCTAAAATGTGTAGTTTGTCACACAACACAATGCCACAGATGTCCCAAGTTTTGAGGGAGCGTGCAATTGGCATGCTGAGTGCAGGAATGTCCACCAGAGCTGTTGCCAGAGTGTTCACTCCTCTACGATAAGCCACCTCCAACGTCGTTTTAGAGAATTTGGCAGTACGTCCAATCGGCCTCAAAACCGTAGACCATGTGTATGGCATTGTGTGTGCAAGCAGTTTGCTGATGTCAAACTTGTGAACAGAGTGCCCCACGGTGGCGGTGAGGTTATGGTATGGGCCGGCATAAGCTACTGACAACAAACACAATAGCATTTTATCGATGGCAATTTTAATGCACAGAGAAACCGTGATGCGATCCTAAGGCCCATAGTCGTGCCATTAATCTGCCGCCATCACCTCATGTTTCAGCATGATAATGCACGGCCCCATGTTGCAAGGATCTGTACACAATTCCTGGAAGCTGAAAATGTCCCAGTTCATCCATGGCCTGCATACTCACTAGCCATGTCACCCATTGAGCAAGTTTGGGATACTCTGGATCAACGTGTTCGACAGAATGTTCCAGTTCGCGCCAATATCCAGCAACTTCACACAGCCATTGAAGAGGAGTGGGACGACATTCCACAGGCCACAATCAACAACCTGATCAACTCTATGCGAAGGACATGTGTCGCGCTGCATGAGGCAAATGGTGGTCACACCACATACTGACTGGTTTTCTGATCCACGCCTCTACCTTTTTTTAAGGTATCTGTGACTAACAGATGCATATCTGTTCACACAGCATTTATTTCAGTTCAAAATAGTTTTGGAAAATACCTTACTCATCAGATTGTGCTTTTTCCCCTCTTCTTGTAATAATAGCTCAATGAGTCTGTAACCATAGTTACGGGAAACAGATTTTAGGGGTGCCATTTTTTCTGAGCACAACATGAACTTACTCATAAAAACAGCAGCTCTTTGCTGTATTTATTGGGTCTAGTCAGGGTTTTAAAAGTTTTGAAATCTTACAGTATCAACTTTGCTGTGTGCTTGAGGATTCTTTTTATGATCTACACTGAGTGTAAAAAAACATTAGGAACACCTGCTCTTTCCATAACATAGACTGACCAGGTGAATCCAGGTGAAAGATATGATCACTTATTTATGTCACTTGTTAAATCCAATTCAATCAGTGTAGATCAGTGGTTCCCAAACTTTTTATAGTCCCGTACCCCTTCAAACACTCAACCTCCAGCTGCGTAGCGCCTCTAGCACCAGGGTCAGCGCACTCTCAAATGCTGTTTTGAGCCATCATTGTAAGCCTGCCACACACACACTATACGATACATTTATTAAACATAAGAATGAGTGTGAGTTTTTGTCACAACCCAGCTCATGGGAAGTGACAAAGAATTATTATAGGATCAGGGCACAAATAATAATAATATAATAATCAATCATTTTGCTCTTTATTTAACCATCTTACATATAAAACCTTATTTGTTCATCGGAAATTGTGAATAACTCACCACAGGTTAATTAGAAGGGTGTGCTTGAAAGGATGCTCATAACTCTGCAATGTTGGGTTGTATTGGAGAGAGTCTCAGTCTTAAATAATTTTCCACACAGTCTGTGCCTGTATTTAGTTTTCATGCTAGTGAGGGCCTAGAATCTACTCTCACATAGGTACGTGGTTGCAAAGGGCATCAGTGTCTTAACAGTGCGATTTGCCAAGCCAGGATACTCTGAATGCAGCCCAAATCAGAAATCTGCCACTGGCTTCCGATTAAATTACATTTTCACAGAACCGCTTGTTGCAATTTCGATGAGGATTTCTTGTTCAGATATCGATAAGTGGACTGGAGGCAGGGCATGAAAGGGATAACGAATCCAGTTGATTGTGTCATCTGTTACGGGAAAATACCTGTGTAATTGTGCACCCAACTCACTCAGGTGCTTCGCTACATCACATTTGACATTGTCCGTAAGCTTGAGTTCATTTGCACACAAAAAAACATACAATGATGGAAAGACCTGTGTGTTGTCCCTGTTAAATGCAGACAGAGAAGAGCTCCAACTTCTTAATCATAGTCTCAATTTTGTCCCGTCACATTGAATATAGTTGCGGAGAGTCCCTGTAATCCTAGATTCAGATCAGTCAGGCGAGAAAAAACATCACCCAGATAAGCAGGTCGTGTGAGAAACTCGTCAAGTGAAAATTATGGTCAGTAAAGAAAACTTTAAGCTCGTCTCTCAATTAAAAAAAACGTGTCAATACTTTGTCCTGATAAGCAGCGCACTTCTGTATGTTGTAAAAAATCGTTACATGGTCGCTGCCCATATCATTGCATAGTGCAGAAAATACACGAGAGTTCAGGGGCCTTGCTTTAACAAAGTTAACCATTTTCACTGTAGTGTCAAAAACGTCTTTCAAACTGTCAGGCATTCCCTTGGCAGCAAGAGCCTCTCGGTGGATGCTGCAGTGTACCCAAATGGCATCGGGAGCAACTGCTTGCACGCACGTTACCACTCCACTATGTCTCCCTGTCATGGCTTTTGCACCATCAGTACAGATACCAACACATCTTGACCACCAAAGTCCATTTGATGTCACAAAGCTGTCCAGTATTTTAAAAATATCCTCTCCTGTTGTCCTGGTTTCCAGTGGTGGGCAGAAGAGGATGTCTTCCTTATTTGACCCCCCATAAACGTAACGGACGTATACCAGGAGCTGTGCCAGACCCGCCTCGTCTGTTGACTCATCCAGCTGTAACGCATAGAATTCACTGGCTTGTATGCGAAGCAGTAGTTGTTTCAAAACATCTCCTGCCATGTCACTGATGCGTCGTGAAACAGTGTTGCTTGATGAAATTATTGGCCTTTTCCCCCAGCATTATCCCAGCCATAGAACACAGTCATCTGGTAGCCAAAACAAAGTGAAAGTTCGCTGACTATGCCGACTAATACTACGCCAATCATAAATCAATCCAAGTGATGTTGGAGACTGTTAGAGACTAAAATGTATAACCAAAAACAGCAGAGCTTTTAGAACAAATGTTTACACATTAACAAACAGCTAATTTTTGAGACTCAAATATCAGACTGCCTGAGATGTTTCAGAACCCAATCCCCATGAAGTAAAAAAATTATTCTGAGTAGGAGAGAAACATGGCCCATCCGAGCAGGAAGCTAAAGAGAGGGCAGGAGTCAAGTGTTATTTATTCAGCTGGGGAAGATAAGGGGGATGAGTCTTTCCTGTGCCAATGGTACGAGCGATAGGAGTGGGGGCACTGGGCTCGGCCATACATGATAAGCCCAGTTATGCCATCCTGTGGGCCTTATCACGTGTACCAGTGCACCTCGACAGTTAGTCCTACGGCAAATCAAAACAATTGTGAGAAGAAAAGAGAGAGAGGGAGAGAGAGACAGACAGAAAGAGAGCGACAGAAAGAGAGAGAAAAAGAGAGAGACAGAGAGAGAAGAGAGAGAGAGAGAGAGAGAGAGAGAGAGAGAGAGAGAGAGAGAGAGAGAGAGAGAGAGAGAGTAGGGGCATGTGATGTGTGTGAGATAAAGATATATCTTAGACAGTGGGAGAAATATCTGAGTGTTTGTCCAGACTACGGACAGGCAGTTCATTTAGTCTATGTTGTTATCACAACGCATTATCTCACTACGACAGGAAGACAGGAAATTAAAGGAAACAGACTGGCGGCATTATCTGTTTGAAACTGCCCAGGAAACAGTTAGTAGTGCCACTAACGGCTGAAATGTGTCACAAATCATGAATTTCTGTCAGAGTGAGATTGCTGTCACGGAGTTTCATGTTACGCTGTAGAATAATAGTGAAGACATCAAAACTATGAAATAACAAATATGGAATTATGTAACGTTAGTTACCAAAAAAGCTTTAAACAAATCAAACTATATTTTAAATTTGAGGTTCTTCAAAGTAGCCACCGTTTGCCACTCTTGGCATTCTCTCAACCAGTTTCATGAGGAATGCTTTTCCAACAGCTTTTCCTTCATTCTGCGGTCCAACTCATCCCAAACCATCTCAATTGGGTTGAGGTCAGGTGATTGTGGAGGCCAGGTCATCTGATGAAGCACTCTATCTCTCTCCTTCTTGGTCAAATAGCCCTTACACAGCCTGGAGTTGTGTTGGGTCATTGTCCTGTTGAAAAACAAATTATAGTCCCACTAAGCGCAAACCAGATTGAATGGCGTATTCCTGCAGAATGCTGTGGTAGCCATGCTGGTTAAGTGTGCCATGAATTCTAAATAAAACACTGACAGTGTCACCAGCAAAGCACACCATCACACCTCCTCCTCCATGCTTCACGGTGGGAACCACACATGCGCAGATCATCCGTTCACCTACTCTGCATCTCACAAAGACATGGCGGTTGGAACCAAAAATCAAACATTTGGACTCATCAGACCAAAGGACAGATTTCCACCAGTCTAATGTCCATTGCTCGTGGTTCTTGGCCCAAACAAGTCTTTTCTTATTATTGGTGTTCTTTAGTAGTGGTTTCTTTGCAGAAATTCGACCATGAAGGCCTGATTCACGCAGTCTCCTCTGAACAGTTGATGTTGAGATGTGTCTGTTACATGAACTCCGTGAAGCATTTATTTGGGCTGCAAGGCAGTTAACTCTAATGAACTTATCCTCTGCAGCAGAGGTAACTCTGCGTCTTCCTTTCCTGTGGCGGTCCTCATGAGAGCCAGTTTCATCATAGCGCTTGATGGTTTTTGCGACTGCACTTGAAGAAACGTAAAAAATTCTTGAAATGTTCCACATTGACTGAACTTCATGTCTTAAAGTAATGATGGACTGTCTTTTCGCTTTGCTTATTTGAGCTGTTCTTGCCATAATATGGACTTAGTCTTTTTACCAAATAGGGCTATCTTCTGTATACCACCCCTACCTACTGTAGTCACAACTCAGTAGTGTTGTTGTTTAACACTTTCTTGGTTACAACATGATTCCATATGTATTATTTCATAGTTTTGATGTCTTCACTGTTATTCTACAATGTAGAAAATAGTAAAAATAAAGAAAAACCCTGGAATAACTAGGTGTGTCCAAACTTTTGACTGGTACTGTACATATCATCTTAATTTAAAAGTGTACTATGCAAAAATCGCTCCGCCATTTCCTGGTTGCTAAAATTCTATTAATTTCTTAATTTCAGTTTCTGTGACAAAACAAACCAAACCACTGTGAAATATCTTTTCCAGAACCCAAAATATTGTATTTTCAGCTGTTTGAAACTGGTCTACAAAACCAAAAGTAATAGACGCAAAAACGAATGGGAAGCAGAGACCAGTCTCTTTCGCAGATGAACACTGCATGAACACATCAATTAACATCAATTACATTATACATATCTATGTACATGTAGCGTGGTTCGTTCTGCGTTGTGTACTTTTATTTAGGACACTGCCACAACTGGAATTTTGATGGTTGAATCATTTTTATTCGACCTGCACACGAAGAGACAACACACAATATGTTAGCCCTCGGTGCAGTCACAGCTCTCGGGCACCTTGCTAGTTGAAGGTCCGGCAAAAGAGAACGATAAAATGGTACGTAAGTACGGATAACCCGCAATGGACCAAACCAAAATATACAAACTTTTACAATTAGGTGTATTTACAATATAGATATCAAAAAATGTTTGTACACCGGAAAATAACATTAACTATGCTGCTGTAATTAAATAAAGAAAACACATTGAATTATTATTATTGTTATTAACTTATTAACATCCCCTCTTGACCTGGCCTACTTGAACTGTCCTTGTGCGCAACTTGGTGCATAATCTAGGGGAACAACATCACTCTACTACATACACATCAATTACATAATACATGAAAAGGAAACACAAAACATGAAAAGCAAAACGCAATCATCTGAAACATACACATTCTTCAGTAAAAAGGCCCTCTAACATCCGCCTGAATTACCCAAGAGGCACCAACTCCACCAACTTTAAGGACTTTTGGAGATCATTCCACATGAGAGGCGCAAAAAAAACTAAAAGCAGGTTTTCCTAATTTGGTGGAGATTGAGTTAGAATGCAGGATGCAAAAGGCAGGACAATTGATTTAAACTTGATCCAACAGGTTGAGCCTAACTTCAAATAAAGTAAAAACAAATTCAATTAGATACTTCAGCACATTGTATTTTGTACTCAGTGTTTGATTTGATTCTCAGAGGAGAAATGATATACCATTTCCCATAATCAAAATCAAAATCAGAGTAGATCACTTTACAAACACTCATTCCATAGGTTCCCATTCGTTAATGGAGCCCAAGTCAGTTTTCAACTAAAGCATAGAGTGGCAACAGCGCTGCTCGCTTCCTTTCATCCATTGGTCTGAGATTGTAGGTGTGGCTCCCGAGTTGCGCTGTGGTCTAAGGCACTGATTCTCAGTGCAAGAGGCATCACTACAGTTCCTGGTTTGAATCCAGGCTGTATCACATCCGGCTGTGATTGGGAGTCCCATAGGGCGGTGCACAATTGGCCCAGCGTTGTCCAGGTTTGGCCGGGGTAGGCCTTCATTTTAAATAAGAATTTGTTCTTAACTGACTTTCCTAGTTAAATAAAGGTTAAAATATCATAACTGACACCCTCTCTGGGCTCTAAAGCTCTCAATGCACACTGAGGTTGTAACACCCTGATCTGTTTCACCTGTCTTTGTGCTTGTCTCCACCCCACTCCAGGTGTCGCCCACCATGCCCAGTGTATTTATACCTGTGTTGTCTGTTGCCAGTTCATTTTGTTCGTCAAGACTACCAGCGTTTTCCCCTTTGTTCCTGTCTATTTCTGTTTTCTATTTTTCCAGGTTTTGACCATTCTCCCTGCCCTGAGCCTGCCTGCCGTTCTGTACCTTGTCACGTCACACTGGATTACTGACCTCTGCCTGTCCTGACCCTGAGACTGCCTGCCGTTCTGTACCTTATGGACTCTGATCTGGATTACTGACCTCTGCCTGTCCTGACCCTGAGACTGCCTGCCGTTCTGTACCTTTTGAACTCTGATCTGGATTATTGACCTCTGCCTGTCCTGACCCTGAGACTGCCTGCCGTTCTGTACCTTTTGAACTCTGATCTGGATTACTGACCTCTGCCTGCCCTTGACCTGGCGTTTGGCCTGCCCCCTCTTCTAGTAATACACTTTTGTTACTTCGACACTGTCTGCATCTGGGTCTTCCCTAAAATGTGATAGAGGTATACATTGGGCATCACGTAAACTACGCCTCTCGAATAACAGCCGCCTGCCAATGTCCTACGCCTTATGTCAGGGAGCGGCAGATCACTCTGAATGATAGAGCAAGAAGAGGTGAAAACATCACAGCCACACTATCCCCAATCTGGAGGGGTCACAGGCAATGGTGCCCTATGTCACCACTACGCTTCCCTACATTGTCCTATCCGGGGTATCTCAAACCCTTTGGTCTGTACAGTATATCTGGGGCCCCTGTTTCATCGTGGTTGACCTGTACTTCCCAAGAGTGGACGTGGGGGTAGATATTTGGCCCCACATTTGGTTGAGAGAGATTGTATAACTGCCTTAATTTTGCCATAATAAATACAAATGAATTTGAGCTTAATCTTGGGCCCCAAGATAGAAGAAATAGGAGTATTCAGCAACAAGAGTTCTGGATGTCACTAAGATTTCAGTTAAGGCCTCTGGTTCAGGGTAGTGGTTTCTCAATAAAGCCTTAACGCCATCAGGGGCTCACACGAAAACAATGTTTCCATTTCACTACGAGATGAACCCTTTAAAAAGACTGCCCATCACGCCCCTTGATGGGCGTAACCCTTGTCCCAATTCAAAAACAGAGGGAGTGAATCTAAACACGATGCATTGCAATGCATTCCCCCCCTATCCCTGAGCGTAACCGAGTGAAGCAACAATTCTTGGCATTGTTGGTGGAGGAGAAAGCTCTCATTAGAGTCTGTTTCTGTCACTAACGATGAACTTGATATCATTCATATTCGTGCTCTGTTCTTTTTTTGATTTGTATTTTTGTTGGTATTGCCAGCATTTCAACAATGCATTGGCAGTATTGAGTCAGGACTTAATACCGGTTTTCAATTTAGCGTGCATGTCGTTTTGATGAACAAGTCACTCGTCAACGCATTATCATGTTCAAAGATGTGTCCTTTATCTTTGTGATCACAATCATTTCATTGGCTTCATTACTCAACCATACAGTGAAAGCCTGGAACCTCTCCTGTGGTCTTCAGAGACCTGTTTCTCCCTTTACATGCGAGGAATAGGCCTATTGATGGCTTATGTTGTAAAAGCCCATTTCTCAGCAGCGTTTGTTTTTCATGCAAACTCCTACATCAACATTCTGATTCTGCGAGTGAGTGCAAATCGCTACGCTCGGAAAACATCTGGAAAGTGCATGACGGGGCAAATTCACAAATATACATGTCAGGCCTGAGAGATGCCTAATGCCATTCCAAATATCGCATGAGAGTGGGTTATTTTTCTCTCACGCCGGCACTCTCACTACAGAGCTCTGACTGTTGCCCCCCCCCCCCAATAATAAATAGTCCCTGCCTTTACATTGGCTTATCTGAGGGTCTCTGGGTAATCTGACACAGACGCTCGCCAGGCCTGACAGTCGTATAAAACATTTTAGGAAGGGGAGGGGGCTAACATTCCTTTTTTCATCTGTTTGCCATTACGCTGTGTCGTTCTGCCCTAGGAACTAAATGCATACGCTTCACTCAGGAATGGCTTGGTCAAGCACAGGTCAATCCCTCATGCCATCGTATCTCGACAGCACGGCAGACACTGCATTCTGGAAACCGTGGTGTTTGATGTGGGGCAATGGAGGCTGCTGAGGGGAGGACGGCTCATAATAATGTCTGGAACGGCGCAAATGGAATGGAGACCATGTGTTTGATGTATTTGATACCATTCCACTGATTCCGCTCCAGCCATTACCATGAGCCCGTTCTCACCAATTAAGGTGCCACCAACCTCCTGTGATGTGGGGATATGTTTGCAGGGTGGGGCCCCATCTGGAAGATTAGCTCAAGGAGTATAACTCTGAACGTTAGAGCAGAAATTGATAGCCTGGTGCCAGATCTGTTTGTGCTGTCCTGCCAACTCCTGACAATGACCATTGGAGTTTGCAAGACAACACAAACAGATCTCTAGGACCAGGTTAGGAATGTATGCACACTGTGGTAAACAATAAACATGTACTCAAATGTTTACTCTGTCATTTCTAGAATAGATTTGAAACTACATAACACTTAGAGTTTTGCATTGTGGGGAAATCACTCCACTGCTCCCTGCATCACAGTAAACAAGTTTAAACAAGTTCTTGTTGTGCGATACTGTTACATTGTTATATAATTTATGGTTCTGTCACCAGACATACATTAATTACGACACCACTGTAAACAACTGAGATTTGACAACTGGAATGTGGGAGTTCTTCCCATTGTTTTCTGTAAAGCTAATTTATCTTATGTTTTCGCATAACAAACAATTGCCATCTACCAATTCACGGCAATCAACAATGCCTCCCAACTATCTCGGGACTTTGAGTTTGAGATGATCCATTAATTTCCCATGTTCAGACCACATGAGGTTGGTGCACCTTAATTGGGGAGGGCGGACTTCTGGTAATGGCTGGAGCGGAATAGGTGGAATGGTATCAAATATGGTTTCCATGTATTTGATGCCATTCCATTAGCTCCGTTCCGTCCCTTATTAAGTGCCGTCCTCCCCTCAGCAGCCTCCTGTGGTTCAGACCGATGCTAAGGTTTTTCTCAGCAGCTTCATATGCAAGGCTAGGGCCATTTTGACAGTCGTGAGATTTTAGTGAGAAGATTTTAAGCAAAGCAGCGAGCATTATGGTCTTCCATTCATATGCATGCAATCACAAAGGGCCCATATGTATACTGTACATCTGGGTGCTGCCTCATTTAGCAATTAGTAATCCCTTACATGTGGAAAAACATTTACACAAATGGTTTATGTCTGGCCCCTAAAAAAGAGGCACGTTTTCTGCAATTTCTACATTCAGCAGGGAATTAACCTACATTATTCAACTAATCAATTGATAGTTGGAATTACTATAATTTCCGTGTGAAGAGGGCTTACTCTGCATTATGATGTATTTACAACGGGTGGTTCTAATCCTGAATGCTGATTGGTTAAAACCACATTCCAGCCGGTGTCTATTCCACAAGTTACACGACAACCCAAGCTCCAAAGTGACATTGTTGTATATACTCTGGTTGGAGGCTTAGCTAACACGACTCATTAATTATGACAAAGAAACATATACGCACATGCATTTTCTCCCATAGCTATAGGGATTATCATACTGCTCGCGTGACAACTCATTCTGCCCTTTTTATCCTCCTGTTTCTACCGACATGATTCTCTAACCAGTCTCTCTACATCCTGTGCATTGAAAGCCCACTCCCCATGTTCTTCAAGTCAGGATGTTTTTTTCATTCTTGTTTTTTTTTGTATCCCTGGCTTTCCGATTTCTATGGGAAGTGCTGGGTTGCGGCCCAATCATTTGAGTTTTTACTAAGATGTCCCGATAAGGCAGCTGGGTCGCAGATTGATTGCGGCGTGGAGCCGCATGAGAAAAGGGTGGGGGACCATCAATTAGCCCTCTTTCAAAGCAGCCTGGGTAAGATAAATCAATTAGAGCATTGTTGCAGGGAGGCCCTCTGTATAAAAGGCAGCTCGGCATCAGCATCCACAACAGGATGTCGTGATCTTTGATCCAAGAATTATATGGAATTTTTTCCTGTTTGATGGAGTGGATTTTGGATCTGACAGTCAACTATTAGAATAAAGAGAAGGCAATTAGATCATTTCTAGTTGAATAAAATGGATAAAGCAAGGATTAATCTTTTAACTCAACACACAGTAGTATTACAATGTGCTGCCCCCAAATACTGTAGTTTACCACTAGTCCACAATTCAAAGTAAGGAGAATTGGAGCTTATCGCTTACATTTCATGCAACAGACTGAGACTCTGAGATTTTGCTTTCGTTATCTTTGTAATTGAGGAAACTAGAAAGTAAAATATGCTTTATCTCGGTGTGTGAGCAATTAGAAGGGTCCCTAGACACTGCATAGTGTAACTGAACTAAGTCCCCTCCTCCTGCATAGTGTAACTGAACTAAGTCCCCTCCTCCTGCATAGTGTAACTGAACTAAGTCCCCTCCTCCTGCATAGTGTAACTGAACTAAGTCCCCCTCCTCCTGCATAGTGTAACTGAACTAAGTCCCCTCCTCCTGCGTAGTGTAACTGAACTAAGTCCCCTCCTCCTGCATAGTGTAACTGAACTAAGTCCCCTCCTCCTGCGTAGTGTAACTGAACTAAGTCCCCTCCTCCTGCGTAGTGTAACTGAACTAAGTCCCCTCCTCCTGCGTAGTGTAACTGAACTAAGTCCCCTCCTCCTGCGTAGTGTAACTGAACTAAGTCCCCCTCCTCCTGCGTAGTGTAACTGAACTAAGTCCCCTCCTCCTGCATAGTGTAACTGAACTAAGTCCCCTCCTCCTGCATAGTGTAACTGAACTAAGTCCCCTCCTCCTGCATAGTGTAACTGAACTAAGTCCCCTCCTCCTGCATAGTGTAACTGAACTAAGTCCCCTCCTCCTGCGTAGTGTAACTGAACTAAGTCCCCTCCTCCTGCGTAGTGTAACTGAACTAAGTCCCCTCCTCCTGCGTAGTGTAACTGAACTAAGTCCCCTCCTCCTGCGTAGTGTAACTGAACTAAGTCCCCTCCTCCTGCATAGTGTAACTGAACTAAGTCCCCTCCTCCTGCATAGTGTAACTGAACTAAGTCCCCTCCTCCTGCATAGTGTAACTGAACTAAGTCCCCTCCTCCTGCATAGTGTAACTGAACTAAGTCCCCTCCTCCTGCATAGTGTAACTGAACTAAGTCCCCTCCTCCTGCATAGTGTAACTGAACTAAGTCCCCTCCTCCTGCGTAGTGTAACTGAACTAAGTCCCCTCCTCCTGCATAGTGTAACTGAACTAAGTCCCCTCCTCCTGCGTAGTGTAACTGAACTAAGTCCCCTCCTCCTGCGTAGTGTAACTGAACTAAGTCCCCTCCTCCTGCATAGTGTAACTGAACTAAGTCCCCTCCTCCTGCATAGTGTAACTGAACTAAGTCCCCTCCTCCTGCATAGTGTAACTGAACTAAGTCCCCTCCTCCTGCATAGTGTAACTGAACTAAGTCCCCTCCTCCTGCATAGTGTAACTGAACTAAGTCCCCTCCTCCTGCATAGTGTAACTGAACTAAGTCCCCTCCTCCTCCGTAGTGTAACTGAACTAAGTCCCCTCCTCCTGCATAGTGTAACTGAACTAAGTCCCCTCCTCCTGCGTAGTGTAACTGAACTAAGTCCCCTCCTCCTGCGTAGTGTAACTGAACTAAGTCCCCTCCTCCTGCGTAGTGTAACTGAACTAAGTCCCCCTCCTCCTGCGTAGTGTAACTGAACTAAGTCCCCTCCTCCTGCGTAGTGTAACTGAACTAAGTCCCCCTCCTCCTGCGTAGTGTAACTGAACTAAGTCCCCTCCTCCTGCGTAGTGTAACTGAACTAAGTCCCCTCCTCCTGCGTAGTGTAACTGAACTAAGTCCCCCTCCTCCTGCGTAGTGTAACTGAACTAAGTCCCCTCCTCCTGCGTAGTGTAACTGAACTAAGTCCCCCTCCTCCTGCGTAGTGTAACTGAACTAAGTCCCCTCCTCCTGCGTAGTGTAACTGAACTAAGTCCCCTCCTCCTGCGTAGTGTAACTGAACTAAGTCCCCTCCTCCTGCGTAGTGTAACTGAACTAAGTTCCCCTCCTCCTGCGTAGTGTAACTGAACTAAGTCCCCCTCCTCCTGCATTGTGTAACTGAACTAAGTCCCCTCCTCCTGCGTAGTGTAACTGAACTAAGTCCCCTCCTCCTGCGTAGTGTAACTGAACTAAGTCCCCTCCTCCTGCGTAGTGTAACTGAACTAAGTCCCCGTCCTCCTGCGTAGTGTAACTGAACTAAGTCCCCCTCCTCCTGCGTAGTGTAGCTGAACTAAGTTCCCCTCCTCCTGCATAGTGTAACTGAACTAAGTCCCCCTCCTCCTGCGTAGTGTAACTGAACTAAGTTCCATCCTCCTGCGTAGTGTAACTGAACTAAGTCCCCCTCCTCCTGCGTAGTGTAACTGAACTAATTCCCCTCCTCCTGCATAGTGTAACTGAACTAAGTCCCCCTCCTCCTGCGTAGTGTAACTGAACTAAGTCCCCTCCTCCTGCGTAGTGTAACTGAACTAAGTCCCCCTCCTCCTGCGTAGTGTAACTGAACTAATTCCCGTCCTCCTGCATAGTGTAACTGAACTAAGTCCCCTCCTCCTGCGTAGTGTAACTGAACTAAGTCCCCTCCTCCTGCGTAGTGTAACTGAACTAAGTCCCCTCCTCCTGCGTAGTGTAACTGAACTAAGTCCCCTCCTCCTGTGTAGTGTAACTGAACTAAGTCCCCTCCTCCTGCGTAGTGTAACTGAACTAAGTCCCCCTCCTCCTGCGTAGTGTAACTGAACTAAGTCCCCTCCTCCTGCGTAGTGTAACTGAACTAAGTCCCCTCCTCCTGCGTAGTGTAACTGAACTAAGTCCCCCTCCTCCTGCGTAGTATAACTGAACTAAGTCCCCTCCTCCTGCGTAGTGTAACTGAACTAAGTCCCCCTCCTCCTGCGTAGTGTAACTGAAATAAGTCCCCTCCTCCTGCGTAGTGTAACTGAACTAAGTCCCCTCCTCCTGCGTAGTGTAACTGAACTAAGTCCCCCTCCTCCTGCGTAGTGTAACTGAACTAAGTTCCCCTCCTCCTGCGTAGTGTAACTGAACTAAGTCCCCCTCCTCCTGCATAGTGTAACTGAACTAAGTTCCCCCTCCTCCTGCGTAGTGTAACTGAACTAAGTCCCCCTCCTCCTGCATAGTGTAACTGAACTAAGTCCCCTCCTCCTGCGTAGTGTAACTGAACTAAGTCCCCTCCTCCTGCGTAGTGTAACTGAACTAAGTCCCCGTCCTCCTGCGTAGTGTAACTGAACTAAGTCCCCCTCCTCCTGCGTAGTGTAGCTGAACTAAGTTCCCCTCCTCCTGCGTAGTGTAACTGAACTAAGTCCCCCTCCTCCTGCGTAGTGTAACTGAACTAAGTTCCATCCTCCTGCGTAGTGTAACTGAACTAAGTCCCCCTCCTCCTGCGTAGTGTAACTGAACTAATTCCCCTCCTCCTGCATAGTGTAACTGAACTAAGTCCCCCTCCTCCTGCGTAGTGTAACTGAACTAAGTTCCCTCCTCCTGCGTAGTGTAACTGAACTAAGTCCCCCTCCTCCTGCGTAGTGTAACTGAACTAATTCCCGTCCTCCTGCATAGTGTAACTGAACTAAGTCCCCCTCCTCCACCTGACTGTCAAACTACATGTAAGCCTACAGGCTGTCCTCGGGCCACATATTGTCACTTTCTAACCATTGATGCTGGTTGTGTATGACAGGGAAGTACAGAATGTCTTCACAGAGCCAAAGTCTTTAACAGAAATGTCATCAGCTAATGACCAAATGACTGTTTTCTCTCCTTTTTCTATCCCAACCTCCCACAACCCCTTTCTTTTCACTTAGGATCCAAATGGCAACGATTTGTTCCTCGGAGGTTTCGCAAACCTCTGACGTCAGTAGCTATGTTTCCTTTAACTTGTCCAGTGATTTTTTTTCTCGAACATTGAATAAAGTTCGCATTGAAAATAGATGTGATAATTTCCAGCTGGTTTGCGTTTCAATGTAACTATAAAGTGTCAATAAATATACACACAAAAAAAAGCAAAAAAATAGTTTTGAATAAAAATATAGTGGTTGAACTTTTTCCATTACTCATTTAGGCAAATGATGCAATAATACATTGACGACAGTCTGTATGCCCTCCCATATATGTTTCATGTCTCAGGTAGCCTGCGAAAGCCAGCATGGATAGTTACGTGATAATGCCCAAGAAGCCGGTGTTTGGAGGATATATTGGCACGGGTGTTGTTCTTGAAAGTCAGGACAATCCTTGTCCTGCAAAGAAACTTATTTTTGTAGTTTAATTTTTTTATTTTGCAATCAGTAGGCATTTAGAATTAAATGTGCAGAGGAGCTTGATAGCTACGTGCTATCTCTTGCCCCGCGTACCTTCAAAATGATTCGGTAATCATAATTTATTTGAAAAAAAAACACGGTTTCCATCATCATTTGTCACAATAAAGAAAGTTCGACAAAATAAAAATCCACCCCTGTCGAATGGATAAAAATGTTGTCGATCTATATAAACATTTCTCCTAGCCTATATCTGACGTTTCCATTACAAATGTTACAAAGATTTTGTTTGCGACATTGCTTTTGTTGAATAACCCTGGGTAAATGAAAACCTGCCTACTGAGCATTCACCTAAAACAAAATAGAAATAGTACATGTCATTACTCATCAAACCTAAATTGGGGATCTGAAGTATAGTATTCATAGGCCTAGCAATCGTTTTGTTTCTTAACCAAACTCTTAATTCCTTATCTCCCCTATCATGGGGACATCCTATGGCTGTTAAAATAATTGCAAGGAGTAACAAAAAATACATAATGCCAATTACATGAAATCATACTGTAATATTTCACATGCTGGTGTGCGTGTTACGGGAACAGTTACATACGTAGCTCCCCGCCATGCTCTGTCATCATAACCAGTATGTTGCACACATAGAGGGTCACGCTATAAACACGGTACTAAGTCTCACCTGTCAAACATGCAGGTAGTCCAGGCTTTCTTCAAGCAGTCAGCCCATATCACACTCCGTGTGACTTCCAGGGTAAGCTACACCAGATCCAGGGGGTCAAGTAGTTTTCGTTTTCATTCAAATACTTTACCTGCATTTCATTGAGCTTTCCTGGTATAACGGAACCCTTGGACAAGTCCTAAAAGTGCATACCCATCTGGCACTCCAGGCAGGTTCAATCTACTACCCATCTGTCACTCCAGGCAGGCTCAATCTACTACCCATCTGGCACTCCAGGCAGGTTCAATCTACTGCCCATCTGTCACTCCAGGCAGGCTCAATCTACTGCCCATCAGGCACTCCAGGCAGGTTCAATCTACTGCCCATCTGTCACTCCAGGCAGGCTCAATCTACTGCCCATCAGGCACTCCAGGCAGGTTCAATCTACTGCCCATCTGTCACTCCAGGCAAGCTCAATCTACTGCCCATCTGGCACTCCAGGCAGGTTTAATCTACTGCCCATCTGTCACTCCAGGCAGGCTCAATCTACTGCCCATCAGGCACTCCAGGCAGGCTCAATCTACTGCCCATCTGTCACTCCAGGCAGGCTCAATCTACTGCCCATCAGGCACTCCAGGCAGGTTCAATCTACTGCCCATCAGGCACTCCAGGCAGGTTCAATCTACTGCTCATCTGTCACTCCAGGCAGGTTCAATCTACTACCCATCTGGCAATCCAGGCAGGTTCAATCTACTACCCATTAGGCACTCCAGGCAGGTTCAATCTACTGTCCATCAGGCACTCCAGGCAGGTTCAATCTACTGCCCATCAGGCACTCCAGGCAGGTTCAATCTACTGCTCATCTGGCACTCCAGGCAGGTTCAATCTACTACCCATCTGGCAATCCAGGCAGGTTCAATCTACTGCCCATCTGGCAATCCAGGCAGGTTCAATCTACTGCCCATCAGCAGGTTCAATCTACTGCCCATCTGGCACTCCAGGCAGGTTCAATCTACTGCTCAAGGTATTTCAAAGAAAACAAATACCATTATAACCCAGGTTGGATCTGCACAACCATACATGTGCATAGAGAGGAACTGATGTAGGTGATACAGTATGGGGATGCATTGTGGGTACTAACAAATGAGGGAATGCAAGAACCACCATCAATACAAAGAGTATGCACAGATAAATCATACAATGGAATTTAATGCAATCATTTAACTTCAACTGGATTCCAATGGTGGGTCAGACAAATTGCTTCACTGACATGAGATATACTGATTCTGTGTTACCATATAAGAACTGCCATTGCTCGAGTATTGTCTTGGACAGTAGTTTAATACTGTACGTGACTCGGAAAGCTCGAATTCCCTCCAGCTGTTAATATGTGCCTGGGGTATACTTGTCGACTAGGTGCTATGGAGTCACATTCTCTGGTGCACTATAGAATGTTATACAGTAACACATTGTATGTGTATCTCACTTAAATAGCATGTAGGTCCAACGCTATATAAACAAGATCCTGGCTTGCGATTGTTCTTGATTACCAACGTCTAACATGCTGATTGCTCGGCTGCATAGGCCTTCCTCTTAGCCCCCTTATCAGGATGCACAACTGTTCTCCTCCTGCGTGGGCCACAGGAAACTAAGGGTGGGGTGACTTTTAAAGGGGGGTGGGGACGTGTGTGTGTGGACAGTGAAGGGACGGTAGGCGGAATTATTATGCTCCGAGGCACGGCAGTTTGTCCTCCTCATTCCGACCACCTGCTCCCGCCGGCAGTGGTGGAAAAGTACCAAACCGCCATACTTGAGTAAAATTAAAGATACCTTAATAGAAAATGACTCAAGTGAAAGTTACCCAGTAAAATACTAGAGTAAAAGTGAAAAAATATACTTAAGTATAAAAAGTAAATGTAATTGCAGAAATATACTTAAATATCAAAAGTAAAAGGACAAATCATTTCAAATTGCTTATATTAAGCAAACCAGAAACCACTATTTGTCACGGGTGTCGTAGGGATTGGACCAAAACGCAGCAGGAACTTTTAAACTCATCTTATTTTATTAAAAAAGGAAAACAAAAAAAAACACGTATACAAAAACAACAAACGCCACTAAACAGTCCCGTCAGGTGCACGAACACAAAACAGGAAACAACTACCCACAAATCCTATAGAAAAAAACACCCCTCTTAAATAGGACCTTCAATTAGAAGCAACGAGGAGCAGCTGCTTCCAATTGAAGGTCAACCCAATAAACACCACATAGAAATAGACATACTAGAACTAACATAGAAATAGACTTACAAGAACATAGCCCAACAAACCCCGAAACACTCTAAACAAACACCCCCTGCCACACCCTGACCAAACTACAATAACAAACAACCTCTTTTACTGGTCAGGACGTGACACTATTTTCTTGTTTTTTTTATTTACGGATAGCTAGACATAATTTGTGTTTAGTGAGTCCTTCAGATCAGAGGCAGTAGGGATACCCAGGGATGTTCTCTTGATAAGTGCGTGAATTGGACCATTTTCCTGTCCTGCTAAGCATTCAAAATGTAAAGAGTACTCTTGGGTGTCAGGGAAATTGTATGGAGTAAAAAGTTCATTATTTCCTTTAGGAATGTAGTAAAAGTAAAAGTTGTAAAAAATATCCGTTTTTTATTGATAATATAATTTTTTTTATTGAAAATATCAAAAGTACTTTACACCACTGCCCGCCAGGCACACCATTCTGCCATTCCATCACAGAAATGTCCATGAAAACGTGCCAGGGCCAGGCTACCTCCCTGTCCATTCCCATCCTCCACAGGTTATGCATTACTTTTTATAGTCTTTCAAGGAAAGGAGAGGGCCGCTCCAGCAGCAAGGCAATGCATTTCCTGGGAGACTGTGGGGTTTAGGTGTTCACAGAATAGACTAGATGATCATGTTCACCATTTGTGACAATATTTTGACCCATTCCATTGGTTGAAGGTGTCTAAACTAGAGAGAAGGTCAATTGGCATCAAATAACATACAGTACCAGTCAAAAGTTTGGACACACCTACTCATTCCAGGATTTGTCTTTATTTTTACTATTTTCTACATTGTAGAATAATAATGAAGACATCAAAACTATGAAATAACACATATGGAATCATGTAGTAACCAAAAAAGTGTTAAACAAATAAAAATATATTTGAGATTTGAGATTCTTCAAAGTAGCCATCGTTTGCCTTGATGACAGCTTTGCACACTCTTGGCAATCCATGTTATGGACAACATGTACTCCATGCGTCTCTGGAGCACAAACTGTAGCCCTCACCACCATCAAACTATAGACAGCTTTTCCCAAAACCTGTCATTGCAAAGCGGCCTAAATTCTAAAGATGGAAACCATGTGATACAGAAGGGTGCTGACATACCTTCAAGCCCACATATAAGCCTACCATACATATTAATTTTCAGGCATAGTTACATAGCTGTAGTCCTTGCTCATATCTCAGCTGAAAGTAGTTTCATCACTGGGCCGGTTGCTGGTAAGGTGGAGCAGCTGCAGGCTGAGAGTGCAAGAGAAGGCCTGGTTTGTGATGGATAGACTTGGGGTTGCTCTCCGGGAGTGGGTCAAAGCGGATCCCCTTACAGATGGGCTACAGATGCACTGCAGATCAGAGCTCAAGGTTGGGAGGACCCCATTTTTGTCATTTGGGACGTAGCAGTATATGAGGGATGGTGACCCCTCAGAGACCACTGGGTAAATACTACAGTCCCCATGGTTACCCATGCATGAAAGAAATACTCCAGTTTGCGTTACGCTTTAGTTTGAAATGGTATGTATGGACATAAGAGACATTGCAAGAAATGACCTAGTGGTAATAATCTTCAACCTACTCGTATCACTCTATCCCTACATAGAAGGAAAGACATCTACACAGTTCTTAGCAGATGTTCACTTTAAATGGTCAAGTACACTGTCAATAATGTGGAACGTCAATCATGCATTCTGTTTTAAATGTCTAGCTTCAGAAAGTTCTAAGTCATAAAACCCCTTCTATCTGTCCATTGTCTCCTCAGCCCACGGCAGCTGCAATGGGCCATCTTCGTGACATTCTCCTTCTTCCTTCACACTACAAGCTTTGTTAACCCCAGCCACTAAGCCTAAACTCCAACCTGAAGCTACATAAGCCTACTATCTATAGATGTACAGTGTGCTTGTTAAGGGGGCTGCACAGTTCTCCACTCCTCTACTTCACTCCTCAGTCAAATGGGGGAGAGATGAGGTTACTGTGGGAAGGAGATGGCCTGGTCTTTTTCCATCATTGTAACAAATCCAATCTAATTTGTTTAGCAGATGTCACAAAGTGCTTATACAGAAACCCAGCATTAAACTCCATAAAACAAGAAATGCAGATCTAGAAGCACAGGATCTCAGGTTCCACCAAGCAACACTCCGCACAATAACCCCCAGTTAATACTGGCAGTGAGACATTGGCAATTAAAATCATTCATCAACAATGCGAAGGGTCACCAAAGCTGTGCATTCCGATCACTGCGCAGAACACTCCGGGAATCCTGTTCAAGATTATTGGAAAACCCTGGAATGTTGGGCGGGTGATCATCGGACATTCCAGGAAGAGGCATCTGGTCCTTGTGCCGAGGCTATATTGTCCAGTGCTGGGAAAACTACTGTACCAGGCTTTTAGTGGGGGAGATAAGAAATTGGTGCTTTAAGTGGTAAGTAATAGAAATAAGTCATCATGAGAAAGGAAGGCAGCTGTGAA
This sequence comes from Salmo salar, assembly GCF_965601325.2. Lineage (NCBI taxonomy): Eukaryota > Metazoa > Chordata > Actinopteri > Salmoniformes > Salmonidae > Salmo > Salmo salar. The sequence continues at coordinate 33,005,558 of NC_138305.1, forward strand.
CACAGATATTAAGGGGTTGTTCAGTAAACTGGACAGCTTGTTTGACAAAATATAACTAAACTGAACTAAAATATAAACGCAACATGCAACAATTTCAAATACTTTAATGAGCTACAGTTCATATTAGAAAATCAGTCAATTTAAATTAATTAATTAGGCCCTAATCAATGGATTCCACATGACTGGGAATACAGATATGCATATGTTGGACACCGATACCTAAAACAAAAAAGGTAGGGTCGTGGATCAGAAAAGCAGTCAGTATCTGGTATGACCACCATTTGCCTCATGCAGTGCAATACATTTCCTTCGCATAGCGTTGATCAGGCTGTTGTTTGTGGCCTGTGGAATGTTGTCCCACTCCTCTTCAATGGCCGTCTGAAATTGCTGAACATTGGCGGGAACTGGAACACGTTGTCGTACATGTCAATCCAGAGCATACCAAACATGCTCAATGGGTGGTATGTCTGGTGAGTATGCAGGCCCTGGACGAACTGGGACATTTTCAGCTTCCAGGAATTGTGTACAGATCCTTGCGACATGTGTCCATGCATTATCATGCTGAAACATGAGGTGATGGCAGTGGATGAATGGCCGACAATGGGCCTTAGGATCTCGTCACAGTATCTCTGTGCATTCAAATTGTCATAGGTGAAATGCAATTGTGTTCGTTGTCTGTAGCTTATGCCTGCCCATAACATAACACTGTTCACAACGTTAAGATCAGCAAATTGCTCACCCACATGTCTGCCATCTGACCAGTACAGTTAAAACCGGGATTCATCCGTGAAGAACACATTCCTCCAGTGTGCCAGTGGCCATCAAAGGTGAGCATTTATCCACTGAAGTCAGTTAATACGCCTAGCTGCTGTCAAGTCAAGGCCCTGGTGAGGATGACAGGCACACAGATGAGCTTCCCTGAGATGGCTTCCTCTTGTTTGTGCAGAAATTATTTGGTTGTGCAAACCTACAGTTTCATCAGCTGTCCGGGTAGCTGGTCGCAGATGATCCCGCAGATGAAGAAGCCGGATAAGGAGGTCCTGGGCTGGCGTGGTTACATGTGGTCTGCGGTTGTGAGGCCGGTTAGATTCTCTAAAATGACATTGGAGGCGACTTATGGTAGAGAAATCAACATGACATTTTCTGGCAACAGCTGGTGGACATTCCTGCAGTCAGCATGCCAATTGCATGGCCCCTCATAACTTGAGACATCTGTGGCATTGTGTTGTGTGACAAAGCTGCACATTTTAGAGTGGCCTTTAATTGTCCCCAGCACAAGGTGCACCTGTGTAATAATCATGAAGTTTAATCAGCTTCTGTCAAGTGGATGGATTATCTTGGCAAAGGAGAAATTCTCGTTAACAGGGATGTAAACACATTTTTTGCACAAAATCTGAGAGAAATAAGCTTTTTGTGCGTATGGAACATTTCTGGGATCTTTCATTTCAGCTCATGAAACATGGGACCAACACTTTACATGTTGCGTTTATATTTTTGTTCAGTATACTAAGAGTTTAGCCACAGAGCATTGGTTTTAAGCAATCTAGATTATGTTGCTAACATACAGTGCTAGTATCTAGACCTGACGAATATGTATGCAACACAAACTTATGACACACCTTTTAATAAAGAGCGCATATGGCTACTCGTTGTTTCTTCAACGTAAACAAACCATGTCAGAAATGATGCTTCGATACAATAACACTATAGAACATAAATAGGACAGCACTCCGCTAAATAAAGGTAATATGGAAATGTACGTTTATTTGCAGGAGTGCTGTCCTATTTCTGTTCTTTCTGTTCTTTGGATTATATAGATCCAGCACCCAATTATATAGATCCAGCACCCAATTTAAGTTTATATAAAGTGGAGTCGAGCATGTTGTTTATCTTTATAATGACACTATACAAATGTGGAAAACACAATTAAGACCACCACCCACCATGCATTACAAGTTACATCTCGCCCACCATTATGGATCAAGATGGCCCCAGTTTACCTGCCTCTAAGCATGTAAGTGCACTGCACATGTTCAGCCACATAACCCATTGATTTGGGACTACTGCTAATCTTCAGCTGAGGACAATAGATAACAGCAGTTGGTAGCAAACAGTTGGTAGTAAACAAACACATCGGAATCTGTAGATTTCTGTAAAAAGCCATTGATTTTGGGAACTGTAAAATAACAAAGATCCTAGGTTAACCCTTTTAGTTGAGAGCCCATCACAGCTGCAAAGGTATATCTGTCATGACCCTTTAGAATATAGTTCATTAGGGTAATTGTTCATTTAAAAAAAATGTTTACCTTTACTTAACTAGGCAAGTCAGTTAAGAACACATTCTTATTTACAATGACGGCCAAACCCTAACGACGCTGGGCAATTGTGCACTGCCCTATGGGACTCCCAATCACAGCCGGTTGTGATATAGCCTGGAATCGAACCAGGGTCTGTAGTGACGCCTCTAGCACTACAATGCAGTGCCTTAGACCGCTGCGCCACTCAGAAGCACATGAAAGACCATCATCATCCTCCCCCTTTTCTCTGATACGTTCCCCTTATCATCTCTCCTCAAACCACCTAACATTTTCACTATCACTCTCCCAGGCCTAGCTATCATTCCTAGAAAGATATACAGTACTGAGTAAACTAGGTATATCAACTTAACGTCAGGCTTCAATAGTAAAATCATTGGAGATGTCTATGCAGTGTAAGTTGCGTAATGTTACAGCACGTGGGGCTGCGAGACAAAGGAGCGCCTTTTGGGGCCGAGGACTTGTATATTTTCCACAAATCTGCCTTTTATGGTGGCTTGTGACTGAACGAAGATACATTGCTTAATGGCTTTCCTGGAATGTGGAGTTCACAGACTGGCTAGATTCAGATAGTGATTGGTCCTGATAAAAATAACCAGCTGTTGATGATTTTTGTGTGGGCCTTTTTTGTGCCGGCTTGAGACTTTGATGTGGCAGATTTTTCCCCAATCAAGGTAATAGGCTAAACCATTTCCATGATACATAGTACATTCTTCAGAGGTTTTTAAAGACTAATAGTGCGTTGTACTACTATTTAGTGGAATCAGTGTTAATGGCGATACAATACCAATAGCAGTGTTGTCCCACTGGGGCCACTGTAACTTGATTGGATCTCAGGACAATACCATTAGCAGGGTTGTCCCATTGGGGCCACTGTAACTTGATTGGATCTCAGGACAGCTTGGTCTTACCTTACGGTGCCAGACACCTGCTCTTCTCAGGGTGAGGATCTGGCCAACCACAGACACACCCTGTATCCAGCCAATCACAGCCGGATCCATGACCCTTGACAACTACAGCTTCCAGCCATCAATGGCCGCCCCACGGGGACTTGATTCAAAAATGGAAGAAGGAAAACAAAATGTGTTTGGAGAAGAAACAACCACATAATTAAAGTGGGGTATAAGAGAGTCCCCACAGTGAAAAGTGAATACACTCATCAAACAGTCATCAAACAGTCTGACTACAAACACTCTTCCAGAATGGCATTTTCTTGTATTATCAGTGCAGAGAGGTTGCATGGTGTTGAAAGGACATTTCATTAATAAATTCAAGTTTGAGTTGAAAGTGTATTGTCCCTTTAAGAACCCCAAACACAGCCCATATGTGTGGGCCAGTGTGTTTGGATATACATGTAACAGGTCGTGATGTTTTGAGTAAAGATGACACCACGACTTCTGTCAGGGTCTGACATATATTATAGTGAACAGAAAGATAAATGCAACATGTATGTAACATTGAATTACAACGGGACATATTTCTCCAACCGGAGAAGAAGAAAAGAGAAGTAAAATAATTGAGCATACTTACATTCAATTATTCCTTTTAACAGTGTTTCCCCTATATTCATTTAGGCTAAATTGTTGCCACCCCAACCAAAATATGATTTAGAAGATCTAGGATCTACTTTGATCTAGTAGTAATCCTCCCCCCAGTAGCTTCTGAGCATGTGCAGATTTTCTACTTTACACACAGTCTCTACTCCTCTTGTGGAGAACCTTCCCTTGTGCCTTTCTCACTGTCAATCGTGAATGATGATTCTTCAAGTTTTACTGGTGAAATTTCCATGCAACATCTACATACCAATCACTTGATCTGAATCAGTTTCAATGGGATACACATTTAGATCTTCTTGAGTTATAGACTAAAGTTTCAAAGTAGCCTACAGTGTTGTTTTGAATTATGGACAGTAAGCGAATTTCAGAGTAGATTGTTAACAAACTGTAACATAGCCTACCTGTGTTTAGTTTCAATCAAAGTACATATTTTGCAAAGTGGCGCACGCTGTTCTGTTTCGGCCACATTAGAGAAAAATATGACGATATGATCTCAATCATCCTAAAATCTCAACTTTATTAAATGAGTCAGAATAGCCTGTTCTCTACAAGTAGAGCAGAAACTGTGCGTAAAGTAGAACATCTTGGGACCTTTATAAAAAGTTGGATCCGCAGCCACTCCGTTTCCTAATTCTTCAAACCTCATATGAAAAGTGACTTCTGTCCGGAGCTGTATACCATCTCAAAACCAAATAACAGCTACAATGCTAGCTAACAGCAAAGCTGCATAGCTAGCTAGCTAGCTAGCATAGAATGCTAAAAACACCACTGACAGCTCCTGCTCAAGATTACGGTGAACATTCCATTGAGTTTATGTACAAAGATATATTTTAAACAACAGAATTCTGACTTAGTGCAAGAATAAAGTTTACATGGAACATACAGAATTTCACTGCTTTTAGTAGCAATAGAGCGATATTTACAAACTTTTTATGTGAGAAATAGAATACACAGCTAGTTATCTTCTCTTAAAGGGTGATGGGAAATGAACCTGACTACTCTATAGTTTTTGATGAGTTAATTTCTTGTACAAGCTCTGCTACTAAACCTATGATACAGTATATTTGGCAAAACTCAAATTACATATTCCGATTCTTATAGATTTTAGTAATAATAACCCCTAAAGTGATCTGATTGACCAAGTCCACTCTAAAATCTGCAACCTGTTAATGTGGCAAAAACAGTTACATTCTTAAAAACACACAGCTTGAAAGTCACATTTCAGTGGGATTTGTACATTTTCCCTTCTGTTGCAATCTATTTGAAATATATTTGCACTCCTTGGTTGCTTTCCACAAACTGCTTTTAACCAAAGAAGTCAAAACTGAATCATCCCACATTTCAACACAGCGCCATCCTGTTCACTTTCCAAGCACTGAGATGACACATGACAAATCAACTACTTACTCAGCTAAATCTCTATTGTCCATATTCTCATCATTATGTATACAGTATTTCAGTTTCTGTCTCATGTTTGTGGTGAAACGGGAATTCCACACTTGTGATCTGAGATGTCTTACAGCTCCAAAAGAAAGTTAAGCAACCACTTTATTGATCAAGCAAATATAGTATTTTTGTGTGAAAGCCAAGGCAGTTCGAAGGCAAGACACATATTTCTACAAATAACAGTGAGGTGGCATGTAACTAAGTGATCAATCAACATGAACCTTTACAGTTTCTGTCCACCTATCAGGTGGCAGGTAACCAAGGTATGATCATTATAATGAATGCATATGGTAATATTTCATTGTCACTAATTATATTTCCGCATTTTCCCATGTGGCACATTACTCTAACTAGCTGGTGGAAACTAATATGGCTGCTCTCTCTGCCTGTTCTCCAACCATAGAAGTACTTAATGGATAGAACGTTTAGAAGGGGGTTTTAATATCCCTCAACATGTGGAAGCGATTCCCAATAGGTCTGGGAATAGGTCCACTGGGTTGAGCTCCAAGACTAACAGAACTGTATTGCTGGCAGAGTTTGAATATACAGTGCCTTAAGAAAGTATTCACACCCCTTCACATTTTGTTGTGTTACAGCCTGAATGTAAAATGTATTAAATGGAGATGTTGTGTCACTGATCTACACACAATACCCCATAATGTCAAATTGGAATTTTGTTAGTATTTATTTGTTGTTGCATGTACTCATTCAGTGTTCAATAATAGTGGTTAACATGATTTTTGAATGACTACCCCATCTCTGTACCCTACTCATCTGTAAGGTCCCTCAATCAAGTAGTGAATTTCAAGCACAGATTCAAACACAAAAGCCAGGGAGGTTTTTCAATGCCTTGCAAGAAGGGCACCAATTGGTAGATGCTGAATATCCCTTTGAGCATGGTGAAGTTATTCATTAGGCTTTGGATGGTTTATCAATACACCCAGTCACTACAAAGATACAGGCGTCCTTCCTAACACAATTCCTGGAGAGGAATGAAACTGCTCAGGGATTTCACCATGAGGTCAATGGTGATTTTAAAGCAGTTACAGAGTTTAATGATTGTGATATGAGAAAACTGAGGATGTATCAACAACATTGTAGTTACTCCACAATACTAACCTAAATGAGAGAAAATAAGAAAGCCTGCACAAGGCACTTAAGTAATACTGGAAACAATGTGGCCATGAAATTGACTTTTTGACCTGAATACAAAGTGTTATGTTTGGGGCAAATCCAACACAACACCATTGAGTACACTCTGCATATTTTCAAGCATGGTGGTGGCTGTATCATGTTATGGGTATGCTTGTCAAGGACTAGGGAGTTTTTCAGGATAAAAAGAAAACAGAAGAGCTAAGCAAAGGCAAAATCCTAGAGGAAAACTGGTTCAGCCTGCTTTCCAACAGACACTGGGAGACGAATTCACCTTTCAGCAGGACAATAACCTAAAGCACAAGGCCAAATCTACAATGGAGTTGCTTATTAAGACAACATGGAATGTTCCTGAGAGGCCTAGTTACAGTTTTGATCAAAAAATCTATGGCAAGACTTGAACATGTCTGTCTAGCAATGATCAACAATCAACTTGACAGAGCTTGTAGAATTGTATTAATAATAAATGGGCAAATATTGTAAAATCCAGGTGTACAAAGCTCTTAGAGACTTACCCAGAAGGACTCAAAGCTCTTAGAGACTTACCCAAAAAGACTCACAGCTGTAATTGCTGCCAAAGGTACTTCTACAAAATATTGACTCGGGGTGCATAAATGAGATATTTCTGTATTTAATTTGCAATAAATTTGCAAAAAAAATTGAAAATATGTTTTTCACTTTGTCATTATGGTGTATTGTGTGTAGATGGGTTTTTTATTCAATCCATGTTGAGTTCAGACTGTAACACAAAATGTGGAATAAGTCAATGAGTATGAATACTTTCTGAAGCCACTCTGGCTGCTGTTTGACTTGACATGAAACTAAACTAGTTTTTGATTCCAGCGCTGAGCTAGTGTGTAGCTGCTAATTGCTGTATGACATGTGTTTGCAGAATGTTAACGGGCCCCTCCAGAGGGAGTAACGCCAATATTTCGGCATAATTCTTATACAGTGCAGAAATGCATGTTTAGTTCCACCCTCTGAACACAGACATATGGCTCCTTACCTCCACACTCCCCTCTCTCTTACGAGCTTTCGCTCACCTCCAGCACACGCGCACTGTTGAGGCGTGTGACTCTGACCTTACAATGGCTAGCCCCAAGTTGTTATATTTTTTGCTTGTGCTTTATGCTATTTGCCTCATGACTCCTGCTTTGTTGACTATGAACATGCTTGTTTACCAAACCGTGGGACAGTCTATGTTTGTTCCCACACTTGGGACTCTGACTCTCTATTGGTTACACGGACTCTTGGCCTCCCATCCTATTCTAACCACCTCTCGCCGGCTTGGTATTCATGTTACCTGATGAAATTGCTGTACAATATGATCTTGTTGCCATCTAATGCACATTCAAATGTTATAAATCAACACTGCAGAGCTCTCCCTGTCTTCTGCCGTGCCCTGATTGTATTACTGCTGATTATATCTGGAAATGTGCTTGTTCACCCTGGCCCATCTACTGTTGCTAACCCCAATTGTGATTTGTGCTCTGATATCAGATATCTGCTTCACTGATTTCCGCTCTCATAAAAGCACAGGTTTTCTGCACGTTAACACTAGAAGCTTATTACCTAAAATTGATCAATTGAAAGTGTGGGTTCACAGCTCCAATCCAGATGTGTTGGTCATTACTGAGACGTGGTTAAGAAAGAGTGTTTTGAACACTGATGTTGACCTTTCTAGTTATAACCTTTTTCAGCAAAACAGATCTTCCGAAGGTGATGGAGTGACAATATTTAACAAGGAACACCTTCAGTGCTCAGTTGTCTCCACCAAGTCTGTCCCCATACAATTCGATTTTCTGGTTTTATGCATTAAACTTTCAAAAAGCTCTTTGTTGACTGTTTCTGGGTGTTATCGGCCACCATCAGCACCAGCCTGTACCCTAAATGCCCTATGCTCTCTCCTGGCCCCTTTCACTAAGTATGAATTTGGCCTGCTAGGTGACTTAAACTGGGACATGTTTAAACCACCTGACCAAGTCCTAAAGCAATGGGACTCCCTAAATCTTTCTCAGATTATTACCAATTCCACACTCCGAGAGTAAACTGTCGTGAATCCCGCTTCCTGAGTCTGTGTTCTGCCTGAGCTGCCTGTTTTCTGTTTTGGAGTTGTTTCTGAACACACCCTGTCTGGTTGCCGGCGACGAAGCTAGGCGGGAGATCTCTCAATTACCCGCACCTGCATCTCATCAGCCATCTGCACACCTGGTCCTGATCATCACCTCTTCATAAGCTCTGACCTGACATCCATTCCCTGCCGGATCGTTAGCAATGAACAGTATGTTGTGTCAGCGTATCAGCCTCATGTTACCAGAGTTAGTTTTGTTGTTCTTTACTTTTTGCCGGTTACTCAACCCCGTTTACTCTGTCTACAGTCATCCTCCCGGAACATTCACCCCCCTTGCCTGGTCGTCGGTGTTTTCAGTGACATCATTGGATCTGCCTATTCACTCTCATCAACTCACCTCCGCTGCCGCTCCGTCTCCTGGATTATTCTATTTTCACCTTGAGTCTGTGAATAAATACTCACCTTCATTTTACTCACCTTGTCCTGGTCTGCTTCTGGGTTCAGCTTTAGAGAATCGTGACAGTAAACAAACCAAACAAGCCAGGGTCAGGGTAGCTTCACTAAGGAAGTGAACATTATTTATAATAAGGGCTTTGCTCAGGGAGTGAACATTATTTATAATAAGGGTTATATGGAGAAAATCGTAACTCTCTGAAATGAAAATGGATGGCCCTCCCTACAACAAAATATATTTGACCTAAACCCTCCCTGAACACTTGGGAAAAAAAAAACAAGTGACCCTCCCCTATAACTAAAATAATAATAAAAACATAAAGTGGGTAGCAGAGAACATGTCTACGGTTTACCCTTTTGGACAGACCAGAGCCTTAGATATGCAGTTTTAGTCCTGCATATCATTACATAGCAACGCAGGAATTTTGATAGCGCACAGGGCTGCAGGCCAGAAGGTTGTGGGTTCGCAGACTGCCGTAGACAAGAGTAGTGGTGGAAAGATATCCTTTATTCTAAAAGCATTGCATTAATCTATAATTGTATTTGCAGGTCAGAGAAAAAAAAAAAAATTCTAAACATTTTATGCAATTCTACGTCATTTTACGTATTAGCAAAATCCTTTTTAATACCACACAAATTACAGAAATTACAGGCTAAGAATGGACAGAGAGATAAGATTAACACATAGACTTATCATATTTCTCCATGTCAAATCAGTGTGTCTTGTTTACAATGGATGAGGAGCGGCATCGGGCACACAGCGGCATTGGGCACAGGGTGGCATTGGGCACAGGGCGGCATCGGGCACACATCAATATTTAGCCTAATAAGCAACTCATTCTAAAATGTGAGAAATATTGAGAAATATTGAAATTCATCAACTACAAATTGCATGACCCTTCCTTGGACTAAATTTTAAAAATGCTAAACCCTTCCCTTGACTGAAATTGAAAAAGCATGACCCTCCCTCATTTTCCTCCAGGTACCCATTATGTACATTTCCATCCATTCCTAATCGCTACGGAGAACAGCACAGCTATCTATGACAAGGCGGAGGACCATCCACTCTCCTCCTCCCTCTTCTGCAATGGAATTGAATGATCAAGGATGAATAGAGTTTAGTGGTAATACTGGAGTTTTACTGGTAAAGCTAGAGGCTAGCTAACCTACTCCTTGGACCAATAAAGCTTGCTAGCTAGCCAGCCAGGTAGCTACTGTTAACTGTTAGCAACTGTGGAAAATTGGTTCCAAAGTTGTTTCAAGCATCAGAGTACCTGTAACATGGCCATTAAAAAAGATGGTACCCCTATATTTGTACAGAAAATCAATTAGGGGTCAATGTTTAAATATTGCTCCCAGCATTGATCAAAGCATTGAACACTTACCCACCTCATTTTCGAACGCTTTTAAAACACAGAAGCCAAATGCGGAAACTATGGATAAAATCAATTCACATTTTATTTGTCACGCTTTGTAAACAACAGGTGTGGACTAATAGTGAAAAGCGTACTTACGGGTCCTTCCCAACAATGCAGATAGAAAGACGAGAAATAATAGAAAACTAAAACTCGTAATAATAAAAGTAGTAATAGATACATAATGAGTAACAATAACTTGGCTATAAACAAGGGATACCAGTACTGAGTTGATGTGCTGTGGTACAAGGTATTTGAGGTAGATATGTACATATAACTAGGAATAAAGTGACAGATAATAAACAGTAGCAGCAGCGTGTGTCAAAGAAGTCAAAGAAGTTAGTGCAAAAAGGGTCAATGAAGATAGTCCGGGGAGCTATTTGGTTAACTACAGTATATTTGAAAAAGTATGTAGATGAAAAAATGTATTGGGTGATTGATTGACTGATTGGATAGGATAGCCTGAACATGTGAAAGTTGGTTTGGTGTCTCTGCTTGAACAGTTCAAGAGTCACTGTTGGTGAGTAATGTTATGCTAATTTATGCAAATGTATATAGTTATAGTTAATTTAAAAAAGGGAGGAATTTTAAGTTAGGATAGCCTGAACATGAGAACGTTGTTTACGGTACAAGAGTTACTGTTGGTGAATTATTTTATGCAAATGTATGCAAAATACAATAATGTTTATAAATGTTTTAGAATTTGAAGTAAGGATAGCGTTTTAACGTTTTGAAATGTAGTCTTATAGCTTAATTGGCCAAGGTGCAGGACAATTTTGAATAGGACCACTGTATTCATATGGTTTTCATGAACATGTTCCGGCTATCCGAAATTCATTAACCTTTGTGCCTTTGAACTGGTTATGGTAGAAGGGTGCCGAGCGCACCGGTTTGTGTCAAGAACTGCAACGCTACTGGGTTTTTCATGCTCAACAGTTTCCCCTGTGTATCAAGAATGGTCAACCACTCAAGGAACATCCAGACAACTTGACACAACTGTGGGAAGCATTGGAGTCAACATGGACCAGCATCTCTGTGAAACACCTTTCGACACCTTGAAGACTCCATGCCCTGACGAATTGAGGCTGTTCTGAGGGAAAAAGGGGAGGGGGGGTGCAACTCATTATTAGGAAGGTGTTCCTAATGTTTGGTATACTCAGTGTATATTTAACAATATTTCATTTTAACATGCTCATATTATTGTATAACCCCAGAAAATGTCATGTTGATATATTTAAGTTTCTGCTTGTTAATCTGAGGCCACCTGCGTCATGAAGGCAGTCAAATTCCATGTGACCGTTTAGTCACGGTAATTAGGCTTCTGCAAGCTCTGATGCTGCTGATGGTCATTAGTAGCCTACTAAACTTGCTAACTGCCTGGTACTCAGCACTCTATTGTCCCTTTAATCACTCTGACATCAATGCAAATGTCATCGAAAATCTTATCAAACACTTCATGAGAGCCCATGATCTCAACATTTCTATAGGCTATGCAATTGCGCGAGAAAACAGTGATGGCCTCTACTAAAAAGAGAAGGATCCCATCAGCTTTCTATAGGATAGGTCTACTATATTTATTTCTCAACTTTACTAATATTAAGCACATTGCTTATCTTTACAACAGCTTAACTGGCTGGCATGAAAATGAACCACAGGAAAAGCGTCCTCCATTCGCTATTTAAGTACATAGATGACATGTATTTTTCCCCTCTGACCCTGTTTCCAGACAGATGCATGATAATGGTCCTTTCTAAATCCAAACAAATTTCACACATATATTATTTAGTATATGTAAAGACAAGATTAAATCAAGAATAGTCTGATGGGTGACAATATTAGTGTCACGGCTGTCAGAATGATCGGACCAACGCGCAGGATGGTTGTAGTTCCACATCTTTTTATTTATAGTGAAACGTTGAAATACACCAAATACTTGAAATACAAAAAACAACAAACCGTGACGCAGAGAGGAAAACACACTACTCAAAATTAACAACCCACAAACCCAAAAGGAAAATCCCCCTACTTAAATATGATCTCCAATCAGAGGCAACGAGGACCAGCTGCCTCCAATTGGAGATCAACCCAAAAAACAACAACATAGAAATAGAAAACCTAGAACATAAAACCTAGAAATAGAAAACAAGAAAACCAACCAAACACCCCCTGTCACGCCCTGACCCATCTACTATAGAAAATGACCTCTTACAAGGGTCAGGACGTGACAATTAGCCTGTCACTTGTGAATTATACATTATCACTTGTGAATGATGCCCAGCATAAGGCAAGAAACATTACCTTTTCCGAATCATATTCACACACCTCATGCAGCCTAGCCCATAGGCCCATATGTTTTGATAAGGTTTCTATCACAACTAAATTGGCCAAATAACTTCTTAAAATTAAGCACATTAATCTGCTTTGCAATGGGGTGTAGAGCCTAACTGGCATACATAAGCAGCGCGTGAGTTTCAAGTTTGAGGAAGATAATTTTCACCATAAACATGCACCTTTATAATAAAAGCATTATATGCATAATTGCATTTGTGGTAACTTTTGATAATGCTAATGGAATATTGGCGCTTATAGTCTACTGCTGAAAGTGCATTGCTGCGCTTATAATGTGATGAAATAGCCTAATAGTTTATCGTTCTGATCTGTTGCGTCAGGGATACTGGGATACTAGCGGTTCTATTAATTTGGGATCTATCGCATCCCACAACTGTCCCAGACTATGTTCGGAATATTTATTTCTCGCACAGAATAGAATAGGTCGACTTTTGTACTATGGGGGATAGTAGATTGACATAGGCTAGTGCTTTTGCTGTTCATTAGGCCTACACATCTTGTTGGCTGACGAAAAGTAAATGTGGACAGCGCTTCCAATATCTTCAATATGCACCTCGGAATTGGATAAGTACGAGCGCATTTGCATCCCCGATGTGTCTGTCTTCACTTGTATTCTGTGAGAAAGACCTGATCATGTGATGGAGAGCCATGCGAGTGAGAGGTGCTTCGGAGCATGCAGCACTCAAGGAGAAGGGCACAACGCAGCACTCCGGGCCAAGGGCACAACGGCCACTGGCCACGAAAGTCATGGATTTTTACAGGGTGCATTAAGTCCACACAAAGGGGATGCCGCAGAGAAATTAGAGGCATTATCAATGAGAGACAGCTGAATGTGTACAGCCTGTGCAAAAAAAACTAAGCAGAGCTCATGCCTTTCAAGCAATTTTTTTCAAATCATCATTAGAGTCACATCATGCAGCCTTACAATGTATTTAAAATCAAAACATATAGTCCAACACTTGTAGAACAACTAAAGTTACATTAATAACTCAAAATGATGCTTATAGGAGTAACTATTTCTTTGTTAACCACTCAACACAGAATAGGCACGTGCGCACTCCCTCAAATAATTTAGAGAATATAATTTATATTTAATTCAGCTTTGTTCAATTGTATTCTTCATACTATAAAGTAATATAAAATAATGCCACGGAACTAGTGTCGCCCACAGTCATATGGCATAGCCAGATCAGGACCTGCTAAATGAACTAGTGTCGCCCACAGTCATATGGCATAGCCAGATCAGGACCTGCTAAATGAACTAGTGTCGCCCACAGTCATATGGCATAGCCAGATCAGGACCTGCTAAATGAACTAGTGTCGCCCACAGTCATATGGCATAGCCAGATCAGGGCCTGCTAAATGAACTAGTGTCGCCCACAGTCATATGGCATAGCCAGATCAGGACCTGCTAAATGAACTAGTGTCGCCCACAGTCATATGGCATAGCCAGATCAGGGCCTGCTAAATGAACTAGTGTCGCCCACAGCCATATGGCATAGCCAGATCAGGACCTGCTAAATGAACTAGTGTCGCCCACAGTCATATGGCATAGCCAGATCAGGACCTGCTAAATGAACTAGTGTCGCCCACAGTCATATGGCATAGCCAGATCAGGACCTGCTAAATGAACTAGTGTCGCCCACAGTCATATGGCATAGCCAGATCAGGACCTGCTAAATGAACTAGTGTCGCCCACAGCCATATGGCATAGCCAGATCAGGACCTGCTAAATGAACTAGTGTCGCCCACAGTCATATGGCATAGCCACATCAGGACCTGCTAAATGAACTAGTGTCGCCCACAGTCATATGGCATAGCCACATCAGGACCTGCTAAATGAACTAGTGTCGCCCACAGTCATATGGCATAGCCACATCAGGACCTAACATAAGGACAACAAAGAGTATGCTATTCTGTTCTTCTGATATAGACTACATTATCTTCATATCATGTTTCTTTAGACCTGTGTAAAATAAATAATGGATTTATTGTGAAAGTGTAGGTTATAGATGTATTAGACATTTTAAAATGTTCCTAAGGTCTGCATCAGTGGCTTGTAGGCTATGTTTGGAAGCCAGGAGATGCTAAATGGGTTTATGTTAATTAACAGTCAATTACCGTGAGACTGGTAGTTATTTGCTTGACAATCACTGGCTGACGAAATGTAGTGACATTTCAGAACAGCCTAAATTTGTAGGGGGAGGGACTCTACAAAGTGTCAAAAGTGTTCCACTGGGATATTGGCCCATGTTGACTCAAATGCTTCCCACAGTTGTGTCAAGTTGGCTGGATGTCCTTTGAGTGGTGGACCATTCTTGATACACACGGAAAACTGTTGAGCGTGAATAACCCAGCAGCGCTGCAGTTCTAGACACAAACCGGGCACCTGACACTTACTACCATATCGCATTCAAAGGCACTTACATTTTTTGTCTTGCTCATTCACCCTCTGAATGGAACACATAGACAACCCATGTCTCAAGGCTTAAAAATCCTTCTTTAACCTATCTCCTCACCTTCATCTATACTGATTGAATTGGATTTAATGAGTGACATCAGTAAAGGATCATAACTTTCCCCATATATTCATATGTTTTGTTCTTATGTTTTGTATACTCAGTGTACACCTACTGTAGCAATGTCATCTTATTTGCGGTTTGCCACTGGCACACTGCAGTTGGGAAGTAAAGTGAAAGTCGAACAATCACTTCCGTTGTTTGGCTGTGCCCATAGCAACATTAGAAAATGAGGTGGATATTATTGATCTGACTGAGTTCTAATCGCGCCTGCCTCTTTGCGAACGAGTGGAATCATGAACAGTGGTTTGTTCGTTATGTCCGCCTGCGTCCCCCGGATATACCTTTTTAGCAGCACATTCACCACTCTCTCAAACAGCTAACTCCGCCCCCTTGCAGCACATGCCGAGGGCCAGAGACGTGAAACGAATAATCCCAGGTCGGAGTCGGCTCAAGTAGGCAACTAGAGACGCTGCTGACAGCATAATCAGACCTAGGCTGTATGCCGTTATTTTGGCATGAAACAAAACAGGATGTTTGAGCGGTAATTCAAATTAACCTACATCACTGCAATTCACAACCTATAGACAATAATTGTGTAATCACTTGATAACAATAATACATTCAGAATTGCACTATGTTGTGGTAGCCCAAAACGTAGGCCTAATAAATAGTGAAGCTTTGCGAACCAGAGGACCGCAGAGCGGAGCGCAGACTGGAGGAACACACAGATCTGCCATTTCATAATCTGACGTCCTCAAGTGATTTGTTGTATTTATTTTACTGTTGAAAAGCGATATCCCAAGTATAAATACAGTGAAATACACACACTAAAGTGTAAATTATGAGAAAAATTGTGTTTTTTAGACACAACTGCAAATTTCAAGAAGTAGGGCAGTCAAGGAGTTGGTCTGATAGAAATCTGTGATGTCATCGATCTCCCCCCTTGCTTGACGAACAGTAGAGGAGAAACAGAGATCAAAAGGTGACAGCCCCCCCCCCCACCCCACCCCACTATGTGATGACGTACCTGGACCACCTATGGAGATTGTACCGTAAATCAGGTGTTAAATGAGGTGAAAAGGGCACTGGAGTGCCACGTTAACTTTTTCTTGCACTTGACATAATTAACATACAGCCCTAATATTTAGCTAATGAATGGCCTAATGTCTAGCTAATATTTAGCTTCTTACTTCGGCTCCACATTATTACGTTTCAAGATTTATTAGTCACAGGATGTACAGGTTACACATGACAATGATAGTTTTGTAGCAGCAGTTGTGATGTGTGTGGGTGAGTGCATGCGTGCTAAAGTGTTGAGAGTCAGAGCAGGTGGTCAGTCCCACTGTTATTATAACAGCAGAACTGCTAGTAGGTCTAGCTAACGTTAGCCAACTTGAATGAAATAAATGTCAAATTACGCTTATACTTGTTTACTTCACTTATAAATTGACTCCTTTGAATAATTTACTCTGGCACATTTGTCACCGGCGCACTGCAGTAGGGAAGTAAAGCAGAAGTCGAATCCCTCACTTCCATTGTCTGGCTGTGCCCATAGCAACATTAAAAAATGAAGTGGATATTTTTGATCTAACTGAGTTCTAAATGCGCCTGCCTCTTTGAGAACGAGTGGAATCATGAACAGTGGTTTGTTCGTTATGTCCGCCTGCGTCCCCCGGATATACCTTTTTAGCAGCACATTCACCACTCTCTCAAACAGCTAACTCCGCCCCCTTGCAGCACATGCCGAGGGCCAGAGACGTGAAACGAATAATCCCAGGTCGGAGTCGGCTCAAGTAGGCAACTAGAGACGCTGCTGACAGCATAATCAGACCTAGGCTCTATGCCGTTATTTTGGCAAAACAGTTTGAGCGGTAATTCAAATTAACCTACATCACTGCAATTCACACCCTATAGACAATAATTGTGTAATCACTTGATTTTAAAATGTTTATTTAACTAGGCAAGTCAATTAAGAACAAATTCTTATTTACAATGACAACCTAGGAACACTGGGTTAACTGCCTTGTTCAGGGGCAGAACAAGAGATTTTTACCTTGTCAGCTTGATCTAGCTGTCACGTCCTGACCAATATAAGTTGTTATTTTCTGTGGTAGAGTGGTCAGGGCGTGACAAGGGGTGTTTTTGTGTTTGTTCTATGTCTTCTATTTCTATGTTGGATTTCTAGTTTGTCTATTTCTAGGTTGGAGTTTATTGGGTTGACCTTCAATTGGAGGCAGCTGTTCCTCGTTGCCTCTAATTGGAGGTCATATTTAGTAGGGGTGTTTTTTTTTCCTGTGATTTGTGGGTAGTTGTTTCCTGTTTAGTGTATGTTTCACCTGACAGGACTGTTGTCGGTCGTTTTGTTGTTTTTGTTATTCGTGTTTCATTAAAGTTAATATGAGCACTTCACACGCCACGCCTTGGTCCCCTTTGTACGACCCGCGTTACACTAGCAACCTTTCAGTTACTAGTCCAACACTCTAACCACTAGGCTATCTGCCTATTGTCTATAACAATAATAAATGAATCATTGCACTATGTTGTTGTAGCCCAGATACACTATCTATACAACAGTATGTGGACACCCCTTCAAATTAGTGGATTTGGCTATTTCAGCCACACCTGTTGCTGACAAGTGTATAAAATCGAACACAGCCATACAATCTCCATACACAAACATTGGCAGTAGAATGGCCTTACTGATGCGCTCGGTGAATTTCAATCTGGCACCGTCATAGGATGCCACCTTTCCAACAATTCAGTTCGTCAAATTTCAGCCATGCTAGAGTTTCCCCGCTCAACTGTAAGTGCTGTTATTGTGAAGTGGAAACGTCTAGGAGCAACAATGGCTCAGCTGCGAAGTGTTAGGCCACACACATAGAACGGGACTGCAGAGTGCTGAAGCCTGTAGCACGTAAAAATCACCAGTCCTCAGTTGCAACACTCACTACTGAATTCCAAACTGCCTCTGGAAGCAACGTCAGCACAATAACTGTTTGTTGGGAGCTTCATGACATGGGCTTGTATGGCCGAGCAGCCGCACACAAGCCTAAGATCACCATGCACAATGCCAAACGTCGGCTGGAGTTGTGTAAGCTCACCACAATTGGACTCTGGAGCAAAAGTCTGTTTTGGGAGTCCCATAGGGCGGCGCACAATTGGCCCAGCATCGTCTGGGTTAGGCCGGTGTAGGCCGTCATTGTAAATAAGAATTTGTTCTTAACTGACTTGCCTAATTAAATACATTTTAAACAAAAAGAAAAAAGAAAAAAAAGACACACGTTCTCTGGAGTGATGATTCACGCTTCACAATCTGGAAGTCCAACGGACTAGTCTGGGATTAGCGGATGCCAGGAGAACGCTACTTGCCCCAATGCGTAGTGCCAACTGTAAACTTTGGTGGAGGAGGAATAATGGTCTGGGGCTGTTTTTCATGGTTCGGGCTAGGCCACTTAGTTCTAGTGAAGGGAAATCTTAATGCTACAGCATACAATGACATTCTAGATGATTCTGTGCTTCCAACTTTGTGGTTACAGTTTGGGGAAGGCCGATTCCTGTTTCAGCATTAGAATGCCCCGTGCACAAAGCGAGGTCCATACAGTTGAAGTCAGAAGTTTACATACACCTTAGCCAAATACATTTAAACTCAGTTTCACAATTCCTGACATTTAATCCTAGTAAAAATTCCCTGTCTTAGGTCAGTTAGGATCACCACTTTATTTAAAGAATGTGAAATGTCAGAATAATAGTAGAGAGAATGATTTATTTCAGCTTTTATTTATTTCATCACATTCCCAGTGGGTCAGAAGTTTACATACACTCAATTAGTATTTGGTAGCATTGCGTTTAAATTGTTTAACTTGGGTCAAACGTTTCGGGTCGCCTTCCACAACCTTCCCACAATAATTTGGGTGAATTTTGGCCCATTCCTCCTGACAGAGCTGGTATAACTGAGTCAGGTTTGTAGGCCTCCTTGCTCGCACACACTTTTCAGTCCTACCCACAAACGTTCTATTGGATTGAGGTCAGGGCTTTATCATGGCCACTCCAAAACCTTGACTTTGTTGTCCTTAAGCCATTTTGCCACAACTTTAGAAGTATGCTTGGGGTCATTGTCCATTTGGAAGACCCATTTGGGACCAAGCTTTAACTTCCTGACTGATGTCTTGAGATGTTGCTTCAATATATCCACATATTTTCCTACCTCATGAGGCCATTTATTTTCTGAACTGCACCAGTCCCTCCTGCAGCAAAGCACCCCCAAAACATGATGCTGCCACCCCCGTGCTTCACGGTTGGGACGGTGTTCTTTGGCTTGCAAGCGTCCCCCTTTTTCTTCCAAACATAACGATGGTCATTATGGCCAAACAGTTCTATTTCTGTTTTATTCAGACCAGAGGACATTTCTCCAAAAAGTACGATCTTCGTCCCCATGTGCAGTTGCAAACCGTAGTCTGGCTTTTTTATGGAGGTTTTGGAGCACTGGCTTCTTCCTTGCTGTGTGGCCTTTCAGGTTATGTCGATATAGGACTCGTTTTACTGTGGATATAGATACTCTTGTACCTGTTTCCTCCAGCATCTTCACAAGGTCCTTTGCTGTTGTTCTGGGATTGATTTGCACTTTTCGCACCAAAGTACGTTCATCTCTAGGAGACAGGACGTTTCTCCTTCCTGAGCGGTATGACAGCTGCGTGGTCCATGGTGTTTATACTTGCGTACTATTGCTTGTACAGAAGAACGTGGTACCTTCAGGCATTTGGAAATTGCTCCCAAGGATGAACCAGACTTGTGGAGGTCTACAATTCTTTTTCTGAGGTCTTTGCTGATTTCTTTTGATTTTCCCATGATGTCAAGCAAAGAGGCACTGAGTTTGAAGGTAAGCCTTGAAATACATCCACAGGTACACCTCCAATTGACTCAAATGATGTCAATTAGCCTATCAGAAGCTTCTAAAGCCATGACATCATTTTTTGGAATTTTTCAAGCTGTTTAAAGGCACAGTCAACTTAGTGTATGTAAACTTCTGACCCACTGGAATTGTGATACAGTCTAAAAACATAGGCCTAGACCTAATCAATAGTAGAGCTGTGCATGCCCGAGGACAACAGAGCACAGACTGGAGGAACCCAAAGATCTGCCATTTCATAATCTGTTAAGGACGTCCTCCAGTGATTTTGTAAATGTTACTGTTGAAAAGTGACATCACAAGGATAAATACAGTAAGTACACACACTGAAGTGTCATAAAATCTGTTATGAGCAAAAAAAAGAATGTTTTTTAGCCCCATCTGCAAACTTCAAGGAGTAGGGCAGTCAACGAGTTGGTCTGATAGAAATCTGTGATGTCATCAGCCTCTCCCCTTGCTTGAGGAACAATAGAGGACAAATAGAGAACAAGAGAGGAAAGCCCCCCCACTATGTGATGACGTACTTGGTGATGACGTACCTGGACCACCTATGGAGATGTTCCTTTTGTTAAGTAAATCAGGTGTTAAATGAAGTGAAAAGGACACTGGAGTGCCACTTAAACTTTGTTTTCTTGCACTTGACATAATTAGCCTACAGCCCTAATATTTAGCTAATAAATGGCCTAATGCCTAGCTAATATTTAGCTTCTTACTTCGGACATCACTCCACATCACTAGTTTCAAGATTTATCGGTCTTATGTATATTCCTATGTATAGGATACATCCAATGAAATGCTTACTTGTAGGTTCCTTCTCGACAATGCAACACCAATAACAAATAATAAAAGATAAGAATACGAACATACAGTAAATGGCTCAGTAGAATAGAAAAAACATTTAGCATAAGTAGAATACCCCAAGGCACAATTTAAAGTCCAATATTTACACATGTTTTGGGGAAGAGGGGATTGGGAGACAAGTATTTAAATTGAGCAGTATTTAGCAATCATAAGAAGAGTCTGGTAGCAAAAGTTGTGAGGTGTGTGTGTGTGTGTGTGTGTGTGTGTGTGTGTGTGTGTGTGTGTGTGTGTGTGTGTGTGTGTGTGTGTGTGTGTGTGTGTGTGTGTGTGTGTGTGTGTGTGTGTGTGAGTGCATGTGTGCTAAGGTGTGGAGAATCAGAGCAAGTGGTTAGTCCAGTTCAAGTGTTCAACAGTCTGATGGCTTGTAGATAGAAACTGTCTCTGATCCTGTTGGTATCAGAGCTCATGCTCCAATATCGTCTGCACGACGGTAAGGGAGTGAACATCTCGTGGCTGGGGTGTTTGGGGTTCTTGATGATGCTACAGACCTTCCTCAGGCACCGTTTCTGAGAAGCTGTCCTGGATGGGTGGGGGCACAGTCCCAGTGATATACTGGGCCGTCTTCACCACACACTGGAGGGCCTTGCGGTCGTGGACGACGCAATTCCCGTACCAGGCTGTGATGCAACTGGTCAGGATGTTCTCGGAAGGTGCAGCGGTAGTATTTGTAGAGGGGTGGCATGCCGAATTTCTTCACCCGCCTTATGAAGTAGAGACTCTGTTGTGCCCTCTTGACAAGAGTGGTGGTGTTGTTGGTCCATGTCAAGTCTTCGGTGATGTAGACGCTGAGGAACTTAAAAACTGCTGACTCTCTCTACTGCAATCCCGTTGATGTGGATCGGTTCATGTTCCCTCCTCTGCTTCCTGAAGTCAGCAATCAACTCCTTTGTTTTGCTTTGTTTTAGAGGAGGAGTGCACAAAATAGACATGTCTGTCAGTCAGATGGCTTGCTGCTTGCAGAGACTTCTGTTGCAGTAACATTGAAGGGCTCTGGCTATTATTATTTAGCCAGCAAGAAGGATGAAGTAAGAAGCTAACGTTAAACAGAACCTACCTCAGCAGGAGCAAAAAATAGGCTAATAAGTTCTAATATAATAATAATACAACATGGGACTTTTATAGCTCGTCAAAGGACCCAAAGTCCCTTTACAATTATAGAGTCAAAACAAATCATCAGACTAAACAAAAACATGAACAAAGAGAGGGGTGGGCTCAAGGAAGGGAGATAAGAGTGATGTATCAATATATCAGTGTATGGGGAGGGTAGGGTAGGGTTGGGTTTAGGATACAAACCCGGTTTAGGGTAAGGGGAAGGGTAAGGGTTTGGGTTAAGTGGTGCTCAGTATGGTGGAGAGAGGAGTGTCTTTGTAGTGTATTGCTTTACATGTGTGTGTGTATGTGTTTTAGGGGCGGCGGTGGGGGTAGGCTTGTCAAAGAGGTGGGGCTTTAGGAGGGACTGAAAGATGGTGATAGACTGAGAGTCATGGATTGCTTGATGGAGGGAGTTCCAGAGCCCAGGAGCAACCCTGGAGAAGGCCCTGTCGCCGAAGCTCTGGAGCTTCAAACTGGGGATGACAAGGTGGCCTGCTGTGGTGGAACGTAGTGAGCGTGTGGGTTGGTAGGGGAGAAGAAGGTCTGAGAGGTAAGGGAGGGGGGGCAAAGTGGTGAAGGGTTTTATTGGTCAGAAGGAGGAACTCGTAATCAATGAGTTGGGAGACAGGGAACCAGTGTTCACAGAGAACCAAAGTTCACAGAGGACACGGGTGATGTGCTTCCACGACTTAGTGTGGGTGAGGAGTAGGGTTGCACGTTTTAGGGAATATTCAGAGGTGGAAACTTTCCGTAGGGAATTAATGACAATATATGGGAATTAACGGGAATATATGCAAATTAATATGAATACCATTTAAATGTAGATGTTTTTTGAATTGGATATATTTACCATATCATATGGAGACAGAAACATAAACCTTTTACCTTATCATAAGTGACATAATTGCAAATGATTAAATCCATCCATCCAATAGAAATGTAAAAAAAAACAATTTAGTTACGAATTTAACTATAATTAAATGAGTTGACTCTTCACAAGGGATGATTTCAATGAACAACAAAAGAAAAGAAATATTGAATGATCCCCAATGATCCATCGCATCTCCCAAAAACGTTTTCAACATACATCTGTAAAATGATAGTCTAAAAACTAAAGCTTTGGTTGTCTTCCTAACAGGCTTCCATGTCTTCTCCCTGGACCTCCTCAATGTCCACCTCTTGAACATCAGACTCTAAGGCCTCATCTTCACTGTCACTTTCCAACCTTGTTGAGGATGGCTCGTTGTCAGGCTCAAAAAGCCTCAAATTTGCCCGGATGGCCACCAATTTTTCAACCCTTGTATTGGTCAGCTGGTTCCATGCTTTGGTGTGTGTTTTCCCAAACAAGGACCAGTTGCGCTCTGAGGCGGTTGATGTTGGTGGGATTTGGAGGATGATGGAGGCAACAGGGAAAAGAGCCTCAGATCCACAAAGTCCCTTCCACCAGGTGGCTGATGAGATAGGTTGGCATGACTGCCATATTGCATCTCCATCCCAAAGCCCTTGCTTGGAAGTGTACTTCGTCAGACTGCCAAGAACCTTGACCTCATCCAGGCCAAGGTGGCGAGACACGGTAATGATGACACCATAGTCCTTGTTGATCTCTGCACCAGACAGAATGCTCTTGCCAGCATACTTGGGGTCCAATATGTACGCTGCGGCGTGTATGGGCTTCAGGCAGAAGTCTTCACGCTTTTTGATGTATTTCAAACTGCAGTTTCCTCTGCTTGGAGCAACAGTGAAGTGGGCAGGGCAGTACAGATTTCTTCTCTTACATCTGCAAGCAGAGGCTGAACATCAGACAGTATGACATTGTCTCCCTCAATCCGTGCAAGGGCTACTGCTATAGGTTTCAGGAGTTTCAGGCTGCTTACCACTCTCTCCCAAAATACATTATCCAGGAGGATCCTCTTGATGGGGCTGTCTATATCGGCAGACTGTGATATGGCCATTTCTTGGATAGACTCCTTCCCCTCCAGGAGACTGTCAAACATGATGACAACACCACCCCAATGGGTGTTGCTGGGCAGCTTCAATGTGGTGCTCTTATTCTTCTCACTTTACTTGGTGAGGTAGATTGTTGCTATAACTTGATGACCCTTCACATACCTAACCATTTCCTTGGCTCTCTTGTAGAGTGTATGCATTGTTTTCAGTGCCATGATGTCTTTGAGGAGCAGATTCAATGCATGAGCAGCACAGGCAATGGGTGTGATATGAGGGTAGGACTCCTCCACTTTAGACCAAGCAGCCTTCATGTTCGCAGCATTGTCTGTCACCAGTGCAAATACCTTCTGTGGTCCAAGGTCATTGATAACTGCCTTCAGCTCATCTGCAATGTAGAGACCGGTGTGTCTGTTGTCCCTTGTGTCTGTGCTCTTGTAGAATACTGGTTGAGGGGTGGAGATGATGTAGTTAATTATTCCTTGCCCACGAACATTCAACCACCCATCAGAGATGATTGCAATACAGTCTGCTTTCTCTATGATTTGCTTGACCTTCACTTGAACTCTGTTGAACCCTGCATCCAGCAAATGAGTAGATAAAGCATGCCTGGTTGGAGGGGGATATGCTGAGCGAAGAACATTCAGAAATCTCTTCCAATACACATGTAAGAATCAGAGGTGAACCAGTTGCATACGCAGCTCGAGCAAGACATTCATCAGCATTTCTCTGACTGCGTTCCTCCATTGAGTCAAAAATAATTTCTGATTCGAGGAGGACCATGAACTGTTGCTATCGATAAGGTGTCTGATTCATCATTTTCACCTCGAATAGAAGTAGAGGGACTTTTGTCAGAGGTTGCTTGTTGTGAGCGCTGAGGGAACTTTATGCACTTGGCCAGATGATTCCGCATCTTTGTTGCATTCTTCACATATGATTTGGCACAGTATTTGCAAATGTACACAGCTTTTCCTTCTACATTAGCTGCAGTGAAAGGTCTCCACACATCAGATAGTGCCCGTGGCATTTTCCTGTAAAGATTCGAATTTTTTTTGTAAAAAAAACACAAATACAATTCCATGTACAAATAAATAGTGAAGCAGTTAGATAAAACAACGCCTTTGTAAGATACATGTCTTAAAATGAAACATGTATGGAAACAGGTGAATTAACCTGTTGGGGATAGGGGGCAGTATTTGCACGGCCGGATAAAAAACGTACACGATTTAATCTGGTTACTACTCCTGCCCAGTAACTAGAATATGCATATAATTGTTTGATTTGGATAGAAAACACCCTAAAGTTTCTAAAACTGTTTGAATGGTGTCTGTGAGTATAACAGAACTCATATGGCAGGCCAAAACCTGAGCAGATTCCAAACAGGAAGCGCCCTCTCTGACCATTTCTTGGCCTTCTTTGTCATCTCTATCCAAAACAAAGGATCTCTGCTGTAACGTGACACTTCCAAAGGCTCCCATAGGCTCTCAGAAGGCGCCAGAACGTTGAATGATGACTCTGCAGTTACTGGCTGAAAAACAGTAGCGCATTTGGTAAGTGGTCGATCTGAGAACAATGAGACAGGCGTGCGCGTGCACGTGAAGAGTCCATTTTACTTTCTCAGTCTTTGAACGAAAACAACGACTCCCGGTCAGAATATTATCGCTATTTTACGAGAAAAATCGCATAAAAATTGATTTTAAACAGCGTTTGACATGCTTCGAAGTACAGTAATGGAATATTTTGAAAATGTTTGTCACGAAACGCGCCGGGCGCGTCACCCTTCATTACCCTTCGGATAGTGTCTTGAACGCACGAACAAAACGCCGCTATTTGGATATAACTATGGATTATTTGGAACCAAACCAACATTTGTTGTTTAAGTAGAAGTCCTGGGAGTGCATTCTGACAAAGAACAGCAAAGGTAATCCAATTTTTCTTATAGTAAATCTGAGTTTGGTGAGGGCCAAACTTGGTGGGTGTCAAAATAGCTAGCCCGTGATGGCCAGGCTATCTACTCAGAATATTGCAAAATGTGCTTTCACCGAAAAGCTATTTTAAAATCGGACATAGCGATTGCATAAAGGAGTTCTGTATCTATAATTCTTAAAATAATTGTTATGTTTTTTGTGAACGTTTATCGTGAGTACGTTAGTAAATTCACCGGAAGTGTTCGGTGGGAATGCTAGTTCTGAACGTCACATGCTAATGTAAAAAGCTGGTTTTTGATATAAATATGAACTTGATTGAACAAAACATGCATGTATTGTATAACATAATGTCCTAGGAGTGTCATCTGATGAAGATCATCAAAGGTTAGTGCTGCATTTAGCTGGGGTTTTGTTTTTTGTGACATTATATGCTAGCTTAAAAAATGGGTGTCTGATTATTTCTGGCTGGGTACTCTGCTGACATAATCTAATGTTTTGCTTTCGCTGTAAAGCCTTTTTGAAATCGGACAGTGTGGTTAGATAAAGGAGAGTCTTGTCTTTAAAATGGTGTAAAATAGTCATATGTTTGAAAAATGGAAGTTTTGGGATTTTTGAGGAATTTGTAATTCGCACCACGCCTATCATTGGATATTGGAGCAGGTGTTCCGCTAGCGGAACGTCTAGATGTAAGAGGTTAATAAACATAAAAACCACAGTAAACAGAACAATCAATGAATGGGTCAAACAAAACCCGGTTTCCACCAGCATAACATACACAAGCACTACAATAAAGAATTCCGGACAAGGACATGGGGGGAACAGAGGGTTAAATACACAACATGTAATTGATGGAATTGAAACCAGGTGTAAGGGAAGACAAGACAAAACCAATGGAAAATGAAAGGTGGATCGGCGATGGCTAGAAGGCCGATGACGTTGACCGCCGAACGCCGCCCGAACTAGGAGAGGGACCGACTTCAGCGGAAGTCATGACAGTACCCCCCCCCCCTTGACGCGCGGCCCAGCAGCGCGCCAACACCGGCCTCTGGGACGACCTGGAGGGCGAGGCGCAGGGCGATCCGGACGAAGACGGTGGAACTCCTGTAGCATTGAAGGGTCCAACACGTCCTCGACCGGAACCCAGCACCTCTCCTCTGGACCGTAACCCTCCCACTCCACGAGATACTGAAGGCCCCTCGCCTGGCGCCTCGAATCCAGTATGGAGCGAACAGAGTACGCCGGGCCCCCCCGATGTCCAGAGGGGGCTGAGGAATCTCCCGCACCTCAGACTCCTGGAGCGGACCAGCCACCACCGGCCTGAGGAGAGACACATGGAACGAGGGGTTAATACGATAATCGGGTGGAAGTTGTAACCTATAACAAACCTCGTTCACTCTCCTCAGGACTTTAAATGGCCCCACAAACCGCGGACCCAGCTTCCGGCAGGGCAGGGGTAGGGGCAGGTTCCGGGTCGAGAGCCAGACCTGGTCCCCCGGTGGGAACACCGGGGCCTCACTGCGGTGGCGATCTGCGTTCTCCTTTTGGCGCATCACGGCCTGCTGAAGGTGAACACGGACAGCTTCCCATGTCTCCTCCGCGCGCCTGAACCAGTCGTCCACCGCAGGAACCTCGGTCTGACTCTGATGCCAAGGCGCCAGAACCGGCTGGTACCCTAGTACGCACTGGAAGGGAGAGAGGTTAGTGGAGGAGTGGCGAAGCGAGTTCTGTGCCATCTCAGCCCAGGGCACGAACGCCGCCCCCCTCCCCAGGCCGATCCTGGCAATAGGACCGCAGAAACCTGCCCACATCCTGGTTTACTCTCTCCACCTGCCCATTACTCTCGGGGTGAAACCCTGAAGTGAGGCTGATCAAGAACCCCAGACGTTCCATGAACGCCTTCCAGTACCTAGACATGAACTGGGGACCTCGATCAGACACTATATCCTCAGGCACCCCGTAGTGCCGAAAGACGTGCGTAAACAAGGCCTCCGCAGTCTGTAGGGCGGTGGAACTCCTGCAGCATTGAAGGGTCCAACACGTCCTCGACCGGAACCCAGCACCTCTCCTCTGGACCGTACCCCTCCCACTCCACGAGATACTGAAGGCCCCTCGGTGAACTCCTCAAATTGGTCCAACATCGCATTTCCCTCTCTCCACACGGCGTTGGCCCAATCCAGGGCTTTCCCGGTGAGGCACGAGACGAGGGCGGACACCCTCTCACGGCCCGAAGGAGCCGGGTGGACGGTTGCCAGGTACAAGTCCAGTTGTAATAGGAACCCCTGGCAGTTCGCAGTCGTCCCATCATATTCCTGGGGCAGGGAGAGGCGAATCCCACTGGGACCAGGAGAAGGAGGAGTGCTTAGTGGAGACCCCGTTTGTGCTGGTGGAGGCGATGGAAGAACTACCTGTCTCTCCCAGCGGTCCATTGTCTGGACAACACGGTCCATGGCAGTGCCAAGATGGTGGAGCATTGCTGCGTGCTCCCGGATGCGCTCCTCCACCCCTATACCCGGGGTACCTGCTCCTGCTGACTCCATAGAATTGGTCCGAATTCTGTAACGCGGTGCATACTGGCGGCAGAGAAGTCAGGCGCAGGAGAGCGAAAACTGATTTACAACGGTGTCGTTTAATAAACATAAAAACCACCATAAACAGAACAATCAATGAATGGGTCAAACAAAACCCGATTTCCACCAGCATAACGTACACAAGCACTACAAGAAACAATTCCGGACAAGGACATGGGGGGGAACAGAGGGTTAAATACACAACATGTAATTGATGGAATTGAAACCAGGTGTGAGGGAAGACAAGACAAAACCAATGGAAAATGAAAGGTGGATCGGCGATGGCTAGAAGGCCGGTGACGTCGACCGCCGAACGCCGCCCGAACTAGGAGAGGGACCGACTTCGGCGGAAGTCGTGACAAAAGCATACTCTCAGGATGCATGTTCCTCAGCTGTGCATGTTCCCTAATTAATCTTCGTTGTCAACAGGAATTCAGAAAGTAATTCAAAACTCAATACTTGTCACGTCCTGACCAGTATAAGGGTTATTTGTTATTGTAGTTTGGTCAGGACGTTGCAGATGGTATTTGTTTTATGTGGTTCGGGGTGGTGGTTTATTTAGTAGGGCGTTTGATTTATTATTTCCGGGTTTTGGTTTATGTTCTATGTTTTGTACTTCTATGTTCTTTCTGTGTTGGTATATTTCTATGTTTAGGTTAATGGGGGGTTGGACTCTCAATTGGAGGCATGTGCTTTCTCGTTGCCTCTGATTGAGAGTCCTATATATGGGTAATTGTTTGGTTTAGTGTTTGTGGGAGATTGTCTCTTGTTTTGCGTGTGTGAGCCTTACAAGACTGTTTGGTTGTTCGTGAGTTTTTCCGTGTTTATTATTTTGGTGTTCACTTTATTTTATAAATAAATATCAAGATGAGCATCCACATCCCTGCTGCATTTTGGTCCTCCTTTCCAGACGACAACCGTGACAATACTGGCACTGAAACTATACTGGCACTGAAACTATACTATACGCACAAGCAAAGTTTCATAAAAAAATCTATGCTTCAACTTAAAAACCACTCCAACTGTAATTTGAATTAATATACTAAATGACAGTTAAAGCATATGAAATTGAAGTACACTTTTAATAAGTGTGTTTAAGTGTAATGACAATGGAGTAACTACAATGTTGTTGATTCATCCTCAGTTTTCTCCTATCACAGCCATTAAACTCTAACTGTTTTAAAGTCACCATTGGCCTCATGGTGAAATCCCTGAGCGGGTTCCTTCCTCTCCGGCAACTGAGTTAGGAAGGACGCCTGTGTCTCTGTAGTGACTGGGTGCATTGATACACCATCCAGAGTGTAATTAATAACTTCACCATGCTCAAAGGGATATTCAATGTCTTTTTTTTACCACTCTACCAATAGGTGCCCTTCTTTGCGAGGCATTGGAAAACCTCTACGGTCTTTGTTATTGAATTTGTGTTTGACATTCACTGCTCGACTGAGGTACCTTACAGATAATTGTATGTTTGAGGTAAAGAGATGATGATAAACAATATTATTGCGCACAGAGTGAGTCCATGCAACTTATTATGTGACTTGTTAAGCAAATGTTTACTGAACTTATTTAGGCTTGCCATAACAAAGGGGTTGAATATTTATTGACTGAAGACATTTCAGCTTTTCCTTTTTAATGAATTTGTAAACAATTTTGAAAAATATAATTCCACTTCAACATTATGGGACATTGTGTTTGAGTCAGTGACCCAAAAAAATCTCGATTTAATCAATTTTAAATTCAGGCTGTAATAACAAAAATGTGGGAAAAGTCAAAGGGTGTGAATACTTTCTGAAGGCACTGTATACTTAAAGACTGAAAAACATTTGCATACTAATAGTCTGGAAAAACTGTTAATTAATAACATTTTATTAAGTGTATTGAAGTGTGATGATAGTATATTTATAGTATACTTAAGATATACTAGAAAAGTACATCTGGTATTTGAAGTATATTATTAGAATTTGTAGTGTATTTACTATACTTTAGTATACTTGTAATATATTAAAATATACTTTTTTCTCTCGCTTGGGTGGAGAGAAAGGCCTCTGTCTGACCATGGTTTAACTTCTGTGGCTAGTCGTAGCGGGCGGGGGGGGGGGGGGGTTGGATGGGTAGCCGAAGGGAAATTGGCAGTATTAGTTCTCACATTTACTGCCTGTTGAATAGGACAGCATTTTACTCTGCTAAACATAGAATTGCTAAATTGAGGGATGAACTCATTGAATTAGCTACATACACACAATCTCTCAATTTTGAAAGCAAGCTAGCTAGCTAATTGAAACATAATTATGTTTTGTCCTTACAACTTTACATGAACTGTAGTTTGCACTTTTTACTATTACTTTGCAGCATTTTGTATCACATTGGCCAGCAAGCACTTTCTTTTTACTGAAGAGACACCTTACAGTTTTGGAGACAGCTTCACATTTGGTAACAAAGGGTGGTGTGGTAGCGTTAGTACTAGTATGGATTGTAGTAGTGCAGTGCATTTGGAAAGTATTCAGATCCCTTGACTTTTTCCACATTTTGTTACAGCCTTATTCTAAAATTGATTCAATCGTTTTCCCCCTCATCAATCTACACACAATACCCCATAATGACAAAGTAAAAACAGGTTTTTAGAAATAAATAAATAAATGTAATATCACATTTACGTAAAAAGTCAAGGGGTCTGAATACTTTCCGAATGCACTGTACATCCTAGCCATGTCAGGCTCTCTGTACATCAATCTTAGTCTAGTGTAACCAACATACTGGGTACGAACTCAAGTCTCCTGCGCACCAGAAAAGCATAGGCCTGCTAAGATGAAGCTTAGGCATTGATTCGGGGAGCCAATGCAAGTCTTCAGGTCTCAAGCAAGGTTAGGCTAACTCATCATGCATGTGTGGTAACTGGACCACCTCAGTTAAAATTCACCATCCTTTCTCTTACAGAGACCCATCTGATCCAAATATGATTGACAGGGTTCAAACAAGAGTTTTCTGCACATCAGAAGATTACATAAGTCCGCTAAACCAAAGCCTGTAGCCAATGAAACTCTTCAGGTATCAGGCACTGTCACGTCCTGACCATAGTAAGATGTTATTTTCTATGGTAGAGTAGGTCAGGGCGTGACAGGGGGTGTTTTGTGTTTTTCTATGTTTTCTATATCTATGTTTAGTTCTAGTTTTCTATTTCTATGTTGTTGTTTTTTGGGATGATCTCCAATTAGAGGCAGCTGGTCCTCGTTGTCTCTAATTGGAGATCCTACTTAAGTAGGGGTTTTTTTTCCCACCTGTGTTGGTGGGTAGTTATTTTCTGTTTAGTTAGTCTGTGTACCTGACAGAACTGTGAGCTGATCGTTTTTGTTATTTTCTTTAATGTTCTGTGTTAAAATACATTTTCATCATGAGCACTCAACATGCTGCGCTTTGGTCCCCTATCTACGACAGTCGTTACAGGCACGGTTACTCACCAATGACTAACCAGGAAGAAGTGGTTCGGTGAACAAGCACAGGTGTTAAGTAACTTTGCCTGAGACCAGAAAAAATCCATTGACTCCCTCAAGCTAAATTGCTTAAGTTTTGGCATATCAGGCTAAAATGTTCTCCTGCTGTACAGGACACCAGGTTCAATGCACAGAGAGTGTGACACTGCTAGGATGTACAGTACTACTACATGGGGGTGTGGTGTTGGTCTCCTGGTGCACACCTCCAGGAAGCTATGCCCAGAGATTACCCATGATGTTGCACAATGATTTTCGTCAATAGGTCATCATTTTAGTCAAAATATGATATATTGGGGCTTGGAAAGTTGGATATCCGAAGTGGGAACTTCGTGGAAATCAGTGCCAATGACTTGCAAGTTCTTTCTGACTTACGTGACAGTTATAGGGCTGGCTTTAGTTCATTTGGAACCACGTACAAACTTGTTAGAGCTGACACGTGTTGGGTTCTTATTTCCTGTTCACAACCTATTGTTACTGTTGCTTTACTGGCTCACTGCTGTCTGCAATACACTTTGACTGTTCAAAGATGTTGGATGGGCTGATGCCGGTGAAACGGTGAGTAAGAAAAGAGCTACAGTATATTATTCTGATGAGTGGAGGAAGTGGATAGGTGAAATGTCAACACAGCTGGGACACCTCGTTGTTTCTGAAGATCTCTGCACTAAGGCGCTACAACGACAGTGTAGCTAGCTAGCAAGTAGTAATTACTCACTAATTATTCGAGTTTGGCTGGCTAGCTAGCTACAGCTAACTGAGCAGTAAAGTCAATCCATATGAAGTAAGCTATACAGTATAGCTCAATTAGTAAATAACTGCTTTACCAGTACTAGCGCTACCGCATTGCCTTAGTTTTATTACCAAATGTAAAGCTGTCTCCAAAACTGCTTTGGGAAATGCAAAGCAGCATTTCCCAAACTTGTTCCCCGGGACCCCAAGGAGTGCACATTTTGTTTTTTGTCCTAACACTATACAGCTGATTCAAATGATCAAAGTTTGATGATTAGCTGATTATTACAGGACTGAGGACTCCTGGGCTGTGTGACGCAGACCAAGGACAGGCTGAGCAAGCAGAAATATTTGAATATTGACATAAAGTGAAGATGTGGATAAAATTGTACATTTAAAAATAAAGAAATCAACGAATGGTTCCTTGTTTTGTTTATCATTCAATGCCTGTTCTGATAATGTTTACATAATCAACTACAATTACAAGCTGAGCAAACAATGGAATGAAAAAGACATGATAACAATGTACAGAAAGACCACATTCATTATAGTCCTCTCCTGTGCTCAGATAGGTTCTATCACACATTGACTACTGAGGGTTCCGAAATGCCACATAGACATTTCAATTGTTATGGGGGTCCTCATGAGCATCACTAAAATTAGAACCAAGTCTGTGATCTAATAAGCCTCCACTTCCTCCTCTCTTGGCTACAACCTATATTACACTATACACATTATGTTACAGGAACACTGGTTTTATTGTTCGGAGAATACAAGCTAACTAGTAATGTTGTTCTCCATACACATCAAGTGTAATATCTGGATGACATTTAAAGTTAATAATAAGAAACATACAGTATAATTACATGTGTGTACATTGTAAGTTGTTGCATTTGCGTGTGATTCGATTAAGTGACAGCCTTATTTTAACTGGCTCATCAAAACAATGTGCAATAAGTTGGGCTATTGTATTAGTAGCTAGCTATATTGCTATAACAGTATTGGTCCACATTCTAGCTAGTGTCCATCACTCATACATGCAATAGTTGCTTTCCTTGGCTCCCTACAAAAAGCTTTAGGGCCAACTGTTATATTTGTCATCTAGTAGCCAGCTAGTGGGGATACTTGTAAACATTACAGCTAGGTCGTTTCAGCTGTTGTTTAGTTAGCTAGCCAGGCAGTTGGCTATCTAACAACATTTCGAGTACAGTAGCTAGGTAGCCAGAAAGCTACTAACCAGCTAACCTTTACTCTTAAGAAAATTAGGTTATCGGAAAAACAGCTGAATGGTAGCAAGCTAGCATATTTATAGGTACTGTTATGCTTGAAACAACTTTTGGAACCAATTATCCACAGTTGATAATAGTTACCAGTAGCTAGCTAGTTGTAGCTAGCATTATTGGACTAGGTTAGCTACCCTCTAGCTTCACCAGTAAAACTTCAGAATTACCACTAAACTCTGTATTCATCCTTAAGCATTTTGTTGGATGGTGTATACCATGTGTATCCTGTACATTTGACAAATAAAACTTGAAACTTGATCTTTCAATTCTGTCGCAGAAGAGGGAGGAGAGTAGATGGTCCTTCGCCTCGCCATAGCTACGTTAGCTGTGCTGTGCTCCTTAGCTATTAGCGAAGCTACCCTGACCTTGGCTTTTGGTTTGTTTACAAATCGCGGAGTGTGGGCTGTGCTAGAGACCATTTGAGCTATGCACACAAAGGAAGGTGGAGATGATTGTCAATATTTATAAAGAGCCATATGTCAGTGTTCAGAGGGTGGGACTAAACAAGCATTTCTGCACTAGGACAGAATTACATTGAAATAGTATCAGCAACTCTCTCTGGTGGGGTCTTTTAACCTGGTCTGACAACCAGCGCTCTAGCTCTACCACGTTCCACCGCAGATGCGGAAGGCCGACATCTGCGGATATCTCTATCTTAAACTGATGGATTTTGATGGGGATTTTTTATCATGTTAATTAGATTGACGCACAGGTGTGTCAATAGACTCTTAAGGATTTTAAAGTGTATATTTGCACAGCACATGATTGAGACTGCTTTTTAATCTTCATTTTTACAGGATTATGGCTCAATTTAATTTGACTTTACAATTGCAAATGAGTTTGAAAAAGCTCATTAGCCATTAATATCATGGCTCTGTCACTGGCCGGTTGTCATTACTGTGTGTTTTGCCAAAGTCTTGTTTTTGCCCCCTCTTTTAAAAATAGTAAACACCCAACAGGGAGGGAACCAATCCCCATAAGCAAAGTGCAGAAGTGGGAGTAACCACCCGGGCCTGCCTGTTATGCCCTGCCATTGGTCCCCACGAAACCTCCACCAATTTAAAACCAGACACCAGTTGCTCTTCCCCCGTCACACTACCACCACAAGCCCCAAAGGATAGATAGGGAGAGAGGGAGTGAGAGTGTACCAGAGATAGGGACAGACAGACAGAGAGAGAGAGAGAGAAAGAGAGAGAGAGAGAGAGAGAGAGAGAGAGAGAGAGAGAGAGGAGAGAGACACACACACAGAATTAGTTCATGCTAGCATGCCTGCTTACTCCACCAACATGAGGCTGAAGTTTCCCATCCTGGCTCTGACTCTGGAGATTATCACCATCATCCTGTTTGCTGTGTTTGTGGTCTACGATGATGGGAAACACGGGGGGCACGGAGCCCACAACAATGCCACACACCATGAGGAGAAGACGGAACAGAATCCTCTGACCCTCTACCCCAGTAAGTGACACCTGAAGGCTTCTCAGTGTTAGCCTGTTCCCAGATCAGTTTGTGTTGTCTTGGTATGACAATGACCATAGCAGTTGGCAAGGCAGAAACAGATCTGAGAGCAGGCTACCTCAGTGTGGTGCTACACATAGTCTGTCAGTGTGTCAGTCTGGCTGTGGGAGCCCGGTTGAAGAATCATGGATCTGTTTGTATTTGGCTTATTGATAGCAGCCATGGTTGCTATGGATGACAGGCTATGAAGTTAATAATGCAATTGAGTCTCAATGATTTGACCCCTCTTCTCTTTATAATTGTGCAGTAGCTCCTGTGATCAATCAGAGGGTTAGCATAGTGTGAGCTTGTTGTGCACAGGGTTGGGAGTAACTGATTACATGTAATCCAATTACAGATAAAAATGTAGTCCGTTATGTTAACAGCAAAATTATTGTAATCAGATTACAGATACTTTTGAAAAACTAGACGATTACTTTTTGGATCACTTTTAAATTCAGAAAGGAGGTTTGGTAAAAAATACATTATTACACCTTTCTGTTTTCTCAATGACGTTCAATTCAGAATTGAAAAAAGGCACAAGTTTAAGTTTGTTCCACCTGAGTGAGTCTGACCACAAGTCAGAGACCACTATGACACACCAAATGTGTTTGATGGATCCTTTTTGTCTTCTTCTAATGCCTGTTAAGAGGAAATGTATCCAAAAGTAACTGAATGTAATCAGATTGCGTTACTGTGTTTGGACATTTCAAAAGTTACGTTACTGATTACAATTTTGGACAGGTAACTAGTAACTGTAAAGGATTTCATTTAGAAAGTAACCTATCCAACCCTGGTTGTGCATGTGTCCATTGCAGCAGACTCACGCCTAAAATGATTCTGTATGGGACGGGCCAGATGCTCCAGCTGTCATAGGGGCACCCCTCTCTCTCATACTGGGCAGGTTCACTGTGGCTACCCCCAGACGGACTGTACAAAGGGGAAGCCTAGTGGCAGGTAGCCTAGCAGTCAAGAGTGTTGGGCCAGTAACCGAAAAGTTGCTTGTTCAAATCCCAGAGCCAACTAAGTGAAAAGTTGATCAAAGCACTTAACACTAATTGCTCCTGTAAGTCGCTCTGGATATGAGTGTCTGATGAATGCCATCCACATACTTACAATGGAACTGGATCAACTTGCATATGCGCTGAAGGGAAATAAATTCTTAATTTATTTTAATGGGAATTTGATTGAGTTACGGGTAAAAATGTTTGCACATGTGCGCAATAATCTGTGTTTGGAGACTATTGTAAATCTTGTGACTTACCAGTTGAAACGTGACAAAGACCCACCCCTACTACTTTACATATGACACTGGCATTTTTTTGTACATAAATCTTTATACAGCATAAATACTTGAAGACTTACAGTACGGAGGTTTAGCCATAAATGGGCGGGGCAGCTGTGACCCAAAGAGATTAGTTCAGTGTTTAGAAATGTTAAAGGGGAAGTTCACCTATTTTTACATGTAGACTTACACTTCACTCTTTTTGTGATTGTAGTTGATCCCCAAAACCATTTTGCAGTATGAAAATGTGTCTAAAGCATGTTAGAAAACACCAACTCATATTACACTAGAATCCCATTCTGAATGATCTCTGCATTCAATTTTAGAAAAACAAATTCCACTGTCCCATAAATCCATATTTGCATATTTTTGTTGTTGTAAACAGAATCATTTAAACATGGATTTATGGCACAGTGGACATAAATAATGTTGTGCAGAGACATTCAGAATGGGAGTTGATGTGTTTCCTAACATGTTTGCATATTGCATTATAGTCAATGACGACTCAGCAAAATGTGACCAATTTTCTCTGTAACAAAACAAAAAACAATTTGGAGGAATCAACTACAAGGACAGAAAGAGTGAAAATTAGGCTATGTGTAAAAATGTTTACGTTATGTCATATCCAAATACATCCTAATAGTTTTTATAACTATAGGTTGTTCTAAATGATCAGAGAAACAATATAGGGTCAATTCAAAATAAGTGGGACACTTTTAGAATGTTCTGTCTGCTGTAACCTCGTTTGTCATTTATCCAACATATAAGCCCAACACATTTCTGAAAACTTCAAGATGTTTCCTAATCATAGTCACAGCAGGCATGACACACCCATTTGTGTACACTGAGTCAAAACCATATTTTCAGTTTGCATTTGGTAGACTGAGACAGCAGGTTAAATAAACTGGGATACCATTATTATAGTCCCAATTGTACCCCAATAACTATTCTATTCAATTTTGTGTGATGGGAAACATCTGAGGATTTCAGAAATGTATCATGTGTTTACGCCGCTACTACTCACTGTTTATTATCTATGCATAGTCACTTTACCTCTACCTACATGTACATTTACATAAATTAGCTTGACTAACCTGTACCCCCGCACATTGACTCGGTACCGGTACCCCCTGTATATAGCCTCGTTATTGTGTTACATTTATTTATTTAGATTGTATTTTTTATTTTATTTTTTTGCTAAAATGTTGTTACTTACTTAAAAATTAAGTAAGCACAACACCTGTTGTTTTCGGCCCATGTGACAAATACAAATTGATTTGATTTGTTGGTCTAATATGTTTGATAAATTTCTGAAGAGATTACAGAAAACGGAAATGTAAAAAGTGCCCCACTTTTTCTGAATTCACTCAAATAACAGTA
Organism: Salmo salar; assembly: GCF_965601325.2. Lineage (NCBI taxonomy): Eukaryota > Metazoa > Chordata > Actinopteri > Salmoniformes > Salmonidae > Salmo > Salmo salar. Next base: position 33,043,794 of record NC_138305.1, read on the forward strand.
CTAATAACAGTACTAATAACAGTACTAATAACAATACTAATAACAGTCCTAATAAGTCCTAATAACAGTACAATAACAGTACAATAACAGTACTAATAACAATACTAATAACAGTACAATAACAGTACTAATAACAGTGCAATAACATAACTAATAACAGTACTAGTAACAGTACTAATAACAGTACAAATAACAATACAAATAACAGTACAATAACAGTACTAATAACAGTACTAATAACAGTACCAATAACAGTACAATAACAGTACTAATAACAACACTAATAACAGTACTACAAGAAAAAATGAACAGGATATAGTACTACAAGAAGCAAAGCCCTGCCTAACCTAAATACAGGGGGTCCCTAAAGTAAACTGGATGGATCTTTGTCCTATAAGACTGTCCCAAAAGCCTATAAGACTGTCCCACTTTAGTTACTTCATGCTCTCCTACTTTAGCTAGCTATGGTTGGTGAAGCAGAACAACAAAAACTGACTGAATTACCAAATAGAAACATAATATTGGTAACTTTTTAATGTATTTTGATGCACAAGTACATAGTATGCACATTTACATCACAATTTGGCACAGTGCAAGTTTTTGTGACCTTAACATCAAAACAGAAAAAATGCTATGTCACTGATCTTACCGCAGGTGAGCTTCCTGTTTGAAGCTTGCTCTGCCCCCATCTATGATGTCACTCCAATGAAGTGATGTGGATCATGTGGTTTCTCAGCAAGGGCTTAGTCATTTCATTTTATTTAGCCAGGTAAGTCAGTTGAGAACAGATTCTTATTTATAATGATGGCCTACGCCAGCCCTATGGGACTCCCAATCACAGCCGGTTGTGATACAGCATGGAATCGAACCAGGGTCTGTAGTGACGCCTCTAGCACTGATATGCAGTGCCTTAGACCGCTACGCCACTCGAGAGCCCTAACAATAGTTTTGATTTTCTCTTGTCAGACAAAGAAATAAAAGCATCAGGATTAAGCTGTCCCTGTTTATGTGACGCCTCTAGCGTCACATAAATGTATCACTGTAGCTGAAAGGCTGCTAGATCGAATCCCCGAGCTACCAAGGTAAAAATCTGTCGTTCTGCCACTGAACAAGACAGTTAACCCACTCTTTCCTAGGCCATCATTGTAAATAAGTATTTGTTCTTAACTGACTTGCCTAGTTAAAAAAAGGTTAAATAAAATATCCGAATTCATCCTACATAAACCACAATAAATACCTTTTTATTTCAAGATCTTAAATAGTAATTGTTTAAAGGATTATACAGTTAGATATGCGTATAAAAGGTGGCAATTACTTCCTTTCTCTACACCCCCTGTCCGTCCGTCTATATGGTGCATACCAAAACTCCACAATTACAGGTTCAAAGCAGAGGAAATAAGCAGAGAAATGCAATTTAGAAAAAAAGGAACCTATCTTGTTGCTGGGCTTTCTCATCAAGGGACAAAATCAGTATTGAAAACATGTAATTGAGAGGAACCAATGGGTTCTGTGGCTCTGTGAAATACTTGTTTTCCTCAGAGAAGTGGAACCTTAAGAATGTATTCAACACGGAGTTGTTTCACAGCCGTAAAGCCCTATCATCAAAGTCAGGCGCTATTCGGACGGAATTCAATTTTGTAATTACAGTTAACAACATAAAAAGTGACTTGCAGTGAGATTCAGTTAGATGCTAAATTAAACTGGTGCCTTGGAGGTTTGCCCATACAGTTGAAGTCGGAATTTGACATAGACCTTAGCCAAATACATTTAAACTCAATTTTTCTCAATTCCTGACATTTAATCCTAGTAAAAATTCCGTCTTGGGTCAGATAGGATCACCACTTTATTTTAAGAATGTGAAATGTCAGAATAATAGCAGAGAGAATGATTTATTTCAGCTCATTCCCAGTGGGTCAGAAGTTTACATACACTCAATTAGTATTTGGTAGCATTGCCTTTAAATTGTTTTACTTGGGTCAAACGTTTCGGGTCGCCTTCCACAAGCTTCTCACAATAAGTTGGGTGAATTTTGGCCCATTCCTCCTGACATAGCTGGTGTAAATGAATCAGGTTTGTAGGCCTCCTTGCTCGCACACACTTTTTCAGTTCTGCCAACAAATTTTCTATAGGATTGAGGTCAGGGCTTTGTGATGGCCACTCCAATACCTTGACTTTGTTGTCCTTAAGCCATTTTGCCACAACTTTGAAAGTATGCTTGGGGTCATAGTCCAGTTGGAAGACCCATTTGTGACCAAGCTTTAACTTCCTAACTGATGTCTTGAGATGTTGCTTCAATATATCCAGATAATTTTCCTGACTCATGATGCCATCTATTTTGTTAAGTGCACCAGTCCCTCCTGCAGCAAAGCACCCCCACAACATGATGCTGCCACCCCCGTGCTTCACGGTTGGGATGGTGTTCTTTGGCTTGCAAGCCTCTCCCTTTTTCCTCCAAACATAGCGATGGTCATTATGGCCAAAAAGTTATATTTTGTTTCATCAGACCAGAGGACATTTCTCCAAAAAGTACAATCCTTGTCCCCATGTGCAATTGCAAACCGTAGTCTGGCTTTTCTATGGAGGTTTTGGAGCAGTGGCTTCTTCCTTGCTGAGCGGCCTTTCAGGTTATGTCGATATAGGACTTGTTTTACTGTGGATATAGATACTTTTTGCACTCCAGCATCTTCACAAGGTCCTTTGCTGTTGTTCTGGGATTGACTTGCACTTTTCGCACCAAAGTACGTTCATCTCTAGGAGACAGAGCACGTCTCCATCCTGAGCGGTATGACGGCTGCGTGGTCCCATGGTGTTTATACTTGCGTAATACTGTTTGTACAGATGAACGTGGTACCTTCAGGCGTTTGGAAATTGCTCCCAAGGATGAACCAGACTTGTGGAGGTCTACAATATTTTTTCTGAGGTCTTGGCTGATTTCTTTTGATTTTCCCATGATGTCAAGCAAAGAGGCACTGAGTTTGAAGGTAAGCCTTGAAATACATCCACAGGTACACCTCCAATTGACTCAAATGATGTCTATTAGACTATCAGAAGCTTCTAAAGCCATGACATTGTTTTCTGGAATTTTCCAAGCTGTTTAAAGGCACAGTCAACTTAGTGTATGTACATTTCTGACCCAATGGAATTGTGATACAGTGAGTTATAAGTGAAATAATCTGTCTGTAAACAATTGTTGGAAAAAAAAGATGTCCTAACCGACTTGCCAAAACTATAGTTTGTTAACAAGAAATTTGTGGAGTGGTTGTAAAACGAGTTTTAATGACTCCAACCTAAGTGTATGTAAACTTCCGACTTCAACTGTATTTGCATGATCCATACTTTCACGGGCGCCCGCCCTAGTGAATGCAGTGGCGTTGGCATTAGATCATCATGCCTGGGGGACAGAATGAGCACACTAGGGATTACTGAAATGTTGATGGACGGTTGAGGAACAGCAATTTAATTCCCTTCAATGATGTTTGATGCTGACACGTTTCAGAGCAAGCTTCTTCGGCAGATCATTGTGGACTGACCTCCAAATATGTCAGGATTCAACATTATCGAAAATAATTAAGTTGCTGGCCTGAAACCATCTCCTTTCAGACTGACACACCTTCAGACTAGCAATCCAGAAAATACTTGAAATCTTGGTTAGAGTGCTAGCACAATACAACTACCATATGGGGGATGACCTAACATGTTGGGCAAAGAGGCCATCTACGAGGCTGAGTTCCAAATGGACCTCTCTAGCTCCCACCACATCCTTTTCTTAGAACCGCCAACTGGTATGATGTCACCAAGGGATCAAGTATTCAGGTGATATAGGACCGTCCAAGGGCTTCCTCAATGGGTGCATAGTGCATACCTTACCAAGCCAAAGAAATAAAACATTCAAGATTTTAGATGACAGTGTGCAGCGGTGGACCAAAAAAATAAAGATATGCAATATAGACAAGACTAAAGCTGAGATTTGTTTTGCTGTTATGTTCTAAAGTTTGGTGCTCTGTGCTTGCAATGCCAGGAAGTTATCAGGTAAGGCAGTTCTCAGCACCTTTACACGATACATCGTATTTTCTAGTTTGTATTATTAGCATTATTAGCATACGGTCCATTCCCTTGCATCCACCCAGAGATGTTTGATTTGCACATTCCCAATAATCAGTACCCACAATCAGTGCCAAAGAACAGAAAACATTGCATGCAATGTATAAACAACAAAAATGCAGATTTTTTCCGTAACAAAAGTCAAGTCAACACACGGCTATTTGTATATCTTACCTTTTATATATCTTACAAGGCTATTTGTATATCTTACATATCTGACATTGTTCAGACTTCGATATCAGGGAAAAGATTGAATAGATTTGAGTTATTTGTTTGTTCCCGGATGGGCGCGGGTGTTCTGACCAGTGCCAGAAGAGTTATAATGTATCCTATGACGTCTCGGAGGCATTGCGTAAGTAATACTAAACCTGATTAGAATCATGGTGTAGTGTGCTGAATGTCATCCATAGCAATACAATGCACTACTGGGGAGAAAGAGCCAGTCACATGTAAACACAATAATGAGAGAGAGGAATTCACAGACTTCTAATCAGAGACAATATCTGTTTAGATGAGCTAACCTTCCTGTTTATTATGTCTCTATCATGGTGTGGCAGAAACAGGGAGCCTCCAAACAAACTCAACTCTAAAGTGAATTGCCAGTTACTACAATTCCTCTACAACTGTACAATGCAGCATCGGTTATATTTATAGCACGGACTTGTATTTCAAGACCGCACTATAAGATAGAGATGTATATAAGCTCTAGAATGGCATTTTGGTAGACGGAGTCATACAGTAAATCAAATCACATTTTATTGATCACATACACATGGTTAGCAGATGTTATTGTGAGTGTTGCAAAATGCTTGTACATAGTAGTCATACATAGTCACAGACAAAAAGAAGACAATGGACGTATGAGCTAGTCTATGCTGCAACTAAGCCCCCAAACCCCCCACCCCACACCCTATATTCCATCACTTCCCCAGCCAGGACTTTCTGAGTAGTGACTGTCTGCCTAGGTCCTGCCCTGACACCACAATGCTAACTGCTCACCACAATGCTAACTGCTCACCACAATGTTAACTGCTCACCACAATGCTAACTGCTCACCACAATGCTAACCAGACCTGGAGAAATGAGGCCTATTGTTTTCCCTTTCTGCCACACCTTCATGTACTTTCCAGATGAGAACCCGTCTTCCATCGCACATGGCTTTTGAGACTAGGAAGTTCCTGTTGTCAGGCATTTCAGGGAAGGGAACCTTTTGTGAGCATTGCGGAAGAGTGGAGGTTACCGTTCTAAGCTACAGACACAGGCATGCGCACACACGCACACCAGATGCACACACACATACACGTCTGGTCAGTTTCTGCAGACGATCGGACGGAGCTCACATCCTACTGTCCACAAACACAGTGAACTAGAGCCCTCATACAGTAAAGTCTCTGTCCTCTTACGTAAATCAATCTAAACATACAGTACATAAAGTGCAAAGACACTGATCCATTCACAAGACCCCTGTCCTTATAATTCCAGTAACTGAAACTAATAGTGAGGAATGTGTTTAACTGTGGATTGTCTGCTTCCCAGAGACCCTCTGATAAGTTCAGAAGACTTGATTAAGATCATGTGAAGTCAGTGAATGGAACAGCTTGAGGTTACTGACACGACACGGTTATCGGGAGCCTCAGTTCTCAGTATCCCATTCACAGACTAATTGAATTGGTCTTCCATCCTCCAACAAGTCCGGATTTACAATGACCCCTTGTGGGGATAGGGGTTACTACGATTGCTGCACAGTCCAATGCGGCTGCTCCGTGAGTCATTCGAGCATCGAAAGGCAAAGCCCTAGGTATTTGATCAATTGCTGGTCTGTCAACCGATTTGAATGTCTTTACAGTTGCATTTTTGTCTTTTTTTGTCTTGTTTACACCCTTTATTAGTTTCATTCAGTGTCCTTGTTTTCATCCTCTCTGTTTTCATTCAGTGTTCATTCAATGTGATGAATAAATCAAATAGGGCCAGATTGGCCATAATGGACCTTCAATAAAACCATGTTATGTTAAGGATCAAATAGTCAAACTCCCCTGAGCTGACCTCTGACCTGCATTCTCATTGGTCCACAGTGTTCCAGGATGTCCACGTGATGATCTTCATTGGCTTCGGCTTCCTGATGACCTTCCTGAAGAGATATGGCTTCAGCAGCGTGGGCCTCAACCTGCTCCTGGCTGCCTTCGCTCTGCAGTGGGGTCTCCTCGTGCAAGGCCTCTGGCACCTGGACGAAGGAAAGATCAAAGTCTCCATCTTCAAGTAAATACAATAAAACACAGTACAGTCAGAAGGAATGTAGCTTGCAGTAGCAGCATTATGTCCACAGGATAGAGGACAACCGAGGAAGTGGTCTGTTTAAGTGTTAATAATGTATCTCTCTTTGTCTGTCTCTCTCTGTCTCTCTGTCTCTCTCTCCCCACCTCCACCTCCACCTCCTCTTACTCCTCACCAAAAGGATGATCAACGCAGACTTCAGCACAGCCACGGTTCTGATCTCGTTCGGGGCGGTCCTGGGAAAAACCAGCCCAGTCCAGCTCCTCATCATGACCCTCCTTGAGATCACCATCTTCGGCATCAATGAACATCTGGTGGCCGAAGTCCTGAAGGTCAGTGCACTTCACCATAATCTCAGAACCCAGAACCAACCCTTATGTTAATAGTCAGTCACAACAGACTAACTTCACCCCCATCCACTCATCTAAGCACTCGTGTACATGAAAGACAACACAATGCAAGAAAAGTATATTAGTTAATACGGTCCAATGAGCAATATTGTGTGCAATCTTGTGAGTAATGGTAAAAAGAAAATGGTGAATCTCCTTTTGATCCATGCATAACGACTTCTTCTTCTTCCTTGGTATCATGGCGGTCCGTAAACAAACTTTTAAGGTGCATGCCACCCCCTACTGTGCATGACTACTACCCGTTTACCTAGGCCCTTATACACACGACCTCACCACCTGACCCCTAACCCCTAACCCCTGCGAGATTGGTCTCTAGTGGTGAGAAGTGGTAGCCCAAAACAACTAGACAAGATTCATCCTACCAAAAGGGCTCTTATAAATATAATCATGCCGTTAATTCATAGGGATGAGTCTACAATTGGAGAAAAAAAAAAATGAAGGTCAAGGGGTCAAATTTTATTCTTAAATCTGTCCATTCCTATTCCCAACCAATCAGTGCACTAGTTTTGCTTGGGAATGGGCAGAGGCGGGATGGATGAGTGATTGACAAGTGATTGAGATAACTAGCAGGCTAAGGAGAAAGTTTGTTTGGGAGGGCTTTTATTTGAATTGTTGTATTTTGTTTTACAACATAATGAAGTGGTTTATGTGGTTTGTCCAACTCACAGGCCAATGATGTTGGGGCCTCCATGATTATCCATGCCTTCGGGGCATACTTCGGTCTAGCAGTGGCCCGTATGCTGTACAGGCCAGCTCTGCGGAACGGTCATGAGAACGACGGCTCTGTCTACCACTCTGACCTCTTCGCCATGATCGGTAGGAGCAGCAACTCACATGGCAGTCATCACAGTCAATGCAAAATTCAGTTGATCTTATTACTGTAGTCAGTCACTAACTACTATTAAAAGATAGATCAGCTAAATATTGATAAAATGTCCCCATATGTATCTTTGGAACACTAGAAATAGAAATGATGCAATACGTGCCTAAGGGAATGCCTAGGGAATGCCTGGCCTTTTGTATCAAGCATCTCAGAATAGGAGTGCTGATTTATGATCAGTTCTGACTTTTAGATCAAAATGAATGATATTATATGGACGGGGACCTGATCCTAGATCAGCACTCCTAAGCTGAGATGCTTGATACATTTAGCCCCTGGTGTCTGTTTGCATGGTATATTTATATTTTACTCACAAGGGAAGGGGTGTTGTATGTGTGTGGCTCAAATGGAGGCTCCGCCACATATCATAATCACACACGCCACCTAGTGGACAAAAAGTTAATTGCTTCAGACAAGCAAGCAGTTTGACATAGTTTTAATACATTTAATGCATTCGTTTTTTTTGTTTTATATATTTCAGAATCAATTGAAGTAGCAGACAAATAAAAATCTACTTGAATATCTTCTCCAGGTACTGTGTTCCTCTGGATGTTCTGGCCCAGTTTCAACTCTGCCATCGCAGAACCCGGTGCTGATCAGCTCATGGCTGTCACCAACACCTACTTCTCGCTGGCTGCCTGTGTGCTCTCCGCCTACGCCGTCTCCAGCCTGGTGGAGCACAAAGGGAAACTGGACATGGTGAGATAACACACGCTTCACTCAAACCACAAAGAGTCAGAAGACAGCAAAGCTGTAGATTGTTTACCTCCTCAATTTATTTGACTTGTATATATTTAAACAAGGCTATTGAGTGTGTGTGTTGTGTGTGTGCGTGCATGTGTGTCTCTGGGAGAGAGACAATAGAATCTCACACAGCACCTACTGTAGCATAGCTAATAGATGCTTCCATAGGTCCACATCCAGAATGCCACTCTGGCCGGAGGTGTTGCCGTGGGAACCTGCGCTGACATGGACATCGGGCCTTTCGGTGCCATGATCATCGGATTCGTGGCTGGCATCGTCTCCACCCTGGGCTTCAAGTTCCTCACTGTGAGTACAAAGGTCACACACGTCTGAACCAATAGGAAGACAATCCTGAGATGGACCAGGACACCAAACTGTCTAGAAAATGCCATTGTTAACTAGGGTTGTAATGTGTCTTGTGAGTGGCAATACACCTACATTCTTTTGAATAATAGCTTTCTACCAGCATCCTAACTAACTCCTCAGCCTAATGAGCAGAAATGGTTCTGGTTGTGGTTGGTGAAACCAGTTTTGCGTGCTGGGAGAAACTTGCATTTTAGTCAAAACAAACACCTACCATCAGATAGCTCGAAAATTGATGAAATGAGTGGGCCGTAGGGAATAATGTAAATGAGACCCCTGTTTCTCTCTGCATTTCAGCCCATCCTGGCATCCAACCTGGGCATCCAGGACACCTGTGGCGTCCACAATCTGCACGGCATGCCTGGCATCCTTGGGGGTATCGCTGGCATTGTGGCTGTCGCTCTGGGAAAGAAGAATGGGTAAGGCTCATCTAACAACACTGTTCATACTGTACATCTATACAAGCATATTAAGAAACAGGAATGATTTTTATAAAGACTTTTGGTAAATTACAATGTGTAGTCATTTTCATAATCAACAGTAATGGGAAACTCAGAAACTTTGACCAGTGGCCATGTATAGATACTGTAGTTCTGGAATGTCTATAGTAATTCACTTTTCAGTGAAGGCGTGACCTTGGCCTCAATAATAAGTGTCAAAATAAGGGTCTCTTAAAAAAAACAAAGTACTGTATCCTTCTCATTTTCTCTTCTCCACCCTTCTTCCCTCAGGAGCGCTGCCATGCAGGCTGCAGCCCTGGCCTCATCCCTTGGGTTCGCTTTGGTTGGAGGAGCCATGACAGGTGGGTGGAGAAAACACAGTGAAATGTTTTGTCATTCAAAAATCGACATCACATTTGAACAGACTTCCTGTCGGTTTTCGTATGGTAATATAAATATTATATTTCTACACTCATCATCAAATCGTTGAGATCATGACAATGAACTTTATTCCATGAAGACGGGGAAACGTATTGAATAATACTGTAATTGACTTATCTCTTTGTACAGGTCTGATAATGAAGCTTCCATTCTGGGGACAGCCTCCAGATCAGAACTGCTTTGATGATTCAATCTATTGGGAGGTAAGAACTTGAGAGATAAAACACATCGTACTGTTCCATCCTTGAACATCACTAGCTTACAGTTGAATCAAACACCTGAGCTATACAGTACACGGTACATGATGTTTCATGTATTGGTGTGACACTCATATAACATTTGAGATATCCAATATCGTAATGTGGCATTAGCCATATATGTCTAATATGGCATATTGTATTGTATTACATGTCATGGTGACATGCAAAAAATATTTAATTTGTAAATAAAAAAATACTATCTTATAACAAATATGATTTGGCGTAGATGAAATTGCGGCTAAACTGTAAGATCTGTTACTGACTGAGATGTGACTGTCCTTAGGTTCCTGAAGAGGAAGAGGGCGAGGAGAGCCTGGCTCACGGAGACCATTCCATGAACAAAGCAGAGGCCTAAATCTCCCGCCCTGCGCTGCAAATACATTATCCACAACCCTTAGAGCTAAAGATGGGAAAGTGAGAAATCATGAACCAGACATTAGACCTTGGGTGTATGTTAATATTCTTAGCTGGCTTCCTCTCCTCGTCTCCTCTCCTTCGTTTAAGTGGTGGATCCCTACCAGGACTTCCTGCGTCACCTGTCTAATGTCTTGACCATCAGTGCAGATGGAGAGAAGGAGAGGAAGCCAAGTTATGCTACTGAGATCAACCCAGGATGACCGTACTATCAACTTGTCAGTTGTTTTTACCCACAGCATAAATGTATTGATTTGAGACTAATTGAGATCATATCAAATCATATTTGAAGTGGTTCAAGCTACCTTATTTACACATCTCTAATTCAATCTGAACAGCAAGGAAGCTCATGTTGCACTTTTCTGTGTATCAAACTACGTCCTCATTGTCCATAGATTTGTATAAAATATTTTAATATTTAATTGAATAGAATAGGTCCACTGAAGAGCATTTGGGAAAGATGTTCTAGCTCATTATAATTCCAACTAAAGTGTAAGAGGTGGGTGTGTTACATACAAAACATGTATTATCAGGTCTCAATGTAATTGAAATAACATTGTAAGTATTTTTGTTTACAGAAAATCATATCAAACCTTACATGCTTGCAGAGTTTTGGATGTGTTAGTCTGAAAATTGATTTCAACGAAGCAGCATTTTGATATAAATGCCCCTTAGTAAGTTGCATATAAGCATGAACTGTTCTTTCACACATTCGGAGGAAAGATACTTTCAGGGATTCTTTTTTTTTTTACTGAATTTGATAACCAATAATGTGCCACTGTTCTGAGCCACTAGAAACAGTAGAAACTGTATAGAAATAGTAGAAACAGTATATCAAGCTGACATTCAATCATATCACCAATCCTCCTCAAAATGTTAACAGACATTTGTTTTTCCTCAATAGTTAGGGTTATACATTGTATATTTTTCGCCATCCAACTGACATAACCGATATTGTGTGCTTAAGCCTTGTTTCATGAAGAGAATCAACTGCAACTTTGGCCTGCTGCATTGCGGGGCCGCCACACTGAAGCCCACTACTCCTACTGGAGAGAATCTGATCCCAGACCTGTGAAGTATAGGCAGTAGCTACCCGCTAGGCACAGATATCATTTCAACATCTAGTTTTGATTTACATGTTTTTGAGTGGTCAACTAACGTGAATTCAACGTGAAATCAACAACAAAAATACATCAATAAATTTAGGTTAACATTGAAATCCCTTTACCTTGATGACTTTTAGTTAATCCAATCAGTTTCCACGTTGATTCAACGTCATCACATTGACATTTTTTGTTGAAGTTATGTGGAAACAACGTTGATTCAACCATTTTTGGCCCAGTGGATAAGGGACAGTATTCATCAAGCGTCTGATATTGGGGTGCTGATCTAGGATCAGTTTTGCCTTTCTAGATCAGCACTTCTAATCTGAGACGCTTGATAAATATGGGCCCATGGCTCACAGGGATTGGCGCAGGGCAAGGATGGGTCCTGCATTAAACTACTCTCTGTGTGCTCCCAACACTCTGTGGTTTTCCTTCTTCAGCCCCAATCACCTCAATGCTAAAGTAGAGTGTCTTCCATTTTAATTTCTCCCACTAAGTTTTTTCAAATACAGAAAGGCTGCATTGAAATCTGACACGTCCAATTAAAAACCGGATAGGCTACATATCACAATTATAATATGGATACAGAATAAATGGGGCATGACAAAGATAGTCACTGATAAGCTTTCTTTATTTCTTTCACTTCTTATTGTAACCTCTTAATGTACAGTGTAGTTAGTTTCACAATGGATATAGTTAGTTTCTCTAAATCCCTGCACCTAGGACTAGCAATTGGTACAGAGTGTATCAGATAAAAAAGTATGTCTTTGTATATTTCAAACATTTTGTTGAATAAAGCGAAGGTTATACTTTAGAATGCAGGAGGAAAATAGCCTACAATAGTTCCTGTACTAGACCATTGTTGCAAGGAAAGATTAAACTGACTACAGATAGATAAATAGCCTAGTATTTCATTTGGCTGATGTAGTAGCCAACATGTGATATAAACGTAGGCCTAAAGCTTAGGACACCAGCAGTCAAGACTTTGTTGAAATGATTGACATGACATTAGCTTTTTAGGTTAAAGAAAATGAATATGTATGACACTGTTGTTAATGTATAAATACTAATACTGGCACTTATAAATATGATTATATGTAATATCAGAGTGACTCTGTGTGTCGTTTTTGCCATGATTCCATTGCATAATCACCATCAACATTATTTTTACAACCAGAAAGTTGTGGCTAGTAGAATGGGTGGAGTGCTGTATCTTTTCCAGGGTCAAGACCCATGCACTAATGAATGTGCATCCTTTGACCACACAGGATTTAGCAGGACTTTCCAGGGGTTGAAAGGTCAGGTTGATTCTGCACGAGGAGCATTATTACTGTCACTGAATTATTTTGTAGATTCATGACTTGTGTATGCAGTATCCAGTGACTGTATCCTATTAGGGATAGGTTTTTTCTCTCTTTCTGATTGAATGTTGTTTTTGTTACGGAAATACAGTGTTATTGCCTTACCTCTTCCAAGCCGTCAAATGCAAAAAATAATATTTGAGCCCACCGAGGTTTACAACCATAGAAATGGAATTATATTGCTGTTTAAAACATTGCGGTGTTGCTTTAAGAAATCAATGGTGCATTGTGGGATGCAAAATGTCTCAATCGTGTTGTCAGCAGAGTAGCCAGCCAGTTATCTCTTACAGCCATACAGTTACATTGACAAATAAGTACAATCGATAAAGTATTGCTAATAATTGTGTAGAGAATATCACTTTGATAAACAGCAACTTTTTATTGCATTCGCCTCTTTTTGTCGAGACAACAGCCACCATGGTAAGTACCTAGGTAACTAACGTTATCGGGCTAGCAACTTGTTTTGCATTTAGGAATGCTAATTAGCTAGCTAAAAAACGCTACTGATGATCTGTGTTTAAAATCTGACGGGTTTATGATAGATGTTTGGGCTCACAATGCAAACAGATTTATAAGGCATTACCCTTTACTTTGTCTTTGTTAGTCCAGCAAAGTAGACAACGTGAAAAGTGAGTCCAGTATAAGAAGTTATGAAAGAAAAAGTACTACTACTGAGTCTGCCACAAGAGGAAATGACAGAAGAAGTACTGAGTCTGCCACAAGAGGAAATGACAGAAGAAGTACTGAGTCTGCCACAAGAGGAAATGACAGAAGAAGTACTGAGTCTGCCACAAGAGGAAATGACAGAAGAAGTACTGAGTCTGCCACAAGAGGAAATGACAGAAGAAGTACTGAGTCTGCCACAAGAGGAAATTACAGAAGTACTGAGTCTGCCACAAGAGGAAATGACAGAAGAAGTACTGAGTCTGCCACAAGAGGAAATGACAGAAGAAGTACTGAGTCTGCCACAAGAGGAAATGACAGAAGAAGTACTGAGTCTGCCACAAGAGGAAATGACAGAAGAAGTACTGAGTCTGCCACAAGAGGAAATGACAGAAGAAGTACTGAGTCTGCCACAAGAGGAAATGACAGAAGTACTGAGTCTGCCACAAGAGGAAATGACAGAAGAAGTACTGAGTCTGCCACAAGAGGAAATGACAGAAGATCTACAAGCACAGGTCATTTAATGGTCTATTGTGATCACTTATTAACTGATTACATTTTACATTTACATTTTAGTCATTTAGCAGACGCTCTTATCCAGAGTGACTTACAGTAGTGAATGCATACATTTCATACATTCTTTTCCCGTACTGGTCCCCTGTGGGAAGCGAACCCACAACCCTGGCGTTGCAAACACCATGCTCTACCAACTGAGCCACACGGGTACCACAAGTGTGTGTGCGTGCGCCTACCTTGGACTCATGATAAATAGTCACTGTTCTCTTGTATTTTTCTATTGAAGGGAAAGAAAAAAGGAAAACGAAACGGAGCCGCAGTAGATCATCTTCCTCATCCAGCTCATCATCGTCATCCTCCTCATCCTCATCCCGCTCTTCATCCCGCAGTAGGAGTAGTTCCAGCAGCAGTGGTGAGTGTGCCAGTACTTGTCCCGTAGTTGTAAAGAAGCGCATGTACAGTGCTTTCGGAAAGTTTTCAGACCCGTTCACTTTTTCCACATTTTGTTACGTTACAGCCTTATTCTAAAATTGATTAAATTGTTTTTTCTTTCATCAATCTACACACACTGTCTCATAATGACAAAGCAAAAATTGTTTTTATACATTTTTGCAAATGTATTTAAAATATTACATTTACATAAGTATTCAGACCCTTTATTCAGTACTTATTCAGTACTTTGTTGAAGCAACACTTATTTTAACTTAATATAATGCATCAATAAAATCAATTTAGCCTCAAATAAATAATGAAACATGTTCAATTTGGTTTAAATAATGCAAAAACAAAGTGTTGGAGAAGAAAGTACAAGTGCAATATGTGCCTTGTAAAAAAGCTAACGTTTAAGTTCCTTGCTCAGAACATGAGAACATATGAAAGCTGGTGGTTCCTTTTAACATGAGTCTTCAATATTCCCAGGTAAGAAGTTTTAGGTTGTAGTTATTATAGGAATTATAGGACTATTTCTCTCTATACGATTTGTATTTCATATACCTTTGACTATTGGATGTTCTTATAGGCACTTTAGTATTGCCAGTGTAACAGTATAGCTTCCGTCCCTCTCCTCGCTCCTACCTGGACTCAAACCAGGAACACATCGACAACAGCCACCCTCGAAGCAGCGTTACCCATGAAGAGCAAGGGGGAAAACTACTCCAAGTCTCAGAGCGAGTGACATTTGAAATGCTATTAGTGCGCACCCGGCTAACTAGCTAGCCATTTCACATCGGTTACACCAGCCTAATCTTGGGAGTTGACAGGCTTGAAGTCATAAACGGGCTGCTGGCAAACGCACGAAAGTGCTGTTTGAATGAACGCTTACGAGCCTGCTGCTGCCTACCATCGCTTAGTCAGACTGCTCTATCAAATCATAGACTTAATTATAACATAATAACACACAGAAATACGAGCCTTAGGTCATTAATATGGTCGAATCCGGATCTATCATCTCGAAAACAAAACGTTTTTCCTGTCTGTGAAATACGAAACCGCTCCGTATTTTATCTAACGGGTGGCATCCCTAAGTCTAAATATTCCTGTTACATTGCACAACCTTCAATGTTATGTCATAATTACGTAAAATTCTGGCAAATTAGTTCGTAACAAGCCAGGCGGCCCAAACAGTTGCATATACCCTGACTCTGCGTGCAATGAATGCAAAATGACCCAATTTCACCTGGTTAATATTGCCTGCTAACCTGGATTTCTTTTAGCTAAATATGCAGGTTTAAAAATACACTGCTCAAAAAAATAAAGGGAACACTTAAACAACACATCCTAGATCTGAATGAAAGAAATAATCTTATTAAATACTTTTTTCTTTACATAGTTGAATGTGCTGACAATAAAATCACACAAAAATAATCAATGGAAATCCAATTTATCAACCCATGGAGGTCTGGATTTGGAGTCACACTCAAAATTAAAGTGGAAAACCACACTACAGGCTGATCCAACTTTGATGTAATGTCCTTAAAACAAGTCAAAATGAGGCTCAGTAGTGTGTGTGGCCTCCACGTGCCTGTATGACCTCCCTACAACGCCTGGGCATGCTCCTGATGAGGTGGCGGATGTTCTCCTGAGGGATCTCCTCCCAGACCTGGTCTAAAGCATCCGCCAACTCCTGGACAGTCTGTGGTGCAACGTGGCGTTGGTGGATGGAGCGAGACATGATGTCCCAGATGTGCTCAATTGGATTCAGGTCTGGGGAATGGGCGGGCCAGTCCATAGCATCAATGCCTTCCTCTTGCAGGAATTGCTGACACACTCCAGCCACATGAGGTCTAGCATTGTCTTGCATTAGGAGGAACCCAGCATATGGTCTCACAAGGGGTCTAAGGATCTCATCTCTGTACCTAATGGCAGTCAGGCTACCTCTGGCGAGCACATGGAGGGCTGTGCGGCCCCCCAAAGAAATGCCACCCCACACCATGACTGACCCACCGCCAAACCGGTCATGCTGGAGGATGTTGCAGGCAGCAGAACGTTCTCCACGGCGTCTCCAGACTCTGTCACGTCTGTCACATGTGCTCAGTGTGAACCTGCTTTCATCTGTGAAGAGCACAGGGTGCCAGTGGCAAATTTGCCAATCTTGGTATTCTCTGGCAAATACCAAACGTCCTGCACGGTGTTGGGCTGTAAGCACAACCCCCACCTGTGGACGTCGGGCCCTCATACCACCCTCATGGAGTCTGTTTCTGACCGTTTGAGCAGACACATGCACATTTGTGGCCTGCTGGAGGTCATTTTGCAGGGCTCTGGCAGTGATCCTCCTGCTCCTCCTTGCACAAAGGCGGAGGTACCGGTCCTGCTGCTGGGTTGTTGCCCTCCTACGGCCTCCTCCACGTCTCCTGATGTATTGGCCTGTCTCCTGGTAGCGCCTCCATGCTCTGGACACTACGCTGACAGACACAGCAAACCTTCTTGCCACAGCTCGCATAGACTCCGTCTCATGCTACCACTGGAGTGAAAGCACCGCCAGCATTCAAAAGTGACCAAAACATCAGCCAGGAAGCATACAAACTGAAAAGTGGTCTGTGGTCACCACCTGCAGAACCACTCCTTTATTGGGGGTGTCTTGCTAATTGCCTATAATTTCCACCTGTTGTCTATTCCATTTGCACAACAGCATGTGAAATTTATTGTCAATCAGTGTTGCTTCCTAAGTGGACAGTTTGATTTCACAGAAGTGTGATTGACTTGGAGTTACATTGTGTTGTTTAAGTGTTCCCTTTATTTTTTTGAGCAGTGTATATACTTCTGTGTATTGATTTTAAGAAAGGCATTGATGTTTATGGTTAGGTACAGTCGTGCAACGATTGTGCTTTTTTTCTCAAATGCGCTTTTGTTAAATCATCCCCCGTTTGGCTGTCGGCTGTCTTTGTTAGGAAGAAATAGTCTTCACAGTTCGCAACGAGCCAGGCAGCCCAAACTGCTGCATATACCCAGACTACCCTGACTCTGTTTGCAAGAGAAGTGACACATTTTCCCTAGTTAAAAGAAATTCATGTTAGCAGGCAATATTAACTAAATATTCAGGTTTAAAAATATATACTGGTGTATTGATTTTAAGAAAGGCATTGATGTTTATGGTTGGAGCAACGTGTACCTAAGAAATTATATGCAATGCAGGACAGGCTAGATAAACTAGTAATATCATCAACCATGTGTAGTTAACTAGTGATTATCATTGATTGATTGTTTTTTATAAGATGAGTTTAATGCTAGCTAGCAACTTACCTTGGCTTCTTACTGCATTTGCGTAACAGGCAGGTTCCTCGTGGAGTGCAATGTAAAGCAGGTGGTTAGAGCGTTGGACTAGTTAACCGTAAGGTTGCAAGATTGAAACCCCGAGCAGACAAGGTAAAAATCTGTCGTTCTGCCCCGGAACAAGGCAGTTAACCCACCGTTCCTAGGCCGTCATTGAAAATAAGAATGTGTTCTTAACTGACTTGCCTAGTTAAATAATCGGCCAAATCGGCATCCAAAAATACCGATTTCCGATTGTTATGAAAACTTGAAATCGGCCCTAATTAATCGGCCATTCCGATTAATCGGTCGACCTCTACTTGGCACACCTGTATTTGGGGAGTTTCTCCAATTCTTCTCTGCTGATCCTCTCAAGCTCTGTCGGGTTGGATGGGGAGCATCGCTGCAGAGGTATTTTCAGGTCTCTCTAGAGATGTTTGATCGGGTTCAAGTCCAGGCTCTGGCTGGGCCACTCAGGGACATTCAGAGACTTGTCCCAAAGCCACTCCTGCATTCTCTTAGTTGTGTGCTTAGGATTGTTGTCCTGTTGGAAGGTGAATCTTCGCCCCAGTCTGAGATCTTGAGTGCTCTGGAGCAGGTTTTCATCAAGGATCTCTCTGTATTTTGCTCTGTTCATCTTTCCCTTGATCCTGACTAATCTCCCAGTCCCTACCACTTCGTCATTATGGGGTATTGTGTGATTGATGAGGATTTTTTTTAATTTAATCCATATTAGAATAAGGCTGTAACGTAGCAAAAAGTGAAGGCGTCTGAATACTTTCTGAATGCACTGTATTTGAAAGATGACCATATTATTTCAGGGCTCTACAGTTACATGTGCACCTAAATTGAATAATGTAGCAGCACACAAAGAAATTCAGGAGCACAATGAAACATATTTGAGGTATTAATGAAAGTAATTGCCAGCAATTACAAAATACAGAGTTTAGGAGCACAAGCAAATAGATTTTTAAGATTGAGATGTAGGCTACATTGTGCCTATATGAATCCTAGCTACTTTTGAAGCACATCTTCTGAAGAAGCTCGCTCTTGTCCTTTCTTTCTGTGCTACCACGTTTGCATACTTCTGAGGCTGTGGGACAGTGAAGAAATCATTACAACAACTTTTAACAGGGTGATTTTTTTTTTTCTTTTTCATCTAGGGGCACTGGTACTCCCAAATAAAAATTCCAGGTAGAACAACAAAATATTTAGGAGCATATGTCCCCGAAATGGTAGCACTTGTAGAGCCCTGTATAGATAATAGTCAAAGCCTGAAGGACCGTGTTTCAGTTAGATTTTGCTTTCTCCTGTCTAGATTCCCGCAGCAAATCCAGAAGGAATTCTATGAAAAGGAAAAAGGAAAAACAACACAAGGTATTTTTCTTCAAATATTCCGTTTTCAGTATTTATTTTGTTAAAGGTGTGGTTTCTGACTTACGTAAAGTGTCCTCTGTTTTAACTCTTTTTTTTTTTTTATATAGAAAGGGAAAAAGGAGAAGAAGCACAAACGAAAGAAGGACAAGAAAATGACACCAGAGGAGGAAAGCGCTGGACCTGGACCTATTCAGATCTCCAAGGTAGAATACATTTATGGGACTATTTATCCTTAACCAAGTTAGCTACATCCATACCAGTGGTTTGAAGCTTTCTGAAAGCTGTCATTTTGAAATGAAAAATCTATCTTTCAGTATTTAAAGGAGAGGAGGAGAAAAAGCAAGTACAGCATAATCACAGGAAAGAAGATCAAAATGAAATTGAAGAAGTCAAAGAAAGACAAGCTGGTGTGTATGAGTGTGATGCATGAAGGTTTTTTACTTAAGAATGATTATGAAAAGTGAAGGTTATTTTAACTACCATAGTTGAAAGCACTGATTGTAAGTCTCTCTAAAATGTAAACCTATGCATACTACACATTGTTTCAACAGAGGGACAAGAATCGCGCCGAACTGCTCGAGTTCCTCAACTCCACGTTGTAATGCAAAGGCCGTCATCGTTGGTTATGTTCCAGAACCTTCCAATTTTTGTCCAGAAGAGAACTCAGGGAAAGACGACCCTTTTGATAAAGCTCTGAACTAACATCCATTTACAGGGTTATTATTATCACTGCAAGAGATGTGGGACATGGCCTGTTATCTCAAAATGACAGAATGTGCCATGTCTCTCTTTTAGAAAAAGCGTGCTGTCACTCCTGTGGTTGTCGGCCCCTTCAGACCAGTGGAGGCTGCTGAAGGGAGAACGGCTCATAATAATGGCTGGAACGGAGCCAATGGAATGGCATCAAACCAT
The DNA here is from genome assembly GCF_965601325.2 of Salmo salar. NCBI lineage: Eukaryota > Metazoa > Chordata > Actinopteri > Salmoniformes > Salmonidae > Salmo > Salmo salar. The sequence continues at coordinate 33,063,800 of NC_138305.1, forward strand.
GTGTATTTGATGCCATTCTAGCAATTCCGCTCCAGCCATTACCACAAGCCCATCCTCCCCAGCCATTACCACAAGCCCATCCTCCCCAGCCATTACCACAAGCCCGTCCTCCCCAATTAAGGTGCCACCAACCTCTTGTGCTTCACACTGTTTGTAACTGATGTCTGTTTGTTTAGTCTTTTTAGAATTGTAATTTTACTATAACATCAAAGGAGCCAGTCACTGACCTTTTTTCAGTATGTTTGCTGCACAAGGTGTTGCTAAGCAAGTTAGAACAGTGTTGCTGTGGTGGAGACTACAGATCAGCAAAGATCTGAGTGATGAACAACATACCTGGGTTCAAATAGTATCGGTTTTCCTTTAACTACTTCAGTTGATTAAGCTTGCCCGGCACAATGGAACAAAAGGAAAAGTGCCAACCCGTCCATCTTTCACGCCTTCAGGCTCAAGCGCTTAAAGTATTTGAAAGCAAATACTATTTGAACCCAGGTCTGATGAACAAAGAGATTTGGGTACATTTTATTGTAACGTAATCTGTCAAATAGAACACCAGTCCGGCATTGCATTGTGTTTGATGATGATCTATGTTTTTCTAGTTGTTTTAAGAAGGTCCAAAACAGTCCTGCAGCTAAACTCGAGTCCCCTGGAATGTAATTATTGTTAGATATATTGATTATCAGAGAACAATGTATAGTATGTACAAATCTGAGACTGGAAACTGGATGTCATCACATGTAATACTATAAATCAGTATTATTTTGGATGAGCTTTATATATTTTGTGAAGCCCACTTGATGTGGCAAACTGCGACAGTCCACCCAATAAAACAGCTCTTCTCTCAACAGCAATACACTGCTGCTGTTATAGATTCTTTACAAGAGTCATCTGAAATGTTCCAGTACAATAAGCCATCCATTCCCATTGTGTATGAATTATTGCTGCCATTGTGTGCATCTTATGAGACACAGTTTGTCCTGTATCCAGGCTTTGTCAATCTTATTGGACAAAGCAAATAGCCCAGGCTCCTCAACCTTGGTTGCAGAGCAATAAAACGGTGCCTTTGTGCTTACCACTTAGCTTTTCTCATGCTTACCCCTTAGCTTAGATGTGGATTTTTATGCTTTTCTCCTGAGAAATTGCCATAAGAAAGTGATTTGAAATATTTGCACAGAAATTGTATTTTGCTGATAAGTCAATAGCAATAAAGACCGACAACACAAAGAGATCAAGATGCACTGTATTCCAACGGTATAGAGTTAGAAAGAAGATTGATATAATCTACAATGTCATGGTAACCACTCTAATAGAGCAGTCAGTTTACTGTTGATTTTTCAAGTTATTAAAAGGTCTCTAAAAAGCTATGATTAGCAGCACTTCCCTTCACAGTGCCAAAAAAATGCTTGAGAAAAAAACAACTTGTTGATTGTTTCATGTGTAAGTCTCATTGGTTAACTACAATTGAAGTACATGTAGCTCCGGAGTATTATGTTATAAAGAAAGCAACACAATTTTCTTAGAAACTATAATTTACAATAAAGGTACAGCAAAGAATGTGTCTGAAAATGTCAAAACATTGTGAAATATCCTTAGCATAGCTCCCCATATCAAATTCATAAGTCAAAAGCTTTCAATAGTGGATGACCCCACACTGCTGAAGGAGGGGATGGGAGAGACATGTCTCCTATTTCTCCTCATTCTTGTTCAAAGCAGACTGGGCAGGTTCCAGGGGTTTGGTATAGGCTACCTCTCACTAGCGTCGTTCTATCCTCCACTGAACCACAACACTGTCCTGTGGATCCCCAGCTCAGACGGCCTTGGTAGCGTACAGCCCTTTGTGTCTGAAGTTGGGCATGCTCCACACCCTCTGGGACCTGTCAGCCCTTTCCTCCAGTGCCTTCTCCACGTCTTCTGACACCGTCTTCAGCTCGCACACACCCTCCCCTCCCCCTCCAGTCGAGGTCAGGCCCAAGGTGCTGCCAAAAGGGTTGATCTTGACGCGTGACTTGAAGTTCATGAGAGACATGCTCATGGCCCGTTTGTTGTTCCACTGGCGCGAGAGCCGCTGCGCCTCCTGCTCCTCCCTCATGCGGTCCAAGGCCTCGAGGACGACTGTGCGGAAAAGGGCAGACACCTCCTGCACCTCCGGCTCGTTCTCAGTCACCACCTGGCGGAACCTGGATATCAAAGAGAGAAGTCAAATCGGTCTCGGATCACGTGTGGCTCAGTTGGTAGAGCATGGTGTTTGCAACGCCAGGGTCGTGGGTTCGATTCCCACGGGGGACCAGTCCAGAGAAAAAAAATGTATGAAATGTATGCATTCACTACTGTAAGTCGCTCTGGATAAGAGCGTCTGCTAAATGACTAAAATGTAAATGTCTCAGCTAGACCCATGTGTGACTGGTCAGGTGGCTATGTTAGGTTAGGCCCCTGAGCTAAAGCCTAGGAATTAACTCAGAGAGCCAACACAGGTCTTCATGTTACTCAGCCAGGGTTCAAACCCAGGTATCTTGCGCACCACAAGACTGTTAGCCCACCAACCTCAAGCCTAGGCATTCATACAAGAAGCCAACGCAAGTCTTCAGGACTCATCATGTGAGTGTGGTTCCAAACCTCCCCCAATACATATGCATCAAGATAAATGGATGACTTATCGATAGATTTCAAAATAGTACAAAACCAGGAGACCTTAAGCCATCCGCTGTAATCGATAGCTTTTTTTCACTTTGCCTAGTTATATTCACAGGAGAGAAACTACGTGGGCGTCTAGTTTTCTCATGGAGGGTTCAGAGAGTACATGCGTGGGAAGGAGATGAGCTCGTACTATTCGCTCAGCAGCGTTTACCATCGCCACTGTACCACCACAACGTGCTATCACTAATGCACTTGAAAAACCTTTGATCCAAACAAGCCTATTATATCAGAAGAGCTTCTCTCTGCTTTTCCACCATGCTTTTGTGACAGCATCAGTGCTCTCGAGTCCCTTGCTCGTTGGCTGGCCGCTAGCAGATGGGATATTTAATGGTGGCCCCTCTGTCTTCCCATAGAGATGGGATACTTACTCCTCTCAGATTAGGCTGATAAGTTCTTAGGCCTTCAAATAGGTCAGCCCCCACCAGTACCCTTGCTCCTGTTGATTTGATTCCCTCTCTCTCTCTCTCTCTCTCTCCTCTCTCTCTGATACGTTAGGTTAGGGGGTTAAGTACAGAAACAACTAAGGTCAAAGGTTACTCACCTCAGTATGACAGCTCCGCAGTAGGATGGATGCACCTTGGAGCACAGGTCCTCCAGGCCCAGCTTCTCACCAGGTAACACGTCGTAGGTGTTGCGTGGCGTGTTGACCAGCCAGCTGTAGTCTACGCCAGTCTGGAGGCGCCGGTACTCGCTGTCCCTCTCACGCTGCATCCTCTCGGCCTCCTTCAGTTGCCAGTTGAGCTCCAGCATCAGGGTGTCCGTGACCACGTCAGACGGGTCCCGCCGCGGACTCCGGTAGTCCGACTCGCTGCTCCAACTGAACCACGAGGCCATCGCCACCAACGCCTTGTCCCCCTCGTGCCCCGTGCTGCATGGGAGGAACCAGGCGGGAGTGTGAGGAGAGGCCATGGTGTAAATCTGTAGTACAGTGCCTCTCTAGTACAGTGCATGCAATAAAAGCAAAGTCTACTGTGTTTGCTAGGTTGTGGTATGGACTATTTGACTTATAGGGTTGGTTTTCCACAATGAGGTTTTCTCAATATTTCTTGATGAAAAAGGTCATTGTAAATGGAAGGGAAGGGAATCCTACAAAGTACTCCTATTGATATTCTCCATATTGTATAAGAGAGGATCATTAGTAATCTTACGATTTCATTGGATGGATTGTGTGGATGTCTTGATAGTCTGTTTAGCCTGGGTTGCCATCACATCAATGTAACCCATGGGAGGTACAGGTAACGTGCGTACCTTGCTAGCTAATGTCTGTTTGTTGCCAACAGCTTGGAGGCTTTCTACACCTGTCTCCCCTGGACAGGCTATTATCACAGATCAAAAAAACATTCCCAAAGGAGAACAGCACAAAGAGAGAGGTGTTTCACAGCCACAATCCTGTTATTCAGGTGTCTGTCTGTACAAGCTAAAGCCTTTTATATCTAGTCCCTTCCTTCACATCCACTCCCATTGCGTCTTTGTCCTAAATGGCACCCTATTCCCTACATAGTGCACTACCCTATAGGCTCTGGTCAACAGTAGTGCTATATAGGGAATAGGGTACCATTTGGGATGCAATCTTCTCTGCTTCATGACTCCCACTTCCTGTCAACCTCTTCCAAGGGTGTCCATTAAAACTAAAGTGGGCTGTTCTATGCATTTATAAAGCTGAAAATTACATAAGATATTGTTTGTTATATGCATAAATAATCGGAATAAACTAATTTGACCATCAGTGCATCTGTGTTGGCTTGATTTTTTCTTGTTTTTATTATCGAAAGTGGGATTTTGATAAAAAAAATATATATATTTGTGTTGGTTATGTTTGTGTTGGTTTTTATTGTAAATTACGTAGATGAACAATGTATGTGTTTATAAACATGGGCTTATTGGACAGACAGAGAGACAGCATGAGATTAGTCCCATCCCTGCTCTCTATACGATCAGATCAGTGCAGCATTTTGGTAGGTAACTTTTCGACTTAAATGGTACCAAAGCTATATTGATATTTTTGGATCCCCATTAGCTTTTGCCAAAGCAGCAGCTATTCTTCCTGGGGTCCACAAAAAAACACAAAGCATGACAAGTAACAAAACACTGATACACTGATAGACAAGGACAGTCACAGAAATTAAAATACAACGATATACAAACAATATAACAAATAAAACCTTATAGTAAAAACAAGGATGTGTCTGTCTATGTGTGCGTGTTTTTGTGTGTCCCCTTACAGTCCCCGACGTTCCATTAAATGCTGTTTAATCTTTTTTTTAAAGGTAATTTTGCTGTTTGCTTGAGTAATTGGTGATGAAAGGGAGTTCCATGCAATCATGGCTCTGTGTAATACTGTGCGTTGCCACTGGAGTCAGACAGTTTCTCTGGAACCCGTTTAGCTTTGCTTTGGCTAATGGATAAATGTTTATTGGTAGACCTATTTGGTCGTAATTTTCTCATGTTAAGAATAACATTTCACAATCTATACAATGTGTCGCAATGTTGCCATTTTTAGACTGTTGGCTTCTGGCAATAATATAATGACTTGTTCAATAGGCTAATTAAAGTTGGAAATTCAAACATTGCAGATTGTACCTGACCCTGCATGACATGAGCCGTCCTCGCACTCTCTCCCAGCTTGGGTGGAAAGTTGTTTGTAAAACCAGTCTATTAATGCCAAATAATCAGTGGCGACCCATCATTCAGTGCAGAGCCCCACCTGTTTTTAGCCACACATTATTTTTGGGGGGTTGCCTGTTTTGCATGTTATTTTGGCATTAATAAGTGTCACATATCAATTTGCAAACAATGTAAACAAAAACATTATTAGAATAATTGAGTTAATGAAGCAGCATACAAACATGGTCTCTTTTTTGCTTTCTTGAGTAAGGAAGCTCCAAAAGGCAGGTGTTTCAGCTTAGCTCAGTGCTATCTGTCGGTGGTGGGGCAGCCAGCGGAAAATACGGAGCGTAGGGGTTGGTAATGTTCTCTAGCTGCACCGTGATTGGCTCAGTGTTCTGTCACTCCTGGGGACACTACGTCACTGTTAAATCTAAGGGTAGCGGTTGAATATTCAAGCCCCTTGGGTGCTGCCATGGCAATTAGATTAGAAGTGCCCATTCAAGAAGGCTCAAGGTCATTGGCCACAGAAAAAATTATATCAAATCACGTTATATCTACAGTAGCTTTGATTGGACTGATCATGTCAACATCAAACTTTCAAAATCTTAGCTAGCAGTCATCATCATGAATGAAGTCCACAATCTACTGGCAAATCCTTTTTAATCCTTGTCATATGAAGAGAAATAATGAAGAAAAATTATAGATAAAACGTATCGGTGCTCATCAGCCATTGGACATAAACATTACACAATAAGTTGGAAATCTCAAATTCAACAATGAGTGGTTTGGAAGGAATCAGTGGCCAACTGCAAGCAATGCAAAGCAATCACTAGCCTGCTATACAGAGGAGTGGCTGTGTGGTCCCAAATCTTGTTTTAAGGGTCTCTTTTCCAAGTTTAAATGATAAACATTCATCATTGGCCATTCTGTCAATCCAGCATGATTTCTGCCATGCTAAAATCAACTGTTAACTCAGAACTGGGAAATCTGACTTCAGTGAGTTCAATACAACAGGGAACTCGGGGAAAAAACGAGATCCGACTAAGTTTTGAACGGTCATCGAACTCGGAATTGTCGGGAACTCGAGCCTCTTTCTAGATCACTGACGTCATCATGATTCGACCTTGTTTTTTTACCAAGTTCCCAGTTGTCTTGAAAGCACCACAAATCGAAAGAATAACCAGACTTTGATGACAATGTTTGATGACAAAACCGCCGCGCATCTTCCTGTTCAAGAGAGCACAGCACAACAAGATGAGTCCAAAAATGTATTGTATGCCACTGCATAAATGATGTAATATGCCAGGGAGATATGTATACTGTAGCTAAGAAAGTAATACTAAGTGTATGTTGTGTAGTAAGCTGTTTGTAGCCCATGTGCCTCACCCTAATAATCTGGTCTATTTACCCCTCTTAATTTCACCTACTGTTCTGACTTGGTGGTGCACATGTAGCCTATAAACTGTTTTAGAGAAATGTAATCATCGAATATTGTAAGAGCTTTCATTGTCTGCTTATATGCCCCCTTTATTTATCCTACGGCTCTGACTTGGTGTACACGAAGAACACTGTAAGAATGGCCAATGTTCTAAATTCTGTCCTGTACATTTCAAAAGCACTGAACAAATAGTTATATTGATTACATGATTTACATCCGTCCTAGCTCACTCGTTAATGTCTTAATCGAAATTACAGATTGCCTCTTATCCACTTGTCGTCCCCTTATGCCATAGTTTGTACATCTCAATTGTCAGTAGAACCAAATGGACCGTAGTCCATTTGGACCGTAAAGGTACAAACTATCATCACCGTGCCCTTAAGAAAACCACAAATATTATGAACACATTAGAAATAGTGGATATTTGGACACTAAAAAACCCCGACCTATTGAGATATACATGGAGGAGACATAATCAAGCTAGTCATCTTGACTACTTTCTTGTCTCTTTCTCTCTTGCATCAAAGGTTAAAAAAAGTTTTAATAGGAGACAGAATGCGAATAAATTCAGCCACTACTCAGCGGGTTTTGTCTGGCTATATTCAAGATAAATTAAATCAAATTAAATCCAACCAACAAATTTTGGGCTGTTCAGTATCCAGACAATCTGTCCCCAGAGCATCCTATACAGTTAATCTCTTTCCGTAACGTGTTGCGGCCGGCAATTAAGGAGAATGAGAGACTCAATTAGGCTTAAGATGTTGCAGAACTGCTCTATTTGAAGCACCACTCACTTATGTTTCCCTGATGTTGCTAGTACGGCAATCAAGCTGTTTTACCATCCCTGTAACTGTCGTTTCTGCAGATAGATCGTTTTCTAAACTGAACCTCATAAAGAACTACCTAAGAAGCATTAATCTTTCAGTCTGATATGGCTTTTGAACACCTGAGTAAGCTCCACTCATTGGACTGGCGCCGTCGTAGCCTTAACCACAGCATACAGTACTGTCAAAAGTATTTATTAAATAAAAAATTTAAATAGACATTGATGACCGGAGCATATGTGTCCCAAGAGCTTGAACATGATACATGACCATCCAATGTTATATCTAGGAGTTTTTCTCCCTTAACTTGCTCAATGGTCACACCCTTTATACACATCTCCAGCTAAGGTTTAGGTTTTAGAAAATATTTTGAACCAAATACAATGCTTTAAGTTTTAGATGTATTTAAGACCAGTTTATTATTAAGCACCTATTATGATACTGACTGCAACTCCTTATTTATAATTTCAGTGAGGTCATATGTATATGATAATAATGATAATAATGTTACAATGAGTATTCATGAACGCTTAATGGAGTATTTCCATCCTGCCATCAGTGCTAATCCCAACCACTTTCCATATTGATCGAGTGTAATTGTAAGGTTAACTCATGAATATGCAAGTATTTCCTAAGCCTTGTTTATACCTGACCTTAACATGCATCCTTCGTCCTGGTCTTGACCTGATCTTGTCTGTTTACACTTTTAAGATCTGATCACAATCAGATCACAATATTTATTTTGATCATCTACACTTGTCTAAAAAATGTTGGCACAATCAGAATGTGGACAAGATCAAGACAAAGGCTGCATCTCAGAACCAGGTATAAACATGGCTCCTGCATTGACTCCTGTTTCCTGGAATGTGTCCCACTCTCTTCTGTCCTCCTGCCCAGAATAACCCTGCTTATACCTGGTGCTAACATGTGACTTTCGTCCTGAATTTACACAGATTTGAAACTTAGACTTCATCAAAATCAGTTCACAATTAATATTTTAATTGTCTATACCTGTCTGAAAATGTGGGCACAATCAGAATGTGGATTTGATCCAGACACAAGCTGCATGTTAGCACCAGGTATAAATGGCGCTAATGTTGTACTAATTTGCTCAAACACACTACTCCTATGGATAAAACTGAACACATTGGATAACATGGAATAGAAGGGTGATTTTTCATGGGACTTTCCAGAAGTAGATAGGCTTCCCTGTTATTTAAGTTTTATGTAATTGTAGATAGGTGTGATTAGATTTAAGGTTAAAGACGTTCTCATCTAGTGTATAGTGCGTCTTTCTTAGACAAGAAATATATGCATCTTACTGATTTGGATAAATTATAATTTTTAAAACTATATTGTCCACTTTTAACACCCTGCCTATCAGAAATCTCACTTGGCACATATTGTAGTCCATACTAATACTTCACATCTCCCCTTAAACTAAAACAAAACATTGTATGAATAAACTCTGCTTACCTGAACTCTCGTCAGTCTTGGAAGCTATAGCAGGAGTGAATTCACAAGGGAGTGAATATATAATGTATATTATGACCAAAAGATTGATGAAGAGAGAGATGTTGTTGGAAGATGTGTTGCTGTCGGTCGCATGGACTCTGATAGTTCTCGTCTTGCTTGTGAAGTCTTTGAGCACACACACTCTCACTTAGTGTTATACAGTAAACCCCACCCCTTTCACACACAGTCCCCTCCTACCTGGAGCCATAGCCTGTGGTTGATTCCACACACACACACACACACACACACACACACACACACACACACACACACACACACACACACACACACACACACACACACACACACACACACACACACACACACACACACACACACACACACACACACACACACAGTCCCCTCCTCCCCGGAGGCATGGCCTGTCATAGCTTGTTTACAAAGATTGGGGGCAATGTCTCAGAGGGCAACAGCAGATCACAGCCCCAGATGAAGTGCCTTGTGAAGCCTCTTACGGACTCCCTGTTGCCATAGTGATGCTCCTAAGCCTATTTGGCCACAATAAGCTTTATCAGCTGAGAGGGAGGCAGAGAGAGATGGGGATGGAGATGGAGGGAGGGAGATAAAAGGAGGGGGGAGGAGAGAGAGTAAGATGATGAGAGAGATGGTGTATGTGGGCTAAACATGACAAGACAGCTTACTGATGGGTCGACATGGTCGCCTTTTAATAGCTTTTTAAAGGTCAGTCCAATATCAATTATTTTGTCCCATACCTAATGAGCTCAGTCGGCACAGTTTGTTCCTGCATGATCATTAAAGCAACGGTTTGTTCATATGCTGTATGTGTTCAGTATGTTACAAATAAAGAAGGAAATGAGCTTCAGTATTATATGTATGTGCATTCGTGTGCATGTGTGAGAGCGTTTACAATGAAGTCTGTGTGTGGGTGTTTTTTATGTTGCTTGTTCGCTTGCTTGCACTGTTGGGTTAGTGTGTAGGAGTGTGGTTGTCCATGGAATAAACACTTGTGAGAATAAACACCTGCAAGCTCTTCTCCAGAGCATACTAAAAGAGAGATTCTTCCTGTCTCTCTCCCTGTAGGCCCTGGTCAAAAGTAGTTCACTACATAGGGAACAGGGTGCCATTTGGGATGTAGACAGCGTCTCTCCATCTTTCCCCTTCCCGTGAGTGACGATTCCCAAATCTAGGATGTGTTGACATGGCCGTAAGGCCGTCTCTCTGCCTTGGCAAGAACTGCCGAGACTCAGCCTGGAGCTGACAGATTGGCAGGTAAGATCATGAAGATCATGTAGCCATGTGACCAAGTGACTCACTCTCAGGTCCATGGTGGTGACGGAGTCGTCCCACAGTTTCTAGGTTTTGGGTGCTATATGTAGGAGGATGACGGAGGGATGATGTGGTGTTTACTCCAGAGATAGCCTGTTATAGATTAAAGACAATCTTTACTCTGGGGTTTAGCCCAATCCCCAAGTACACGTCACTAGCTTCCTGACCCACCCATCCTTTAAATAGAAAGGATGTGTCTGGAAAAAAAACATAGTCATTTAAAATACAGTACACTGGGATTTGTATTAGACTTCTTTGAAATCAAGTTAGAGTTTATTTATCTGAACAGTGAAGAGTCATTTCATAACAGTAATGTTGAACAGTACTTCATTGAAACTTTCACTGATCAAAATGACAACACTGTCTGCAGACAAATCAGCTTCTGTGAGTTAAACCAGTCCATATATCAATCAAGGTTGGTTAACTTAAAATATTCATATCACTCTTTGATGCAGAGCAAGAGAACAGTGTATCTTATTAGTTTATCTCATAGGGGCACGGTTGGAAATTAAATGCAGGAAGATTTACGCATTGGCGGGTAAAAATGTATTTTTCACCAGCCACATTGGCGGGTGGTCACACAGAGCATTTGGGATTTTTTTTTTTTCAAACCAAAACCCAAATGTAGGCCTAAAATGTTTTAAATAATTTATGATTTGTATTTCTTGCAACTCTCTGAAGAAGTTACGCCAGGGAATAATGTGTTAGCTGATTACATCACGAAAACGATGCGCAGCTTCAGTGGGAAAGAAGTCCATGTGTTGTATTTCTGGATGGCCACATAGCTACCAACAATGACAAGAAACTGCAACGTTGGCAATCATAAGTGGCTGGTTTCAGCTAGTTTCATCTTGTTCTTTATACCATCTGTTGTTTTGAGGTGTTTTGACTGATTTCATGTCAATGCTAATAAGGCAAAAATTCACTAGCTAGATAAACAACAACTGTAACGATGCATTTGAGAGACAACTAGTGCTCATTGTGCACATTTATTTATGTTTTCAAAAAAACATTGGATACGAAATATTGATTTACACGTTGTCAACAATCTAAGCCAACCCATTCTGTTTTGCCCCATAGCTGCGCATGTGTCCGTTTCGTTGCTAATAACCAACCCATAACAGTCTCATGTCCTTAGCAAGAAGTCTACGCTATTCACAGCTCCACCACTAGAGAGAGCTCTTGCATAACTTTCTGTAAATTCATATTCAACACGAGTGCTCTGTCGTCTGTCATCTATCATCCACAAAACAAGCAAGTTTGAATCAACGTGCAGTTGAAGTTAACACCTAAGCATTGTTTTGTTTGTTATTTATTTAAGGTTTATTCTAGAAAAGGCACACAATAACAGAAGTAGCAAAAAAAAGACGTGTTTCCATTGTTTTTATATTTACCTTTTAAAATGTCTTTTAAAATTGATTTACATTCCTATGTGGGGAATTTCATGCTGTCCCTAAAATGTCAGAAGGTACGTTATCAGGAAGTAACCCAGTGAGCAGAATTGGTTGAAAGACGTCTTTTCCACGTATTTTCAGCGTCTTTTGAAACAAAAATTGTGCTCATAGGGAGGGAGGGGATGATCAGCTCATTCCCAAGACTGCAATCTGCACACCAAACCTAGTAAGCAAATACATTTTCCTTGAACGTGGTATTACCATTGCCCCCACGCTGTATTCAACAGACACACAAAAGCAACCATCTAGTTATAAACCTTATGAAAACTGAACAGCTCATTGTTTACAGTTAACTGCCATTGAATGTACAGTACCTGTCAAAACTTTGGACACACCTACTCATTCAAAGGTTTTTCTTTATTTTTACTACTTTCTACATTGTAGAATAATAGTGAAGACAACAAAACTATGAAATAACACATATGGAATAATGTAGTAACCAAAAAAGTGTTAAACAAATCCAAATATATTTTATATTTGAGATTCTTCAAAGTAGCCACTAATTGCCTTGATGACAGCTTTGCACACTCTTGGCATTCTCTCAACCAGCATCATGAGGTAGTCACCTGGAATGCACGACTGCGTGGCCAAACACGACTCCAACACCATCATTAAGTTTGCTGACGACACAACAGTGGTAGGCCTGATCACCGACAACGATGAGACAGCCTATAGGGAGGAGGTCAGAGACCTGGCAGTGTGGTGCCAGGACAACAACCTCTCCCTCAATGTGTGCAAGACAAAGGAGCTGATCGTGGACTACAGGAAAAGGCGGGCCGAACAGGCCCCCATTAACATCGACAGGGCTGTAGTGGAGAGCGCTCGATAGTTTCAAGTTCCTTGGTGTACACATCACCAACGAACTGTCATGGTCCAAACACACCAAGACAGTCGTGAAGAGAGCACGACAACACCTTTCCCCCTCAGGAGACTGAAAAGATTTGGCATGGGTCCCCAGATCCTCAAAAAGTTTTACAGCTGCACCATCAAGAGCATCCTGACTGGTTGCATCACCGCCTGGTATGGCAACTGCTCAGCATCTGACCGTAAGGAGCTACAGAGGGTAATGCGTATGGCCCAATACATCACTTGGGCCAAACTTCCTGCCATCCAGGACCTATATAATAGGCGGTGTCAGAGGAAAGCCCCAAAAATTGTCAGAGACTCCAGTCACCCAAGTCATAGACTGTTTTCTCTGCTACCGCACGGCAAGCGGTACCAGAGCACCAAGTGTAGGACCAAAAGGCTCCTTAACAGCTTCTACCCCCAAGCTATAAGACTGCTGAACAATTAATCAAATGGCCACGGGACTATTTACATTGACCCCCCCCCCCCCCATTTGTTTTGTACACTGCTGCTACTTGCTGTTTATTATCTATGCATAGTCACTTCACCCCTACCTACATGTACAAATTACCTCGACTAACATGTATCCCCACACATTGACTCGGTACCGGCACCCCCTGTATATAGCCTCATTATTGTTATTATATTGGTCCCGTGTGGCTCTGTTGGTAGAGCATGCTGTTTGCAACGCCAGGGTTGTGGGTTAAATTCCCACGGGGGACCAGTACAGAAAATAAATGTATGAAATGTATGCATTCACTACTGTATGTCGCATTGGATAAGAGCGTCTGCTGAATGACTAAAATGTAAATATTGTGTTACTTTTTATATATTTTTTAAAGAGATAAGAGACAAGTCAGACACACCACTGTAAGCCACACAGGAATGGAAAATTACTGCTGAGCCCTTAGAAAACACTGGACTATTGTTTTCTCCTGCAAGTTTGTATAACTGTATATGCATGGGCTTGGTCTCATGAGTAGAAGGTGTTGACGTATGATGAATGGAATGAATGATTGATGAATAAATGTAGTACTCCGGAGTGGTAGAGTTATTTTGCAGAGGTGGCTCTTCTCTAGAACTTAGAGGACCACAATGGAAAATTATTTTATTTTTTACTTTTTTGTGTTATCCTCTATTATTTTAAATGCCTTGTATCCAATCAAATAAAAAAAACATATTTTGCTGTAATCTTTTATCATAACTGGGTTCAGATTTATTATCACTGTACCTAGAACACCTACTGAAAAAAATAATTACAAGCACAATGTAAATAACTGAAGAGTTTCATTTCAAAATGCTATATATCTACAGTGCCTTCAGAAAGTATTCACACACAGACATATTTACAAATTGATAAAAAATGTAAAGCTGAAATGTCTTGAATCAACAAGTATTCAACCCCTTTGTTATGGCAAGCCTAAATAAGTTCAGGAGTAAAAATGTGCTTAACAAGTCAGATAATAAGTTGCATGGAACTCACTCTGTGTGCAATAATAGTGTTGAACATTCTTTTTCAAATAACTACCTCATCTCTGTACCCCACAAATACAATTATCTGTAAGGTCCCTCAGTCGAGCAGTGAACTTCAGGTTTTCCAATGCCTCGGAAAGAAGGGATCCTATTGGTAGATGGGTAAAAATAAAAAAGCAGACATTGAATATCCCTTTGAGTATGGTGAAGTTGTTAATTACTCTTTGGATGGTGTCTCAATACACCCAGTCACTACAAAGATACAGGTGTCCTTCCTAACTCAGTTGCCGGAGAGGAAGGAAACAGCTCAGGGATTTCACCATGAGGCCAATGGTGACTTTAAAACAGTTACAGAGTTGATTTGCTGTGATAGGAGAAATCTGAGGATGGATCAACAACATTGTAGTTACTCCACAATGCTAACCTCATTGACAGAATGAAAAGAAGGAAGCCTGTACAGAATACAAATATTCCAAACATGCATCCTGTTTACAAGGAACTTAAGTAATACTGCAAAAAATGTGGCAAAGCAATTAACTTTTTGTCCTGAATACAAAGTGTTATGTTTGGGGCAAATACAATACAACACATTACTGAGTATTTTCAAGCATATTGGTGACTGCATCATGTTATTGGTATGCGTGTAATCATTACGTTTTTCAGAATAAAAAAGACAGAATGGAGCTAAGCACAGGCAAAATCCTAGAGGAAAACCTGGTTCAATCTGCTTTCCACCAGACACTGGGAGATTAATTCACCTTTCAGCAGGACAATAACCTAAAACACAAGGACAAATCTACACTTAAGTTGCTTACCAAGAAGTCAGTGAATGTTCCTGTGTAGCCGAGTTACAGTTTTGACTTAAATCTGCATGAAAATCTATGGGAAGACTTGAAAATGGTTGTCTAGCAATGATCAACAACTAATTTGATAGAGCTTGAAGAATTTTGAACAGCATAATGGGCAAATGTTGCACTATCCAGGTGTGCAAAGTTCTTATAGAGTTACCCAGTAAAACTCACAGCTGTAATTGCTGCCATTTGTGATTCTAACATGTATTTACTCTAGGCTTTGAATACTTATCTAAATAAGATATTTCAATAAATTTGCAAAAACAATTAAAAACATGTTTTCCCTTTGTCATTATTCGGGTATTGTGTGTAGATGGGTGAGATTTGTTGTTGGCTGTAACATTACAAAATGTGGAATTAGTCAAGCGGTATTTATTATTATTTTTAAATGTTTACCTTTATTTAACTAGGCAAGTCATTAAGAACAAATTCTTATTTACAATGACGGCATACCCCGGCCAAACCCGGACGATGCTGGGCCAATTGTGCACCGCTCAATGAATACTTTCTGAAGGCACTGTATTTTCAGAAATATTGGTAAATTAGCTTTTATTGTTTAAAGAAATGATGAAAGAGATACGAGTGTTTTTTCACTATCTAATCATGGTGTATGATTGTTTAGATGCTCTTATCCAGAGTGATATAGTAAGTGCATTCATCTTACGATCGATGAGACATTCACATATCACAGTCAAATATACAGGATAAGAACATTCCATTCCAGCTAAACAATGGATGGATACCGTAGCGTTTTGCAGAACAACACATTCATACACATCTAAAATCGAAACATCTGAAAACAATAATATTTTACACACATATGAAAGTACCCGTAAGCAATATTTTTTTATGAAAAAACACAAATGAAAACATTGGTGGATATGGCGTTTTGGAAATAAACTCTTCAACTATCCACACTAGATTCATAATGAAATTACCATATCATAAGACAGCAAAATGTGTGATTTGTCCTGTTCCTGTAGCTATGCTATAGGGAAGGAAGTTCAGTGCCGATCACATGACGAGCACTGCTGTGAAAAATTTCTGGATTTGCTGACATCCTCTTTCTTAGTTGGCCTTTGCCCAATGTCCTGTTTTGATAGCTTGGGCCTTCGTCGATTATGCACAAGACAGCATCATCTGACAAAACCGCAGCAGCCCACAGCTTCTCACACCAGCAGTGGCGGACTTACTATTAGGCAGAAGAGGCAACTATCTCAGGCACCACATCATCAAGGGGCCTCATGAGCTGGGCATTCATTTTTTATATAAATAAAATAAAAACTCAGCTTGAGGCCCCTTGATGATGTGATGCCTGAGATAGTTGCCTCTTCTGCCTAATAGTAAGTCCGCCACTGCTGGTGTGAGAAGCTGTGGGCTGCTGCGGTTTTGTCAGATGATGCTGGGATGAAAGAGACAGGAAAAAAGGGCTGAGTGCAAAGAGACCGAATGGACTGACGCAGCTCTGATGCCTGTGTGTGTGTGTGTGTGTGTGTGTGTGTGTGTGTGTGTGTGTGTGTGTGTGTGTGTGTGTGTGTGTGTGTGTGTGTGTGTGTGTGTGTGTGTGTGTGTGTGTGTGTGTGTGTGAGTGTGTGGGCATATGTATGTTTGTGGTACAGACTGAATGAGAATAATGAGGTAAATTGAAGTGACTAATGCAGCTCTGTACAGTACATTCAGTAGGTGGGGAAGAAGCCTTAACAGTAGAACATTCGTAAATCATTAACCTGGCCACTGTGCCCAGGTTAATGAGGCCACATTGTTGACAAAAAAGACCTCCACAAAGGTGCGTTTGGAGCTAGTTTCTTATGACAAATGTTTTTTGTTTTGAGGGGTGCGACTGCATCTAGGGTATTACGCAAGGTTAAATTTAGTTCCTCAGTTATGTGGTTAACCGATTTTTGTACTTGGGTAGGTGGAGGGAGTCTGAAAGGGCATCTAGGAATCTTTGGGTTGTCCTAGAATTTATAGCATGGATTTTGATGATCCTTGGTTGGCGTCTGAGCAGATTATTTGTTGCGATTGCAAACGTAATAAAATGGTGGTACGATAGTCCTGTTACGGCTAGGCGTGGCGCTAGCGACCCACCTCGACAACATCCGGTGAAATTGCAGAGTGCGAAACTCAAATTACAGAAATAGTAATATTTAACATTCATGAAAATACAAGTGTCATACATCAGAAAAAAGCTTAACTTCTTGTTAATCCAGCCGCTGTGTCAGATTTCAAGAAGGCTTTACGGCGAAAGCACACCATGTGATTATCTGAGGACAGCGTCCCGCACACAAAAGCATTAAAAACATTTTTCAACCAGGCAGTGCGCCACGAAGGTCAGAAATAGCAATAAAATAAATGCCTTACCTTTGAAGATCTTCTTCTGTTGGCACTCCAAAAGGTCCCAGCTACATCACAAATGGTCTTTTTGTTCGATAAAGTCCTTCTTTATATCCCCAAAAACTCAGTTTAGCTGGCGCGCTTCATTCAATAATCCACCGGTTTCCCTCCTTCAAAATGCATACAAAATGAATCCCAAACGTTACCAATAAACTTCTCCAAACAAGTCAAACAACATTTATAATCAAACCTCAGGTACCCTAATACATAAATAAATGATAACATTTAAGGCGGAGAATCGTTATTGTCTTTGTCGGAGATAAACAACAAAGAACGCATTCTCATCCACGCGCATGAAAACACTACAGCCAAAATGGGATCCATTTAGAAAAACTACAAATTCTAGCTCATTTTTACAAAAACAAGCCTGAAACTCTTTCTAAAGACTTGTTGACATCTTATGGAAGCCCTAGGAACTGCAATTAGGGAGGTTTTCTCTTCATATTAAACATGACAGCCATTGGAAATAGTGGTAGGCTGAACATTTTTTTTTTTCTGGATGGTTTGTCCTCGGGTTTTTGCCTGCCATATCAGTTCTGTTATACTCGCAGACATTATTTTAACAGTTTTAGAAACTTTAGAGTGTTTTCTATCCAAATCTTTCTATCCAAATCTTATATGCATATCCTAGCTTCTGGGCCTGAGTAACTGTCAAAGGCGTCGTAAGGATTGGACCAAGGCGCAGCGGGTAAAGTGGTCATCTTCTTAATTTATTAGAAATATCACTTAAACAAAAGAAACAAACGACAAAACAGTCCCATAAGGTGCACAGACTATACAGGAAATAACCACCCACAAAACACAAGTGAAACAAACCTCAACTAAATATGGCCTCCAATTAGAGACAACGACAACCAGCTGCCTCTAATTGGAGGTCCTACCAAAAACCCCAAATAGAAATAGAAAACTAGATTTAAACATAGAAATAGAAAACATAGAACCTAAACCAAAAACACCAAAACACACAAAACAAACATCCCCTGCCATGCCCTGACCAAACTACAATGACAAATAACCCCTTTTACTGGTCAGTACGTGACAGTAACAGGCAGTTTACTTTGGGCACGCTTTTCATCCAGACGTCAAAATACTGCCCTCTAGCCCAAAGAGGATTTATTAAGATCCACAATAGTTATTCAACGGGACAAAATAACAACCCAATGTTTATATCCCAGCATTTATTAGCTAGCAACAGCAAGCTAGCTAGCTATTTCCATAAATGTTTAATACTTTTCGACCTGCCCCCAAATTAATATAGTTGGTTCAGAGTTTGTTTTGATATTTCAACCTGTGTCCTGATCGCGTCTGGTGTGGGTGGACAATATCAAAATGCGCGCAATGGCGCACGCAGATGCACGCGTGCATGCGGTCTGGTCAGCATGTAATGCAAAAAAAATATATATATCTTTTAATTCAATAGGTAAACTAATGCATACAAAGCAGAAAGAGGACCATTTCCAAATAATCTGCGGGACAACAAAAATATTTTCATCCCAAGATTGTCTGACCGCCCACTCCCGCATGTAGCATGAAAAATGCCCATTCCCATGGGTCCCGCATGCATCCAGTGGGAATGCAGCCCTCTAGTGCAGTAAGTGCACAACACTATGCTCATCATGTCCTTTTAGGATCAGATGGTGACAGAGGGCCAGCAGGGCCAGATAGCCAGGTAAGACCAGTCTACAGTGCTCAAGTGAATTTTGCAGTAGGCCTATATCAACAATATCAGTGAATGATACATTCCATCTTGAATTGATTGGTAGACCTACAGTAGCTACAAGATAGCAGCTTAAACTTAAAGCTACAGTCTGGGATCTGGGAATAAGGGTCATTTCAATTATTAAACCATTGATTCTATTGTTAAATAATATCATGAATAAATGTACACCAAGGTAATTCTTTGTCATTACTCATTTTAGGAGGATCAGATGGTGACAGGGGTCTCAGCAGGGACACGCAGCCAGGGAAGACAAGTCTGTGATGGAGGTGAGGTGAAATATTGCAAATACAACACTTTATTCTCTCTGTGCAGCAAACACTGGACAAGCCAGATACTATTTTAAGGCAGTCTGACAAACCTCCAAAGTTGATTTCCAAACTGTACCAAGGGTTGATAGAGGCTTTTCCCAATGCACAAAACATGTAAAATAAAAATGTGAGGAAGACCTGGTAGAAGCTACTGACGATGATGAATGGATACAGATAGGTTTGAATGCCCAGTCATGTTCATATCATCTCAGACATAAATTACTGCCGTTTAAGGCCATCCATAGAACGTACTATATGCCAGTGAAACTGAATTACATGCAGTCATAAATGTCATTTCTCTGCTGGAGATGTAAAACACAAAAAGGGACATATTTGCATATGTTATGGTGTGAAATCTGGCAAAGAGTATGTTATTTTATCTCAGCAGGTCTACAGATTCTCACTTATCCCTGTTTTTGTTTGCTTGCAAATGTTGATACTGGAGACTCTGAAGAAATCATGTAACCAAACATTTATAGTGGCTAAGAAATGCATTGCCATTAATTGGAAGGTTGGTTATCCTCCCACAACGTCAAGTTATGTATCACTATATATGATGCATTATAAGATTAAGGGTATACTTGGGCAACTTTCATAAGGAGTCTGTATTGAAAACATGCCCACGTCAGGAGAGATACATATTTAGACTGCTGGGCTGGTCAGTCCTGGCCCTGGGGGTCTGGCGCCCTGTGGGTTGTCACTCTGACCTTTGCCTAACACACACAAAACCAATAATTAACGTTTCACTAAGATCCTAAAGCAGGCTGGGGAGTGCTGGGTTGGGGTGCTTGCAGGGTGGTGGACCCCTAGGGAGAGGACGGGGCGACCCAGCTGTGTGCAAGTAAAAATAGCTCTACAGTACTGTTAGTCCTATGATATTAATTATATGGAGGATTTGCTGTTTCTGTGTGTTAGTGTGTGTATATATATATATATATATATATATATATATATATATATATATATATATATATATATATATACTGCTCAAAAAAATAAAGGGAACACTTAAACAACACAATGTAACTCCAAGTCAATCACACTTCTATGAAATCAAACTGTCCACTTAGGAAGCAACACTGATTGACAATACATTTCACATGCTGTTGTGCAAATGGAATAGACAACAGGTGGAAATTATAGGCAGTTAGCAAGACACCCCCAATAAAGGAGTGGTTCTGCAGGTGGGGACCACAGACCACTTCTCAGTTCCTATGCTTCCTGGCTGATGTTTTGGTCACTTTTGAATGCTGGCGGTGCTTTCACTCTAGTGGTAGCATGAGACGGAGTCTACAACCCACACAAGTGGCTCAGGTAGTGCAGCTCATCCAGGATGGCACATCAATGCGAGCTGTGGCAAGAAGGTTTGCTGTGTCGGTCAGGGTAGTGTCCAGAGCATGGAGGCGCTACCAGGAGACAGGCCAGTACATCAGGAGACGTGGAGGAGGCCGTAGGAGGGCAACAACCCAGCAGCAGGACCGCTACCTCCGCCTTTGTGCAAGGAGGAGCAGGAGAAGCACTGCCAGAGCCCTGCAAAATGACCTCCAGCAGGCCACAAATGTGCATGTGTCTGCTCAAACGGTCAGAAACAGACTCCATGAGGGTGGTATGAGGGCCCGACGTCCACAGGTAGGGGTTGTGCTTACAGCCCAACACCGTGGAGGACGTTTGGCATTTGCCAGAGAACACCAAGATTGGCAAATTCGCCACTGGCGCCCTGTGCTCTTCACAGATGAAAGCAGGTTCACACTGAGCACGTGACAGACGTGACAGAGTCTGGAGACGCCGTGGAGAACGTTCTGCTGCCTGCAACATCCTCCAGCATGACCGGTTTGGCGGTGGGTCAGTCATGGTGTGGGGTGGCATTTCTTTGGGGGGCCGCACAGCCCTCCATGTGCTCGCCAGAGGTAGCCTGACTGCCATTAGGTACCGAGATGAGATCCTCAGACCCCTTATGAGACCATATGCTGGTGCGGTTGGCCCTGGGTTCCTCCTAATGCAAGACAATGCTAGACCTCATGTGGCTGGAGTGTGTCAGCAGTTCCTGCAAGAGGAAGGCATTGATGCTATGGACTGGCCCGCCCGTTCCCCAGACCTGAATCCAATTGAGCACATCTGGGACATCATGTCTCGCTCCATCCACCAACGCCACGTTGCACCACAGACTGTCCAGGAGTTGGCGGATGCTTTAGTCCAGGTCTGGGAGGAGATCCCTCAGGAGACCATCCGCCACCTCATCAGGAGCATGCCCAGGCGTTGTAGGGAGGTCATACAGGCACGTAGAGGCCACACACACTACTGAGCCTCATTTTGACTTGTTTTAAGGACATTACATCAAAGTTGGATCAGCCTGAAGTGTTGTTTTCCACTTTAATTTTGAGTGTGACTCCAAATCCAGACCTCCTTGGGTTGATAAATTGGATTTCCATTGATTATTTTTGTGTGATTCTGTTGTCAGCACATTCAACTATGTAAAGAAAAAAGTATTTAATAAGATTATTTCTTTCATTCAGATCTAGGATGTGTTGTTTAAGTGTTCCCTTTATTTTTTTGAGCAGTATATATATATGTAAACCTTTCCCTTGGGTCTGAACTGGGAAGGAAATTGTGTTGGGAGAGAGTTGAGTTATTGACTAGACTTGTGGGGGTCGGGCGTGCAGACGGCTCGGTCTGGCTGGTCGGTCTGGCTGAAATTTGATATAGAGGATGTCTTAATAAAGACAATCAAAAGTCTTTGACTTTGTTCAAGGGTTTATTTGTTAGGCTATTGGTTAAAGGTGCAACACAATATATATTATTGAATTACCTTTGATCTAGTTCAGTCTTATTAATCACTTAAACATATTTAAAAATGATCTCCTACCTAGCTTGATGACGATGGGCATTTTTGTTTACTTTTTGTTTTAAAAGGAGACTGCATATTGGATTGTGTAAAAATTCAGGAAATAAGCTTTAGATGACCATCGTTATTATAGAACCACAACAATAAGTGTCCAAGTCATTCGGATTACCAAAATCACATAAACATCTTCAAATGGAAACTGCTGTGTCTGCGTGTACGTGTGTGATGGTGACTATCAAGAGCACAGTGATGGGCCTCAACATCATCTTATAACCAGACAGCACTAAAGTGGGCAGAACCAAACCAATCAGTTATAAGTATATAGTGGGTGAGGAAATTCACAGCCGACCGCTCAGACGGGTGAGGGCATACCAGCCAACCGTTTTTACATGGTCCTTCTAAATGGATTTAGTGTCCAACCGTTTTTTTTACATGGTCCGTAATTTCTCCAGATTTAGCGACCAAACATTTTTACAATTAGTGAACATTTGAGAAAGTTTGAAAATCACAAAATAAATGACTATTATCTTGGCAAGAGTATCCAACAGGAACTGATCGTTCTGGTTCCACAAAAAACAATAGAGGCAATTGTTGAGAAGATTAAGAAGGCAAAATACTTTGCTGTCATCATGGACTGCACGCCAGATATAAGCCATGCTGAAGAGCTGTCAGTGGTATTACAGAGTGTACAATATTTGCACATTGTTGATCATTGCTAGACAGCCATTTTCAAGGCTTGCCATAGATTTTCAAGCCGATTTAAGTCAAAACTGTAACTAGGCCACTCAGGAACATTCAATGTCGTATTGGTAAGCAACTCCAGGCTATATTTGACCTTGTGTTTTAGGTTATTGTCTTGCTAAAAGGTGAATTTGTCTCCCAGTGTCTGTTGGAAAGCAGCCTGAACCAGGTTTTCCTCTAGGATTTTTCCTGTGTTTAGCCAATGACAAGCATACCAAGAGCATACCCATAACATGATGCAGCCAACACCATGCTTGAAAATATAAATAGTTGTACTCAGTAATATGTTGTGTTGGATTTGCCCCAAACATAACGTTTTGTATTCAGGACATAAAGTTACTTTCTTTGCCAATTTTTTGCAGTTGTCACGGTAGTCGAAGGGATTAGACCAAGGCGCAGCGGGTTGCGTGCTCATCATTATTTTATTTATATGTGAACACGAAAAAAACAAGAAACAAAGAAACGACAGTACGACAGTTTCACAAGCTATACACAGCAGTGCAAAAACAACTACCCACAAAGGGACAGGTGAAAAACAAGCTCCCTAAGTATGACTCTCAATCAGAAACAACGATGTACAGCTGTTCCTGATTGAGAGCCACACCAGGCCAACAAAGAAATACACAACATAGAAACCCTAGAATACAAAACAAGAACATAAACCAAAAACCCCGGAACACATAAATCCAACACCCCTCTACATACACACACACCCCGAACCATATAAAACAAATACCCCCTGCCACGTCCTGACCAAACTACAATAACCAATAACCCCTTATACTGGTCAGGACGTGACAGAAGTTTTACTTTAGGGCCTTGTTGCAAACAGGATGTATGTTTTGGATTTTTATTCTGTCATTTAGGTTAGTATTGCAGAGTACTACAATGTTATTTATCCATCCTCAGTTTTCTCCTATCACATTAAACTCTGTAACTGTTTTAAAGTCACCATTGGCCTCTTGGTGAAATCCCTGAGCTGTTTCCTTCCTCTCCGGCAACTGAGTTAAGAAGGACGCCTGTATATTTGTAGTGACTGGGTGTATTGTTACACCATCAAAAGTGGAATTAATAACTTCAACATGCTCAAAAGGATATTTAATGTCAGATTTTTTTTACCAATCTACCAGTAGATTTCCTTCTTTGCGAGGCATTGGAAAACATCCCTGGTCTTTGTAGTTGAATCTGTGTTTGAAATTCACTGCTCGGCTGAGGGACCTTACAGATAATTGTGTGTGGTGTAGAGAGATGAGGTAAACATGATTTTGAATGACTAACACAGACTGGCCTCTGCCTGGGGCCTCCAAATCACTAAGTCCACCCCTGCACACCAGAGGAGGTGTGCACATTGTGGCAACACACATCAGTGGGTCCAAAAGAAAGAAGAATCTAATTCAGTCTTGTGACCAGTGACCACAGGGTTGGCTGCAGGGTCATGGATGAAAATATGTGAAATTGAGAAATATTCATAATACAAACATTGCTCAAGTGGTTTACTGGGTCACTTGAATGAGCTACGATTGGAATGATTTGCTATTGGTAAGATAAACAAATGAAAATAATCATAAACAAATGAGTCTGAGTTCTGATGGCTGTGTTCTGATGGCTGTGTTCTGATGGCTGTGTTCTGATGGCTGTGTTCTGATGGCTGTGTTCTGGTGGCTGTGTTCTGGGCTGTGTTCTGATGGCTGTGTTCTGATGGCTGTGTTCTGATGAATTATTGGATAGTCAAACAACATTTTTCAATCCATTGATTTCCCGGAAAGTGAGCCTTCCTTCAGTTAACCAACTATGGCAGTGTTGTGCATTTATGGCCCCACTCTCTTGGATAAGTGGATTCAGCAAGGTGTCAAAATAACAAGGTGGTGGGCAGTGTAATTGACTACCCACTGTCTTTTTCTTGGCCTTTCACACAAGCTGGCTCGCTGCTTCAGAGCCTGGTGTTTGCGCTAGGGGTGATGGATGGCCCCCCTCAGACTGTTGCTGTGATAGCGAGGGCTCAGCCATTATGCAAGAGAGGGATGGGGCACCAGGAGGACTGTGGGTTTGTGGCTGCCAATATTCTATCAAAGCACCTTGGTTTTGGGTATTCCTTAAAGAGGAATTCCTCAGGGTTGTATTTTGTGACCTCTCCATTTCAAAAACAGTGGACTACATTGAACTCGCACATCAATTTAGAGCTGTACTACTGCTTTTGGTTTGCCAACAGCTAACACTTGTTGGCTTATTATGAGTGTATAATAGACTGATAGGCTCCTTAGTGACTGGTGAGCACTGTGTTGGGGACATTCCTAATATGGAGCCTGGCCTGCACAGATCGCTGACCTCAACTCTATAGAACACCTTTGGGATGAATTGGAACGCCGACTGTGAGTCAGTGCCAGACCTCACTAATGCTCTTATAGCTGAATGGAGGCAAGTCCCTGCAACAATGTTCCAACAGCTAGTGGAAAGCCTTCCCAGAAGAGTGGAGGCTGTTATACCAGCAAAGGGCGGGACCAGCTCCTTATTAATGCCCATGATTTTGGAATGAGACGTTTGACGTGCAGGTGTCCACATACCTTTGCCCATGTAGTGTACATCCCAAAAAAGCACAATCCCGAAACAATTCTTCTATTCATGAAAACAGTATAATTTGAGTGTTAGTCTAATCACATAGACAAAAGACAAGATCTTGTGACCTCAGATGGAAATCCATCAGAGCAGATGTAATGTAAGATGTGCTGTGTCAATGACCTTTGCTCGTCCGTATACTTATATGTACAGTTGGGAGAACAAGTATTTGATACACTGCCGATTTTGCAGGTTTTCCCACTTACAAAGCATGTAGAGGTCAGTCATTTTTATCATAGGTACACTTCAACTGTGAGAGACGGAATCTAAAACAAAAATCCATAAAATCACATTGTATGATTTTTAAGTAATTAATTAGCATTTTATGGCATGACATAAGTATTTGATCACCTACCAACCAGTAAGAATTCCGGCTCTCACAGACCTGTTAGTTTTTCTTTAAGAAGCCCTCCTGTTCTCCGCTCATTACCTGTATTAACTGCACCTGTTTGAACTCGTTACCTGTATAAAAGACACCTGTCCACACACTCAATCAAACAGACTCCAACCTCTCCACAATGGCCAAGACCAGAGAGCTGTGTAAGGACATCAGGGATAAAATTGTAGACCTGCACAAGGCTGGGATGGGCTACAGGACAATAGGCAAGCAGCTCGGTGAGAAGGCAACAACTGTTGGCGCAATTATTAGAAAATGGAAGAAGTTCAAGATGACGCTCAATCACCCTCGGTCTGGGGCTCCATGCAAGATCTCACCTCGTGGGGCATCAATGATCATGAGGAAGGTGAGGGATCAGCCCAGAACTACACGGCAGGACCTGGTCAATGACCTGAAGAGAGCTGGGACCACAGTCTCAAAGAAAACCATTAGTAACACTACACCGTCATGGATTAAAATCCTGCAGCGCACGCAAGGTCCCCCTGCTCAAGCCAGCGCATGTCCAGGCCCATCTGAAGTTTGCCAATGACCATCTGGATGATCCAGAGGAGGAATGGGAGAAGGTCATGTGGTCTAATGAGACAAAAATAGAGCTTTTTGGTCTAAACTCCACTCGCCGTGTTTGGAGGAAGAAGAAGTATGAGTACAACCCCAAGAACACCATCCCAACCGTGAAGCATGGAGGTGGAAACATCATTCTTTGGGGATGCTTTTCTGCAAAGGGGACAGGACGACTGCACCGTATTGAGGGGAGGATGGATGGGGCCATGTATCGCGAGATCTTGGCCAACAACCTCATTCCCTCAGTAAGAGCATTGAAGATGGGTCGTGGCTGGGTCTTTCAGCATGACAACGACCCGAAACACACAGCCAGGGCAACTAAGGAGTGGCTCCGTAAGAAGCATCTCAAGGTCCTGGAGTGGCCTAGCCAGTCTCCAGACCTGAACCCAATAGAAAATCTTTGGAGGGAGCTGAAAGTCCGTATTGCCCAGCGACAGCCCTGAAACCTGAAGGATCTGGAGAAGGTCTGTATGGAGGAGTGGGCCAAAATCCCTGCTGCAGTGTGTGCAAACCTGGTCAAGAACTACAGGAAATGTATGATCTCTGTAATTGCAAACAAAGGTTTCTGTACCAAATATTAAGTTCTGCTTTTCTGACGTATCAAATACTTACGTCATGCAATAAAATGCAAATTAATTACTTAAAAATCATACGATGTGATTTTCTGGATTTTTGATTCCATTTTAGATTCCGTCTCTCACAGTTGAAGTGTACCTATGATAAAAATTACAGACATCTACATGCTTTGTAAGTAGGAAAACCTGCAAAATCGGCGGTGTATCAAAAACTTGTTCTCCCTACTGTACATATTCTCATTCACCCCTTTAGATTTGTGTGTACTAGGTAGTTGTTGGGGAATTGTTAGATTACTTGTTAGATATTACTGCACTGTTGGAACTAGAAGCACAAGCATTTCACTACACTCACATTAACATCTGCTAACCATGTGTATGGGACCAATAAAATTGTATTTTATTTGACCTCAAGCAGAATCCTGTCCCTCTGCTGAGGTTGACCCTGGGGTCGGTAGGAACAGGGGCCTCATTTATGAGCATAGATATTTATATACAGTTCCAGTCAAAAGTTTGGACACACCTACTCATTCAAGGTTTTTTTTTTATTTGTAAGAGTACTTTGTATGAGAACTTTTGACTAGTACCGTACACAGTACTGTGCAAAGGTTTTAGACGTGTGAAAAAATGCTTTAAAGTAAAAATTATTTCAAAAATAGACATGTTAATAGATTATATTTATCAATTAAAATGCAAAGTGAGTGAACATCAGAAAAATCTACATCAAATGAATATTTGGTGACCACCCTTTGCCTTTAAAACAGCATACATTTTTCTAGGTACACTTGCACACAGTTTTTGAAGGAACTCGGCAGGGAGGTTGGCACAACCATCTTGGAGAACTAACCACAGTTCTTCTGTGGATTTAGGCAGCCTCAAGTGCTTCTCTCTCGTCATGTCCTCCCAGACAGACTCGATGTTGCGATCAGGGCTCTGTGGGGGCCATACCATCACTTCCAGGACACCTTGTTCTTCTTTATGCTGAAGATAGTTCTTAACTTTCGCTGTATGTTTGAGGTTGTTGTCATGCTGCAGAATACATTTGGGGCCAATCAGATGCCTCCCTGATGCTATTGCATGATGGATAAGTATCTGCCTGTACTTCTCAGCATTGAGGAGACCATTCATTCTGACCAAATGAGTTTGGCTGTTCCTCACCCAGTTATATTCCTCCTACACAGCTGTTTCTGTTTCAGTTAATGATTGTGTTTCAACCTACACATTGAATTGATGATCATTAGCACCTGTTTGGTATAATTGTTTAATCATACACCTGACTATAAACCTACAAAATCCCTGACTTTGTACAAGTGTACCTAGAATAATTGATGTTGTTTTGAAGGCAAAGGGTTGTCACACCAAATATGGATTTGATTTAGATTTTTCTTCTGTTCACTCACTTTGCATTTAGTTAACTGATAAATATAAATGATTAACATGTCTATTTTTGAAAGCATCCTTATTTTACAGCACTTTTTCACACCTGCCTAAAACTTTTGCACAGTACTATATATAAATAAAACATTTCTCAATTGCGTTAAAGCAATATTTGGATTTGTGTTGAAACGTATCTATATCAATGATCAAATGCTCAAATACATTTACAGAAGTTCTAGTACCTGACTTGAATATCTTAGACCACCTTTTGCAAAACATTAAGTACAAATGTCACCATTGAATATACAATTATTTGTTAGGTTTTTTTTATCAGAAAATAAATGTGTGCATTTGTGTTCACTGTTTCCGGCAGTGAACACAAATTCAATTCTAAATCCCTCCATCAGTGTCAAAGGGACAGGAACTGTCTAATTGTTATGATTTTTAACCATATTGCGGACATGCAGAGAATGAAGTTGGGTTACTTCTTTTTATTTATTTTTCACCCCCTTTTTCGTGATATCCAATTGCGATCCAATTATGATGTTGTCTCATCGCTGCAACTCCCCAACAGGCTCGGGAGAGGCAAAGGTCGAGTCCTCCGAAACATGACCCGCCAAACCGCGCTCCTTAACACCCGCCCACTTAACCCGGAAGCCAACTGCACCAATGTGTCGAAGGAAACACCATTCAACTGACCTCCGAAGTCAGCCTGCAGGCGCCCGGCCTGCCACAAGGAGTCGCTAGAACGCGATGAGCCAAGTAAGGCCCTCTATCATCATTAATATATTTTATTTACAATGTACTGATAAAACTGTTTATTTTTCTTTTCTTGTATTTGGCAAAAAGAAAACATCCAGAGAGCCTCTGTATTGCCCAACCACCCCCCCCCCCCCCCCCATTTTTCACCCATTTTTTCACAAAGGAAGGTGGGTGTAGTCTGTGAGTGGTGGAAATTAACCTGTTAGCTTAG
Organism: Salmo salar; assembly: GCF_965601325.2. Classification (NCBI taxonomy): domain Eukaryota; kingdom Metazoa; phylum Chordata; class Actinopteri; order Salmoniformes; family Salmonidae; genus Salmo; species Salmo salar. The sequence continues at coordinate 33,093,305 of NC_138305.1, forward strand.
TCCATAGTGAAATAGGCTTCTTTTGCTCCCCTAACATTAGTTACTTAATATCTTCACAGAAAATTCTGAGTGTTTCCATTTCGCTCCTCTTTTAGCCGACATTTAATCAATGCAGGCAAACTTTTAGCAAGCTATTCATACTAAATCAGTTGCCCCTGCCCCTGCCTTGTGCCAGGCTCAACAGATGCAGCTTCAGGCTCAGCAGCCCTGTCTCCCCATCCCATACCCCTGAACCAGCCCCACTCCCAACTGAAGAAGGTGAGCAGCATTGTGTTGAATGACATGTCAGTTGGCATAATTGCAGGGGGTCCATGGGAATTTGTTTTTTTATTATTATCAAAATAATAAAAATGATTAAATCCTTTTCAATGATAAGAATTCAAACACTGTAATTATTTTTCCACATAATGATCATTATATGAAACAAAAACAGCCTATAGTCTGTATTGGATGCTGGACAGTTTGAAGCATTGAGTGACAGTCTGTATAAGTGACAGCCAATGTTAAAATAATACATATAAGTCATATGGCAATGTATGTCTCCATGGCTTTGATGCAGACTGAAATATGGTCGTTTACTGATATCTAGTGGTGGTGATATGCAACTGCAGGTAATTTGGGTCAATATTCTACAGGATTCAGTCCTGTTACATTTTTTTCTGTGGTGCATGCAGTTAATTTAAGTCAACAAAATGGTAGTAACTGACATTTTGGTTATGATGTTATTACAAATGGTATTATATTATAGGATATATTATCATATGCGTCATGTACACTCTACAGAGCCAGGTCCCTCTTCAAGTGATACAGTTTTGTCAGGGAGGAATGTGCCGGCAGTACCAATGCAGATGATGAGGATGGAGCAAATGAGAGAAGGTGCACAGAAAGACACAGAAAGTGAGGATGTTGAAAACAAGCTGTAGATGGCAAGTTATGTGGAAGAGATTCAGAGGAAGATAATTTTCTATCAGATGACCCGGGTTTGTGGCCAGCAAAAATAACTGATATGGACAGGGAGACTATTGTTAGGGAATTGGCCCCAAGAGATGAAGACCTAGAAATGCCACAGGATTCAGAGGGAAACCCATTCCCAGAATACTTGCAGTATACTAAGGCAGCCAATGGAAGAGAGAAGGTGAAGAGAGACTGGGTAATTCATAGCAAAAGTACTAATGCACTATATTGCATCCCATGGACAAAAAATACCTTCCCTTAGTGCACTGAACAGTCAACATGGATATAAAATGTCCGATGTGAAGTGGCGTCGTATGTGTGATACATTTCCGAGCCATGAGAGGAATAAGGCACACAGAGACTGTGTCAGGGATTTCGTCGTCGTCAGACGATATGGCGAAATCATCGTCGGAAAAGGAGGACCAATATGCAGCAGAATTGTGTTGGCTCATCTTGAACATTTATTAGACTCAAAATGAACATACAAAATAACAAAACGAACTCACGATATAGACAGTCTTCTCAGGCTCACATACGCTAGACAAGAAACAATCTCCCACAAATGACAAACAAACACACCCTAATATATGGGACTCTCAATCAAAGGCAAAGAGAAAACACCTGCCTTCAATTGAGAGTCCCAACCCCAATTAATCAACCATAGAAACACACTCACTAGACTCCACATAGAAATACATAAACATAGACCATAAACCAAAAACCCAGAAATACTAAATCAAACGCCCTTTTACCAAAACACCACCCCGAACCACATAAAACAAATACCCTCTGCCACGTCCTGACCAAACTACAATGACAATTAACCCTTATACTGGCCAGGACGTGACAGTACCCCCCCCCCCCCCCCCCCCTAAAGGTGCTAACCCTGGAAGCACCTCAAGAAAAACAAAACCCCCAAACAACAACAAAAATCCCCCTAAAATAAAGGGAGGGAAGGGAGGGTGGCTGCCGTCACCGACGGCACTTGTGCTACACCCCCCCTCCCCTACCCACCTATGCAGGTGGTGGTTCAGGCTCCGGCCTATTGTCCTCCAGAGTGCCGACCCCGATCAGCCTCGGACCGTAGGCAGACTCCCCTTGCTCTGGATCCTGAGCAGATCTCCTCCTCTCCACCCTGTGTACAGACTCATTAATTGAACAGTTAATCATTTTAAGTTCTGGATTGTCAGGCTTACTCAGTTCAGGGTTGCTGCTCGACTCCCTTGGTTCTTCATAATCGGCAGACTCTGGGCCGATGGGCCACTCTGGCTGATCCTGGCCGATGGGGCAGTCTGGCAGCTCCGGGCAGTCTGGCGGCTCCGGGCAGTCTGGCCGCTCTGGCGGCTCCGGGCAGTCTGGGCAGCTCTGGCGACTCCTGGCTGACGGGCGGCTCTGGCGACTCCTGACTGACGGGCGGCTCTGGCGACTCCTGACTGACGGGCGGCTCTGGCGACTCCTGACTGACGGGCGGCTCTGGCGACTCCTGACTGACGGGCGGCTCTGGCGACTCCTGACTGACGGGCGGCTCTGGCGACTCCTGACTGACGGGCGGCTCTGGCGACTCCTGACTGACGGGCGGCTCTGGCGACTCTTGACTGATGGGCAGCCCTGGCGACGTCGGACTGGGATGACGCACTTGAAGCCTGGTGCGTGGTGCTAGTACTGGACGTACCAGACTGGGAACACGTACCTCCAGGCTAGTGCGGGGAGCGGGAACAGGACGAGTCGGACTGGGCTGACGCACTTCCGGGTCCGCACGAGAGACAGGAACTGGAAACACCGGGCTATGGAGGCGCACAGGCGGTGTTGATCTTACCTCCTGCACAACCCGTCCTGGCTGGATGGAACTAGTAGCCCTGTACGAGCGGGGTGCTTGTACAGGGCGGACTGGGCTGTGCAGGGGCCTGATGGTAGCCGTGCGTAGAGCGGGAGTTGGGTAGCCTGGTCCTCGGAGGCATACCGGAGACCAGATGCGCTGCGCAGGCATCCTCCTACCAGGCTGGATGCCCACTCTAGCACGGCACCTGCGAGGGGCCGGAATAACGCGCACCGGACTGTGCGTGCGTATGGGTGAGAGTGCGCTCTTCAGCGAAACATGGCACCCTCCACCTCATACGCTCCTCCATATAACCACGGGTAGCTGGCTTCTGGCTCTTCCTTGGCCTAGCCAAACTACCCGTGTGCCCCCCCAAAAAAAATTATTGGGGGTGCCTCTCGTGCTTCAACGCCAGTCGTGTTCCTCGGAAACGTTCCCGGTCCTTACCAGCCATTCTCCATGGGCCCTCTCCGGCCATAACTTGCTCCCATGTCCATCTCTCCCGTTTGTCCAATTCAAAATCCCTCTGCTCCTTCCTCTGCTGCTTGGTCCTGGTTTGGTGGGAGATTCTGTCAGGGATTTCGTCGTCGTCAGACGATATGGCAAAATCATCGTCGGAAAAGGAGGACCAATATGCAGCAGAATTGTGTTGGCTCATCTTGAACATTTATTAGACTCAAAATGAACATGCAAAATTAACTCACGATATAGACAGTCTTCTCAGGCTCACATACGCTAGACAAGAAACAATCTCCCACAAATGACAAACACAAACACACCCTAATATATGGGACTCTCAATCAAAGGCAAAGAGAAAACACCTGCCTTCAATTGAGAGTCCCAACCCCAATTAATCAACCATAGAAACACACTCACTAGACTCCACATAGAAATACATAAACATAGACCATAAACCAAAAACCCGGAAATACTAAATCAAACGCCCTTTTACCAAAACACCACCCCGAACCACATAAAACAAATACCCTCTGCCACGTCCTGACCAAACTACAATGACAATTAACCCTTATACTGGCCAGGACGTGACAGACTGCTACTTGAAGTGGAAGAATTTGCAACAATCTGTAATGGCAGTTAGTCGCATTGACTGTCAGTTGCAGAAGCAGATACAAACAGAAACTGAGAAAAATAGAGCTCTCTTGCAGAGAATCCTAGATGAAACACTGCACTTGGCATCAAGTAATTTACCTTTCAGGGGTTAAACCAAAAACCTAAATGACATCCACAATGGTAATTTCCTAGGCACACTAGAGCTCTTGTCTCGTTACGATCCACTGCTGAATGAGCACTTACAAAAAAATCAGGGACAAAAAAAAGGAACCAGGCTGACACATTATCTGAGCTCTGACATTCAAAATGAGTTCATTGAATTATGTGGCAGAGGAGTTTTGAAAAGAATTCTAAAGGAAAGGGAGGATGCTATTTATTATTCTGTAATCTGTGATGCTACGTGAGACATTTCCCATACTGAGCAGAATGTTGTGCTCATAAGATATGTGAGTTATAACAAAGAAACAGATGACTGGGAGATCACTGAAAGATTTCTTCAATTCAAGAACTTTCACAAAAAGACAGGAAGTGAGATAGCAGAGATGATTGAAAACGTGCTTCATGACCAAGGGATAGACATCGGAGATTGCAGAGGGCAGGGATATGACAACAGGGCAAACATGTCAGGGAAAGTCAAGGGAGTCCAAGCCCAAATATGAAAGAAAAATCATCTAGCTACATTCTCACCTTGTGCCTCCAACACCTTAAATCTTGTAGGTGTGCATGCTGCAGAGTCAAGCCCAGAAGTATCAAATTTTTTGGGCTGCATCAATCGCCTTTACACACTTGTTAGTGCCAGCCCAGAGCGATGGGCCATCTACAAAGAGAAAACAGGTTGCTCTTTGCATCGCCTCTCCGATACCCTCTGGAGTGCAGGGATTGACACTGTTAAACCTGTAGTAAAACACCTACCTTGCGTCATCAAGGCCCTTGATAGCGTACTCATGACATGCAGTCTCACCAGTGAGGCCAGAACAGAAGCTAGTGGTCTGAAGAACTACTTCATGTCATTCAACGCTATTGTCCTCCTCACTGTCTGGCTGAAAGAACTGCATTGCATTGAGGACAGGAATGTGATTCTCCAGTCAAGAAAAATCTCACTTGACACAGAGGCAGCCAATATCAGAGCCTTAAAGGAAGAGATGCAGGCTCTCAGAGATGGATGGGAGTCTCTCCTGTCTGAGGCAACACTGACTGCTACTCAAATGGATGTTGAACCTCAATTTAGCAAGGAACACAGCCGCCAGAGGAAAAGGAAGAGATTCCATGATGAGACCTCTCAAGAGGAGACAACTCAGGACAGTGCAGCAACGGTGTTTCAGAACACAGTGTTTTTTACTGCTATGGACAACATCATAAGTGACTTGGACACTAGGTTCCACACCACTGCAAAAATTGAAGAATCATTTTCTGCTGTTCTGAAAGTTGGGCAGATTAGTGAGGATAAAGTCCCTTCTGTGTGCCAACCACTGATCATTAAGTATTCCAGAGATCTTACACCTGAGTTTCAAAAGGAAGTAAGACACCTGAACAGTGTATATGCTGCCACTTTCCCCCCCTAACTTGTCCCCTCTTGGTCTCCTGAATGCAATTTGTAAGATGCAGCTGCAAAGCATTTTTGGAGAAGTGTGCATTGCTTTTTACATATATTTTGCACACTGCCTGTGACTGTTGCTGGTGGCGAGAGAGCTTTCAGTAAGCTAAAACTGATTAAAATAAACAATTTGAGGTCCACTATGTCCCAGGACAGGCTTTGTAGTCTTGCCATGCTGTCGATTGAAAGTCAGTTAGCTAGAAAGCTGGACTTCAAAGACTTGATCAGTGACTTTGCTAGCAAGAAGGCTCGGCGCTAGGCTGAGCAAGGGCCAGTGTGTCACACCCTGATCCGTTTCACCTGTCTTTGTTATTGTCTCCACCCCCCTCCAGGTGTCGCCCATCTTCCCCATTATACCCTGTGTATTTAGGCCTGTGTTCTCTGTTTGTCTGTTGCCAGTTCGTCTTATTTGTCAAGCCAACCAGCGTTTTTGTGTCGGCTCCTGCTTTTCCCCAGTCTCTCTTTTCTCATCCTCCTGGTTTTTGACCCTTGCCTTGCCTGTCCTGACCCTGTACCCACCCGCCTGACCACCATGCCTGCCCCTGAGCCTACCTGCCGTCCTGTACCTTTGCCCCATCTCTAGATTACCGACCTCTGCCTGACCTGAGCCTGCCTGCTGTCCTGTAACTTTGCCCCACCTCTGGATTACCAACCTCTGCCTGACCTGAGCCTGCCTGCCGTCCTGTATCTTTGCCCCACCTCTGGATTACTGACCTCTGCCTGACCTGACCCTGAGCCTGCCAGCCGTCCTGTACCTTTGCCCCTGTTGCTGTAATAAACATTGTTACTTCGACACGGTCTGCATCTGAGTCTTACCTTGATACCTGATACAGTGATAACTGTTAAATGGCATGGCTATGGTTATTGGATCACTACACACATGATGTCCACAGGCTGAGAACAAGACTGAGAACAGACTGAGAACAAGATATATCTCAAAGTAATGTCTGGATTGCCATAAAATGTGTTGTGCACAATCAAGACTCCAAGTGGAAGAAACCTATTGATTTGATGACCACTTGACCTTTCCCCTAGCGCCACCATCAGGCCTTTTCATTTCCATGTTGTTTTCCATTTTCCATTTCCACTTTTACAGCTGCTGATTTTCTAGTTGGTATGTATATTTAGTTCAATCTGCTGTTGATTTTATTATTTGGTTTGTTATATCATTCTATAGATGATAATGTTCATTTATTTTAATTTAAGAGGTTAATGTATATTTAAGTTATATTTATTTTAAGTTATTCATGAATGCTAAGAGAATTTTCCATTCAAGAATTGTACCATTAAAATTACATGTAGACTGTGAAAGATGGCCTTTAGCACATTTCTTATAGAGGGTATCATTCTTGCATTAAATAGTGAATTCCACTGTATGCAGAATGTTGCATGCATGTCTGCCCAGTGTTATATTTTCACAGCTCACTGTCAGTAAATATCGTACAGTAAATATTGGACTACAAGAGAGTTACAAGCCTGCAAAGATACAGTTATTTAAAGCTTTGGATGGTCGATTGGGTTCTGGAGGTGTGTGGTTACAGCAATTGGGCAGGGTTTGAGTGGCCCAATGTGATATCTTTTCTTGGGGCCCAAAATCTGGCACCGCCCTATGGGACTCCCGGTCACAGCCGGTGGTGACAGTCTGGGATCGAACCCAGGTCTGCAGTGAAGCCTCAAGCACTGCGATGCAGTGCTTTAGACCACTGTGCCACCTGGGAGGCGGGTTACTTCTACCTCCAACATTGTGACCTTCCATTATAGAGCTTTGCTTAGGGTGTGGATTGAGGCCTATACAATCATATCAGTTGTTTCCTCCATTGAATTCACATTTCCTTATTTCTATTGTGGATTGTGTTTCTTTGCGCCAATGGAAAGTCTACAAAACTATGAGCAAACCAACCTTTGTATTGAATACATGGAATTGGATTATGATGATACCGATGAATGAATCACAATGTGCTTATTAGTTACTTATTTATGACCATATTGCAGGGGCTGAGTTACTACCCTCTTTGCGCTCTTCCATGCTGTCTTTGGGAGGGCGCATCACATCATGCCAGGTCTTTTTCACTATACTCAACTCCATAATGTAGGTTGAGTCTCTGATGTTATTTTCCTTCCTGGGCTTACTCGACCTTGTCTCAAGGTAGCATTAGTGGTCTGTTGACATCCCTTAAGGGGTGTGGGGGCTGTGCTTTGGCAGAGTGGTTGGGGTTAACTCCTACCTGGTTGGCCCTGTCCAGGGGTGACTTTGGATGGGGCCACAGTGTCTGGCCTGATGATTCCTGGCTGTGCCTGTCTCCAGTCCACCTGGTCGTGCTGCTGTATCCCGTTCTGCTGCTCTGATGTAGCCATCATGGTTATTATTTGGCACTGCTCGAACGTTTGAACATCTTGAAAAACTGTCTGGCCTTAATTTGACACACGTACTCTTAAACCTCTACGTGGTACATGTTAGCTGTTTCCATTACAGAACCTGGCACATTTAGCTTTATGCTAACCTGACCAGGTGGCAATGATTATTTCCCGTAACTGTCCTGTCTATATTTGTATGAACATAACAAGATTCAACAACTGAGACATAAACTGAGCAAGTTCCACAGACATGTGACTAACAGAAATTGAATAATGTGTCCCTGAACAAAGGGGGGTTCAAAATCAAAAGTAAGTCAGTATCTGGTGTGGCCACGAACTGCATTAAGTATCTCCTCTTCATAGACTGCACCAGATTTGCCAGTTCTTGCTGTGAGATGTTACCCTACTCTTTCACCAAGGCACCTGCAAGTTCCCGGAAATTTCAGGGGGGAATGGCCCTAGCCCTCACCCTCCGATCCAACAGGTCCCAGACATGATCAATGGATTGAGATCCGGGCTCTTCACTGGCCATGGCAGCGAACAGAATGAGCAGAACGAGCAGTATGGCTGGAGGCATTGTCATGCTGGAGGGTCATGTCAGGATGAGTCTGCAGGAAGGGTACCACATGAGGGAGGAGGATGTCTTCCCTGTAACGCACAGCGTTGAGATTGCCTGCAATGACAACAAGCTCAGTCCGATGATGCTGTGATACACTGCCCCAGACCATGACGGACCCTCCACCTCCAAATCGATCCCGCTCCAGAGTACAGGCCTCGGTGTAACGTTCATTCCTTCAACGATAAACGTGAATCCGACCATCACCCCTGGTAAGACAAAACCGCGACTCGTCAGTGAAGAGCACTTTTTGCCAGTCCTGTCTGGTCCAGCGACGGTGGGTTTGTGTCAGTCCAGCCTCTTTCAGCCTATTGCGGACAGTCTGAGCACTGATGGAGGGATTGTGCGTTCGTGGTGTAACTCGGGCAATTGTTGTTGCTATCCTGTACCTGTCCCGCAGGTGTGATGTTCGGATGTACCGATCCTGCAGGTGTTGTTACACGTGGTCTGCCACTACGAGGATGATCAGCTGTCCGTTCTGTCTCCCTGTAGCGCAGTCTTAGGCGTCTCACAGTACGGACATGGCAATTTATTTCCCTGGCCACATCTGCAGTACTCATGCCTCCTTGCAGCATGCCTAAGGCACGTTCACGCAGATGAGCAGGGACCCTGGGCATCTTTCTTTTGATGTTTTTCAGAGTCAGTAGAAAGGCCTCTTTACTGTGCTAAGTTTTCATAACTGTGACCTTAATTGCCTACCGTCTGTAAGCTGTTAGTGTTTTAATGACCGTTCCACAGGTGCATGTTCATTAACTGTCTATGGTTCATTGAACAAGCATGGGAAACAGTGTTTAAACCCTTTACAATGAAGATCTGTGAAGTTATTTGGATTTTTACGAATATTCTTTGAAAGACAGGTTCCTGAAAAAGGGACATTTCTTTTTTTGCTGAGTTTAAATTGCCAGGGTTGGGTAGGTTACTTTCTAAATGTAATCTGTTACTAGTTACCTGTCCAAAATTGTAATCTGTAACGTAATTTTTGGATTACCCAAACTCAGTAACGTAATGTGATTACATTCCGTTACTTTTAGATGACTTTTCCTTTAAGAAGCATAAGAAGAGTACAAAAATGTTTGTTACCAATTGAACGACATCTGTTGTGTGTGGTAATTGTTTGGCGGCATGAAAATTCAAGTCACAAGACGGGACTTCAAATAGGCCTATGGCATGTCAAGAGAACTGTAGACTATTGTTGAGATGGGTAAATGGAAACTGAAATCTGGACACTGACTGTAGGTCTATAACCTCTCACATAGCCTTAATAATAACTCCTGCAGAATTAAGCATTTCTTGCAGTAAAACGATACAACAAATGTAGGCCAAATTTGGGCTTGGGAACAAGAGTAGAGAAATATGATTTCTTTCTTTCTGCTATCATCGTCTTTTACCACTTCACCAAATCTTTTCCAAACATTACTTTTCTGGCCATCCCTTATTTTCAACTCTCCTTTTGCAGCTTTTGTCTTCTTGAATTAAACTTCGATAATGTCCTTTTTGCCTCCATGGATTGACGTTAACAGTTTCAAAATCATTATTATTAAGCCCTAAAGTTTAGACTTATGCACTAATGCCTAAAATAATGAAAGAAAAACCTCCATGCAGCCTGTAGCCTGTAGATATAAATTGCAAAATAATTATACATTTATGGATTTTTTTAAGGTATTTTTTCTCTTTATTCAACCCGCCTTTATTCTGTTAGTGTGTTGCAAAGGGAAGTGCAACCAAGAGAGACATTTTGAGACAGAAAAAATGTTAAAAAGTCATATTTTTCTAATATTCACAGGTATGGACCCCTTGGCTTTCTGGGTCTTTGCTATTGATAGGCCTGGGGAGCGATGTTGAACAAGGCACTTAACCCCAATTGCTCCAGGGGCGCTGGACAATTGTGACCCTGGCCGTGACCTCATTCCCTGCGGGTGTCTCAGGGGGAGTTGGGATATGAAGAAACACATTTCAATGACACACTGACACTTGTACAAGTGTGTAAAAGGACAAATATAAGCACCCCCCCCCCCCCAAAAAAAATATTATTACTATTATTATTGAGTATGTAGTTGTGCAACAGTGTGGAGGGTAGTGTGAGTTCACTCTCCAGTCGGGATGGAATTTCCACTTTGTCACACACACAAAACACAAGATTTATCATAAGCTACACAAAATACAAGATGTGTCAAAGGTTTGGTCACCTTGATGGAAGCTGTCAGTTTACCTGTTCAAGAAATGACAATTTTGGTTAATGCTGAAATTGCTCAAATACACACATTATTGTTGTTCACAGTTAATGAATGTGGTCCCAGGATTCTAGAGGCGCCATCGGCTTTTGGCCTAGTAACTGGCTTGGCATGGCCTCGCCACTGGCATGTGCTTATTTTACCACTCTAGGCCTGGCACACTGTAGATTCAGTACGAACCTCCAGTTGTTTACTCTCTGACCTGGTAATCTGCCCTTTGGGGAATTTTGAGTTACTTTCACCCAACCTTTTATAACCTACAACCTCCATGGACGAAATGATAAGCTAGATTTTATTTGAGAAATAAGTATGAATAGGCCATGGATTAGCTGAAGGAGTTAAGCCAACAGAATGGTTGACTTTGGCCAAAAGCACATTTAACCTGGGGAGCTTTGGTCTCAGCTATTGGTTGTGTGTTGTACAGGCTTATTGGTCTATTTCTCAAGATTTAGCAGTGGAAAATATCAAGAAAGCATTACCAAGATTAGTCACACTACAGCCTATGGCTTTAGAGGCATGAATTCATAGTCTGGAAGTTAATTCCATTACGGCATACACAAACTACACAGGTTTGACATGAGGTTGATTTGTGTGATGCTGAATGTTAAAGTGAACATGTCTGTTAAACGGAACACTTAATCAGTCATCACAATCAATTACGAACTATTACGTGTGTGTCTGTGTGTGTCTCTGTGTGTGTCTGTCTGTGTGTGTGTGTGTGTGTGTGTGTGTGTGTGTCTGTCCGTGTACCTCCAGAAAATATGTCCTTTGTGGTCCAATAACAGTACATGTTTTACAACTACTTAGACTGACCAGGTGGATCCAGGTGAAAGCAATGGTCCCTTATTGATGTCACCTGTTAAATCCACTTCAATCAGTGTCGATGAAGGGGAGGAGACAGGTTATTAAAGGATTTTTAAGCCTTGAGACAATTGAGACATGGATTGTGTATGTGTGCCATTCAGAGGGTGAATGGACAAGACAAAAGATTTAAGTGTTTTTGAATGGGATATGGTAATAACTGCACTGGAGTGTGTCAAGAACTGCAACAAAAAAAACTACTTTTCTGTGCATTCCTTAATGAATACAAACCTGGTTTGTGTATTTCTAGTTTTCCGTTAGTTAGGGTTTGTTCCAGTATTCTGTTGACTCTCACCTGTAAAGGCCACGGTGGGGTGGTCTTCTAACCCCTCCTCCTCCCCCGACAGCATCTTGTCTGGGACACAGATAGAATTAAGAGGACCACTGTAACAGTCACTACATGACCAGTCACAGCATTAGAGAAAGCCGTGTTAAAGAGGACTACTGTAACACAGTCAAACATGACCTGTCACAGCATTAGAGAAAGCCGTGTTAGACCAATGGTTCTCCAACCTCTCCTCTGGGACCCCAAGCTCTTCCATGTATTTCAACTATTCCTGAATTAGCACACCTGATTCAACTAATGCCCAAGTTCCTCTTTAGTTTCATCAGATGTGCTAGTTCAGTAATAAATAGATACAAACGTTAAATGGCTAGGGGTGCTGGAGGAGAGGTTTGGGAAACTGTTAGATAGAGGGAGCAGTACATAGGAAAGAGAGAGAGTGGGCCTCTGGTCAGAATTACTGAACTATACACTGAGTATACAAAACATTAAGAACACCTGCTCTTTCCATGATATAGACTAACCAGGTGAATCCAGGTGAAAGCTATGATCCCTTATTGATGTAATTTGTTAAAACCACTTCAATCATTGTAGATGAAGGGGAGGAGACAGGTTAAAGAATGATTTTTAAGCCTTGAGACAACCGAGACATGGATTGTGTATTTGTGCCATTGAATGGGCAAGACAATATTTAAGTGCGTTAGAATGGGGTATGGTAGTAGGTTCCAGGTGCACCGGTTTGTGTCAAGAACTGCAACGCTGCTGGGTTTTTCGTGCTCAACAGTTTCCTGTGTATATCAAGAATGGTTCACCACCAAAAGGACATCCAGCCATCTTGACAACTGTGGGAAGCAATGGAGTCAACATGGGCCAGCATCCCTGTGGAATGCTTTCGACACCTTGTAGAGTCCATGCCCTGACAAATTGAGGCTGTTCTGAGGGCAAAGGGGGTTGCAACTCAATATTAGGAAGGTGTTCCTAATGATTTATCCACTCAATTTAGATCTGTGTTGTGTTGAGAGAGCTCCTGGTAAATTGTGAAAAATTGAGCAAGAGGTTGTTTGATAATGTGTTGTTTATTCTGTATCTCCTGCACATCCCCGTGACAAGGAGTATGTGTGCTTGCACGTGTGTGTTCTGGAATGGCTTTGACCTTGCTTTCCTCAGAGAAAAGAGCCACTGAATGTCCCCCCAAGGCTCTTTGAACAAGGGAGGAGAGGGAGAGAGAAGGAGAGATTATAAATGACACTCCCTATGATAAATATACTTTGTTAACAGCGCAATACAAATAATATTTTGTTGATTAATTGATTGATACGATAAATAATTTTTCAAGTGTATGTTAGAATTGATCTACTGTAGTAATATGATTGTATAAGGGAAGATGCTTGTCTCATCGCTCCAACATTATTGCTTTGGTCAAAGGTTTTATCAGTTCTTGGGCCCTTATCCTTTTAATCTTTGCACCATTAAACAGAAAAACAACGAAGGCCCAATGAAATAACATGTTGTCTATTTATAGGCCTCAAGGGAAAAAAAGGTGAACATTTCACACAGAAATCAACACAAACTTACACATAAGATGTTCAGTCAAAAGATGATGAGTCCGTTTAAGTTTAGCTTCCTTGGTTTCGTACATCCTTGGTTTGTCCTATGGTCCTGTAGGCCTGAATCCAGGCTGCCTCTCGATTGGGAGCAGTGAGATAGAGAATGTGACATGGCAGCTCTAGTCTGCCTGCTCTCTCCATCCAGCCTGCTGCTCTATTCAACTTGGGCTTAGCGGGTCTATTGGGGCGCCCAGTGATGTCATGGGGGGGGTTGAGGAGTATGGAATGTGGTCCGTAATATGCCAGCCAAGCAGTGTCTGCCATCTGAGTAGAATATACCACGCGGTCGGTTGCTGTGGAATGGTTTGTTTTTCAGCATGGTGTATTTTTCAGTCTTGTTTTCAGTCTTGTAATATTCTATGTTGTACTCTTGGCTATGTAGATTGTACAGTAGGTTACTCAGTTACATGTGTGATGTTCAGTGCACTGCTAAGCAGAGTAGCATGATGTAGTACAGTACCCATGGTGCTCTGTACCTTGCATCCAGTTTTACTAAAGGCCTTTACACTATGGAGTACAGTACAATAAGTAACCAATCTCCTGTACAATAAGTAACCCAATACTTCCGTTTATCTTGAAAGATTAGCGAGACTGTGAAAATGTAAATCGTCAAGGTTACCTAATAGAATTCCATGAACTGAGAAACTTAATTTTTCAGTCTTTCCCAAACATTCCTCTGCACATCCTGTCATTTGTTTTGCAATCGCTGTCAATCAATGCATCTTTATAGTTAATGATATAGCTCCTCATAATCCTGAGGTCTTTATGATGACCCGAACAAGGTCGTCTGATAGGAGCATGCTCATCCAGATACTGGAACGTCCCCAGCTAAACATTTCCTTTGTTTTTCCTTGTTACATACATGTCGACAATCCTTCAGATTTTATCATTTGTGAACTTTTGCATCTTACTGAAAGTGTTAGGTTTGACAACAGGCCGTGTTGAGGAGTAGTTCAACTAGTAATATAATTACATTTTGCTGTAGCTTGGTGGTAGTTTTAACTAAATTCAAATCTTGGTAGTGTTTTCAGTAGTTATTTACTTTTTTGACATGTAGTGGTATAGCTAACTACAGGAACTACTGTACACACTAACTTTTTTGCTAAATGAAAACCAAATATGGGTGAAGTAGGGAATATTTGTTTCTCTTTTTCGACATCTGACCTGCCCAATCCTCACTTTAAAATTGTTTTTTGTGTTAATTACACATTCTGTTAACATCTGACTCAAATAAAATAAAAACATTTAATTGTATTTGTCACATGTGCCGAACACAACAGGTGTAGACCTCACAGTGAAATGCTTACTTACAAGACCTTAACCAACAAGGCAGTTTTAGAAAATACCCCCCAAAAAGTAAGAGATAAGAATAACAAATAATTAAAGAGCAGCAGTAAATAACAATAGAGAGGCTATAGACAGGGGGTACCGGTACAGAGTCAATGTGCGGAGGCACCGGTGTCGAGGTAATTGAGGTAATATGTACATGTAGGTAGAGTTATTAAAGTGACTATGCATAGATAATAACAGAGAGTAGCATCAGAGTAGAAGAGGGTGGGGGGAGGGCAATGCAAGTAGACTGGGTAGCCATTTGATTATCTGTTCAGGAGTCTTATGGCTTGGGGGTAGAAGCTGTTTAGAAGCCTCTTGGACCTAGACTTGGCGCTCCTGTACCGCTTGCCGTGTGGTAGCAGAGAGAACAGTCTATGACTAGGGTGGTTGGAGTCTTTGACAATTTTTAGGGCCTTCCTCTGACACCGCCTGGTATAGAGGTCCTGGATGGCAGGAAGCTTGGCCCCGGTGATGCACTGGGCCATATGCACTACCCTCTGTAGTGCCTTGTGGTCAGAGGCCGAGCAGTTGCCATACCAGGCAGTGATGCAACCCATCAGGATACTCTTGATGCTGCAGCTGTAAAACCTTTTGAGGATCTGAGGACCCATGTCAAATAGGTTTTGCTGTGCCCTCTTCAAGACTGTCTTGGTGTGCTTGGACCATGTTAGTTTGTTGGTGATGTGGACACCAAGGAACTTGAAGCTCTCAACCTGCTCCACTACAGCCCGACAATGAGAATGGAGGTGTGCTCGTTTCTCCTTTTCCTGTAATCCACAATTATCTCCTTTGTCTTGATCATGTTGAGGGAGAGGTTGTCTCATCATTGTCGGTGATCAGGCCTACCACTGTTGTATCATCAGCAAACTAAATGATGGTGTTGGAGTTGTGCCTGGCCATGCAGTCATGAGTGAACAAGGAGTACAGGAGGGGACTGAGCACGCACCCCTGAGGGGCCCCTGTGTTAAGGATCAGCGTGGCGGATGTGTTGTCACCTACCCTTACCACCTGAGGGCGGCACGCCAGGAAGTCCAGGATCCAGTTGCAGAGGGAGGTGTTTAGTCCCAGGGTCCTTAGCTTAGTGATGAGCTTTGAGGGCACTATGGTGTTGAACGCTGAGCTGTAGTCAATGACTGGCATTCTCACATAGGTGTTCCTTTTGTCCAGGTGTGAAAGGGCAGTGTGGAGTGCAATAGTGATTGCATCCTCTGTGGATCTGTTGGTGCGGTATGCAAATTGGAGTGGGTCTAGGGTTTCTGGGATGTTGTGAGCCATGACCAGCCTTTCAAAGCATTTCATGGCTACAGACGTGAGTGCTACAGGTCAGCAGTCATTTAGGCAGGTTACCTTAGTGTTCTTGGGCACAGGGACTATGGTGGTCTGCTTGAAACATGTTGGTATTACAGACTCAGACAGGGAGAGGTTGAAAATGTCAGTGAAGACACTTGCCAGTTGGTCAGCGCATGCTCGGAGTACACGTCCTGGTAATCCATCTGGCCCTACGGGCCTTGTGAATGTTGACCTGTTTAAAGGTCTTACTCACATCGGTCCCGGAGAGCGTGATCACACAGTCATCCGGAACAGCGGATGTTCTCATGCATGTTTCAGTGTTACTTGCCTCGAAGCGAGCATAGCTCATCTGGTAGGCTTGTGTCACTGGGCAGCTCTCAGCTGTGCTTCCTTTTGTAGTCTGTATTAGTTTGCAAGCCCTGCCACATCCAATGAGCATCGGAGCCAGTGTAGTACGATTCGATCTTAGTCCTCTATTGATGCTTTGCCTGTTTGATGGTTTGTCGGAGGGCATAGCGGGATTTCTTATAAGCGTCCGGGTTAGAGTCCTGCTCCTTGAAAGCGGCAGCTCTACCCTTTAGCTCAGTGCGAATGTTGCCTGCAATCCATGGCTTCTGGTTGGGGTATGTATGTACAGTCACTGTGGGGACAACGTCCTCGAGGCACTTATTGATAAAGCCAATGACTGATGTGGTGTACTCCTCAGTGCCATCGGAAGAATCCCAGAACATATTCCAGTCTGTGCTAGCAAAACAGTCCTGTGGTTTAGCATCTGCTTCATCTGACCACTTTTTTATAGACTGAGTCACTGGTGCTTCCTGCTTTCATTTTTGCTTGTAAGCAGGAATGAGGAGGATAGAAATATGGTCAGAGTTGCCAAATGGAGGGTGAGGGATAGCTTTGTACCTGTCTCTGTGAGTTGTAAAGGTGGTCTAGAATTTGTTTTCCCTCTGGTTGCACATTTAACATGCTGATAGAAATGAGGAAAAACTGATTTTAAGTTTCCCTGCATTAAAGTCCCTGGCCACTATGAGCGCCGCCTCTGGATGAGCATTTTCCTGTTTGCTTATGGCGGCATACAGCTCATTGAGTGCTATTTTAGTATCAGCATCGGTCTGTGGTGGTATGTAGACAGCTACGAAAAATACAGATGAAAACTCTCTAGGTAGATAGTGTGGTCTACAGCTTATCATTAGATACTTTACCTCATGCGAGCAAAACCTTGAGACTTCCTTAGATATCGTGCACCGGCTGTTGTTTACATTTAAGCATAGGTCCCGCCCCGTTTCTTACCAGAGGCTGCTGTTCTATAGAGTGTATAACCCGCCAGCTGTATGTTAATGTCGTCATTCAAACACAACTCGGTGAAACATAAGATATTACAGTTTTTAATGTCCCATTGGTAGGATATATGTGCTTTCAGTTCATCCCATTTATTTTCCAGCAATTGAATGTTAGCTAGCATGACGGAAGGCAAAGGCGGATTAGCCACTTGTTGCCTGATCCTCATAAGGCACCCTGATCTTTTTCCGCAAAATCTCTGTTTCCTTCTCCAGCGAATGACGGGGATCTGGGCCTGGTCGGATGTCTGTAGTATATCCATCCCGTCCGACTCATTAAAGAAAAACTCTTTGTCTAACCTGAGGTGAATAATCATAGTTCTGATATCCAGAAGCTCTTTAGGTCATAGGAGACGGTAGCAGCAACATTATGTACAAAACAAGTTACGAACAACGTGAAAAAACAAACAAAATAACATGGTTGGTTAAGAGCCAATAAGACAGTAGCCATCTCCCCTGGTGCCATCATGACATACTCCAGAGTGATATGTTGCAATTTGTTGTCTATGACATTTTAGATTTACATAGGATAATTTTTCAAAGTAGTTTGGATGTAGTGAACACTACTTTTTCATAGTAACTTTAGTGAAGTAAACTATATTTTTCTTAAGGGTAGCTTTAGTGTAGCTTAAGTTCTTCCAGTGTGAAATAATTGGTAGTTTGGTCAACTATATTTTCAGAGTAGCTTCCCCAACACTGCCAACGGGTGTTGGCTCTACTTTTGATCATGCTAGTTGAAGGGCCAGAACTCAAGTCAACTGAAGGTATAACAGTACACACACAATTATTATAACAACAACATCAACATGTGTATAAGTAGTTGATAACCGTGCATGTCTTTCACATGGGCCAATTGATCTAGAGCCATGAGATGTTAGTTTAAGGTGTTGTGCTAAATGCTTTATCTATTGATTACACAATAAAGCGGGTGAGTATTACACCTGGGTCATGTTGATGCCGTTGGCAGTTGGTTTATCAGTGAGATGTTCATTATTGCAGGTTGAACCCACTCAACTCAACTATGATCAAAGTCTGAGAAAATGCTGAGTGAGGCATGAGGCATACAGTGTACTCAGCCTGGGGTAACATTAACCCATTCCTTCCTTTACTTTTCTCCCCCTCGTTTCTTCTCTCCTTCCTTCTTTCACTCCCTTCCTTCAAAATGGTGTCTGTTCTGTGAAGCAGTAGAAGAGACCTGCCTTGAGTAAAATAAAATGATTTGCATTGAATGAACTGTGTGGGTCTGTCACAAAAAAGTATAGCTTGCACACATATCGTATTTCCAGGTGCATAGAGAACATTACATGTTTTGTGGAGAATCTAAGATCTCCAGGATGTTGGACTTTATTCCATTTTAATGTAACTACCCAAAACATTGTATCTAAAAAAGTGAGACAAAACATCAAACGTGAGTGACAGAAAAAATACATTTCAGCAGAGAGTTTTGCGCTAAGAGTGTCAACTTGGTGTTGTGTCACTGTTGGCCACCATGTGAGCCTTCGTTCCTGGGTGAGCATCATCATCATCATCATCATCTGACATGTAACATTCCAACATTCCCTAATCTCCCAGGGATGGGACAGCTCTGTTCTCAGTAGGACTGTGTCCCAAATGGCACCCTATTCCATATATAGTGCACAACTAGGGGCCCTGGTCAAAAGTAGTGCACTACATAGGGAATAGAGTGCCATTTGGGACAGAACCTACACAGTTGTCATGTGATTCGACTTCGAGGAAGGGGCTGTGGGAAGTGTTGTGGGGGGAGGGGTGGGGCATTATGGTATAATCCATTTTGCCAGTTATTTTCTCTTTCTAATCCTTTGGTGTTGACCCTCCTATTATAGGGCTCCCGAGTGGCGCAGCGGTCTAAGGCACTGTATCTCAGTGCTTGAGGCATCACTACAGACCCCGGTTCGATTCCAGGCTGTATCACAAATGGCTATGATTGGGAGTCCCATAGGGTGGCACACAATTGGCCCAGGGGTGTCTGGGTTAGGCTGTCATTGTAAATAAGAATTTGTTCTTAACTGACTAGTTCAATAAAAATATGAAGTAGTTCCCCACTACGCCTATCTCTCAGTCTATATCCCCCTTGCCTAGATCATTCCCATTACAGACTATTCTTACTAGCTTGGCAATATCACTGACATTCTCTAGGGCACTCTCAATGGTTCATCCTCATTCCCAAGCAAGCATTCCCCTTCAAACTGTCTGAATCATCACTCCAAGTCAGACTGGCTGCAGACAATCATTTCTCCCAAATCCTGATTCACCCCGATGCAGCAGTGTCATACACCGTGGACATTATTATTACAAATGTAGAGAGTAATTCATTACTAATAGTTCGATTTTGGTTACTTAATCTATTTATAGGAAATGATGGGTGTTCTTATTGGTAGGGCCACATTCAGGGTTGTCTGTGTGATCTGATGTGCCTTGAAAAAACTTCTGATTCAGAACCAACTTTCAATGACCTCAACTTGGTAGTTTCGGTACCCTTATTATTTTGTTTTTCTGTGGAGAAAGCAGACGTGAAACTGGCCTGTCAGCAGTGTATTATGTAACCATTTAACCATCTCTTCCCCTTAAAGTCGGAGTGTGCCAAGCCCATTGAACCAAACTGTAGAGGTCATCTGTACTCTGTGGGGGGAGGGTTAGGGGTTAGGGGATAGAGATGGCAGCTAGCTCTCTGGAACAACAGTGGAGAACCAGGGCCTCACAGCTGCACTGACTGACCAGTGGGTTCTGCCTCACAGGGCCTCACTGACTGACCACTGGGTTCTGCCTCACAGCTGCACTGACTGACCAGTGGGTTCTGCCTCACAGGGCCTCACTGACTGACCACTGCACTCTGCCTCACTGACTGACCACTGGTTTATGCCTCACAGAGCCTCACTGACTGACCACTGGTTTATGCCTCACAGGGCCTCACTGACTGACCACTGGTTTATGCCTCACAGGGCCTCACTGACTGACCACTGGTTTATGCCTCACAGGGCCTCACTGACTGACCACTGGTTTATGCCTCACTGACTGACCACTGGTTTATGCCTCACAGAGCCTCACTGACTGACCACTGGTTTATGCCTCACAGGGCCTCACTGACTGACCACTGGTTTATGCCTCACAGGGCCTCACTGACTGACCACTGGTTTATGCCTCACAGAGCCTCACTGACTGACCACTGGTTTATGCCTCACAGGGCCTCACTGACTGACAACTGCACTCTGCCTCACAGGGCCTCACTGCAGCACTGGGTTGCTCCACTCAGCGGTCTATGGGGGAAGGATGGTAGGACTGGTCATTATGTTCGTGGAGGACCAGACCATCTGTCTCACTGGCTTTGTTCACTGGAGTCCAGCCAGGTTGTGTGATGGGTGGGTGGGGTGCGGGTTGTTGGAAAAGGGGGTTTGGGGATGGTTGAGGCGGGGACACAGGGCTGAATTGAATGATCTCTAAAAAAGGCTAGAGCAGGTGGACCAAAGCTCACGGGTTAAAAAGGTCAAGCTGAAGCTAAAATGATTCCTCCTAGCCAGCACATTTGTAAGCACAGGCTACATCATCAATGTACGCAACAAAAGCTAAACGAATCGGTAGTCAACAGGAAACTATATCTATTAAAAATCAGATCAGGGAAACATCCTCAGAAAGGTGTCTAGACAGATTAAACCAGCATTAGGGCTCCTGAGTGGCGCAGCGGTCTAAGGCACTGCATTTCAGTGCTAGAGGTGTCACTACAGACCCTTGTTCAATTCCAGGCTGTATCACAACCGGTCGTGATTGGGAGTCCCATAGGGCGGCACACAATTGGCCCAGCATCGTCTGGGTTTGGCCGGGGTAGGCCGTCCTTGTAAATAAGAATTTGTTCTTAACTGCTTGTCTATTTAAAGGAATATATAAAAATAAAAAATATACTAAAATGTTATGTGAGCTTTTAGATATAGCTGATGGCCAGAGTGAACATACTATTGCAGTACAAAAAAAAAAAATGCATGAAATGAAATGTATGCATTCACTACTGTAAGTCGCTCTGGATAAGAGCGTCTGCTAAATGACTAAAATGTAATGATTGTATCTATAGAACATGCATCCCAATTCAAGTGAATGTTCCAACAATGGCTTCTGTCAAATTGCCACCTGATCGGCTTTATTCTTTCTAGAGACTATTTCAATGCATACAAAACCCCATTCTAAATGGTGTTACAGAAGAAAAAAAACTTGAATAAACCCAGACAATAGAGACCTACCACACGCCTACCCCCACCTCCCTGAACCAATCACTATGGGTAGCAGCCTGGGACACAAATGTAAATAAAGTGAAACAATGGTGAGCGCAGTGCTCAGCCTGGTTTAACCAGGCCAGGTAAATGTGGGCAGAGAGGCAGCAGGACGCTGGAATGCTGTATAGACTACTAGAGCCGTTTGCCTTTGTGGAATGCTCCCCCAGGGCCGCTTACATAAGGCCAGCTGCCTCAGGGCTGTTCACTGGGCTACAAAGCTAGGCCAGGGGCTAATATGGCATACTGCCCTGCCTGGAGATGGACGCTAATGCTCAGTTACTAATGACGTTTATTCCCACTATAGATTCCCTTTCAAACGTACTGTAGATGTATTGTGGAAGACGGCATTTGAAATGGCTAAGAAGCAGTATGGTGACATGTATTTTCTAAGGCCTTCAAGTGGCTTTACTAGTCTTACTTCTAGACCAGTCTGATGGATCAGTATCATTGCAGATATTAACTGAGGGTGTGACTTAAGTGTAGACCTAATGTCCAAAGAAACAGTATGGAAATAGACAAACACAGAACAGCTTAACTGTACCAAACAAGCATGTTTAATTTTCACAATGACACATTGACAGGTACTGTAATATATCAAAAACACATATCTAAAATCCAAAAAACGACAACTCAATTTGCACAGAGAGATCGAGTCTCAAAGACGCCGAATAATAGTAACCAGACATTTTCAAAACAAAGGAACGTGTCAAAATACATTTCCCGATACAATGCTTCTATACTGCATACACATTTACTTTGAGTGGATATCTGAAATGCATCCTTGAATCATCATATAAAATGATATCTTTGTGATGTTGATAATAAATGATACTGGACGAGGAATGATCAGATTTCCTTCTATTAAAAAGGCCACTAAGATTACTGTAAAATCAGCACATGAAGCCTAACAAACCCATTCACTACAAAGAAAGGAAAAGCTTAGGCCCATTAGACATTTCGATAAAGTTATTCTTGCTATCTGAGAAAACAAGGAAGTAGGCAACCTTTTTGCAGCACTGTTAGCTTGTTTTGAAGCTCTGTGATTCAAATAACACTTCAGTTTGGTCATGCAAAGTTGCAGCAGAAGGACTAGAAACTACAAACGTTCAGCATGGATTTTGACTAGGTCCCTTCCTCAACACATTCATGAGGAATATTAGTGTGAATTTCAACAACCCATCTGAATGTCCTCCAGCATAGATTTAAAACAATATTGTTGTTGACATTTTGTAGTACACATTTGATTTCAGTGATAGGCTTGCAAGGCCGATTTGTTGTTTGTCGAAGTTTGCCAATACAAGACAGGCTAACCTACAGTACTTATTTCAACTGTACTCAGTGCCATTTCAAATCAGTTTGAAATAAAGTCGAGGTGTGAGTTCTTTTTTTAACACAGCATCTGCATTCAACTCACAACAGCCATTAAAACAGAGTCAAGGCCAGAAAAAAAGTCATAATTAAAAGTAAAATGCACAATTTCAAAAACAAGTCTACAGCATAGATGGTTTGTCAAATATTCAAGTGGCAGAAAAATTACAAAAAATGTAATCCATCATCCAAACTAAATATTATGAAAGCATTGACAGAGAGAAATAATAGATCATTACTAAACTTAAATACATAAATATTTTTGTTGTAATATAATCACTTTCCATTGGGCGCCCGAGGCTAATAAAATAGAGATGTTCAAAGCCTATCCAAAAGAAATGTAATAATACATAAATGAAAGGTTCAGAGATGGATTTAAAAAACCTGTGGAGTAGACAGGTGTGCGTTGCTTTGCATATGTCGTATTTGCTCTTTGTCCTTGTTGGAGTCTCCCCTTGTCCCTTCTGCCCTGCATTGAGAAGCTTTGGCACAGAGACACCATGGAGGGACAGGACGACACACATCACAACATGGTGCTAAGGAGGGGTAGGCCACACATGCAGCAGGCCAGACAAGGCCGAATCCCAGCCTGGGTGAGAGGTGAAGTCACAAGTATCATCAATGTGCTGCTCTCTGTGACACTCAGAGAGTGGGTCAGGGGGTCAGAGGTGAGGAGGTAAAGGTGGCGAGGGGTAGGTAGTGGAGGGGGGGGGGTAGGCAGTGGGAGGGTTAGGGGCTCAGAACAGAGGGTGTCATCAAACCAGACCGCGGCGGAGGAGCCATTTTTCAACCCGTCTCCAGAAACCGAGAGCGCCGTACAAACGACAACCCGTCGGCAAGTTTAGCCCGCACTTTAAAAAAAAAAAAACCTCCTCTGACTGTTTGGTCTCTCTCACAGAGAAGACTCCACCTCTCGGGCAATAACGACCTCGGGTTCCGGCTGAGGAACCACCTGGACAACTGCGGTGGCTGCCTGCTCCAGGACTGCAGCTCCGGGTCCTGCTGCTCCCTCTGGGGTCTCGTTGATTACATCTATGGCCGAGGCCGCCAGCGCATTCCCCTCACTGCTCAGGATCTTCTCCGTGCCCACCGGACCAGCACCAGCCACGCCCAGCTTGTCAGCAGCGCCACAACACAGCTTAGGAGCGCACTGCGTCCTGCAGGAGAGCTCGCAGAGGGAGGCGCTTGACTCGGAGTTGATGGTAACGAACTCGGGCTGGATGGTGGTGGCGTGGATGCCCTCGTCGTGGAAGAAGTCCTTGATGCGCTTGGCCACGTCCATGTAGGACGTGGGGTCGTGACACTTTATGTGCGCCGTGGCGATGATGCGTGAGCCTGCCAGCTGCCAGATGTGCAGTTCGTGGATGGCCAGCACGCCGTCCAGCAAGAGCAGCCGCTCATTGAGGCGGTGCATGTCGATCTGCTTGGGCACCGTCTGCAGGAGGATCAGTGCAGACTCCTTGAGCAGTGGGTAGGTGGTGTAGAGCAGGATACCCACCATGATGATGCACAGCGTGGGGTCCAGGTACAGCACCCAGCACGGTCCCACCATGGTCCGTTGAAAGCTAGAACTGTTGCCGTCGGTGGAGTGGCTGTCGATGCATGGATTGAAGCAGGTCTCGCCGGGCGGGCACGGCCGCCATACGAAGGTGAAGATGAGGGCGTTGACCACCACGATGACAGAGCCCAGGGCGTCGCCCAGCACGTGTAGGAAGACGCCGCGCATGTTGAGCGAGGCCTCGTCGTGGCTGTATTCCAGCTCCTCGTAGGGTGCGCTGCCATTCATCTGCATCTCACTGTCGTTACAAACAATCTCTGAAGGAAGAAGAGAGACGAGGGGTTAAAGAAGTACAAGGGAGGCAAAAGCACAGCCCTGTAACAAATTCATCCTTCCTTCCTTCCTTGAGATAAGCATCGACCTATAAGTGATTAGATAGGTGAAAGCAGAGTGACCACTATCCCCAATGAAGGCAATTCAGATAGGTAGGAAGGATGCATTTTCAAAGCATTTTAACAGAGCCCACATATTTGAGAGGACGGAAGGAGGAGTGTCAGAGAAAATGGTGGTGGTGGGGGAACTCTTCCAAGGGATGGAGAAAATAAAATGTAGATTTTTTTTCCAAAGACCAGGAATGACTAATACATACATCGTGAATGACTCACGCGTCCAGCTGCAATTTATCAGCTGACTGGTCCAACTACTGACCCAAACAAAGCATAATGATTAATGACTGCATCAGGGTTTTTTGGAGGACATGGTTGACGTACTGTAAGTTATGGCTGCCCCAGGCGATAAACACCTTCATAGGAAGCTAAGTCGTGTTAGACATAAAACCCATGTACTTTGATGGCGAATGGCACCAGAACCAGTGCTAGGCTAATAGCCTCCAGCTTGGCACACAGCGAGTAGGGGAAATTCATCGGGGTAAGGGTCTGGTTGTCGGTCACTGCCTTCGATGATGTATGGCCGGGCTCAACGTATAGAAACTGGCAGAGCCTGAGTAGGGGGGAAATGACAGTCTCCTGGTTCTACCATTTTCTGTACCAACAGGAAGCAAGGCAAAGGGCAGCTCTCAGTTCCCAACCCTGAGTATCAGCAAGAAGATGGTCAAACAATGTTTTACCTGAAACTGGAGGATCACCAAGTCTAAATCATGATATCCTGTTAATATGATAAAACAATAGGGGACATGAATCCCTGAAGGCCTGCGACAGTGATTTAACACAATTATAAACAGAAAGAAAATGGCTTATAAAACACGGGTTTTGTGAAAGAAGCCAACTTCCTGTTATGGGTGTAGCAGCACCAGTAGTGACAATAGAGATCAAGTGTCTTCATAAAAAAAAGGTCCCGATTTGAATATGTAACAGTTCAAATATTCATTAATTTACCCAATGCAATTGGAGTGACCAAATCAGGATGGCGGGACTCCCACCAGTTTGGTTTTGTAACAAGTCATGACTTGTCCTCCACCATGTAAAACACATGTCAAACTCATTCCACGGAGGGCCGAGTGTCTGCAGGTTTTCGCTCCTCCCTTGTTCTTGATTGATGAATTAAGGCCACTAATTAGTGAGGAACTCCTTATACTTGGTTGTCTAGGTCTTAATTGAAAGGAAAAACCAAAAAGCTGCAGACCCTCGGCCCTCCGTGGAATGAGTTTGACACCCCTGATGTAAGACATCTGCAGGCTGAGTGGGGGCTAGATTCTTCAGATAACAAAGATCAACTCAAAACAAACTTATGTTACAGTGAGGATGAAGGGGGCCCAGGTTTAGGAACCATTAGGTCTTTCACTGACAAGCTCAGAGGCAGAACCTCAGAGGTTATATTTATCCAGTTATTGCCTGATAACATGAAATAAACTGTTTCCTAAAGTGATGAAAATAATGAATGAGTTACAAAGTCTGTCTTGCACTCTCATTACCTCTGCTAAAGGTACTTCAAAATGGGGGTGCAGAATGGACACAGTCATGGACCACATTGTTCTGTATCAAGTCACTGCTGATACCGGTCACTGAACTTTATGAATATCATAGCCCTGTCCCGGTTTCTGTTCAAAACTGAAAGCGACTGGCTGGATTTCATCACGACGCTGCCCACACATGCGTCTTTGACTGGTCTGGTAAAAAAGGCTCCTACAGCTTACAGGGCAACAGATGATACTGATGATGTCCAAGCCAGGAGAGACACACCAGCCCAGTTACACCTTTGAGATTGTAGTGGATATTGATCCATCTACAATACTACAGAAGAAACCCAGCCAAGACCATGTGAGACTGGCATCTTGATCAACAGGGCAGTTGTGTTGAATGTCTCTCTTCAAAGGCAGAAATATCAAAAGGGTTTTAAGGTAATTTCCATGTAATGAGGACCAACATGTGAAGTCCATATAAGCTAAGAGTCTATTTTTGAGAAATTACGACACATATACAGTGAGGGAACAAAGTATTTGATCCCCTGCTGATTTTGTACGTTTACTTATTTCCATCATTAAAATGCAAATCAATTTATAACATTTTTGACATGCGTTTTTCTGGATTTTTTTGTTGTTATTCTGTCTCACTGTTCAAATAAACCTACCATTAAAAGTATAGACTGATCATTTCTTTGTCAGTGGGCAAACGTACAAAAATCAGCAGGGGATCAAATACTTTTCCCTCACTGTATATACAGTACCAGTTAAAAGTTTGGACACACCTACTCATTCAAGGGTTTTTCTTTATTTTTAGTATTTTTTACATTGTAGTATAATAGTGGAAACATCAAAACTATGAAATAACACATATGGAATCATGTAGTAAGAAAAAAAAAAGGGGGTTAAACAAATCAAAGTAGCCACCATTTGCCTTGATGACAGCGTTGCACACTCTTGGCATTCTCTCAACCAGCTTCATGAGGTAGTCACCTGGAATGCATTTCAATTAACAGGTGTGCCTTGGAAAGAAATTCCACAAATTAACTTAACTTCTTAATGTGTTTGAGCCAATCAGTTGTGTTGTGACAAGGTAGGGGTGGTATACAGAAGATAGCCCTATTTGGTAAAAGACCAAGTCCATATTATGGCAAGAACAGCTCAAATAAGCAAAGAGAAATGACAGTCCATCATTACTTTAAGACAAGAAGGTCAGTCCGGAACATTTCAAGAACTTTTAAAGTTTCACCAAGTGCAGTTGCAAAAATTAAGCGCTATGATGAAACAGGCTCTCATGAGGACCGCCAAAGGAAAGATAGACCCAGGGTTACCTCTGCTGCAGAGGATAAGTACATTATAGTTATTAACTGCACCTAAGATTGCAGCCCAAATATATGCTTCACAGAGTTCAAGTAACAGACATCTCAACATCAACTGTTCAGAGGAGACTGCGTGAATCAGGCCTTCATGGTCAAATTGCTGCAAAGTAACCACTACTAAAGGACACCAATAAGAAGAAGAGACTTGCTTGGGCCAAGAAACACGAGCAATGAACATTAGACTGGTGGAAATCTGTCCTTTGGTCTGATGAGTCCAAATTTGAGATTCTTGGTTTCAACCTCTGTGTCTTTGTGAGAGGCAGAGTAGGTGAACAGATGAACTCCACATGTGTGGCTCCCACCGTGAAGCATGGAGGAGGTGTGATGGTGACACTGTGATTTATTTAGAATTCAAGGCACACTCAACCAGCATGGCTACCACAGCATTCTGCAGTGATACGCCATCCCATCTGTTTTGTGCTTAGTGGGACTATCATTTTTCTTTCAACAGGACAATGACCCAAAACACACCTCCAGGCTGTGTAAGGGCAATTTGACCAAGAAGGACAGTGATGGAGTACTGCATCAGATGACCTGGCCTCCACAATCACCCGACCTCAACCCAATTGAGATGGTTTGGGATGAGTTGGACAGCAGAGTGAAGGAAAAGCAGCCAACAAGTGCTCAGCATATGTGGGAACTCCTTCAAGACTGTTGGAAAAGCATTCCTCATGATGCTAGTTGAGAGAATGCCAAGAGTGTGCAAAGCTGTCATCAAGGCAAAGCATGGCTACTTTGAAAAACCTAAAATCTGTTTTGAGTTGTTCAACACTTTCTTGGTTACTACATGATTCCATGTGTTATTGCATAGTTTGTCTTCACTATTATTCTACAATGTAGAAAATAGTAAAAATAAAGAAAAACCCTTGAATAAGTAGGTGTCCAAACTTTTGACTGGTACTGCATATACACACAAAAAAAATTTGATCATCATTTTCCATCCTAAAAAGTATGAATAGGCTTTGATAAAAATGGTATTAGAAACACAAAAAAAAATGAAGAAAACAACCCTGCCAACTAATAAACACATATTTAGTTTAGGATAATTTTCAGCCTTTTGTGAGTTTAAGAAACCTGACCACGTGCCTTGAAATTCCATCGCCAAAAACCCACATATCTTCAAGATATTTTCTAATTTCTCTCACTCATGGAGGGAGGATAATGACATATCACAGAAGTAACAAGGTAGACCTATCAATTAGTTAAATAACATTTTGTTTATGAATTATGAAGTGATTAAAACGCAATTGTTACCAAATCGGTAAAAGATTTGCTGAAATTGTATTGGCTACAATGGGAAATCATAGTACCGGTAGTCACAAACCACAGTTGGGTCGACTGTACGGTCCTCCCTTCCTCTGGCATACTGTTAATGTTCAGTACTACGGTCCTCCCTTCCTCTGGCATACTGTTAATGTTCAGTACTACGGTCCTCCCTTCCTCTGGCATACTGTTAATGTTCAGTACTACTGTCCTCCCTTCCTCTGGCATACGTGTTAATGTTCAGTACTACGGTCCTCCCTTCCTCTGGCATACTGTTAATGTTCAGTACTACTGTCCTCCCTTCCTCTGGCATACTGTTAATGTTCAGTACTACTGTCCTCCCTTCCTCTGGCATACTGTTAATGTTCAGTACTACTGTCCTCCCTTCCTCTGGCATACTGTTAATGTTCAGTACTACTGTCCTCCCTTCCTCTGGCATACTGTTAATGTTCAGTACTACTGTCCTCCCTTCCTCTGGCATACTGTTAATGTTCAGTACTACTGTCCTCCCTTCCTCTGGCATACTGTTAATGTTCAGTACTACTGTCCTCCCTTCCTCTGGCATACTGTTAATGTTCAGTACTACGGTCCTCCCTTCCTCTGGCATACTGTTAATGTTCAGTACTACTGTCCTCCCTTCCTCTGGCATACTGTTAATGTTCAGTACTACTGTCCTCCCTTCCTCTGGCATACTGTTAATGTTCAGTACTACGGTCCTCCCTTCCTCTGGCATACTGTTAATGTTCAGTACTACGGTCCTCCCTTCCTCTGGCATACTGTTAATGTTCAGTACTACTGTCCTCCCTTCCTCTGGCATACTGTTAATGTTCAGTACTACTGTCCTCCCTTCCTCTGGCATACTGTTAATGTTCAGTACTACGGTCCTCCCTTCCTCTGGCATACTGTTAATGTTCAGTACTACTGTCCTCCCTTCCTCTGGCATACTGTCAGGTTTATGTTCAGATGATATTTGGTCAGTCCACCCTGGCCTTAATTTCAACGCCCATAGACGTCTGGACTGGCCTTCATTTGGCCCAAACATGGACATCCATGATTGGTACAGTACAGCACTGTTGAGTACATTCAATACATCAAAGTGTATAGTGCAGTAAAGAAAAGTAGAGTAAAGTTCAGTACAGTACACAATAGAGTACACTAGAGTTGAGTACACTATATTTTACTATACTATAGTCTACTATTCTGTGCTTTAATGTCAACTCTTGTGAAACATAGACGTCTATGGTAGGTTCAGATTTGGTCTGGTCCAACCAAAATTGATCTTGTTTGATGACGGCGCTCAATAAAATAATAGCCAGTGTGTAGAATAATACCTAAATATAAAAAAGGAGGATATTGCATGTTTATACATTTGTGTACCTATTTAAGATACATCACCATGATGACAATGACATTCATATCAACAATTATGCATTTCTGTGTAGTACAGATCAGGGACCAATGATAAAATTGTGTTACCGGATGTGAATCCACTTAAATATCCAAAATATATATTTTTTTTTACCTAAGGTGTCATGTCATAGCTGACATCTCATTCTTTCTGTAAATAACGTTGAATCTTAATTTGGAGCCAATATGCAATATCATTACATTTTAACATTTTGATGACAGAATATCCCAGAGACAGCCATGTATGCATTCATTTTTAAATCAAACAATACATTTGACAATGTCTTTTACCACTCTACCACATAAGATACATTTTATTTGAATGGTAAAGCTCTTGATAAACTGGGTAAATTAAGATGGCATAGGCCTATTTACAATACAGGTGAATGCATATTGAAACTTCCATTTGGGACTTATATTAGCCTACTGATCAACAACATTTGCATAGAAGCATCACTCCAGTATGTCACACCTGCATGGTAGAACATCATATAGGCACTGCCTTTAATTTGAGGATATAAAAGGACATATATTCAATGCAAATCGGTCCACGTAACGGCATGATTTGTGATCAGGGATGATTATGAAACTATTATTTTTTGTCCATTTCTATGATCTGGATTTTATTTTAGACGTATCTCTAAACAACTCCACATGAGCCCTATTATTGATAAATTAACTAAACTAATAATTGCAACAGGAGTTCGATTTAGGACACTGTCAACTCATCCATTTCTCTCAATACTTCACCTATCTGTTGGAGAATGAGCTAGCATGCTGCTGACTTTCCCTGCTGGACATTCATAGGCATTGTGTAGTGCTCCTGGCTCAGGCTGTGAGTGGCAGCTGGCATAGCAGCATTTTTGCAATGATCGAGAAGTGCGAACAGACTACAAAAGGTTCATATCGACCAGATATCGGCTCGGTCGATTATCCGTGGTTCTCAAAAAAAATCGATGGTTTTTGTTTTGCATATATTTAAGTGAGTCTCAGGGCAATCCCATTCAGGGCAATTCCGTTACCATGGAATTGCCCTTAACAAGAACACCACAGAGATGGCTTAGTTTGGACTAAAGATCGCTCCATCTTGAGTAGGCCTATGGCCTACGTTATTTAGTCCCAGAAGTTTCAGTTATTTTAATAAATTCCCTGTCTGTGAGTCTGTGCTCCGTCGGCCCCCATTCCCCAATAAAATATATTATTTTAAATCGATGAAACCACATAGCTAGCCAAGTACAGTAGTTACAGTATGTTGACAGTATAGCTAACTACTGTAATAGACAAATGATTGACATTAACTTACCATGTCTACGTCTCTCGGTGTTCACGCCATTGGGGGGGCTATTGTGGCTTCCTACCAGGTTGTTAGTCTCCTCTCCTGATGATCCATTCGGTCTTTCTGACTTGCATAGTTTACCCCTCTTGTTTTTCTTATTTCCATGAGAATGGCCTCCTCCTCCGTGGGAGTGCCCGTGTCCACCACCTGCGTGTCCGTGGAACAAGCACAGCCCGAGAAGGTTGACCAGGAGCCCGGCGGCCCCCACACCGATAACTACATGGGGTTTCTCGATTTCATGTGGGTTGGTGAATCGCTCGACGGCCTCCAATATTATGGTGAAACAGAGAGCTGTGAGGAACACTGCGTTGACCAGAGCCCCCATCACCTCAGCCCGGATCCATCCGAAGGTGTTTTTATTTGTCGATTGTGTTTTCTGAGCGAAGCGCACGGCCACCAAAGCCACAAGCAGCGCTATGACATCCGATAGCATATGAAAGGAGTCCGAAAGCATTGCTAAAGATGCAGTGATCCGACTGACGACAACCTCCACGATAAAAAAGCCAAAAGTCAATGAAAGCATGCATACTAGCCGCACACGATTAGGTTCACAAGCCATTTCTCTCCGCTGATCACTTGTTTAATTTAGATAACGTTAACTGAGTTAGCTAGCTAGCTTACGATATGCACGTACGACGTTACGGTATACTAGCTGTAACGTTAGCTACAACATGCGAGCCAATCGATAGGCATATGATGAGATTCCACCACGTCTTGTCAATATTTATACGGTCGCTAACAATTCGTCATTATCGTACGATTACAACCGACTCCAATTCAAGATACAGCTAAGACCGATGTTGGTTCCTCAAAAGCAGTCAAATTGGGAACATTCAAAGACAAGGGCATATTCCAGAAACGTTGACCGTAGACTCCGATTTGCAGACGGCTGAAACTTTGCACCCGAGCCGGTAAAGTTTCCACACGGAATAAGGCGAATGAGAGGCACGCCCTGGTTTTTTGCTATTGGTCGTTAGGGATAAAGTAGCATTTGGTTGGTCAATTTACACAACCATTTGACGTAGACAAAGCCCAGCGTTGCTATGTAGCCACGTTGAGTAATGCAAACATTTAGACTTTGCGGACTCCTCCAACATTCTGACTCATCAGTTTTTAGGATGGTGTGTAGCGTCGGCACACGGCCCCTTGTCTTATTTCTGTGTGGTTAACAAAATGTTATCCATCCGAAATACATTAGGTTAGACAACGTTTCAAGCACCCAACTGAAAAGAATGCTAGCCCTACTAGACTATAGATCTAAATAAACATTTCGCAATCTGTTCAAACATTTTTGAGAGGTTAAATGTCCTGGCAATACTTCAATAGAATAAACAACGTTCAATGTATCTAGGGCTGGGCCTTCACACATTCACTTTGGTGGAAGCGCTTTACATGCAGATTTCTCCAAAACCACTATCGAAACATCTTTCAACCTTTCCAACATGAAGAGAAAATATAAGGATAAACGACGACATCATGTGGGAGATACTGATAACTACAACCCTTTAGATACACAGTAGTCTACGTACATCACCGGGCTGTACATTTGGTTTCCCTTTCCATTGTTTGAAGTGAAACAAGTCAGTCAATCACCAGATAAACTCTTTACGAGGTGTGCATGGAGATCAATGGATGCAACAGAAACCTTCCATGTAGAAAAATAGATATTGTAGATATACATTCTGCAACAGTAATCACTCTGATTACATCTGCATTAAATGTTTACAAGAGGCCATTGTTATGTTCCCACATAATTTATATATAATTTATATGCAAACTAATTATGTAAAAAATGTAAATTAAGTTTCGAAACATACATACCAAGAGTTGAACTTCATCATGCAACCAAAATAATGTACATGATGCCAATTTGAGATGAAAAAACAGGAGACAATTCAAGGGCAAAGGAACAATAAAGCAGGGACAAAGGTCAATTAGTTGACAGTTCCACAGAAAATAATCTTCCCTGTGGCTCAGTTGGTAGAGCATGGTGTGTGCAACACCAGGATTGTGGGTTCGATTCCCACGGGGGGCCAGTACAATTAAAAAATATATATATATATATGCATGAAATGTATGCATTCACTACTGTAAGTCGCTCTGGATAAGAGCGTCTGCTAAATGACTAAAATGTAAAAAATGTAATAATGCCACGTTCCCAACTTGTCGGAAACTTAATTTTAAATCGGCGATTCTGAATTTCCGACATTATGTGAACGCAGCATGGAACTTTGCACCCGAGCTGCTTTAGTTTCCACTTTCTACACATAACTAGAGAAAAGCCCTGGTATTTTGCTATTGGTTGTTAGAGATTAAGTACAATTTGGTTGGTCAATTTTTACAACCGTTTCCCGTGGGCGGAGCCCAGCGTTGCTATGTAGCCACGTTGCGTAATGCAAACGTTTCAACGTCATCGTTTGGAATGCGCTGCGAACTCATCCAAAATTCTGACTCATATTTTTAGGATAGTGTGTAGCATCTCCACACGGCCCCCTTGTCTTATTTCTGTGTGGTAACAAGATAGTATAAATCCAAAATACATTAGGTTAGACTACATGTCAAGCACTATTACAAACTGAAAAGACTTGGCCTACTAGACTATCGTTATAAATAAAAATCGTGTATTTTTTCACCCTCTGTTCACACATCTTTGAGAGGTAAAATGTCCTGGCAATACTTAAATTGAACAACTTTGAACGCATCTAGGGCGAGGCCCTCACATTCACAGGATTCACTTTGTTGGAGGTGCTTTGAAGAGAAAAGATAAGGACAAATTACATCATGTGGGAGATACTAATAACTACAAACCTTTAAATGTACAGTACATCACCAGGCTGCAAATGTTACCCTTTACATTGTTTCCAATTTGTAAGTCGCTCTGGATAAGAGCGTCTGCTAAATGACTTAAATGTAATGTAAATGTTTCAAGTGAAGCTAGTCAATCACCAGATAAACTCTACTTGGTGTGAATGGAGATCAACACATGCAACAGACACCTTTCATTTAGAAGAGATAATGTAGGTCTACATTCTGCAACAGTAATCACTGATTACATCTGCCTTTAATGTTCACAAGAGGATACTCACTACTTATGTTCCCACATCATTTTCATGGCCAAACTTCTACGCAAACTGCTTATGTTTAGAAAACAAAACATGCAAATTAAGCTTAGACACATTTACCAGGAACTGAACTTCATCATGCATCCAAAATAAAGTACATGATGCCACTTTGAAATGAATAAGAGACAATAAAGCATTAAGGACTAAGGACAATCTCTTGACAGTTATACAGAAAGTGGACCTGACCGAAACAGACATTTGTTGAAGGTCAACAGTGCCTGTTTTTTGCCAACCCATCCCAATATCATATTTGCAAAACATTGACATATTTCCAGAGCAGAAGTGTATGCGGGAGTGTACACCTATTTATACATCTTCAGATAATGTACTAACATTTCCCTTTAAATATATTAATGCCACCATACAGTATGTACATAGTGGTTATAAATCACATATTCACAAATCAGAACTTGAGTGCAATTCTGTGCATCAACAACACATTTTAAATGTCAAGGTTGAAAAAACACAAACACCACTAAAAACAGATATCTGGCATCCAATATTTGGCAATTTCACCATAGTACAAACCAATCACCATGATACAAATAAATTAAAGCTACATCATTTCCCTATGGACCACTAGGTTTCAATAGCTCTGAAACTAATGTTAGTCAGGAAAACTAAAGCAGAGACCTGCTACTTCTGGGACACACCTCAGACAACCATACATTCATCCAGCCACATGACACTGATAGTCAGGCCCTAGGAAGGAGACTCTGTGTGGGCTAGCGGATGCCTAGGATCTGCCAGCTCTTGAGCTGGTAGAGCCTCTCCACCTCCCCCAGGGCCTGGGCCCGCATGTTGGCTGCCTGCAGCCTCTTCTTCAGCCCCAGCTCCTGGCTCTTTACACTCTGCTTCCGATCTGGCCTCTGGTTCTCTTTGCTTTCTCCGGCAAAATGGACCTTCTTTCCAGGTGAGACGTTCTCCTCTCCCTCATCTAAGGGGCCAAGACGGCAAAGAGTTATAAAGTTTTATTGAACTCTACAAAAAACAGCTCAGATAAAGACCCTCCTCTGTAGGATGCCTCTGGGATTTTTCAGACTACCCGGAAACGTTACATTTCTTAACTTAACTCTAAATCAAATCTGCTTCCCCCTTTTATTTCATTTAAAAACATGGTTACACCATGGCTACCGTATAATACATTGAACTTCAAGTACGAAGCAAAACAAGTATCCCTCATTTACCTCCTGGTTCCCACCCCATGTTTGTTGCAGGTTTTATTGCAGTAAAGAATTATATATACATTCACAAGGTTAAAATTGATATATACACTAAAATGCTAAAAATTCCCCAATTACAGAAGTGAACACAATGCAATGCTCAGTTCTTCTCAATGTTCAGGGGGTCCAGAGGCCTTCGCTTGACTCCCATACCCATTTCATTGGAATAGAGCAGTGCCAGGGCCTTCTGCTGTTTCACCAAGTTGTAGCTCTTCAACAAACTCTCCGCTCTAAAACCAAAAGCAAACATTCAAATGGATTATACCCGATTGCAGTTTTATAGCAAGCAATGAGATTATAACACCAAAGCAGGAAGCAAAAGTAGCATTAGCACAGCTTGGATGAGGATTAAAGCCTTAGGATTTAGTCTGACAATAAATAGCAGTTTGCTGCATTTCAAGTAAATTAAGTGATCCAAGAGAGCTCCGTTTTACCTGGCAAGCTTCTCATTTGATAGTCTCTCGCGAACACAAAGCTCCTGCTCCCGCTCTGTAGGAGATTTAAATTAAACATACCTCAGGTTATAAACAATTCAGTCTGTGTACTCAGTAGCATAGCCAGTGACACATTGACCTCCTTTACAACCTATCATTTCAACAAGACTGACCCCAAAAACATGCACGTTCCAACACCACAGGGTCTCATCTGTGACGAGGACATTATAGGGACCAGGGTTGAATACATTTTCAATTCAGGACATTAATTGAAATGGACATTCACTTCCAGAATTGGCTGAGCTAAAAACAGAATTGAGCCCGACCCTGATAAGGGTAAATGACACTCACGCTCCAGCCTCTCCTCTCGCTCCTTCAGGGCCTTCTCCCTGTGCCGCAGCACCTGCTCCTTCAGCCTCAGCGCCGCAATAGTAGGGGTGGTTGAAGACTCGGCAGGCTTTGGTTTCTCTGGATCAGCAGACCTCCTCCGGTGTCTTGCCTGCGCCCTGCTCTGCTCATCGGCGACCAGGTCCGCCAACAGGCTGCTCTGGAGAATGGACTCAACTGAGGGCCTCAGGTAGTCCTGGCAACAAGGCACAACAGTCAAATCGACAAAGCAAACTGTCAGTTTGAGTACAAGAGAGTGAGAGATTCAAATCTCTTGACGTTGAAATTGTATATCGAGCAAAATTACATGCTTGGTGATTCAGACAAACAATCATCTTAACAGAAGTGCAGCAGTGAGGAGTTGCTCACAAGATGCCCTGAACTTTATATGGAGATTATCAGTGCTGTGAAACATATTTCAAACCTTTAAATGGAGCATTCTGGAGAGGAGTGTATTCAGCTCCTCTGAATACCGGTAGGGGATTCTCCTAAACTTTCCCTCTCGGATCTTCTCTGCCAGCTCTTTTTGGTTATAAGCTGTGAAAGGAGGCCTACATGGAAGAAATGCATGCATCAGACTTTAGTCTAATGCATTGACTGGGGGATATTGAGTTAGAATATAGATGACAGGCAAGGTAACTCACGATAAGGCACAGAGTTCGTACAACAAGCACCCCAAGGACCAGATATCTGATTTCTCATTGTAGGACATGCGATTTATTTGTTCCTGTAAAATATGAAAGTGTCCACACATTGACAAACTGATTAGACAAGCTGAGTATTTCTCTAAAATCATAATGAAAAAGAGATCTACTTTTAAAACCATAATGATAGTTTGAGTCGGTATTGACAATTTCCCCATCGTGGGGGAAAACACGGGGGAGTACTTAGACCGCCAGCAAAAAAAAAGCCTCTATTTACACTTTGCTTAGGAGTGCATTTCACACTACTTTTGGATTCTAAGGCTCGTATGAATGTCCTGCTTAATATAATGTTTGTCATTGTAGCCAATCAACTGCATTATACTTAAAACACTTCAAATAATTTAATATTTCCCTTTGGCTAACTTTGCCACAACCTGTAGCTCAGTGGTTCCCACCCTTTCTCGGTTACTATACCATCAAATATATTTTGCTCTGCCTGGAGCAACCCTGAAGTACCCCCTCACGTGAATTTTATCAGTAGGCCTTTGACCTCAAGAATCTTCTCATCAACCCCTTGTGGATAGGCCAAGTACCCCCAGGCGTCCTATTAACCCGGGTTGGGAAGCACTGTTCTAGTGAACTACTGCATCACAAATAGGTATTCTAAGAACAATCAAATGTAATCTCACCGACTGTTCAAGCAATAATAAAAACATTGTAAGAGTTTGAGAACCCCTTTCCTAAAGACCGCAGTAAATCTAGGCTGTTGAAAGGGCGCAGATGGTGAACAGCAGTCAGCCCCCACGGTGGCCATTGTTCACAGGGCTACTTGTTCATGACATGAATAGCGACTTGGAGTATAGGATTCACAATTATATGATTGCCTTTGCTACGGACTCACAGGAGACATGTAGTATGGAGTCCCGACGAAAGTCTTAGCGAAACTGGTGTCATGGTTCAGGATACGTGCGAGACCAAAGTCGCCAAGCTTGACATTCTGCTTGACATCCAGGAAGATATTGGCGGGCTTGAGATCTCTGTGCAGCACTGTGGCCCCACCATTGCTCCGGCGATGGCAGTCCTTCAGGGCAAGAGTGAGCTGAGCCATGACTCGCATGATGAATTCCTCCTCCAAGTAACGCCTGGACACCAGGAACACAACATACAAGTTTTATTAGTCACATGTAAGAGATACACATGATGGACGATGTTTAACAAAATGCTTTCTTGCAGGTTCCTTCTCAACAATGCAACAATAAATGATAAAATGCTGAACATAAAGTGGCTCAATAGAATAAACATTTTAGCACACAATACCCCATAATGACAACACAAACAGGTTCAGACATTTTTGCAAATGTATAAATAATAAAACACCACATTTACATAAGTATTCCGACCCTTTACTCAGTCTTTGTTGAAGTACCTTTGGCAGCGATTACAGCCTCGAGTCTTCTTGGGTATGATGCTACAAGCTTGGCACTCCTATATTTGGGGAGTTTCTCCCATTCTTCTCTGCAGATCCTTTCAAGCGCTGTCAGGTTGGATGGAGAGCGTTGCTGCATTGCTCTTTGTTGGGGTTCAAGTCAGGTTCAAGTCCAGGCCACTCAACGACATTCAGGAGACTTTTCCCGAAGCCACTCTTGCATTGTCTTGGCTGTGTGCTTATGGTCGTTGTTCTGTCGGAAGGTGAACCTTTGACCCAGTTTGAGGCCCTGAGCGCTCTGGAGCAGGTTATCAAAGATCTCTGTACTTTACTCCATTCATCTTTCCCTCTATCCTGACTAGTCTCCCAGTCCCTGCCTCTGAAAAACATCCCCACAGCATGATGCTGCCACCACCATGCTTCACCGTAGGGATGGTGCCAGGTTTTCTCCAGACATGACACTTGGCATCCAGGCCAAAGGGTTTAATCTTGGTTTCATCAGACCAGAGAATCTTGTTTCTCATGGTCTGAGAGTCCATTGGGTGCCTTTTGGCAAACTCCAAGCCGGCTGTCGTGCCTTTTACTGAAGAGTGGCTTCTGTCTGGCCACTCAACCACAACCATCCTACAGGGTGGCAGGTAGCCTAGTGGTTAGAGCGTTCGGCCAGTAACTGAAAGGTTGTTATATCGAATTCCGAGCTGACAAGGTAAGAATCTGTCGTTCTGCCCCTGAACAAGGCAGTTAACCCACTGTTCCTAGACCGTCATTGTAAATAAGAATTTGTTCTTAACTGACTTGCCTAGTTAAATAAAACCCATAAAGGGTGTTGCACTGTCGCAGTTCACCACCTGGTGTCAGAGTGGGATGGCCATCAGAGAGGTGTATACATGACGGACAAGGGAACCAAGGTCAGCACAAAAAACACACACCTTTCTTTGATGCATCTGGTGATGAGGCTGGAGAGGTCACCGCCTTCACAGTGCTCCATAACGATGTACAGTGTGGTGTTGGTCCGGTCAATGATGCGGTCATAATATCTCACAATGTTTGGATGCTTCAGTTCACGCAGGAGATTGACCTCGGACACCAGCATCTGCTTCTCGCTCTCAGCCATTGTGCCGTAGTCCAACTCCTTCCAAACTAGAATCTATGACGAAACCCAGACAACAGAACTAAACAGGCATTGATTGGCCATAGCTTGTTGATGTTGGGAAACATTTTAAAGATAAATATACATAGTTAGTGTAGGGTATTTTTCTAAAATAAATAAAAACATGCCTGTCCACTTAGGGAACACCTTTAGTCTCGTCTCAAGAGCACATCCCCCGGGGCAAACGTTACGCACTGGCTCTGGTTACCTTGCCAGGTGTAATGAGAGCATGCAACGCAAACATAGCTAGCTAACGTTGGTCGAACAACGCCTTACTAAACCGCGGAAACAGCGAAACACTTACCTTCGCATCAGATTTCCTCCGTATTTTCTGACATTTTCCGTAAGACCCTGATCCTATGGTATACAACACCTCATAATCTTCAACACGAGATGGCATTTTGTCGTAGCGAACGTTAACGTTACTACTATATAACTAGCTAGCTAAATGCAGGTTGCAATGCAAGGTAGCTAACGCAGTTATCTATTGAAGAAGAGCAATAACGACTATTCTGGACGTTTTCTTTCTTCGAAATATCGTTAGCAAACGTAAATGCTGACTATATCTCTCCGATAACGTATTGATAAAATAGCTACTCGTCAAAACAACGTGTTTTACGTTGATAACACAAGCGACGAAAATGAAGCAGGGATTCCTTGCGCTGGTTTGAAATTGGTGCCTGAATTATTCAATGTGATTGGTCCGTCTACTACATATAGAATATTCTGATTGGCTGTAATGAAGAAACAAGCGGCTGGTTGCTAAGCATCTGAAACCCGCGAGATTTGGCGCGGTGGTTTAAAGGGGAATAATTGTTTTGCCGACCGGAACCGTTCTGATGATACCTCAATGACGGAAACGTTCTGTCAAAGACAGTACGATTGCGTGGGAAATAGATTTGCATACCGCATTTGTCCAAATTAAAATGTAGTAATGTAATAAGTACACAGAACCCCACGTATACATCTAAAATATAGAATCTTCACTTACTGATTACCACAGAGTTTAAATAATCTAAACCATCTATGACACTACATTTACATTTTTGTCATTTAGGAGACGCGCTTAACCAGAGCGATTTACAGGAGCAATTACTGGGTAAGTGCCTTGCTCAAGGGCACATCGGCAGATTTTTCGCTTAGTCGGCTTGCGGATTCGAATCAGCTAACTTTCAGTTACTGGCCCAACGCACTTAAACGCTAGGCTACCTGCCACTACTCCGTGTGTATCTCACCACAAGGTGGCAGAAAAAGCTAACTCTACTTTTATCCTGCCCCGTGAAACTGAAAACTGAAGGTGGCCACTGTCCAT
Source organism: Salmo salar (assembly GCF_965601325.2). NCBI lineage: Eukaryota > Metazoa > Chordata > Actinopteri > Salmoniformes > Salmonidae > Salmo > Salmo salar. The sequence goes on from NC_138305.1 coordinate 33,134,802, forward strand.
GCAAGTCAGAATAGAATAGCTTCGAGTGATTGTCTAGTACTTCCACACATCTATCTGATAACTAATCAAAGTACTTGAGGTCCATCTATGAAAGTTAGAATATAATAAAACTAAATAGAATAAAAGAGAATAGAATATCCAGTGTAAATAAAACATTTTTTTTGTGAATTCTACAATTCCTCTCAGATTCTAGTGTCTATCAAGATACAGACAGCCTTGAGCACTCTTGGGTGTTTTTACATATGCCTCATTGACTTTATAATCATTTTCTGCTGCTTAGCTTGTCATTGTGAGGACATGTGGCAGCCAGGCTGAGTTCTCTGTCTGTCTCACAGTCCCAGAGCAATGATGAATATGATTATCAGTCTGCATCATAAATCACTGTCAGGGGAGCAGTGTGTTAGACATTGTTAGCAGTTGACCTCACATAGTAAGTGCCACATTTTGTGATCAACTGTTGATCTACCCTCATTACAGAGAAAGTGATACCCTACAACACAACACTGCTCATTGATTTACTGCCTGCATTGACAGGGAGGTTGTTTGGCGTTTGTACTAAGGTTGAGTGGGCCAGCTAGGCTAGATGATAGGCACCCATGAAATCTGCAGAGCGTGCTGATTACTGTGAGGTACGTTGAAACTCGAAACAGAGACCTCACACTCCATCCAGGGATATCTGCTTTCTTCAGTTTAGTGCCTAATGAACACGACCCGGAACTTGTCAGTGTGAAATGATCTCATCGTTGTCCACTAGCGGTTCTGGGGGGGGGGGGGGGGGGGGGGCAGTGCCCCTGTGACAACAATTTTGGACCCCCTTGTGGCCCCCCTAAATGTGGAGTATGAAATAATTTTTACATAACTAATTTTTGCTATCGTTCCTTTTTTACATCCGTTATTAGACAGTGGCAACGATGATGATTATGAACATGGTCTTTTGCCTGCTAATGCCTGCAATGCAGTGAACGAAACGATATGACAACAATAACGTCTAATGTAACTGGCCCCTCTAACAGTACAACTGGCCCCAGCTTGGCCCCCCCCCCAGTTGAAATGGTCTAGAACCGCCACTGTCGTTGTCATCATATCACCAAGCATCTTCCCTGTTGTGATGCACTCTGTGAAAGACAGGGGCCCACGTAGACAGGCTAGTTGTGATGTGAAAGACAGGGGCCCACGTAGACAGGCTAGTTGTGATGTGAAAGACAGGGGCCCACGTAGACAGGCTAGTTGTGATGTGAAAGACAGGGGCCCACGTAGACAGGCTAGTTGTGATGTGAAAGACAGGGGCCCACGTAGACAGGCTAGTTGTGATGTGAAAGACAGGGGCCCACGTAGACAGGCTAGTTGTGATGTGAAAGACAGGGTCCCACGTAGACAGGCTAGTTGTGATGTGAAAGACAGGGGCCCACGTAGACAGGCTAGTTTGTGGCAACAATATCTAATTCCAATTATACCTGTGCACTTATTAATTGCCCCAAAAAGGTCATTGCCACTAGGGCTGTTTCCATGGCACCCTCTCATGCACACAGGGGAGGCTATCGGGTATCAATCCTCAGCAGCGGTGTCATGTAATTAACAAGGCCCCCTGCAGAGTCCCTCTAGGGGCATACCGTGGTGACAGGCATCTTCGAATTACCCCCGTGTCACTCGTCTTTCTCTCCTGCCGTCACACTGCATCGTACACACACACGTCAGGAGGACATGGCAGGGCTCACTCACCGTGCGGTGTAAAAGAGTCTGTCTGTCACCACAAAGGTAACTTCCTACAGTGATGGCACCAGTGTCCCTCTTTCTGTAAGCAAGTCAGGAGCGTTGGAGTGCTTAATGTGAGGCTGACAACCAAAACAACAAAGACCGCTGGGGGCGACTAGGGCCCCTTGGGGGGCCACGCTAGGTGTCACTCATCTCTCTGAGGGCCAAGAGCTAGGAGGGAGAGACAGTGGACCCCGTTTGAATGGCACACTATCACAACAGGGGTGTCAGTCAGTTTTCTTGTCTATACCCTTTGGTCTTTTTATATACCGTGTGTGTCAATGTGTATATGCTTGTTACTGTGTATGTGTGTTTATGTTTCTGTGTATGTGTGTGTACCGGACATGCCCCTATCCGAGGAGTTGGTGGGTCTTTGGTGTCACCGGGCATGGAAGGTGGCGGAACTGGTGGCTGCAGCCATGTTGCTGTACTGTGACATTCATCTGCCTGCTTCCCCTCAGACTGTCCTCCATCGTAGGTCACCCTGGCCTTCCCCTGCCACCGTGCCAAGTTTTAGTGTTTGCTGACTCAAGGGGAGCAGCCACGAACCACAACATTTATCAACCAGACCAGAGCAGCCAAGCATGAAGACATGGTACCCTGTGCTTGTGATGCATTTAGTGTAACTATCACTGCAGGCATTCTGGGAGCGACGCTATAGCCTATCTTACCTGCGGCTGGGCATGGTGGAGTCTGTGTGCAGTCAAGAACATACCGGTACATGTGTTTGTTTCTACACTGATGTGTTCACATTGGCTCCGGGGTGAAATTTCCCTAAAGGGACAGATCTAGGATAAGCTTCCTCTCCCCTAATCCTAACCATCAGTGGGGGAAATGCAAAACAGAACCAAGACCAGCATCTAGGGCGGGAATCGGCAACTTTGATGAGGGAGGGGGCCACAAAAAAACAAACATTATTCATCATGAGGGGCCACAGTGGCTCATGGGTCTGTGTACCCACATCATATATATACATATAGAAAAGGTGGGCCGGCTGCCAGTTGCCCATCCCTGGTCTAGGGGCAACTTCATCCTACACTTTTCACATCACTTGTGTAAAACAGAAAATAACTAGGCTTTCAGAGAAGAATATGTATGGGGTTGTTGTAAATGTAGATTATTAGTATTAATTCTGTAGTCTCTGGTTTACGCTGGCCATGAAAATGCACAGCTCTGACATGTTGTGAAGAAAGAAGATCCCTAGTCTGACTTTGGTCCTCCCTCTCAGTCGTTTGGTATGGAGATGACGCTCTGGTGTGAATCCCAGATTAGTCGTTTTGCAGGTCAGCAGGGTCCTTATAGTCTCTCCTGTGCATCTTTAATCCCATTTTCCAGCTCACTTCCCAGTGCCTAGGCCCTGGCTACCCATTGGCTGCCTGCAGCCATGTGGCTCTCGCAGAGACCCGGCCCCCCTCCTCCTCCCTTCCCCCATCACTCCAGCTGCTATGGCGATGACAAGCCAGGCCGCCCTTGCTCTAGTTCCTCGCTTATCATCCTATACATGATGTAACATTTTTCTACATCTGCCAGTCAGGCGGCTTAGTTTAACAAGTGGCCACAAGGCCTCTCATTCATGACCTCGCCCCATAGTGGTTTATGCCTACCTGGCAACAAATAAATGCAACAATCTTAGTAATTCAGTCCTGTGCCAAATGATAAACATAGAAGGATAAAGAGAAGTCTGCAGTGACAGATACTCTGTGTAGATAGAGCAAGTGTCTGTTCAGAAGGGTGCAAAACGTGACGTTTTCAAATAGAAATGCATTTTGTAGAACAGGCATGATATTCTGTTATGCCGAATAGGACATAAAAATGTAATTAATAAAGCTGACACTCTCTGCAATGTTATATAACATGAATACACACCAGGAAGAAACGTGGTGGCATTCACTCACTTCCTCTAACATGGGCTGTGTTAAGAATGGCAGTGTAGCAAAACGTTTTGGAACGGGAAATGAAAATCTATGAACGAGTTAAGTTAGTGCCTCCCCGGTTTGAGGGGTTTTCTTCCTACTGAGGACGACCCGTTTCACAGCTGAAAGAGGATCTGTAATGTAAACCGTTGGGTCTCTGTGGCCAAATGACAGATGCCACGGTTAAACAAAGAGCAGAGACCAAAAGCAAAGACAGGCTTTAGTTACCTGGAGACCGCCCTGCGGCGATGGCATCACCAGAAAATTAGGAAATAAGCCTGACAATAAACCTGGCAGATGCAATCAGAGCACCATAAATCACTATTTATTGTGCTGGGTTTAGGTGTGGGAGACAGGGGTTTGCTTACCCATACCACTCCAAGACATAGAAAAAAATACAAATACATTGTCAAATAGTTTGATTGACAAATGTTACGCTGCTGTTGTGTTATTTTTGAATTCTTACCTCACCTTGAGACATGGCTGAGCTGCAATTGTTTTTTTTTCTTCTTCAAATTAAGGAGTGAGCCTTTATTAAAAATGCCTCATGCACCACAGTCTAAGTTCAATCAGGTCCCAATAGCTCACAAGTATATCACACATTCTGAGAGTGACATACTGTAATTCAGCCTCTCTACACATTCTCAGTATATTAGTGAGATAATGGCTCCTAACAAAATGTATATATATACATATATATATATATATATATATATATATATATATATATATATATATATTTATTTACATAAAACTCCAACAGAAGTTAGTGTGCCATCTGAAAAGGGGTGCGTCAGACACTTCAAAAACCAACATCAAATACTGAGTATGAGGCAGAGTATGAGGCAGAGAGAGAATGAGGCAGAGAGAGTATGAGGCAGAGAGAGTATGAGGCAGAGAGAGTATGAGGCAGAGAGAATGAGGCAGAGAGTATGAGGCAGAGAGTATGAGGCAGAGAGAGTATGAGGCAGAGAGTATGAGGCAGAGAGAGTATGAGGCAGAGAGAGTATGAGGCAGAGGAAAAATCAGACAAGCTATCAGGATCTTTATGACCATGACTTTTATTCCAGCACAAGTTCTTTGTGTTGTAAAATGGCTGTGTAGCTAGGAAGAAAGGGAGGAGTACAAAATGGAAAATTACAGAGTTTCTAGTATCGTTTGTTAAAATTCTTAACGTTGTCATTGTTCTTCTTTCCTAAAACCATATCTAGGAAACATGATTTTTCCCTGCCTTTCTTTGGACAGTTAAAAATAAAAAAAAGATGAAGCTTCATTTTCTGTCACTTTCTCACATTGAAAAGCAATCTCACGGGACCGGCACAAAGATGACCGCTAAAAATGTATGTCCCAATCTCCAAATGGACTCCTTATCTCCCGAACCAGCCAGCCTTCTGCCTTTACTGTTACTGGACAGTATTATCCACAGTTTAAGAGGTAAGTCATGACTAAAATGCATTCCGTTTGCATTCCTTAGACATCATGATTGCAGCTGTTCATCTAAAGTGTAAATACCTCTTATGTGTGTTTATATATATATATATATATATATATATTTGATAAACCCCCCCCCCCCCATGGTATTATTAAAACAACTTTTGGGAGAGAATTGGTGCATAATTGCTGGGCTGTGTCTGAATTCCCCTCCAATGTGAAGGGTGATTTCTTCCTGGATGGTCTAGTTTCAAATCAAAAACGTAATGCCCTACCAATAGACAGCTTCTTGGTACGCCCCTAAGATCTAAAAGGACTGGATAGAGATCAGTAAATTGGCAATATCTTTAATAGGCTAGGTGGGAGATTTGCCATATACTGCACACATCAATCAAGTCCTTTTAACTTCTCCAAGTGGGAATCATCCAGTGCCCAGGGGGGAGGGGCCTATGTCCCTGTCCCGTTACTTCCACCAATCCAACCACTTCAGAGCTGTGATTATGTCAAGAAAGGTAGAAAGGAAAGGATGCATTTCTGAAGTATTCCAAAAGGGTCATATGTGTATCAATGAGCAGTGTGACAGTGTAGGAGATGAGAACCTGGCCGAGCCCTCTGGATTCATGAAGAGCGAATGAATAACATCCAGGTCAGAGGTCAAACCAAAGGTCAAGGAACAGGGAAGTAACAGAGAAGTGACTGGTCTCAAAAGCCGTTTGATTTTTCTTCATAATTTTTTTCGTTCTTTAAACATTTATGATATTTCAAAATGAAAAACAAAATCAGAAATAGTACGGATGAAGAGAGAGATAACGCCGGTTGCAGTCCCTCACAACATTGAATTTCTTCCTCAGCTTCGTTATGTACAAGAATAAACATACCCATGACAGAAGGACAACAGTTCAAGTCATTTAAAATTGAAATAAAATCTGACCACTAACAGTGATTTTCTGTCGAAACTCCGTTATCGCGGAGCAGCGCGACATCAATTATATATATATATATAAAGTGTGTGTGTGGGAGGGGGAGGTTATGCTGTAAATTTACAGCAATGACACCTATGAGTGTGTAAGCCAAAATCTCTAATTTAGAATGCAGAGCATTAGGGTAGCCACATCTATAAAAATAATATTTTTATTATGTCATTCCCCACCCCATGACTTAAATATTTGTAAAACTACAGTATGGAGTCCAATGAGGGTAAATTCAGCTTTGTCCTCCTTTTTCAGTTTGGCTCGCTGAGACGTTCCTATATGGACAGAGATCCACTCTGCTGTGTGTGTACGAGTGAGGACAGGGAGGTGGAGTGGGTGTTAGGGGAGTTTGTTTTCAGGGTGGATCGGATCAGAGTGCTGTCCCAACGTGCCATCAGTGTTCTGTCATCAGCGTTTGGGCACTGTTCCTCCGCCGCTGTGTTCTCCCCCCCTCCTTGGTTCTGGAACCAGCTACCCCCAACCACATGTTGTGGAAACAGTCCTAACCAGAGCCTGACATCGTCGCCAGCGTCCCTTTAGGCCCAGACGGAGGGCCGCTAGTGTAAACAAGAAGATTCCCCTGCAGTCAGTCAGTTCAGAATACTGTCGAAGACAGACAGAGTGAAGTCTCCAAGACTTCAACGTAGATAGACAGCGAAGACGACCACAACAAATGCAATGGGCGTTGTTAAGGGGAGGGGCAATTTAAAATCAACAAACATTAACAGCTACCATTCAGGAATATTTCCTGGAGTAGAAGAGGGGGGTAGTAGGGATCCTTTTAGTGCAATGAAGGCTAGAGGAGAGGGGTTGGCATGGTAGTCTCTGATGGTACATACAACAGCCCCCCCTCTCTGTAGGGTGGGTCAACCGCAGAATCAGCAGACCTGGAGAGAGGTCCAACTGGGGGTTGGTTCACCCGAGGGTGGGGGTGGGTACAATGGCAGACACGATGCATACTCGCACACTGTAAAACTACACCTAAAGACCAGGAAGAGATTCCACTTGAAAACACCCCCAGGTTAAGTCCTGAACCTCATTCTTGATTTGAGAATGAGGCTCCATTGGAGAGACCAACTAGACTGGGGCGTTTATATCCAAGTAGTAAGTATATGTAAATGATTAATGTTCAGAAGTATGGGCTTCAGTCAATTGTGTGTGTGTATGTCCGTCCGTTTGTCTGTGTGTGTGTGTATTCATGTATCCAGGGGGGGAAATAGCCTCCAACATGGTCATTTTTTTTCAGTCTCTCCCGGTGTTTGCAAAATGTACATTCATCCATCATAGGGAGGAGAGATGGCGCCGGGGCGGGCGAGCCATCGACTGATCCAGAAGCAGTACCATTAGGGTCTGGTCCACTTTTAAACTCCATCCTCTTCAGCACACTCAGAACAAACAGCAGTAGAAGTACTGGAGGACACTGTACCACAGGTAGCCAGAGGCAAAGGCCAGGGATTGAATGAGACAGAGCCGCACGGGGTCAAGGGTCATTGCCCGGGAGACGGCTTCCTTCTGGCCTTTCGGTGGAGGGAAGGCTCCTGTTGGGGGGGGGGGAAACAGAAAGGAATACAGTCAGCGACATTGTGATCACGCCTCAATGTGGACAGTCACTTCTCAGAAATAGAGGGGGAGGCCAGAAAGAAAGGGAGAAAGAGAGGAGGGAGAAAGAGAGGAGGGAGAAAGAGAGGAGGGAGAAAGAGAGGAGGGAGAAAAAGAGGGAGAAAGAGAGGAGGGAGAAAGAGAGGAGGGAGAAAAAGAGGGAGAAAGAGAGGAGGGAGAAAAAGAGGGAGAAAGAGAGGAGGGAGAAAGAGAGGAGGGAGAAAGAGAGGGAGAAAGAGAGGAGGGAGAAAGAGAGGAGGGAGAAAGAGAGGAGGGAGAAAGAGAGGGAGGAAGAAAGATAGGGAGAAAGAGAGGAGGGAGAAAGAGAGGAGGGAGAAAGAGAGGAGGGAGAAAGAGAGGGAGAAAGAAAAAGAGGAGGGAGAAAGAGAGGAGGGAGAAAGAGAGGGAGAAAGAGAGGAGGGAGAAAGAGAGGGAGAAAGAGAGGAGGGAGAAAGAGAGGAGGGAGAAAGAGAGGAGGGAGAAAGAGAGGAGGGAGAAAGAGAGGGAGAAAGAAAAAGAGGAGGGAGAAAGAGAGGAGGGAGAAAGAGAGGGAGAAAGAGAGGAGGGAGAAAGAGAGGGAGAAAGAGAGGAGGGAGAAAGAGAGGAGGGAGAAAGAGAGGAGGGAGAAAGAGAGGAGGGAGAAAGAGAGGGAGAAAGAGAGGAGGGAGAAAGCAGTGAATACCGACCTGTTTCGTAGAAGTGAGCCAGTAGATCCTCCTTCTCCACAAACCTCTGGTACAGCCAATCTGTCAGGGGCTTGGTCTCTACCGGAACCTCCTTTATGGGGTATACCCTGGGAGAGGATTATTACATTTAATGAAATTGATTTAATATGTTCCTATATGTTTGCGTTGGCAATGTATGTGGTTACCCTTTCCATTCTGACAGACAGAACAGTATTATTGAAGTTTTTTCTCAACGAAGGCTGGCTGCATTGATCGGTCTCCTCACTCCCTGAGCTGAGTCTATCCCAGAGAAGAGTCTATCACAGTGTGTGTGTGTGTGTGTGTGTGTGTGTGTGTGTGTGTGTGTGTAGAGAGAGAGATGTGAGAATGAGCTGCAACCCAAGTTTGTTAATGTGTTTATCAGAGTGTGTGTGTAAGCCTCAGCTCTTTCAGGAGACTTCATTAACAGACAGGCTAATCACGGTGACAGGGAATCCATCCCTGTCCTGCCCTGCCCCTGACACTACAGAGATACAGACTAACAGCAGTCCCAGCAAACAGAGAAATGCTGCAAGGCTGCCTCACCTAGCTGGTCCCAGATCTTGTTTGTGTGGTTTTGCAAACTTGGCAAGTCAGCACAAATGTATCTGCGACCAGGCTAAACCTCACCTGCCCATATGAGAGAAACCACAAAGTCGGTCACTTTATCAGGGCTAAAAACTGCTGGCTGTTGTACAGTGCCGTTTTTTTTGCATTAGTCAGCTCTGTTGTCACAGGGCCTGTGCAGAAATGGCCTGTATCACACCAAGGCACTTCTGAGAGGATTGGATAGGTAGAAACAATATGGTAGTAGCTCAACCCAGCTCTCTGATAGGCTTGTTGTAATTCTGCCATATTGCTTAAACCAATCCAATCCTTTTAGATCTAAGACTACAGTCTTTCTAAACAAGAGATGGCAGAAAGTAAACTAACTGCCATCCAGGCTTCCCTGGACATCATGCTTTCAGATAAAAAAAGTCAGATTCTCCCATGACACGAATCCTTGAATATTCAGCTACACATCCCATCTACCACAATAGTACAGCGGCAGGTAGCCTAGCGGTTAGAGCATTGGGTCAGTAACTGAAAGGTCACTGGTTCGAATACCTGAGACGACAAGGTGAAAAATCTGTCGATGTGTCCTTGAGCAAGGCACTTAACCCTAACTTTCTCCAGTGGCGCTGTACTGCTATGGCTGAACCTGTTAAACAACACATTTCACTACACCTAACTGGTGTACGTGTATTTTTTGTAACATGGACTGAACGGAATAAGATTATGACATTGTGAATCAGTAACAGGGAGGCTTGAAAGGGTCAATGTAGCTCTGGTCTAGGTCATTAGTGGACCACCCCGTCTCACAGCCAAAACCAGGGTCCTGTTAAGTTGGGAAAAAACATTTTGAAATAGATTGAAACAGGGGAGGTACTACCTGATCTCATCCAATAAAAACACAGATTTCTGTTTTTCATTGCAAAATGTTTGCGACAGCGTGCCCTACTGAACACGCTCCAGCTACCCAGCACTAAAGCGTTGACTAGAAAACACACTGAAAATGAAACATGGTTTCTTAAAATATTTCCTCTGCTTTTCAATTGATCCACATTTAGTCAACGGTGGATAACGAATCAGAAACCGTCTCATCCTAACTAGAGTGTGCAACCCAAATGACACAGAGCTGACCAAATGTAGTGCACTATATAGACCAGGGCTGTCAAACTCATTCCCTGGAGGGCCTGATGTCCGCACGTTTGACTTTTTTCCTTTCAATTAAGGCCTAGACAACCAGGTATAAGGAGTTCCTCACTAATTAGTGGCCTTAATTCATCAATCAAGTACAAGGGAGGAGCAAAAACCTGCAGACACTCTGCCCTCCGTGGAATGAGTTTGACACCTGTGATATAGGTAATAGGGCGTTTGGGATGCAGCCATTCATGAGAACCAAGCCCATCTAGCCATGGTTCCACACACACATAGCTGTTTTAGCGTAGCGTGCCTACTGCCTACCTATGACTGAGGCCCTCTCTGGTCCCAGTGGAAGAAGATTACTGGGTTATCCTAGAGCCTAGCGAGAGGAAAGGGAAGCTAGCAGGCTTACGCCACTTAATTGGTTGTTTGGGCGTCAGTAAATAGTGGCCACTGCCCTGAGCTTTCCTCTGGCTAAAAGATCCATCCAGGTTAATCAGGGGCCAGGGGGCCAGAGTGGAGGAAGATCCAGGTTAATCAGGGCCCAGGGGGCCAGAGTGGAGGAGGATCCAGGTTAATCAGGGCCCAGGGGGCCAGAGTGGAGGAAGATCCAGGTTAATCAGGTGCCAGGGGGGCAGAGTGGACGAGGATCCAGGTTAATCAGGTGCCAGGGGGGCAGAGTGGACGAGGATCCAGGTTAATCAGGTGCCAGGGGGGCAGAGTGGACGAGGATCCAGGTTAATCAGGTGCCAGGGGGGCAGAGTGGACGAGGATCCAGGTTAATCAGGTGCCAGGGGGGCAGAGTGGACGAGGATCCAGGTTAATCAGGTGCCAGGGGGGCAGAGTGGACGAGGATCCAGGTTAATCAGGGGCCAGAGTGGAGGAGGATCCAGGTTAATCAGGGGCCAGGGGGCCAGAGTGGAGGAGGATCCAGGTTAATCAGGAGGCAGAATGGAGAAGGATCCAGGTTAATCAGGGGCCAGAGTGGAGGAGGATCCAGGTTAATCAAATGGTAGACTGGCATGAGATCACCCTTCTCTTATCCGTTATCTGCAGGGAAGTAGTCTGTGCGTGGGCAATAAAACAACTATGCTCAACAACAATATAAATGCATCATGCAACAATGTCACAAGTTTACTGAGTTAAAGTTCAAATCAGTCAATTTAAAACAATTCATTAGGCCCTAATATAGGGATTTCACATGACTGGGGAGCCAGGTCCAGCCAATCAGAATGTTTTCCCCCACAAAAGGTTTTATTACAAACAGAAATACTCCTCAGTTTCATCAGTTGTCCGGGTGGCTGTTCTCAGAAGCCGGATGTGGAGGTCCTGGGCTGGTGTGGTTACACGTGGTCTGTGGTTGTGAGGCCGGTTGGATGTACTGCCAAATTCTCATGGTAGAGAAATTAAACATTAAATTCTCTGGCAACAGCTCTGGTGGACATTCCTGCAGTCAGCATGCCAATTACACGCTCCCTCAAAACTAGAGACATCTGTGGCATTGTGTTGTGTGACAAAACTGCACATTTTGGAGTGGCCTTTTATTGTCCCCAGCAAAGGTGCACCCGTGTAAGGATTTTTATTTTATTTTTTAAATGTAACCTTTATTTAACTAGGCAAGTCAGTTAAGAACAAATTCTTATTTACAATGACGGTCTACCACGGCCAAACCCGGACAACGCTGGGCCAAATGATCACGCTGTTTAATCCGCTTCTTGATATGCCACACCTGTCAGGTGGATGGATTATCTTGGAAAAGGAGAAATGCTCACTAACAGGGATGTAAACATATGTGTGCAACGTTCTTTTGAGAAATCAGCTTTTTGTGCGTATGGAACAGTTCTGGGATCTTCTATTTCAGCTGATGAAACATGGGACCAGCACTTTACATGTTGCGTTTATATTTTTGTTCAGAATAGTTCCAGACAGCCTGACCCGAGAGGGAAACAACACTATTAGATCCCATGCCAACACGTATGGCATATGCACTGCAGCCTGTGATTGTAGCTGCTAGACCAGCCACAGGACAGAAGGATTCAGTTAGCTCTCCAACAACACCTTTAACCATAGAGGCTGTATAGACTTCATACAGAATCAACCGGGTTAGCCTGCAGGCATACTTCACCTTGCACATAAACATCTGACTGCTAACTGTGGAGCGATACATTGGTTACATGCACACAATATGATTATTGTGGATAGTCCAATTAATATAATAGTTTGTTTGAAACATTGACATGCTTTGCAAGGACAACTTTTTCCTCTAATAATCCTGGACACATCTGAAATCAGGCTACCTGATGGGACTTTGATAAATGCAGAAAATACAACATTCTATTACAGTGACCATATTATTTTTTCGGACATATAAAGTTCGTATGCGCAGAAAAATCATGAGATGCATACTTTGAGTTTTTCTGAACTTGTAAGATGGAGGCTTGCGCCACCGGTGCTGGAAGATCTGCAGATCAAATACACTGCTGGAAAGCCCATTAAGCTATTTACATGTCCTAATAATTAAAAAGATTGCTCAGAAAACCAGGCTTTTTAAGTAAGCAATTGAGTAATTGCTTACTTTGATTTGGACCTTATTCCGATTAAGACAAGCAGAGTAAGGCGTTTACATGAGTAATGTAATACTCTGCGTACTGCCATAATCCGTTTAATATCTAATCATTAGTGTGCATGCAAACATACGAATTGTTTCCAATAGGGGTTTGGTGTCTGATGCGCCTGGGTCATGTCCATTAAGGCCTAACGTAGCAAAACATTGTACAATGGAAAACAAACGTTTCTTATTGGACAAGTAAAGGTAGTACCTTCTGTTTTCTTGTTTGTGCCTAATGAACACAGTCCTGATAGAAACCATACACTAGAATTACTCAGGAGTGTTCAGCCAGCTTCACCTGTGACTGTTTACTACTGCGTCACCATGGCGATGCTAGTCCTCCAAGGAAACCAGTCCCTAAAATGTCACTTTTCATATTCATATTCCCAATAGACTAATAATCCCCACAGCCCTCATTATACACATCACCTGATTATACAGACAGGTGGAGAGAGAGAAGAAAGGTGGAGAGATGAATAGAGATGTAAAGGAGGGCTGGAGAGAGGAATAGAGATGTAAAGGAGAGCTGGAGAGAGGAATAGAGATGTAAAGGATTTTTCAATACAAAAAGGCACTTTAAAAAAGTGCAGAGAACAGGAACGATTCAACTTCCCCACCAAAATTGATATGGCTGCAAACTTCCTTTCAAGTGTGTGTGTGTGTGTGTGTGTGTAAGCACATGTAAGGTCAAGAGGTGCCTAGCTAGCTGGTGACCAGGCAAGCATGGAGGTTATGAATTAAGCCCCCCCCCAACACGCACGCACGCACGCACGCACGCACGCACGCACGCACGCACGCACGCACGCACGCACGCACGCACGCACGCACGCACGCACGCACGCACACACACACACACACACACACACACACACACACACACACACACACACACACACACACACACACACACACACACACACACACACACACACACACACACACACAGAGCAGCAGCTGGAAACACACAGAGCAGCAGTTGGAAACACACAGAGCAGCAGTTGGAAACACACAGAGCAGCAGTTGGAAACACACAGAGCAGCAGCTGGAAACACACAGAGCAGCAGCTGGAAACACACAGAGCAGCAGCTGGAAACACACAGAGCAGCAGCTGGAAACACACAGAGCAGCAGTTGGAAACACACAGAGCAGCAGTTGGAAACACACAGAGCAGCAGTTGGAAACACACAGAGCAGCAGTTGGAAACACACAGAGCAGCAGCTGGAAACACACAGAGCAGCAGTTGGAAACACACAGAGCAGCAGTTGGAAACACACAGAGCAGCAGCTGGAAACACACAGAGCAGCAGTTGGAAACACACAGAGCAGCAGTTGGAAACACACAGAGCAGCAGTTGGAAACACACAGAGCAGCAGTTGGAAACACACAGAGCAGCAGTTGGAAACACACAGAGCAGCAGTTGGAAACACACAGAGCAGCAGTTGGAAACACACAGAGCAGCAGTTGGAAAGGAAAGCTCAAAAAAAGCAGAAGGAAAATCCTTAGAGGAAGAAATCAACCTGTTTAACACCTCCACACACATACCTAGCTCATCTGCCATTCAGAAGAGGGTTCATAATGTCACAATCTGGGAGATTGAGATTACAGAGAGAGACACAGACACAGACAGACAGAGACACAGAGAGAGAGAGTGTTTCTATCACACACACACACACACACACACACACACACACACACACACACACACACACACACACACACACACACACACACACACACACACACACACACACACACACACACACACACACAATCAGATTACCTAAGTAAATACAGCAGCCTATAGGTGTGTACAAGTCCAACGAATACATAGGAACTCCCCTATTGCACAAACAAAGCCAGAAGACCCACCCCTATCTTTTAGTAGGCAGTTAGCAGCGACATACATTTAAAGATACACCAACATTCTCAGATTAATCTGTGTGAAAATAATGTCTAACCTTTTCAACACACCTACACCCACCTACCCACCCACCCACCTACCCACCCACCCACCCACCCACCCACAGCCTCAGTCTCCTCTGAATCGGAAAGTTCACCCTCATCAATCAAATCAATCAAATGTATTCATTAAGCCCTTCTTACATCAGCTGATGTCACAAAGTGCTGTACAGAAACCCAGCCTAAAACCGCAAACAGCAAGCAATGCAGGTGTAGAAGCACAGTGGCTAGAAAAAACTCCCTCGAAAGGCCAGAACCTAGGAAGAAACCTAGAGAGGAACCAGGCTATGAGGGGTGGCCAGTCCTCTTCTGGCAGTGTCGGGTGGAGATTATAACTGAACATGGCCAAGATGTTCAAATGTTCATAGATGACCAGCAGGGTAATAATCCTCATCTTGACACCAGTGCACCACAAGGCCTCCCTCTGCTAAACTCAGCAGCATTCCCAGCAGCCAGTGTGTGTGTGCACAAGTGCCTCTTACAACAACCTGGGTTCCCGGAGCGGAGCTCCAGAGCGGCTTATCCTGCTGGGGAGGCTGACTGTAGTCACCGCCCAGCGGAAAGTCCCCTAGGTGGGTTAGGAAAGAGCATCTTGTCTCCTGCCTCTCTCATTACTGGGCCTAATGAGTCTTTAGCCTTAATCTGAGCCTGGCCCAGCAGTAGCAGAGAAAGGGGCCTCTGGGAGCCAGAGTGGGGGCTGGAGTGGCCATGGTTCACACAGATCACCCGGATGTTAGCATCATAGCCCTCAGAGACCAGAGGGAGGTCTGTACCGGACTGGCTGGAGCACTGGGTCATGTTAATTCAGACCAAACTGACTGTTTTTGAACAAACACAACCTTGGATGCAGTGGACGGTGGAGTGGGCAGGAGAGCGAGAGAGAATGCCTCTAGAATGACATGGCTGTAAAAAAAGTAAACCCTTGATATAAATCATAGAGATCATTGTGATGCCGTTGGAAAAGAAGACTAATCAAAGAGAAAGTCATACAAAATGTATATGGTAAGCCATCCACCTTAATTAAGAGAGGCCATCGGTGTGAGGAGGCTGGGGTCACCTACACAGCTGAGCCTAGATCGGACAGAACTGAAGCGAAGTAAATGCCAAGTGTGCACTCCTGCCTTATTAATGTGTGCGTGTATGCACGCTCATACACAAACACACTCTCACACACAAACACATTTGTTTCTACTCTAATCAGTGCAGTAATATCAAGGGAAAAACAGCTAAGGGAAGCTGAGGGGATCAACGCTGTCAGAGGAATGGACTGAACTTGGCTGGGAGTGAGTGAGTGTGTGTGAGCGAAAGAGTGAGTGAGTGTGTGAGATCTCCTTTAATGAATAGCTGTAGAGCGGCAATAGAGTGACAGAAACAGCTTTTTTAACAGCCTTGGCTTTAGGCCTCACCCTACCTGAATGCCTTAACCAGGGAGTGATCTCTCCCTATGCAGTCCTAGTGTCATATCTTAAAGTCTCCTGTTCAGCGCTATCCCTTTAATTCCAGGTTGACACGAGGCTAGCGCCACTTTAATGGGTTGTGGTTCCCAAATGGCCCCCTATTCCCGATATAGTGCACTACTTTCGACCAGAGCCCTGCGGATGGGGGTGGGGGAATTCCTAACAGTGCCACACCAACTGTAGGCTTCCGACTGAGGCCATTTCTCTACCTTTTAAGTAGCTGCTTTATGTTGCGTACAGCACAATCAGTGTAATGGCTGTAAAGTAGGTTCAAAGTCCTCTCTGTCTGCACACGTATTGCAACCGGGGCGGCCCCTCCGTATAGCAGCCGGGGCGGCTCCTTCCCTATTGCAGCTGGGGCGGCTCCTTCCCTATTGCAGCTGGGGCGGCTCCTTCCCTATTGCAGCTGGGGCGGCTCCTTCCCTATTGCAACCGGGGCGGCTCCTTCCCTATTGCAGCCGGGGCGGCTCCTTCCCTATTGCAGCTGGGGCGGCTCCTTCCCTATTGCAGCTGGGGCGGCTCCTTCCCTATTGCAGCTGGGGCGGCTCCTTCCCTATTGCAGCTGAGGCGGCTCCTTCCCTATTGCAGCTGGGGCGGCTCCTTCCCTATTGCAGCTGGGGCGGCTCCTTCCGTATTGCAGCTGGGGCGGCTCCTCCGTATTGCAGCTGGGGCGGCTCCTCCGTATTGCAGCTGGGGCGGCTCCTCCATATTGCAGCTGGGGCGGCTCCTCCGTATTGCAGCTGGGGCGGCTCCTCCGTATTGCAGCTGGGGCGGCTCCTCCGTATTGCAGCTGGGGCGGCCCCTCCAGGTTACTATGAAGTCACAACGTCTCAATGTCCCTACTTTGCTATTTAGCAGTAATCCATTAGCGGCCCTCCAGGCACCTTGTCACCTAATTTATCAGGTGATTTACTGGACAACAGCACATTTAAGTAGGTGGTGCAGGTATCCTCATGAATGGCATAAATGGGGCGGGGGGTGGTCAATTGTTCCAGCAAGCATGCAGGGGAAGTGGTTTTCAATATTTTCCTCAAAATGTATGTTTTCACTATTTTGGGAAAGTAACAAAAATAGCTGTTTTTTAAAGGCCTTTAGAGTCTTGTGGAGTCGTCTTTAATCAGAAGGGCTAGAGAATGATAGGAATAGAAACTAGGAGTGTGAACATTGTTTAACATACGTTAAAACGAAATTGGGATATTCGCAAATCAAAACAAAATCCACATCACAGTGCAGTTAACACAAAACTAACAGGTCATAATCATCCTCATCCCTAAAGCAACAATTGGATTTGATTGGACAATGCTGTAACGTAAAGCACAAGACAAGTCACGGGAGACAACGCTCGCGAATGAATAGGACCACCATGTGAAATAGGACCATACTCTGCATTGTGCACATTTTAATGGTAGTTTAAAACATTAATCTATTTTTGGCACATCCCTAATAGAAACTGCTGAGGGGAAGGACATACAAATCTTACTGTACACAGCAGAGGCAGAGAGTGTGTATGGGGGAAAGCTACAGCAACCAGCCTCTGTCTAATTAATCAAATAAATGTTATTTGTCCCATACTTCATAAACAACAGGTGTGGACTAACAGTGAAACGCGTACTTACAAGGTCCTTCCCAACAATGCAGAGAGAAAGACAAGAGAAATAATAGAAAAGTAAAACTCGTAATAATAAAAGTAGTAATAGATACATAATGAGCAACAATAACTTGGCTATAAACAAGGGATACCAGTACTGAGTCGATGTGCAGGGGTACAAGGTATTTGAGGTAGATACGTACTGTCACGCCCTGACCTGAGAGAGTCGTTTTTCTCTGTTTGGTTAGGTCAGGGTGTGACATGGGGTGGGCATTCTATGTGTTGTATGTCTATGTCGTTTTATCTTTATTGGCCGAGTATGGTTTCCAATCAGAGGCAGCTGTCATTCGTTGTCTCTGATTGGGAATTATACTTAGGCAGCCCTTTTTCCCACAGTCAGTTGTGGGATCTTGTCTTTGTGTTGCATGTGTTTGCACGCATAGCTTTTCGTTCGTTGTATTGTTTATTGTTTTTGCTGGTTCACATTTAAAATAAAGTATGATGAACCCAACTCACGCTGCGCCTTGGTCTACCTTTAACGACGGACGTTACACGTACATATAAAACTTTGAATAAAGCGACACAGTAAACAGTAGCATATGTGATGAGTCAAAAAAGTTACTGAAAAAAGGGTCAAAGCAGATAGTTAAATAAACTCAGCAAAAAAAAGAAACGTCCTCTCACTGTCAACTGTGTTTATTTTCAGCAAAGTTAACATGTGTATATATTTGTATGAACATAACAAGATTCAACAACTGAGACAAACTGAACAAGTTCCACAGACATGTAACTAACAGAAATTGAATAATGTGTCCCTGAACAAAGGGGGGGTGGGTTAAAATCAAAAGTAACAGTCAGTATCTGGTTTGGCCACCAGCTGCATTAAGTACTGCAGTGCATCTCCTCCTCATGGACTGCACCAGATTTACCAGTTCTTGCTGTGAGATGTTACTCCACTCTTCCACCAAGGCACCTGCAAGTTCCCGTTCTGGGGGGAATTGCCCTAGCCCTCTGATCCAACAGGTCCCAGATGTGCTCAATGGGATTGAGATCCGGGCTCTTCGCTGGCTATGGCAGAACACTGACATTCCTGTCTTGCAGGAAATCACGAACAGAACGAGCATTATGGCTGGTGGCATTGTCATGCTGGAGGGTCATGTCAGGATGAGCCTGAAGGAAGGGTACCACATGAGGGAGGATGTCGTCTTCCCTGTAAAGCACAGCGTTGAGATTGACTGCAATTACAACAAGCTCAGTCCGATGATGCTGTGACACACCGCCCCAGACCATGACGGACCCTCCACCTCCAAATCGATCCCGCTCCAGAGTACAGTACAAGTACTGTCTTAGGCGTTTCACAGTACGGACATTGTAGTAGGATTGGATCTTAGTCCTGTATTAGTCCTGTATTGACGCATTGCCTGTTTGATGGTTTGTTGGAGAGCGTAGCGGGATTTCTTATAAGCGTCCGGGTTAGAGTCCCGCTCCTTGAAAGTGGCAGCTTTAGCCTTTAGCTCAGTGCAGATGTTGCCTGTAATCCATAGCTTTTGGTTGGGATATGTATGCACTAGAGGTCGACCGATTATGATTTTCAACGCTGATACCGATACCGATTATTGGAGGGCCCAAAAAAGCCGATACCGATTAATCTGCCGATTTTTATATATTTGTAATAATGACGAATCCAACAATACTGAATGAACACTTTTATTTTAACTTAATATAATACATGAATAAAATTGATTTAGTCTCAAATAAATAATGAAACATGTTCAATTTGGTTTAAATAATGCAAAAACAAAGTGTTGGAGAAAAAAGTAAAAGTGCAATATGTGCCATGTAAAAAAGCTAACGTTTAAGTTCCTTGCTCAGAACATGAGAACATATGAAAGCTGGTGGTTCCTTTTAACATGAGTCTTCAATATTCCCAGGTAAGAAGTTTTAGGTTGTAGTTATTATAGAAATTATAGGACTATTTCTCTCTATACCATTTGTATTTCATATACCTTTGACTATTGGATGTTCTTATAGGCACTATAGTATTGCCAGCCTAATCTCGGGAGTTAATAGGCTTGAAGTCATAAACAGCGCAATGCTTGAAGCACAGCGAAGAGCTGCTGGCGAATGCAGCAAATGGATGTTTGAATGAATGCTTACGAGCCTGCTGCTGCCTACCATCGCTCAGTCAGACTGCTCTATCAAATATCAAATCATAGACTTAATTATAATATAATAACACACAGAAATATGAGCCTTAGGTCATTAATATAGTCAAATCCGGAAACGATCATTTCAAAAACAAAACGTTTATTCTTTCAGTGAAATACAGAACAGTTTCGTATTTTATCTAACGGGTGGCATCCCTAAGTCTAAATACTGCTGTTACATTGCACAACCTTCAATGTTATGTCATAATTATGTACAATTCTGGCAAATTACGGTTTTTGTTAGGAAGAAATGGTCTTCACACAGTTTACAACGAGCCAGGCAGCCCAAACTGCTGCATATACCCTGACTCTACTTGCACAGAACGCAAGAGAAGTGACACAATTTCCCTAGTTAAAAGAAATTCATGTTAGCAGGCAATATTAACTAAATATGCAGGTTTAAAATATATATACTTGTCTACTGATTTTAAGAAAGGCATTGATGTTTATGGTTAGGTACACATTGGTGCAACGACAGTGCTTTTTTTCGCGAATGCGGTTAAATCATCACCCGTTTGGCGAAGTAGGCTGTGATTTGATGATAAATTAACAGGCACCGCATCGATTATATTCAACGCAGTACAAGCTAGAAAACTAGTAATATCATCAACCATGTGTAGTTAACTAGTGATTTTGTTAAGATTGATTGTTTTTTTATAAGATAAGTTTAATGCTAGCTAGCAACTTACCTTTGCTCCTTGCTGCACTCACATAACAGGTAGTCAGCCTGCCACGCAGTCTCCTCGTGGAGTGCAATATAATCGGCCATAATCGGTGTCCAAAAATGCAGATTACCGATTGTTATGAAAACTTGAAATTGTCCCAAATTAATCGGCCATTCCGATTAATCGGTCGGCCCCTAGTATGTACGGTCACTGTGGGGATGATGTTGTCGATGCACTTATTAATGAAGCTGGTGACTGATGTGGTAAACTTCTCAATGCCATCAGATGAGCGCCGAAACATATTCCAGCCTGTGCTAGCGAAATAGTCCTGTAGCTTAGCATTGGCTTGATCGGACCACTGTTTAAGTTTTTGCTTGTAAGCTAGAATCAGGAGCATAGTTATGGTCAGATTTGCCAAATGGAGGGCGAGGGAAAGCATTGCATGAGTCTTTGTGTGGAGTAAAGGTAATCTAGAGTATTTTTGCCTCGGGTTGCACAGGTGACATGCTGGTGGAAATGAGGTGAAACGGGTTTCAGTTTTCCTGCATTAAAATCACCTGCCACTAAGAGCGCCACCAGTGGATGAGCATTTTCTTGTTTGCTTATGGCCCTATACAGCTTGTTGAGTGCGGTCTTAGTGCCAGCATCAGTTTGTGGTAGTAAATAGACAGCTACAGAAATTATAGATGAAAACTCTCTTGGTATTCTAGGTATTCTAATTCAGGCGAGCAGAACCTCGAGACTTCCTTTATATTAGAGATTGTGCACCAGCTGTTGTTAACAAAGACACACACCACCCCCTTTGAGCTTACCTGACGCTGCAGTTCTGTCCTGCCGATGCATAGAGAAACCAGCTAAAGTATTATCCATGTTGCTGTTCAGCCAAGTTTGCGAGAAACATAGGATATTACAGTTTTTCAGGTCTCGTTGATAGGATAGTCTTGAACGGAGCTCGTCCAGTTTGTTCTCAAGTGATTGTAGATTCGCTAATTAAACAGAGGGTGGAGGTGGATTATTTACTCTCCGCCGTACTTTCATCAGGGCACCAGCACGTCGGCCTCTATATCGCCGTCTCTTTATCTTCCTAGTGTAGGGGGATTAGGGCCTGGTCAGGGGTGAGCAGTATGACCTGTGCCGCCGATTTATTTAAGTAGAAATATTCATCCAAATCAAGGTTAGTGATTGCTGTTCTGAATGTGTTTACGGTCGTCGGAAACGATGGAGGAAACATTATGTACAAAAGAACAGAAGATCAGCGCACAAAACCCCAAAATAGCAGAGTTGGTCAGGAGCCTGGAAAACAACCGCTATACTTCCCATCGCCATCCTTCCTCAGAATGAATCCATAATTACAAGATCTGAACAACAAGAGCCTTAACATATTCTTATTACATTTTCTATGATGAAGAGGGCCAGACCAAGATATGGATCACAACCTGGCCGAGCCCTAAAGCCAAACAACCTGGGCGAGCCCTAAAGCCAAACAACCTGGCCGAGCCCTAAAGCCAAACAACCTGGGCGAGCCCTAAAGCCAAACAACCTGGCCGAGCCCTAAAGCCAAACAACCTGGCCGAGCCCTAAAGCCAACAACCTGGGCGAGCCCTAAAGCCAAACAACCTGGCCGAGCCCTAAAGCCAAACAACCTGGGCGAGCCCTAAAGCTAACAACCTGGCCGAGCCCTAAAGCCAAACAACCTGGGCGAGCCCTAAAGCCAACAACCTGGGCGAGCCCTAAAGCCAAACAACCTGGCCGAGCCCTAAAGCCAAACAACCTGGCCGAGCCCTAAAGCCAAACAACCTGGGCGAGCCCTAAAGCTAACAACCTGGGTGAGCCCTAAAGCTAACAACCTGGGTGAGCCCTAAAGCTAACAACCTGGCCGAGCCCTAAAGCCAAACAACCTGGGCGAGCCCTAAAGCCAACAACCTGGGTGAGCCCTAAAGCCAACACAACACAGCCCAGCCTTGGATAGAGAGTGAGAGAGGTACAGAGATAAAGAGGTACAGAGATAAGAGCGAGGTAGAGATAAAGAGAGAGGTACAGAGATAAAGAGAGAGGTACAGAGATAAAGAGAGAGGTGTCAGTATAGTTGGGGTCAGTCATTACCTGTAGTGTACATGTGTGACCGTGGGGGGTCTGTAGCCAAAGATCCACGTCTGGATGTCCATGGGCCTGGCTTTGGGGTACGCTATGGTCACGTCCACCACCCACTGTAGGCCTTTGGGTTTACTACCTGCACAGACGGAGATAGAGAGAGTTAGGACATGAATGAGCATCACAGGCAGACAGTGAGGATGATATGGACAGGGGAGAGAGGAGGGAGATGGGGAGACGGGCAGAGGGGAAGAGAGAGAAAGAGGGATGACAGATGGGAGGGAGAGAGAGTAAGTGACTCTACGGGGTGTGTCTGTGTGTATGTCTGTCTGTCAGAGTGGGCTGTGCGTCCTCAGGCTGTGACAGAGAGGACGAGTGAAGCTAAGGGGGGTTGAAACCATCAGGAGAGGAACGTCTGGCCCAGACACAGGCTGTGTATGAAAACCTTACTAGCCGTCACATCCTTGCTTCCTCCGTCCTTGTATCCTTAGTTCCTCTTCAAAGCTCATTGGAGGGAAGGATCCATAGTCCCTCCCTCAGATCTACTCCTCCAATGAGCTTAGAGAAATTGAGGAAACGAGGAGGCAAGGATTTGAGGATTAAGTAAGCTTTTCAGACACAGAGCCATGGCATCACAGGGCAGACAGAGCTAGCAGGCGAGGTAGGCAGTGACATGGTCCAGGTGATTATCTGAGGATAAACCTCATCACTCAAGCCGAGCCTCTGATCTGTGACATAAGGCTGCAATGGCCTACAAATACAGATGTAGCCTGTTTGGCCTGTGTGTGTGACTGTCGGAGACCATGTGTGTGTGTGACTGTCGGAGACCGTGTGTGTGTGTGTGACTGTCAGAGACCGTGTGTGTGTGTGTGTGTGTGATTGTCGGAGACTGTGTGTGTGTGAGACTGTCGGAGACTGTGTGTGTGTGTGTGTGACTGTCAGAGACCGTATGTGTGTGTGACTGTCGAAGACCGTGTGTGTGTGTTGGAGACTGTGTGTGTGTGTGTTGGAGACTGTGTGTGTGTGTGTTTGTGTGTGTGTGTGTTGGAGACGGTGTGTGTGTGTTGGAGACGGTGTGTGTGTGTTGGAGACTGTGTGTGTGTGTGTGTGTGTGTTGGAGACTGTGTGTGTGAGTGTGTTGGAGACTGTGTGTGTGAGTGTGTGTGTGTTGGAGATTGTGTGTGTGTGTGTGTTGGAGATTGTGTGTGTGTGTGTGTTGGAGATTGTGTGTGTGTGTGTGTGTGTTTGGGACTGTGTGTGTGTGTTGGAGACTGCGTGTGTGTGTGTGTGTGTGTGTGTGTGTGTGTGTGTGTGTGTGTGTGTGTGTGTGTGTGTGTGTGTGTGTTGGAGACTGTGTGTGACTGTGTGTTGGAGACTGTGTGTGTGTGTGTGTTGGAGAGTCTCAATGTCAGTGAAGAGGCGACTCCGGGATGCTGGCCTTCTAGGAGGAGTTGCAAAGAAAAAGCCATATCTCAGACTGGCCAATAAAAATAGAAGATTAAGATGGGAAAAAGAACACAGACACTGGACAGAGGAACTCTGCCTAGAAGGCCAGCATCACGGAGTCGCCTCTTCACTGTTGACGTTGAGACTAGTGTTTTGCGAGTACTATTTAATGAAGCTGCCAGTTGAGGACTTGAGGCATCTGTTTCTCAAACTAGACACTAATGTACTTGTCCTCTTGCTCAGTTGTGCACCGGGGCCTCCCACTCTTTCTATTCTGGTTAGAGCCAGTTTGCGCTGTTCTGTGAAGGAAGTAGTACACAGCATTGTATAAGATCTTCAGTTTCTTGGCAATTTCTAGCATGGAATAGCCTTCATTTCTCAGAAGAAGAATAGACTGACAAGTTTCAGAAGAAAGGTCTTTGTTTCTGGTCATTTTGAGCTTGTAACCGAACCCACAAATGCTGATGCTCCAGATACTCAACTAGTCTAAAGAAGGCCATTTTTATTTTATTATCAGGACAATAGTTTTCAGCTGTGCTAACATCATTGCAAAAGGGTTTTCTAATGATAAATTAGCCTTTTAAAATGATAAACTTGGATTCGCTAACACAACTTCCCATTGGAATGTGGTGGTTGCTGATAATGGTGATGGTTGCTGATAATGGGCCTCTGTAGGCCTATGTAGATATTCCATAAAAAAGTGACCTCAAACTTTTGAACGGAAGTATATATATATACTGCTAAAAAAATAAAGGGAACACTTAATCAACACATCCTAGATCTGAATGAAAGAAATAATCTTATTAAATACTTTTTTCTTTACATAGTTGAATGTGCTGACAACAAAATCACACAAAATAATCAATGGAAATCCAATTTATCAACCCATGGAGGTCTGGATTTGGAGTCACACTCAAAATTAAAGTGGAAAACCACACTACAGGCTGATCCAACTTTGATATAATGTCCTTAAAACAAGTCAAAATGAGGCTCAGTAGTGTGTGTGGCCTCCACGTGCCTGTATGACCTCCCTACAACGCCTGGGCATGCTCCTGATGAGGTGGCGGATGGTCTCCTGAGGGATCTCCTCCCAGACCTGGACTAAAGCATCCGCCAACTCCTGGACAGTCTGTGGTGCAACGTGGCGTTGGTGGATGGAGCGAGACATGATGTCCCAGATGTGCTCAATTGGATTCAGGTCTGGGGAACGGGCGGGCCAGTCCATAGCATCAATGCCTTCCTCTTGCAGGAACTGCTGACACACTCCAGCCACATGAGGTCTAGCATTGTCTTGCATTAGGAGGAACCCAGGGCCAACCGCACCAGCATATGATCTCACAAGGGGTCTGAGGATCTCATCTCGGTACCTAATGGCAGTCAGGCTACCTCTGGCTAGCACATGGAGGGCTGTGCGGCCCCCCAAAGAAATGCCACCCCACACCATGACTGACCCACCGCCAAACCGGTCATGCTGGAGGATGTTGCAGGCAGCAGAACGTTCTCCACGGCGTCTCCAGACTCTGTCACGTCTGTCACATGTGCTCAGTGTGAACCTGCTTTCATCTGTGAAGAGCACAGGGCGCCAGTGGCGAATTTGCCAATCTTGGTGTTCTCTGGCAAATGCCAAACGTCCTCCACGGTGTTGGGCTGTAAGCACAACCCCCACCTGTGTACGTCGGGCCCTCATACCACCCTCATGGAGTCTGTTTCTGACCGTTTGAGCAGACACATGCACATTTGTGGCCTGCAGGAGGTCATTTTGCAGGGCTCTGGCAGTGCTTCTCCTGCTCCTCCTTGCACAAAGGCGGAGGTAGCGGTCCTGCTGCTGGGTTGTTGCCCTCCTACGGCCTCCTCCATGTCTCCTGATGTACTGGCCTGTCTCCTGGTAGCGCCTCCATGCTCTGGACACTACGCTGATATATATATGTGTGTGTGTGTGCGCATGCGCGGGTGTGTGCGTTACAAATTTAAAGATCAGATGGAGGAAGAAGAAAAAGATTGTTAATTTCCGCAGGTCTTTTAGACTAAATCACTTAACTGCACTTGGACAACTCTGCTGTCTCAAAACGTTGCTAAGATGAACACAGCCAGAATGAAAGAAGAGTTCTGTTGCTGTTCAACAGAACAGAATGCCGCAGCCCGTCTGGTGTTCAACCTTCCCAAGTTCTCTCACGTCACCCCGCTCCTCCGCTCTCTTCACTGGCTTCCAGTTGAAGCTCGCATCCGCTACAAGACCATGGTGCTTGCCTACGGAGCTGTGAGGGGAACGGCACCTCCGTACCTTCAGGCTCTGATCAGGCCCTACACCCAAACAAGGGCACTGCGTTCATCCACCTCTGGCCTGCTCGCCTCCCTACCTCTGAGGAAGCACAGTTCCCGCTCAGCCCAGTCAAAACTGTTCGCTGCTCTGGCACCCCAATGGTGGAACAAGCTCCCTCACGACGCCAGGACAGCGGAGTCTATCACCACCTTCCGGAGACACCTGAAACCCCACCTCTTTAAGGAATACCTGGGATAGGATAAAGTAATCCTTCTAACCCCCCCCCCCCCCTTAAAAGATTTAGATGCACTATTGTAAAGTGGTTGTTCCACTGGATATCATAAGGTGAATGCACCAATTTGTAAGTCGCTCTGGATAAGAGCGTCTGCTAAATGACTTAAATGTAATGTAAATGTAAACATCTATTCCTGCCTGGGCAATGTTGAACATTTTGTATCAGGCCAACAGTGTTCCCATCTCCATGAGGGTAACAGGGATCTGGTTCTCGGCACAGTGAAAGCCGAGCTTGCTGCCAGGTATCTGAAACAGGCGTGGTGCCAAGCTATCACTACCTCCCTGTGATGCAGTGACAAACAATACTGTAATGACAGCACAGCCATTCATTTGATACCACATCGCAGTAGCCTGGATGCTGTAAACAGTTACAGAGGGAGCATACACAGGGTGTCCATCTCAAATGGCACCCTATTCCCTATACAGTGCACTACATTAGACCAGGGCCCATAGGGAGTAGTGCACTAATAGGGGAAGTGGGATGCACACATGGACAAAGGTCTCCCTGACAATGAGGCTAGTCAGGCCATGCTCTTAACCAATCAGGAGGTTCCTGGGTTAATGGATACCTGTGATTAGTCACTGAGCACGGGAAAATCCCATACACAGCTTATCAAAAACCAAAACGCATAGCACCAAGCGAGTCATCAATTAACTGCCGAATGCGTCGTCATCCTTATTGCCCTGTACCTTGTACAAGCGGCCATTAAGACTACAATGTTTCCCCTGCATTTCCATATCAGCCCGTTTAACAGCAGTTACCAGATTGGCGACCATGCTTCGGTTGAGTGGCTTGATTAGGCTGAACAGGCCAAGCCACCAGCGAGAAGCTCGGCAGTCATTGGCTCTGGGTTTACACAGTCTCTGTTGTTGTGCGACTGTCTTTATTTACCCCGGGTGACAGAGGGGCCGATACACAGCGGTGGTGGTGGAGAAGGCAGCGAGCTGTGTGGCTGATACACAGCGGTGGTGGTGGAGAAGGCAGCGAGCTGTGTGGCCGATACACAGCGGTGGTGGTGGAGGAGGCAGCGAGCTGTGTGGCTGATACACAGCGGTGGTGGTGGAGGAGGCAGTGAGCTGTGTGGCTGATACACAGCGGTGGTGGTGGAGAAGGCAGTGAGCTGTGTGGCTGATACACAGCGGTGGTGGTGGAGAAGGCAGCGAGCTGTGAGGCTGATACACAGCGGTGGTGGTGGAGAAGGCAGCGAGCTGTGTGGCTGATACACAGCGGTGGTGGTGGAGGAGGCAGCGAGCTGTGTGGCTGATACACAGCGGTGGTGGTGGAGGAGGCAGTGAGCTGTGTGGCTGATACACAGCGGTGGTGGTGGAGAAGGCAGCGAGCAGTGTGGCTGATACACAGCGGTGGTGGTGGAGGAGGCAGCGAGCTGTGTGGCTGATACACAGCGGTGGTGGTGGAGAAGGCAGCGAGCTGTGTGGCTGATACACAGCGGTGGTGGTGGAGGAGGCAGTGAGCTGTGTGGCTGATACACAGCGGTGGTGGTGGTGAAGGCAGCGAGCTGTGTGGCTGATACACAGCGGTGGTGGTGGAGAAGGCAGCGAGCTGTGTGGCTGATACACAGCGGTGGTGGTGGAGAAGGCAGCGAGCTGTGTGGCTGATACACAGCGGTGGTGGTGGAGGAGGCAGCGAGCTGTGTGGCTGATACACAGCGGTGGTGGTGGAGGAGGCAGTGAGCTGTGTGGCTGATACACAGCGGTGGTGGTGGAGAAGGCAGCGAGCAGTGTGGCTGATACACAGCGGTGGTGGTGGAGGAGGCAGCGAGCTGTGTGGCTGATACACAGCGGTGGTGGTGGAGAAGGCAGCGAGCTGTGTGGCTGATACACAGCGGTGGTGGTGGAGGAGGCAGTGAGCTGTGTGGCTGATATATTAACATCAAATCCCATTTCCTCCGAGTGGCCCAATATCTGCCTGTGTGAGTCAGCAGAGTGAGGCTGTAGGCACCATCAGGGAGGGTGAGAGAGAGCGCGATAACGCTGTGCCTTTCATCAGCCAGGGATACAGATGCTAATACAAACTCACACACGCTTATACAAACACATACTACACAGACTATTCCAAACACTCTCACACACTACGTAATAATAACACGTGTTGTATATAGTGCAGTTCAAGAGCCCAAAGACTGTTTTACACTAACGTGAATATTCAAACACTCACATGCACTATAAGCGTGCACGCAAACACGCGGTGGCAAAACATTAATAAAACCAAAAGCTTACCTTGACTTTGAAGAGTTCCAGTGTTGGAAAAGCCATAGCCAGCTAGCTAACATAGCATCCCTCTCTGTTTGAGCCAGGTGTTTGAGTAGGCTAAACTAGCTAGCTGCATTTTCTAGCTAAGTGAAAGTAAAAACAAAAAATACAACCAAATATAGCTAGCTCTCTCGCTTCTCCTTCATTTTGGAAGAAATTAATTTGTTAAAAACTGTTCAACTGTTGTCTTTTTGAGTAAACTACTCACCACATTTTATGCACTGCAGTGCTAGCTAGCTGTAGCTTATGCGTTCAGTACTAGATTAATTCTCTGATCCTTTGATTGGGTGGACAACATGTCAGTTCAAGCTGAAAGAGCTCTGATAGGCTGGAGGACGTCCTCTGGAAGTTGTCATAATTACTGTGTAAGTCTATGGAAGGGGGTGAAAACCATGAGCCTCCTAGGTTTTGTATTGAAGTCAATGTACCCTGAGCAAGACAGAAGCTAGCTGTCCTCCGGTTACACCATGGTGCTTACCCTCAAGAGTTGCTGCTGAGGCTACTGTAGACCTTTACTGCAAAACAGTGTGTTTTTAATCAATAATTTGGTGATGTGAATATACAGTGCCTTTGGAAAGTATTCAGAGCCCTTTACTTTTTCCACATTTTGTTACATTACAGCCTTATTCTAAAATGGATTAAATAAAACAATTTCCTCAGCAACCTACACACAATACCCCATAATGACACATCAACAACATGTTTTTAGATAAAAAATGTTAACCTTATTTACATAAGTGTTCCTTTGCTATGAGATTCGAAATTGAGCTCAGGTGCATCCTGTTTCCATTGATCATCCTTGAGATGCTTTTACAACTTGATTTGAGTCCACCTGCGGTAAAATAAATTGATTGTACATCATTTGGAAAGGCTCACACCGGTCTATATGAGGTCCCACAATTGACAGTGCATGTCAGAGCAAAAACCAAGCCATGAGGTCGAAGGAAATGTCCATAGAGCTCCGAGACAGGATTGTGTCGAGGCATAGATCTGGGGAAGGGTACCAAAACATTTCTGCAGCATTGATGAGATGGCGCCGGTAGAGATGGCAGCTTCGCCCTTTGGAAACTGTGCAGTATTTCGTTTTTTTATGTATTATTTCTTACATTGTTAACCCAGAAAACCTTAAGTGTTATTATATACAGCCGGGAAGAACTATTGAATATCAGAGAGATGTCAACTTACCAGCACTACGACCAGGAATACAACTTTCCCAAAGCGGATCCTTTGTCTGCACCTCCCAGAGCATTTGAACTGATTCCAGAGGCCGACCCAAAACAACGCCGCCGGAGGAGAGGGTACCGGAGCGGTCTTCTAGTAAGGCTTCAGATGCGCGTACACCACCCTCCGCTTATGAGTATATTACTCACTAATGTCCAGTCCCTAGTTAACAAAGTCAACGAAATCAGGGCAAGAGTTGCTTTCCAAAGATATATCTGGGATTGTAACATATTCTGTCTCACGGAAACATGGCTAGCTGGGGACATGCTGTCGGACTCCGAACAGCCAACGAGATTTTCAGTGCTTCGCGCTGACAGGAATAAACATCTCTCTAGTAAGGAGGAGGGCGGGGGTGTATGTTTCATGATAAACGACTCATGATGTAATTGTAACAACATACAAGAACTCAAGTCCTTTTGTTCACTTGACCTAGAGTTCCTCACAATCAAATGCCGACATTATTATCTCCAAAGGGAACTCTCCTCAGTTATCGTTACAGCCGTGTATATCCCCCTGCAAGCGCATACCAAGACAGCCATCAAGGAACTTCACTGGACTTTATGTAAATATATCCTGAGGCTGCATTTATTGCTAATTTGAGAACAAGGCTACCTAAATTCTATCAGCATATCGATTGCAGTACACGAGCGAGTAACACGCAATGCATGCAAGGCCCTCACCCGCCCTCCTTTTGGCAAAACAGATCATGACCCCATTTTTTTCTCCCCTGCTATCGGGAGAAACAAACAGGAAGCGCCCGTGGTTAGGTCTATCTAATGCTGGTCTGACCAATAAGACTCCACGCTTCAAGATTGCTTCGATCACATGGACTGGGATATGTTCCGGGTAGCCTCAGACAATAACATTGACGTATACGCTGACTCGGTGAGCAAGTTTATAAGGAAGTGTATAGGAGATGTTGTACCCACTGTGACTAATAAAACCTTCCCTAACCAGAAACCGTGGATTGATAGTAGCATTCATGCAAAACTGAAAGCACGTACCACCGCATTTAATCATGGCAAGACAACTGGAAACATGGCCGAATACAAACAGTGTAGTTACTCCCTCCGTAAGGCAATCAAACAAGTGAAGTGTCAGTATGCTGTAGAGACAAAGTGGCGTCGCAATTCAACGGCTCAAACACGAGACGTATGTGGCAGGGTCTACAGACAATTACGGATTACAAAAACAAAACCAGCCCCGTCGCGGACAATGACGTCTTGCTTCCAGACAAATTAAACAACTTCTTTGCACGCTTTGAGGACAATAAAGTGCCACTGACGCGGGCCGCTACAAATGACTGTGGGCTCTCCTTCTCCATGGCCGACGTGAGTACACCATTTAAACGTGTTAACCCTCGCAAGGCTGCCGGCCCAGATGCCGTCCCTAGCCGCATCCTCAGAGCATGCGCAGACCAGCTGGCTGGTGTGTTTACGGACATATTCAATCAATCCCTATCCCAGTCTGCTGTCCCCACATGCTTCAAGATGGCCACCATTGTTCCTGTTCCCAAGAAAGCTAAGGTAACTGAACTAAATGACTATCGCCCCACAGCACTCACTTCTGTCATCACGAAGTGAGAGACTAGTCAAGGATCATTTGACCTCTACCTTACCTGACACCTTAGACCCACTTCAATTTGCTTACCACCCCAATAGGTCCACAGATGATGCAATCACCATCACACTGCACTATCCCATCTGGAATACCTATGTAAGAATGCTGTTCATTGACTACAGCTCAGCATTCAACACCATAGTACCCTTCAAACTCATCATTAAGTTTGAGACCCTGGGTCTCGACCCCGCCCTGTGCAACTGGGTCCTGGACTTCCTGACTGGCCGTCCCCAGGTGGTGATGGTAGGAAACAACATCTCCACTCTGCTGATCCTCAACACTGGGGCCCCACAAGGGTGCGTCCTCAGCCCCCTCCTGTACTCTCTGTTCACCCACGACTGCGTGGCCATGCACGCCCCCAACTCAATCATCAAGTTTGCAGACGACACTACAGCGGGAGGCTTGATTACCAACAATGACGAGATGGCCTACAGGGAGCTGGTGAGGGCCCTCGGAGTGTGGTGTCAGGAAAATAACCTCTCACTCAATGTCAGCAAAACAAAAAAGATGATTGTGGACTTCAGGAAACAGCAGAGATCACCCCCCTATCCACATCGACAGGACAGCAGTGGAGAAGGTGGAAAGTTTTAAGTTCCTCGGTGTACATATCACCGACAAACTGAAATGGTCCACGCACACAGACAGTGTGGTGAAAAAGGCGCAACAGCTCTTGTTCAACCTCAGGAGGCTGATTAAAATGTGGCTTGTCACTGAAAACCCTCACTAACTTTTACAGGTGCACAAATGAGAGCATCCTGTCAGGCTGTATCACCTCCTGGTACGGCAACTACACCGCCCACAACCGCAGGGCTCTCCAGAGGGTGGTGTGGTCTGCACAACACATCACCGGGGGCAAACTACCTGCCCTCCAGGACACCTACAGCACCCGATGTTACAGGAAGGCAAAACAGATAATCAAGGACAATAACCACCCGAGCCACTGCCTGTTCACCCCGCTATCATCCAGAAGGCGAGGTCAGTACAGGTGCATCAAAGCTGGGGCCGAGAGACTGAAAAACAGCTTCTATCTCAAGGATATCAGACTGTTAAAAAGCCATCACTAACATAGAGAGGCAGCTGCCTACCTACAGACTTGATATCACTGGCCACTTTAATAAATGGAACACTAGTCACTTTAATAATGCCACTTTAAGAATGTTTAAACATCTCGCATTACTCATCTCATATGTATATAATGTATACTGTATCCTTCACTATCTATTCTTTACTATCTATTGCATCTTAGCCACTCTGTCACCGCTCGTCCATATATCTTATACTTATATATTCTTATCCCATTCCTTTACTAGATTATGTGTATTAGGTTTTGTTGTGGAATTGTTAGATATTGCCTGTTAGATACTGCTGCACTGTCGAATCTAGAAGCATAAGCATTTCGCTACACTCGCAATAACATCTGCTAACCATGTGTATGTGACCAATAAAATTGGATTTGAAGTTCTTAAATGGAAGAAGTTTTGAACCACCAAGACTCTTCCTAGAGCTGGCTGCCTGGACAAACTGAGCAATCGGTGGAGAAGTGAGGTGACCAAGAACCCGATGGGCACTCTGACAGAGCTCTAGAGTTCCTCTGTGGAGATGGGCGAACCATCCAGAAGGACAACCATCTCTGCAGTACTCCACTAATTAGGCTTTTATGGTAGAGTTGCCAGATGGAAGCCACTCCTCAGTAAAAGGCAAAGGACAGCCCACTTGGAGTTTACCAAAAGGCACCTAAAGACTCTCAAACCATGAGAAACAAGATTCTCTGGTCTGATGAAACCAAGATTAAACTCTTTGGCCTGAATGCCAAGTGTCACATCTGGAGGAAACCTGGCACCATCCCTATGGTGAAGCACGGTGGTGGCAACAACATGCTGTGGGGATGTTTATCAGCGGTAGGGACTAGGAGGCTAGTCAGGATCGAGGCAAAGATGAACGGAGCAAAGTACAGAGATCCTTGATAACCTGCTCCAGAGCGCTCAGGGCCTCAAACTGGGTCAAAGGTTCACCTTCCAACAGAACAACGACCATAAGCGCACAGCGAAAACAATGCAAGAGTGGCTTCGGGACAAGTCTCCTGAATGCCGTTGAGTGGCCCAGCCAGAGCCCGGACTTGAACCCGATCGAACATCTCTGGAGAGACCTGAAAATAGCTGTGCAACGAAGCTCCCCATCCAACCTGACAG
The DNA here is from genome assembly GCF_965601325.2 of Salmo salar. Classification (NCBI taxonomy): domain Eukaryota; kingdom Metazoa; phylum Chordata; class Actinopteri; order Salmoniformes; family Salmonidae; genus Salmo; species Salmo salar. The sequence continues at coordinate 33,168,733 of NC_138305.1, forward strand.
AGCTTGAGAGGATCTGCAGAGAAGAATGGGAGAAACTCCCCAAAAACAGGTGTGCCAAGCTTGTAGCGTCATACCCAAAAAGACTTGAGGCTGTAATCGCTGCCAAAGATGCTTCAACAAACTACTGAGTAAAAGGGTCTGAATATAATTTTTTATAAATTAGGAAAAATCTCTAAAAACCTGTTTTTGCTTTGTCATTATGGGGTATTGTGTGTAGATTGATGAAGAAAAAAAATAATTTAATCAATTTTAGAATTAGACAAAATGAATAAGACCTAGAATAAGGCCTAACAAAATGTGGAATAAGTCAAGGGATCTGCATACTTACCAAAAGCACTGTATTTAGTATAGTTTTATCTAAAAAGGATAACTTTAATGTTTCACCACTTAGATTTTTATGAAATTCACTAAGGAGAATGGTCCTCCACTTCCTCCTCTGAGGAGCCTCCACTGACAGTGTACAAAACATTCGGAACACCTTCCTAATATTGAGTTGCACCCCCCTTTGCCCTCAGAACAGCCTCAATTCGTTGGGTCATGGACTCTGCAAGGGGTCGAACGCGTTCCGCAGGGATGCTGGCCCATGTTGATGTCCTTTGGGTGGTGGACCATTCTTGATACGCACGGGAAAATGTTGAGCATAAAAAACACAGAGAACTGCAGTTCTTGCCAAAACAAAACCGGTGGGCCTGGCACCTACTACCATACCCCGTTGAAAAGGCACTTAAATCTTTGTCTTGCCCATTCATCCTCAGTTGTCTCAAGGTTTACAATCATTATTTTACCTCTCTCCTCCCCTTCATCTACACCGATTGAAGTGGATTTAACAAGTGACATCAATAAGGGATCACAGCTTTCTCCTGATCAGTCTGTCATGGAAAGAGCAGGTGTTCCTAATGTTTTGTACACTCAGTGTTAAAACTATGACTAGAGAGAGTCTCAATGAATACAACAACGAGCTGCTGTTTTTATGAGTACGTTTATGGATAAGTTCATATTCAGCACCAGGGCCATGCACAGACCTCCACTGGGACCTTTCCCCATGGACATTTATCCTGCCCCCACCCCCCAATGGACCCAATGGACATTTACCATTGATACATTTGTAAATATGTATATACTATTATTTGTATTCTTGTTCTTTAACCTCACACCTCCCACCACCCTGCTGCTCGCCCGATGGACATTCCCTCGGGGACATTCTACACCCCCCCTAATTTACATTGTACAGACGCAACGCAAATTCGCGATCCTGCGTATTTGCGTCAAGTTTATAATGGCAAAGGTACATAAAGATGACGGAATTCAGAAACGATGCCATTGTTTTAGCACTATGCACAGAGTTTTAAAACTATGGCGCACCAACAAATCATCTTGGAGCTAAAATTGGGATCATGTATACTGTGGTAATGACAATACAAACCAAAAAAAAGCTACAGAAAGCAATGTACAATACGTTGAACTTAGAAAACAAGGCTTTTGTGGTAAGTGCATGGGGGCCGCAAATGTTATAAACATCTGTTGTTGCGGGGCTGCACGACGCAATGACGCAGAATGGCCACGTTGTGTAGCTAATTGTAGTTCTTGCGTTGCATTACTGTATAGGGTATAAATCAGGCTTTAATCATCAAGCCCTTAGTATCCTCCATCATCATCAGTCCCCACCTATTAAATTACATGATTCTTCATTGGAATTTTTGTTTTACTTAAGAAGCATGTGTAACCGATGTGAAATGGCTAGTTGGTTAGCGGTGGTGCGCGCTAATAGCGTTTCAATCAGCGACGTCACTCGCTCTGAGACTTGAAGTAGGGTTTCCCCTTGCCTTGCAAGGGCCGCGGCTTTTGTGGTGCGATGGGTAACGATGCTTCGTGGGTGTCGGCTGTTGATGTGTGCAAGGGTCCCTGGTTCGAGCCCGGGTTGGGGCGAAGAGAGGGACGGAACCTACACTGTTACACATGTACTTCCATGCTTTTCAATAGACCTGGATGTATTTGATAGCTCAACTGTAAGTGCTGAGCCTCTTATTGAAGGCCACTGGAGTTAGCTGCATTAGCAACCCCCATGGTGGCCAGACCCCTTAGCCACGCTCACTCAATACTGCTGGCCCCAAAACTACTTTACAATTACTAGAAATGCAGCAGGACTCATTTAAAATGGATTTTGATCTTAAGCCAGGGAATTCCAATGTGCGTGCGTATGCCTGTTTGTGTGACGGGGGATTCTTGTGTGTGAGTGTGTGTGCTCTGCAGTTGTGCATTCAATTTAGTAGCTAGTTAGTCATCTAGCTAAGTGGTTAGCTTCTTCCAAAATCAACCATTCGCTTAGTAACAGCAGAGAACCCCCTCCTGCATCAAGAGCCTTGCTGGCTAATATTTGTTTTGTGCGTGAAGCAAACTGTAAGTAGCATTTTTGAGTTACTTGTACAAAATGCATTCTCATCAGCATTTAGTTAGCATTCTCTTTTGGATTTTACATGTACTAGTTAGCATTGCTAACCTTCGGGTTACAGAGTATCAGTGGCGTTTAAAAACAGCCCCCTTGTGTTGACTGCCGGTATTACCGAATATCCCAGTATGGCACAAGGTCGGTGTGAAGGTATGACAATCTGGATACCGCCCAAGCCTAGTGTTTGTGTGTGTCTGTCTGTGTATGCGTGTGTCTGTGTGTTTGTGCGGGTGTATGCAGCCTGGGTGGGGGGTAAAATAAACATGTCATTTTCAGAGCATTTTCTTAATTGCGGAGACATCCTCCCACTCAATCAGTGTATTTAGGCCTGGTCCCCAGAAAGAGAAATTACTCTACTGGAAACTGTCGCTGGGGGTCCAGGGAACCTCAGTTGCAATTTCTGGCTCCTTCATATATGTGACACTGCGTGTATCGCCCCCCCCCCCCCCAGCCCACGCCCTCCCATTTAAAACAGTATTCTCAGAGGGAACTCCAACAGAGAAGTGATGATTTGATGTGAGTATTCCGTCAACAGGCAGCCAGCTCAATACAAAACTCCCATTTGATCAAGATCTGCACTACACATTGTATGTATAGGAAGAGTGACAATATTTACAGGAACAATATGGTTGTTTGAAAGAAAAACGGTCAATATTTATCAAAGAGGCTACCAGTGAAAAAACAGAGTTTTGGGAGTTGGATGTGTAGTTTACTGACAGTGTGACAAGATTTGCCCTGGGGAGGTATTTTGAAAGAGGTATTTTACTTGAAAACTAGGCCTACTCAACAACAAAATCATTAATCCACTTTTTTGATCTAATCAAAAGCTTAAGATAAATTGTTGAGTCTCATGCCAAATTCATATGTCTGATTACTACTTCAATACCCACAATCTCCTTCTCTCCCCCCCATTTGGAAAGTATAGAACTAGGGCGTGTTGTACTCTGGGAACCACAGGCATGGTTGATAACTGACCGGGAGAGTCAAAGAGCAGGAAGTGATGGATGGTGATGCGTCCTGATAACATCTTTTTCAGGAATCGGTGACTACCTGGAATCAGGTAAAATACCCTTTAAACCAGGGTAGGGTTGATTCGAATGGAAGTCAGTCAATTCAGGATGTCAACTGAACTTCCAATTCAATCATTGAAAAAAAGGGCACCAATGTTCAATGACTTCTCAAACTGAAAATGAGAAGCTGTATATATTACAATTATAATCGCTTAATAATTTCAATTGACCCCAACCCTGCTTCAAGCACAGGAGACCTTTGCTTGGTGAGCCCTGCAGGCTGACCTGATCCTAGATGACTATAATAGGTGAACAGATGGTTCTGTCTGTACCTGTCCCCGACAGTCTGACAGGATTGGGGGGGGTCAGAGTCCTCTCAGACCTCAGGTGACAAGAGATTTAGATGCAGTGTAAGGTGAAACGGAAGAGCGTGTGTGTGTGTACGTGTAGGGAGCTTCTGTCTTGACAGTGTGTTAACATGTGTCTCAATGTGTGTGTGTTGGTGTGTTTCTGAATGTGTGTGTGTCAATGTGTGTGTTTGTGTGTGAGAGAAGTGACAATTGTAAAAGAGAGTTTATGTATGTACATGGTGTGTGTGTGTGTTGGTTACCCACCTGACTGTCTGGGGTGCACCGTGCTGGCCTCCTTTCCCAGGCTGCCGTTCTCCTGCTGCGGTCCTAGGGTCTTCAGGATCACCTGGGTGGCACCTAGCCGCGGCAGCGTCACGTGCGTCAGGGGCGGTAGTGAGTTCTTCTTGGCGAACGCCTGGCTGGTTTCCCGCCGCTTGCGCAGGAAGCCGCCCTCCGGGAAGAGCACAATCCACTTCCTGTCGCGGCTGCGGTAGTACCGGTCCAGGTGGTCCTTTAGGTAGATCAGCTGCTTGTCCCGGTACGCTTTACCCTGTGGGGTAAACAGGAACACACAACAGGGGTGTCATGAGGGCGCTATCAGGGCTGTCTGCACAAGGGACAATGTTTAGATATACAGAAAATGTAAAGGATCCGCACACTAAAAGATTTAGCAAAAAGCTTCCGCTTTCATTTGTTTTATTCTTTATTACTGTGGTAGTGTACTGTACACAGAGGGAAAACATTTCAAGACGTATCACAGCAGAAAACTAAAATCTTATTGGACAAGTCCAGGTAGTCTCTGCGTGTTTCAAATCTTTTATTCAGTTTGGTGCCTAATGAACAAGTCACAACCCAGTTTAGAGGGTACACTACACTACAGTATCAGTGTAACACTCAGCCAAGCTACATTGAGATAAATGGACAGCAAGGTTCATATGAGCCGTGGTTACATTAGCAGTAGGAGCATTAGCAGTAGAGATAACACTAGCAGGGTTTGTGGATTGATTGCCAGTTAGGCCAGATTCAGAGGCAGTTTTTATTTTTTATTTATCCGTTATTTTACCAGGTAAGTTGACTGAGAACACATTCTCATTTACAGCAACGACCTGGGGAATAGTTACAGGGTAGAGGAGGGGGATGAATGAGCCAATTGGAAACTGGGGATTATTAGGTGACCATGATTGTATGAGAACCGGGGTTAACACCCCCACTCTTACGATAAGTGCCATGGGATCTTTAATGACCTCAGAGAGTCAGGACACCCGTTTAACGTCCCATCTGAAAGACGGCACCCTACACAGGGTCCCCAATCACTGCCCTGGGGCATTTGGATATTTTTTATTTTAGACCAGAGGAAAGAATGCCTCCTACTGGCCCTCCAACACCACTTCCAGCAGCATCTTATCTCCCATCCATGGACTGACTAGGACCAACCCTGCTTAGCTTCAGAAGCAAGCCATCAGTGGGATGCAGGGTGGTATGCTGCTGGCCAAATTTAACAGGCATCAACACACTGAGGCTGGATTCATGTGCCAGTATTGGGTTTCTGTATCTGTGTGATTAGTACGTGGTATGTTATACAATACAGTTATACATGTTGGTCAAGTTATGCATGTTATGGCATGTGTAGTGTCGGCATGTGCCTTCATGTTCGCCTCAATTTCTCAACATGTAGCAATCTAAACCCCAAAACTTCTTGCACAACCTTAAAAAATTATTTTGGACAGCTGAAGCAAGCAGACAATTTTTCCTTCAGGACAATTACCTTTTCTAGTTTGCATGTGTCGGCATCTGCCTTCATATTTGTATGAGATAATGCAAGTCCAAGTAGAACTCCAGGTACTTGGTACAATATGCAGTAGCATATTGATTGATTTGTGTGTGTCAGCATTCATGCTAGTGTGAGTGCCATGTGGAGCAGTCCAAGTAAAGAGCATAGTATGTAGTAATACATCATACCAGAGCCATATATTTCCATAAGATCTAAATATATGGCTCTGCATCATACTGTCTAGTGTTGTGTTATGGTTGTTGTGCAATTTGTCTTTTCATGCTTGTGTGTGTGCGATGCATGCCAGTCCGGTCAGTCCAGCCTAAGTAAAGAGCGTGGTGCCAACAGTGCAGATGTTCAGTGTGTGAGGGAGTGTGAGGTATTTGGAGGGAGGAATGCGAGCCACGTGACAGGAAGGCCAGAGGAGATTGGAGCTGCTGGGCCAGCATGCAACTGGCACTGTAACTGAATCAGCGCTCTCTCCCTCTCTACAGCACCAGTCCTCCTGTCCATCCGTCTCAGTCTGTGTCCACCTCTGCCCGTCGGTCTGTCTGTCTGCTCTCCCAGTCTGTTAAGGCCTCATGATACGATCACAATACTTAGGTGCCGATACGATAAGTATAGCGATTCTCACATTTCTATATGTATTGAGATTCAATACTGCGATTTAATGTTCCAAACATATTGCTCACTATATGTCTGCTGCAGAGAGACAAGAGATAGCATGATATAATTTGTTTTGGTCAGTCATGGAAATAAGTGCTGAAAACATGTTGGCTTTATTTAAAAAGAAGATGGAGAACAAGCTATAGGTTGAAAATATCCGTTTTGGTGCATTTACTTTATTGTTATTTTTACAACTCAATACTTGGGAGTCAAAGTATCGATATAATATCATCCAAAATAATATTGCGATATGTAACTATCCACCCCCCCCCCCATCGCTACTGTCAGTCTGTCCCCGTCCATCTGTCTGCCTGCCTCTCTGTCTTCTCTCTCCGTCTGTCGGTTCGTCCCCCAGGCAGAACACTGCTCTCTGTTCTGTTGTCTTCCAGCTGCTCCCACACTGCAGGCTGGGTCACTCCAGGCCAAGGGGCTAGACTACTGTACAGTACCACAACACTGCTCTACTGTCCACTGGGCCTGCCTGGCTGTTCCCTGTTAGAGGTGGAAGTTATAGCCGTTTCCTGCCTGGCTGTGTCCCTGTTAGAAGAGGAGGCTGTAGCCGTTTCCTTCCTGCTGCGCTGATATACTGCTCAGTTGGAGCGCATGGGTAATGAGTGTGTGTGTGGTAGGTAATAAAGTATATGTGTGTGTGTAAGTAGGTAAAGTGTGTGTGGTAGGTAAAAGTGTATGTGTGTGGTAGGTTAGCATTTTATTACCTATGGGACAAATACAAACATTGGTGAAAATATAAAACACATTTTTAGGCATTTTCAGATTTTTTTGAAGAGATAGAGACGATGACAGTGTGGAAAGATGGATAGAGGTTGTCAGAGTGCAGAAGGCCAGATTCAAGATGCTGACACTGTAGATGTGTGTGCCGGATGCTGTGGCATTAGTCTGGCTGATCTAGCGGAAGGCCACATAAAACGATATCTGATCACAAGAGCAGTTAGGTAGTTATCAGCCATCAGGTGGCGGCCGAGCAAAAGCCAGCCAGATAGATAGAGGTCTCCGAGAGTCTGTCTCACCTGTCTGATGAAGAAGTCCCCATGGATAAGAGACACCAGGCCGAAGTTAGTGTACTTGAACACATGGTCCATCAACCACATCATCTTCCTCACCACCTAAAGGACAGAACGGAACAGACTGTGGTCACACACTCTATAGCCATAAGTCTGGACACACACACACACACACACACACACACACACACACACACACACACACACACACACACACACACACACACACACACACACACACACACACACACACACACACACACACACACACACACTCACACACACACACACACACACACACACACACACACACACACTACGTAGCCAGAGATGCGTCTGTGCGCACACACACAATCTATATAGTCTAAGTGATTTCCAAGATGGCGTAGCAGTCAGACGTCTTTGTCCTGTCGTGTCCCTTGTATATATCTTTTTACATTTTTTTCTTCGCATATCTTTTTAAAATATTTTCCTAAACCTCAACTTCTAAATACTCTCCTGCAACCCGCCTCACCCAATGTGGCGTGGATCTGTTTTTGTTTTTCTAAAGTATTTCTATTTACTTCGGATCTGGAATCCCTCAACTGAAGCTAGCCAGCTAACTACCTACCAGCTATCAGTCAGCAAACCATTGCCAGCGGTCATCAGCTAACCTTTAGCTCGGAAAGCTCTCGCCAGTTTGAAAAACGTGACTCAAACCAGAGCATAACAGACCTATTATTATTTTCTATTTTTTCCCCCCATATCCCCGGATTCCTACCGCAAACTCTGAACATTTTCATCTGGATCTTCGCAACTAGCTAACTGCAATCCCGGGTGACTACTCCTGGCTAGCGTTTCCATCCCGGAGCAAGCACCAATTTGCCTGAAGCTAGCTCGGCCAGGGCTCCTGTGCTACCACCGAAGCCCACTTGTGGGCTACAATATCCGGACCCCTTCTACTGCCGGTACGGAGCACGGAACCCCGCTGATCCTCTACGACTGGAATACCGACATAATCTGCCCGAGGATTCCAACAGGCCCCTCAGGCGCGACATCCTCTGAAGGCCCATTCTGCTAACCGGCCTGCTAGCTATCTAGAGCTACTTGGGACCCTACTAATTCCACGACTGGTCTATCGACGTCACCGCACGAAGAGCCAAAAACAGACTTATCCCCATCGCGACGTCCCCCAAAGGCTGCTAAATGCTAGCTTGCCGGCACCCGGTCAGTTAAATGTTAGCTTGCCAGCCCCGGTCTGCTAATTGCTAGCTTGTTTAGCCCCGGCCTACTAACTGTTAGCTTGTTAGGATCGGCCTGCTAACTGTCTGAATCGCCGTGTCCCCAGTCAGCCCAACCAATCACTGGACCCATATGTTCACTTGGCTATGCATGCCTCTTTCTAATATCAATACGCCTTGTCCATTACTGTCCTGGCTAGTCCGCCTTCCCTGTAGCTCAGTTGGTAGAGCATGGTGTTTGCAATACCAGGGTTGTGGGTTCGATTCCCACGGGGGGCCAGCACAGAAAAAAAATGTATGAAATTGTATGAAATGTATGCATTCACTACTGTAAGTCGCTCTGGATAAGAGCGTCTGCTAAATGACTAAAATGTAAAAATGTAGTGATTACTGTCCTATTTCACTGTAGAGCCTCTAGCCCTGCTCAATATGCCTTAACCAATCATGTTGTTCCACCTCCTACATATGCGATGACATCACCTGGCTTAAACATCTCTCTCATTATTACTCAATACCTAGGTTTACCTCCAATGTACTCAAATCCTTCCTTACCTTTGTCTGTACACTATGCCTTGAATCTATGCTATCGTGCACAGAAACCTGCTCCTTTTACTCTCTGTTCCAAACGTGCTAGACGGCCAGTTCGTATAGCCTTTAGCCGTACCCTTATCCTACTTCTCCTCTGTTACTCTGGTGATGTAGAGGTTAATCCAGGTCCTGCAGTGCCTAGCTCCACTCCCACTCCCCAGGTGCTCTCATTTGTTGACTTCTGTAACCGTAAAAGCCTTGGTTTCATGCATGTTAACATTAGACGCCTACTCCCTAAGTTTGTTTTACTCACTGCTTTAGCACACTCTGCCAACCCGGATGTCTTAGCCGTGTCTGAATCCTGGCTTAGGAAAACCACCAAAAACCCTGAAATCTCCATCGCTAACTATAACATTTTCCGCCAAGATAGAACTGCCAAAGGGGGCGGTGTTGCAATCTATTGCCCCCCATCTATCTTCTGAGCTCGTGCTACTAAGTGACCTAAACTGGGACATGCTTAACACCCCGGCCATCCTACAATCTAAGCTTGAGGCCCTCAATCTGACACAAATGATCAATGAACCTACCCGGTACAACCCCAAATCCGTAAACACGGGCACCCTCATAGATATCATCCTAAATAACTTGCCCTACAAATACACCTCTGCTGTTTTCAATCAAGATCTCAGCGATCACTGCCTCATTGCCTGCATCCGTAATGGGTCTGCGACCAAACGACCACCCCTCATCACTGTCAAACGCTCCCTAAAACACTTCTGCGAGCAGGCCTTTCTAATCGACCTGGCCGGGGTATCCTGGAATGACATTGACCTCATCCCGTCAGTAGATGATGCCTGGCTATTCTTTAAAAGTGCCATCCTTACCATCTAAAATAAGCATGCCCCACTCAAAAAATGTAGAACTAGGAATATATATAGTCCTTGGTTCACTCCAGACTTGTCTGCCCTTGACCAGCACAAAAACATCCCGTGGCGTTCTGCATTAGCATCGAATAGCCCCCGTGATATGCAACTTTTCAGGGAAGTTAGGAACAAATATACACAGGCTAGCTTTTTCAAACAGAAATTTGCATCCTGTAGTACTAACTCTAAAAAGTTCTGGGACACTGTAAAGTCCATGGAGAATAAGAGCACCTCGTCCCAGCTGCCCACTGCTCTGAGGCTAGGAAACACTTTTACCACCGATAAATCCACTATAATTGAGAATTTCAATAAGCATTTCTCTACGGCTGGCCATGCTTTCCACTTGGCTACCCCTACCACGGTCAACTGCCCGGCACCCTCCACAGCAACCCACCAAAGCCCCCACCATTTCTCCTTCACCCAAATCCAGATAGCTGATGTTCTGAAAGAGCTGCAAAATCTGGACCCATACAAATCAGCCGGGCTAGACAATCTGGACCCTCTCTTTCTAAAATTATCTGCCAAAATTGTTACAACCCCTATTACTAGCCTGTTCAACCTCTCTTTCGTATAGTCTGAGATTCCCAAAGATTGGAAAGCTGCCGCGGTCACCCCCCTCTTCAAAGGGGGTGACACTCTAGACCCAAACTGCTACAGACCTATATCTATCCTGCCATGTCTTTCTAAGGTCTTCGAAAGCCAAGTTAACAAACAGATTACCGACCATTTCGAATCCCACCGTACCTTCTCCGCTATGCAATCTGGTTTCAGAGCTGGTCATGGGTGCACCTCAGCCACGCTCAAGGTCCTAAACGACATCATAACCGCCATCGATAAGAGACATTACTGTGCAGCCGTATTCATCGACCTGGCCAAGGCTTTCGACTCTGTCAATCACCACATTATTATTGGCAGACTCGACAGCCTTGGTTTCTCAAATGATTGCCTCGCCTAGTTTACCAACTACTTCTCTGATGGAGTTCATTGTGTCAAATCGGAGGGCCTGTTGTCCGGACCTCTGGCAGTCTCTATGGGTGTGCCACAGGGTTCAATTCTCGGGCCGACTCTCTTCTCTGTATACATCAATGATGTTGCTCTTGCTGCTGGTGATTCTCTGATCCACCTCTATGCAGACAACACCATTCTGTAAACTTCTGGCCCCTCTTTGGACACTGTGTTAACTAACCTCCAGACGAGCTTCAATGCCATACAACTCTCCTTCCGTGGCCTCCAACTGCTCTTAAACGCAGGTAAAACTAAATGCATGCTATTCAATCGATCACTGCTCGCACCTGCTCGCCCGTCCAGCATCACTACTCTGGACGGTTCAGACTTAGAATATGTGGACAACTACAAATACCGAGGTGTCTGGTTAGACTGTAAACTCTCCTTCCAGACTCACATCAAACATCTCCAATCAAAAATTAAATCTAGAATCGGCTTCCTTTTTCGCAACAAAGCATCCTTCACTCATGCTGCCAAACACTCCCTCGTAAAACTGACCATCCTTCCGATCCTCGACTTCGGTGATGTCATCTATAAAATAGCCTCCAACACTCTACTCAACAAACTGGATGGAGTCTATCACAGTGCCATCCGTTTTGTCACCAAAGCCCCATACACCTGTACCTGTACGCTCTCGTTGGTTGGCCCTCGCTTCATACTTCATACTCGTCGCCAAACCCACCGGCTACAGGTTATCTACAAGTCTCTGCTAGGTAAAGCCCCGCCTAATCTCAGCTCACTGGTCACCATAGCAGCACCCACTCGTAGCATGCGCTCCAGCAGGTATACCTCACTGGTCACCCCCAAAGCCAATTCCTCCTTTGGCCGCCTTTCCTTCCAGTTATCTGCTGCCAATGACTGGAACGAACTGAAAAAAAAATCACTGAAGCTGGAGACTCATATTTCCCTCACTACCTTTAAGCACCAGCTGTCAGAGCAGCTCACAGATCACTGCACCTGTACATAGCCCATCTGTAAACAGCCCATCTATCTACCTACCTCATCCCCATACTGTATTTATTTATCTATCTTTCTCCTTTGCACTCCAGTATCTCTACTTGCACATTCATCTGCTGCACATCTACCATTCCAGTGTTTAATTGCTATATTGTAATTACTTCGCCACCATGGCCTATTTATTGCCTTAACTTACCTCATTTGCACTCACTCATTTGCACTCACTTTGTGTTTTCTTTTGTTCTACTGTATTATTGACTATGTTTTGTTTATTCCATGTGTAACTCTGTGTTGTTGTATGTGTCGAATTGCTACGCTTTATCTTGGCCAGGTCGCAGTTGCAAATGAGAACTTGTTCTCAACTAGCCTACCTGGTTAAATAAAGGTGAAATAAAATAAAAATAGTCATAGGTATGAAGGCAGTCTACGTAACCCTAGATCCCGCTGATCAGCTTTGGCACATTCTGGCATTTTGGTCACTTCCTTCTTTCAGCACTAAGAGGATAACTGGGCTGAGGAAGCACGTGATGAAGTGGATCATGCCATCATGTTGGTGCACCACAACTTAAAACAGGCCCCGCTCTCTACCTCCTACCGCCAGCCCACGTAGAAAAACCCTAACCCTCAAAACCGCCACAATTCACCCCCTCTTCATTCCCCAAACCAAGAGCTCATCCATATGATGGCAGTGGCCGGCGTGTGAGGTTGGCAGTCGTCTTCAACAAAGAACTGTACTATCCTGGAGGGAGGACAGGAGCACCAGCCCCCTCAGTCCCCACTGGCTTTACCCACCACAGAGGCTAAAAGAACAAACCAACTGGATCACCAGGCTGGAGGTTCATAGAAACCTGGGGTGAAACAACTTTTTAAAATAAAATGTTATTCATTGCATGCTTGGTAAACAACAGGTGTAGACTAACAGTGAAATGCTAACTTACGGATCTTTCCCAACAATGCAGAGAGAAAGAAAATATAGAAATAATAGAAAAGTAAAACACGTAATAATACATTCACAATGAGTAACGATAACTTGGCTATATACATGGGGTACCAGTACTGAGTCGATGTGCAGGGGTATGAGATAATTGAGGTAGATATGTACAATGCATTCGGAAAGTATTCAGACACCTTCACCTTTTCCACACTGTTACGTTACAGCCTTATTCTAAAATGGATTCAATACTTTCCCCCCCTCAAATCTACACACAGTACCCCATAATGACAAAGCAAAAACAAGTTTATATAAATGTTTATAAATGTATTAAAAATAAAAAATAAACAGAAATATCACATTTACATAAGTATTCAGACCCTTTACTCAGTACTTTGTTGAAGCACCTTTGCCTGCGATTACAGCCTAGTGTCTTCTTGGGGATGACACTACAAGCTTGGCACATGTATTTGGTGGAGTTTCTCGCATTCTTCTCTGCAGATCCTCTCAAGTGCTGTCAGGTTGGATGGGGAGCGTTGCTGCACTGCTATTTTCAGGTCTCTCCAGAGATGTTCGATCGGTTTCAAGTCCTGGCTCTGGCTGGGCCACTCAACGACATTCAGAGACTTGTCCCGAAGCCACTCCTGCATTGTCTTGGCTGTGTGCTTAGGATTGTTGTCCAATTGTGCTCTGGGAAAGGCTTTCATCAAGGATCTCTCTATTATGGTCCATTCATCTTTCCCTCGATGCCGACAAGTCTCCCAGTCCCTTCCGCTGAAAAACATCCCCACAGCATGCTGCTGCCACCACCATGCTTCACCATAGCAATGGTATTGGCCAAGTGATGAGCGGTGCCTGGTTTCCTCCAGGTGAGACGCTTGGCATTCAGGCCAAAGAGTTCAATCTTGGTTTCATCAGATCAGAGAACCTTGTTTCTCATAGTCAGAGTCCTTTAGGTGCCTTTTGGCAAACTCCAAGCGGGATATCAAGTGCCTTTTACTGAGGAGTGGCTTCCGTCTGGCCCCGCTACCATAAAGGCCTGAGCCTGACCAAGACCTTTCTCCCCTGATTGCTCAGTTTGGCCAGGCGGCCAGCTCTAGGAAGAGTCTTGGTAGTCCACTGTGTTCTTGATGACCGTCAATGCTGCAGACACTTTTTGGTTCCCTTCCCCAGATCTGTGCCACGACACAATCCTGTCTCGGAGCTCTACGGACAATTCCTTTGACCTCATGGCTTGGTTTTTGCTCTGACATGCACTGTCAACTGTGGGGCCTTACAGTGAGGGGAAAAAAGTATTTGATCCCCTGCTGATTTTGTACGTTTGCCCACTGACAAAGAAATGATCAGTCTATAATTTTAATGGTAGGTTTATTTGAACAGTGAAAGACAGAATAACAACAAAAAAATCCAGAAAAACGCATGTCAAAAATGATTTGCATTTTAATGAGGGAAATAAGTATTTGACCCCTCTGCAAAACATGACTTAGTACTTGGTGGCAAAACCCTTGTTGGCAATCACAGAGGTCAGACGTTTCTTGTAGTTGGCCACCAGGTTCGTACACATCTCAGGAGGGATTTTGTCCCACTCCTCTTTGCAGATCTTCTCCAAGTCATTAAGGTTTCGAGGCTGACGTTTGGCAACTCGAACCTTCAGCTCCCTCCACAGATTTTCTATGGGATTAAGGTCTGAAGACTGGCTAGGCCACTCCAGGACCTTAATGTGCTTCTTCTTGAGCCACTCCTTTGTTGCCTTGGCTGTGTATTTTGGGTCATTGTCATGCTGGAATACCCATCCACGACCCATTTTCAATGCCCTGGCTGAGGGAAGGAGGTTCTCACCCAAGATTTGACGGTACATGGACCCGTCCATCGTTCCTTTGATGCGGTGAAGTTGTCCTGTCCCCTTAGCAGAAAAACACCCCCAAAGCATAATGTTTCCACCTCCATGTTTGACGGTGGGGATGGTGTTCTTGGGGTCATAGGCAGCATTCCTCCTCCTCCAAACACGGCGAGTTGAGTTGATGGCAAAGAGCTCCATTTTGGTCTCATCTGACCACAACACTTTCACCCAGTTGTCCTCTGAATCATTCAGATGTTCATTGGCAAACTTCAGATGGGCATGTATATGTGCTTTCTTGAGCAGGGGGACCTTGCGGGCGCTGCAGGATTTCAGTCCTTCATGGCGTAGTGTGTTACCAATTGTTTTCTTGATGACTATGGTCCCAGCCGCCTTGAGATCATTGACAAGATCCTCCCGTGTAGTTCTGGGCTGATTCCTCACCGTTCTCATGATCATTGCAACTCCACAAGGTGAGATCTTGTATGGAGCCCCAGGCCGAGGGAGATTGACAGTTATTTTGTGTTTCTTCCATTTGCAAATAATCGCACCAACTGTTGTCACCTTCTCACCAAGCTGCTTGACGATGGTCCTGTAGCCCATTCCAGCCTTGTGTAGGTCTACAATCTTGTCCCTGACATCCTTGGAGAGCTCTTTGGTCTTGGCCGTGGTGGAGAGTTTGGAATCTGATTGATTGATTGCTTCTGTGGACAGGTGTCTTTTATACAGGTAACAATCTGAGATTAGGAGCACTCCCTTTAAGAGTGTGCTCCTAATCTCAGCTCGTTACCTGTATAAAAGACACCTGGGAGCCAGAAATCTTTCTGATTGAGAGCGGGTCAAATACTTATTTCCCTCATTAAAATGCAAATCATTTTATAACATTTTTGACATGCGTTTTTCTGGAATTTTTTGTTGTTATTCTGTCTCTCACTGTTCAAATAAACCTACCATTAAAATTATAGACTGATCATTTCTTTGTCAGTGGGCAAACGTACAAAATCAGCAGGGGATCAAATACTTTTTCCCTCAATGTAAATAGACAGGAACCTTATGTGTGCCTTGCCAAAACATGTTCAATCAATTGAATTTACCACAGGTGGCTGCAATCAAGTTGTAGAAACATGAAGGACGATCAATCGAAAAAGGATTTACCTAAACTCAATGCCGAG
The DNA here is from genome assembly GCF_965601325.2 of Salmo salar. NCBI lineage: Eukaryota > Metazoa > Chordata > Actinopteri > Salmoniformes > Salmonidae > Salmo > Salmo salar. Next base: position 33,184,571 of record NC_138305.1, read on the forward strand.
TCTCATAGCAAAGGGTCTGAATAGCTTTGTAAATAAGGCATCTGTTTTTAACAGAATAAATGTGAAAACATTTCTATCCTGTGTTCGTGAGAGTCTCATCTTTTCATAGAGGGGTTATTATAGTTTGTAGGTTCGGACGCTACAGACGTTTTTGTGAGAAGACCGATTTACGGGATGTCTCATGGTGTCTGACAAACACCGCTCTAGCTCTGCAACCATTCACTGCAGATGGGGAAGGGCGACATTTGCGGATGCAGTGAAGTGAGACAGCCCATGCAGCAAAAAAAACATCTCTAGCCTATACTGACGAATTTATGGCAATTGTTTTATGCTAATTAGATGTCAGTGGCGGCGCTGACATCGACTCTAGGGGGTAAAGGAAAGATTTCAATGGAAAAAGCTGAACCGAGAGCAACGCTCCCCTTCTTTCGATCCTATTAGCTCCAACAACGCACTTAGCGACTGTTCTCTCTGTATAGGCCTGACAAGTAGGAATACAATAAGTGTACTGGACAATTTATTGGTGCCTCTGCATTATCATTATTAATGACAAGAATTTTATTTATTTATCAGACATTTAATTGATCATTTACAATAGGCCAGTATAGCGGAAAAATGTATCAACAAGAACACTCATGAGAAATAAAGGTGAGAAACAATAGTGAGACATTATTTGACATAAATGATTAAAGCCATAAGCCTAATATAGGCACCCGGCCGCCCTACAGTGTGCAGGACCCCATTGATTCGCACAATTTAACACTCATCTCCAATCCGAATGCTTAAAAAAAAAAAAATTGAAAAAAAAGTGACATATCATGTAAAATGAATTACTTAGTGTTTAGGAAATGCAACCAACTACAGAGATTGATGGGGAGGAGAGCGGGAGAGGAGGGTGACCATATACCCCGCTTCAATCAAGCAGGCTTCAGTCACCCTCAAGATTGTAGCGGGAGACAAATCCAGCTATGGCCTCCTCCTAGTCAGGCCTCTCACACTGGGCATACAGGGGTCCTGGGATGGACAGCTCCTAGTCAGGCCTCTCACACTGGGCATACAGGGGTCCTGGGATGGACAGCTCCTAGTCAGGCCTCTCACACTGGGCATACAGGGGTCCTGGGATGGACAGCTCCTAGTCAGGCCTCTCACACTGGGCATACAGGGGTCCTGGGATGGACAGCTCCTAGTCAGGCCTCTCACACTGGGCATACAGGGGTCCTGGGATGGACAGCTCCTAGTCAGGCCTCTCACACTGGGCATACAGGGGTCCTGGGATGGACAGCTCGCACAGCTTCCCCACATACTGCACTGGATCAAGGGTGACCTCGTTGAAGAGGAGATCCAGGAGCCTGTCTACATAGCCTGTAATGTTTTGGAAAACAGAAATGCTTGTTAAATGGGTAGTGAATTTTATTTTATTTACTGTTGTAGGTTTTGATGCTATCAATTTGTGATGCAGAGATCTACTCATTCCACAATGTGTTTTTGAAGTACTCAATTTGAAATATTTGGTCCTGCCCTTTTTTTGTAGAAGTTTTCAATGTTTGCATTTTGAATGTGTGTGTGCCTGAAATGCTCAATTGACTTGAAATGAATAACTATCACTTACAATATGTTGGGTCTCTTCACAGGATATCCCTTCTTTCCTTGCTAAAGCAGATTTTGTATCACAGCATTCCGGCTGTGGTGGTTGCCTGGGAAGCTGTGCAGACAGAGTAGATGTTGAATTTTCTAAAATGTCTATCATTACAGCTTGATGATAGTGGAAAGACAAAAAGGTGATGGAAATGATTAGCCCCAATCTACATCAACTGTAAGACAAAAACAAACAATGGAATGTCAGAATATGATTTTCAGAGGTGAATTACAAATACCATACACACCTCAAATCCCTTTGTGGCCAACATTCCTTCATGTCAGCTGTGTGCTGGCAGTTCTCAGACTCAACATAGAGGGCTTAGGGATGTTGAAGAAAAAACATTGGTGTGTTACAGAAAATATACCATTCCCAAGTCAAAACAGTTACAGTTACAGCCACAGCATCAGACTAAAACTCTGATACTTACATTATGGTCAGCGCTTGCAAGATCCATTTCAATGATGGTAAAACATCCGTCTTCAGGATTAGCTTCCTGGCAAGACACATCGAGTGTTCTCCCCAACTTATAGTGCATATTTCGAGCGAAGTTGCACTACACACGCGTGACATGATCATCATTTCTGGTGCAGCCTGTCATGCAAAATGAATGCGTAGCCACTGCTGTCGGATGTCTTCATTCTTCAGATAATTGTATAACATTAAATGAACACTATGGCATTCAGTCACAAGTGTGCCTTTTCTGCCGTGCTAGTAGGTAGCCTGGTAGCTAACAGTAACAACACAGATGAAAAGGGGTTAGTTACCAGTATAGTTCTGCCACATTCCGCTTGAGCCATTTTACAGTTTGTAAACAAAGCTGTATGGCGCGCACATGATGAAGGTTTTAAGGCCTTACATATTGTACCCCCCCTCCCCTTTTGCCCTCAAAATTTGCCTACATTCAGGCTATTGTTTATGTCTATTTCGTACTATGTTGAGGTAAAAATCAGAGTGTAATGTCGCTCTGGATAAGAGCGTCTGCTAAATGACGTAAATGTAAATGTAATGCTTGTATGGATGTCAACTCCAATACATGTTCATGTCAATCAACTGCACTACAGTTAAAAACGACTGACTTCCACCACCGATTTCTGTATGCTAGCTCTGCTACCAGCATATACGAACGGGAGTTAACATTTAGCAGTCACTTTTTCTAAACCTGAAAAGGGACAACTTATAAAATGTTATGCTGCGAAAACAGCCAAATACATTTTAGTAACCACATTGTGGGCCTGTTACAATACATCAATCATGACATAGTTGACAAATATCCACTTTGTTAGATCAGATTTGTTGAATGTGCATCAATCCAGTGTCCTTTCCCCACGGTCTTATTCCAATGACCTTATCCCCATTACCTCCCCTCTCTCTTTCCAGGAGTTCAAACTCATTTTTACATCTTTGAAATCCCTACACAAGGTATCATAAAGATGCATTATATTTGTGAACTTGCTCTGATAGCCTTTCGTCAAAGTTGTCCATGTTTGTCAAGGAAGTGAGTTTGTGTTTATACAGGATGTACTGCAACCACCTACCGTTAACCAATCATGTCAATGCGCAGCTCTATGGAGCCCTCCACATTGTTACAAAATTTGGGAGGCGCATGGCGTCGCTGTATGGAGCTCGATTATCCCTCTGCAAGCCTACGGAGTCCACGCAATTGCTTCACACGCTCCATATGGAGCCTCCGGACCACATTACTGGATCAAGCATAAATCAGCTTTTACTCTATGAGGTCCTGAGCCTGCTGGTTTTGTGTTCTACCTGACAATTAATTGTCCCTGATTAGAGGGGAACAATGAAAAAAAAAAAAAGTGGAATTGGCTTCGAGGTCCAGAGTTGAGATTGAGGGCTATAGATCGATAAGACCGGTCAAATACATTTACAGCGACTGGTATTTCCATAAATTAATGGGCTAAAAAGCATTATTTTGCTATGGGATTTATTTATCTAATATTAATAATATTATTGCCAAATGCCGGCTAACGGAAACCCTGGTTGAAAATGCCCTTTTTGTTACAAATTTTAACAGAACGATGCATAATGCACATTCACTAAAACTAATTTCTTGTAGCAGGCATTATAGAAAACTAACACAGGTCTCATAAACAATCTCTTAAGCATAAGCCCACATGCTAGTGAGTAGCCAGCTAATATTTGTATTTCATGGTTTGCCAACTCAGATCTATTTGCTAGCTAACAAGGTAGAACAGTTGAATTGTTATGAACACACCCTTCTGTCCATCTCCAACTGTTTGAACAGCATGCTAGCCTGTCCACGTGTTGAAATCAAGTGACCTTCCTTATTTCTCAGAATGAGTTGCCAATTCCATATATAAATGGTGTTTTATTCTTATTGCACATTTATAAAAATACAGCTAGTATAGTCTTTGGCTAACATGTTGCTAGCGGTACCACGACAAACTGAGCATACATTTTCCAGAATCAATGTGAATTGATACTCCCCTTTTAGTAGTGTCTGCTCTCAATGTGAGGAGTTGAGAAATAAAAATGGTATTGTTAGAAAAGTTAACTTCTCTATTACAGTAAAATAATGTCTCAATGCGTTTCAGTGTCCATATGAACAATTCTGTTGGATCAAACCTGAAATGCAAATAGTGATCTGAAGAAATGTCTCTTCCTTATTGTTGTGAGTAGCAGTGGGAGGGGCTTGGTGTGTGTAAATATTAAGATGCACACAGTCCACAGTCATTGAACACATCGCAGAAGGAGCCGACACCAAAAACACAACATGAGATCAAGCGGACATAAAATGCTAATACATTTTTTTCTTTTCTTTTGTAAATGGATTCGTGCAATACAGGCATTCTGAAGATCACGCCAAAAAAAATGTATTAATCAAATTAATTTAATATCGCACAGGCCCAGCTCTAAATTGAGTCATAAAAGTGTATTGAAATTGCTTAGGAACTATGCACACTGGAGGTGTGTGTCCACTTGGAGACACCAGTTAGTCCTCTCACTCAAACCCTTGTCATTTTCTTGTCTTACGTTGCACCTACCCCACATTTTCCAGGAATATGCTATACCATGTTACTGAATGTATCCAGGGTATTTTAATATTTTATCTTCAACAAATGCAGCGAAAAGTACAGTAAATGTAAAATGCACATAAAATCAACAGTGTAATGTTTGGATTCAGTCTTGTATCAGGTGAACTGTTGGGGACACACCTTTGGTCTAATACATGCCCCCTTTCAATTGCTGCCATGGTAATGCATATGCTTTTCATACTTCTTTTGTAATGAAACATTTCAATTTAGCCCTATCCAGTTAGGCCAATTCCCATGAGTGTAAACAGGTTAAACAACTTCAATTAGCAAATTTGACATTCCTAAGACAAAGAAATACCACTGGATTTGAACTCCAGGCTCAGGTCTTTGGTCATCCTCACTTCTGTCCTGTTACCTTAACAATTATTTACTTTCACACAGTAGAACTGTCATTTTGGGTAAATATGTCAGTCACAAATGACGATATCTAATCTTTGCCAAACACATTCCAGGTAGTGTGTGTCACTGTGGATACTGGATAGTCAGTTAGTCCTGCTGCTACAATGGCTAATTATTAATATAATTCATCTGATACTGATAAGTAATATTATGCAATAATGTTGTGGCTCAGCATAGCTATCTCCCTTGGAGAATAGAACTGCTTCAGTGAATATTCCAACCCACACACAACCATCAGCCCACCTCGAGCAGTATATTAAGCAGGATATCACACCCAGACCATAGCCCTGAGTGCGCCGCGCAGCTCCCCCGGGATCAGCCCACAGAGAGAAGCACGAGATTCAACTACACTTAACTTTATAGAGCAGTGGTCACCAACCGGTCGATCTCCAAACATTTCTGTAAAAAACCCAACGATAAAACCTTGTGTTCCTATTTATTTTTTTATTCAGCTCAGGCTGTTGGCGGTAGGTGCACCCAATCCAGCTGCCCTGCGTGCCAGGTAGGCCAACTGTTGCCAGTTTGAACCATTTCATCTGTCTGAAGGTACAAACTCTGCCTTCCCGGCAGGTCCAGAGAGCAAATCCAGTGCACTATAAGGCTTACCACTGGCCTGCAGTAACGTAGCAGGCATAAAAGATTGCTACAGCAAAGATGATACTGCCAGTGTGACACGAGTTTCCCAATCAGCTGGAAGAAGGTGTCCCTTTTTGGTCGTTATCAGTGGAGGAAAGGGAGAGCAGAGGGAGGATGAAAGGCGGACCCTCAGTCTGCTGCTCTCTCCTTCCGCTGAGACTGACCATCAGATGCCAGGCACCATCAGCCCAGTAATATAAAAATAAAAAGCTAATTATTTAAAATGTATGCTCACTCAGCTGTGCCTCAAGTAATAAAACAACGGATCTATTACCAGTGTGATCATAAAGCCTACCTCACTGTTTTATAGTTTGCCCTTTTAATACCATCAACATTTCCCTTTACTGTGGCAATTGTGATTGAATCAACACAATATTAGCCACATTCAATGCAACATACCCAAATAAAACGAACTATGCAAGAGATTTTGTTGTAGGTAGAACACATCAGAGTAGGATTCTATTGCATTGACACAATACTCAGCCCATACTCTACACAGACCGTTGCAGCAAACACAATCAGAGCTGGAGCAGGCCTACATGCAAATAGACCATTGCCATATATTGATCTGTGCCATTTACTTTCAACTGGACTGGAATTACAGCATGAGCAGTCGTGAGTAGATGAGCTTGTTTTGAGATCAAACCGAGAGCTGCATGTAGCCACAAATGTACATTTTGTTCATATGTTTTGCTAGTTAGTGAGTTATTAGCCCACTAAAAGATTATTTGTAGTCAGAAATAGGGGAGTCATTGCTTCCTACAAGAGCACAAAACTTGCACATTCCTAGGCATCTTTGAAAAGCGAGTCAGGTAAAGAGCTTTTTTGTCTTAAAGGGGCAGTGTTGTATTTTGAGACAGGCTTGAATAAGCGAAGCCAATAGGCAGAGGGTAGCATTATTTGTCTGATTCCCTGTAATAATATTATGGGAATAATAATGCATTTATTTTGTAGTGGTTTCTTGCATCAACAACATTTTCAGTCACCTCTTAGTCTGAAGGACAAGTGATTAAACAGGTTCATGTCAAGCCCTGCATGTTTCTTTCTAAAGTGTGGAATGTAGGCCTACATTGAACACCACACACTGGCTGCTACTGTAGGCTGAATGATAGAACAGCTATTTCCATGTTAAAATGTTAAGGGATGTATTTTCTCCATTGTTTTTGATGGTAGGCCATTCTGGTAGGCCTACATTGTGATCAAATAGCCACAGTAGCCCTCTATGGCCACCGTTAAAACGGCAAATTAAAAGTGGGTACAGCCTCAGTGTTCACAGTAAACATACGCTGGAAGTTGCACCGAATTGTCACAATGTTGAAGTTTGCGCTCAGTAGACCAGACATTTTTAAGGGAAAGTTGGTCCCCAGACACACAATCATCCAACCACATTCCAGACATCCAAGTCAAGTGCCCCGAAGTGGGTTGAAAGAGTTCAATTTGGTACCAGTCAATTCAAGACATTTTGTATCGAGAAATAGTCCAACCTCTTACATTTAAGGACATGTTTAACTGTCACTTCTAGATCTGTTAGTTTCATCCCTGAATTCACTTGAAGTGATTCGTAGTCTAGGACATGGTTTCCCAAACTCAGTCCTGGGGCCCCGTTTAGTTTTTCCCTAGCACTACACAGCTGACTTAAATAACCAACTCTTCATCAAGCTTTCATTATCTGAATCAGCTGTGTAGTGCTTGGGCAAAAGCACCCCGGGGGGCGGCAAGAGGAGAGAGTTTGGGAAACCCTGGTTTAGGAGGCTACATTTTAATGCCAACTATGGAGGTGTCCATTACCGTGCCCTTGTCCTGCAGGCACATCATGAGGGTGCACACGTCCCCTGTGGCTTGGTGGTTGACGATGACCATGGCTTCCTCTTCAGAAAGGGGCCTTACATCGTCGCCCCATTCCATCACTGGAGAAGACGCAACACAAATGAAGTTAGTGGACACATCACAGTGACTGCACTTCACATTACTTCAGAGGATTCATAGCTAGGCATACATCATATCAAACATCTAACAGCAAACCACAACTTGTAGGCCTACATTTTAGTACAAAATGGATCAGAGTTGTCTTCTCAAGCTGGGAAAAGACCAGTTCAAATTAGACTATGTGTAATCACATTATCCAAAAATAGCTTTCCTTGTGAAAGCCCCAGTGTCAGAGAGCGATAAGCCCTATGTTGCGCTGAAAGAACACACAACCATAACACGACATTGGAAAGCAACTGAACATCAAAGAGGTACTCTTGACATTCAGCAAATTCTATACTAATCTTGGAGAGAATGTTTCGCCATTAAGTCAATGCCTAAAAACACCACACCACTTTGGTTTCAAAATGGACATGGGCCAGTCTTTAGCATTGATGCTCATTAAAGTAGTGGGCTCCATTCTATCCTGGCTGACTTACATTGGCACACTATTCAAGAGATTGCCAAAGAGACTTCATCATTAAGCGCGCAAACATGGTGGGTGACAACAATAGGACTTCCACATAATAAACGGACAAGCTTAATTTGTTATTTAATTCAATTGGACAAAGGTGAGTATTAATAACAGTAGAGCTACCCCTCTGGAGACCTGGGAGACTTTTGGGGTATCGCTAAAGAGCTGAAGCCACAGAGTTGGACAAATCAATGGAAGATTGTGAGTGAATCCCCATGGTTCTGGGAGGCTCTTGCTGACTGAGGGCCTATGTAATGCTAATGCTAGCAGGCCCAGGGGTGCCTAGCTAGAATTTACTGTTCTGTGGGAAGGCTAGGTTGGTGGAGTGTGCCGAGTTAGATTTTCAAGGGATTACTGGCCAAATGAGTCCCAAGAAGTGGACTATGCTACTGGGACTTGCCGATGAAACAACAGAATATGGCTTAGCTATGGCATGCAAGACCAAAAAACGTAAAAAAATATATAATAAACAACTCACTGGTAGCTGGGTTTGCATTGTAGAGAAAATGTGAATAGAAAATACAAATATAAACTTATGATTGCCCACACAATGTGGAAATTTGCCTTCATGGCGTCATTGCCATCAAACAGTATAAAACACTGATGGCATGACAAACATGATGTCTGTAAGTCATTGAGATCGTCCCTTTTAGTCTTCACGATGACAAGACAGAAAATGTTTGGCCACCGGTAAGATCTCTTTAGGCTGTTGCTTGGAGATGACATCTGATCTATATGCAGCAGCCCTGAGGAAACCCTTCATCGATTGTTCCATTCTCTCATCATAATGATGAATACCCAATGAAAACATTATTAACGGTCAAGTTAGCACAGTCCTACGATTACATGCTTGAGTTACCCTGTTGAAAAAGGGCACAAGTGATCGCTCACTCCTGAAACGAATTGTAGGAAATGGTGTGTTTATCAAGTGTCAAATCAATAGATTTTTGGCAGATTTCCAATTGCAATATTAACATGAAGACAACAGCTAGCAGGTATAAGATACACAGACATATGAAATCCAACCCTACTACTGTTTAAATAACATTATGTACAGCCTAGGCTAACCATAACAGTATCACACAAAAGACAAAGAAAGGATCAGAGTTGTGAGTCCTGTACATTTGGCAGCACACTCAACAAAGTGTACAGGACCTGGTCGCAAGCTGGTTTCATGGTAGGAATAATGACAAGCAAAATAGAAGCAACTCTTTGTCACCACCATCAAACTATACTCAGCATATGGGCTGCTTTGTAGTCGTTACACAGAAAACTAAGCTAGCCCATCGATCAAAATTCATGCCGACTTCAGGCGAACATGCTTCGTCCATGCCTCATCCCATTCAGATACCATGTTGACTTGGATTAAAAAACAATTACAGTAATCTTAAATGAACTGACTGACTGAGAAATGGGAATGAGCTGACAAATTGACAAGCAAAGTTGAAAGTTTTCAGCTTGCTACTTTGTCAACCCTGGTGAATTTCAATGATACAAAGTGCTCGGCCGAGACAAAGGCCTCCGTTCAACACGGCTTCTGTGGAGATGTTTCACTCCTCATTGATTGTCTCAAGAGGGTTTTGTTGGGGGGAATTAGCCCTTTGAGTGCCCATGACACAGCAAGGTCAGGACCCATTCCCTGAAGAGGGGCAAGGATGCATCAGAAAAGGAGCCTGGTGTAAAGAGAAAGGCCTGATTAGAAGCCATTGTTATTCACCAGAGATTTGGGGTTCTCAAGCGGTAGCGATTCACAATGTCCAACAGTGTTCAATGACATGGCCAAGTTTTCCAAATTATGGAGCTAAGACAGTGTCTCTCACATGACTTTAGGCCTATCCCCACAAAAAGAAACAGAATGTAAAATTTAGGGAGCAGCACATCTCAGATATCAAATGAAAAAACGTAAGTGTAAAAGTGTCACTGTGGCTTCTGTGCTGGTAGTTAGGCCTATTTACGTCAGGCTACTGCTTGCCTTTCCGTTTGTCATTTTCATATTCAAATACACATACAACTGTTCCATTGTACATATAACTGAGCATGTGACATCACGGCAGGGAATTAACTTTTTGGTCCACCAGCCACTGCTGCAGGTAGATAAAAAAAATATATATAAGCCACTTTTTTACCATTATTACACTACAAATTACAAATAACAGATGAGCATGCTTTGTAATGTTTCTAAAACAAGAAATATATTACTAGTAAGAATAAGTAATGTGGTATATAACTCAATTCAATACAAATTGTGTGACCGGAGTCTTTTAAACACTGTATCTTAAAATAAATCATTTAGATACAATAGACATAAAGCAGTGAACAGTTCTACAAATGAACATCAAGAATCAGCAAAGCGTCTGCCACAAAATGCTGATTCATACAGCTTAGGCTAGTTATAATTAAAGATCAGGGCGTTATGCTGAAAGTTTTTACAAGGAGTATATAAGTTGAAATTTAGGAGCACACAAATAAATGAAGGAGCACATTGAACATGTTAATGATCAGAAATAACTCAAAGTTAATGAATGAAAGATTTTTGGATTGTTCCATCCTCAATCGAGCACAATGTACCCCCAAATATTTGAGTCCTTAGTAGAGATAAAAATGTTCTGCTACCCCTTTAAGGTGATGGCCGTTACCCGTTAACGGGGCACTCCATGTCTGTCAGATATGATAATCACCATGTCCCTTGAATAGCAGCAGACAATTGCAGGAAACTTAAACTAATATTTAAAAACAACAGTGCGTGAACAAAACAATGTAACTGGCCAAGGAACACAAGGACAAAGTCACACTTTAGTAGCCTTTCGGGTTAAACAGACCAACTTCTAAATTTGTGTGTTTTTTTTTTTTTTAAATACAACAATCACAAATGCTCTGTGACCACCTGCCAATGTCGCTGGTGAAATAGACATTTTGGCCAATGCCAAAACCTACCCGCAGGGTTGATGAAGGTCACGCAGCCATACCTCCATCATTGAGCGGCAGGTAGCCTAGTGGTTAGAGCGTTGGACTAGTAACCGAAAGGTTGCAAGATCGAATCCCCGAGCTGACAACGTAAAAATATGTCGTTCTGCCCCTGAACAGGGCAGTTAACCCACTGTTCCTATGCAGTCATTGAAAATAAGAATTTGTTCTTAACTGATTTGCCTAGTTAAATAAAAGGTAAATAAAAATTGAGTGCGGATGTCCTCCATTGTGTGGAGGAATAGGTGATATGAGAGACACATCATCTACAACAGGGCTGTCATGGATCATTCATTAGGGAAACGGCCCGGCAGCATGATAGTTGAGGAAAAAGTAACGTTTTTAATCCGTTAACGGGGGTCTGACAAATTGTGTTCCGTTGACCTTGTCACCCCCCGCTTTCCTCTAGCTCTCTCAGGGAGAGTGGTGATTTCGCAAGACACTCAAACCTCCTCTCCAGTATATTAACATGGGCGCATGCTCATCTTCTCTCAGTGAGGCTGCAGAAGAGGCATCATTATGCAATTTCCTGTGACTCACTTCCTGTGTCAGGGTATTAGAAGTATACAGTCAGTAACACTTAAAAATAGAAATAGCCCATGACCCCAAAAAATATTGGAAAATCAAATGACTGCTTTGACTTCAATACAAATAATCTTTCGCTCATGCATTAAAAAAAATTACTGTAATTGCTTGATGCCTTTACCCCAGGGTGATCATTTTTCAATCGTTTGTATGAATTAACATGGGGGCTATCAGACAGAATTTGTGCAAAGTAGTGGGTCAATGTTCATAGTTACAGGACAGGATAATGCAGCCAACTCTTGTGATGAATAAATAGGACTCGAGAGCAAAATCAGGTCAGGATCACCACGTCCTGCTACAGATTAAATACGGCCAATTGTCACCAGCCCAGGAAATACCAAGGCAATTCATGTAAAGTCCACGTTTCTAAATAATGGTTTTAATTTCAACCTAATACAGGCTACTAGAGCTCGCTTGTTCACAACATTACAATTCATCAATTGGGATAAAAATACTGTCTAACAGATTTGTCAAATGAATATGCAGAAATAAAAAGCGGCATGGCCAAATTACATTAAACAGGAAGACTTTCACAATACTACAGAACAACCAATGTGACCAAAGAACAGAAGGTCAACATTTCTAATCATGAGTCAGTCTCAAGGCACATAGTATATGATCTTCTAGCATTTTATTCTAGTGGTATAAAAAAAAAAAGGCAATAAATCACTGCATGCCACTGTTCTGTGAGGCTGAAATCTGATCATACGCCCTCAGCTAAGATCATTTTAAGTCTTTAGAGCAAGTATTATCTTTAAATCTTTTCCACTGGACCAGCCAGTCATTGGCTGCGCTGTTAGTGGCAACCCAATCCCACCCGTCTCGGCCTACAGGGGCAACCTTGTGCACTTCAGTTAAAATAACAACCCAATGTCTATATGCCAGGACAAATTAGCTACCGTAAATTCCGGACTATAAGCCGCAACTTTTTTCCCAGCTCTGAACCTCGCGGCTTAAACAATGACGTGGCTAATATATGGATTTTTCCCGCTTTAATTTTTTTTTTTCCAAAAAAACACATTCTGTGACGTGCTCAGTTTTTTGTCGGCGTGAAGCTTTCATTAGACCAATGAAATTGCCGAACGGGTTAAGGTCAAACAACTCTTTTGTTTACTGTTTCGATTAAATCAAGCGCTTTCAAACTTCCCATCATTCTGATTACGGTAGTCATTTTGTCACCCTCATCATGGCAAAGACACAGAGAAATGCATATGATGCAGCTTTCAAGTTGAAGGCGATTGATCTGGCTGTTGGAAAAGGAAATAGAGCTGCTGCACGGGAGCTTGGTCTTAATGAGTCGATGATAAGACGTTGGAAACAGCAGCGTGAGGAATTGACTCAGTGCAAAAAGACAACTAAAGCTTACTGCTAAGTTTTAATTTTTTGTTACAAGCCGTGTTTCGTTAAAGCCTATTTATTTTTGTTACAAGCCGTGTTTCGTTAAAGCCTGTGTAAAGTTAATTTGTTTCAATGTACCGGTAGGCACCTGCGGCTTATAGACATGTGCGGCTTATTTATGTTCAAAATAATATATTTTTTAAAATTCAGTGGGTGCGGCTTATATTCAGGTGCGCTTAATATTCCGGAAATTACGGTAGTTCAAATTGCCATAAACGTTTTATGCTTTTTGACCTGTCCCCAAATTAATATAATTGGTTCAGAGTTGTTTATATTTTAACCTGCGTGTCCTGATCGTATCTGGTGTGGGTGAACAAAATCAACTTGCCGAAGACCGCGTACGGTCTGGTCAGCATGTCATTCACAAGTGATAATGTATAATTCACAAGTGATAGGCTAATATTGTCACTCATCAGACGATTCTTGATTTAATCTCGTCTTTACATATACTAAATAATATATATGTGTGAAATTTGTTTTGATTTAGAAAGGACCATTATCATGCATCTGTCTGAAAACGGGCAGAGGGAAAAAATGTCATCTATGTACTGTAAATTCCGGACTATAAGCCGCAACTTTTTTCCCAAGCTTTGAACTTCGCGGCTTAAACAACGACGCTGCTAATATATGGATTTTTCCCGCTTTCAAATTTGTGGGTCCTGACAGCGTGGAGCATTGTCAAAAAATCCACTATCATCAACGGGTTTCGAAAGGCTGGACTGCTGCGTGTTGAAGAGGGCTCAGTGGGGGATTTGCCTCCGGATGAAAGTGACGAGAGCGACAATGAAAACAATCCAATATCGGATGAAGCAATTCTGAGGCTATTCAACTCCGACACCGAAGGAGATGGTTTCAGTGCACAGGAGGAGGAAGATAGTGACCAATGACTTTCTTGGTAGGCTACTGTTTACTGCTAATTTTTTATTTTTTGTTACAAGCCGTGTTTCGTTAAAGCCTATTTATTTTTGTTACAAGCCGTGTTTCGTTAAAGCCTGTGTAAAGTTAATTTGTTTCAATGTGCTGGTAGGCACCTGCGGCTTATAGACATGTGCGGCTTATTTATGTTCAAAATAATACTTTTTTTAAAATTCAGTGGGTGCGGCTTATATTCAGGTGCGCTTAATAGTCTGGAAATTACGGTACTTAAATAGCAAATGGAGGACGTTTTTCCCGTGGTTAATTTCCATGCCAGCCAGGTAGGCAATACTCCTGTTGTAAAGATAAGCAATGTGCTTAATATTAGGAAAGTTGAGAAATAAATATAGTAGGCCTAGCCCATAGAACACTTTTTACTAGAGGCCATCACTCTGTTTTCTTGCGCAATTGCATAGCCTATAGAAATGTTGAGAACATGAGCGCATGGGCTCTCATGAAGTGTTTGATAAGATTTTCGATGACATTTGCATTGAAGTCAGAGTGATTAGAGGGACAATAGAGTGCCGAGTTAACATATACAGGGTATGGTTGGAAAGGTTTCAACTCCTCAAATTGAGCAGAGCAGACACTACTAAAACAAATTTACCAATGAACATTCATAATGGCTAAGGCTATTTGTTTCATGCGTTATGTTACCACGTATCGCTAGCAGCATTTTAGTCAAATAAAGATTGTTATACTAGCTAGTCTGATATAAATGTGCAATAAGCATAAAACAATTATATAAGGAATTGGCAACTCATCTGAACAAAGTGGACAGGCTAGCATGCCGTTCAAAACAGTTGGAGATGGACAGAAGGTTGCGTTCATAACAATTCAACTGTTCTACCTTGTTAGCTGAATTCAGTGCTAATGAAATTATACCTAGATCCAAGTTGGCTAAACTAGAAATGTAAATATTAGCTGGCTACTAACTAGCACGTGGGCTTGTGCTTGAGAGATTGTTTATGAGACCAATGATGATTTTCTATAATGGCTGCTACATTATTAGTGAATGTGCATTATGCATGGTTCTGGTTACATTTGTAACAAAAAGTACATTTTTATAAAAACAGACCTGAATGCCAGATCAGTGATTATAGCAAAAAAACTAACAAAAAAAACTGGTACAACTATTTTGAGAAAATAATGAAATTACAAGTGAGTCGTATGGTTGTGGAAGGAATATATTCAGCCTCGGTATGAAATAATTGCTAACTGTTTTAAATGCAGTGGATTTGACCTTTAATTGTACAACAAAGCTTATTAAGAGAAAGCATTAAAATGATATACATACACACACACACACACACACACGCAGTCTAAAGTTTGGACACACCTACTCATTCAATGGTTTTCCTACATTGCATGTAGTTACCAAAAGTGTTAAACAAATCAAAATATATTTTATGATATTCTTCAAAGTAGCCACCCTTTGCCTTGATGACAGCTTTGCACACTCACACAGCCGCCTTCGCCAATATTAACCAGGTGAAATTGTGTCATTTTGCGTTCATTGCACGCAGTCAGGGTATATGCAACAGTTTGAGCCGCCTGGCTCGTTGCCAACTAATTTGCCAGAATTTTACGTAATTATGACAACATTGAGTGTTGTGCAATGTAACAGGAATAACGTTTTGTTTTCGAGATGATAGTTTCCGGATTCGACCATATTAATGACCTAAGGCTCGTGTTTCTGTGTGTTATTGTGTTATAATTAAGTCTATGATTTGATAGAGCAGTCTGACTGAGCGATGGTAGGCAGCAGCAGGCTCGTAAGCATTCATTCAAAATAGCACTTTCGTGCGTTTTGCCAGCAGCCCTTCGCAATGCATTGCGCTGTTTATGACTTCAAGCCTGTCAACTCCCAAGACTAGGCTGGTGTAACCGATATGAAATGGCTAGCTAGTTGGCCGGGTGCGCGCTAATAGCGTTTCAAACGTCACTTGCTCTGAGACTTGGAGTAGTTTTTCCTCCTTCCTCTACGTGGGTAACTCTGCTTCGAGGGTGGCTGTTGTCGATGTGTTCCTGGTTTGAGCCCAGGTAGGAGCGAGGAGAGGGACGGAAGCTATATTGCTACACTGGCAATACTAAAGTGCCTATAAGAACATCCAATAGTCAAAGGTATATGAAATACAAATCGTATAGAGAGAAATAGTCCTATAATAACTACAACCTAAAACTTCTTACCTGGGAATATTGAAGACTCATGTTAAAAGGAACCACCAGCTTTCATATGTTCTCATGTTCTGAGCAAAGAACTTAAACGTTAGCTTTTTTTACATGGCACATATTGCACTTTTACTTTCTTCTCCAAAACTTTGTTTTTGCATTATTTAAACCAAATTGAACATGTTTCATTATTTATTTGAGGCTAAATTGATTTTATTGATGTATTATATTAAGTTAAAATAAGTGTTCATTCAGTACTGTTGTAATTGTCATTATTACAAAAAAATAAATAATAATAATGAAAATAACAAAAAATAACAAAAGAAAAATTGGCCGGTATCGGCTTTTTTTGGGTCCTCCAATAATTGGTATCGGCGCTGAAAAATCATAATCGGTCGACCTCTAGTTACCACATGATTCCATATGTGTTATTTCATAGTTTTGATGTCTTCACTATTATTCTACAATGTAGAAAATAGTACAAATAAAGAAAAACCCTTGAATGAGTAGGTGTGTCAAACTTTTGACTGGTTCTCTGTGTGTGTGCAATATATATATATATATATATATATATATATTACTAGGTCACCTGTCTCGGCCTACTACGGCAGGGGCTCCCAAACTTTCTCACTCAGGCCCCCCTTCTAGCATTGGGGAACATCCCACGCCATGTCTATTTCTGCACATTTGTATGAATTAACATGGGGGCTATTATAGACAGAATTTGTGCAAAGTAGAGTGGGTCAATGTTCATAGTTACAGGACAGGACAATGCAGCCAAATCTTGTGATGAATAAATAGGACTCGAGTCCAAAATCAGGTCAGGATCACCACGTCCTGCTACAGATTAAATACGGCCAATTGTCACCAGCCCAGACATGCAGAGTTCATGTAAAATCCACGTTGCTAAACAAATGGGTTTTAATTTCAGTCTAATATAGGCTACTAGAGTGAACAAGCAAGCTTTAAAAATAATGGCTGACAACAGGTCAGATTTGTCAAATGAATATGCAAAAATAAAAAGCGGCATGGCCACACTACTTTCAACGGGGAAATTTCCATGATACTACGGAACAACCAACGTGACCAAAGAACAGAAGGTCAACATTTCTAATCATGAGTCAGTCTCAAGGCACATAGTATATGTGAAAAAAAAGAACTAAGATCACTGCATGCAGCCGTTCTGATAATAGTAATATTTTTCCACTGGACCAGCCAGTCATTGGCTGCGCTGTCAGTGGCAACATAATCCCCGCCTGCCGGCCTAACCTGGGCACCCGTCTCGGCCTAACCTGGGCACCCGTCTCGGCCTAACCTGGGCACCCGTCGTCTCAGCCTAACCTGGGCAGCCGTCGTCTCGGCCTAACCTGGGCAGCCGTCTCGGCCTAACCTGGGCAGCCGTCTCGGCCTAACCTGGGAAGCCGTCTCGGCCTAACCTGGGAAGCCGTCTCGTCCTAACCTGGGCACCCGTCTCGGCCTAACCTGGGCAAGGGTTCCCTAACGTTCTCACTCAGGCCATCCTTCCAGCAATGGGGAACATCCCGCGCCATGTCTATTTCTATGGGCACAAGAACTGTCCATTCTACGATCACAACTGTCCATTCCCCCCCCCCCCCAAAAAAGGGAGCGCGCCACAGTTTGGGAACCACTGTACTAGAGCACCTGTCTCAGCCTGACAATGTGTGTGACATTCTGGGCAGACGACTGGGCTGCAGCTGTGCCTTAGTGGAGTGGGGTGACGGGGTGCAGCTGTGCCTTAGTGGAGTGGGGTGACGGGGTGCAGCTGTGCCTTAGTGGAGTGGGGTGACGGGGTGCAGCTGTGCCTTAGTGGAGTGGGGTGATGGGGTGCAGCTGTGCCTTAGTGGAGTGGGGTGACAGGGTGCAGCTGTGCCTTAGTGGAGTGGGGTGGCAGGGTGCAGATATGCAGCTATTTTTGCAGGAATCTCCTTGCGAATGATTTTGCTGAAAATTGTATCTCCGCCGGCCTGGGCAGCTTGAGCTTTTGCTATAAAAAAATTATGAACTCTTCACGAATTTGCATGTGCCTTAGTGGAGTAAGGTGACCGGGTGCAGCTGTGCTTAGTGAAGTGGGGTGGTGGAACGGGGAGTGCTTAGTGGGGTGGGGTGACAGGGTGCAGAGGAAGTCATATGACAGGTCGTATTTCCACCCTGTTGAGATTTTTTTTTTTAAGGTAAAAAAAGTTAACCTTTTAAAAAAAAATTTAAGTTACTTTTAATAGCGACTAGCGACTACCATCGGTCATATAATCTGAGCCTAGAGAAAAGTCGTTGTCCTCAGGCCTGGAGGGAAGGCAAAGTCATTCCGCTACCAAAGAGTGGTAAATCAGCCTTTACTGGTTCTAACAGCAGACCTATCAGCTTGGGTTAGGGTTAGCAAACTGTTGGAAAAAAATGGTGTTACAGTATTGTATTTGGTCTTTGTACATAAACAAACTTAGACTTTTAGCATGCTTATAGAGAAGGACACTTAACATGTACTGCACTGGCACAAATGACTGATTGGTTGAAATAAATTTCGAATAATAAGATTGTGGATGGTGTACTGTTAGATTTCAGTGCAGCCTTTGATATTATTATTAACCTGTTGTTGAGAAAACATGTGTTAAGGCTTTTCAACGTTTGCCATATTGTGGCTTCAGAGATATCTAATAGAACTCAAAGGGTTTTCTTGAATGGAAGCTTCTCTAATGTCAAACATGTTAAATGTGGCGTACTGCAGAGTAGCTCTCTCGGCCCTCTTCTCTTTTTACTATTGACCTGCCACTGGCATTAAACAAAGCATGTGTCCCAATGTATGCTGATGATTCAACCATATAGGAATCAGCAACAGAGCTAATGAAGTCACTGAACCCTTTAAAGAATTGCAGTCTGTTTTGCAATGGGTGGCCAGTAATAAACGGGTCCTGAACATCTAAAACTAAGAGCATTGTATTTGGTACAATTCAAGTTGTAGACCTCAGCTGAATCTGGTAATGAATGTTGTGCCTGTTGAACAAGTTGAGACTAAATTACTTGGTGTTACCTTAGATTGTAAACTGTCATGGTCAAAACATAGAGTCAATGGTTGTAAAGAAGGAGAGAGGTCTGTCCATAATAAAGAGATGCTCTGCCTTTTTGACACCACACTCCAAAAAGCAAGTACTGCATGCTCTAGTTTAGTCTTATCTTGATTATTGACCAGTCGTGTGGTCGAGTGCTGCAAGGACAGACCTGGTTAAGTTGCAGCTGGCCCAGGAAAGAGCGGCATGTCTTGCTCTTTTTTTATAATCAAAGGGCTAATATAGATACTATGCATGCCAGTTTCTCGGCTATGAATAGAGAGACTGACTGCATCACTTATTTTTAGAAAAGTGTAGAAAATTCCAAATTGTTTGCAGTCAACTTACGCAAAGCTCTGACACACACTTACCGCACCAGACATGCCACCAGGGGTCTTTTCACAGTTCCCAAAACCACAAATTCAAAAAAAGTACAGTATTATATAGAGCCCTTATTGCATGGAACTCCCATCTCATATTGCTTAATTTAACAGCATACCTGGTTTTAAAAACCCCCACAAAGCAACACCTCACAACAACACTTCTCCCCTATTTGACCTACATAGTTTGTGTGTATTAGAGGTCGACCAATTATGATTTTTCAACGCCGATACCGATGCAGATTATTGGAGGACCAAAAAAAGACGATACCGATTAATCGGCCAATTTATTTTTTATTTGTAATAATGACAATTACAACAGTACTGAATGAATGCTTATTTTAACTTAATATAATACATCAATAAAATCAATTTAGCCTCAAATAAATAATGAAACATGTTCAATTTGGTTTAAATAATGCAAAAAGAAAGTGTTTGAGAAGAAAGTAAAAGGGCATTATGTGCCATGTAAGAAAGCTAACGTTTACGTTCCTTGCTCAGAACATGAGAACATATGAAAGCTGGTGGTTCCTTTTAACATGAGTCTTCAATATTCCCAGGTAAGAAGTTTTAGGTTGTAGTTATTATAGGACTATTTCTCTCTATACCATTTGTATTTCATATACCTTTGACTATTGGATGTTCTTATAGGCACTTTAGTATTGCCAGTGTAACAGTATAGCTTCCGTCCCTCTCCTCGCTCCTACCTGGGCTCAAACAAGGAACACATCGACAACAGCCACCCTCGAAGCAGCGTTACCCATGTAGAGCAAGGGAAACAACTACTCCAAGTCTCAGAGCGAGTGACGTTTGAAACGCTATTAGCGCGCACCCGCTAACTAGCTAGCCATTTCACATCGGTTACACAAGCCTAATCTTGGGAGTTGACAGGCTTGAAGTCATAAACAGCGCAATGCATTGCGATGGGCTGCTACCAAAACGCACGAAAGTGCTGTTTTGAATGAATGCTTACGAGCCTGCTGGTGCCTACCATCGCTCAGTCAGACTGCTCTATCAAATCATAGACTTAATTATAACATAATAACACACAGAAACACGAGCCTTAGGTCATTAATATGGTCGAATCCGGAAACTATCACGTTTATTCTTTCAGTGAAATACGGAACCGTTCCGTATTTTATCTAACGGGTGGCATCCATAAGTCTAAATATTCCTGTTACATTACACAACCTTCAATGTTATGTCATAATTACGTAAAATTCTGTCAAATTAGTTCGCAACGAGCCAGGCGGCCCAAACTGTTGCATATACCCAGACTCTGTTGCAGAGGTGACACATTTTCCCTAGTTAAAAGTAATTCATGTTAGCAGGCAATATTAACTAAATATTCAGGTTTAAAAATATATACTTGTGTATTGTTTTTAAGAAAAAGACATTGATGTTTATGGTTAGGTACAAGTTGGAGTAACGACCGTCTTTTTTCGCGAATGCGACCGCATCGATTATATGCAACGCAGGACAGGCTAGATAAACTAGTAATATCATCAACCATGTGTAGTTAACTAGTGATTATGATTGATTGATTGATTGATTGGATTGATTGTTTTTTATAAGATAAGTTTAATGCTAGCTAGCAACTTACCTTGGCTTCTTACTGCATTCGCGTAACAGGCAGGCTCCTCGTGGAGTGCAATGTAAAGCAGGTGGTTAGAGCGTTGGACTAGTTAACCGTAAGGTTGCAAGACTAAATCCCCAAGCTGACAAGGTAAAAATCTGTCCTTCTGCCCCTGAACAAGGCAGTTAACCCACCGTTCCTAGGCCGTCATTGAAAATAAGAATGTTCTTAAATGACTTGCCAAGTTAAAAAAATATATTTTTAAAAAAATACTAAAAATTTACAAAAATAATAATATTAGGCAAATCGGTGGCCAAAAATACTGATTACAGATTGTTATGAAAACTTGAAATCGGCCCTAATTAATCGGCTATTCTGATTAATCGGTCGACCTCTAGTGTGTATGTATTGATATGTAGGCTACGTGTAACATTTTAAATTGATGTAGTTCTGTCCCTGAGCGGTTGTCTATTAACGTTCTGTATTATGTGTCATTTCATGTGTGGACCCCAGGAAGATCCTAATAAAATACCAAATCCTACCCTGTGATTTCAGAGAAGCATTTTTTAGGACCTTATCTATGTAACCACAGATTATAGAAACACACCATTTTCACATATTTAGACACTGGTATTGTGCTGGATATAATGAGGTTGAAAAGTGGCAGAATAATCCTTTAATATTAAAACAAATAGAACATCCACACGGGCTTATATTAGGGTGAGGAAGTACATCCTCTCTACTGGAAAAGGCTGATCATGTGTTTATAGGCTACATCATTGATCACGTTACATCCTACGCACAAGTCACCAAGTTGTGAAACGGCAACACTGCAGACAGGTGTTGAGATTTGAAATGCTTTAATTACTTTTCGTATTCTTTGTTAGTGATCTGCTCCATAATTTCCCTCCCTCCCATCCATCCTGGAATCATAGAATGGGCACTCCTTCCACTCAGAGGGAAGACCAGTTAGCAGGCTCCAGTGACCGGTGTGATCTTCGACCTTGGGCTGGGTGATATGGCCTAAAAATCATCTCAATTTTGTCAAACTTACAATTAAAAAGGTCAAATGTACTGCATTAGTAACATACCTAGGCTAACATAAGCCTTCCACAACCATAAGACCCACTAATAATTTGATGTCTTTCAAGTCGATGAAAATGCCCTTTGTTACAAATGTAACCAGAACCATGCATAATGCACATTCCCTAATAATGACTAACTTCTTGAAGCAGGAATGAAAGAAAATGAACATGTCTCAAACACACTCTCAAGCACAACAAGTCCACATGCTATTGAGTAGCCCGCTAATATTTATACAGAACTGTGAAAAAGTATTTCCCCCCTTTCTGATTCTATATTTTTGCATATTTCTGATACTGAATGTTATCGGATCTTCAACCAAAACCGACTTGCCTTAATAGAATAAGCCATGTGTTCTGCTCTGTATCAAAGAATTCTACATGGAGAATGTCAGGCCATCCGTGAGCTGAAGCGCAGCAAGACAATGGTCCAAAACACAATCAAGTCTACATGAAAATGGTTAAAAAGCAACAAATTTGAAGTTTTGGAACAGCCTAGTCAAAAGTCCAGAACTAATCCCAATTGAGATGTGTCAGGACTTGAAACGAGCAGTTCATGCTTGAAAACCCACAAATGTCGCCGAGGTAATGCAGTTCTGCATGGAAGAGTGGGACAAAATTCCTCCACAGCGACGTGTGACTGATCAAGAACGACAGGATGGCATTTGGTTGGAGCCATTGCAGCTAAAGGTGGCAGAACCAGTTAGTGTAAGGGGGTAATTACTTTTTCACACATGGGCATTGGGTGTTGCATAACTTATTTAATTTATTTCATTATGTACACTTAAAAATATAAAATGCAACATGTAAAGTGTTGGTCCTATGTTTCATGAACTGATATAAAAGATCCCATAAAATGTTCCATACTCACAAAAAGCTTATTTATCTCAAATTTTGTGCACAAACTGGTTTACATCCCTGTTATAGAGAATTTCTCCTTCGCCAAGATAATCCATCCACCTAACAACTGTGGCATATAAAGAAGCTGATTAAACAGCATGATCATTACATAGGTGTGCATTGTGCTGGGGACAATAAAAGGCCACTAAAATGTGCAGTTGTCACAACACCAAGCCACAAATGTCTCAAGTTGAGGGAGCGTGCAATTGGCATGCTAAATGCAGGAACGTCAACCAGAGCGGTTGCCAGAGAATCTAAATGTTAATTTCTCTACCATCAGCCGCCTCCGTCATTTTACAGAATTTGGCAGTATGTCCACCGGCTTCACAACCGCAGACCACGTGAATGGCATCGTGTGGTCGAGCGGTTTGCTGATGTCAACGTTGTGAACAGAGTGCCCCATGGTGGTGGTGGGGTTAGGGTATGGGCAGGCATAAGCTACGGACAACGAACACAATTTGATTTTATCGATGGCAGTTTGAATGCACAGAGACACCGTGACGAGATCCTGAGGGCCATTGATCTGCCCCAAGCAACTCATGTTTCAACATAATGCACGGCCCCATGTCGCATGGATCTGTAAACAATTTCCGGAAGATGAAAGAAATCTGTTCGTCAGTGGCCTGCATACTCAGACATGTTATCCATTGAGTATGTTTGGGATTCTCTGGATCAAAGTGCACAACAGCATGTTCCAGGTCCAGCCAATATCCAGAAACTTCGCACAGCCATTTAAAAGTTGGAACACACTCCACAGACCTCAATCAACAGCCTGATCAACTCTATGCAAAGGAGATGACGCTCCGTTGCATGAGGGAAATGGTGGTCACAACAGATAGACTTGTTTTCTGATCCACGACCTTAACTATGATAAGCAACAGATACATATCTGTATTGCCAGCCATGGGAAATCCATAGATTAGGGCCTAATTTATATATTTAACATTGACTGATTTCCATATACGAACTGTAACGCAGTAAAATCTTTGAAATGTCGCATTTATATTTTAATTCTGTATAATTGTTTATTTGTTTACTCAGGTGCACTTGATCAGATATTAGGTTTTGGTTAAAGAACTGATAATGAAGCATAAATATGCAAAAGTAGATAAAATTAGAGGGGCAAATATTTTCACTGCACTGCATTTCAAGTTAAGCCAACTTGGATCTACAGTGCGGTCAGAAAGTATTTCGACACCTTGACTCTTTCCACATTGTTACGTTACAGCCTTATTCTAAAATGGGTTAAAACGTTTTTCTTCATCAATCTACATAATACATTGCAAATGTATTATAAAAAAAACATACATGTCACATTTTCATAAGTATTCAGACTCTTTACTCAGTACTCGGTTGAAGCATCTTTGGCAGTCTTCTTGGGTATGAAGCTACAATCTTGGCACACCTGTATTTGGGGAGTTCATCCCATTCTTCCCTGCAGATCCTCTCAAGCTCGGTCAGATTGCAGTGACACTCCCCATATACAGCCATTTTCAGGTCTCTCCAGAGATGTTCGATCGGTTCAAGTCCGGCCTCTGGCTGGGCCACTCAAGGACATTCAGAGACTTAGTTGTGTGCTTAGGGTCACTGTCCTGTTGGAAGGTGAACCTTCGCCGCAGTCAAATGTCCTGAGCGCTCGGGAGCAGGTTTTCATCAAGGATCTCTGTACTTTGCTCTGTTCATCTTTCCCTCTATCCTGACTAGTCTCCCAGTCCCTGCAAAACATCCCCACAGCATGATGCTGCAACTGCTTGGCATTCAGGCCAAAGAGTTCAATCTTGGTTACATCAGACTAGAGGATCTTGTTTCTCATGGTCAGTCTTTATGGTGCTTTTTGGCAAACTCCAAGCGGGCAGTCATGTGCCTTTTACTGAGGAGTGGCTTCTGTCTGGCCACTACTATAAAGGCCAGATTGGTAGAGTGCTGCAGAGATGGTGGTCCTTCTGGAAGGTTCACCCATCTCTACAGAGGAACTCTATAGCTCTGTCAGTCACCACCAGGTTCTTGGTCACCTCCCTGACCAAGGCCCTTCTCCCCCGATTGCTCATTTTGGCCAGCTCTAGGTGGTTCCAAATTTCTTCCATTTTAGAAGGGAAGCCACTGTGTTTTTGGGGATCTTCAATGCTGCATACATTTTTGGTATCCTTCCCCAGATGTGCCGACAACCCTGTCTGAGCTATACGGACAATTCCTTCGTCTTCATGGCTTGGCTTTTGCGCTGATATGCACTGTCAACTGTGGGACCTTTTAATAGACAGGTGTGTGCCTTTCCAAATCATGACCAATCAATTGAATTTACCACCAGGTGGACTCCAATCAAGATGTAGAAACATCAAGGATGATAAATGGAACCAGGATGCACCTGAGCTCAATTTCGAGTCTAATAGCCTAGGGTCTGAATACTTATGTAAATAAGGTGTTTATCTTAAATACATTTGCAAAAATGTTGGGGCACTGTGTGTAGATTGATGAGGAAAATGTATTTAAATTCATTGCACTGTACTTGCTAGCTAACAAGGTAGAACAGTTGAATTGTTATAAACACACCCTTCTGTCCATCTTGAACTGTTGTTTGAACAGCATGCTAGCCTGTCCACTTTGTTCAGATGTTGAAATCAAGTGGCCTACCTTATTTCCCAGAATGCAAAATAGTTGCCAATAACTTATATTCAATTGTGTTTTATGCTAACTGCACATTTATAAAAACACAGACTAGCCACCTAGCATAATGGTCAAAATGCTGCTCGCCGTACGTGGATTTCATTGCTTCGCAAGACAAACTGAGTATTAACATTTCCAGAACCAATCTTAATTTCTACTCCCATTTTAGTAGTCTGCTCTGCGCGCAATTTGAGGAGTTGAGACGCAAAGAAAAAAGGAAACTTCCTTATTACAGTCAAATAAATGTCTCAATGTGTTTCGGAGTCCATATGACCGATTCTGTTGGACCAAACCTCAAAATGAAAATAGGAAGTTGAAACCTCTTTTCAGAAAGGAAGAAGTGATCTCATCTTTGACAGGGAAAACCTGCCCTAGAGCTATCATACATAGCTACTGGATCTCTGCCCAGTCAGTGCTGAGCAAATAAACTCTGCCAAACCCTCTTGCCTCATCTCTCCCATTAATGGAGTTTCTGTTAACAGGGTTAGCTGATTGAGTGAGGGAGGAGAAGAAGCATAAACTGTGGTTTTGGAGTTTATTTGGTTTCCTAGGAACGCCGAGACACCCATGAAGATAAAAACACACCCTCATCCACAGCAAGTCAGGAAGTCTTTACTCCCAAAATGCAACTCCCAATCTGCTCCAATGCTTGAAACCAACCCATTTAGACTTTTATTGGAGAAAATGGAATATCAGCTTTCACTGAGAATGCAGATGGACTTAGGCTCATAATTAAGTCCAACATTTGAGCAAAGACCTAGGTACAACATAATTTAAATTTTATACCAATGTGGCATAATTGATCTTTAACAGTTGGGCCTTAAAATATCACAATCTGAAATATTTCCTGCTTTTCAAATGGTTTCTGAAGCTAGGTTTCCAGCCAATTGGCAGATTTACCATTTGAATATTCTAAAACCAGCATAAAGAAAATATGCACATTTTTCCCACCAGTGTTGTTTCTACCAAACGGACTTGCTGCAGATTAAAATCGCTGCTTGATGACAATGCACAGTGTACTTTTTCTTAAGGTTTCATGTACCAAATAAAACCGTAACAAAAATTGTTGCGTTAAATAGCAAATGTGCCTACTCTGGTCTTGGCATGTGCGCTCTAGACAAATGCTCGCTGATACAGTACGGGTAGGCGAGTCTACATGACGAGATTACGGATAAGTGAGAGAATTTTTATTTGTCAAAACGGCAGTCAAGCATCGATCATTATGTCACCAGAACAAGACCTTCACTAATTACTGGAACGGAGCATAAAAGATGATCATGCACTTTCAACACTGAGGTTCGTCATAACTTAATCTGTAGCATAATAAACTGCATGGTTTCCCGACTCGTAGTGGGAGGACCACACACACACTATATCATAACGTGACTCCAAGTTTACTTCAATATGATGGTTATATCAATATTTGCACATAAAAGGGATTTCACCGCCACTTCAATTTACCGACACAAAAAGACTACAACCATGAGGAACGAAAAATGGTTTAAATTTAAAGATATTTACGGTTTAACTTCATTCGCAGAAAAACAGTGGATGGAAACGTGGTTTAAGATGGTGAAATAGTCGCCTCTAGTTCCTCTGTCGGTTTTCAATTAATGATAGAAATGCCTCAAGCTTAGTACAACGGTCTTAACCTATTATAAACCAAAATAAAGTATTACTCCATTGTTAATGTACACGAGTCTAGTAAAGAAAGGATACACAGTGCTTTCGGAAAGTATTCAGACGCTTTACTTTTTCCACTTTGTAACAGCCTTATTCTAAAACGGATTAAAAACATGTTTTTCCTCAAAACGACAATACCCCATAATGAAAGTGAAAACAGGTTTTTGAAAATTAATGGCAAAAGTACCACTCAAAAGTTGACACCTATTAATTCAAGAGTAGTTCTTTAATTGTACTACCATTTGATTTTTTTTTACTGTAGAATAACAGTGAAGACATCACAACTATGAAATAACATCTGGAATCATGTAGTAAACAAAAAGTGTTAAACAAATCAATATATTTCATAGATTCAAAGTAGCCACCCTTGGCCTTGACAGCTTTGCACACTTGGCATTCCCTCAACAAGCTTCATGAAAAACGCTCCTCCAACAGTCTTGGAGTTCCCACATATGCTGAACACTGGTTGGCTGCTTTTCCATCAATCTGCGGTCCAATTTATCACAAACAATATCAATTGGGTTGAGGTAGGGCGATTGTGGAGGCCAGGTCATCTGATGAAGCACTCCATCACTCTGCTTATTGGTCAAATAGCCCTTACACAACCTGAAGGTGTGTTTTGGGTCACTGTCCTGTTGAAAAACAAATGATAGTGGGACTAAGTGCAAACCAGATGGGATGGCGTATCCCTGCAGAATAGTGTGGTAGCCATGCTGGTTAACCTGTTAGGGCTAGGGGGCAGTATTGACACGGCTGGATAAAAAAAACGTACCCGATTTAATCTGGTTACTACTCCTGCCCAGTAACTAGAATATGCATATAATTATTGGCTTTGGATAGAAAACACCCTAAAGTTTCTAAAACTGTTTGAATGGTGTCTGAGTATAACAGAAGTCATATGGCAGGCCAAAACCTGAGAAGATTCCATGCAGGAAGTGGCCTGTCTGACAAGTTGTGTTTCATCTGGGCTCCTTTTATTGAAGACTTAGGATCTTTGCAATAACGTGACACTTCCTACGGCTCCCATAGGCTCTCAGAGCTCGGGAAAAAGCTGAAGGATATCGAGGCAGGCTCTGGCTGAAACACATTATCGCATTTGGCAAGTGGCCGCTCAGAGTACTGTGGGCTTAGGCGCGTGCCCGAGTCGACCGAATGCTTTATTTTCTTTCCTCTGTTTACCTAAATGCAGATTCCCGGTCGGAATATTATCGCTTTTTTTATGAGAAAAATGGCATAAAAATTGATTTTAAACAACTGTTGACATGCTTCGAAGTACGGTAATGGAATATTTAGAATTTGTTTGTCACGAATTGCGCCATGCTCGTCACCCTTATTTAGCCTTTCGGATAGTGTCTTGAACGCACGAACAAAACGCCGCTGTTTGGATATAACTATGGATTATTTTGAACCAAACCAACATTTGTTATTGAAGTAGAAGTCCTGGGAGTGCATTCTGACGAAGACAGCAAAGGTAATAACATTTTTCTTATAGTAAATCTGACTTTTCTGAGTGCTAAACTTGCTGGGTGTCTAAATAGCTAGCCCTGTGATGCCGGGCTATCTACTGAGAATATTGCAAAATGTGCTATCACCGAAAAGCTATTTTAAAAATCGGACATATCGAGTGCATAGAGGAGTTCTGTATCTATAATTCTTAAAATAATTGTTATGCTTTTTGTGAACGTTTATCGTGAGTAATTTAGTAAATTCACCGGCAGTGTTCGGTGGGAATGCTAGTCACATGCTAGTCACATGCTAATGTAAAAAGCTGGTTTTTGATATAAATATGAACTTGATTGAACAAAACATGCATGTATTGTATAACATAATGTCCTAGGGTTGTCATCTGATGAAGATCAAAGGTTAGTGCTGCATTTAGCTGTGGTTTGGGTTTATGTGACATATGCTAGCTTGAAAAATGGGTGTCTGATTATTTCTGGCTGGGTACTCTGCTGACATAATCTAATGTTTTGCTTTCGTTGTAAAGCCTTTTTGAAATCGGACAGTGTGGTTAGATTAACGAGAGTCTTGTCTTTAAAATGGTGTAAAATAGTCATATGTTTTTGCATTTCTAAGGTTTTTGAATAACGCGCCACGGGATTACACTGGCTGTTACGTAGGTGGGACGATTTGGTTCCACCTATCCTAGAGAGGTTAAGTGTGCCTTGAAATCTAAATAAATTACTGACTGTGTCACCAGCAAAGCACCGCCCACACCGCCATTCTTCACAGTGGGAACCACACATGCAGAGATCTGTTCACCTACTCTGCGTCTCACAAAGACACGGCGGTTGGAACCAAAAATCTCCAATTTGGACTCATCAGACCAAAGGACAGATTTCCACCGGTCTAATGTCCATTGCTCGTGTTTCTTGGCCCAAGCAAGTCAGTTATTTTTATTGGTGTCGTTTAGTAGTGGTTTCTTAGCAGCAATTAGACCATGAAGGCCTGATTCACGCAGTCTCCTCTGAACAGTTGATGTTGAGATGTGCGTTACTTGAACTCTGTGAAGCATTTATTTGGACTGCAATCTGAGGCGCAGTTAACTCTAATGAACTTATCCTCTGCAGCAGAGGTAACTCTGGGTCTTCCTTTCCTGTGGCGGTCCTCATGAGAGCCTGTTTCATCATAGCGCTTGATGGTTTTTGCGACTACACTTTGAAAGTGCTTGACATTTTCCGGATTGACTGACCTTCATGTCTTAAAGTAATGGTCTGTCGTTTCTCTTTGCTTATTTGATCCGTTCTTGCCATAATAAGGACTTGGGTTTATTTACCAAAATAGGGCTCTCTTCTGTATACCACCCCTACCTTGTTACAACAACTGATTGGCTCAAAACCCATTAAGGAAAGACATTCCACAAATGTACTTTTAACAAGGCACACCTGTTAATTGAAATGCATTCCAGGTGACTACCTCATGAAGCTGGTTGAGAATGCCAAGTGTGTGCAAAGCTGTCAACAAGGCAAAAGGTGGATACTTTTAAGAATCTCAAATATATTTTGATTTGTGTACTACATGATTCCATATGTGTTATTTCATAGTTGATGTCTTCACTATTATTCTACAATGTAGAAAATAGTGCAAATAAATAAAAAGCCTGGAATGAGTAGGTGTCCAAACTTTTGACTGGTACTGTAACTTAAGTATTCAGACCCTTTGCTATGAGACTCGAAATTGAGCTCAGGTGCATCCTGTTTCTACGATCATCCTTGAGATGTTTCTACAACTTGGAGTCCACGTGTAGAAAATTCAAATGATCAGACATGATTTGAAAAAGACATACCTGTCTATATAAGTTCCCACAGTTGACAGTGCATGTCAGAGCAAAAACCAAGCCATGAGGACGAAGGAATTGTCCCATAGAGCTCTCGAGACAGGATTGTGTCGAGGCACAGATCTGGGGAAGGGTACCAAAACATTTCCGCAGAATTGAAGTCCCAGAGAACAAAGTGGCCTCCATCATTCTTAAAATGGAAGAAGTTTGGAACCACCAAGACTCTTCCTAGAGCTGGCTGCCCAGCCAAACTGAGCAATCGGGGGAGAAGGACCTTGGTCAGGGAGGTGACCAAGAACCTAATGGTCACTCTGACAAAGCTCCAGAGTTCCTCTGTGGAGATGAACCTTCCAGAAGTACAACCATCTCTGCAGCACTCCACCAATCAGGCCTTTATGGTAGTGGCCAAATGCCACGGATGCCACTCCTCATTAAAAAAAGGCACGACAGCCCACTTGGAGTTTGCCAAAAGGCACCTTAAGGACTCTCCGGCCATGAGAAACAAGATTCTCCAGTCTGATGAAACCAAGATTGAACTCTTTGGCCTGAAGGCCAAGCGTCACGTCTGGAGGAAACCTGGCACCATCTCTACGGTGAAGCATGGTGGTGGCAGCATCATGCTGTGGACTGGCAGACTAGTCAGGTTCGAGAGAAAGATGAACGGAGAAAAGTACAGAGATCCTTGAAGAAAACCTGCTCCAGATCACTCAGGACCTCAAACTGGGTCAAAGGTTCACTTTCCAACAGGACAACAACCCAAAGCACACAGCCAAGACAACGCAAGAGTGGCTTCGGGACAAGTCTCTGAATGTCCTTAAGTGGCCCAGCCAGAGCCCATACTTGAACCCGATGAAACATCTCTGGAGAGACCTGAAAATAGCTGTGCAGCGTTGCTCCCCATCCAACCTGACAGAGCTTCAGAGGATCTGCAGAGAAGAAATGGGAGAAACGCAACAAAACCAGGTGTGCCAAGCTTGTAGCGCCATACCCAATAAGACTCGAAGCTGTAATCATCGCAGGCAAAGGAGCTTCAACAAAGTAAAGGGTCTGAATACTTGTATAAATGTGATATTTTTTATAAATTAGCAAAATAAATATTTTTTTTTTAAACAGTTTTTGCTTTGTCATTATGGGGTATTGTGTGTAGATTGATGAGGAAAACAAACAACTTATTCAATTTTAGAATAAGGGTGTAACGTAACAATTTGGTGGGTGCTTATATTTATCCTGTTTCACAAGTACATGTACAACTCCCCCACCGAAACACCCTTGGACGGTCGGATCATGACTAGGGTCAGCCATGATCACTGTTATTATTTTTTTTTATTCTTCGAGCTCTGTCAAATTGATTATAGATCATTGCTAGACAACCATTTTCAGGTCTTGCCATAGATTTAACCTGTTAGGGCTAGGGGGCAGTATTGACACGGCTGGATAAAAACGTACCCGATTTAATCTGGTTACTACTCCTGCCCAGTAACTAGAATATGCATATAATTATTGGCTTTGGATAGAAAACACTCCAAAGTTTCTAAAACTGTTTGAATGGTGTCTGTGTATAACAGAAGTCATATGGCAGGTCAAAACCTGAGAAGATTCTGTACAGGAAGTACCCTGTCTGACCATTTCTTGGCCTTCTTTGCCATCTCTATCCATTACAAAGGATCTCTGCTGTTACGTGACACTTCCTACGGCTGCCATGGGCTCTCAGAAGGCGGCAAAAAAGCTGAATCGTGGCTTTGCAGGCTCTGGCTGAAAAAAAGTAGTGCGTTTGGGTAGTGGCTGGTTACAGTACTGTGAGACTCAGGCGCGTGCCCGCGTCGACAGAATGCTTTGTTTTCTTTCCTCTGTTTACCTAAACGGAGATTCCCGGTCGGAATATTATCGCTTTTTTACGAGAAAAATGGCATAAAAATGGATTTTAAAACAGCGGTTGACATGCTTCGGAGTACGGTAATGGAATATTTCGAATTTTTTTGTCACGAATTGCGCCATGCTCGTCACCCTGATTTACCATTTCGGATAGTGTCTGGAACGCACGAACAAAACGCCGCTATTTGGATATAACGATGGATTATTTTGGACCAAACCAACATTTGTTATTGAAGTAGCAGTCCTGGGAGTGCATTCTGACGAAGACAACAAAGGTAATCAAACTTTTGTAATAGTAAATCGGAGTTTGGTCAGGGCTAAACTTGGTGGGTGTCTAAATGGCTAGCCGTGATGGCTGGGCTATCTACTGAGAATATTGCAAAATGTGCTTTCACCGAAAAGCTATTTTAAAAAAAATCGGACACCTCGATTGCACAAAGGAGTTCTGTATCTATAATTCTTAAAATAATTATGCTTTTTGTGAACGTTTATCGTGAGTAATTTAGTAAATTGTTAGTAAATTCCCCGGAAGTTTGCGGGGGGTATGCTAGTTCTGAACGTCACATGCTAATGTAAAAAGCTGGTTTTTGATATAAATATGAACTTGATTGAACAAAACATGCATGTATTGTATAACATAATGTCCTAGGTGTGTCATCTGATGAAGATCAAAGGTTAGTGCTGCATTTAGCTGCGGTTTGGGTTTATGTGACATTATATGCTAGCTTGAAAAATGGGTGTCTGATTATTTCTGGCTGGGTACTCTGCTGACATAATCTAATGTTTTGCTTTCGTTGTAAAGCCTTTTTGAAATCGGACAGTGTGGTTAGATTAACGAGAGTCTTGTCTTTAAAATGCTGTGAAATAGTCATATGTTTGAGAAATTGAAGTAATAGCATTTCTAAGGTATTTGAAAATCGCGCCACGGGATTCAACTGCCTGTTGCGTAGGTGGGACGAATTCGTCCCGCCTAGCCCAGAGAGGTTAAGTAAATTTAAGTCAAAACTGTAGCTCGGCCACTCAGAAACAATCCCCGTCTTCTTGGTAAGTAACTCCTGTGTAGATTTGGCATTTTGTTTTAAGTTAAAGTCCTGCTTTAAGGTGAATTCATCTCCCAGTGTCTGGGATTTTGCCTGTGCTCAATTCGGTTTCATTTTTATCCTGAAAAACTCCCCGGTCCTTAACGATTACAAGCACACCCATAACATGATGCAGCCACCACTATATTTATTTTATTATTTTTACCCCTAGGTGCGCCCTTCTTTGCAAGGCATTGGAAGACCTCCCTGGTCTTTGTGGTTGAACCGGTGTTTGAAATTCACTGCTCGACTGAGGGACTTTACAGATAAAGTTGTGTGGGGTACAGCGATGAGGTAGTCATTCAACAACCATGATAAACACCATTATTGCACAGAGAGTCCATGCAAATTAGACCCATTTTACTCCTCTTTAGGCTAGCCATAACAAAAGGGGTTGAGTACTTATTAACTCAAGACATTTCAGTGGTTATTTTTAATTAGTAAAATAAATTCCACTGACATTACAGGGTATTGTATGTAGGCCAGTGACAAAAACTCAATTCAATCCATTCTAAATTTCAGCCTGTAAGACAATTTTTTTTAAAGTCAAGGGGTGTGAATACTTTGAAGGCACTGTAGGATGTTGAAATTATCTAGTGGTTGGGAGAGTGGTAAAAATAAACAGGTCCAGATCTTAGACACACTGCACCACAACGTATAATTTCAAAATTATGTCAAATTTCTACTGCCCTCACTTTTCTCCCAAACACGCTACTTTCCCGAAATTGTCTTTTAACCAGGCGTAGATAAGTGACAGTAATTATGTTGACAAGGACTTGAGTGGCTGTAGCAATGAGTCACGCAAGATACTACGAATCATGGCAGCTTAGCAGTCATTTACCTGTTCCTTAAAGTAACAGACCTGTAAGTAAATACTGACGTTGTGTAAACATTAACATGTGGGGGATGGGGCATGACGAAGACAGGAAAACCCCAGTTGTGCATAGGCAGTTCTGTCACAGACTCCAACAAGGTACTATCCCAGTAGTTCAGCAAGCTCTTAGCTTACCTGCCTTGGTACAGGGGTAACCTCATCTGCAATACGCTCATCAAGCTCTTAGCTTACCTGCCTTGGTACAGGGGTAACCTCATCTGCAATACGCTCAGCAAGCTCTTAGCTTACCTGCCTTGGTACAGGGATAACCTCACCTGCAATACGCTCATCAGGGTCCCATTACACATAAGTTGCAAAAACAAGCCCAGGTGTTCTATAAGCAGACGCCTGTGTATTATTTATCAGCAGGCCTTGTTCATTACTTGGTAAGGATTTTGCTCTGAGATCAACGTGGCTCCCAGACACACAATTGAAAGGAGGGAACGAACATGTAAAGAGTGCCGAGGGGAAAAACACACCTAGTGCCATCAGAAAGTATTCAGCCCCTTTGATTTTTCTCCACATTGTTACGTTACAGCCTTATTCTAAAATTGATTCCACTGTTTTGTTCATCAATCTACACACAAAATAATGAAGCAAAAATGGGTTTGGAAATGTTTGCACATGATAAAAAAACTGAAACATCACATAAGTATTCAGACCCTTTACTCAGTACTTTGCTGAAGCACCATTGGCAGTGATTACAGCCTCGAGTCTTCTTGGGTATGACACGACAAGCTTGGCACACCTGTATATGGGGAGTTTCTCCCATTCTTATCCGCAGATCCTCTCAAACGCCGTCAGGTTGGATGGAGAGAGCGCTGCACAGCTATTTTCAGGTCTCTCCAGAGATGTTTGATCGGGTTCAAGTTCAGGCTCTGGTTGGGCCACTCATGGACATTGAGACATGTCCCGAAGCCAACTCTGCATTGGCTTGGCTGCGTGCTGAGGGTCATTGTCCTGTTGGAAGGTGAATCTTGGCCCCAGTCTGAGGTCATGAGCAGGTTTTCGTCAAGGCTCTACTTTTCTCCGTTCATCTTTCCCTCAATCCTGACTCAAAAACATCCCCACAGCATGATGCTGCCACCACTCTTGACCGTAGGGATGGTGCCAGGTTTCTGCCAGACGAGATGCTTGGCATTCATGCCAAAGAGTTCAATCTTAGTTTCATCAGACAAGAGAATCTTGATTCTCATGGTCAGAGTCCTTTAGGTTCCTTTTGGCAAACTCCAAGTGGGCTGTCATGTGCATTTTACAGAGGAGTGGCTTCCGTCTGGCCACTCTACCATAAAGGCCTGATTGGTGGAGTGCTCCAGAGATGGTTGTCCTTCTGGAAGGTTCTCCCATCTCCACAGAGGAACTCTGGAGCTCTGTCAGAGTGACCATTGTTATTATGGGGTTTTGTGCATAGATTGATGAGGAAAACAAAAATGTAATCCATTAAAAAAATATATATATTATAAAGGCTGTAATGTAAAAAAAAAAAGTTCTGGAAAAAGTAGGCTGAATACTTTCCGAAAGCACTGTATATCAAAGTTATTACACACGCTGTACTATACAGACTTCCATACTATTTGAGCATGTGATAAGACAGGAAGCAGCAGTGTCCGTAACAAAAATTGTGCGTATTATAATTGCCTTCATAAAAGTATGCATACCCCTTGACTTATTCCACATCTTGTTGCATTACAGCCCAAACTCAAAGGATTAAATTGCCTTTTTCCACACACATACACACTACCCCATAAAGACAAAGTGAAAACATGTTTAGAAATGTTTGCAATTTTATTGAAACCGAAATATAGAAATCTCTACTACATAAGTATTCACACCCCTTTGCTATGACACTCCAACTTGAGCTCAGAGGCATCCAATTTCCTTTGATGATCCTTAAAATGATAGATAGAATTGTGAAGAGGCATATAGCTGGGGGAAGGACATAAAACAATTTCTAAAGTGTTGAAAGTTTAAGAGCACAGTGGTCTCCATCATTGGGAAATTGAAAAAAATATGGAACAAACTGAGCAACCTGTCAAGAAGGAACTTGGTCAGGGAGGTGACCAAGAACCCAATGACCACTCTGACAGAACTACAGTTCTGTAGTTCCTTGGCTGAGATGGGAGAAAGGTCTCCACAGAACTTCACCAATTTGGGCTTCATGGGAGAATGGCCAGATGGAAGCCCCTCCTGAGATAAAGGAACATGACAGCACACTTGGAGTTTACAAAAAGGAACGTGAAAGACAGAGCATAAGAGAAATTATTATGTGGTGTGAGAAAAATTACTATTTTTGCCTGAATGCAAAAGCATTATGTATGGAGAAACACAGGCACAGCTCAGCATGGTGGCATCATCATGCTATGGGGATGCTTTTCAGATGTAAGGACTGGAAGACAGCTAATGATAGAGAGAACAATTAATGCAGCCAAATAAGGGCAAATCCTTAATGAGAACCTGATTCAGAGTGCAAACAACCTCAGACTGGAACGAAGATTTACGTTCCAACAGGACAATGACCAAGCATATAGCCTAAGCAACACTGATATGGGTTTAAAACAAGAACGTTAAAGTCCTTGAGTGGCCCAGCCAAAGCCCAGACTTGAATCCCATTGAAAATCAGTAGAAAGATTTGAAGACTGCTGTTCACTGCCACTCCCTTTTTAACTTCATTGGGATAGGGGGCAGCAATGGGAAGTTTGGATGAAAAGCGTGCCCAGAGTAAACTGCCTGTTTCTCAGGCCCAGAAGCTAGAATATAATTAGTAGATTTGGATAGAAAACACTCTAAAAAGTTTCCAAAACTGTTAAAATAATGTCTGAGTATAACAGAACTCATATGGCAGGCAAAAACCTGAGAAGATTCCATGCAGGAAGTGGCCTGTCTGACAATTTGTAGTTCTTCTGTTGCATCTCTATCGAAATTACAGCATCTGTGCTGTTACGTGACACTTTAAGGCTTCCATTGGCTCTCTAAAGCCTTCAGAAAGCGGAATGACGCATCTCCTGTCTCTGGGCAAAGTACAGCAGCAGAGTTTGTAAGTGGTCTGCCTGGGGACAGTGAGACTGGAGATGCGCGTTCATGAGACCTCGCCATTTTTTTCTTTCACTCTTTGAATGAATACAACGTTGTCCAGTTGGAATATTATCGCTATTTTATGAGAAAAATAGCATAAAAATTGATTTTAAACGGCATTTGACATGTTTCTATGTACGGTAATGGAATATTTTGAATTCTTTTGTCACGAAATGCACTCGCACGTTACCCTTCGGATAGTGACCTGAACGCAAGAACAAAACGGAGGTATTTGGATATAACTATGGATTATTTGGAAGCAAAACAACATTTGTTGTTGAAGTAGAAGTCCTGGGAGTGCATTCTGACAAAGAACAGCAAAGGTAATCCAATTTTTCTAATAGTAATTCTGAGTTTAGGTTGCCCCGACGTTGGCGGGTGTCTGAATAGCTAACCTGTGATGGCTGAGCCATGTACTCAGAATATTGCAAAATGTGCTTTCGCCGAAAAGCTATTTTAAAATCTGACATAGCGTTTGCATAAAGGAGTTCTGTATCTATAATTCTTAAAATAATTACGTATTTTGTCAACGTTTATAATGAGTAATTTAGTAAATTCACCGGAAGTTTTCAGTGGGTATGCTAGTTCTGAACATCACATGCTAATGTAAAAAGCTGTTTTTCGATATATGAACTTGATTGAACAAAACATGCATGTATTGTATAACATAATGTCCTAGGAGTGTCATCTGATGAAGATCATCAAAGGTTAGTGCTGCATTTAGCTGTGGTTTGGGTTTATGTG
Source organism: Salmo salar (assembly GCF_965601325.2). Lineage (NCBI taxonomy): Eukaryota > Metazoa > Chordata > Actinopteri > Salmoniformes > Salmonidae > Salmo > Salmo salar. The sequence continues at coordinate 33,223,052 of NC_138305.1, forward strand.
ACAAATATGCTTGCTTGGAAAATGGCTGTGTGATTATTTTTGGCTATGTACTCTCTTGACATAATCTAATGTTTTGCTTTCGCTGTAAAGCCTTTTTGAAATCGGACAATGTGGTTGGATTAACGAGAGTCTTATCTTTCAAATGGTGTAAAATAGTCATATGTTTGAGAAATTGAAGTTATAGCATTTGAGGTATTTGTATTTCGCGCCACGCCATTCCACTGGCTGTTGAATAGAGTGGGACGCTAACGTCCCACCTAGCCCAGAGAGGTTAACAAGAAGTGTATCTTTAATCGTATGTTTAACACTTGTATCTTTCATCAATGTTTATGATGAGTATTTCTGTAATTTGATGTGGCTCTCCGCATTTTCACCAGATGTTTTGTTTGAGACAATGCATTTCTGAACATAAAGCACCAATTTCAAATGAGGTTTTTGGACATAATGTTGACCTTTATAGAACAAAACATTTGTCTAACATGGAGTCCTGGGAGTGCCATCCGGTGAAGATCAAAGGTTAGTGATTAATTTTAATGCTATTTCTGACTTTTGTGACACCTCTCCTTCTTTGGAAAATGGCTGTATGGTTTTCTGTGGCTAGGCGCTGACCTAACATAATCACATGGCGTGCTTTTGCCGTAAAGCCTTTTTGAAATCGGACACTGTGGCTGGATTAACAAGAAGTTACTTTAAAATGGTGTATAATACTTTTATGTTGGAGGAATTTTAATTGTGGGATTTCTGTTTGAATTTGGCGCCCTGCAATTTCACTGGCTGTTGGCGAGGTGGGACGCTAGCGTCCCAAACGATCCCAGAGAGGTTTTAACTTAACAGAGCTTGAGAAAATCTCCACAAGGAGGAATGGGAGAAAATCCAGATGTGCAAAGCTGATACAGACACACCCAAGATGACTCAAAGCTGTCATTGCAGCCAGAAGTGCTTCTACAAAATATTGAGTCAGGGGTGTGGATACTTATGTAAACTCAGCAAAAAAATAAACATCCCTTTTCAGGACCCTGTCTTTCAAAGATATTTGGATTTTTACGAATTAACTTCACAGATCTTCATTGTAAAGGGTTTAAACACTGTTTCCCAAGCTTGCGCAATGAACCATAAACAATTAATGAACATGCACCTGTGGAACGGTCGTTAACTTTTTTGGGATGGGGGCAGCATTCGGAATTTTGGATGAAAAGCGTGCCCAAAGTAAACTGCCTGCTACTCAGGCCCAGAAGCTAGGATATGCATATAATTGGTAGATTTGGATAGAAAACACTTTAAAACATTTCCAAAACTGTTAAAAATAATGTCTGTGAGTATAACAGAACTGACATGGCAGGCGAAAACCTGAGGAAAATCCATCCAGGAAATGGCTGTTTTTCCATTGAAAGCCTATCCACCATACAAAGACTTATATTTTTAATTTTATTTCACCTTTATTTAACCAGGTAGGCAAGTTGCGAACAAGTTCTCATTTACAACTGCGACCTGGCCAAGATAAAGCAAAGCAGTTCGACACATACAACAACAGAGTTACACATGGAGTAAAACAAACATACAGTCAATAACACAGTAGAAAAATAAGTCTATATACAATGTGAGCAAATGAGGTGAGATAAGGGAGGTAAAGGCAAAAAAGGCCATGGTGGCAAAGTAAATACAATATAACAAGTAAAACACTGGAATGGTAGATTTGTAGTGGAAGAAAGTGCAAAGTAGAAATAGAAATAATGGGGTGCAAAGGAGCAAAATAAATAAATACAGTAGGGGAAGAGGTAGTTGTTTAGGCTAAATTATAGATGGGCTATGTACAGGTGCAGTGATCTGTGAGCTGCTCTGACAGCTGGTGCTTAAAGCTAGTGAGGGAGATAAGTGTTTCCAGCTTCAGAGATTTTTGTAGTTCGTTCCAGTCATTGACAGCAGAGAACTGGAAGGAGAGACGGCCAAAGGAGGAATTGGCTCTGGGGGTGACCAGAGATATACCTGCTGGAGCGCGTGCTACAGGTGGGTGCTGCTATGGTGACCAGCGAGCTGAGATAAGGGGGGACTTTACCTAGCAGGGTCTAGTAGATGACCTGGAGCCAGTGGGTTTGGCGACGAGTATGAAACGAGGGCCAGCCAACGAGAGCGTACAGGTCGCAGTGGTGGGTAGTATATGGGGCTTTGGTGACAAAACGGATGGCACTGTGATACACTGCATCTAGTTTATTGAGTAGGGTATTGGAGGCTATTTTGTAAATGACATCGCCGAAGTCGAGGATCGGTAGGATGGTCAGTTTTACGAGGGTATGTTTGGCAGAATGATTGAAGGATGCTTTGTTGCGAAAAAGGAAGCCGATTCTATATTTAATTTTTGATTGGAGATGTTTGATGTGAGTCTGGAAGGAGAGTTTACAGTCTAACCAGACACCTCGGTATTTGTAGTTGTCCACATATTCTAAGTCTGAACCGTCCAGAGTAGTGATGCTGGACGGGCGGGCAGGTGCGGGCAGCGATCGGTTGAAGAGCATGCATTTAGTTTTACTTGTATTTAAGAGCAGTTGGAGGCCACGGAAGGAGAGTTGTATGGCATTGAAGCTCGTCTGGAGGGTTGTTAACACAGTGTCCAAAGAAGGGCCAGAAGTATACAGAATGGTGTCGTCTGCGTAGAGGTGGATCAGAGACTCACCAGCAGCAAGAGCGACATCATTGATGTATACAGAGAAAAGAGTTGGCCCAAGAATTAAACCATGTGGCACCCCCATAGAGACTGCCAGAGGCCCGGACAACAGGCCATCCGATTTGACACATTGAACTATCAGAGAAGTAGTTGGAGAACCAGGCGAGGCAATCATTTGAGAAACCAGGGCTACTGAGTCTGCCGATGAGGATGTGGTGATTGACAGAGTTGAAAGCCTTGGCCAGGTCAATGAATACCGCAGCACAGTATTGTTTCTTATCGATGACCCTTATTACTTATGACCCAGTTCACGATCCCTATGGCTTCCACTACATGTGGCCAGTCTTTAGGCATTGTTTCAGGCTTTTACTCTGAAAAATGAGGGAGAAACACCACTCAATGAGAGGACAGTGGAAATTTCCAGACACGAGTCCTGCACGTGACCAGGAGCGCGCCTTTGTTTTTCCTTGTCTATTGACTAAGCTATTGTCCGGTTGAAATATGATTATTTATGACAAAAACAACCTTAGGATTGATTATAAACATCGTTTGACATGTTTCTACGAACTTCTATGATACTTTTCAGATTGTGTGTCTGCCTGCTGTGACCGCGCTTTGTTCCAATGGATTACTTAACAAAACGCACCAACAAAATGGAGGTTTTTGGACATAAAGAGGGACATTATCGAACAAAACGAACATGTATTGTGTAACATGGAGTCTTGGGAGTGCAACCATATGAAGATCAAAGGTAAGTGATTCATTCTATCACTATTTCTGACTTTTGTTACTCCTCTACTTGGCTGGTTACTGTTTGTAATGATTTGCCTGCTGGGCGCTGCCCTCAGATAATCGTATGGTATGGTATGCTGCAAGGAGGCATGAGGACTGCAGATGTGGCCAAGGCAATAAATTGCCGTGTCCGTACTGCAAGACGCCAAAGACAGCGCTACAGGGAGACAGGACGGGCAGCTGATTGTCCTTGCAGTGGCAGACCACGTGTAACACCTGCACAGGATCGGTACATCTGAACATTACACCTGCCTGCGGGACAGGATGGCAACAACAACTGCCCGAGTTACACCAGGAAGGCACAATCCCTTTATCAGTGCTCAGACTGTCTGTAATAGGCTGAGAGAGGCTGGACTGAGGGCTTGTAGGCCTGTTTTAACCTCTATGGGCTATGTGGGACGCAAGCGTCCCACCCCTGGTACACCCAATCAACAACAGGTGAAATATCAAGAGCGCCAAATTTGAAAACAATTAAATGTCATAATGTCAAACATACAACTATCTTACACCCTTTGAAAGATAAACATCTCCTTAATCTAACAACGTTGTCCGATTTCAAAAAGGCTTTACGGCAAAAGCATAAAGTTAGATTATGTTAGGAGAGTACATTGACAATAGCTGTGTGTAATGTTTTGTCAATTCAAAGACAGGCGTCACCAAAAGCAGAAAACCAGCTAAAATGATGCACTAACCTTTGACAATCTCCATCAGATGACACTCCTAGGACATTATGTTAGACAATGCATGCATTTTTTGTTCTATCAAGTTCATATTTATATCCAAAAACAGCGTTTTACTATGGCGTTGATGTTGAGGAAATCGTTTCCCTCCAATAACCGCCAGTCAAGCACCACAACAAATTAAATAATTACTATTCGAAAACATTGGTAAAATATTATATTGTCATTCAAAGAATTATAGATTTACATCTCTTGAACGCAACCGGATTGCCAGATTTAAAAATAACCTTACTGGGAAATCACACTTTGCAATAATCTGAGCACTGCGCCCAGAAAAATACGCTTTGCGATACTGACTAACCGCCATGTTGGAGAGATCTAAAATCGAAAATAATATGTAAATAATCCATTACCTTTGATTCTCTTCATCAGATGTCACTTCCAGGAATCCCAGGTCCATAACAAATGTAGTTTTGTTCGAAAAAGCTCATAATTTATGTCCAAAAAGCTCCGTGTTGTTAGCACATGATCTATGCCAGCCGGACTTCTCGTCATGAACGAGGGGGAAAAAAATATTTACGTTCGTTCAAACATGCCAAACATTGTATAGCATAAATCATTAGTGCCTTTTTCAACCAGAACATGAACAATATTCAAGGCGAACGATTGGATTCTCTTTTAAAACGAGAGTACCCAACATGAACTCGCGCGTCAGAGTCTAATCGGCCACCACCGTTCCAAGGCTCTTGTTCGTTCAGTTCTCACAGTATAAGACTCAAAACACTTTCTAAAGACTGGTGACATCTAGTGGAATCCATAGGAAGTGCTCAACAATTAATAAGCCCCTGTGTTTCAATGGCATAGGCTTAAAGGTAATTCAACACATCAGGTATCCACTTCCTGTCAGAATTTGTCTCAGGGTTTTGACTGCCATATGAGTTCTGTTATACTTAGACACCATTCAAACAGTTTTAGAAAATTCAGAGTGTTTTCTAGCCAAACCTGAACAATAATATGCATATTCTAGCTTCTGAGTTGGTGTAGGAGGCAGTTAAAAATCGGCACATATTTTTTTCAAAATTCTCAATACTGCCCCCTAGCCCCAACAGGTTTTAAGGCAGGTCCTCACCAGACATCACCCGCAACATCGCAGATGGGCACAAACCCACCGTCGCTGGACCAGACAGGACTGGCAAAAAGTGCTCTTCACTGACAGGTCGCGATTTTGTCTCACCAGGGGTGATGGTCTGATTCATGTTTATTATCGAAGGAATGACCGTTACACTGACGCCTGTACTCTGGAGCAGGATCGATTTGGAGGTGGAGGGTCCGTCATGGTCTGGGAAGGTGTGTCACAGCATCATCGGACTGAGCTTGTTGTCATTGCAGGCAATCTCAATGCTGTGCATTACAGGGAAGACATCCTCCTCCCTCATGTGGTACCCTTCCTGCAGGCTCATCCTGACATGACCCTCCAGCATGACAACGCCACCAGCCATACTGCTCGTTCTGTTCGCGATTTCCTGCAAGACAGGAATGTCAGTGTTCTGCCATGGCCAGCAAAGAGCCCGGATCTCAATTCCATTGAGCACGTCTGGGATCTGTTGGATCAGAGGGTGAGGGCTAGGGCCATTCCCCCCAGAAATGTCCGGGAACTTGCAGGGGCCTTGGTGGAAGAGTGGGGTAACATCTCACAGCAAGAACTGGCATATCTGGTGCAGTCCATGAGGAGATGCACTGCGGTATTTAATGCAGCTGGTGGCCACAGTAGGTACGGACTGTTACTTTTGACCCCCCCTTTGTTCAGGGACACATTGTTCCATTTCTGTTCGTCACAGGTCTGTGGAACTTGTCCAGTTTATGTCTCAGTTGTTGAATCTTGTTATGTTCATACCAATACTTACACATGTTAAGTTTGCTGAAAATAAACGCAATTGACAGTGAGGACGTTTCTTTTTTTGCTTTGTTTAAATGAGATATCTATTTCATTTACAGTACATTGACAAAAATGTTTAAAAAAATGACATGTTTTCACTTTGTCATTATTGGGTAGTGTGTGTAATTGGCTGATATATTTTTTTATTTAATCCATTTTGATTTCAGTCTAACAAAATGTGGAATAAGTCAAAGGGTATGAATACTTTCTGAAGGCACTGTAGGTCTAACATTTACAAGTAGGTGTACATGACCTCTTCCTAGTTCCTACAGACAGTAGCTATTGGTCTTGCACTTGAGGTACAACCATCCTGAAAGGGGATGAGGTAATCATTGAAAAAGGTTGTTGTCTTCAATACCTTGATTACAATGATCCCACCACACCAGTCTGAACCATGTAGGCTAATGACCAATAGTGCTTGTGTCCACCATACCCTTTGCATTCATAGCTATCCTCAGTTTCAACCACAACTGAGCCAAGGAAAAGCATGTTGTGTGGCAGCTTACCTGTATAGCCTGCAACCCAGCCCCACAGTGACACCATTGCCAACATCCATTTGAACATTATTCCTTCAATGAGCCAGAAATAGCGACTGTCCATTATTCTCAGAGGTTGAAGAAGAATGCAGTAGAGGCAATACGAAGGGATTGCTACACAGTTATTGATGAACACAAAGATGAAACGAAGGAAGGCGTTCAAGAGTACCCAGCCCAGTTTGCGGGCGCCTTCTAGAAGCTGTGCCATACTGATACACACTCCTGTAGAAAGAGGGAGAAAACCAGTAAGCTAGCTAGTAAATACATTTCAGACAGGTGCATTGCTAAATGTGTGTAAAAACTTGACATTGACAAGTAAACATGGCTAGCTAAGACTATCACACTAAGCTAGCTAATACATGTAGTTGGCTTCAAATATTGTTTGGTCGTTCTAAATTGGAGAGCATAGACTACAAGCTAGGTAAAAGTGACGTTTAGACACCTGAAAATGGAAGCAGTCTTTCTAGAGACTAGGCTCATTATCACATTTTAAACAGGTGTAGACCTTAGAGTGAAATTATTACTTACAAGCCCTGGAACAACAATTCAGTTAAGAAAAATAAATAAGTGCTAAGAAAGTATTCACTAAAATACACTGGGGGAAAAATGCTGTATACAGGGTGGGTCAATGCAAATAATCCGGGTAGCCATTTGATTAGCTGTTCAGTAGTGTTATGGCTTGGGGGTAGAAGCTGTTTAGAAGCATCTTGGACCTAGACTTGGCGCTCCGGTACCGCTTGCCGTGCGGTAGCAGATAGACCAGTCTATGACTAGGGTGGCTGGAGACTGACAATGTTTAGGGCCTTCCTCTGACACCACCTGGTATAGAGGTCCTGGATGACAGGAAGCTTGGCCCCAGTGATGTACTGGGCCGTACGCACTACCTTCTGTATCCATGTACCAGCAATCGGTTTAATAGCTACACAAGATTCTACGTTACATAGTTAATGTCAATATCATTGTGCAGGACTCAGGACGAATACCGCCGGGTTCAAATCACATCACTAGTCCAACTCTTGGGAGACCAGCCAAAAGTGGAGGTCTATGCATTGAATGAATGAACATACACCGTTTTCTGCGTCCAGTGGTTCCCATAACTAGCTAGTTAGCTATTGAGATATAAATAACATTCATAATAATAATAATAATAATAATAATAAAGCCATTAGTAATTACATTAACGATAGCTAACTTTGTGTTGGAATCTTGACCCAGGAAAGAAAGTCAACCAGTTGGCTAGCTAATTTTAGCCCAGGTACTCTGACTGAACCAAGCGGCAAACCTATCCACAAAAACTAGTTAGCCAGCTAGTAACGTTAGACCAGTAGTTTATGTAAGTAACTAGTTATAGGTACAACGGTTTTTACAACGCCGCATGGATAACCGCGTTACGGCTAATGTTACCTGGCTAGCTAACTAATAAGCCAACGCCGCCGCTACTCACAACATGCTATGCCATTTCAATTGGTTTTAAGTACATTTTGTACAAATTCCGTGCCAATCATGTCTTACTAGTTAACGTTAGCTAGTAAATCAAATCACGGTCGGAGGTTTGTCAGCTAAACATAAATGTTCTTATCATCCTACTCACCCAATCTTACTATCACTCCGTCCAAATGCCGGACGATAAAACCAGCCAGCTAAGGTTAGAGATAGCTGGCTTAAAATGGATGAATACCAAGTCACATGTATTTAGTTAACATGTTAGATCATTCAACGTTGAGTAATACATCATCCTGTCTATGTGCCGTTCAGACTCCGGTCAGGGTTAGCTAGACGCTTTCCATGTACTGTAACGTCTTCTTTAGCGTTGCAGGGTTGTTCTCAATCAATGGCACTAGAATAATTCCATCGATGCAACATCAGTTAGCTAGCTAACGTTAGTAGATAGCAAGCAGGATAGCCAGGCATCAGCTTCAGCCCTTGCGTCTCTTTTAATCCAAATGCAACAATCCCTTGATGAAAGAGCCATATAACACGCCTTTATTGTTTTAATGCAAAGGCGGCCGCGTTTCAGTTTGTACATCGGGTGATGTTGAATAGATTCCGCTCTCTGCTCCTCCAGCTTGTAAAATCCGTTCGATTATATCTAGCTATTTATGCACTGCAGCGGCCACCAGAGGAGAATCTCTGTCGTTCTTCTTCTTCGGGATTATGTTGGCGGATTGCATCCAATTTAAACTGCACCCCCCTGCCACCTACTGTACTGGAGTGTGAGGCCATTCACGGTCTATATACACATTTATTTGTGTTAAGGTACAATACAATTGGGGAAAGGGAAAACTTACACTGCCAACTATTAGCCTTTTAAAATTAAACAATATTTATATAACAAAAAAACTAACAAAGAAACACCCCATTACACTATTTATCCCCTCTAATCCTTCTCCAGACCAAAGGTCTGGGAGGACAGAACAATACCAATCAACACCCCATGCAACTGTACTGCAGTAAAACCTCTCAATCCCAAGTATTTGCCGCTGCCACCATAACGTCTATTTTCTGTGACTTTCGATCCATTTCTGCCGTGCAATTGACAACCATAGCTATGAATGCCAAGAAACCTACCTTACTGAAGCACATATTCTTCCCGTCACTCTCTATTAGTCTCTGCCTACTCACAGAAATCATCTCAGGATCCCTCACCCTGCACCCATCTTCCTCTACCTCCCTCTTCATTGCTTCAGCATACAACACTTTCTGTTACTCTGACACAACAACCTCAACCTGCCTTTCACCGGACACCTCTGATCTCCAGCCCCATGGGCACTCCCACAACTTTCTCCACCGAAACGACACATTCCTTCGTCTCATGCCCTCCTGCACACATCTAGGACTCATCCTCCTACATACTGCTGTGAGAATCTGTGTTATGGGATTATCTCCCTGCCCTCTGACTTTCTCCTCCAATGGGTTTTGAGAAGGAGACGAGGAGAGAGAGGACGCGAGGAATATGCAATTGAGATCTTCCCTATGACGATGACGCTGACCAAAAACTTGGATTTGAGCAAGTGCCGACTGTCCCCACCGACCACCAAATGATTTTGAGCCAGAGATGAACAGTAAAACTTTAAAAAATATATAAAAAAAATTGCATCAGTACATCAGCCCATCACTGAAGCTATTGTGGAATAAAATGAACTGTACCTAACTGAAAAAACATAAATTTCTGAAGGACATGTAACAATAACAGAATGGGCAGAGAGTTGCATACAAGTCAAATTGATCAAGAGACTGTAGTCCATCCATACTTGTTCCAAATATCATTATTACCATTCAATAATTTTTTTGCCGCTGTAGTCATTTATTCTCCAAGTCACTGACCGCCCCCTGCTGGTCTTGTTTAGAACAGTGCAGAGTAAAGGTATGGAATGTGGAAATGGTTTAGAATACTTTCACTGGCAGTCAAGGGCACCTTATGTGGAGGCGGCCCTGCCCATTGAGAATTTAATTTAATGGCTAAATGCTGCATTCTCTTCACTAAACTACAGATGGAGTAAGTAGCTTTGCTGAACATTTATACACTGCTAAAAAAAATAAAGGGAACACTAAAATAACACATCCTAGATCTGAATGAATGAAATAATCTTATTAAATACTTTTTTCTTTACATAGTTGAATGTGCTGACAACAAAATCACACAAAAATAATCAATGGAAATCCAATTTATCAACCCATGGAGGTCTGGATTTGGAGTCACACTCAAAATTAAAGTGGAAAACCACACTACAGGCTGATCCAACTTTGATGTAATGTCCTTAAAACAAGTCAAAATGAGGCTCAGTAGTGTGTGTGGCCTCCACGTGCCTGTATGACCTCCCTACAATGCCTGGGCATGCTCCTGATGAGGTGGCGGATGGTCTCCTGAGGGATCTCCTCCCAGACCTGGACTAAAGCATCCGCCAACTCCTGGACAGTTTGTGGTGCAACGTGGCGTTGGTGGATGGAGCGAGACATGATGTCCCAGATGTGCTCAATTGGATTCAGGTCTGGGGAACGGGCGGGCCAGTCCATAGCATCAATGCCTTCCTCTTGCAGGAACTGCTGACACACTCCAGCCACATGAGGTCTAGCATTGTCTTGCATTAGGAGGAACCCAGGGCCAACCGCACTAGCATATGGTCTCACAAGGGGTCTGAGGATCTCATCTCGGTACCTAATGGCAGTCAGGCTACCTCTGGCGAGCACATGGAGGGATGTGCGGCCCCCCAAAGAAATGCCACACCACACCATGACTGACCCACCGCCAAACCGGTCATGCTGGAGGATGTTGCAGGCAGCAGAACGTTCTCCACGGCGTATCCAGACTCTGTCACGTCTGTCACATGTGCTCAGTGTGAACCTGCTTTCATCTGTGAAGAGCACAGGGTGCCAATGGCGAATTTGCCAATCTTGGTGTTCTCTGGCAAATGCCAAACGTCCTGCACGGTGTTGGGCTGTAAGCACAACCCCCACCTGTGGACGTCGGGCCCTCATACCACCCTCATGGAGTCTGTTTCTGACCGTTTGAGCAGACACATGCACATTTGTGGCCTGCTGGAGGTCATTTTGCAGGGTTCTGGCAGTGCTCCTCCTTGCACAAAGGCGGAGGTAGCGGTCCTGCTGCTGGGTTGTTGCCCTCCTACGGCCTCCTCCACGTCTCCTGATGTACTGGCCTGTCTCCTGGTAGCGTCTCCATGCTCTGGACACTACGCTGACAGACACAGCAAACCTTCTTGCCACAGCTCGCATTGATGTGCCATCCTGGATGAGCTGCACTACCTGAGCCACTTGTGTGGGTTGTAGACTCCGTCTCATGCTACCACTAGAGTGAAAGCACCGCCAGCATTCAAAAGTGACCAAAACATCAGCCAGGAAGCATAGGAACTGAGAAGTGGTCTGTGGTCTCCACCTGCAGAACCACTCCTTTATTGAGGGTGTCTTGCTTATTGCCTATAATTTCCACCTGTTGTCTATTGCATTTGCACAACAGCATGTGAAATTTATTGTCAATCAGTGTTGCTTCCTAAGTGGACAGTTTGATTTCACAGAAGTGTGATTAACTTGGAGTTACATTGTGTTGTTTAAGTGTTCCCTTTATTTTTTTTAGCAGTGTATTTCCACTTTTCACTATACAAGTCTTTTATTGAAAGCTAATAAAGGCACAGAGATATATTAAGTTATGTAGAATATTATTATTGTGATCTTGCAGACACTGATTTAGCTTCGATCTAACTTTATTAAATATGCACCATTCACCACAAATACGCCTGATTAGCCTGTTCTCTGGGCAGCCGAACAAGCAGAGCAGAGACTGCATTTTGTAGAGAGTCGCGCACATGCGCAGAAGCTTCGGCTCTAGCTGCTGGGAAGAGGGTTCCAGACAACTCGGATCCGCAGCCAATCCGTATAATATAATGGGAATTTGTCCTACTGCCCCCACCTGACAACAATTAAACCACACTCGCACAAAGACTCACATTGTGGAGCTTCAGTAAAATGTGGTCTTTAATAATTTGAAAAGGTATAGAATATTAGTAAACAGTCACCTGAAATTCTGCCAGACAAGCAACCTCCTGGAGGACTGAACTATAACGTTCCATAGCTTTGTCTCCCTTCCTCCATTCTGTGACCACTAACCTAAAAGAAATGGATAAGTGAAAGCAATGATGAGTAGGTGAAAGCTCACCAAGCCGTTGCCTCTATTCCTTCAGTCCAGTCATTTCAGAGAAGGAAAGGGAAGGTAACAAACCAAGACCTTTGGGACAAGGCAATGGGTTAGAGGGGTTTTACTAGGGTATCACTGGAATCGGGCATGTACACTACTCCTCTGGGGGGGCTGGGGCCAGCTTGGGCCTAGCCTGCTGTGCCTGCTGCTGCTGTTGGTGGTGGCAGAGCTGCTGGGAGTAAAGGTCCTCCAGGGACATGACCGACACAGTGGTTTTGGGCCCTGTCTTCCACTCCATGCAGCTCTCGTCCACCACGGAGGCCTCCATGTTAACCGTGTGGCTGCCCAGGATGGAAAAGATGAGCAGGAACTGGGTGCTGAAGTAGTCGTTTTGGGGCTCCACCTGCTGCTCAATTTCATTGGTCTTGCTGACCAGTGGAATCTAACAGGAAATTAAATATGCTGGCGGTTACATACGTTGGCATTGTTGTATTAATGAAGCTGAACCATTGGGAGTTGTACTATTTTTTCTTTAAATTAAGATAAAAGTTCTAAAACCAGAGTAGCTAGAGACATTGTAACAGTATAGGAGTACAGCCTCAACAACTTATAACATCAGCCCATTAGTGTGTACTGTTTATAACCACTGCAATAATCATTACTAGGGCAGGGGGTTGGGATAGCTGCAGAGTCACCTTGTATTCCAGCCCACCAGTCTTGGTCTGGAGAGCGGAGCTGACGTTGAGGCAGACAGACTGAATCTTGAGGAACAATCCGGGGGTGGAGCCATGCTGTACCACGCCCTCCACCGTCAGAGGCAGCTGTTGGTTGTTCTGCACCGGGATTGGCTCGGTCGGGGTCCAGAGGAGATGGGTAGAGAGCAAGCTGGAAAAGCAAAAAATGTACAATAAGTCTGGATCAATTTCAATAAATAATTTAGATGCAAAATACCACTTATAAAAGGTTATTGCATATATGATACATACATTTTACAGCGTACCAAATACCAATGCATCAAACGGCCCCTAAAGCAAGAACTGAGCTACAGTAGTGTATTCCCAATAGTATTTCCATTGCTTTAGTTTGTTCCCTTAATACTGGTTGACTGGAGTTTCTGGATGAAGAACCTCTGGAAGGACAGTAGAACATTAAGCAGAGATATGACCGCATCACATCCAATGACTGCACACTGACTATAAGCAGGTGGCCAGTCACTGACCGTCAGGGAGGCGATGCCTTTCTGGTAAGAGCGCAGGGCCTCGGCGATGGCCGCCATAGCTTCGCTGTAGTCTCCGTCCTCCAGGCCGCTAAGACACAGCACGGCCTGGGAGAACTCCTTCAGACCGTTGAGCCAGAAGAAGAAATGCTCCAAGGCCACATGCGTCTGCAGGCTCTGGTACAGCTTACTGGAGAACTCATGGCAACCCTACGGAAAACAGAGAGGGCCAGACAGGACAGAACAGACACATCAGGACAGTAGGGTGGAAATGCTGCTACACTGATATCTAAGGCATCAGCGACTAATGACTCAGGCTTGAATACTAACTGGAGATCTGCGCATTGTAACTTGAGTTTTCACGGAAGTCTGCCAATGACGTCAATGCATAATTTATGCGAGGGTCAAGTTAAGCATGCACATTTAGGATTCCACCCTAAATGAGGGCAACAAAGATCTTATCTATAAATACAGTATAGGTCTAGTCTTTCCTCTTTACTTTACTTACTTCACCGAGAGAGGACTACAAGAGCCTCCTTGACATCACTATATTAGGTTAATTTGACAGGGACAATAATTAACATTCCTGTAAATGTTCCAGATTTAATGAGTCTTGACTTCCCGCAGACTAGAAACTCACCATGCGCGAGGCCTGCCTGGTGATGCAGTTCGTCATCCAACCGATGGCCACGTTCTCCAGCTGCTGCTTGATCACCGTCTTCACCTCCGCCAACAGGGACGACTGGCTAGCCACAAACACCACAGTCACCAGGGAGACCTAGGGAGAGGTGACGCATGCCAGATGTTAGTATCTAGTAGGTGGGATTCATGATTGGAGAACAGCTTTGGAAACAACTTTAATAGAATTTATCAGAGACCATTATGACATATGAGAACAAATCAGTGCTCACTCCTTAGCTTCCTATTAACCCTTTACACTCGTGGGAATTTGCCTTAATTGAAATGTTTCTTTCAGAAGAAATATACAAATGCATAACCATGGCAGCAATTGAAAGGGGAACAGATTGGGGATGGGGAAATGATTAGACCAAAAGGTGAGGACACAACAGTTCACTTGACAAGACTGAATCCAAAGAGTACTGTTGATTTTGCATTTACAGTTCTTTTTTGCCGCATTTGTTGATAACAAAAATACTCTGGATACATTCAGTAACATGTGAAGAATGTTCCAGGAAAATGTGGGGTAGGCGCAACATAAGACAACAAAAATGACAAGGGTTTGAGTGAGAGGACTAACTGGTGTCTCCAAGTGGACACACACCTCCAAAGTGTGCATAGTTCCTAAGCAATTTCAATACACTTTTATAACTCACAGAAGAGTCTTCAACTATAAGGTGCTTTTTTGAGCTCTCCTCGCTGTGTCGTTGAGGAACTAGAGCAAGCACACGTGTAGTTGTTTTGTTTGGAACACAACCCTGCATCCCCGCCATCACACAATTACTGTTGTTGTTTACAAATAAAAAAACGGTCCATTATAAAATCGTAATCTAGGTCAGGTAGGCATTATTTGAAAGCTTTTTATATTGCCAACATGACTAGCTAAGTTATAAAATACAATATTACAGTGTTAGGCTTTAAAAATACAATTCAGGGAAACAGACCGGAATTTTGGTGCGCATAGAAAGGAGTCATAAGTACATTCACGTGTGTGTGCCGCCGCTAATTTTCTTCACACTAGACAAACTTAGGCTCATTCTATTCAGAACAACTCAGGGTATGACACCATGTCATCTGGTAACTGTACATCAAATATAGGCTCATTCTATTCAGATGAACCCAGGGTATGACAGTATGTCATCTTGTAACCCTACATCAAGATAGTGATCATAAACGTTGACACTGTATATTACATGAGTTTTATGATATGGAAATGTGAAGTGCATATTTGGACTCACAGGTGTTTGGCTTGCTTGTATGACATCAAAGCAGTATTTATTATAATCCTCAACATCTCATCTATTAAAATATATCAAGTCGTCTTCATTTACATCATTTCCCTCACTCAGACAACAAAACGTGCAGAAGTTGCCCAATGAGCAATTTTTTCTAATTCAATTCACTCCACTTTTACTTGTCCACTTAGGGCAATAACAGTTAGTATTAGGGCTTTGTGTATCTCTCACCAGGAGCATCTGCAGCTTGTCGGTGAACAAGTGAATGGCCACCCGGTAGAGGTTCACCAGATCCCCCAGCATGCCCTATCCCAGCACGGGCAGCTGGGTGGCGATGGCCGCCAGGGCGTGGCACATCAGCACGTGATTGGTCGCGGGCCGAGTGCAGCTGGCACAGCAGGAACTCCACAGCCGATTGGCTGAGGTGGGGGCGACTCTTCAGCAGCTGGACCAATGAGGTGAGAGCCATCTGGGGAGTGAGAGAGGGAGAGAGTAAAAAGTACACAATTACAACAAATGTGTTATAACTGTTTATTACAGATTTTTTAGTAAACTATTGATAAACTAATAGCTAATAAACTACAGTTTCCATGGCACTTTCCACGACTACCAAGGAGGCCAAGCATCTTTTCCCCTCACTGCACGAGTACTGTATAGACACTTGGACCAGGGTGATATACACCTTGAGCGTGGCCTGAGCTCTGGGGCTGTCGTCCTGACTGCAGAGCACCAGCAGAGACTCCACCCCCATCACTGTGTCCTGCTCCAGCTGCATCATGTCTGGGGAGGGAAAGCAGGACAATAACGTTAATATAGATACCACTTTCATCCCTAAATAACACAGGCCAGGCAGCAACAACCATTACAAAAAAAATACATTTTCTTGGCAAAGAACAAAACACTGCAGTTAATTAAATGGATGACTGTTACTAATACTGTACTGGTATCTGTGAAGGCCTGTGAAGACCTTGGAGTGCACCAAACCCATTTTAACATGAATTAGTCCACTACTGGAAGTTTTTCTTAGGTAGACCCGATTTTTGGATGGTTGTGAAGTGTGAAGACCTGTGATGGTCAGGTAGCTAATTAAAGATGAGTGAGAGGACATCTCCTCCTACTAAGTGGTACCCTATACACACACACCTTTCTCTGGATAGGAAATAGCTATGTTGGCGGGCACAGTGACTCCCTGGGCAGAGAAGGCCAAGTTGCTGTGGTAACAGCATTCCTGCGCTAGCTTAACCAGGTCAGTGAGCCGAGGAGGGGTGGAAGCATCACCTGAGGAACAGAAAGGAGGAATGTTTTGGAAAGTTTTGAACCCAACTTAAGTAATTGACTGAATGTCACAGAGCCCCAAACAGCAGGGCTGGTAATCACAAAGAGTCACAAACAAGGGCACTGCGTTCATCCACCTCTGGCCTGCTGGCCCCCCTACCTCTGCGGAAGCACAGTTCCCGCTCAGCCCAGTCAAAACTGTTCGCTGCTCTGGCACCCCAATGGTGGAACAAGCTCCCTCACGACGCCCCCCCCCCCCCCCCCCCAAAAAAAGATATAAAGTGGTTGTTCCACTGGATATCATAAGGTGAATGCACCAATTTGTAAGTCGCTCTGGATAAGAGTGTCTGCTAAATGACGTAAATGTAAAAATGTAAATGTAGGTGTGCTAGTAAAGGATCAGTTTTGTTAGGTAATAACTCCTATTCTGAGATGCTTTTTGAATACGGGCTTCAAGTGGAGCGTTGTTAAACTTTGAAGGGAAAACAACTGTTGTTGAATATGTAGTAAATCGTTTTTTAAAATAAGATTTACATGAAAGTCAGTTTCAGAATAGCTATGTAAGCAAGGTAATGCATTTCAAGGAAAATAAATTAACACAGTATTATGAAAACATGGATTATCCTCATAATAACCCATGAAAGATAAGTCACCACTCGCTGTTGGATTATGGAGTAGAGAATTTGCAGGTATGTGTGGGACAAGACCCCACCTGAGTGTTTTCTCTGTTCCACAGATAGGTGGCATTTTAGCAAGGAGCTTCAAGTCCTGGATGGCCAGTCTCTTCACTGCATTCCTAGGGTCATCCTTCATGTACTGGAGAAGCAGCTGTAACTTCAGATAGACAGAGAGAACAGACTATAAATTAAACATTATTCAAAGCCTCCTACTGATCTCACAGAAACTTAAGGAAAGGAGTTAAGATTTTCTAGCCTGGGTGGGTGCCACAGTATGTTCTCCACTTTTGCTAAGCTATGCTGTCTTGGGACTTCAGGTGCATATAATAAACAAGTGAGTTGTCACTCAAATTCTGTACTTGGACATCTGTTTGTCTGTCTGTTTCGAATGAGATGTACTCTGTCTGCTGCGGTGGTGGGTGTCATGCCAAATAGCATCCAGCTGCCAAAAACTGTCTGGGTTGCGTACCAATGGGATTCTAATATCCATTAGTGTCCAGGGGAGAGACTATGAGGACTTTTCTTACCAGCATCCCATTGACAGGCCGACTAGCCAAAATCTAAAATGGAGCCTGAGCTTAACGCTAACTTTAACTAAACCAAACCCTTTACACAAACTAACATTAACCTAATTTTAACCAATTTGAAAATGTAATACCTGTTTACACATCAGCCACGCACCATAGTTTCCCCCTAGTGTCCGTTGCTATAGCTACCCGTTTGGGGATGTCGATGAGCGAGGAGGCAGCCAGCTGGGTGAAGGTGTGCAGGGTGACAATGACCAAGGGGTAGGAGGTGACCAGCTGCTGAAGCACCTCCCGGCTGCTGGAGGCCAGGCTGCTAGAGGCCAGGCTGCTGGAGACCAGGCTGCTGGAGGCCAGGCTGCTAGAGGCCAGGCTGCTAGAGGCCAGGCTGCTGGAAGCCAGGCCGCTAGAGGCCAGGCCGCTAGAGGCCAGGCCGCTAGAGACCAGGCCGCTGGAGGCCAGGCCGCTGGAGGCCAGGCCGGCATTGTGGTGCATGTGCTGCAGAATAGGGATTAGCTTCAGTTTCAGGTCCACCGGGGCATCCAGAGCTGTGGAGGAACAAGAGCATAGTGAAACATAGCACAGGCCAATGGGAGATCACATGGAAGAAAAGGCTCAGAAACCAGGAGGCACTATCTGAACTTGTCCAATAACAAACACTTGCATTTGTCTGTCTTTGTTCCCATTGCAAAATGTTTTGCTACAGTGTGGCTTAATGAACCACGACCCTGGATGCTTCATCTAAAAATAAAATTGCATGGCCTTTTCTTCTCTACAACAACACCTAAGGGACAACAGTTAAAGAGACAATGAAGAATCCTTGAAAATCTGCTTGTTCAGTTGCTTGTATATAACTAAACCCTAATTCCTCAGAATGTAACGTGATTCTGCCCAAGATGTTCACATGATACTGAGAACATTATGTTACCTTGAATCATTTAAGTGATTTTGTTGCAAATCCCAGCTGCAAAGTCTCTGCAGATTGAAAGGTACAGAGAAACTAACAAGTTCAATACATAATTATTCCTCTTTCCTGGATGGGGCATAGAACCAAAACAACTGTGTGAACAGTTTGCAAGGAAGTTGGCTGAGTTCAAATCATGACAGATCAGCCAGACAACACAGCTACCAGACTGAAACTTCTCAAACCACTTACTTTGACTGCGCAGATAAGTAGGCCGATACAAAGATGTCCGCCTCTACTTCAACGTTGTCGTGTGAGTCTAGACTTTGGTGAACGCTATGATTGGCATTCTTCCATTTAGGGATGAAAGTGGCCAAACTGCCAAGCATCCTTAATAAATCAAAAACAGGACGAAACACACAGAGATTCAGAAATCATGTAAGCGGAGATGATTGAGTCTTTTAAAAAAAAAAAAAGGTGTATGGTGTATGTATCCCATTATCTTTTGGAATCAGTGAGGTTTCAATTTTTTTCATGCACTGATGATCTAGCCTTGCATTGCTCTTGAAATAGTTGTAGGTACGATGCATTTGGAAAGTATTCAGACCCCTTGACTTTCTCCATATTTTATTATGTTACAGCCTTATTCTAAAATGGATTAAATTGTTTTTTCCCCCTCATCAATCTACACACAATAACCCATAATGACAAAGCGAAAACATGTTTCTATGAATTTTTGCAAATATATATTTAAAAAAACTGAAATATCACAAATATCACAAAGGTCACAAATTAGAAAGTTTGAAAAATGTATGTAAAATCTTGTGAGATGAAAATTGACAAACTAAAGGGTGTGCAATGTGTAGGCCCACTGAGTGTACATTCTGAACCTTGTTTGAGGTCAGTAGGCCAGGTCACATGACCAAGGAGCTATTGAAATTAGAAAGTATGAAAAATTCATGTAAAAACGTGTGAGATGAAAATTGACAAACCAAAGGGTGTGCAATATAGAAGGGTAGTCAGTGGACATTCTGAACCTTGGTTGAGGTCAGTAGGTCACATGACCAAGGAGCTATTGAAATTCGAATGTAAAAAAAAGTTTGTACTTTGTTTACGCTTCCTAACTAATTCAACGAGGAATACAAAATGCTGCTCACATTTAAACATGTTTATTAGCTTTGGAAAGCAAATTAATGTCCAAATCGTGAAAATAAGACCTGTGCAATGTTATGCGCAATTTTTCCAACATCATGACACTTATTTGGAGTCTGTGGCTCAAGTGGTTTGAAAATAAATAAATACAGTAGGGGAAGAGGTAGTAGTTTGGGCTAAATTATAGATGGGCTATGTACAGGTGCAGTGATCTGGGAGCTGCTCTGATAGCTGGTGCTTAAAGCTAGTAAGGGAGATAAGTGTTTCCAGTTTCAGAGATTTTTGTAGTTCGTTCCAGTCATTGGCAGCAGAGAACTGGAAGGAGAGACGACCAAAGGAGGAGTTGGCTTTAGGGGTGACCAGAGAGATATACCTGCTGGAGCGCGTGCTACAGGTGGGTGCTGCTATGGTGACCAGTGAGCGGAGATAAGGGGGGACTTTACCTAGCAGGGTCTTGTAGATGACCTGGAGCCAATGTGTTTGGCGACGATTATGAAGCGAAGGCCAGCCAACGAGAGCGTACAGGTCGCAGTGGTGGGTAGTATATGGGGCTTTGGTGACAAAACGGATGGCACTGTGATAGACTGCATCCAGCTTGTTGAGTAGGATATTGGAGGCTATTTTGTAAATGACATCGCCGAAGTCGAGGATTGGTAGGATGGTTAGTTTTACGAGGGTATGTTTGGCAGCATGAGTGAAGGATGCTTTGTTGCGAAATAGGAAGCCAATTCTAGATTTAACTTTGGATTGGAGATGATTGATGTGAGTCTGGAAGGAGAGTTTACAGTCTAACCAGACACCTAGGTATTTGTCCACAAATTCTAAGTCAGAAGTTGATCAGAAGTCAGAAGTTGGCCCAAGAATTGAACCCTGTGGTACCCCCATAGACTGCCAGAGGTCCGGACAGCAGGCCCTCCGATTTGACACACTGAACTCTATCAGAGAAGTAGTTGGTGAACCAGGCGACGCAATCGTTTGAGAAACCAAGGCTACTGAGTCTGCCGATGAGGATGTGGTGATTAACAGAGTCAAAAGCTTTGGCCAGGTCAATGAATACGGCAGCACAGTATTGTTTCTTATCGATGGCGGTTACGATGTCGTTTAGGACCTTGAGCGTGGCTGAGGTGCACCCATGACCAGCTCTGAAACCAGATTGCATAGCGGAGAGGGTGCGGTGGGATTCGAAATGGTCGGTAATCTGTTTGTTGACTTGGCTTTCGAAGACCTTAGAAAGGCAGGGTAGGATGGATATAGGTCTGTAGCAATTTGGGTCAAGAGTGTCACCTCCTTTGAAGAGGGGGATGACAGCAGCTGCTTTCCAATCTATGGGAATCTCAGACGACACGAAAGAGAGGTTGAACAGGCTAGTAATAGGGGTTGCAATAATTTCGGCAGATAATTTTAGAAAGAAAGGGTCCAGATTGTCAAGCCCAGCTGATTTGTAGGGGTCCAGATTTTGCAGCTCTTTCAGAACATCAGCTGAATGGATTTGGGAGGTGAAATGGGGAGGCTTGGGCGAGTAGCTGTGGGGGGTGCAGTGCTGTTGAATGCAGTAGGGGTAGTTAGGTGGAAAGCATGGCCAGCCGTAGAAAAATGCTTATTGAAATTCTCAATTATAGTGGGCTTATCGGTGGTGACAGAGTTTCCTGTCCTCAGTGCAGTGGGCAGTTGGGAGGAGGTGTTCTTATTCTCCATGGACTTTACAGTGTCCCAGAACTTTTTAGAGTTTGAGTTGCAGGAAGCAAATTTCTGTTTGAAAAAGCTAGCCTTGGCGTTTCTAACTGCCTGTGTGTATTGGTTTCTAACTTCCCTGAAAGTTGCATATCGCGGGGGCAGTTCGATGCTAATGCAGAACGCCACAGGATATTTTTGTGTTGGTTAAGGGCAGTCAGGTCTGGGGAGAACCAAGGGCTATATCTGTTCCTGGTTCTAAATTTCTTGAAAGGGGCATGCTTATTTAAGATGGTGAGGAAGGCATTTAAAAAAAATAACCAGGCATCCTCTACTGACGGGATGAGGTCAATATCCTTCCAGGATACCAGGGCGATTAGAAAGGCTTGCTCGTTGAAATGTTTCAGGGAGCGTTTGACAGTGATGAGTGGAGGTGGTTTGACCGCTGACCCATTACGGGTGCAGGCAATGAGGCAGTGATCGCTGAGATCTTGGTTGAAAACAGCAGAGGTGTATTTAGAGGGCACGTTGGTTAGGATGATATCTATGAGGGTGCCAGTGTTTGCGGTTTTGGGGTTGTACCTGGTGGGTTCATTAATAATTTGTGTGAGATTGAGGGCATCAAGCTTGGATTGTAGGATGGCTGGGGTGTTAAGCATGTCCCAGTTTATGAGTCAAACATTTAGATAATCTAAGCAGTCTAACTGGGCAATGTCAATGTAGCTAGGTAGTTTTAGTTTGCTCATCACTGTGACGAATAGCTAACAAGCTACCTTGTCATTTTAATTGTAGTAGCTAGCTTAGCAAGCTAGTTGCTTGATGACTGGTTAACTGTACACACCTTTGTCCAACTCCATGTAAACTGAATTTGTATCAAATTCTTGTTCCCCATAACCAGCCTCTGACAAGAATTTGGTGCCGTTAAAAGCGACATTGCTTATATTTTAGACTTCACGTGAAATAACTTTATATTCTCTTCAACAGTGTCAATTTAGCCACTGAATTTAGCATGTTTCATTCCGCACAAAGGGAGAAAGTGACGTAATACAGGAAGTATCAGATTTCCAACCAATCAGCGAGTGTTATGTAGGTTTAGCGGGGGATTCGTGTTATATATATTAAAAGTAAAAAAAATAAAAACATTTTATATATATATATATATATGTTACTTCAGTTCACGCGAAAGGGGAGCCACGAACTGATGACCACCGTACAGAA
Source organism: Salmo salar (assembly GCF_965601325.2). Classification (NCBI taxonomy): domain Eukaryota; kingdom Metazoa; phylum Chordata; class Actinopteri; order Salmoniformes; family Salmonidae; genus Salmo; species Salmo salar. Next base: position 33,245,852 of record NC_138305.1, read on the forward strand.
ATTCATCTGAAAATATTAGAAGAATCGTCTAGCTTCGGCTTAGTAACAGAAATGCTTTTTCGCTCCATTGTTGACAGAGGAGTCTGTAAACGAAGGTGTAATGGTAAGAATGTCAATTTATAAGGATCCAGACAGTATTCCGTCTGGTTTGACTCGTATTAACGTTAGTTAGCCTAAGTAAGCTAGCTGGCTCAGCTGTGTCCACTTCAGCGTTATTGGCTGCTAGGCTGGCCATTGTGTGTCGACTATAGCTAGATCTATCTACTCAGTCTTCTCAGTCTCAAATTTCGTTATTTATTTATTTTTTACTGCTTATTTTCCTGTCGACTCGTTCATAAAAAAATAATAATATCCTGATCATGTTACTATCTTATACTCGATGGCATATTTTCATTGAATATATGTGTTTTGTTAATTGTTGCAACCTTACGGAAGTACTGGTAGCTAGCTCTATAATTGTTGCAACCTTACGGAAGTACTGGTAGCTAGCTCTATAACTAATGGCTAGCGTGCATAAGCCAAGGACCTACCCAGACCGGACGGGGTTTAGGGTGGCTCTCCATACAGTATTGCACTGCATGTTCCTGAGTGGCTATTTGTTTATTTCACAACAGACCTCAGCCCAAAATACAATTTGTCCTCTCTGCTGGACGGCTACCAGTGTGCCCGTCATGATGAACACATCACATACGGGAATGTGGGGGTCGCCTTCTCTACAGGTAATACAATAAATATTGTACTCTGTCTTTGAGGGCGACAACCATTAATCACTGTCCTGATTTCGTTATTTATTTAATTTTTACTGCTTATTTTCCTGTCGATTTCAGCCCCGGGACTGCAGGGCGTCCTTGCTGTGGCCAGTGAGACGGGAGTCCTGAGGCTGTACAACACAGAGAACCGACAGAGTCCACTTCTGAAAGGTATGTTATACCTGAGTGACAGAATCACACCACCAACAGAGTACCTTGTTTATTCGGCTCAGACAACAGATGGTATGATCATGATGCGCCCATATGATGCAGACCTCCTAGGAAGGTTGTGAGGCACACCACTAGTTGTGTGACTAGCCAATTGTCACCGCAGCTGTCTGAATCACCAGTCTATTTTGTCTTGTTGTTGGACCATGAAATATCATCAGAGGCCAATTGAGGTACAAACTTAATGTATTCTATTCCATAGAATGGTTGGCACATGGTAATGCTATCTGTGACCTTGCTTGGGTGCCAGGGGAGGCTAGCTTGGTGAGTAGAAGTTTTTCCTGGTTGTTTCACACACAGTGATCAGACTAGTATTTTTTTTAATAGACATTTTATAGGACACATGATCAAATTATGTTTGTATTTTCACCATCAGGTGACCGCGTCAGGTGATCAGATGGCCAAGCTGTGGGATGTGACATCAGGGGAGCTCCTTGGTAGCTTCAAGGGGCACCAGTGCAGCCTCAAGTCTGTTGCATTCACACGGCAGGAGAAAGGTACATTTCTAATCAATTCAATATAACTTTATTGTCCCAGAGGGGCAGCGCCCGATACATTGTAGACATTCTTCCTGAATACAGAGACACTGCTTGCTCCATCGAGTGTATGGTCTTTCAGACTGTACATGTGTATAGCCATGCCACAAATATTTGTTATTTGATTAGTTGTAGGCATCATCACTGACCAGCTTCACAGCTCAGCTACTGAAAACAAAGCTCTTCTTAAACGACTGCTGCACAGTTTCTGTTTTACCCCAGGAGACCCCGTGCTTTTTAGGCCAAATACACACTTAGTTGTTTGTGTCCGGACACTTCTTCATGAGTAGCCATGGTAACCCTCCACTCTGGCTTCTCTCTTCTCCCACAGCTGTGTTCTGTACTGGGGGCCGAGATGGGAATATTATGGTCTGGGACACAAGGTACAGCAAAAAAGGTAAGGCCAGATATAAAAGTGATTACGCTTTTTTTTAGTGTAAATGATGTTTGACTTTTTCAGTGAGTAATCTTTAAACCCGGAACTAAAATCTTGGGTTATTGCATCAGATGCTCGATTAAGTTCTGCTGGGACACGTGTTATACTATAATATACTATAACGTGGAGCGATAGCAGGCCGGTAGGTTCACTCCCCTCTCTTTGCAAGTTGGCCAAATGTCCCCTTTCTGAAATTTGAAAAGAGGCGTACACCTGTCCAAATGATCAGTTACAAAAAAATCTGTGCACCGGTACAGTCATCGCATCCCACAGTTTGTTGGCAGATGCTACTATACCAGTTATGTTATGTAGTCTGTCCACAAGAGATTATTCAGTGAGTAATGGAGTTTGTTTTTCCCTCAGATGGCTTCTATAGGCAGGTAAAGCAGATCAGTGGAGCTCACAATAAAATGGACAGAAACACACCCTCTAAGACGAAGAAGAAACGCCCCGGCATGGACCCCTCTGTGGTGAGTGGTAATACCCTAATACCCTTAACAACTGACTCGGTGTCAGCGTTGTTTTTAATGTTGAATAGGGGACTGGGATAACTGATTTGTCTCCATCTCTCTTGTAGGACTCCCAGCAGAGTGTCACAGTGGTTCTGTTCCAGGATGAACACACACTCATCTCCTCAGGTGCCGTTGATGGGTAAGAATAATCTAATAACAGAGGACCATATTCATTGAGACACACCGTAACATAATGTTTTACAACGGGAAACTAAAGCAAGCATTTCTTATTAGACAAATTCAGATGGTACCACCCTGTTTCCTTGCGTTTTGTGCATACTGAACATGACCAGATTACTTTCGTAAGGATGTATGTGACGCCTGCATCACGCAGAATGATTCTGACTTGAATTGTGATGTATTTATCCTCCTAAACAGGATAATCAAGATGTGGGACCTCCGGAAAAACTACACAGTGTACCACCATGACCCCACCCCCCTCCAGGCGTACCCATACCCAGGGACTAGCACACAGAAGCTAGGTGGGTTTTCTCAAACATGGCGATGGCCCAATTTGAGTTCTTCAAAATTGCATCTTCCCTACGTCAGACCTCACTGGATTGGTGAAAGCTATTTGGTGTCTGGAACCCCTACCTTCACCTAGCCAACAGTATCAGATTGGTGATTACTTCAAGGAATGAAGGAAATGTTTTACAAGTATTCAAATAGGGCCTAGTGTATAACCTGGCCTGTGTTGTCTGTGTGACAGGTTACTCAGGGCTGGTGTTGGACTCCACTGGCTCCAACCTGTTCTCCAACTGCACTGACAACAACATCTACATGTTCAATGTCGGCGGGCTGAAAACCACTCCAGGTAAACAAATGCTCCATACAAAGCTCATTCTGTGTCATCCTGTTTCTATGGCTACATCCATCAGAAGCATGTCTGCATTCAGCCCATCACTTTGTTTTAAAGCAAGTTAGTTACCACCCATTCACATTCAGCTCCAGCACGCCACTACATTTCAATCTGCCAGTACCACTGTTTACCACCAGATGGGGCTGCACACTACTTCTGTTCAGTTGAGGCGATTTGATGTATGGGAAGCTGTCTGTCAGTTTGGCAAAAATGCCATACTTTGGGAAGATTAATTTGCTTAAATAGCTAGTTGTACAGCATGGGGTTGCCAACCTTTTCAAAATGTTGTGTGTAATTCCCCTTTTATTCCGGATGTGGCTGTTTTAATTGCACATTTAGCAAGTGAGGAATGTGCTGTCTGTGCCGGTCTAGAGATGGTTCTGTCTGCTCATTTCATGGCAAAGTTAGAAAATAATAGATAATGATATACTTACTTATTCATGATATACTTCTGCCAGATAAGCCTACTTTTCAGTTAACATTTTAATTGAGAAGATTTTGGGGATAGTATTTCTGTCAACCCACAAGATGGTTGTCACATCCACTGGCTGGCTACGCATGGAGTGCAAGACAAATGCGCGCACCACGCAGACAGACAGGGACAATACTACTGGAAATTAATTATTGTGTTAAGTTTGGCTTTTTAAACAAATATTGACTAACTAGGTGTGAAATAATGTCAATGTTGCGTTGATTAGATATTAGCTGGGAGCTAATGGTGTCTGATACTTGTGAGATTTATTTATGACAGTTTGCGGTGGAACACCTGAAAATTGCATGTACTTTCAGAATTGTTTGGTGAGCTGCTCATAGGTGGGCTGTGAGCAACTGGTAGCTCACCATCGACCTGTTGGAGACCCCTGTTGTACAGCATGACCCCTGTTGTACAGCCACATCATGAATTTGGCTTCTGTCATTCACGTGCCTGACACGTATCATAATAAATCGTCTTTACAATAGCCCAGAGGTTGTTGAATGGCTGAGTGGGTACTAGAGGTCGACCGATTAATCGGAATGGCCGATTTAATTAGGGCTGATTTCAAGTTTTCATAACACTCGGAAATCGGTATTTTTGGCCGCCGATTTGGCCTATTTAAAAAAAAAAAAAAAATATTATTATGATTTTTTTTTTACACATTTATTTAACTAGGCAAGTCAGTTAACACATTCTTATTTTCAATGATGGCCTAGGAACGTTGGGTTAACTGCCTTGTTCAGGGGCAGAATGACAGATTTTTACCTTGTCAGCTCAGGGATTCAATTTTGCAACCTTACGGTTAACTAGTCCAACGCTCTAACCACCTGCTTTACATTGCACTCCACGAGGTTACGCGAATGCAGTAAGAAGCTAAGGTAAGTTGCTAGCTAGCATTAAACTTATCTTATAAAAAACAATCAATCAATCATAATCACTAGTTAACTACACATGGTTGATGATATTACTAGTTTATCTAGCCTGTCCTGTGTTGCATATAATCACTTAGGTACACGTTGCTCCAACCATAAACATCAATGCCTTTCTTAAAATCAATACACAAGTATATATTTTTAAACCTGCATATTTAGTTAATATTGCCTGCTAACATTAATTTCTTTTAACTAGGGAAAATGTGTCACTTCTCTTGCAAACAGAGTCAGGGTAGTCAGGGTATATGCAGCAGTTTGGGCCGCCTGGCTCGTTGCGAACTGTGAAGACTATTTCACAAAAGCGCATTTGTGAAAAAAGTACAATCGTTGCACGACTGTACCTAACCATAAGCATCAATGCCTTTCTTAAAATCAATACACAGAAGTATATATTTTTAAACCTGCATATTTAGCTAAAAGAAATCCAGGTTAGCAGGCAATATTAACCAGGTGAAATTGTGTCACTTCTCTTCTGTTCATTGCATGCAGAGTCAGGGTATATGCAACAGTTTGGGCCGCCTGGCTCATTGGGAACTAATTTGCCAGAATTTTACGTAATTATGACATAACATTGAGGGTTGTGCAATGTAACAGGAATAACGTTTTGTTTTCGAGATGATAGTTTCCGGATTCGACCATATTAATGACCTAAGGCTCGTGTTTCTGTGTGTTATTATGTTATAATTAAGTCTATGATTTGATAGAGCAGTCTGACTGAGCAGTGGTAGGCAGCAGCAGGCTCGTAAGCATTCATTCAAAATAGCACTTTCGTGCGTTTTGCCAGCAGCCCTTCGCAATGCATTGCGCTGTTTATGACTTCAAGCCTGTCAACTCCCAAGACGAGGCTTGTGTAACCCATGTGAAATGGCTAGCTAGTTAGCTGGGTGCGCGCTAATAGCGTTTCAAACGTCACTCGCTCTGAGACTTGGAGTAGTTGTTTCCCTTGCTCTGCATGGGTAACGCTGCTTCGAGGGTGGCTGTTGTCGATGTGTTCCTGGTTTGAGCCCAGGTAGGAGCGAGGAGAGGGACGGAAGCTATACTGTTACACTGGCAATACTAAAGTGCCTATAAGAACATCCAATAGTCAAAGGTATATGAAATACAAATGGTATAGAGAGAAATAGTCCTATAATAACTACAACCTAAAACTTCTTACCTGGGAATATTGAAGACTCATGTTAAAAGGAACCACCAGCTTTCATATGTTCTGAGCAAGGAACTTAAACGTTAGCTTTCTTACATGGCACATAATGCGCTTTTACTTTCTTCTCCAACACTTTGTTTTTGCATTATTTAAACCAAATTGAACATGTTTCATTATTTATTTGAGGCTAAATTGATTTTATTGATGTATTATATTAAGTTAAAAAAAAGTGTTCATTCAGTATTGTTGTAATTGTCATTATTACAAATAAATAAATAAAAAGTAAAACAATCGTCCGATTAATCAGTATCGGCCTTTTTGGGGCCTCCAATAATCGGTATCGGCGGTGAAAAAAAATATCATAATCGGTTGACCTCTAGTGGGTACCTCCGTGTACAAGAGACTGTCTGACAGAAAGATGAGAAATACCTCAGTGTTTGTGTTCTTAATGAGTCATCAAAGTCTGGGTTGTGTTCATTGGGACATGCAACAGAAAACAATTCAGGTTGCAATGGAAAGAGAAAATTAGCAGTTCGTATTGGACAAGTCCAGGTAGTCCCTCCCTGTTTCACTCAATTCCCCTTTGGTGCTTAATGAACTGATCGTTTGTGTGTATGTATTGATATGTAGTTCTGTCCTTGAGCTGTTCTTGTCTATTAATGTTCTGTATTATGTCATGTTTTGTGTGGACCCCAGGAAGAGTAGCTGCTGCTTTTGCAACAGCTAATAGGAATCCTAATAAATACCAAATGCGGCCCTGGTATTGTTTGCAACCACTATTCCTCAGGAATTAGCCAAGAATGTAGCCCAGGGGGCTTTGACCTACCATGTGACCAGTATCTTGAACCAATCAAGAAGTAATATATGGAGAGCCTCTTCAGGATCCCATTTGTTGACCACTTTGTGTACTCGCACTGTATACTCTGAACAACTGAAATGTTGTTCTGGTGGTTTCAATGTCTAGTGCTGTGCATGTTATTCCTGATGTTCATACATGTCTTTCTGTTGCAGTGGCAGTCTTCGGTGGTCACCTCAACTCCTCGTTTGACGTGAAGTCCACTGTTAGCCCCGACAACCAGTTCCTGGCTAGTGGCTCAAGTGACCATCATGCGTACATTTGGAAGGTGAGCTGCCATTTTTATTTGACCAATCCAGTGAAAACCTTTGAAAAGCAGACTGATAGACGATGGCTGACAAATCAACATGCTTTGACTATTCTATCCATGCATTTATTAGTGTCTTACCAACTTATATTCCGATTTCAGATCGCCGACCCAAAACAGCCTCCCATGATGCTTCAGGGCCACCGCCAGCAAGTGACCTCCATAGCATGGTGCCCCACAGATTTCACAAAGGTGAGATCTCAGGTTTGGTCTGTGTTCACATAGCCAGTGTGATTTCAGATGAGTTTGAGAACACTCATCCTGCAGCGGCCAGGAAAGATACCCTTTAAGCTGCCTTTATATCCGTTCTGTCCCTGGAGAAAATGTTTTCAGTTTGATCTGCTCATTCTAAATATTATTATTTTGCCATAAAACAGAATTGTGGTAGTTGAAGTGGTCTGGAGGTGGAGGTGCAGCTTGGTAGCCTGGGTAGACCAGACTAAAAGCTGTGTTCACCATTGAAACAATGATGAGTGCATCATTCATTCTGGTTTAACCAGGCCAGGAGAAGTGCAGGTTGGGGCCCTGTGTAATCTCATGTTCTGTCTTGGCAGATCGCTTCCTGCTCTGATGACGACACCGTACGGATCTGGCGTCTGGACCGGGGTACGGATAGAGCAAAGTCTTCTGTCGGAAAGGACAATCTGGTGGGCTGGGCATGTCCTAAACCTGCCACCACCATGCCCAGTCCAAGTGAGTACCACTACTGCTGCTATCTATCAGTAGAGAGGGGGTCCATTAAATGTTTTACATTCCAGTCAATTAAAGAATTGGATAGTACATGGTTCTTCTTTACTAAAATGGCCTGATGAGGATTGGCAGTATCTAAAATTCCATATCCATTACGGTGGTTACCATCCTCAAATGCGTTTACTAGTCTGTATAGCCTGTATATTGCCAACCATAACAAAGATGACTATCTCCAATGATTCTTGAACAAGCTGAACTCTTGATTGAAACTAAAACTCTGTTTCTCTCTCAGTGCCTTTGAACCAGGCGGAGTGCACCCCAGCCAAGAGTCCCCGGCCAAGGCGTCTGGGGGCCCTGGCCTCCCCCCAGCCTGCTGCCTGCGCCCCCAGAGGAGCAGACCTGCCTCTCGCCTCCAACACCACCGCCGCCTCCCCCCTTCAGGCCCATGGCGCCAGGGCCACCCTCATATGTCAGAAAATGCCCTCCATCAGGAACTGGTTTGCCCGGCCTCCCGGAGAACAGATCACCCCTCCTCTCCGCAAGGTGCGTAGCCCCTGTCCCCTCCTTACCCTTTCCTCGGAGAGGACGGCCGAGCGCCGGCTGGAGAATGGTGACAGTGGGGCGGCGGGGGACTGTGACTGCATCACAGGGCTCTACCCCGCAGCCAAGAGGAGCCGGGGACCAGCAGCAGTGTGCTGCCCTAACCAGGAGCCACCTCATGCGGGCACAGAGAGGAGCGAGGCCTGGGGAAAAGCAGACCTCCAGGTGGAGGACCAGAGGCCTGTCCCAGCCACACAGGCAGACAAGGAGAACAGCTCTCCAGAAGGGGCAGACTGGTTGTCAGCAATGAGCCAGAAGCTGAGGAAAGGTGTGGGAAAACCCAGCAGCACTCCCAGAAGCACCAGTGCCCCCAAGAGGCAAGATGGCAGGATACCGACCTCACCGGTATACACAAGATCCTAAGTTACAAGTTGACCAGAAATGTATGAAGTCTACTGATGTTCTTAACAGGATTTGCGCTATCTCTTGGACGTGTTTTTCATATGATAACACATGGTGTTCCCAATGTAGAAAAAACATTGATGTCTCTTACTGTATAACCAGGAAACCGTTATCATTTACCTTTCTCCTGTTCCTTCCTTCTCCCAGGCAATGTCCTCTCCCTCCTGGGCAATGCGCTCACCGAAATCCATTAAGAAAATATCTTCCTAGTTCCAGCGAAGGACTCGGGAGTGATCAGCTTGGAATGAAATGGTTCTCAGTGCTGATTCAGAGAGACATTATTTATATTTGTAACAAAAAATATATATATTTCCTATATATGTATTTTAATTTGGATCACTGTTCAACATAGAGAAATCTTTTTAAATATATGAGGGTTGATTCTTAACCTTAATATACCCAATATTGCACCCATTTTTGAGGATCCTTACAATGAGTTGTCCACTCAACATAGAAGACAAACTTACAAGAGATTCCTGTTCTCACGTCTTTATTTTGTACGTAAACTTTGTCTACAATGATCCGCTTCCCCTCCACCAATCCTAACCTTAACCATTAAATGCATCTAGGGGCAACTTCACCCTACACCATTTATGTCTGCACAAGTTTGAATTCCAGTCTTGGTTCCCCATTCTGAATAATTAGCTGTGTCACTACCATATCACACTTTAAGTCATGAGTATTCACAAAGGGCATGAGACTAAAATTACCATTAGTAAAGTCTAATGTCAGATTTCCCTACAAAATATTTAGATGATAATGCAGAAAGCAAGTCCCTAGACATGACAATACTTAGAAAAGTACATTAAAACCAAACTTTGGGTGAGTTAGTGTTGTTAGTACTACATTTTAACAGTTCACAGCCCATGCAATGCTGTTCAAAGGTTGCTGACACTGGTCTCCAACCTGTTTTTCCAGTATACTTTCCACTTCTGTTGTTGTAACTTGACATGTGTTTGCACTGTGTTAATCCTGTCTTCACATACACAATGAGAATTTTTACTGAAAGGAGACTAAGAATGCATGATAGGTTGTAGTCCTGTCAACCTGCAACATTCTTTTATGTCTGTCTGAAACATGGATGTCTGAGCTAGTGCCTCCATGAGAACATTTTCTTCTGCTCTCTGCATGTGATCACATGTGCAAAGGTTAGCATGCTACTAGTGCTGGGCGCTTACATTCAGAGGATCACATGATTGTGGGGTTAAACAGTCTTTTTAACGTCACACCACACTGTTGGATCTCTGCTGCAAATATAGGTGACATTAATTGGATGTTAGTGTATCCTCCTGATGGATAAATATAGTAACTGATGTAATTGCAACCTGTGCCTGGCTTCAAAAGAATCACTTGCCTGAAATGACAATATTAACAATTTGTGTTTATATGGACACAGTATCCTGCCTATTTATAAAAGTTTCCAGTTGCCAATTTACTGCTATTTGTTTTCTGTGCATATTGTCACATGGTTTAGAGCCCGGTCTTAGTCGAATTCAATTGGTTAAAAAAAAAAAAGGTACGAGCATGCCTGTTTCAACATTTTGGTTGGCCACTGCAGTTGTCTGTCAAAGACGTACGCTTTTGTCACGCAATGCAACCCGACAACGATGTACTCATAAAGCTGTTAATGGTTGCACCGAGTTTGCAGTGTGGCGGCTTTTTACATGGAATTGTGTTATCTAATAAATCGAAAAAGTTATTATTGACGTCCGAGCACCAGTAAAAAGTGATTATCGGTGTGTTCAGCGCAACTCGATATTTCCGACTAAATGGATACGGGAAAGTGCTGAACATGACTCCATTGGCGCCGTGGTTCTTCCGATATACGAACGTTACTGAGTAGTTCGTGGTTGCCAGACTTCATTCGTCCAGACTGTTTTTCATTTTGACAAAGCCAACTGCTGCTAGAAGACACGGAATACAATATTTATTTTTCTTGTGGAAAATAGTATGAATTTCATCATGACAGTTCGCTTTAAATTGTAAACGTTCATATTATCTAGGTAACGGTACGTTTTAACGAAGCAGCTAGCTAGGTAGCTAACGTTAGCCAAGCAGCCAGCTGTCTAGCATTAGCATTTTTTGTCTGTCATTTAAAAAGCTAGCACTGACAGCTAGTTTTATGCTAGTTAGCATAAGTGTTCTCTCTGAAGTAGCTAACGTTAGCTGGTTAGCTATAAAAATGACAATTATAGCAACAGGTTGCTATATTGCAGAAATTACAAGTTAAATATACCCAGCAATTTATTTAGGCAGTGTTTCTGCTGTCAGTCTATTAGCTAACGTTAACCTAGATACGTTTTCTCATAAATCTGTCATGAGTTGGCTGGCTTGTTGATACGCGTAGCGTTAGCTAACGCTAGCTAGTTTTCAAAACAGCTCGCTGGACTCAACAAGCGGGACGAAAATGCGGGCTTTACGTGGAAACTGATTAACTAACAAACTTCAGTGGATCAAACAAGCATAAGGTGTTTTTAAAAGTTTGCTGTTTACGCCATTATTTGAAGTTGCAGAAGATTTTGATGCTCCTGGGCTGGGAGACATAGCCCACTTGTGGAAACCCTAAATCTGTCGTTGGTGCACATGTCAAAAAATATTTTTACGATACAGTTGATGCTTCAAAATGTCGGCTATCTCTGCGTCTGAGAAAGTGGACGGGTTCACGCGAAAATCAATGAGGAAGGCCCAGAAACAGAAGAAATCTCAAGGGTCGTCCCAGTTCCGAACTCAAACTTTTACCGAGCTTTCACCCTTGCCGCAGCTCAAAGGTAAGAAAATAAAAAATGCTGCCTGAAATAGTCTCAAGTGAAAGGGTGAGGGTGTTGACACTTCACGTTTACTCTAGCAAACGTGATCAATACCTGACGTAGTCGGACATTGACTATATTCTACCAATCTGTACAGTCAGACGATCTGTACAGAGATAAAAATGTTGGTCAATGAAACGGGTAGCTAATGACAGTTGCATTTTCAGCCTCTGTTCTTTGGCACCCAGCTGTGATGTATGCTCACAAGGAGGACTGAAGTGCAATCCTGGCAAAGTAGGCTACATCGAGAGAATGAGAATTGATCTAATTGCTGATACTTTTGTGTATATTGTGCACAGCCTACGTTTTAGCTGGTGTGAAATCTCCATCACTGCCTGTCAATTTCTCCACTCAGAAATAGCACCGTTGTTATGCATGGTAATTGCTCTTTTGACAGCTATATATTTTGTACAGTACTACTAGTCACGACGCACCTGGATAGTTGTTGGTTATTTTCCTGTACAAGACATGTGGGCCAAGGCCAGACACATGCATTAATTTATGTATTGAATCCATGAAAACTACAGAGCTCTCTGTAAACATAGGCCTACTACATTAACTTTATATTGTTTGTTTTGGTAAGGAGAAGCCTGCATATCAATGAAATGTTGCGTTCTGAGAATTTCATCCTAGCTGGAGAGTGATGTTTTGTACACCTTGGCAGCCAGGAGAACTGTAATGTAGCCTGTCTGATCTATACTGAACAAAAATATAAACGCAACATGTAAAACCAACATGTAAAGTGTTGGTCCCATGTTTCATGAGCTGAAATAAAATATCCCCGTAATGTTCCATATGTACAAAAAGCGTATTTCTCTCAAATGTTGTGCACAAATTTGTTTACATCACTGTTAGTGAGCCTCTCCTTTGCCAAGATAATCCATCCACCTGACAGGTGTGGCATCTCAAGAAGATGATTAAACGGCATGATCACCTTGTGCTGGGGACAATAAAAGGCCGCTCTATTGTTGTCACAACAATCCACAGATGTCTCAAGTTTTGAGGGAGTGTGCAATTGGCATGCTGACTGCAGGAATGTCCACCAGAGCTGTTGCCAGATAATGTTATGTTCAATTCTTTACCATAAGCCGGGTTCAGCGCTGTTTTAGAGAATTTGGCAGTACATCCAACCAGCCTCACAACCACAAACCAAGTGTAACCAAGCCAGCCCAGGACCTCCACATCTGGCTTCTTCACCTGCGGAATTGTCTGAGACTAGCCACCCGGACAGCTGATGAAACTGTAGGATTGCACAACTGTCAGAAACCGTCTCAGGGAAGCTCATCTGCATGCTCGTCGTCCTCACCAGGGTCTTGACTTAACTGCAGTTCGAATTCGTAACTGATTTCAGTGGGCAAATGCTCACCTTCGATGGCCACTGGCATGCTGGACAAATGTGCTCTTCACGGATTAATCCCAGTTTCAACTGGACTGGGCTGATGGCAGACAACGTGTATGGCGAACGGTTTGCTCATGTCAACTTTGTGAACAGAGTGCCCCATGGTGGGGTTATGGTATGGGTCAGCATAAGCTACGGGCATTTTATCGATGGCAATTTTAATGCACAGATTCCGTGACGAGATCCTGAGGCCCATTGTCAGTCATTCATCTGCCGAAATCACCTAATGTTTCAGCATGATAATGCATGTCCCCATGTCGCAAGGATCTGTACACCACTCCTGGAAGCTGAAAATGGCCCAGTTCTTCCATGGTCTGCATACTCACCAGACATGTCACGCGTTGAGCATGTTTGGGTTGCTCTGGATCGACATGTACAACAGGGTGTTCCAGTTCCCGCAAATATCCAGCAACTTCGCACAGCTATTGAAGCGGACTGAGACAACATTCCACAGGCAACTCTGTGAAGGAGCTGTTAATACTGACCAGTTTTCTGAACCACGCCCCTAGCTTTTTTTAAGGTGTCTGTGACCAACCGATGCATATCTGTATTCCCAGTCCTGTTAAATCCAAGATTAAGGCCTAATGAATTTATTTCAATTGACTGATTTCCTTATATGAACAAAAATCTTGGAAATTGTTTCATGTTGTGTTTATTTATGTTCAGTGTAGCTTCTGTCTTGGGCCTTGAAGGTAGTGGCAGATTGCTAAGTTACAGGTAGCCTTTGTTTTACTCAGAGGTTCTTCAATATGGAGACATGCCATTGAGAAGAATGTTCCTTACCTCATATAGTGCAACATTGCAAGTTAGTTTCACTGGAGGGAATGGGAATTGTATGCTGCCAGTGCATTGTTACTGTTAAATCTGTCTGTTGCTATGCCCTGCCATATTCCCTGCATTTTTGTTTTATAGGACATTTCAAGATGGATACTATAACAGTTGCCTCAAAATGGACATTTCCAAGGTCAAATTCCTCAATCCAAGCTGTTGTCAGACACAATGAAACATATAGCTAGGGATTACATTTCTTCATGCTCAGCAGTATTATTAGGATTGAGAGAGCAGTTCAGAATCCAAAACAGCTCGGCACTTAAGGTCATACCTCCTTTTATTCTTCATTCAGCAATTGTGCCAAATTCAGTCCTGGCCACACATACTGTATCTCAATGACACGTGTGAATTGAGCTTCACTTAGTCAATCCACACTTTGCATGATCAAGAGCTTGGTTATTATATGATGAACTCCTAGTGTGTGTGAGAGAGCGAGACAGTCCGCTATATCTGGGGCCCTGGATGGGGCAGTGAAGATGGGACTGAAAGCCTCACACTGTAGCCTAAATGAGGTGATTGTGGTGTGTTTAAAAAGCAGGGTAGCCACCAAGTATCAGGATCCAGCCTGGGTAGTAATTGTTCATTCAACCATCATGAATAATTCCTGATGGGAGAATTGACTAGATAATCCAAACCAGTTCGTTAAAGGAAGTTGATCCCTCCACTCCCCAAATGTAGCTACAAGGCATCTGTGTTACAATGACAATTTGATCTTTAATGTTTATGCAGAGTCATTTATTGGATCCTAATAGAGAATTCTGTGTCTGAAGCCTGTCTGGGAGAGAAATGTCAATGTATTCAGGAATATGAAAGTCTCCTTTCACCTTTAAAAGTCCATATTGGAAACTCAAGATTCACACTATCCTCATGTCAACTGCATGGTATGAGGGAAGACTGCTGAAACTTAATTTGCTAAAGCAAAACCTCTCACTGACTTCAGCAGTCAAGTTCAGACAAGTTAGCCTGCCAACATGTTGAAATGACGAGGGGAAAAGTGCAGACACTGAACCTTGGGCCTACATGGCATGGACTAGGCTAATGCTTCTTATGGATTGAGGGAATGTTTGACTTGTTTATTTGTGACTTTTCACCTTTTGTTTGGTTAGAAACGTAATGTGCCATTATACACTACTCTGAATAAAGTCATTGATGAATATTACAGAGTAACGTGTCACAAACGGCCCCACACCAGCAGGCCCAGAAGGACCGGTGCCGAGGGAGAGAGCCAAGGGGGCTTCGGGCTTCCCTCAGTGGGGTGGTTTCCCACCTGCTCCCCCCCCCTTCCATCACCTGCAGCAGCAGGCTTCCTCTCCTGATCTTTAAACTCAGAGAAAAAGGGGGTGGGTATGGAGCACGTGATAACAGATTATCTTTCATTGTTTGAATGTAAATTGACCACGAATGCCGATATAGAAATAAATTGATCAGTAAAGTTCTCAATTAGTCTATTTTATTACCGTTTAGTAGCTAGTACTAACATGGTTAACTAGCCTAGTATGTGGTTTCATGGCCCTTTCGATTCTGCGAGATAGTTGTAGTCGACCATAACCTCCTAGGCTACTCTTGTCTGAATGGGTGGCATTTTATTAATGACGTTGCAGACTGGTTCAGCTTTGGGTAATAATGCTGGAGTGACTCGCACCCCTTGAATGGAGGATTGTGTGTGGGGGGGGGGGGGGGTTGGTATGCATGTATGTGGGTGGAGTCTGTTGTCGGGGGCAGTATTCCAGGCCAGTGACGGGTGTTACTGCTTATGTGCATTGAGGACCTTTTGAGACTCAGAAAACTCCCGACATGAACTCTGAGGGAGTACAGGATGAACAAAGTGGGAGATAATCAGATGTGCACCATGTTGCATAAGGACAAAGAACTGGGGTTTGGGCATTGGGGCGGTGCAAGTACAAAGAAATGTGTGACGTGTTTTCAGCATTTCTGACAGAATGACCTGCAGAATGAATGTCTGTGCAAGAATGCATGTCTATTTGAGTGACTTGACAGTAATTAGGCACAGTGGTTGGGGGTGATGAGGGGAGCTAACTGGACTTCTTGGTGAGGTTATGATCGCCATGACAGGGATGCTCGTGTGTCGTCAGACAAGATTCTGATTCACCCCACCAGCTCTCTCGCTCTCCCTCTCTCCTCCCCTATTTCTCTGGAGCAGAGACCTCATCCTACCGCTCTTGTTTTGGCTAACCTAATCTGTCTCTTCCTCTGATCCCAATCTGTATGCCAGTGAGAAAACACTTTAGAGGTAGCCTAATGTTGTCTTGACTGAAATGGGTTGCGCAGTGGATGAGTTGCTCACCTCTTGTGTTGGTTTGGCTCTGATGTGTTGATTTGAGCGCTGGTTGTTATAGCAAATTAATTTGGGACAACTTATTTGTGCTTAGTGCCGTGTGTGGTTTGACTCTGCTCAGGTGTGGGCCCCACACAGAGGTTTACGCCTCGCTCATTTGATTCATGACTGGTTCCGTCAGTGGTTCCCAGGAATGCTTTCTGCCTACTCCCCAGAGGACTCACTCTGGCTCCCCCTGTTGTTCCCAATCAGCTACAGTTCGATTTGCTATGTCACTCACGTTTAAGTATTCCCTGGGTATAAAGATGGATAGGTGAAGGCCTGAACTGTTTTGATTTCTGTTAAATCCATATCCCTGACAGGGAGCGATGTGGTTGAGTACCTCCGGTTTGATATAATTGGCTTAGCTGTGTCTGCACAACACTGATAGGGGAACGACAGATTTGGTTTCATATTTAATGCCTCCATCCTCACATCACCTCTTTGTGTAAAAGTCATTTTACACAAATAATTAACAATTTTATTAAACTTGTGAAAAAGTGTTTTCCTCTGGTAAAGTCCTCAATAAGCCCACACAGCTTGGCATTGCTCATATTTCTTGATGCATTCTAATAGGCTACCTGTCATAACTTAACCTCTTACATCTAGACGTTCCGCTAGCGGAACACCTGCTCCAATATCCAATGATAGGCGTGGCGCGAATTACAAATTCCTCAAAAATACAAAAACTTCAATTTTTCAAACGTATGACTATTTTACAGCATTTTAAAGACAAGACTCTCCTTTATCTAACCACACTGTCTGATTTCAAAAAGGCTTTACAGCGAAAGCAAAACATTAGATTATGTCAGCAGAGTACCCAGCCAGAAATAATCACACACCCATTTTTCAAGCTAGCATATAATGTCACAAAAAACAAAACCACAGCTAAATGCAGCACTAACCTTTGATCTTCATCAGATGACACGCCTAGGACATTATGTTATACAATAATGCATGTTTTGTTCAATCAAGTTCATATTTATATCAAAAAACAGCTTTTTACATTAGCATGTGACGTTCAGAACTAGCATACCCCCCGCAAACCTCCGGTGAATTTACTAAATTACTCACGATAAACGTTCACAAAAAGCATAACAATTATTTTAAGAATTGTAGATACAGAACTCCTTTAATTAATCGAGGTGTCTGATTTTAAAATAGCTTTTCGGCGAAAGCACATTTTGCAATATTCTGAGTAGATAGCCCGGCCATCACAGGCTAGCTATTTTGACACCCACCAAGTTTAGCCCTGACCAAACTCCGATTTACTATTAGAAAAGTTTGATTACCTTTGGTGTTCTTCGTCAGAATGCACTCCCAGGACTGCTACTTCAATAACAAATGTTGGTTTGGTTCAAAATAATCCATCGTTATATCCAAATAGCGGCGTTTTGTTCTTGTGTTCAAGACACTATCCGAAGTGTAAATAAGGGTCACGCGCACGACGCATTTCGTGACAAAAAAATTCTAAATATTCCATTACCGTACTTCAAAGCATGTCAACCGCTGTTTAAAATCAATTTTTATGCCATTTTTCTCGTAAAAAAACGATAATATTCCGACCGGGAAAGCGTGTTTACGTACAAAGAGAGAAAATAAAAGCATGGGATCCCCTCGTGCACGAGCCTGAGTCTCATAGTACTGTGACCGGCCACTATCCAAACGCGCTAATGTTTTTCAGCCAGAGCCTGCAAAGCCACGATTCAGCTTTTTGCTGCCTTCTGAGAGCCCATGGGAGCCGTAGGAAGTGTCACGTAACAGCAGAGATCCCTTGTTTTGGATAGAGATAATCAAGAAGGCCAAGAAATGGTCAGACAGGGTACTTCCTGTACAGAATCTTCTCAGGTTTTGGCCTGCCAAATGAGTTCTGTTATACTCACAGACACCATTCAAACAGTTTTAGAAACTTTGGAGTTTTTTCTATCCAAAGCTAATAATTATATGCATATTCTAGTTTCTGGGCAGGAGTAATAATCAGATTAAATCGGGTACGTTTTTTTATCCGGCCGTGAAAATACTGCCCCCTAGCCATAACAGGTTAATGGCATTATTACACTTTAACCCACAATCTATGCATCATGACAATAGCCTAAATGTGAGTTTTCTCAGCTTCAAGTTCCTTGGTGTCCACATCATCAACAAACAAACATTGTCCAAGCACACCATGACAGTTGCGAAGCGGGCACGACAAAACCTATTCCCCCTCAGGAGACTGAAAATATTTGGCATGGGTCCTCAGATCCTCAAAAGGTTCTACAGCTGCACCATCGAGAGCATCCTGACTGGTTGCATCACTGCTTGGTATGGCAACTGCTTGGCCTCCGACCGCAAGGCACTACAGAGGGTAGTGCGAACGGCCCAGTACATCACTGGGGCCAAGCTTCCTGCCATACAGGACCTCTATACCAGGCGGTGTCAGAGGAAGGCCCTAAAAATTGTCAAGGACTCCAGCCACCCTAGTCATAGATTGTTCTCTGCTACCGCACTGCAAGCGGTACCGGAGCACCAAATCTAGGTCAAAGATCTACCCCCAAGCCATAAGACTCCTGAACATCTAGTTAAATGGCTACCCGGACTGCTCGCATTGCACCCCCCTCTCCCCTCTTCACACCACTGCCACTCTCTGTTGTCATCTATGCGTAGTCACTTTAATTAACTTGACCTACATGTACATACTACCTCAACTAACCGGTGCCCCTGCACATTGACTCTGTACCGGCACCCCCTTGTATATATTGTTATTTTTTTACTGCTGCTCTTGAAGTACTTGTTACTTTTATTTCCTTATTCTTATCTGTATTTTTTTAAACTGCACTGTCGGTTAGGGGCTCGTAAGTAAGCATTTCACTGTAATACCTGTATTCGACGCATGTGACTAATAAAATGTTATTTGATTCATGCTATTTTTGCACTCCTTCCCAATCTAAAGTAATTGGTCAGTTTGGGTAAGTACCTGTGTGCAGGAGTGAGAGGGGCTGTGGAACCTGTTGTACAGAAGTTAAATGGCTTTACTACATAATGTTTGGCCAGCTATAATGCATGAATCACAGTATAGCAGGCCGGGGAAGTACTGCAGTTGTAGATATGCTGATCTTTCATCCTGCAGTAGAGATTCTGGAGTGTTTATAGCCCCATGTTGTGTGATAAGACACTGAAATGACGACTCACTGGGAGACCTGCATTGTTGCCATGGCAGCCAGAAGCCCTGCAAGGTATTTCTCAAAGCATGCTAGACCAATTTTTTTGGTTGTTGATTTTCCTGAAGATAGCCGGCTTCATTTAAAGTCAGACTTTAGCGGATTTCTAAAGCTGGATTCTGATCAAACTCTTGCCATTCTGGAGTATTCAAACACTGATAAGTTAGGTCGATAGCTAAGTCTGTGTCCTGCTTTGTTAAATACACAAAGTTGCCATTGACAACTCCTGACTAATAGATTGATAGGCTTTGTCATATGACTCACTTGTTTCCACTGTGTGTGCTAAAACAGGGTTTCCCAAACTCAGTCCTGGGTCCTCTACTGGGTGCATGTCCCCCCCCCCCCCCCCCCCAGCACTACAGTTTATTCAGATAATGAAAGCTTGATGATGAGTTGGCTATTTGAATCAACTGTGTAGTGCTAGGGCAAAAACCCAAACTTTGTTTAGATATCAAGAGGTTTCGGCGAGCTGTTTTGATTTAGCTCAATGGATGAGTTGGTCTCTTTATTCATATGCAAACTGACTCATTTGCAATGGATGCTTGTCAAGTGGGAAATATGAGTGTAGTCTAGTTGTTTGCCATTTGTTCATGTTTTTCAAAAGAAGACAAACGAGAGGAGGACATGCTCTCTGTCAACCACAACCACACTTTGGCGATCACTTACATCAAGTTTAGCCTATTGTTAGCCCATCACAGCCTGAGTGCTATGGCTGGCACCTATGTGTGCAGATTAGGAAGTGCACTCTGTAAGAGTGCACTTCCTTCTCTATGGGTGGGAAAGCAAAAAGCAGCCTTGCGTCTTGGCTGCAACAGTGTGTAACCACAGGGTTAGGAGATCAAATCCCCTGGTTGATGATTATGTAATACCAGAGCATTACACATAGAAAGCTTATACTAGTACTAAATGTAACATGATGTAAAAACAACTATATGTAACATTATGTTATTACAGCAGATAGGCCAGACTGAACAATTTCAAACATAATGTCTTATTTTTTTCTTAGGTGATTAGTTGAGTGTGGGACAAGATTTAGTATGCAGTGTAGTGTTATAGCTCTTCATGAGGTCAGACATCTAAGCACAGCCCCGGCCCCCTTGGTTAGTCTGGCTGACAGACGTCTTTCTCGAAACCCAGTACAGAGCTCTACAGTGCGACCATTTTACTGGCATATGCGCCTAAAAATAGATGTGGACGAACTGTAAAAGTCAAGTATGAGGACGTGCGAGTTGATTTATAGCAAAGAAAATGCTGCCGTAGCTATTTTCAAAGTATTTCTGATGTTTTGTCTCATAGCTGTTAGCTAATCGCATAAAGAACTATGAACTCATAATAAATTGAATCTTTCAGCACGGCACTGTTGCGCATGGTGTCCTTCTCTCACCGCAACGGGGCTGAGCGCACTGTGTGAAGTGCTGAAAGATACGTTTTGAGCATAGATGTTGGTCGAATTTACCCCATACTCTACTAAAGGGTGACTTTTTCCTTGTGTTTCTTGGCCATTTACATCGTTTTGTTCACAATCTTGGTTGTTTTTCAATGTTAGTTTGAGCTTGCTCAACTGCTAGCGAAGAGATATCAGAGAATCGAATTTCTCTGACAGACAGGAGTGCCTTGTTACCACGGTAACGGCCCACCCCTTAAAAGGGCAGCTGATCATCACTTTGTCATTTCTTATCATAAAGACACTCTAACTCAAATACTTTCGTTGTGTGCCTACATTTATTTTAGGAGCACATGCTCCTTGTAACGCTTTGATCACACTGACAGCCTCATTGTGCAAAATAGTACGCAGCATCATCTGGATATGTATACAACAAAAGTTCAACATGTACCTTCTGCTACCATTTCTGTCAAGCCATCTACACATATAGTTTGAAGCATATGTTTGATCAATCCAACGTATGCACCACACCGAATGCACTGCAAATGCCTTTGCAACCCAATGCTGCAAGACAAACGCAGCGTTTCATTGGAAATGAATATAATTCTGGTGTATCAAAATGCAATGACGCTGTCGGTGTGATCGAAGCGTAAGAAATGTCAGCGTCTACCATAGACGGAACTGTTGTAACGTGAGTTAAAGACACCTGCGCTATAGATTCCTGGGCAACAGGAGGGGATTAACACTTTCGGTACAGTTGTTGAGGCCAAAATAAACCTCATGAGAATGATTGCAATGCCTACTGTATGTATATATGTATGTATATATATCTATATCTTCATTTGAACTTCACAGGACCGCGTAAAAGCCCTGGTTTTGTGCGTTGGCGACCGTCTACTCTTTGCTGAGTGCCCAGTCCCTTATGGATGCCAGGGTTTTTATTTATGGTGTGTTGAGGGTTTGTTATAAGAAATCAGACTGCGGGGAACATGCCGAGAGTGCATTGGTTGTATGTGGGCCCTTTTATGTGCACTGACTCACTCTCCAGTGCATTCTAGTGCAGAATAAGTCATGCTTAGCAATTACATTGAGTGTCTGAAGGGAGCAGTCTTCATTAAAACGTAGACAGATTTCCAGAGTAGATACAATATTGCCTGATCACACCTGCAGCTGAGCCTTTTTTACACCACAATCTCATTAGGCCTATTACGTGATCAGTTACACTGTCATTTAATCATATTCAAATGTTCTAGTATAGTGTTATTTCCTTGTTGTAAACCTATCGATCCCTTGGGATTTTTTGCTAATTGTTCTTGCTGTGTTTGACACATGTTCATTGTCAACGAGTAGTCGACACCAGGCCCACTAGGCCTCCTGTTTTTGTTGCAACACACTCTTTAATCGTCTCTTTGACTGCTCTTTTCTGTTTTTGTCACATGCTCAGCCGGCATCATTTGGAGTGAACCCTGAAGAAGCCTTTGCGACTGGTGTGAGAAGCAGACCTGACTGACCAGTCTCCCCCAACCGGTTTAGCAACTGCAGTGGGTCGTGCGGTATCAATCGACATGCATTAATGCCCACAGACTAGGCTACAATAGGCTGTTGGCTGTCTGTTACTCCCTCATTTTATGACTCGCTTCACATGTTCATGCACTTTCTGTTTGCAATGGACCCCTACGTCGTTGCCATTTTGCACTGAGCCAGTCAGATCTAGGCCACTTTTTCAAAGCTTGACAGTGACATGAGGACCACTTGTCGGTTTCTTTTGATCTAATCCCCCTGTGCTGTCATACCATATTTCATTTATTCATTGCATAAGGTCGTCTGACCCCTCCACTCAGAGGTTGCTGTCTATTTTTACAGTGTGAGAGGGTGGGTATATTCCGTAAAAGTGAATCGGCTGAATAACTAAATGAAGTTCAGGACTTGACCTATCAATATGTAAGCTAATAGGGAGGAGTAACGAGGTCCTGTGAAAGCTGCACCATGACTATCTAGAATGGAAACTGGCAACAAGTCCCGTTGGCACTAATCTACAATTTATAGCATAATTTCCAGTACACGTTTCTGATAACCTGGCAGTTGACTGAACAAATCGGTAGAGCTAGTGCCGCTGCACTATTGTCTGCAAGCAGGCCTAAAGTGTAAACCCTGTTCTCTTTTGCGTCTCTTTCAGATTGATGTGGCGTAGCAGTGTAACCTACATTCTGTAATGTAGAATGTGTACCTTGTGTGATTGGGAATATGATCATTAAGCACAGGCCTTATCAGGAGCCAGCGCTAGTGAAGCAGTGTCTTGTGTCCAGCGGTGGGGAAAGTACTCAATTGTCATACTTGAGTAAAAGTAAAGATACCTTTTTAAAAGTGAGTCACCCAGTAAAATACTACTTTAGTAAAAGTCTAAAAGTATTTGGTTTTCAATATACTTAAGTATATTTCAAATTCCTTTATTATATATTCCTTATATTAAGCAAACCAGACGGCACAATTTTATTTATTTTTTTACGGATAGCCAGGGCACAGTCCAACATTCAGACATAATTTACAAACAAATCATTTGTGTTTAGTGAGTCCGCCAGATCAGAGGCAGTAGAGATGACCAGGGATGTTCTTTGGTAAGTGTGTGAATTGGACCATTTTCCTGTCAATGTAATGAGTACTTTTGGGCGTCAGGGGAAATATGGTGTAAAAAGTACATCATTTTCTTTGGGAATGTAGTGAAGTAAAAGTTGGCAAAATTTTAAAAGTAGAGTACAGATACCCGAAAAAATTAAGTAAAAATACTTTAAAGTACTACATAAGCACTTTACACCACTGATTGTCTCAGGTTTTTGTTAAAAGCTAGGCCAAACGTAAAAGGAGTTTCTTGAGCTGTGGAAGCCGTTGCCGCTGAGAATTAGTCAAAAATGTTTGGCCTTTTTTAAGATAAAAAATGGTGTGCTCCAGTGTGATACCGAGGTCTGTTTTTGACATCTGGAAACTGCCCCTTGGTGCTAGGTTCACAAGGTGGCATTTTCATTTACCTGAGTGAAGTCTCACTCAAGCAAACTACAAGAGACATCCTCTCGCATTGGCACCTTTGTCATAACACTGTCCCCCGAGGCCTTCTTTTTCAATTCCAATTTCACATCAAGCCAGTTTGCCTTGTAGCATCATGGACATCCATCAGCCACTGGTTGTTTTTCCATGTTCAAAAAATTTAAAAAAACGAAGTCATGTGATCGTTTGTTGTGCTTGCTGAAATTGTCCTGACACCTTAGCTGTCAGTCTCAATTGAATCTTGGGTTCACCCATTACTGGATATTCAGGTTTCTCCCATGGCTGCAGGTGTTTTTGTTGTGGTTTGTTTTTGCCTGTCAACCAACAAGATTGGAATAGCATCTCATGTGATGAGTAGTATGTGAACTTTGAGTAGCCTCTCCAACTTGACCTGAAGTCATGCAATGATGATAATAATAATTGCCATATTTATGTTCTGTGACTGTCAGCCTCTCTCAATGTGTGTTTTTGTCTCATAACTGTTTCTCTCTCTCTGATCATAACCATGGGACTGTGTCACAGCATTGGCATAATCATAATTGGGTGGATGTTATGGAGTAGGTTAGATAGGTAAGGTCTTAAGAGTGTGATTAGACACTACCACTACCAAGTCCACACTCCATCCCCAGGGGGAAGCATCAACCGGGTTAGGTAATATGCTCAGCCAGGAAGCCTTAATTACTCAGGTGTGGGCAATCGGGATGATCAACAATCCTGGAGAGAGAGGAGGCCAGATGCCTCTCAGCCCAAGTTTCTTTGTGTTAGTTAACCTCTTTATTTGGGCATGCCTTTTGTAGTTGTTTATTTTGTCGCCATTAACTATCTGACTGGACCGGCTGACCAAGAGGTCAAGACGGAGCTGGTCCTGAACTCTGTAAGTTTGCGGTCTTCTGGGTACATGTACATACAACGCGGTCCTCATACGCTGATTTCTTACATAGATGCACATCTTAAAACGTGTTGCAGACCAGTTAGCTAAGCATAAGACCCCTAGACTTTGCGAGCATATCAATATTAGTAGTTTAGTTATTTGGTTTCTTTAACTGTTTTTCTGCTATCAAGTGATGTTCAGTAGATGCAGTGCAAAAGGCAAGCTGCTCTCATTTGTGTACTCATGAGTAGAGGTCGACCGATTTTTAATTAGGGCCGATTTTTCAAGTCGGTAATCGGTAATCTGCATTTTTGGACGGCGATTATGTCCGATTACATTGCACTCCACGAGGAGACTGTGTGGCAGGCTGACCACCTGTTACCCGAGTGCAGCAAGGACCCAAGGTAAGTTGCTAGCTAGCATTAACCTGTTAGGGCTAGGGGGCAGTATTGACACGGCTGGATAAAAAACGTACCCGATTTAATCTGGTTACTACTCCTGCCCAGTAACTAGAATATGCATTTAATTATTGGCTTTGGATAGAAAACACTCCAAAGCTTCTAAAACTGTTTGAATGGTGTCTGTGAGTATAACAGACCTCAAATGGCAGGTCAAAACCTGAGAAGATTCTGTACAGGAAGTACCCTGTCTGACCATTTCTTGGCCTTCTTTGCCATCTCTATCCATTACAAAGGATCTCTGCTGTTACGTGACACTTCCTACGGCTGCCATAGGCTCTCAGAAGGCGGCAAAAAGCTGAATCGTGGCTTTGCAGGCTCAGGCTGAAAAAAAAGTAGCGCGTTTGGGTAGTGGCTGGTTACAGTACTGTGAGACTCAGGCTCGTGCCCGCGTCGACCGAAAGCTTTGTTTTATTTCCTCTGTTTACCTAAACGGAGATTCCCGGTTGGAATAATATCGCTTTTTTTACGAGAAAAATTGCATAAAAATTGATTTTAAACAGCGGTTGACATGCTTCGAAGAACAGTAATGGAATATTTAGGATTGTTTTGTCACGAATTGCGCCATGCTCGTAACCCTGATTTACCATTTCGGATAGTGTCTGGAACGCACGAACAAAACGCCGCTATTTGGATATAACGATGGATTATTTTGAACCAAACCAACATTTTGTTATTGAAGTAGCAGTCCTGGGAGTGCATTCTGACGAAGAACACCAAAGGTAATCAAACTTTTGTAATAGTAAATCTGACTTTGGTCAGGGCTAAACTTGGTCGGTGTCTAAATGGCTAGCCGTGATGGCTGGGCTATCTATTGAGAATATTGCAAAATGTGCTTTCACCGAAAAGCTATTTTAAAATCGGACACCTCGATTGCACAAAGGAGTTCTGTATCTATAATTCTTAAAATAATTGTTATGCTTTTTGTGAACGTTTATCGTGAGTAATTTAGTAAATTGTTAGTAAATTCCCCGGAAGTTTGCTAGTATGCTAGTTCTGAACGTCACATGCTAAAGTAAAAAGGCTGGTTTTTGATATAAATATGAACTTGATTGAACAAAACATGCATGCATTGTATAACATAATGTCCTAGGGTTGTCATCTGATGAAGATCATCAAAGGTTAGTGCTGCATTTAGCTGTGGTTTTGTTTTTTGTGACATTATATGCTAGCTTAAAATGGGTAGTCCTGATTTATTTCTGGCTGGGTACTCTGCTGACATAATCTAATGTTTTGCTTTCGCTGTAAAGCCTTTTTGAAATTGGACAGTGTGGTTAGATTAACGAGAGTATTGTCTTTAAAATGCTGTAAAATAGTCATATGTTTGAAAAATGGAAGTTTTCGGATTTTAGAGGAATTTGTATTTCGCGCCACGCCCATCATTGGATATTGGAGCAGGTGTTCCGCTAGCGGAACATCTAGATGTAAGAGGTTAAGTAAAGGTGAAAAAAAATAAATAATAAGTTTGTCTAGTATAGTGAGTACAGTACAAGCACTATTTCTGTCTGTAATAAAGCCCTTTCGTGGGCTGAAACTCATTCTGATTGGCTGGGCCAAACTCCACCCATTTTGACAAATATAATTAAGTCTTAGTTATTGTCAATTACAGTGGGACATTTTTGTCAAAATACCTTTTTCATTTTAGCCACATTTTAGTCATCACATTTTGTATAGTCTCATTAAGCTATAGGAAACAAATCACTGTCTTCCATATGCACAAACATACATACAGGGCATTTGGAAAGTATTCTGACCCCTCCCCTTTTTGCCAGATTTTGTTACGTTATAGCCTTATTCTAAAATGGATTCAATTGGGTTTTTTCCCTCATCGGTCTACACACAATACCCCATGATGACAAAGCGAAAACAGGTTTTTTGAAATGTTTCGAAATTAAATATCACTTACATAAGTATTCAGACCCTTTATTTAGTACTTTGTTGAAGCAACTTTGGCAGTGATTAGCGCCTCGAGTCTTCTTTGGTTTGATGCTACAAACTTGGCACACCTGTATTTGGTGAGTTTTGTCACTGGCCTACACACAATACCCCATAATGTCAGTGGAATTGTTTTTTGGACATTTTTGTTAAACGAAAAGCAGGAATGTTTTGACTCAATAAGTATTCAACCCTTTTTGTTATGGCAAGCCTAAATAAGTTGGAGTCAATTTGCTTAACAAGTCACATAATAAGTTAGACCCACTCTGTGTGCAATAATAGTGTTTAACATGACTTTTTTAATGACTACCTCATCTCTGTACCCCCCACATACATTTATCTGTAAGGTCCCTCATACGAGCAGTGCATTTCAAACACAAATTCAACCACACAGACCATGGAGGTTTTCCAATGCTTCGCAAAGAATGACACCTATTAGTTGATGGGTAAAAAAAACAAATCAGACATTGAATATCCCTTTCAGCATTGTGAACATATTAATTACACTTTGGATGGTGTATCAATAAAGTGACGCAGCGGTCTAAGGCACTGCATCTTAGGGCTAGAGGCGTCACTACAGACCCTGGTTCGAATCCAGGCTGTATCACAACCGGCCGTGATTGTGCACCGCCCTATGGGACTCCCAATTGGCCCAGCATCATCCGGATTAGGGTTTGGCTGGGGTATGCCGTCATTGTAAATAAGAATTTGTTCTTAACTGACTTGCCTAGTTAAATAAATAAAAAAATACAGGGGTCCTTCCTAACTCAGTTGCTAGAGAGGAAGGAAACCGCTCAGGGATTTCAATGGCTGTGATAGGTGAAAACTGGAAAAGAATGAAGCCTGTACAGAATAAAATGATTCTAAAACATGCATCCTGTTTGAAACAAAGCACTAAAGTAATACTGCAAAAAAGTGTGGCAAAACAATTCACTTTTTGACCTACATTCAATGTGTTATGTTTGGGACAAATTCAATACAACACATTACTGAGTACCACTTCCCATATTTTCAAGCGTAGTGGTGGCTGTATCATGTTATGGGTATGCTTGTAATCGTTAAGGACTGGGTTTTTCAGGATAAAAATAAATGGAATGGAGATCCTTGCGGAAAACCTGGTTCAGTCTGCTTTTCACCACATTTCAGCAGGGCAATAACCTAAAAGCACAAGGCCAAATCTACACTGGAATTCCTTACTAAGACAGTGAATGTTCCTGAGTTAGATTTTCAAGCTGATTTAAGTCAAAACTATGGCAAGACCTAAAAATGGTTGTCTAGTAATGATTAACAACCAATTTGACAGAGCTTGAAGAATTTTGAAAAGAATAATGGGTAAATGCTGCACAATCCAGGTGTGGAAACTTACTCAGAAAGGGGATTCTAACATTGATTCAGGGGGTTGAATACTTTTTAATCAAGATATATTAGTGTTTTACTTTTCAGACATTTTTTACAAATGTTAGAATTTGTCTTCCACTTCGACATTAAAGGGTATTTTGTGTAGATCATTGACGGAAAAGGACAATTAAATCCATTAAAATCCCACTTTGTAACACAACAAAATGTGGAAAAAGTCAAGTGTGAATACTTTCTGAAGGCACTGTACATTTAGTACAGGAGGGGACTGAACGCACCTTTGTGGAGCTCACGTATCGTTGCCTAACTTTACCAGATGGGGGGCTTGACGGACCAATTTTCTTCTGTGGCGTCACGCAATAGGAAAAAAATGTATTTGCCTTTATAAAGTCATTCACAGTGCTTTAGACGGTAGGCTATTCAAGAAATACGTTGTTTCATCTGACATGTCCACGCAGGAATGCATGATTCTAGATATTTTGATGTGCAACCTAATCCAGTGAATATCATTGTGGGTTGGCACAATACAGCTGAATTTTGTTCAATAGAGATGACTTTGCCTACGTCTTTATGTGCAGTAATGTTATAGGCAAATTTATTTTGTGGATAACTCGCCATATGAGGAAGTGAACTCAACACATTAGCTAGATAGATTAATGCATATTTAGCATGACCGATCGGTAAATTTAATGTCCTAAAATCCCTATGTTCTTGCAATGGCCAATGCACAATTGGGTATTTCGCACGCTTCGTCTCTTAAAGCCATATCTACTAACTCGGTTGTAAAATAGTTGCTATTGAGCTCAATATTAGATGAGAAATGCAAATTTATACCAACAGAAAGCTGCGAACAACCATAGTTGCATTCAAACCTATGAATTTCCCACAATTTGGATTTTGAAAGGCTATACAATCGGAAGCCTTTTTTACTCTCCCAAAACGCACATCAAGTGGCTCGCTCATCATAGCAGCAGGCCCTAGCGAGACAGGCCTAGGCAGACACTTTCATTACAGGAATCATAAGGATGATACATTTTACTGTTTGACCAAATCATGGTTTTAGTCGCCCAAAAAATAGGATGTTTTGAAACTTTTTAGTGAAGTGGCCATGTAGTGAATGTTCAGCGCGCACTGATGCAACCAATAGAAAATGTAACTCCCACAGAAATGTCACAAGGATGCAAAATACAACTAAATGGTCGCAGTCTGAAGCCCTGCCCCTTGACATACTGTAGCTATATTGTAATCAAAGTTCTGTCATAAGTAGTGGTCTGATAGGTTGCAGCAGGCTAACTAGCTAGCCTTTTCCAATCGGTTATTACCTGAGCGTATATACTGGAATGATGCTCTTTCAGATGTCTCTTGAGGTTGGTAGTTTTTATTTTTCTCCCCTGTCCACTTGTGGGTGCTAATGCTGTCTTCTCCCATGGAAATTTTGCATTTGGGCCTCCCGTGTGTCACATCGGACTAAGACACTACAGATCCGGGTTTGATCCCGGGGTGTGTCGCAGCCGACTGTGACCGGGAGACCCATGAGACGACACACTTGGCCCAGCGTCGTCTGGGTTAGGGGAGGGTTTGGCCGGCCGCGATGTCCTTGCCCCATCGCGCTCTAGTGACTCCTGTGGCAGGCCGGGCGCATTCACCCTGACATGGTCGCCAGTTGTACGTGTTTCCTCCGACACATTGTTGTGGCTGGCTTCTGGGTTAAGCGAGCAGTGTGTCAAGAAGCAGTGCAGCTTGGCAGGGTCGTGTTTCGGAGGATGCATGGCTCTTGACCTTTGCCTCTCTCGAGTCCATACACATACATGTTATTCAATCATTGCACCCACACTGCTTGCGAGCAACTGCGTAGCCAGGCGCTAAAATAGAACTTGGTTCTATTTGTGACGCTTGACACGCTGCAAGTCCAGCCTCTCCCATCTCCTCATTTGCTTTTTAGGAGCATATACCCATGTTGGTGATTGAAAGATTAACTGAGGTCCACACTCAATTCCAGTTATTGGTGGTAATGCACCTTAAAGTTGGTTGCCAACCACCATATCAAATGAAGAAGCCTGAAGGAGGAGAGATTACTAGAAACGAACTTCGTTTAGCCTTTTATCTGTGGATGAATTGTCTGAGTAGAGGACCTTGTGTGTGCATTTCAAGTAAAATAACAACCCAATGTTTATATCCCATGTCAGATTAGCTAGCAACAGCAAGCTAGCTAGCTATTGCCATAAATGTTTAATGCCTTTTGACCTGTCCCCAAATTAATATAGTTGATTCCAAGTTCGTTTTGATATTTCATCATGCGTGTCCTGATCGCGTCTGTGGGTGGACAAAATCAACATGCGCGCGATGTCGCACGCACGGTCTGGTCCGTATGTAAGAATCGATCTGTAGTGTGAGCACTGATATTACAACACCACAATTTCCACAACATGTTTTACTCCAGTGTCAGCTCGTGGTTCCTCTTATTTGCTCTTGTACCCCAGGTTTTGTTCTGCTGTGGAGAGGCCAACATTTCACTCCAAATGACTCAGAGCCACCCTCATGCACATAGAGACTGAGGATCTTTTAAGCAAAAGCAGATAGCGCTATAAAATAGGCCCATAAAGCTTTCAGCAGGTCCTTAAATAACCATCTACAGTTTTGTGACAGTCGCTAGAAATAGACGCCTTACATTGCACCCTCAGCAAGGCCAGTGCAATATCTGGTTGCTAGGTGACGGCAATGCGGAGCAGGTTTGCTGTTGCTCCTGTGATATGCTGCTGTGCTCTAGTGTCAGTGTTTCTCAATAGGAGAGAACATAAAAAGGGCATCAGGCCTGCTGCATCTCCTGTAAGAAGTGTGAGCCTGGACAATTTTGTACCTATAGGCTAAGGCTGTGGCGGTCATGAATATTTGTCAGCTGGTTATTGACTGTTAATTAACAAACATGTTTAGCATCTCTAGGCCTCCGCATACAAGCCACTGATGCATGAATTTTGGAACATTTACATTTTAAAGAATTCTAATAAATCAATTTAATATACGCCATCACAATAAATGCATTATTATTATTTTAGGTAGGTCTAAAGAAACATGATATGGAGAATTTATTTCAGAAGAAATGAATACGAGTAGGCCTACTGTATGTTATCTGGCTATGCACCATACCATAGGCTGGAAGCTAGTTCATTTAGCAGACTAAAATATATGCTTTTATCTCCTGTTATTACGTAATGATTTTGTAAGAATAATATAATTGAACATAGGCTCAACATTGCCATTTTATTCAGCTATGTGATCATTTAAAACAACTCTAAATCTAGCATATAGGACCTATTTGGCAACATTTGTTGCGTATGAAACAAACCTTAAATGTCTTAGAAATCAAAACATATATGGGCTGCATGATGCAACCATAGGCTATTGACTATTTGAAAAGTTTGTGCTCTGTTCCTTAGCTTCAGGTTGCACAACCTATTCTCTCATCAAGTGATCATATTTTTACCCATCAGACTATTCTCAATTTAATCTTGTTACTAATGTGTAAAATGTGTTTTGATTTAGTATGGCCCATTTATGAAATAGGTAGGGGCAGGGGAAAAAAGACATGTCATCGGTATGCACTAGAATAGCGAATGGAGGCCGCTTTCCTGCAGTTTAAATCATGCCGGGTAGGCTACTCCAGTTTTGTCGCAGAGCAGCTGAGAAATAAATATAGTAGCAGCTGAGATCCTCCTTTTATACTGTCAATCATCAAAACTCTGCTTTCACACGGGATTGCATTTAGAAATGTCTGGTCTTTAAGGACATGTATTTCACTTCACGCATCAACCACTGTTTGAGGAGCATGAGGCTTGACATGTCTTTTTTTTCTCCTGCCTCTGTTCCTACCTATTTAATAATAGGTGATATTCCGCCCAAACTGTATGCTATGGGCTCTCCAACCCTGTTCCTGCAGCTACCCAGTGTTTATTTTGGGAAATCAAGTGAAATCTGTTCAGGAACATTGACAGTAACATGTTTTCACAACAAAACATATCTAAACTGTTGACAGCCCCTATCTCTGCGTGCTCAAGAAAGGAATGAAGGAAAGAGGAGGACATGGAAATGCATGGTGGTGAGATATTCTGTAGTTAAAGGTAATATCACCTTAGTAATTATAATAAATATAAAAAATTCCCTATTACTAGGCTATTCAAATGCAAATTGATGATAATTGTAGGCTAACACTGTAAGCCGCCCTGCACAATCAATGAACCAACAGCATCGCCTAGGCCTATACGTTCTCCTAGACTCATGGATAGAACGTTTGGAGCGTAGCATAAGGTAACCATTCCATCCAGTATGCATAATAATACAGTCTACACTCAAAGGCGATAACTAGAATGTGTTTCATTTTGGAGTATAGGCTAGACCAATTATGTACCAAGACATATTAAATCTGTAAAAAAAATATATATATATATATATATATCTGCCGTGCATAATATCTGGTAGGCTATGTAGGCCTATTGTATAACGGCAGTCTTTTTTTCTTTTTTTTAATGAGTTTTTTTTAGGGTGTGGGGGGCTCATAGAACATATATGCATGTGCACAATTTCTAATATGCGTATGAGTGTTCTACATGCAACATCTGAAATGCTTTGAATTCATCAGCACCTTCCACAGTGCCTTCGGAAAGTACTCAGACCCCTTGACTTTTCCCCACGTTCTTACGTTACAGCTTTATTCTAAAATGGATTTAAAAAAAATCTAAAATCCTCAGCAGTCTACACACAACCCCATAATGACAGTGAAAACAGGTTTTTAGACATTTTTGCCAATACATAAAAAATATAAACCTTTATTTACATAAGTATTCAGACCCTTTGCTATGAGACTTGAAATTGAGCTCAGTTGCATTCTGTTTCCGTTGAACATCCTTGATATTTCTACAACTTGATTGGAGTCCACCTGTGGTAAATTCAGTTGATTGGACATGATTTGACAGAGCTTGAGAGGATCTGCAGAGAAGATTGGGAGAAACTCCTCAAATACAGGTGTGCTTGTAGCGTCATAAACTAGAAGACTCGATGCTAAAATCGCTGCCAAAGGTGCTTCAAGAAAGTGATGAGTAAAGCGTCTGAATACTTATGTTAATGTGATATTAAAAATGTTTTATTATGCGGTTTTGTGTGTAGATTGATGGGGAAAAAACAATTTGATACATTTTAGAATAAGGCAGTAACGTAACAATGTGGAAAAAGTCAAGGGGTCTGAGTACTTTCCAAAGGCACTGTAAATCACTGTCCATTTTGTTGTTTGGCTTTGAAACAAAATCCACCATGACAATGTTTTCCACTCCGTTTCAACTTCTTGTTGAACTTCTTTCTTCAAATTGATTATCACAGTGAGGTACTTTTTTTTTTGAATGGCCTAATCCTGAGGTTTTTTTAAAAGCATGATACCGTTTTAATAAATGTTTTGATTTTCGATTTCATTTGCATTGATGTCAGAGTGGTTAGAGAGACAATAGAGCGCGGAGAACCAGGCCATTAGAGACCTCATGGTCGTTAGCAGGTTGGGTACAACCAATGCATGTCCAGAGCGCCCAAGAGGAAATTACCGTGACTCAACGGCCACGTGGAATTTGATTGCAGTCATGATTGCTGGTGTGGCGATAGTCACCGCAAACAGGCCTAGGTCTACCATTTTAAAGCAACAGTCCGCTGTAGGCTACATGTAGGTAATGTGTTTGCCCATTGTCATTCCATTCCCTTAAAAAGCCTCTGGTTTGTGCGCTGTCATTCAACTGCAAGGATGTTTGTCTTTTTGGGTCCTACTCATCATGTGTAGGATGAGTAGGACCCATGGGTCCTGAATGAGAAAAAGGCCATTAACTAGATTGCAATGGTAGCTGTAGATGGGGATTGACTCCTCTTGTCACAGTGAGTCCAGGTCATGTTGTCATTACTGAGAGATACTAAAGAGCTTAAGGCCTGTAATCCTGGGGCTCCTCCAGCCTAAGGTGCTGGCTGTCTCCCAGACCAGGCCTGGATCACTGAAAACAGTCTTTAACGTGCCTCTCGCTCCAGAGGTAAACACAGACGCTCCCATACTTTATTGTACGTAAGCAGACAGTCATTCTCTCTCCATACTCTCCTCTCTTTATCATGGTATGTTTTCTCTCAAACACACACCTCACTTTGTCTTTCTGTCAACAGATCTGAGTACATTTTGTGTGTGTGTGTGTGTGTGGTTATGAAACAACACACAAATACAATAGACAGAGCAAGATCGATTGCCAATGCCATCAGCTATACAAAGGTCTGTTACAAAACAAAGGCTTTTTGCATGTAGTGCTCACCAATCGGTCACAATGGGAACACCAGTTAATTGGAGTGAACCTGTTCATCTATGTGTGTACATTTGTTGTGCATATAGGCTAGTAAACCGGTATTGCAGAGTAACTGCCAACATCGTGACATTACAATTCCTAATGGCTAATCTCATTCCACCTTATACGGAGGATTTCACTTTTTCCCACATACGATTAAGGCTACCCTTTGTTGTTGTAGACAATTTCCCTTGAAGGAAAACCCATGGTGGTCCATTTGCTGTGACAGGAAGATGGTAGGGCTTTATCTTTAAATCTCCCCAAACCTCTGCCTCGTCGTCTTCACCAGCATTCTAATCCTCAGCTCTATGGTCATAGGCCTAGTTTAATCATATTTCTCCCGTTGGAAATATTTCCTTTCTCTCTTCTAAAGCCCTCCTAGGAATGTGTGCAACAAAGCATCTTTATTTATTTATTTTCTCAAGAGATGTCAAAAATAGCTGCGGATGGGGAGACTTATCTCCATGTCAGGCTGTATCTTCCAGTCTCAGCCAACTCTGCTGCTCCCAGAAGGTTAGAGATGATTCCCTCCATCGCGATCAGGGAGGGAGGTTTCTATTTGGAGGCAATCTGGGTCTCCTCCTTTTAGATGGCTTACAGACAACATGTACACTACTGTAAAATCACATTTTATTGGTCGCTTACACATGTTTAGCAGATGTAATTGTGGGTGTAGTGGAATGCATGTGTTCCTAGCTCCAACAATGTGTATTGTTAGATATCACTGCAATCTAAAAAGTAAAATAATGGAATTAAGAAATATAGAAATATTAGGACGAGCAATGTTGGAGTCCAGAGTATAAATATACAGTGCATTCAAAGTATGCAGACCCCTTGACGTTTCCCACGTTTTCTTACATTACAGCCTTATTCTAAAATGGATTCAATTGTTTTTTTCCTC
Source organism: Salmo salar (assembly GCF_965601325.2). Classification (NCBI taxonomy): domain Eukaryota; kingdom Metazoa; phylum Chordata; class Actinopteri; order Salmoniformes; family Salmonidae; genus Salmo; species Salmo salar. Next base: position 33,281,447 of record NC_138305.1, read on the forward strand.
CTCAATCTACACACAATACCCCATAATGACAATGCAAAAAGTTTTGGGGGGAAATGTTTGCGTATTTATTAAAAATATAACATTTACATAAGTATTCAGACCCTTTACTCCGTACTTTGTTGAAGCACCTTTGGCAGCGATTACAGCCTGGAGTCTTCTTGGGTTTGATGCGACAAGCTTGGCGCACCTGTATTTTGGGGAGTTTCTCCCATTCTCTGCAGATCCTCTCAAGCTCTGTCAGGTTGGATGGGATGTCACTGCACAGCTATTTTCAGGTCTCTCCAGAGATGTTCGACCGGGTTCAAGTCCAGACTCTGGCTGGGCCACTCAAGCACATTCGGAGACTTGTCCTGAAGCCACTTCTGCGTTGTCTTGGTTGTGTGCTTAGGGTCGTTGTCCTGTTGGAAGGTGAACCTTCGCCCCAGTCTGAGGTCCTGAGTGCTCTGGAGCAGGTTTTCATCAGGGATCTCTCTGTACTTTGATGTATTCATCTCTCCATCTATCCTGACTAGTCTCCCAGTCCCTGCCACTGAAAAACATCCCCACAGCATGATGCTGCCACCACCATGATTCACCGTATGGATGGTGCCAGGTTTCCTCCAGACGTGACACTTGGCATGCAGGCTAAAGAGTTCAATCTTGGTTTCGTCAGACCAGAGACTCTTGTTTCTCATGGTCTGAGAGTCTTTAGGTGCCTTTTGGCAAACTCCAAGCGTACATTTCAGTCACTGATTTAATAACATTTGCTCTTGTATTTCAATATTGAAAAATATAATAACATAATGTCGTGGACAGAACTAGCCATTAATGTCCCTTAACGCTCAGACAGATTCAATGGTTGTAGCATAGCGTGTTCAACTGAATGATTAGCTAATAACAATGAGAAATTATGAATTATAAGCTTTTACCTGATAAGACTACTAATGATAATATAACAACTTTAAATACCGAGCTAGTAACTTTAAGTAGCCTAGGTAAACTTAGCTGACCTTCAATTGAGGGAATTCAGAGACATTTTTACAACTCATTGAAACTCTGGTAACATTTGCCCATGTATTTATTTTCAAACATGATGATAATAATAGGCCTGCATTACAGTAGGCAGCTAATTGTTAAATTACACTTTCCATCCTTCCTTGGAAGGCCACTGTCTCTGCGCTGATCGCTTGTGAGTGAGGCAACGCTAGCTAGCCAATGGGAGCATAGTAGAACGTCCCTCTGAGTAACGGGGCGTGGTTTTGGCTTAACTGCGTTGGGAAAAGAAAGACGCTGTTCTGAGGGCAGAAGGGGATGTGCAACTCAAAATAAGGAAAGTATTCTTAATGTTTTGTACCAGAGTATGTCAGCGGTGCGAGGAACAGTGTGCCCAATTTGACTGGAGCACGGAGCGAGATTTCCCAAAGGCAGTTGCGCTCACTTCGGGAGCTATAGCCCCTTTAGCTACTGTCATGGAGTTCGCTAAATATTTTCATTAACCTGTCTGGGCAAGGTGGGACGTTTGCGTTTCAATTTCTCAAACATATGACTATTTTACACCATTTTATAGATACACCTCTCCTGAATCGAACCACGTTGTCCGATTTCAGATGCTTTACAGCAAAAGCAAAACATTAGATTGTTAGAGTACACTGCCAAAAAAAATCACACTGCCATTTTCAAAGCAACTAGATGCATCACAAATACCCAAAACACAGCTAAATGCAGCACTAACCTTTGACAATCTTCATCAGATGACACTCCTAGGACATCATGTTACACAATACATGCATTTTTTGTTTGATAAAGTTCATATTTATATATAAAAACAGCATTTTACATCGGCGCGTGACGTTCAGAAAATATTTTCCCTCAAATGCTTCCGGTGAATCAGCGCTACAATTTACAAAATTACTATTCGAAAACATTGTTAAAATGTAATATTGTCATTCAAAGAATTATAGATTAACATCTCGTGAATGCAACCGCATTGCCAGATTTAAAAATAACCTTACTGGGAAATCACACTTTGCAATAAACAACGTGGTATGCTCAAAAATAGGCTAGGCGATACATGTTAGCGCCATCTTGGAACCATCTAAAATCAAAAATACTATCGTAAATATTCCCTTACCTTTGATTATCTTCATCAGAAGGCACTTCCAGGAATCCCAGGTCCACAACAAATGTAGTTTTGTTCGAAAAAGTTATATAATTTATGTCCCAATAGTTCCTTCTTGTTAGCGCGTTCCGAAGGCTTCAGTACATCATAATGTACTGAAGCGCGCGGGACTTGTCGTCACGAATGTGCAAAAAATATATATTTACGTTCGTTCAAACGTTGTATAACATATCTTTAGGGCCTTTTTCAACCAGAGCTTCAATAATATTCAAGGCGGACGATTGCATTGTCTTACTAAATGTTTCGGAACAAAAGGTTTCCCATGGGCGCCCGCGTCATGGTAGTAATAGCCCTCCCCCTGTGACCAACTTCCCAAGCCTCTCTTTGGGTCAGTTTCTACCATAGAAGACTCAAACCACTTTGTAAAGACTGTCGACATCTAGTGGAAGCCTTAGGAAGTGCTAAATTATTAATAAGTCCCTGTGTGTTTCAATGGCAAAGGTTTGAAGTGATTCCACACATCAGATTTCCATTTCCTGTTAGGATTTGTCTCAGGGTTTTGACTGCCATATGAGTTCTGTTATACTCACAGACACCATTCAAACAGTTTTAGAAACCTTAGTGTTTTCTATCCAAATCTACTAATTATATGCATATTCTAGTTACTGGGCAGGAGCAGTAACCAGATTAAATCGGGGACGTTTTTTATCCGGCCGTGCAAATACTGCCCCCTATCCCCAACAAGTTAAGAAACTGATAAAACACACAGGTGCAAAATCAAGGTAACTTAGAAAGATGAGGATCAAAAGCAAGAGAAGGAGTGTGGTGATGTGGTGTCCACAACTAAAGAATCATCATGGAATCTGAAAATACATGTATTCCGAGAGCATGATGGTTTACTTACTCTGTGCACATGCTAACAGAAAGGGCTGAGGTGGGTAGATCACTGGCATTGTAGCAAAGTATTTATAAACAAAATCTGATCTCTTAAACGTTTAGTTCATTTTTGTTCTATTATCAATACAATAGGCCATAATTGATTTTGTCCCAATGGGCCTGGCATATTACCACGTTCAAGGAGCTTTCTGTTTTGACCTATAGAAAAATAAAAACACAACTCTGCATCTCTGCCCAGCCTGGCAAGAGTGGCCAAAAGGGTGTTTAGCATCCACAGTGGCTCTGCAAGTGAGGAGAGGATCTTCTCTGCAGATGGCTTGCTCTCCAGGGACCATCACACCACAGACTGGCCAAACTCATGTTTCTAAAAAATTAATGCAAAGGCACTAAAGTCATTTTTAGTTTAATTTGTATTTAATTCTAAGTCGCAGTCTATATGCACAATTTATAGACTATAATGATTTAATACAACGAAATGTTTAAATGCTGAGTGCGTTATGTCCCTACCAGCCTTTTGTGTCACAAATGTGAAATGAAATGTAGCCTATTTGAAATGTGCGTTCACCTTCATGTTTATTCAAATACTTTTCATTCAAATCATATGTTTTGGTTTCAAAACCAAATGGTATGTCCAGGTAGTCACGATAATAGATGGGTGTTGGTTAAATTGTGGTTTTAATAAATGGAGGGAATTTAGCGCTGTAGTTTTTTTTTTTGTGAGCGAGGAGCTGTTTTTAGCAGAGCGGTTGGAAAGGACGTGGGACACCAGTACGCTACATGAGCGTGGAGCAGAGTATCCAACTGCTCAACTCCACTCACGTACGCAGTGTGTGTGTGTGTGTGTGTGTGTTTATTTATTTTAAGGTGACCGCGTCATTTGGCTGGCCAATTAGTCATCCAGAATTCAATGACCGTCACACCCCTACTATACCAGGATTTATTTGCTATGGCACAGAAAGCCTAGTTATGATAACTAGAGTACTGTAACTAATGTATAGGGTCAAAAATAAATCCTGGCTGCAGTTAGGACTAATCAAAGGGAGAGAAGAATAAAAACAATGTTTAACTTGGTAGTCTCTCTGTTGGCCATGTCAATGTAGGACGGTGCAACTAGAGGAAGTAAGACAACACGCCTAGAGATGCACAAGGAGTAGGGAACTCTTCCACTCTCCTTCTCTAAGTGCACCTAAATCACACAATGCCAGAGGTGCTTAGGGGGGCTGTGGTTTTGAATATAACTGCTTGCCTTACCCCAGCACATTAGCCAGGGAATGCACTCCTTCAGATCTAAATCAGATGTTGTTTACAAGGTAAGGATGGAAACCACCAGAAAACAGCACTTACTTCACACACCCCATAAAGGCTGGAACCCAGTGCTCCCCTGCCCTAAGCAAAGAATTCCAGTCTCACAGGCCCTACACTACAGCCTGCAGTAGACTCTTGCTGTTGCTCAGAGGAGGAATGTAAGCTGTGTGTTTGAGCGAGCAGCAGCAGCACCGGATAAGGATCCACGCTATGCAGGAAAAAAGAGAGGACGGAAAAATGTCTGTTACGTAAGACTCGCTAACCCAGAACACAATGATGCCTGATGCATTATGGTACAATCCACTCAGCCTTTGCCTGCCTGGTCCAGTTTGGCTCCAGACAGAGGACTTCCCGGAGTATAGAACCCAATTCTCTCAAAAGCACGACATTATGGGGTATTGGAGAACTGCTCTTTCTGCTATGTGACGAGACTTGAAGCCCTTCAGCAAGCCACGACAAACCGAAATTCATGAAGTGTGTAATAGCCCTAAAGCCAGGTGTGCCTAACCTTTCCTGAGCTTCTTTCATAACGTGATATTTCCAGATGCCCCATTTCCAGAGTCCATAGCATGCATTTGGCTAACTTTAGTCTCCCAAGGCTTTTGATCCAAATTGAATCGAATGTTATTTGTCACATGTTATTTGTCACATGCATGCCGTGAAATGTTTAACCTCTATGGGCTAGGTGGGACGCTTGCGTCCCACCTACTCAACAGCCAGTGTAATCCCGTGGCGCGTTATTCAAAAACCTCAAATGCAAAAACTTCAATTTTTCAAACATATGACTATTTTAAAGACAAGACTCTCGTTAATCTAACCACACTGTCCGATTTCAAAAAGGCTTTACAACGAAAGCAAAACATTAGATTATGTCAGCAGAGTACCCAGACAGAAATAATCAGACACCCATTTTTCAAGCTAGCATATAATGTCACATAAACCCAAACCACAGCTAAATGCAGCACTAACCTTTGATGATCTTCATCAGATGACAACCCTAGGACATTATTTTATACAATACATGCATGTTTTGTTCAATGAAGTTCATATTTATAAAAAAAACAGCTTTTTACATTAGCATGTGACTAGCATTCCCACCGAACACTGCCGGTGAATTTACTAAATTACTCACGATAAACGTTCACAAAAAGCATAACAATTATTTTAAGAATTATAGATACAGAACTCCTCTATGCACTCGATATGTCCGATTTTTAAAATAGCTTTTCGGTGAAAGCACATTTTGCAATATTCTCAGTAGATAGCCCGGCATCACAGGGCTAGCTATTTAGACACCCAGCAAGTTTAGCACTCACCAAAGTCAGATTTACTATAAGAAAAATGTTATTACCTTTGCTGTCTTCATCAGAATGCACTCCCAGGACTTCTACTTCAATAACAAATGTTGGTTTGGTTCAAAATAATCCATAGTTATATCCAAACAGCGGCGTTTTGTTCGTGCGTTCAAGACACTATCCGAAAGGGTAAATAAGGGTGAAGAGCATGGCGCAATTCGTGACAAACAAGTTCTAAATATTCCATTACCGTACTTCGAAGCATGTCAACCGCTGTTTAAAATCCATTTTTATGCCATTTTTCTCATAAAAAAGCGATAATATTCCGACCGGGAATCTGCGTTTAGGTAAACAGACGAAAGAAAATAAAGCATGGGGTCGACTCGGGCACGCGCCTAAGCCCATAGTACTCTGATCGGCCACTTGCCAAAAGCGATAATGTGTTTCAGCCAGAGGCTGCCTCGATATCGTTCAGCTTTTTCCCGGGCTCTGAGAGCCTATGGGAGCCGTAGGAAGTGTCACGTTAGAGCAAAGATCCTCAGTCTTCAATAAAAAGAGCCAAGATGAAACACAACTTGTCAGACAGGCCACTTCCTGCATGGAATCTTCTCAGGTTTTGGCCTGCCATTTGAGTTCTGTTATACTCAGACACCATTCAAACCGTTTTAGAAACTTTAGGGTGTTTTCTATCCAAAGCCAATAATTATATGCATATTCTAGTTACTGGGCAGGAGTAGTAACCAGATTAAATCGGGTACGTTTTTTTATCCGGCCGTGTCAATACTGCCCCCTAGCCCTAACAGGTTAAATACGAGCCCTTTCCCAACAATGCAGAGTTAAAAAGTAAGACATTTAGCAAATAGAAAATATTAACTCCATAAATAACAATCTCCAGCTGGAACAGATGTCTGCTAATGATGCTTTCCACTGCAATTTGTCTGCACCGCAACAGCCAAACGACTGGACCCTGTTGGAGTTCTGATGCGTCACACCCGTCAGTCCTTCCACGCCACAGGCACAGTTTCACTAGGTTCGAAACCGCGGAGGGAATTCCTGCGGAATGTTCTGGTGCTACCACCTGTACATTCCCTCCATGTCATGACGTAATTCAGAAATGTGTCACCTCTCAATGAAAGACCTTGCTCTCTCTACGGTGTCATGGTAAACCTCCCCCTCCTTGCTTGTACCAGCTCTATCCCTCCAACAGTGGAGGGAATGTGTTCAAGTTTTCATGTTAGTTTGTTTAGGAGTATGTTTGTACAGTATGTAAATTAGGTTTGTGTGTGTTCTTGTACGCACAAATATACACACGTTACTCAACACTATACACATCAGCTACTACAGTGACTGAAATGACTGTTAATTGTTCAAAGAGCTGCAGTTTCAGAATGGGTGGCAAGGAATAAGTTATTCCTAAATATTTCAATAACTAAAAGCATTGTATTTGGGACAAATCATTCACTAAACCTCAACTAAATCTTATAATGAATAATGTGGAAATGGAGCAAGTTGCAGTGTCTAAACTGCTTGGAGTTACCCTGGATTGTAAACTGTCATGGTCAAAACATATTGATACAACAGTAGCTAAGATAGAGAGAAGTCTGTCCATAATAAAGCTCTCCTCTGCCTTAACAGCACTATCAACAAGGCAGGTCCTACAGGCACACAGCTCCGACACCCATGCATACCCCACAAGACATGCCACCAGAGGTCTCTTCACAGTCCCCAAGTCCAGAACAGACTATGGGAGGCGCACAGTACTACATAGAGCCATGACTACATGGAACTCTATTCCACATCATGTAACTCATGCAAGATAAAAATGCACCTTATGGAACAGCGGGGACTCTGAAGCAACATAAACGGGCACAGACGCATACATATAAACGCACAATACACACATGTACACATGGATTTTGTGTTGTAGATATGTGGTATTAGAGTAAGGACCTGAGGGCATACACTTAGTGTGTTGTGAAATCTGTTGTGTGAACCAATCCCACTTCCTGCAAGAGCTAATGGGGATCCATAATAAATACCAACAGCATTCAGCAGCACTGCACTATAAAGGTCTTGGTGAATAGGCAGTGAGTGTTAGGGTTTCAGTTAGTCACGTGCCAGCCGTGTGTGAAACGCTTTGCCACTTTTGCTGTGTACAGTACAGACAGAGCTTTGTAACGTACATGAGAATCCATCTAGGCCTTTACAGTAAGGCCAGCATGTTATTTCTTAATTGGCGTGGAAGTGGCCTGGCTTCATCATAGAGAAGGTTGCTTTTAGACCCTAATGCAGGGTTCCCCACCTGGCTCCCACGGGTGGTCTCATTTGGCCCCACAAGTTATGAGCAAAAAAAAAGGTTTATATTTTTTATTGTTGGACATAGGACTGTAAAAACACCAGGAAATCAGCTCCAAGTGATTTTCATTTAAGAAATCTGTTCCCGCGTGTTCCCACGCAAAAAAGAGGCATGTGATCGTATTCAAACGTAAGCATGGTTTGAAATGGTTTTAGTCAAACATATGTATTTTATTGATTTAACCTTTAACTAGGCAAGTCCTTTAAGAACAAATTCTTATTTACTATGACGACCTACGAAGAGGCAAAAGGCCTCCTGTGGGGACGGGGATAAAAAATAAATGTAGGACAAAAAAACACATCACAACACTACATAAAGAGAGACCTAAAACAACAACACAGCATGACAACAACATGGTAGCAACACAACATGGCAGCAGCACAACATGGTACAAACATTGTTGGGCGCAGACAATACCACAAAGTGCAAAAAGGTGGAGACAACAACACATCATGCGAAGCAGCCATAAGTGTTAGTAAGTGTCCATGATTGAGTCTTTGAATGTAGAGATGGAGATAAAACTGTCCAGTTTGAGGTTTTTTTGCAGCTCGTTCCAGTCGCTAACTGCAGCGAATTGAAAAAAGGAGCGACCCAGGGATGTGTGTGCTTTGGGGACATTTAACAGAATGTGACTGGCAGAACTGGTGTTGTATGTGGAGGATGAGGGCTGCAGTAGGTATCTCAGATAGGGGGGAGTAAGGCCTTAGAAGGTTTTATAAATAAGCATCAACCACTGGGTCTTGCATCGGGTATACAGAGGTGACCAGTTTACAGAGTGCAGTGATGTGTGCTCCTATAAGCAGTGGGGGCAAATTTGATGGCCAAATGATAAAGAACATCTAGCCACTCGAGAGCACCCTTACCTGGCAATCTATAAATAACATCTCTGTAATCTAGCATGGGTAGGATGGTCATCTGAATTAGGGTTCTTTTGGCACCTTGGGTGAAAGAGGAGCGATTATGATCGAGGAAACAAAGGCTAGATTTAGCTTTAGCCTGCAGCTTGGATATGTGCTGAGAGAAGGACAGTGTACCGTCTAGCCATACTCCCAAGTAATTGTATGAGGTCCCTACCTCAAGCTCTAAACCCTTAGCGGTAGTGATCACACCGGTGGTGAGAGGGAAATTCTTCTTACCGAACCACACTACCTTTTATTTTTGAGGTGTTCAGAACAAGGTTAAGAGCAGAGAAAGCTTGTTAAACACTAAGAAAGCCTTGCTGGAGAGCGTTTAACACAAAATCTGGAGAGGGGCCAGCTGAGTATAAGACTATCATCTCAAATGAAATTGTATTGGTCACGTACACGTGTTTAGCAGATGTTATTGTGGGTGTCGCGAAATGCTTGTCCATATAAATGGATGAGAGCTTCCTACTGTTCTTTATGTTGTTGATGTAAATTGAGATGAGCGTGGGGCCTACGATCGAGCCTTGGGGTCCTCCCTTGGTGACAGGCAGTGACTGAGACAGCAGATGTTCTGATTTTATACACTGCTCTCTTTGAGAGAGGTAGTTAGCAAACCAGGCCAAAGACCCCTCAGAGACACCAATACACTACCCACAAGAATGGAATGGTCTACCGTATAAAAAGCTTTAGCCAAGTCAATAAAAATAGCAGCACAACACTGCTTAGAATCAAGGGTAATGGTGACATAATTTAGGACCTTTTTAAGGTTGCAGCGACACATCCATAACCTATTCGGAAACCAGATTGCGTACCAGAGAGAATACTATAGACAGACAAAGAAAGACAGTCAGTTGATGATTGACAAGTTTTTCTAACACATTTGATAAACAGGGCAAATTATAAATAAGCCTATAACAGTTAGGATCAGCTTGATCTCCCCCTTTTAAATAAAGGATGCACCGTGGCTGCCTTCCAAGCAATGGAAACTTCCCCAGAGAGGAGAGGCTCTGTGATGATAGGGGCTGCAACCTTAAAGAAGAAAGGATCTAAACCACCTGAACTAGATGTTTTTTGGGGGTCAAATTTAAGGAGCTCCTTAAGCACCTCAGACTGAGCGCCTGCAGGGAGAAACTGGTGTAGCGGGGTAGGGGAAAAGAGGGAGGAGCATCGGGACTAGTGGCATTAGAAGGGTTGGGAGATGAGGAAATGTTGGATGGGCAACGAGGCATGGCTGAGTCAAATAGGAATCCTGACTTAACGAAGTGGTGATTTTTAAAGAGCTCAGCCATGTGCTCCTTGTCAGTAACAACCACATCATCAACATTAAGGGACATGGTTAGCTGTGAGGAGGAGGGTTTATTCTCCAGGTCTTTAACCATTTTCCAGAACTTCTTGGGGTTAGACCCACAGAGAGAGAACTACTCCTTTAATTAATGTAACTAACTTTGGCCTTCCGGATAGCCTGAGTGCACACTTATTTCTCATTTGCCTAAACGACAGCCAGTCAGCCTGAGTATTTGTGTGCTGAGCCTTTCACCAAATGGTGTTCTTGATCAAATACATGTTTTTTTTTTTTTCACATGCACCGAATGCAACCACTGTAGATCTTACAGTGAAATGCTTACTTCTTGAGGTGGAGTAACTCTGCCAGATCACAGTTGAACCAGAGGCTGAACCTGTTTTTAATTCAAATGTTCTTTATGGGGGTATGTTTGTTAACAATAGCACTGAAAATAAAAATAAAATAAGGTCCAAGAGGGTATCAAGCTGATTCTATACCAATTTACAGAGGCCAGGTCATGAAGGAAGGCTTGCTCATTAAAGTTTTCCAGCAAGCGTCTGTGACATCAGGACAGGACGTTTAACTGAGCAGCCCATACGAACACAGGCTGTAAAACAGAAAACACCAGACTGATACCTATCAGGATTATTCGTGAGGATTAGGCGAGTAGCCTTTTCTGCATGTTTGGAGTCCTACCTTGTGGGATTGGTAATAATCTGAGGGGGATTTATTGTTTTAGGACTTGGTCAGGTGGTTTAGCATGTCCCAGTTTAGGTCACCTAGCAGGACAAATTCAGACTTAGTGTAAGGGACCAGGAGAGTTTTGGGCAGGTAGGGTACAGGCTGGTGCTGATGGTGTATGATAACACCCAGCAACAGTCAAAGAGCTATCTGAAAGTTTAATGCTTAAAACCAGCAAATCCACAGACTTGGTGGAGACAACCGAGCACTGAAGGTGTTCCGTGGTAAAGATTGCCACTCCACTACCTTTGGAAGATCTGTCTCTCCGAAAAAGGTTATAACCAGAAAGATTAACTTCTTACATCTAGACGTTGCGCTAGCGGAACACCGCTCCAATATCCAATGATGGGGTGTGGCGCGAAATACAAACTCCTCGAAAATCTGAAAACTTCCATTTTTCAAACATATGACTATTTTACACCATTTTAAAGACAAGACTCTCCTTTATCTAACCACACTGTCCGATTTCAAAAAGGCTTTACAACGAAAGCAAAACATTAGATTGTCAGGAGAGTACCCAGCCAGAAATAATCAGACACCCATTTTTCAAGCTAGCATATAATGTCACCAAAACCACAGCTAAATGCAGCACTAACCTTTAATCTTCATCAGATGACACTCCTAGGACATTGTTATACAATGCATGCATGTTTTGTTCAATCAAGTTCATATTTATATCAAAAAAACAGCTTTTTACATTAGCATGTGACGTTCAGAACTAGCATTCCCACCGAACACTTCCGGTGAATTTACTAAATTACTCACGATAAACGTTCACAAGATACAGAACTCCTTTATGCAATCGCGGTGTCCGATTTTTAAAATAACTTTTCGGTGAAAGCACATTTTGCAATATTCTGAGTAGATAGCCCGGCCATCACAGGCTAGCTATTTTGACACCCACCAAGTTTGGTACTCACCAAACTCAGATTTACTATAAAAAAAATTGGATTACCTTTGCTGTTCTTTGTCAGAATGCACTCCCAGGACTTCTACTTCAACAACAAATGTTGGTTTTTGTTCAGAATAATCCATAGTTATATCCAAATAGCGGCGTTTTGTTTGTGCGTTCAAGACACTATCCGAAGGGTAACGCGCCCGCGCGTATCGTGACAAAAAAATTCAAAATATTCCATTACTGTACTTCGAAGCATGTCAAACGCTGTTTAAAATCAATTTTTATGCGATTTTTCTCGTAAAATAGCGATAATATTCCGACCGGGAGTCGTTGTTTTCGTTCAAAGACTGAAAATGTAAAATGGCCTCTTCACGTGCACGTGCGCACCCGTCTCATGGTTCTCAGATCGACCACTATCCAAATGTGCTACTGTTTTTCAGCCATGGACTGCAGAGTCATCATTCAACGTTCTGGCGCCTTCTGAGAGCCTATGGGAGCCTTAGAAAGTGTCACGTTACAGCAGAGATCCTCCGTTTTCAATAAAGAGAATAAAGAAGGCCAAGAAATGGTCAGAGAGGGCACTTCCTGTTTGGAATCTTCTCAGGTTTTGGCCTGCCATATGAGTTCTGTTATACTCACACCATTCAAACAGTTTTAGAAACTTTAGGGTGTTTTCTATCCAAATCAAACAATTATATGCATATTGTAGTTTCTGGGTAGGAGTAATAAACAGATTAAATCGGGTACGTTTTTTTTATCCGGCCGTGAAAATACTGCCCCCTATCCATAACAGGTTAACATAAGTGTTAACACTAGTTCTTTCTGTCTGTTTGGGCTTCTTATGGTCAATTTGCAGTCTGCAAAGTATTTATAATTTAGTTCCAGCTCCCCGACCATCCATTCAACAAAAAAATCTGCCTGTGGCTGAATCTAGTAGATCAGTTATTCCCAAACTGGGGTACGCAATGCCATCGGGGCTATGCCCAAAAAAAGGATTCACTTTTTTTTTTTCTTTATGTCCATTTATATTTTCCAACGGGGCTATACATTTGGGTGAGTTTTTTCTTTTTCTTTCTCTCCTGAGTATCCTCGTTTCCACTGCAAAAAAAATAAAATTAAACCATCTAGTGTTCAGCGAAATAACAACATGATTGCAAATACAGGTAGCCTAGTCAAATAAATAACATCCAATCACATTTACCATTATTCTCTCGCGCGAATTCCACTAACGGTCCGTATGTAGCCAAACATAGCTGCTGCTCATTCCGTTTGCTTAAATTGATCAATTGTTAATAAAAAGTAAGGCCTGCATCCATGGAGACACATACCAGCTCTACTGATAGTACTGCTACTACCAGCAGTACTACACCTGCGCAACGCAATTTGTTCTGCTTCCACGAGCACATCCAATGCCAGCATCAGTAATTCTACATTTGTTGTAAGCCCAGCTAGCATGGACACTGACAGTTGTGAATCTGATGCAGCCGAAGAGCTACTGCCCCTTTACCCGGGAAAGCACTGAACAACAGACAGGGATGTTGGACCATCGAAGAGGCGCAAATATGATGAGAACTACATTGATTTGGGGTTCACTTGTATTGGGAGTAGTGCCTTTGCTCAGCCACAGTGTGTTATATGTGCAAAAGTACCATCTCACAACTCGATGAAACCTTCACTCTTGCGCAGACATTTAGAAACAAAACATGCCAATTTGGAAAATAAGCCACAGGAGTTTTTTGAGTGAGAATTAAGACGACTTTCGAGTAGTAAGACATGTATAAAAGCAACATACCATTAATAATAAGTGGCTAGAAGCATCTTATATGGTGAGCTACCGAATGGCTAGGACAGGCAACCCCCATACTATTGTGGAGGACTTCATTCTTCCTGCTGCCACAGATATGGCTGGGACAATGCTGGGGGAAAAGGCCCCAAAAAACTGTACAGACAATGTCTTCATCAAGCAATACTGTTTCACAACGCATCAGTGACATGGCAGGAAACGTTTTGGAACAATTACTGCTTCGCATACAAGCCAGTGAATTCTATGCGTTACAGCTGGATGAGTCAACCGATGTGGCGGGCCTGGCACAGCTCCTGGTATATATCCGTTTACATTTATGGGGGGTCAATTAAGGAAGACATCCTCTTCTGGAAACCAGGACAACAGGAGAGGATATTTTTAAAGTACTGGAAAGCTTTGTGACATCAAATGGACTTTGGTGGTCAAGATGTGTTGGCATCTGTACTGATGGTGCAAAAGCCATGACAGGGAGACATAATGGAGTGGTAACGCGCGTGCAAGCAGTTGCTCCCGACGCCACTTGGGTACACTGCAGCATCCACCGAGAGACTCTTGCTGCCAAGGGAATGCCTGACAGTTTGAAAGACGTTTTGGACACTACAGTGAAAATGGTTAACTTTGTTAAAGCAAGGCCCCTGAACTCGTGTATTTTCTGCACTATGCAATGATATGGGTAGCGACCATGTAACACACAACATACAGAAGTGCGCTGATTATCAAGGGGCAAACTATTGACGTTTTTGTTTTTAATTGAGAGACAAGCTTAAAGTTTTCTTACTGACCATAATTTTCACTTGTCTGACCGCTTGCATGATGACGAGTTTCTCACACGACTGGCTTATCTGGGTGATGTTTTTTCTCGCCTGAATGATCTGAATCTAGGATTACAGGGACTCTTCAACTATATTCAATGTGCGGAACAAAATTGGGGCTATGATTTAAGAAGTTGGAGCTCTTCTCTGTCTGCATTAACAAGGACAACACACAGGTCTTTCCATCATTGTATGATTTTTTTTTTGTGTGCAAATGAACTCAAGCTTACGGACCATGTTAAATGTGATATGTAGCGAAGCACATGAGTGAATTGGATGCGCAACTTTCCCAGAAACAGATGACAAATAACTGGATTCGTTATTCCTTTCATGCCCTGCCTCCAGTCCACTTACGATATCTGAACAAGAGAGCCTCATCGAAATTGCAACAAGCGGTTCTGTATGAATTTAATTTAACCAGAAGCCACTGCCAGATTTCTGGATAGGGCTGCGCGCAGAGTTTCTTGCCTTGGCAAATCGCGCTGTTAAGACTGATGCCCTTTGCAACCACGTACCTATGTGAGAGTGGATTCTCTGCCCTCACTAGCATGAACACTAAATACAGGCATAGACTGTGTCTGGAAAATGATTTAAGACTGACTCTCTCCAATACAACCGAACATTGCAGAGTTATGAGCATCCTTACAAGCACACCCTTCTCATTCACCTGTGGCGAGTTATTCACAATTTTCGATGATAAAATAAAGTTGTATATGTAAGATGGCTAAATAAAGTGCAAAATTATTGAATTATTATTATTATATTATTATTTGAACCCTGGTCCTATAAGAGCTCTTTGTCACAACCCGGCTCGTGGGAAGTGACAAACTCACACTCCATTCTTATGTTTAATAAATGTAGTGTGTGTGTCTGTGGCAGGTTTACAATGATGGCAAAAAACAACATTTGAGTGTGTGCTGACCCTGGTGCTAGAGGGGGTACATAGCTGGAGGTTGAGTGTTTGAAGGGGTATGGGACTATAAAACGTTTGGGAACTACTGATCCCTGCCCTAATGGTTGTTCAATTTGGAAGAAAAATAGTGTTCATCTGTAGAATGTTGAGACATAGGCTGTCTGTTAAATGCGTAAATAGCCCACCCTATATGTTTGTTCTGTGATTTTTATCGAAAGCTCTGCAATCGAAAGTGTCAAAGTCAAGAAAGCAAGACTTTCCCCTGTGGCCAGGAGGATTAAGGATGTCATGTCTCCCGTGTGAGCATCAGAAATGAAAGGAAATTGCTCTGTAGATCTTGTGCATCACCGCAGCCAGCATAGTTAATGTTTAACGAGTTGTTGGCATAGTGGAGTTGGCAAGGCCTTTCACAGGTACATGTTAATGGCTATGGCACTGTGTTTTGTGCAATCATGTGACATGGCAAGATTTTATCCTGTGTTTTAAGCCTTATCCAGAAATAAGAATTACATCAAAAATGAAAGCAATTGTCTGAGGATGGTGCTGGACCATCTGACATAAAAAGAAAAGGAGACAGTTTGATGAAAAAGCTTTAAAGGTAGACTCAGTGAAATGACGTTTCCACGAGCAGGTATTGAGATGCAAGAACTTCGCTCTCACGTTGTGTGGTAGCCAAAGCACCAAAACAGCGGAGAAGTTGAGCCTTACACTTCAACGCTCTTAGTTGTTGCGGAAATTTACCTACTATGCTGCTTACTTTCTGCATACAAGTCCAAATCCAGGCATGTCACTTGACTGCACGAAACTCAGGACCCTAGTTATGTGCCTTTTTTTAGTTTTCAGGCCTCGTGAAACATCTGGCATTTTTTAAAATGCCTTTTAAAATGACAACAGAACAGTTTTAACGGTAAACACCGCTTGTTTGAGCTAAAACACTCCCCTGTTTTTGTCATAGAGAGCAGCTATAGGCCTAGATCTAAGTATTATTTTTTGCTTTGTTAGTGCCTGAGATTGCTTTATTGACTTTGTTGCCTAACCTGTGCTGGTAAAAGCCAAATGCCAACCCTCTTGTTTCTAGTGTCCTCCTGAATTATTGGCACCCTAGGTAAATATGAACAAAAAAGGCTGTGAAAAACTGTAATCGTTGTTTGTCAGCTTGAACTTACTCAACATATCATATGAATCTAACTTTAATTGAGTTTTTTTTTTTAAGTTGTTGAACAATTTTATCAAGAAATTATTATTTTATTCAAAAACATGCATGCCGGTTATTGGCACCCCTAAAATTCTTATGAACAAAATCAAATTGATGTATATTCAGATTTTATGATTTGTTCATTTTACAGTTCATCTGAGTCTTTGGGAACTCCATGACTTCCTGTTTCACTGGGGTATAAATATGAAGTGACACACAGGCTAAACTCTCTTTGTCATCCTTCAACATGGGAAAGGATAGAGAACACAAAAATGAAATGAGACAAAAGGTTGCTGACCTTCACAAATCAGGCAATGGCTATTAAAAAGGTAGCTACATACCTGAAAATACCCATCTCTACTATTAGGGCAGTAATTAAGAAATGTAAAACTGGAGCTGTAATGAACCTTCCTGGAAGAGGACGCATGTGTATTTTGCCCCAACGGACAGTGAGAAGGATGTTCAAGTGGCAAAAAAATCTCCAAGGATCACCGTTGGAGAATTGCAGAAGTAGGTTACATCTTGGGGTCACCAAAACTACAATTCGGTGCCATGACCAAGTTATTTGAAAGGATTGCCAGAAAACCTCTGCTATCACCAAACCACAAACATAAGCGCCTGGAGTTTGCTAAATGTCATTGGAACTTTGATTGGAACCAGGTTCTATGGTCTGATGAGACTAAAATATAGTTTTTTTGCAACAAACACTAGAGTTGGGTTTGGTGTAAACAGAACCATGGTCATGCAGAAAAGATCCTAATTCCCACTGTGAATGAAGTATGGTGGTGGATCTGTGATGTTGTGGGCCTGTTATACTTCCAAAGGCCATGGGACCCTTGTTAGGACACATGGGATCATGGAATCCAAGTACCAGGAGATTTTAGGTCAAAACCTGTCTGCCTCTGCCAGGAGGCTAAAACTGGGTCGTCATTGGATCTTCCAGCAGGACAACGATCCAAAGCATTCCTCCAAATCTACAAAAATGGTTCGCTGACCATAGAATCAAGTTTTGCAATGGCCGTCCCAGTCCCCTGACCGAAACACCATTTGAAAACCTATGGGGTGAGCTGAATAGGAGAGTCCAAAAGTGAGGACCAAGGACTGAAGGATCTGGAGTGTTGATGTATGGAGGTATGGTCTCAAATCCCTTCCTAGGTCTTCTCCCACCTCATCAAACATTATAGGAGACGACTCAGACCTGTTATCTTGGCATCTTTTTGGTTCATATTTACCTAGGGTGCCAATCATTCAGGAGGGCACTATCTACTAGAGAGAGCATTTCACTGCACCTGCGCTAACATCTGCAAAACTGTACGCGACCAATAAACTTTGATTTGAGTTTGAGTGTTCTTTGAACTCACGTGTGATAGGGAATTATAGGTCATAAAGTATCTCGGGGTCAGTTGCCACAGTGAAGTGATTTTACTTTGTGCATTTCAGTTTTGATACAATAACATTTCCACATGTAAGGAAAATGTAATGATACAGTAGCTTAGTGGCCATCTGAAAGAAAGGATTTTCTATTTTTTTTAAAGACCTTCCAGACGAAAGGCAGTTTCCATTATGACAGGCATATCCTGTTTAGCAATGCCTCTCTTCCTCTCGCTCTGTTCTCGAGCCCATCATCCACAACAAAGTTTGAGTGCTCTCTGTCCAAACATACTGCACATTATGTGGTTCAGCCAGCCCGTCACTAACTGAGGCACTCTATTAGAGCCCGACCGATATATCGATTCACCGATATTATAGGCCGATATTGGCCTTTTACCGCTGTATCGGTATGGGGCGACAATTCAACCAATATGTAATAAATAGGATGAAAAAACATATCTCATGCTTATCTGAACACTTGCAGACATTCTCATGTCATTATTGTCACAATGTATTAAATCAACATTTGAAGCATAGTTATTGAACAATTTCTCTTTTGGATGGCAAATTCTGAAAATTCACTATAGAAAAATGACACTAATTTCCCCGCTGTAAAACAGTATATCACAGATATATCGGTATCTGCAAGTTTTGTCCCCAAAGAAATCTGTATCGGACAAAAAACATAAGATTAACTTGGGCTCTAGTCACTTCATTACTGTATTACAGCATTGAACCACAAACACTATGGACATCTCATTGCTGTATTACAGCATTGAACCACAAACACTATGGACATCTCTTTACTGTATTACAGCATTGAACCACAAACACTATGGACATTTCATTGCTGTATTACAGCAGTGAACCACAAACACTATGGACATCTCTTTACTGTATTACAGCATTGAACCACAAACACTATGGACATTTCATTGCTGTATTACAGCATTGAACCACAAACACTATGGACATTTCATTGCTGTATTACAGCATTGAACCACAAACACTATGGACATCTCATTGCTGTATTACAGCATTGAACCACAAACACTATGGACATCTCATTGCTGTATTACAGCATAGAACAACCACACATTCTTCCCTGAGTCGAAATACTGTATGTGTCCAGGAGAGAGTTGGAGCTTTAGGTAGCCCTGATTTTTAGATGGTGTTCAGTCTGTTAGGTCAGTCAGTCGGGGATGGTACTACCAGATATATATATTAAGGAAAGGATGAGATAGGAATCCCATTGGGCAATGAATGCTAAATGTATAACACCCAACCCAACAGACTGTCGACCAATCGCGTTCACGTTGTCATGCTGCGTTACACAGTTGCTAAACTAATCATCACGCAATCCCTTCAAAGTTAAGTGTCACTATTCCAAAGCTATACAATATTACAGAGAACAAGTTAATTATCTCACCCCAGAAAATATTTCTAATTTTGTACTTATTGTTCACTAAATGCATGCTAATGTTGGGTTTTTGAGCTAGTGCACAATTGACTCCCATTCACTCCTTGAAGGAGAGCTGTCCTTGTCCCAGAATCGCCGGGAATGCTCCTCATGGCTCATTGACGACGCATGGGCAATGTACACAATGGGCATTAATACGATTCCAATGGAGTTTCCCATCTCCTCAAAAGTCTCTCTGGTACTTTGCCTATCATTTTTTTTCAAGGCTGCTTCATCCTGGTACTGTATCAGTTAAGAGCCATAACTCTACTGCTAGGCTAGGCTAGCCCAACGCTGTTCTGTCATGGCGTTTCTGGGCGGCTGCCATAAGTGCTGTTTGTAGCCTGGTCGGGATCAGGTTTGACAGCTCTAATAACCCTGCACACACTCACCGTCTAATCCATAAATGGCTCTATGATAAAAGCTAGAGTGACTGGCTGCCTCTTGAGATTTATGTCAAATGCCCGTTGATTGGAACAACACTGACTACCTCCAACTACCAAGGTTAAGGGCTTGTAAGTAAGCATTTCACTGTAATGTCTACACCTGTTGTATTCGGCACATGTGACAAATAAAATTTGATTTGAAATTGTGATTTTCAAAATCGTATCTCTGGGTCCTTGCCTGTGTCTAATGTAAATTATAGTCCTCACATCTCTGTTTTCAGTCTGTGTAAGCATTTGGCCTATTATGATTCGAGATACAGTATGCGTTGTATGGAGTGTTTATTAAAACCTACTAAAATATTCCATTAGTATTACTCTCAACTGCACCTGTTCTGTCACGATGCACATAAGCCAAGTACCTGTAAACTTGTCGTCATTCAGCAAATGTCTGTTTGCCCTTGCACTGAGGATGTGAATTGAGGCCTCTGTATACTGTATAGTTTGGCTCTGTTTCAGTCAGTATTGACATCCAATCTGCCCATGAATTTTTATAAAGTTTTGTACTTTTCTCATGTCATGACGGGTCTTTTCCTAAGTTACATTCAGTTGGGCTGCCTTGGCAACAGTTGACTGCAGTTTGTGGGTAATGTTGTTTAGGCTACAACCAGGAAAAGCTTTTGTTGACATCGATACCATGCAATGGTTGTACAGTCGCCCCATTTAGGAGTCTTAAGGCTCAATGACAATGTAGACTAAATGTTGTTTTCATGTCATCTCTGGTTCCAGATGCACCCTCCACGGAGCAGCAGGAGCTGTTCAGCCAGAAGCTCCAGCAGTGCTGCATGCTGTTTGACTTCATGGACTCTGTCACCGACCTGAAGAGCAAGGAGATCAAGCGGGCCACGCTCAACGAGCTGGTGGACTACGTCTCCACCAACAGGGGCGTCCTGGTAGAGACAGCCTATCCGGAGATCTCAAATATGGTGAGTGGGCTCCTTACACTAACAGCCTTTTCACGCTACTGAGTAAAACCGAGCTGAGACTAGCTGTATGGTGTTAGCCTATTTACGCATCCTCCATAGTTGCTGAAATGGACAATGTGAAGAAAACATCCAGACCAGCGCAGAACAGTTTGTTAGTACAATAGTGTGAAAATGGTATACCAGAAAACTATTTTGTTTCGTCACGGTGAAACAATTAAGCACCCTGTCCCTGACATAGAAATTTCATCAAGCAACATTGGGAGATTGTTATACTCCGGGGCTGGATTTTATACTCCTGGGACCGGATTTTATACTCCTGGGACCGACATTTCTTGTCCTAATATTTCTACATTATTTCCATTCTTTTACTTTTTAGATTTGTGTCTATTGTTAGATATTACTACACTGTTGGAGCTAGGAACACAAGCATTTCGCTACACCTGCAATCATTTACATTTACATTTTAGTCATTTAGCAGACGCTCTTATCCAGAGCGACTTACAGTAGTGAATGCATACATTTCATACATTATAATTTTTTTCCCCCCGTACTGGTCCCCTGTGGGAATCGAACCCACAACCCTGGCGTTGCAAACACCACGCTCTACCAACTGAGCCACACATGGCAATAACCTCTGCTAAATATGTGTATGCAACCAATACATTTTGATTTGATTTGAATCTTTATCCTGGATAGAACGCTACTAAAAAGGAGAGAAAGTGGTCATTTTAAACATGAACTTCAATTGTAATCAGGGTTTGAACGAAGAAGAAAAAGTACTGGGGCCTCTCGAGTGGCGCAGAGGTCTAAGGCACTGCATCGCTGTGCTAGAGGTGTTACTACAGACCTGGGTTCATTCCCGGGCTGTGCCACAACCGGTCGTGGCAGGGACTCCCATAGGACGGCGCATAATTGGCCCAGTGTCGTCCATGTTATGGGAGGGTTTGGCTAGGGGGGCTTTACTTGGCTCAACGCACCCTAGCGACTCCTTGTGGTGGGCCGGGTGCCTGCAGGCTGACCCCAGTCGCCAGTTGAACAGTGTTTCCTCCTCCACGGCTGGCTTCCGGGTTAAACTGGCGGGTGTTAAGGAGCGCGGTTAGACAGGTCATGTTTCGGAGGACAAATGACTCCACCTTTTATTCTCCCGAGCCCGTTGGGGAGTTGCAGCGATGAGACAAGACTGAAATTGGGGATAAAAAATATACATATACAAATAATATACAAAATAATAAATATACATTTAGAAAAAGGACTTATTCGCTCCTAGCTTGGTTATCAAAACAACTTTCCATACTCACAAAAAGCTTATTTCTCTACAATGTTGTGCACGAATGTATTTACATCGCTGTTAGTGAGCATTTCTCCTTTACCAATATAATCCTTCCACCTGACAAGTGTGGGATATCAAGAAGCTGATTAAACAGAATGATCATTACACAGGTGCACCTTGTGCTGGGGACAATAAAAGGCCACTCTAAAATATGCAGTTTTGTCACACAACACAATGTCACAGATGTCTCAAGTTTTGAGGGAGCGTGCAATTGGCCAGCTGACTGCAGGATTGTCCACCAGAGCAGTTGCCAGAGAATTGGATGTTCATTTGAAAATGTCCCAGTTCTTCCATGGCCTGCATACTCACCAGACATGTCACCCATTGAGCATATTTGGGATGTTCTAGATTGACGCGTACGACAGTGTGTTCCGGTTCCCGCCAATATCCAGAAACTTCGCACAGCCATTGAACAGGAGTGAGACAACATTCCACAGGCCACAATCAACAGATGGAGATGTGTTGCGCTGCATGAGGCAAATGGTCACAACAGATACTGACTGGTTTTCTGATCCACGCCCCTGCCCTTTTTTTTAAGGTATCTGTGACCAACATCTGTATTCCCTGTCATGTGTAAACCATAGATTAGGGTTTAATGAATTTTTTTTCAATCGACTGATTTCCTTACGATCTGTAACTCAGTAAAATCTTAGAAATTGTTGCATGTCGCGTTTTCATTTTTGTTTAGTGTAGATCTTGAATAGGAACAGCTGTCATTCTTCGATATGTGAAATGAAAGGGCCTTAGGATATAACCTTGTTGCGCACTGTACACAGTCGCTATTCTCTGAGCGACCTGGGAGAGAGGCAGTGCTCCCAAAGCCCTCACACACCTTCAGCTCCAGTCAGACCTAAAGATTACCCAGACCTCTTAATCACCTCGCTCATCCTTTTGCCCTTGTCTCAACCCTCACCGCTAGCCATGGTGCCAGACCAGACAGAGAAGGACGACCCAAACGCCCCCAGTCAGTTTCCAGCACTCCTTCAGTTCAGCACTCGATCATCAGGATTCAGGAAGCAACTAGCTGTCTCTTCTCCATGCCACCTTGAACAACTGTCTCTGGCATCCACTGCTTTCCTCTGCTATGCGAGGGGCTAAGCAGTATATTTATTGATCTTGATATATCAATCAAATGTATTTATAAAGCCCTTTTTACATCAGAAGATGTCATGAAGTGCTATACAGAAACCCAGTCTAAAACCCCAAACGGTAAGCAATACCGATGTAGAAGCACGGTGGCTAAGAAAAACTCCCTTGAAAGGCAGGAACCTAGAGAGGAACCAAGCTCTGATGGGTGGCCAGTCCTCTTCTGGCTGTGCCAGGTGGAGATTATAAGAGTATATGGCCATTAAGGCCAGATTGTTCTTCAAGATGACCAGTAGGGTCAAATAATAATCACAGTGGTTGTCAAGGGTGCAACAGGTCAGTACCTCAAGAGTAAATGTCAGTTGGCTTTTCATAGCCAAGCATTCAGATGTCGAGACAGTAGGTGTGGTAGAGCGAGAGGGAGAGTCGTTTAACAGCAGGTCCGGGACAAGGTAGCACGTCCGGTGAACAGGTCAGGGTTCCATAGCCGCAGGCAGAACAGTTGAAACTGGAGCAGCAGCACGACCAAGTGGACTGGGGACAGCCAGGAGTCATCAGGCCAGGTAGTCCTGAGGCATATATCACATTTTAAGGGTGTGTCAGACAGAGTAATTGCTTATCCAGATGTAATTTTATGGGATTGCTATCTAGGAAGATCAGCCCTGCATTACCTGACATTTGGCTAGTACTATTGCTCCAGGCAGCCACATTATACATTAGCATGTCTACTTATTGTCAGCTTACTGTGAAAATGTTCTGCACTTGTTATTTACAAGCTAGAATTAGATGGTTGATATACTTGAAAATTATTAGTAATAGATAATGACGTTGTGAGAGGTTTTATAGATGTGTGAATATTATCTCCCTATTCCAGAGTAGTGTGGGATAGCAAATGTAGCCCAGTTAGTTAAATCAACAATTGTTGGATAACTGGGTATTTACCTATATTTTTGTTGTGGTGAGGCACATCTCCACTGCCATTTAGACTCATCAGCATATGAATCTGAGGGATTGTGTCGCCGCTCACCAGCCAGGCAAGGTATGGATAGATGTTTCCCATCCTTCCATTGTTTTCCTCTTCATGTTGATGTTAATCACCAATCCAAAATGGCTGCTCAAAAGAACAACAACCAGGAACTAGACTACTTTTTTCAGTTCAGGTAGCAGATAATGGACCCTAACAGATATTTATGTAGTTGGTGTTTTATATTAACTAATATACACTGAGTGTACAAAACGCTCTTTGGAATGCTCTTTCCATGACAGACTGACCAGGTGAAAGCTATGATCCCTTATTGATTTCACTTGTTAAATCCACTTCAATTACTGTAGCTGAAGGGGAGGAGACGGGTTAAATAATAATTTTTAAGCCTTGAGACATGGATTGTGTATGTGTGCTATTCAGAGAGTGAATGGACAAGACAAAATATTTAAGTGCCTTTGAACAGGGTATTATAGTAGGTGCCAGGCGCACCGGTTTGAGTCAAGAACTGCAACGCTGTTGGGTTTTTCACATTCAACAGTTTCCTGTATGTGTCAATCAACAAATGGAGGCTGTTCTGAGGGCAAACTCAATATTAGGAAGTTGTTTCTAATGTTTTGGACACTCAGTGTACATGGGTTCTAACTTGAATAATTCTTGGTTTACAATTGTACAATTTATGCTACCCGTATATAAAAGCCACGAAACTGCCAGAAAGCCTCAAACGCTCTCCCCGGTTTTAGCTTGTCGTCTAGCTGGCTAGGTTTAGGATATTTACCAGCCCATACCAGTGATAAACGTAGCTATGTTATCGACATATGGCAGTACACAAACAAAATCAAGCTGACTTATTTTGCTAGCTAGAAAGAAGTAGCCACAAATTCATTCAGAAACAGAGGAAGAGGATAGCTAGCCATATCAAGCATTTCAGTTTACCTCGCACTTGGCAGGCTGTATAGTAACAGCCCCCACAAACACCTTAAAAACTTGGCCTATACAGTAACGGTGAACTCCTTCGTGGACAAAACTACTCTTTCCCATAGGCTTGTACTATTTATAGTATGACAGCATCAGCAGTTAGCTACCAACAGCTGGTAGACATGTTAACATTTGGTTCGTTTTATCAGTGTTATTTAGATGAAGATGTGCGCTAAATGCGTTATAGCTAGCTACTGTTAGCATAGAGGTACCAAGCTAGCTCTTTCACTTACCCGATTGAGTTCCATGCCCTCTTAAGCCCATGATAATGCTCGGTCTCTGCTGGTGCTGCTGGCAGTTTGACATGCTTTAGAAGCCACATTGATGTTAGGGACAGCATCCACTTTGAGAAGGAACTTCTTGCTGAAGCCCTAATTCCATTGTTGATAGCCATGGAAGTTCTCATGGATAAAATGTGTCCCTCGGTAGATGCCCAATTTGCCCGCCTCATTCTAATATCACACTTTCTTTTTTTTAAATTTTAACTTTTGTCATTTATCGGGGGATTTTTTCCGAAGTTAGAGCTAATTTGGAGAAAACCTCAAACCCAACTTTTTGAACAACTTTGTATTATAACAATTGATTTGAGTTTGTAATTTGGGAATGTTTTCTTGGTGTTCTAAGTTACTATTATATGCATTGAGAAATGCGTGCTACACTTTAACCGCCCTGGTAGAGCTTTCACATGTAGTTTGATTATTTCGATGACAGGCTGGGACATGCGTATGACGCAATCAGTGAGAGTTGGCCAAATGTAGCATTCAGTTGGTTGCGTAAATTGTGCTTAACCCACCTCTTTCACAGGTAATGTGTATGTAACGGGAAGCATCCTGTTAAACTGTGGAGTGTGGTTGAGTAGCTCTGTCTTTTTCTGTAATAGGTAGTCACTCTTGAACACAAAGAAGCCTGGCCCGCCTCTATCAGCCTCACAGTGACTCACTCACACAGCTTTTACTGTGCCACGGATACGGACTCACTCGGCGGCGCTGCCAAGGGAACCGCTGATTACACACGGGGATAGGTTATCATCAGCACATCCTTAGCTGTCGTGGCCAAGGGGACTGCAGATTACTTGTGTGTCATAGGTAATCGTGTAGGCATCCTTCCTAGGAGGGACCTATAGATCTCTATGTGGCAAATGGATAATCATACACATCCAGGGACCGCTGCTTGATTATACTGCTGGATAGGTTGTTGACTTGTCCGTCTTGAGTGTTGATGGCTCTCTACCTGTAGAGTAGCCTCACAACTGGGCATGTTAGGAGGAGCAGGGCCTCTGAATAGGGTTAGTCATTAAAGTTGGTCTCACCAACAGCACCCCATCTATCAGTGCTATTTATCTGGAGGCCGAGGGCTGCTCTGAGCGAGAGGAGGAACCATGGTGGACAGATGGGCAAGGGCGTCGTCGGGATTCTCCATTCTCTGCATCCCATGATAATGAAGTGGTGGGTGTTGAAGTGCAGTCCATTATGCCCGAGCCACAGCGACCGCTTTGATCATTGAGGCAATGGAGAGTACAAACAGGTAGATCATAAATGTAACCATGGCTCTTGCTGAAAAAAGCCTCTGCCCCTGGGTGCTGATAGATGAAGGGTTTAGCCTCTGTAGTTGCCCACTCTGTTTGACACACGAGCAGTGTAATATGAAAGACAATCTTTACAGCTGTCTCAGTTTCAAGGTGAAGAATGTTTGATTGACTTCATATTGTGTAGGCCTATGATTTTGCCGCCTTCTTTTGTCAGCGATGAGGATGGGAGGACCGAGGGCTTACGCAGAGATACTTTCAGACCTCCGATTTACATTCAATTCCTTGAACTCTGGCATTTATGGTATAATAGGTCCATTAAACTACATCTATAACTGGATGATTCATCTCTATCCACACCATCTCTACCCTTTTCTTGCGCCCTTTTACTCTTTTGTACAGCACCCTTTACTTTATTTCACTCATATATATATATATATATATATATATATATATATATATATATATATATATATATATATATATATATATATGCATATGCATACACACATACACAGTACAGATTTAGCCTGGTCCCCCGCAGGTACCACTGAGTGAATGGGGCGTTGCTGTGTCACACACACAGTCCCTCAATGACCCCACAGAGCTTAAAACCTTCTGGTGCCATTAGTGCATTTCACTTACAGTTATCGACCCCAACCCTGGATAAAGAGACACCCCCCTTCTCTCTCTCTCTCGTTTTCTCTCTCTACCATGCACTCTCCTGTTCCCTCTCCTCCATTTCTTTCCTTGTGTTCCCAATCTCCCACTGTGTATTTTAACATGTTTGATATGTGTGCCGTGAAATAATAATAATAGTCACATCCATGCGGGGTAATCAAAGTACATTCATGGTATGACACTCTATTTTCAGACTAACACAATCATATATGAATTTTAAAAAAATATGCAGGTATTTCTTCTGGAAATTGAAAAGTGGCTGATGTTACAGTACATAAATGATTATACAGCTACATTATAACATTATAATGCTGCTACAGAAGCACAGCAAGAATGAGCTAATAGTGCTACAGAACTGAACTAATAGTGCTACAGAACTGAACTAATAGTGCTACAGAGCTAATAGTGCTACAGAACTGAACTATTAGTGCTACAGAGCTAATAGGGCTACAGAACTGAGCTAATAGTGCTACAGAGCTAATAGTGCTACAGAGCTGAACTAATAGTGCTACAGAGCTGAACTAATAGTGCTACAGAGCTAATAGTGCTACAGAGCTGGACTAATAGTGCTACAGAGCTAATAGTGCTACAGAGCTAATAGTGCTACAGAGCTAATAGTGCTACAGAGCTAATAGTGCTACAGAGCTAATAGTGCGACAGAGCTAGTAGTGCGACAGAGCTAATAGTGCTACAGAACTGAGCTAATAGTGCTACAGAGCTAATAGTGTTACTGAGCTAATAGTGCTACAGAACTGAGCTAATAGTGCTAATGGTGCTACAGAACTGAGCTAATAGTGCTACAGAGCTAATAGTGCTACAGAACAGAGCTAATAGTGCTACAGAACAGAGCTAATCAGAACAGAACTAATAGTGCTACAGAACAGAGCTAATAGTGCTACAGAACAGAGCTAATAGTGCTACAGAGCTAATAGTGCTACAGAACAGAGCTAATAGTGCTAGTATGTGTCTGTGTGTCGCAGTGGTTGTTATCAGCCCCGGGCAGTAGTCTTGAGGTATTCGGCGTCAGGGCAGGATGAGTATCACACTGTTGCTTTATGTCCCGCCTGGCAGCCCTCCCTGGAATGTGGCCCATGTGACACCACCAGCAGCCAATCAGCTGCGTTATACCAGACTAGAGCAATATGCCTCTGAGTGAGCCCAGGAAAAAAACTATTTCACTGTTTCACTGGCTTGTTTAGGATCAGCTGGGCATGTTCAGCACAGGGTGGTGAAGAGAACGCACCCAAAGCAGTGATATGAAACTGTGTTAGCTACTCTCATCTAACACATGAAATCACATCATACACAGATTACATCAGTTAAGGGAAAACCATATAGTCTAGAAAAAGAGTTGAACAATTTGTCCTAGTTTTACTAGCCTCGGACCTGTGTCCCCCACTCTCCACTTTACAAACCCAAGCAGGATTTGATTGTTCAATACAAAGTTATTGTCCAATGTGTATTTTTCTCTTTCTTTCTGTCTGTTAGTTTACTCAGTTTGGTGTTGGGTGTCCCTAATTGAGGCTGTCGGTTAAGGTCCAGTCCTCCTTGAACACCTTAGAGAGGTGAATGGAGCGTCGTAGCTGCAGATAAAAGGCTTTGTCACCGGCTGTAGTGGGTTGTCTGTCGTCTTATCCCGTATCCATGGCAGAGCGGCCCCACACCTAATGAGATCTGGCCAGATTAAACCCTGAATGGAACTACACAGAGACGGCGGGGCGAGGCAGGGCTGCACCTGTAGACCATCCAGGGACCCAGAGAGGTGTTATTGAGGTAGAGTAGGTTCCTTGAAGTAACGGACAGGAAATGCAATACCACCCTGAATACCACTTAAAGGCCTGTCTTCAAGACGACTCTCTTAGGCACAGCACTACAGTGTCATTAGATTGAGCAGCTTTCATTCTGAATGAGACATGAACTTGGGTGAAGGAAAGGCTTAGCACATACATAGTTATTCTCGAAGTAGCTAAACAATTCAAAAGTAATTCCAGTACATACTTCCAACAATTTTCCATCTACTCCCCCATGCTATTGTTTAACACACTATCTGTGTGTGAGAGTGGCAGGGATGTGTGACAGGCTGCTTGTTTGAACACCAGTGGTCTGAGTCATTAGTCTCCCCCATTCCCTTCCTCCCTCCCTCTTCCCAATGTCTCTTCTTCTCCTGATGGTCTCTGTCAATTTCCATGAATAAAAATATATGTTTCCAACACACACATGCACACTGTCTCTCTCTAACATCCACCCACCTCCTCCACCAAGGCAGTGAGATGCAAGACAGTGTCCAACAGCACCCCGTTGCTTTAGAAACCTCAGCCAGTGAAAGGAAGACTCTAAAGCGTTCTTTACACCAAGGAGATCAAAGCGACCCAAGCTGTTAGTTAGCTCCAGCTAATTACATATGGCGTCATCTTTGTAGTGTGTGTACCGTGCACTCTGGGAGCCTGTCGCAAGGCTAATTTTATAGTCAATTAAACTCTAAGGAAATGGTATAGTAAGTAGCAGCAAGCTCTTCGGCATCTCAAAAGTTGCGTTACTGTCAGCTGAAGAATGTTTTACTCCTTCGTCACCCCTTTAGAGCTGTGTGGCTTGTCAAACTGACAATAGGTAATTGGGTGTTGTCACACACACACACACACACACACACACACACACACACACACACACACACACACACAGTGCAGAATGGTAGCACTCTTGCCAGCCTCTCTGTCGTCGTGTGTGTCACTCCAATTCCTCCCCTGCTAAAAATAAACCTCTGCTGCAGTGATGGTGGTGGTGATGACCTGCCTCCAAACCGAGTCTCCAGCACAGAATTGTAATTGGGAGATGTGGCTGATGCAGAATCCTTAATGGATTTATCTTTGCCCCCCTCCGTTTTGATTCTATTATTCTCTACCCTTCGCCATGGTAATTATAAAATATTGAAACATGCTTAGTCATAATCAAGTAAAGAGGAAGTTGTCCTACGCCCCCTCTGTAAATTACTGCCAGTTGTGTTTATGCAGCACAGCATGAATATGATTTGCTCTCCTGGGTCACGTTAGCTTTCAAAATTCTGCATTTTCAAAACACAGACCCTACAAAAATCTTTAAAAAAAAAAAAAAGAATAGATTTCACCTTTTAATTAAACAAACAGACAATAAATACATGACTCCACTCAGTGTTCTAGAATGCAGGAAAATGCAGGTCAGTTCAAGACAGTGCTATGTGAATACTTCCTTTTCTTTACCCTATGTCATTATAATCACATGCAACAATCATTTGTAGTCTGAACGATATTATAGCCGTAATATGCTTGTAGCCTACTCAACACTGTTGATGAAATACAAACACAATAGGAGCGTTGGAAAAATGACACGCTCGCCACACGCATCTGATTCATTTCATTATTTTACATTTTTAATTATAACCACAATGTAACAAATAATCAAACTGTGGTTCGAACTTCAGCAAACAAACCAGTGTGAAAACATCCGCATAACAAAAAGTTGTCAACATAAGTTCTCATCTCCCTCCTTTGCGCTCTATTTTCTCCTTGTCATAAAGGGTGCATGCCCGAGCAAAGTAAACATTTCAGGACTCCAGTGCCCCCATTTTTTAAATTGTCATTAGTATCTCTAGGTGATCAGTGCCTATGCAGGAGCATTTCTTGGGTCAGAATTTGGTTCTGGCAGCTGAATCCCCTTTCAGCTCAAACACTGTACACGAGTAGGACCACAGCATGCGCTGTGAGCTGAGCGTGTGCTGGGAACACCTTCCAAATGCCACTGACTGAGACTCCCGCCACATACACCCTCCTCACAGACCGGCAGATAGAGTACAAGTGATTTGGAGGGTTGATGAGACGCTTCGGATAACTGCAGCGAGTCTATTAAAAGTTGGAACTTGAAATGTTATGTCATGGTCAATACACTTGCGTTTTCAGAATGCAACAGATCTTTTTTGTGCTTTTTGTTGTTGTGTGAAACAGCCTACAGGCCTCGCAAATTCACTTTAACACACAGACGCATGAACACACACACACACACACACACACACACTACTCCGGGTTGTAGGGGTTGGGTTACCTCTGTGAACAGGCTGGTCTTTAGTTCGTACAATAGTTGAACTCTTCCTACAGTGCCTTCAGAAACTATTCACAACAGTTTTTTTTGCACAATTTGTTGTTTCAAAGTGGGATTAAAATGGATTTAATTGTACATTTTTTGGGGTCAATGATTACATAAAATACTCAAATCAGAGTCCATGCAACTTATTATGTGACTTGTTAAGCATTTTTTTACTCCTGAACTTATTTAGGCTTGTCATAACAAAAGGGTTGAATACTTATTGACTGAAGACATTTCAGCTTTTAATTTTTCATTTGTTTGTAAACATTTCTAAAACATCATTACACTTTGACATTATGGGGGTATTGTGTGTAGACCATTGACACAACATGTCAGTTAAATCCATTTTAAGTGTGAATACTTTCTGAAGGCACTGTGAGTAATCTCTTTTATTTGTGGTACCTAAATTTGAATGCAGAATTTAAACCGTTCTGTGAGTGTGTTAGTCAGGCCTTCTTTATATGTCGGA
Source organism: Salmo salar (assembly GCF_965601325.2). Lineage (NCBI taxonomy): Eukaryota > Metazoa > Chordata > Actinopteri > Salmoniformes > Salmonidae > Salmo > Salmo salar. The sequence continues at coordinate 33,313,311 of NC_138305.1, forward strand.
TATTTTAGAGCAGACTGAACAATACAATAAAACTGTTTCCATGCATTCTAGACTACATTCGATTAGGCCTGTCCGTTGTTTGTAGTTTTTCAACAGAAACTTGTCTTTCAGTCCCAAGATTTTGAGGAGAGCCTCTTCTCTCCTTCAACCCTCCCTGTATGTTTGGATTGTTCTGTGACTGTGTTCATGGTAAAGCACCCGCACAGCAGATAACAGCCTACTTATCGTCCCTCACTCAGCATATTAGTGGAGAAAACTGCTACTGTTCTCTGGGTATTAATACAATGATAGGAGACTCGCAGCTTTCATCTCCCTATATGCAAGGGAAGCATCCCTCTATTTCCCAGCTGCAGTGCAAGCTGTACTCATCTACATTGGGAAAAAGATAGTAGCTGAAATTGTCATTCATTTTCTGTCTTTGTTTTGATTAAAAGTTAGTATAACCTATTGATATGCAACCTGGTCACTCACTACTAATTTCCTAGATATCTTCATTTCTCTATAAAGCCCTAGTGGGCTAGTTATTCTGCAATGTAGTTTACGTCATGTCTGTTCTGGTAGTGGTACCATAATGCTGTGTTGATTGCTGAATTGATGTGAAACACTTAAAGGCCATCCTCAATGGGAAAAGTAATGTCCGCTAGCGTGGGGAAGGACATCTAGAGGCCTGCACAGGCATGAATTTTAATCCCTACCCATGCCCCCGACGTTCAGGCCCTACCCTACCCATGCCCCCGACGTTCAGGCCCTACCCTACCCATGCCCCCGGCGTTCAGGCCCTACCCTACCCATGCCCCCGGCGTTCAGGCCCTACCCTACCCATGCCCCCGACGTTCAGGCCCTACCCTACCCATGCCCCCGACGTTCAGGCCCTACCCTACCCATGCCCCCGGCGTTCAGGCCCTACCCTACCCATGCCCCCGGCGTTCAGGCCCTACCCTACCCATGCCCCCGGCGTTCAGGGCCAACCCTACCCATGCCCCCGGCGTTCAGGCCCTACCCTACCCATGCCCCCGGCGTTCAGGCCCTACCCTACCCATGCCCCCGGCGTTCAGGCCCTACCCTACCCATGCCCCCGGCGTTCAGGCCCTACCCTACCCATGCCCCCGGCGTTCAGGCCCTACCCTACCCATGCCCCCGGCGTTCAGGCCCTACCCTACCCATGCCCCCGGCGTTCAGGCCCTACCCTACCCATGCCCCCGGCGTTCAGGCCCAACCCTACCCATGCCCCCGGCGTTCAGGGCCAACCCTACCCATGCCCCCGGCGTTCAGGGCCAACCCTACCCATGCCCCCGGCGTTCAGGGCCAACCCTACCCATGCCCCCGGCGTTCAGGCCCTACCCTACCCATGCCCCCGGCGTTCAGGCCCTACCCATGCCCCCGGCGTTCAGGCCCTACCCATGCCCCCGGCGTTCAGGCCCTACCCATGCCCCCGGCGTTCAGGCCCTACCCATGCCCCCGGCGTTCAGGCCCTACCTCTGCCAGATTTAAGGCCCGGCATGAAATCAGAAATAACTTCCTCCATTAGTAAATTCATTAGCTGCTCCTATGCCTGTCATTGCTCCCTATGCTCGCTCTGCATGCGCTCTGCCCATGGCGCTCAGAGTCAGAGTATCCATAGCAACGGCTCTGCTTGGGCTGCTCTGCTCAATGAGGAGACATGAGAGAGCAGTTAGCTACTTTATGTCACTCTAAACTCAGATAAAACTCAAGTACCATTATTTTCTTTGAAATAATCTCTCCTGTCTTATATTTGATGAGGTTGAAGCGCTTTTGACACCATGTTATGATCTTAGTCAGATATGACTGTACAGCACAAGCAAATGGCTCAACTTCAATATGTTAGTGATCAAATTAGTGATGCCCTGCCCATGCCCTAGTTATTGATTAAAAAAAACATGCCCTACCCGATGTATAATCGGGGCTCCCGACATCCGGCTGTGATTGGGAGTCCCATAGGGTGGCACACAATTGGCCCAGCGTCGTCCTGGTTTGGCCGGGGTAGGCCGTCATTGTAAATAAGAATTTGTTCTTAACTGACTTGCCTAGTTAAATAAAGGTCAAATAAATAAAAAATTGGGGGTCGGGTAGCAGAGCTCTAAGGGCATCCCATTCTGATGTCCTGGGAACACCCATCATCCCAGGCATTAAAATGCATTGATTGAATTATGAGTTACACCTGTGGCACTATCATTACAAATGTCTCCAAACGAGAACTTTCTCACCAGAAGTAATTATCCCATGATGTGTGATGATTAAGAAGTGCTAGGCCTTTATCTTAATTTCTCTAACTAAATATAGGACACTTTTGAATCTCCTGATGTGGTCATATTACTGGAAAACTGTTTAAATAAGTCCGGGATAAGGAAGCTAGGACTATCATGAGGCTTTTAAGGAAGTTGACAGCAGCTAGGCGTTTGGCTATAAAGTTTTCCCTCAGGACATCAGCAAATCCACAGTGTAACTTTTTAATGTAACCTAGTATTCTTAGACTTCAGTCTGATTGATTGTTACAGCGGGCCAAACTGCATTGGACATGAAATGCCTTAGGAAATATCATTCTGGTTTTTCTTTCATTATGTATTGTATGAGTGGAAACCTAATGAATAATAAACAGTGTATTGTAATACCTCTTGTCTTGTAATATGTCTTGTGACCACCTGTTTTATTCTTTGAGTTTCATGTAGCTCTCCAAACCTAAGGTCGAAGTTGGCTATGTTCAGTGGGTAAAAGTTTGCCGTTTGTCCAAGTGCTTTTGAGTCAGTTTTTGTTGTTGCAGTTTTAGTGTGTTCATGAAATGCCCTCTTGTTCACAGATCTGCACCAACATATTCCGGACTCTTCCGCCAAGTGACAACCCTGATTTTGACCCAGAGGAGGACGAGCCTACTCTCGAGGCCTCGTGGCCACACATACAGGTAAAACCACATCACTTCAACTTGACCTCTTCTTAACTCTACTTGTATTTACATATGTGTTATACCTGGTAGTATGAGCTATATGTATATTTCATTTGGCTCAGATTTATTTCGTTGACTTTTCCCAGCTTGTCTACGAGTTCCTCCTGCGATTCTTGGAGAACCCAGACTTTCAGCCCAGCATCGCCAAGCGCTACATTGATCAGAAGTTTGTGCTGCAGGTAAGCATTGCAATCTGATGTCACCCGTCAATGACTCATATCCCCTAAGATTTCATGCCATCGTCAGTCAAATGGCCACGTGACATCGCCATCAGCAGGGGTGTGTGTATTCACTTGGAGGCAAATGGGCCAAAACATTGAACTTGTCCAATAAGAAAGTCTTGTTTTCGGTTCTTAATGTTTTCTGTTGCATACACCCCTGGTTTGTCAGTGTTGTTCGAAGCTATTGTATTTATTACCAAATATTGTAGAGACTCTCATTTTCTGTTGTTTACTGATGTCACTGTCAGTTCTCCGTGGAACAAAAAGGGTACACACAGAAACAAGGCCAAACTAAGTGAAGTCAAGAAGACAGACCTGGCAGCCTTACAAGCCTCAGACTGCCTGCTTAACATCTTCTCTTCAAAAGACTCCAGTACAATACATCAAACACCAACCATGTTTGAATAATCATTTGGTAAATTAATCTGTTTTGTTAAAGTGGTCATTTTGATTTGGCTTTGAACAAAAGCGGCACCAATGTGCAATTCTGTTTTGCGCTCCAGAGCAGAAAGGTCAGCGTATGACCGACCGAACCCAAAAAACATGTTTGAGTGATTATCTCTCCTGGCAGTTATCAAAGCCTGTTTTTTTTTTTTAACGTTACATCCTGTGAAAGTTAGTTTGGAGCATAACATTTTACAACGAGTACATTTCTTCAGTGTTAGTCTCAGTATTTAGCCTAGCTTCTCACGGGCACATATGCCCTGATCCCAGATTGCCCGAGTATGTCTCAATGGTATTTCACCATCTTAACGTCCCACCTTGGGTCGTATTCATTAGGCACCAAAAGGTAGAAAACAGACTGAAATTGGAAGAGACAACCTGACATTTCCGTTACAAAACGTTTTGCTGCGCTGTGCCCTAATGAATACGACCCCGTCTCACCCTTGCTGGAGCTCTTCAGCGGTAACCTGCTGGGGCTGTGCCGTGCGTATTTATCGAGCCGTCCTCCTCTCCCTAGAGCGAGGGAATTAACAGGGACGAACGCTATGGCCTGGAATGTTGGCTGAGCTGCAGCATCCGAGGTGCTCTGGCTGAGTTTCCATGATGCGAGTGGTGGAGTGGTGTCGTGGGGAAGCTTTAAATAGCTCCCTATTGTTTACTCTGTTGGAAGGGAAAAGGGGACTGTGGTCGGAAAGAGGCTGGTGAAGGGGCCGGGCTAAGGGGGGACAGAGAGGACAGGCCCTGTTTTTTCTGTGGTTTTATTCTCAGTGCTCTCTCCTGTCTCTCTATGACTGTTGGAGACAGACCTTGACATGGGAGAGGGACTGTACAATCAGTTCACATTGGAACGTTAGTGTATTTATAGCCGGCTGTATTTCATTTCATCAGGTTGAGCTGTCAGGACATATTTTATGCATAGTTATTTATTAGGGAAATTGCACTCTCTGTGAATGTAGTAGTCTTTGAAATTGTGTAGTACGTGCAGAGGGGAAGGAAATACAGCCCTGTCATTACCAGAGTTGCGGAGGTGTTGTCACCATAGAACGGCTTCCTGTCGCTCTGCTGATGCTGGACAGAAAACTCCTCTCAAAACATCCACATGAAAGCCTTAGGTGTCGTACTCTCCCAAATATTCAATCAGTTTGAAGAAATTAAAGCATAATTTTAAATGTTTCCAGGTGATGTACATATTGCAGCGGGCACTGGTTTTTCTCCCAGTTACTGGGATGCCCACTAAAGAATGGAATACATACAATTGTACCATGATATTTGATTAGAAAGCTCTCTTTCAAAGTGTTTTGATATTTAACAAGGAAGCCGTTGAGTCCAGATCTTATGTATTCTATGTTTCTTGTCTCTGGATGTGTCACAGATAGTCATCATGCAGAGCTCATTGTGTGGTTAGTGGCTGCTGCTGTGGTATGATCAGAATGCCTGTGTCTTCACTGTCAGCTATGTGCCTGTCAGGGCAGGGGGACTGGGAGAGGGCCTGGTGGGACAACAACATGGCAGGGGAAACACTCAACACATTCTGTTTTGACTGGCTGACTGGTTGGCTGGCTGGCTGGTCTGACTGACTGACTGACTGACTTGCTGAAGGCAGTGAGGAGTTATTCTCACCAGCCCTGCCCATATCCTGAAACTGAACAAACCCTTTGCTGTTGAACAAGCCTTCTAGTCACTTGAAAAGATGCTTTGGTAGAACTGAACTGAAACCTATTGTGAGGCATGCATTCAAATTACAGTGACACTCTCTCTGTTCCCTTGTTCCTCACTTTTTACTTTCTGTTTGAACCTATATCTGTCTATATACTGTGTATGTCTACGCACGCACAAAATGATGTACCCTTAAGTAGTGTTAAGCGGTATTGCCTCTGCTTCCTGTATATAATACAGGTTAGGCTACTGACTGTAGAAAGAGGCTGTTTGCACAAGTCTAATCCCGATCATTAGATATATGCTGTGAATCCATTAAGCCCTGTGTTGTCAAAACAACAATACTTAGTGACAGAGGTCTCTCGACCTCCGTACATTCTCTCTATGTTCTCCCCCTCCTAATGCACGGTTAACCTGTCCAGGCAGAGCTCTCTGTGAGGGTCTTGCTGTGACTGTCTCAAATGGCACTCTGTTCACTATAGGGAATCCCATAGGGCTCTGGTGAAGGGTAGTGCACTGAATTGGGTATAGGGTGTTATTTCTGATGCAGCCCGCGTCTCCGATTTGAACTATTCTCATGCAGGTGGGATTATTATTAAATGGCGCCGTCACGTCATTGGCATGCAGCGAAAGGAAAGAGAGCTCCAGGGGGGCTGTTTTTACCTTTGAGCACAGACTGAGGCTTAGCCGGGGCAGAGAGGAAGTGCTGGAGGTCACAACCTCCCCGTGGATACACCCCAATTATTTACGTAGCTGCTCCAGACCCACTTCCTCCCTTCCTCCCTCTCTGACTTCTCAATCAACACAACTACAGTGTAGACTGTACGTGCATTACAACAAGCCCGTATTAAAAGTCTGTCTGTCTAGAGCTCAAATGCATGCATGCATGCATGCACACGTGCATAGTGTACACCCAGCGCACAGCAGGGGGTGCGATGATGGCTTTTCTGTCACGTAGTGTCAAGCTCACCTGACACCTGAAAGGTATTGACATGCATTGTTTCTTTTAGCTTCTCTCAGAGAGCTGCACATAAACAGACAGGATGAGGATCAGCCATTTTGTTTATGCACCATTCTCCTTCCATCCCAGTCTCAGTGGGTGTCTGGGCTTTGTAAAAATAGAGACCTGTTGTTCTGCTTCCCTATTGATAAAACTGGAGGTACTTTCTCTGAGGTTTAGCAGAATGTCGCTCTTTGTGTTGCTGCTTTTATCTGCAGCAGGAAGTAGCCTTAGACCTGCAGAGAAAATAACTACTTTGATTGTAGCTTTTAGAAACCTGCATGAAACCGGCTTCTTCTGAAAAATAGTAATTTCAGTTCAACCATGACTCATCAGTACCATGACTCATCATGACCCTTTTGCAGAGGAAATTGACATTGTTGGAGGTTGGTTGTAATAGCTCTGTCACAGTGGCAACAGCTCTGGTGGACATTCCTGCAGTCAGAATGCCAATTGCACACTCCCTCAAAACTTGAGACATCTGTGGGATTGTGTTGTGTGACAAAACTGCACATTTTAGAGTGGCCTTTTATTGTCCACAGCACAAGGTGCATCTGTGTAATTATCACACTGTTTAATCAGCTTCTTGATATGTCACACCTGTCAAGTGGATGGATTATCTTGGCAAAGGAGAAATGCTCACGAACAGGGATTTAAACAGATTTGTGAACAACATTTGTGTGCATATGGAACATTTCTGAAATATTTCAGCTCATGAAACATGGGACCAACACTTTACATGTTGCATTTTTGTTCAGTATTTAATGTGATTTAAGATTATCTTCAGCTCAGGGCTCCAGTTATGCAATTTGTTTGCTAACTTGCTAGCTAGCTTGCAAGATCAAACTTCTTGGTTACAGCAGAGACAATCAACCCCTGCTGGATCGAGATTCCTGCTCCCTAAATTGTTTTCTGCATCAAAAAAACATCCCTTGTGTGGACTGCCAGTAATATCGTATACCCCGGTATGGTACAGGAACGGTATGAAGGTATGACCATCTGAATACCACCCAGCCCTACAGAACACAACCCTGGTCAGAGCTGTTCTACATCTATAATGTCTCGTTAGCTACAGTGGGGAAAACAAGTATTTAGTCAGCCACCAATTGTACAAGTTCTCCCACTTAAAAAGATGAGAGAGGCCTGTAATTTTCATCATAGGTACACTTCAATGATGACAGACAAAATGAGAAAAAAAATCCAGAAAATCACATTGTAGGATTTTTAATGAATTTATTTGCAAATTATGGTGGAAAATAAGTATTTGGCCAATAACAAAAGTCTATCTCAATACTTTGTTATATACCCTTTGTTGGCAATGACACAGGTCAAATGTTTTCTGTAAGTCTTCACAAGGTTTTCACACACTGTTGCTGGTATTTTGGCCCATTCCACCGTGCAGATCTCCTCTAGAGCAGTGATGTTTTGGGGCTGTCGCTGTGCAACACTGACTTTCAACTCCCTCCAAAGATTTTCTATGGGGTTGAGATCTGGAGACTGGCTAGGCCACTCCAGGACCTTGAAATGCTTCTTACGAAGCCACTCCTTTGTTGCCCGGGCGGTGTGTTTGGGATCATTGTCATGCTGAAAGACCCAGCCATGTTTCATCTTCAATGCCCTTGCTGATGGAAGGAGGTTTTCACTCAAAATCTCACAATACATGGCCCCATTCATTCTTTCCTTTACACGGATCAGTCGTCCTGGTCCCTTTGCAGAAAAACAGCCACAAAGCATGATGTTTCCACCCCCATGCTTCACAGTAGGTATGGTGTTCTTTGGATGCAACTCGCCGTTATTTGTCCTCCAAACACGACGAGTTGAATTTTTACCAAAAAGTTATCCTCTTCAGCGTCTCGTCCCGTCAGCGGGATCAAAATCCAGGGAAAACTCCTAGCGACATTAGCATAACGAAATGTAATATTTTTTTTTTTCAAATATAGGACTGTCTCATATCGTTTTATAGATACACCTCTCCTGAATCGACCCACGTCGTCCGATTTCAAAAAGGTTTTACAGGAAAAGCAAATCATTAGATTATGTTTGAGGAGTCCATCGTAAAAGCAGCAAAATAGCCATTTTCCGACCAACCACATGCATCACAAATAACCAAAAAACAGCTAAATGCAGCACTAACCTTTTACAAACTTCATCAGATGACACACCTAGGACATCATGTTACACAATGCATGCATTCTTTTGTTCAATAAAGTTCATATTTATATATGAAAACAGCATTTTACATCGGCGTCTGACGTTGACTAACTATTTTCCCGTCAAATGCAATCCGGGGAAACAGAGCTACAATTTACTGAATTACTATTCGAAAACATGTTTAAAATGTAATATTGTCATTCTAAGATTTATAGATGAATATCTCTTGAAAGCACCTGTCATACCAGATTTAAAAATAACTTTACTGGGTAATCACACTTAGCGATAAAAGGGGATGCGATACTCAGAAAATGAGCTAGTAAATACAGCTCGGCGCCATCTTGGAACAATCGCATATCACATCTAATGTTGTATAATATTGTCAATAATCCCTTACCTTTAGTTGTCTTCATCAGAAAGCACTTCCAGGAATCCCAGGTCCACAACAGATGTATTTTCGGTCTAAAAAGTCAATCCTTTATGTTCCATTAGCTTGCTGTTGTTAGCGCGTCCGAACGGTGTATCCAACTACTCTGCCGTGCGCGCCACAGCCGTTTCGAAATATATATTTTTTTTCCCATTTATGTTCGTTCAAACATGGCAAACGTTGTATAACATAAATCTTCAGGGCCTGTTTCAACAAGAGAGCCAATAAGATTCGAGGGGGATGATTTCATTGTGTTTCAAAACGTTTCCAAAGGTGGGGGTAGACGGGGCCGCCGGCGTCATAATGGTGATGGCCCTCCCCCTGTGACCAATTTCCAACGCGTCTCATTCACTGAGTTTCGACAGTAGAAGGCTCAAAACACTTTGTAAAGACTGGCGACATCTTGTGGAAGCAATAGGAAGTGCTCAATGAACAATATCTCACGGTGTGAATAATAGGCAACGACGTGAAGTTGAGTCCACAATTCAGAATTCCACTTCCTGGTTCAATCGGTCTCGGGGTTTTGACTGCCATATGAGTTCTGTTATACTCAGACACCATTCAAACAGTTTTAGAAACTTTAGGGTGTTTTCTATCCACAGGTATTAATTATATGCATATCCTAGCTTCTGAGTCTGATTAGTAGGCCGTTGAAAATGGGCACGAATTTTTTCCAAAATGCGCTGTGGCGCCCCCTATCATAGGGTAACGTCAAGAGGTTACATTTTGGTTTCATCTGACCATATGACATTCTCCCAATCCTCTTCTGGATCATCCAAATGCTCTCTAGCAAACTTCAGACGGGCCTGGACATGTACTGGCTTAAGCAGGGGGACACGTCTGGCACTGCAGGATTTGAGTCCCTTGCGGCGTTGTGTGTTACTGATGGTAGGCTTTGTTACTTTGGTCCCAGCTCTCTGCAGGTCATTCACTAGGTCCCCCCGTGTGGTTCTGGGATTTTTGCTCACCGTTCTTGTGATAATTTTGACCCCACGGGGTGAGATCTTGCGTGGAGCCCCAGATCGAGGGAGATTATCAGTGGTCTTGTATGTCTTCCATTTCCTAATAATTGCTCCCACAGTTGATTTCTTCAAACCAAGCTGCTTACCTATTGCAGATTCAGTCTTCCCAGCCTGGTGCAGGTCTACAATTTTGTTTCTGGTGTCCTTTGACAGCTCTTTGGTCTTTGCCATAGTGGAGTTTGGAGTGTGACTGTTTGAGGTTGTGGACAGGTGTCTTTTTATACTGATAACAAGTTCAAACAGATGCCATTAATACAGGTAACGAGTGGAGGACAGAGGAGCCTCTTAAAGAAGAAGTTACAGGTCTGTGAGAGCCAGAAATCTTGCTTGTTTGTAGGTGACCAAATACTTATTTTCCACCATAATTTTCAAATAAATTCATTAAAAATCCTACAATGTGATTTTCTGGATTCTTTTTTCTAATTTTGTCTGTCATAGCTGACGTGTACCTATGATGAAAATTACAGGCCTCTCTCATCTTTTTAAGTGGGAGAACTTGCACAATTGGTGGCTGACTAACCACCTACAGTGGGGGGAAAAAGTATTTAGACTGTGTTGGCTTAGCTTGTTAGCACCAATAGTGTAACAGCCCTCAACTTTCAGGATATTTTCATCATTCATACAGTGAAACGTATCGACTGACTGACTGATGACAAACGTACAGTACTGTGTCCCTCTGGGAGCTTTGTCTCTGAGACGACATAGGCTCTTGGATGACCTTGCAGAACAGAACAATTCGCTCAGCTCCCAGACCCCAGTGCTACTGTAACATAACAGACACAGCAGAGGTCAAGTTCAGGACAAAATGCATTAGCCTCTGGGTGAAATCCCACTGGTCGGGTCTTGATGATCACTGATGGTGATTGAATATTGACCCTGGCCCCGGGCCCCCTGCATGGCTGAATCATAGTCTTGTCCGGGCCACGTCCCAACACTACCAAACAACATCCTTATCTATGGCCTATTTCCTTGTCCTCGCTGATTTGAGCGGACTTGATGGATGCAGGCTAAGTAGCATTGCAAGAATAAAGCTGAAAACAGCAGTTAGCTGTAAATTAGCTTCCCGCATTTGGAGTGATGACATAAGGTCATACAATAGGTCATACAATAGGTTATTAAGAGTATTGGGAAGCAGCCTAGTATCATCTGTGTGTCTGCAACAGAGGAGTCTGCTGCCTTGGTGCCAGGCTGGGGGAGGAGGGCTGGACTGTAATGGAGGAGGCTGCTGCCTTGGTGCCAGGCTGGAGGAGGAGGGCTGGACTGTAACGGAGGAGTCTGCTGCCTTGGTGCCAGGCTGGGGGAGGAGGGCGGGACTGTAACGGAGGAGGCTGCTGCCTTGGTGCCAGGCTGGAGGAGGGCTGGACTGTAACGGAGGAGGCTGCTGCCTTGGTGCCAGGCTGGGGGAGGAGGGCTGGACTGTAACGGAGGAGGCTGCTGCCTTGGTGCCAGGCTGGGGGAGGAGGGCTAGACTGTAACGGAGGAGGCTGCTGCCTTGGTGCCAGGCTGGAGGAGGAGGGCTAGACTGTAACGGAGGAGGCTGCTGCCTTGGTGCCAGGCTGGAGGAGGGCTGGACTGTAACGGAGGAGGCTGCTGCCTTGGTGCCAGGCTGGGGGAGGAGGGCTGGACTGTAACGGAGGAGGCTGCTGCCTTGGTGCCAGGCTGGGGGAGGAGGGCTAGACTGTAACGGAGGAGGCTGCTGCCTTGGTGCCAGGCTGGAGGAGGGCTGGACTGTAACGGAGGAGGCTGCTGCCTTGGTGCCAGGCTGGGGGAGGAGGGCTGGACTGTAACGGAGGAGGCTGCTGCCTTGGTGCCAGGCTGGGGGAGGAGGGCTGGACTGTAACGGAGGAGGCTGCTGCCTTGGTGCCAGGCTGGGGGAGGAGGGCTGGACTGTAACGGAGGAGGCTGCTGCCTTGGTGCCAGGCTGGGGGAGGAGGGCTGGACTGTAACGGAGGAGTCTGCTGCCTTGGTGCCAGGCTGGGGGAGGAGGGCTGGACTGTAACGGAGGAGGCTGCTGCCTTGGTGCCAGGCTGGGGGAGGAGGGCTGGACTGTAACGGAGGAGGCTGCTGCCTTGGTGCCAGGCTGGGGGAGGAGGGCTGGACTGTAACGGAGGAGGCTGCTGCCTTGGTGCCAGGCTGGGGGAGGAGGGCTGGACTGTAACGGAGGAGGCTGCTGCCTTGGTGCCAGGCTGGGGGAGGAGGGCTGGACTGTAATGGAGGAGGCTGCTGCCTTGGTGCCAGGCTGGAGGAGGAGGGCTGGACTGTAACGGAGGAGGCTGCTGCCTTGGTGCCAGACTGAGGGAGGAGGGCGGGACTGGAACAGGGGCACTGCTCTGCTGGAATGACAACCCTGTCATTGTGGTCCTGGCAACTTCATAAAATGACGAAACCCACATTTTAGGAACTGGCCGACATCCGCACTAGCTAGGCTATTCCTCTGGGCTCAGTGGCGTGTTCCTACACCGCTCCTCTCTTTTAAACAGTAACGTTACAGTACTGATCACTGATACCAAAATCACTCCTCTCCTTTAAACAGTAGCTAACATTACAGTACAAAGGACTGATCCTAAACCGCTCATTTCCTTTAAACAGCAATTTTCACGCCCACACGACGCCATACACGTGGTCTGCGGTTGAGGCCGGTTGGATGTACTGCCAAATTTTCTAAAACAACGGCTTATGGTAGAGAAATTGACATTAAATTCTCTGGCAACCGCTCTTGTGGACATTCTGCAGTCAGCATGCCAATTGCACACTCCCTCAACTTGAGACATCTGTGGCATTGTTGTGTGACAAAACTGCACATTTTAGAATGGCCTTTTATTGTCCCGAGCACAAGGTGCACCTGTGTAATGATCATGCTTCTTGATATGCCGCACCTGTCAGGAGGATGGATTGTCTTCGCAAAGGAGAAATGCTCACTAACAGGGACGTAAACAAATTTGTGCTCAAAATTTGAGAGAAGCTTTTTGTGCGATTGGAAAATTTCTGTTATTTTTTAAATTTTTTATTTCAGCTCTGGAAATATGGGACCAGCACTTTACATGTTGCGTTTTATATTTTTGATCCGTGTATATACAGCACCAGAGCCTACAGGGTTACACTAAAATAACACATCCTAGATCTGAATGAATGAAATAATCTCATTAAATACTTTTTTCTTTACATAGTTGAATGTGCTGACAACAAAATCACACAAAAATAATCAATGGAAATCCAATTTATCAACCCATGGAGGTCTGGATATTTACATTACATTACATTTAAGTCATTTAGCAGACGCTCTTATCCAGAGCGACTTACAAAATGGTGCATTCACCTTATGATATCCAGTGGAACAACCACTTTACAATAGTGCATCTAAATCTTTTAAGGGGGGAGGGGGGTTAGAAGGATTACTTTATCCTATCCTAGGTATTCCTTAAAGAGGTGGGGTTTCAGGTGTCTCCGGAAGGTGGTGATTGACTCCGCTGTCCTGGCGTCGTGAGGGAGCTTGTTCCACCATTGGGGTGCCAGAGCAGCGAACAGTTTTGACTGGGCTGAGCGGGAACTGTGCTTCCTCAGAGGTAGGGGGGCCAGCAGGCCAGTGGTGGATGAACGCAGTGCCCTTGTTTGGGTGTAGGGCCTGATCACAGCCTGAAGGTATGGAGGTGCCGTTCCCTTCACAGCTCCGTAGGCAATCACCATGGTCTTGTAGCAGATGCGAGCTTCAACTGGAAGCCAGTGGAGAGAGCGGAGGAGCGGGGTGACGTGAGAGAACTTGGGAAGGTTGAACACCAGACGGGCTGCGGCGTTCTGGATGAGTTGTAGGGGTTTAATGGCACAGGCAGGGAGCCCAGCCAACAGCGAGTTGCAGTAATCCAGACGGGAGATGACAAGTGCCTGGATTAGGACCTGCGCCGCTTCCTGTGTGAGGCAGGGTCGTACTCTGCGAATGTTGTAGAGCATGAACCTACAGGATCGGGTCACCGCCTTGATGTTAGTGGAGAACGACAGGGTGTTGTCCAGGATCACGCCAAGGTTCTTAGCACTCTGGGAGGATATGGAGTCACACTCAAAATTAAAGTGGAAAACCACACTACAGGCTGATCCAACGGTAATGTCCTTAAAACAAGTCAAAATGAGGCTCAGTAGTGTGTGTGGCCTCCACGTGCCTGTATGGCCTCCCTACAACGCCTGGGCATGCTCCTGATGAGGTGGCGGATGGTCCCGTGGGGGATCTCCTCCCAGACCTGGACTAAAGCATCCGCCAACTCCTGGACAGTCTGTGGTGCAATGTGGCGTTGGTGGATGGAGCGAGACATGATGTCCCAGATGTGCTCAATTGGATTCAGGTCTGGGGAACGGGCGGGCCAGTCCATAGCATCAATGCCTTCCTCTTGCAGGAACTGCTGACACACTCCAGCCACATGAGGTCTAGCATTGTCTTGCATTAGGAGGAACCCAGGGGTCTGAGGATCTCATCTCGGTACCTAATGGCAGTCAGGCTACCTCTGGCGAGCACATGGAGGGCTGTGCAGCCCCCAAGAAATGTCACCCCACACCATGACTGACCCACCGCCAAACCAGTCATGCTGGAGGATGTTGCAGGCAGCAGAACGTTCTCCACGGCGTCTCCAGACTCTGTCACGTCTCTCACATTTGCTCAGTGTGAACCTGCTTTCATCTGTGAAGAGCACAGGGCGCCAGTGGCGAATTTGCCAATCTTGGTGTTCTCTGGCAAATGCCAAACGTCCTGCATGGTGTTGGGCTGTAAGCACAACCCCCACCTGTGGACGTCGGGCCCTCATACCACCCTCATGGAGTCTGTTTCTGACCGTTTGAGCAGACACATGCACATTTGTGGCCTGCTGGAGGTCATTTTGCAGGGCTCTGGCAGTGCTTCTCCTGCTCCTCCTTGCACAAAGGCGGAGGTAGCGGTCCTGCTGCTGGGTTGTTGCCCTCCTACGGCCTCCTCCACGTCTCCTGATGTACTGGCCTGTCTCCTGGTAGCGCCTCCATGCTCTGGACACTACGCTGACAGACACAGCAAACCTTCTTTTCACAGCTCGCATTGATGTGCCATCCTGGATGAGCTGCACTACCTGAGCCACTTATGTGGGTTGTAGACTCCGTCTCATGCTACCACTAGAGTGAAAGCACCGCCAGCATTCAAAAGTGACCAAAACATCAGCCAGGAAGCATAGGAACTGAGAAGTGGTCTGTGGTCACCACCTGCAGAACCACTCCTTTATTGGGGGTGTCTTGCTAATTGCCTATAATTTCCACCTGTTGTCTATTCCATTTGCACAACAGCATGTGAAATGTATTGTCAATCAGTGTTGCTTCCTAAGTGGACAGTTTGATTTCACAGAAGTGTGATTGACTTGGAGTTACAATGTGTTGTTTAAGTGTTCCCATAATTTTTTTTGAGCATGTCAGCATTTTTTTTACACAAGTTTTGAATCCAGCATTATTTTGTGTATCAGTTCATAAACCATGTGCCATGGAATCGGTACATTGAAAATCTCCCAACTATTTTGCAACCAATTGATGCGGCTGTCAATTTTTTGGTCCTTAAATGAAACTGGTATACTTTTTTATTTATCAGAATTTTAGTAAATGTTGGTCTTTTACTGCAGGACCGACAGTAAGTTCCTTACCTTCTCCCCTTTCTACTTGCCTACTCCATTTTTGCGGTAATTCTGTAATCAGTTGGTTGTAATTTTGAATAGAGCAGACATTTTCATATATTTGTTTTTAACTGCATGTGTGACATACCTCCACCACTCCTATTCATAATATAATTTTCAAAGATTATACTGTAGTAAAAGTCCAAAAATAGTTTTTTTAATCAATTAGTATATTTGAGTTTAACCATAATATTTGTTCTAATATTTGTTCAAATATTTGTTTAGTCTTTTCTGATGGTTTAAACTGAAATTGCAACCAGCTTTCTATTGCTTGTTTTAAAAATAGTTATATTTTGGAGATTATTTCATTTTAAAATAACCGAAAGTGAGAGGTTGTAATCCGAATTAAGGGGGGGAAAGCCATTTTTGAACACAGGGTGAGTCATTCTTAATAATCTGCTACAGAACCAGTTCGGATTTAAGTATAGTTTTTGTATGAGTGAAGCCTTTAGTGAGAGATTCAATACTTTAATATTTAATCATTTCTGCCCTCCGAATTCATATTAATTCTACAAATAGGCCCGTTGAGTTTTGTCTGGCTTGCCGTTCCAAATAAAGTGGAATATTTATTTGCTGATGTCATTTTAAGAAACAAGTCGTTAGGTGTAGGCAGGACCATACTGTAAGTAAATAGGTAAACTGGGATATGACACATTTATCAGGGTGATTTTTCCACAAATAGACAGGTATTGTCCTTTCCATGGTAGCAAAATCTTTCTAATTAAATGTATTGTGAGATAATTTCAGGATATGAATACCGAGTATGTCCATTTCACCATCGGACCATTTTATTGGTAAACTACACGGTAATGTAAAAGTTGTATTTTTTTAGAGATCCAATACGTAATATAGTATAATTATCATAATTTGGTTTTAGTCCAGAAAGGTTGGAGGTTATGGATTTAAAAGAAAACATGAATCGTCAGCGTACAATGACACCTTTGTTTTTAATCCCTGGATTTCTAGCCCCTTGATATTATTGTTGGATCTGATTTTAACAGCTAACATTTCGTGTGCAATCATAAATAGATATGCCGATAGTGGACAACCTTGTTTTACTCCTCTTGACAGTTTAAAACGTTCTGAGATGTAGCCATTATTTACTATTTTATACCAAGGGTTACTATACATAACTTTGGAGATACTCCAAAATGGAAATATTCCAGGCATTTATATATGAACTCCAGTCCTACTTTATCAAAAGCCTTTTCAAAGTCAGCTATGAATACCAGGCCTGGTTTCCCAGATATTTCATAGTGTTCTATAGTTTCCAGTACTTGTCTTATATTATCTCCAATGTATCATCCATTTTTTTAAAAACTGTCTGATTTAGGACGAATAATATCTGACAAAAACGTTTTAATTCTATGCGCTAAGCATTTAGCTATCATTTTTGCATCACAACACAGACGTGTAAGAAGCCTCCAATTTTTTTTTTATGTACTGGATCTTTATATATACCACTTGGATCCTGTTTCAGTAATAATGAAATCAGACCTTGTTGAGTGTCCGATAATCTACCATATATATAGGAGTGGTTAAAACATGCTAATAATGGTCCTGAGTATATCAAAAACAGTTTGATATACTTCCACTGGTATGCATTCCAGCCCTGGAGTTTTCACGGACTTAAAGGCTTTAATTGCATCAATAAGTTCTTCTGTGATTTGGCCTTCACATGAGTCATTCTATACAGATGTTAATTTTACATTATTAATAGGGAAAAAATCCATACAATTAGCTTCGGTTTGTGGAGTTGGAGGAGACTGAAACGAAAACATATGCTTAAATTACTTTACTTCCTCTTTCAAAATATAGTTTGGTGAATCATGGGTGACTCCATCATTTGTAACAAGTTTCAGTAAATTATTTTTGGTAGCTTTCTATGTTGTAGATTAAAAAATGATTGGTGCATTTTTCCCCATATTCCATCCAGTTCACTTTATTTTTATAATATATTCCACTGGATCTTTCTTGAATAAATCCCTCAATTTATTTTTGTTTTTCTGTGCCTCAATGGTACAGTTTTTAGTGCTATCTATCTGTAGTGTTAGTCCTTCCATTTCCTTTGTTAATATGGACTCTTTTGACCTAAATTGTGTTTGTTTTATAGATGAGTACTGAATTGCATGGCCTCTAAAGGCACATTTTAAGTGTCCCATACAATAAGGGGATCTGCTGTACCTATGTTATGTCTGAAAAAGTCAGTTATAAATTATTCTGTTCTAGTTAAAAATAAGTCATCCAGTAGGCTGATTTTAAATTTCCAATATCCTCATCCACGTGGAAATTCTGATATATATATATATATATATATATATATATATATATATATATATATATATATGATATATATATATATATATATATATACTTATGTCATTCTCTATCCGACCACATTCTGTCCCCTATCAACATTTTTATTTTTATTTTTTTACTTTTGGCGCCATAGAGAATGACATAAGAAAGTAATCAAGACGACTAGCTTGATTAAGCTTCCGCCATGTATATCTCACTAGGTCAGGGTATTTAAGCCTCCATATATCCACTAATTCCAATATATCCATGACATTCATGATTTCCTTAAGTGCCTGAGGGTGGTAGTGTGATGTCCTTTATGGCTCCATAGAGGTATTTAAAACCGTATTATAATCTCCCACCATAATAATGGAGTCTTGTGTTGCTTGTAGGCTTGATAAATTGTTATATATATTTTTCAAAGAAGCGTGGATCATCATTATTTGGACCGTATAGGTTAAGAAGCCATATCTGTTTATGTTCCAATAACATATTTAAAATCATCTACCTTTTGGACAATTTGCACAATTGAATCAAAATTACTGTTCAGTAATATCGTCACCCCTTTTGAGTTTCTTTGCCCATGAGAGAAATATATTTCGCCCCCCCCTCCTTTTTCCACAAAACTTCATCTAAAATTGTTGAATAAGTTTCCTGCAAGCCAATAGATATTATATTCCTTCTCTTTTAGCCAAGTAAATACTGATAGTATTTTCTTATCTGTTAAGCCATTACAATTATAACTGACTATACTTACTTCACCAATTACCATAATGAGACACAAGTTTCAATTCCATTTATCATAATATATGTTTGTAAATGTACCATGATGATTGAGTGTCTATATAGCTGTACCATGATAATTGCATTGCTACTAAGTAAACCTCCAATTGGTCCCAACTATTCCACGTGCTAAAACCCCTCCTCATCCCGAGTTGGGTTGTCTTCCCAGTGACCGGTAGACCACCCACGA
The DNA here is from genome assembly GCF_965601325.2 of Salmo salar. NCBI lineage: Eukaryota > Metazoa > Chordata > Actinopteri > Salmoniformes > Salmonidae > Salmo > Salmo salar. The sequence goes on from NC_138305.1 coordinate 33,332,131, forward strand.
TCCCATGGCCCCCGAGAGACCAGGACCCATCCTTCGAAAAGAGCACACAGTGCCACCCACAGAACATAAGCAGATCAACCGCCAAAACCATTTCCATTGCCCTTGCCCCGATTTTGTATTATATAAAAAAATGTATACAATACCATTCAAAAGTTTGGGGTCACTTAGAAATGTCCTTGTTTTTGAAAGAAAAGCAATTTTTTTGGCCATTAAAATATCAAATTGATCAGAAATACAGTGTAGACATTGTTAATGTTATAACATGACTATTGTAGCTGGAAACGGCAGCTTTTTTTTGTGGAATATCTACAGTACATAGGCGTACAGTGGCCTTCCCTGTGGCTCAGTTGGTAGAGCATGGTGTGTGCAACGCAAGCATGGTGTGTGTGCAACGCCAGCATGGTGTGTGTGCAACGCCAGCATGGTGTGTGTGCAACGCCAGCATGGTGTGTGTGCAACGCCAGCATGGTGTGGGTTCGATTCCCACGGGGGGCCAGTACAAAAAAAATGCATGAAATGAAATGTATGCATTCACTACTGTAAGTCGCTCTGGATAAGAGCGTCTGCTAAATGACTAAAATGTAAATGTAAAATGTACAGAGGCCCGTTATCAGCAACCATCACTCCTGTGTTCCAATGGCACGTTGTTAGCTAATCCAAGTTCATAATTTTAAAAGGCAAATTGATCATTAGAAATCCCTTTAGCAATTATGTTAGCACAGCTGAAACAGTTGTACTGATTTTAAAGAAGCAATAAAACTGGCCTTCTTTAGACTAGTTGAGTATCTGGGGCATCAGCATTTGTGGATCTCGTACAATGCTGTGTACTACTCTCTTCACAGAACAGCGCAACCTGGCTCTAACCAGAATAGAGAAAGAGGAGTGGGAGACCCTGGTGCACAACTGAGCAAGAGGACAAGTACTTTAGATTGTCTAGTTTGAGAAACAGACGCCTCACAAGTCCTCAACTGGCAGCTTCATTAAATAGTACCCGCAAAACACCAGTTTCAACGTCAACAGTGAAGAGGCGACTCCGGGATGCTGGCCTTCTAGGCAGAGTTGCAAAGAAAAAGCCATATCTTTGCAACAGAAAAGATTAAGATGGGCAAAAGAACACAGACACTGGACAGAGGAAGATTGGAAAAAAGTGTTATGGACAGATGAATTTTGGGATGTTCGGATCACAAAGAAGAACATTCGTGAGACGCAGAAAAAATGAAAAGATGCTGGACAAGTGCTTGACGCCATCTGTCAAGCATGGTAGAGGCAATGTGATGGTCTGGGGGTGCTTTGGTGGTGGTAAAGTGGTTTGTACAGAGTAAAAGGGATCTTGAAGAAGGAAGTCTCACTCCATTTTGCAACGCCATGCCATACCCTGTGGACGGCGCTTAATTGGAGACAATTTCTTCCTAAAACAGGTCAATGACCCAAATCACAGCTCCAAACTATTCAAGAACTATTTAGGGAAGAAGCAGTCAGCTGGTATTCTCTCTATAATGAAGTGGCCAGCACAGTCACCGGATCTCAACCCTATTGAGCTGTTGTCGGAGCAGCTTGACCGTATGGTACGTAAGAAGTGCCCATCAAGCCAATCCAACTTGTGAGAGGTGCTTCAAGAAGCATGGGGTGAAGTCTCTTCAGATTACCTCAACAAATTGACAACTGGAATGCCAAAGGTCTGCAAGGCTGTAATTGCTGCAAATGGAGAATTCTTTGACGAAAGCAAAGTTTGAAGGGCACAATTATTATTTCAATTAAAAATCATTATTTATAACCTTGTCAACATCTTAACTATATTTCCTATTCATTTTGCGACTCATTTCATGTGTGTTTTCATGGAAAACAAGGACATTAAGTACTGCAGTGCATCTCCTCCTCATGGACTGCACCAGATTTGCCAGTTCTTTCTGTGAGATGTTACCCCACACTTCCACCAAGGCACCTGCAAGTTCCCGGACATTTCTGGGGGGAATGGCCCTAGCCCTCACCCTCCGATCCAACAGGTCCCAGACGTGCTGAATGGGATTGAGATTTGGGCTCTTCGCTGGCCATGGCAGAACACTGACATTCCGTCTTGCAGGAAATCACGCACAGAACGAGCAGTATGACTTGTGGCATTGTCATGCTGGAGGGTCATGTCAGGATGAGCCTGCAGGAAGCGTACCACATGAGGGAGGAGGATGTCTTCCCTGTAACGCACAGTGTTGCGATTTCCTGCAATGACAACAAGCTCAGTCCGATGATGCTGTGACACATTGCCCCAGACCATGACGGACCCTCCACTTCCGATTCTATCCCGCTCCAGAGTACAGGCCTCGGTGTAACACTCATTCCTTTGATGATAAACGCGAATCAAACCATCACCCCTGGTGTGACAAAACCGCGACTCGTCAGTGAAGAGCACTTTTTGCCAGTCCTGTCTGGTCCAGCGACGGTGGGTTTGTCCCCATAGGCGACGTTGTTGCCGGTGATGTCTGGTGAGGACCTGCCTTACAACAGGCCTACAAGCCCTCAGTCCAGCCTCTCTCAGCCTATTACGGACAGTCTGAGCACTGATGGAGGGATTGTGCGTTCCTGGTGTAACTCGGGCAGTTGTTGTTGCCATCCTGTACCTGTCCCGCAGGTGTGATGTTCGGATGTACCGATCCTGTGCAGGTGTTGTTACACGTGGTCTGTTACACGTGGAGGACGATCAGCTGTCCGTCCTGTCTCCCTGTAGCGCTGTCTTAGGTGTCTCACAGTACGGACATTGCAATTTATTGCCCTGGCCACATCTGCAGTCCTCATGCCTCCTTGCAGCATGCCTAACAGGCTGACTACACCACTCGCGTTGCGTGCGTTGCAAAATACATTTAGAAATCTATGTTATTCAATTGTTGCACCCACACTGCTCGCGCGCACCAATGAGCGTCAGTTCTATTTCTGACGCAGATCGCGCTGCATGTCCTGCCTCTCCCATCTCCTCATTGGTTTATAGAAGCAGGTACCCACGTGCCATCACCTCATTGGTTATACCCATGTGTGTGACTGAAAGACGAACGAGGTCATTGGCGGTAATGCACCTAATTTATGAAAGTTGCCAATCGCAATATAAAGTCAAGAGAAGAAAAGGCCTGGAAGGAGGAGAGATGACTAGGAATGATTCGGTTGACCGTTTTTTGTGTTGCTTAATTGTCGGAGTAGAGGACCTTGTGCATTTCAGGTAAAATAACAACTCAATGTTTATATCCCAGGACAAATTGGCTAGTAACAGCAAGCTAGCTAAATGGGACAAAATAGCTAGCAAGTGCAAGCTACAGTGCCTTGCGAAAGTATTCGGCCCCCTTGAACTTTTCGACCTTTTGCCACATTTCAGGCTTCAAACATAAAGATATAAAACTGTAATTTTTTGTGAAGAATCAACAAGTGGGACACAATTATGAAGTGGAACGAAATTTATTGGATATTTCAAACTTTTTTAACAAATAAAAAACTGAGAAATTGGCCGTGCAAATTTATTCAGCCCCCTTAAGTTAACCTGTTATGGCTAGGGGGCAGTATTTTCACGGCTGGATAAACAACGTACCCGATTTAATCTGGTTACTACTCCTGCCCAGTAACTAGAATATGCATATAATTATTGGCTTTGGATAGAAAACACTCCAAAGTTTCTAAAACTGTTTGAATGGTGTCTATGAGTATAACAGAACTCATATGGCAGGTCAAAACCTGAGAGATTCCTTTACAGGAAGTGGCCTGTCTGACCATTTGACCACTTTAGGGTGTTTTCTATCCAAAGCCAATAATTATATGCATATTCTAGTTACTGGGCAGGAGTAGTAACCAGATTAAATCGGGTACGTTTTTTATCCGGCCGTGCAAATACTGCCCCCTAACCCCAACAGGTTAAGCCTCCATATGTAATGTCCACTAGTTCCAATATCCATAATATTCATAATTTCCTTAAGCGCGTGAGGGTGATAGTTTGTAGTGTGATTTACTTTACGGTCCATTGAGGTAATTGAAACCTTATTATAATCTCCCACCATAATAATTGAGTCATGTATTGCCTCTAAGCTCGATAAATTATTATATGTATTTCTAAAGAAGCGTGGATCATCATTATTTGCAACATATATAGATAAATGAGCAAAATCTCTTTATAGTCCAATAGCATATTTAAAAGGATCCGCCTTCCTTTCGTAACGTTGTCAGGTAACTCATCTATTGACAATTTTGGTAAGAGGGCCTGGGTATGGCTTTGCTTTAGGTGCCTTTGCACCACGCCTGTAAATTAGAATCGAGTTGAAACACCACTGTTACCATAGAGAGAAACACAGCCCAGTCAGAAACAAAACGTTTAATTCTAGGTTTGAAACGCTTTGAAATGACACTGGGAAGCTAGGAAATAACTTTTTGCTCTCTCGCTCGCTCTCTCTCTCTTCCTCTTCCCCCCCTCTTCTTTGACCTTGGCAGCTCCTGGAACTGTTTGACAGCGAGGACCCCCGGGAGAGGGACTTCCTGAAGACGGTCCTGCATCGGATCTACGGGAAGTTCCTCGGGTTGCGGGCTTTCATCAGGAAGCAGATCAACAACATCTTCTTGCGGTGAGTGAATAGTGAAGCGCCCCTCTCTCTTGTTCACAGGAGCAAACAGTGGGGCCTCCTTCGAAGACACACAGAACAGGAATCCATAAAACTGAGTTCAAAGTCCATGGTCGTATTCATTAGGGCTTACCGTAGCAAAACTTTTCAACTGGAATAGAAAAGTAGCGTTTCTCGTTGGACGAGATCATGAATACCGCAACCTCCCCTGTGTGCCTGGGAGCCCACTCCTGTCAGTTGACTTCCCCTCTTCTTTCTGTCTATGCCCTGGCTGAGAAGGGAACTGTCCAGCTTTCTGTCTATGCCCTGGCTGAGAAGGGAACTGTCCAGCTTTCTGTCTATACCCTGGCTGAGAAGGGAACTGTCCTGCTTTCTGTCTATACCCTGGCTGAGAAGGGGAACTGTCCAACTTTCTGTCTATGCCCTGGCTGAGAAGGGAACTGTCCAGCTTTCTGTCTATGCCCTGGCTGAGAAGGGAACTGTCCAGCTTTCTGTCTATGCCCTGGCTGAGAAGGGAACTGTCCAGCTTTCTGTCTATGCCCTGGCTGAGAAGGGAACTGTCCAGCTTTCTGTCTATGCCCTGGCTGAGAAGGGAACTGTCCAGCTTTCTGTCTATGCCCTGGCTGAGAAGAGAACTGTCCAGCTTTCTGTCTATACCCTGGCTGAGAAGGGGAACTGTCCAACTTTCTGTCTATGCCCTGGCTGAGAAGGGAACTGTCCAGCTTTCTGTCTATGCCCTGGCTGAGAAGAGAACTGTCCAGCTTTCTGTCTATGCCCTGGCTGAGAAGGGAACTGTCCAACTTTCTGTCTATGCCCTGGATGAGAAGGGGAACTGTCCAGCTTTCTGTCTATGCCCTGGCTGAGAAGGGAACTGTCCAACTTTCTGTCTATGCCCTGGCTGAGAAGGGAACTGTCCAGCTTTCTGTCTATACCCTGGCTGAGAAGGGAACTGTCCAGCTTTCTGTCTATACCCTGGCTGAGAAGGGAACTGTCCAACTTTCTGTCTATACCCTGGCTGAGAAGGGAACTGTCCAGCTTTCTGTCTATACCCTGGCTGAGAAGGGAACTGTCCAGCTTTCTGTCTATACCCTGGTTGAGAAGGGGAAACTGTCCTGCTTTCTGTCTATACCCTGGCTGAGAAGGGGAAACTGTCCTGCTGTGATCGTTTCCCTGGCAGGCTTTCCCAACCAGGTTCTTTCAGGCAGCAGCAGCTGGGGACAACTGGTAGATAGATGGGACATGATCAAGCCTACGTCAGACCCACAGCACAACTGGTGTCAGTGGCTGAGAACTGGTGTCACAGGTTTTACACATGCTATGATTCGACTCTGAACATCGATTTTAGCAGAGTGGGCCATCCTCATGCACTGTCTCTATCCTTCTCTCTGCTCCGTTGTGTCCTATCAGAGCCATATGCTCCGCTACTCAGTGAGTAGTCATTTGTAGTTTGATTGTGATGGTGTGTTTGTGTTCTGGTAGGTTCATCTACGAGACTGATCACTTCAACGGAGTGGCTGAACTCCTGGAGATACTGGGGAGGTGAGTCCAGAGGTGGTGTGGTGGGACACTGGGGAGGTGGTGTGGTGAGACACTGGGGAGGTGAGTCCAGAGGTGGTGTGGTGGGACGCTGGGGAGGTGGTGTGGTGGGAGTTCAAGCATGCATCAACTTGCATCAACATAAATCAATGTTTTCAAGCACCTTTGACTCTAGCAGCAGTGGCACAGCTGGAACTAGGACATGCAACCATTTACACTCGTATGCCAGAATATCTCCATTTGAGCTAATATACTCACCACTACATCAGTAGGTCCTTTTAGTGTTGCTACAGGCTTTTCTGCTGTTAGCTCCCCATCCCCACAGAATTCTGGGAAACCCAGTCTGACCTCTGCCTTTTCCACTTTTTGAGCTAAAAGACGCTAGTGGCTCTTCCTGTTTAGTTTTATTTGTAGAAAGTGTTCTTTTGTTCCAGCAGTGAAATGTCTCTCTGGCTCTAGCTATGAATAGTCATCTCTGCTTCTCAGACCGCCCACCCTGCTCTCTGTGTCCTCAGCTATTCTGGATATGGGGGGGGTCTGTTGGCTGCATCATCCATAGTGTGTGTGTGTGTGTCATGCATGTGTGTTTGCTAATGCTTGCTTTTTAAGGCAATGATTGATTGAAGTGTTGTTTTTGTCTATCTGCAGCATCATCAATGGCTTTGCACTGCCATTGAAGGCGGAACACAAGCAGTTCCTGATGAAGGTGCTCATCCCCATGCATACCGCCAAAGGACTGGCCCTGTTCCACGCACAGGTAACCAAATGCGTAACTGATGCTCAATTAAGTTATGAATCCATACGTGTTAAGAGAAGAGGTAGAACTAGGATTGGAACTGGAATGAACATCTCCACCCTCTCTTTGAAAACTACGTGCTGAATGTCCCCTCCACTTCCAATATTCATAATATGCTAAATCATGATTTGTCCAAAGCACCGGAACTAATGCTGTTCGTTATCTCACGCAGCCCGTTGCATCACGACAGATCTACGGTACCATTTATGTTTACGTGGTCTGTCTACGAGAGATTACCAAATTCCTAATACGAGATGAATAAATAACCCATTTTAAAAGGGGTTGATTTTGAACTACTCACTCTCACGAGACAACAACTCTTCTCTTTTTAGCAGCTATCTAAATCTGAGAAATGTACCTGGCATAATGTGGGTTTTAAAAGGAATTCTAGGTATAAGTTCATACAATATTATGATATGGTAATTGGCCTAGCTACCCATTTTGTTCTGTCAGGTCAGGCTTTGTGAACAGTAGATGACCTAGATGCCTAGTTAAGCATAACGCTCATGAGCTGAAGTGAACTGCGCTCTGAAAAAAGCCTTGGATAACAGTGATATCTAGTGGCCGTAGAATGAACTTGAAAGCTCTGATAGTATTGTGTACAGAACATACCACATGTGAACGTTTCTGTTAACAGTAAGTAAATAATATCACTACCTGTTCTGTTTCCTTTTAGCTGGCCTACTGTGTCGTCCAGTTCCTGGAGAAGGACCCCACCCTCACAGAGCCGGTACTCTAACCAACTAACATTCGTCACGTTGTTCTACCGTCGGGACACTAGGTTCTGCTCTCCCTTGGAGCTGTAGGAATGTTGTTGTGTGCTAGGAATCTATCTGTGTGCAGCTTTCATGTAGGGGACAAACAATGTTAGCTTTCTCAAACAAGTTTGAGTCCAAAATCATGAGTAGTTCATAAGGTACCTAGCTAAATGGCATGTAAAATGCTGCAGCACTATCGACCTATGTACAGGGCTGTAGGTTTGTTGACTAAAGACAAAGACAAAAAAAACTAAAGATATTTCCTTGGAACTTAGTGTCATCTGTTCAATCCTCAGGTGATTCGGGGGCTGTTGAAGTTTTGGCCCAAAACCTGTAGCCAGAAGGAGGTACGTCTGTCTGTCATCACTGGTAGATGACACCGAACACTCTAACAGATGCTGTACCTTGTATACCATAAGTGTGGTTCTGAACAGTTTACCTGCTTCTCTTGAACATATGACTTCCTCACGTGTCTGTTGTTTCCCACCTGACCTAGGTGATGTACCTGGGGGAAATGGAGGAGATCCTGGATGTCATTGAGCCCACCCAGTTCAAGAAGATCCAAGAGCCCCTGTTCAAGCAGATCTCCAGATGTGTGGCCAACCCCCACTTCCAGGTACAGTCTTGACTTCCTTGACCTTCAACTTACTTTTAGCTCCTAGTGGAGCGAATGGCATCAATAAAAGTGCATCTCCAGCGAATCCTGATCTGGGACATTTTCTTGAGTTTGTTTCAGGTGGTTCCTCATACAGTACATTAAGGCTATTTCTGCTCCTCCTCCATTTACTGCTACATGTACTTTTTTCCCGTTCATTTTCTTTCCAGCACTGCTCTAAATGGGTTTTCAATCTGGCAGTGGAACTGTGAAAATGTCTGCCCTATACGTAACATGTTGCTGTCATTTACTGCCAGCCCGTCTCATTTCCTGTTGATCCCTACAGGTAGCGGAGAGAGCCCTCTACTTCTGGAACAACGAGTACATCCTGAGCCTGATTGAGGAGAACATCGACAAGATTCTGCCTATCATGTTTGGTAGCCTGTACAGAATCTCCAAAGAACACTGGAACCCGTACGTATGCCACTCTCCGGTTCTCAACTCCTTTTTTTGTTGAATTTTTTTATTTAACCTTTATTTAACTAGGCTAGTCAGTTAAGAACAAATTCTTTGCCCCTCAGGGTAAAGCATTAACAAGCAACGCCATGCTTAGTACTGAACTCTCTTACCTATAGTTGGCGTAGAAGTTGGGGTCTTATGTTATCCCTAACTAACTATGTACGTATGACAAAATGGTCATGTTTCCTCCAACATCCTGTCACTGAAATACCAAAGTAATGTTTTTCCAGTTATTTAATCTCAGCATTGCTACTGTAGGATTGACTGAGAGCCGGTAAATATCCTGTGGATGTATTTAAGTCAGATGCCATTGTCCCCTGTGTGTTTCCAGGACGATTGTAGCTCTGGTCTACAACGTGCTGAAGACCCTGATGGAGATGAACAGCACACTATTTGATGAGCTGACAGCCTCCTACAAATCAGACAGACAGCGGTGAGTGAGCTCCCTCCAGCTCTTATATTCATTCTTGTTCTTCAGTCCAAACAAACAGTGTTCACAAACTATTACAATAACTAGTCAGGTATAATTTCTGAAGCGGGGAAACAAAGCTGCATGGCACAACACACTGGATTACCTAACCTCTGTTAGTTACCCTTTTTCAAGGACAGTCAGGTCTTACAGCGTCTTGTGTGTGTCTGTGCGTGACGTGTGTCTGTGCGTGACGTGTGTCTGTGCGTGACGTGTGTCTGTGCGTGACGTGTGTCTGTGCGTGACGTGTGTCTGTGCGTGACGTGTGTCTGTGCGTGACGTGTGTCTGTGCGTGACGTGTGTCTGTGCGTGACGTGTGTCTGTGCGTGACGTGTGTCTGTGCGTGACGTGTGTCTGTGCGTGACGTGTGTCCGTGCGTGTGTGGTGTCCGTGCGCCCGTAACGTGCTTGTGTCTCTCCAGGGAGAAGAAGAAGGAGCAGGAGAGGGAGGAGCTGTGGAAGAAGCTGGATGAGCTGAAGCTGAGTGACGCAGCGGCTCTGGTGCAGAACAACAGCCACGGGCTCCAGAACGCTGCCCAGAACAACAACAACAGCAACAACAACAATCACCAAGGAAACCAGGAGAAGGGCACCGCTGTCATCGCAACGGACCATGAAGACCCTGTCGTCGCCATGGATACCGCAGAGAATGTCAAGGGCGTCAAAAGTGCCAAATGACACAGGACTCCATTTTGTACTCTGTAACGGTTTCCAGGCCGTCTGAGAACTGTCAGGGAGGGGCTTGGGGGTGACGGGGAGGAGGAGCTTGAGAAAATAGCCACACAAAAAAAAAGAGAGATAAACCTCATCAGTATGTTAAATCTATATACAGTAAAACTACTTCAAATGCCAGAAATTCTCCATTGGCAGAAAACGTATATTTCAACTTAAGACTATTTTGGGATGTTACAGTGTGACCACAGTATATTGGTAAGCTTTTTTTGTCTGATCAAAGAATTTATCCTTTCACATTTAGTTTCTTAACTGAGAAAAGTTTTTTTTGGGGGGGGGGGGTGATATTCAATGTATGAAAATATAGGAGGGGGAGAAAATGACTTGAAAATAACCTTTCTGATTGTGCTGCACTTCGAGAAGCTAAATGGCTATTTTAAGATTTGTCTATTTTGTATGTGCTTTCATCACTGCTGCCAACAGAGGGGTGCAAACTGTAAGGAAGAGGGGGTCGGGGGCGAGCTTTGGAGGGTGGGTGGGTGGGTGGGTGGGGGGCTATGGAGAAAGGACTGTGTTAGTCTCTACATAGGAGACCTGAGTGAATGTCACTATCATGAGGTCTTGTGTTTCGGGTGTTTGATATATGTATCTGAATACATGAAGCTTAATGTTATAGCCGTTATTATAGCACATTCAAGACCTGCAGCCATACAACCTATTTACAGTAAGTATTTGAAATGAGTTTAGTTTAGAGAAACGAACGATGAAATGGGCACAGATTTAAGTAAGTACAACATATTTTTCCAGTCTGAATAGAAAATTGATTAATAGATAATGCCGATGTAGAAAAAGGTAATGAAATGAGCCATATATTTTTTTCCAGAGTATTGTTAAAGGCAGAGATGTGGATTTTTGAAGCCAGATGGTGGCAGATTGCCGATAGTGTGGTTTCTGCAGATTTAAACGTGGCTGGATGAAGTGTGTGCGTATGGGGGTCAGGGGTGTTTGCTTTAACGTGTCTGTTCTCTATTGTAGGTCCAGTCTTTTCTGATGCCTTTTCTGTCAGAGTGTACCATTCCAATCTCTGTGACATGCAACTGTGTGGGGAACCTGTTTTGTAATAACTGACCTTATCTAGGTTTTAAATAAAAAATAAAGTCTACCATATGTTTCTACTCTAAAACCACAGGACTATGGCTCTTTCTTTCGTATTGAGTAGAAGCGACACGTTGTCACCAGATGGCGCCAGAATTTAATGTTAATCTTCTGTGGGAAATGTAGTATGCTTATTTGAAAACCTATCTATCAAAAGTTAAATATAGGCCTTGATTCAATCAGATCAAGCGTTGACCCTCATTGGCAGACATCCACATAGCAGATGTTTTGGAGGTATAACCGGTATGAGCTGACCGATAGGTGAGTGGCTGCCCTTCCTTATTGGTTCGTGCTATCCAGTCCGGGATCCTTGGGACATCCATACCCTAACCATTGTACATTTCAACTTCAATGCGGTAGGGACATCCCAAGGATTCCAGATAGCATTTCCATATTATCCCTACAGCGTTAGAAGTTCAAAGTGGCGATAGAAAGTGTAGGCTAATGCATGTTTTCATGTTAATTTGGATGGGGGATTTATTGCTTCAGTCTAATTGAGGCGTGGACAATAGACAAGTATACATTCAAGTGGGAATGGGATTTGTCAGATAAAGTCGGGTGGTTTCGTTGCATCCAATGGCAGTGAATAGAGCTAGATAAAGGAATTGTCTTTATCTGTTTCATTATAGCAGTGGTTCCCAACTCCGGGCCTCAAGTACCCCCAACAATACACTTTTTTACTGTAGTCCTGGAACAGCACACCTGATTAAACTAGTCAACTAATCATCAGGCCCTCAATGAGTTAAATCAGGCACGTTTGTCTGGGGCTATAACAAAAAGGAGTGCTGTTGGGGGTACTCGAGGACCGTAATTTGGAACCACTGCATTATAGCCTCTGTGACAGCATGGGCAGCACCATTTAGGCTATAGCCATTTTGAAGTACTCCATTTTCTTGATGAATGGCTGATCCATCCTGATGACCCGGTTGGAAATGACACCAAAAGGGTCACCAGGAGGGATCAGCCAATGAAGTTGGAAGTCTCACCCAGTTGACTACATTAAAATGGTGGAAGCCCTCAATGGCGCTGCCCATGCTAACATAGCCTTTTGTCCAATAGAGGCCTCTATCATTCTCTATGTGCGGATCTGATAGAATCTTACCCTTTATTATTTTTCAAAGTATTCAAACCCAGCACAGGTTTAACATTTTATTGCCATAAAGTTCAGCTTAAAAATCTATTAACTTTGGATTTTTCCCCACTGATCTTCTACATAACCACCCCATTTAAAATGAAAACATTTTGAAATGTACATTTACATTACATTTACGTCATTTAGCAGACGCTCTTATCCAGAGCTACTTATGTATTGGGGCATTCAAGTCTTATTTAGGAAAAGTTGAGGCCAGCAAGCAAATATTTGTTTTTAAATGTAGTATACCCTCTTATTAAAATACTATAGCAACCTTAGTTTAACACCAATCAAGAGATCTTAGCCTCTTAGCTCAGACATAATCTGAGAGGAAGTTGTGTATCTCTTTACTGGAAGCTTGAGGGCATTATTTTTGCTATAATTGTGCAATCTGTTGGTACAACATTTACATTTAAGATTATTATGAAAAAAAAATAGAAAAGTATAAAGTGGCATTTCATTAAATGTATACTGTATATGCCTTACAAATTGAAAACTGGGATGTCTTGATGGCAACAGTATCCTCAGTGGTTGGGATGTAATCTATAACAATTCATAATTTTTTGTTTGTTTTAGAGTGAAGATTTAAAGGGGCAATCCAGAGTTGAAACAATAACAAAGCACTCTCCCGTCACTTTTTTTTGGTAAAAAGCAGAGGATTCAAATCAATATCAAATCAAATTTTATTAGTCACATGTGCCAAATACAGGTGTAGACCTTACAGTGAAATGCTTACTTACGAGCCCCTAGCCAACAATGCAGTAAAAAATAAAAAAAGAATAAAAATATATATATAAGCAATAAAAGTAACAAGTAATTAAGGAGCAGGTTGCGGCTGAAGAAATGTTACCACTCTCAAATTCATAGACAGAGCTATGGATGCAAGGACTGACCATCAAAATTATAGTTTTATGGATGTTTTGAGGCTATACTGTGCTTTATTTACAAACATTGGAGTTGAATAAGCTTATATTTTGGGTTCTGATGGGAGGCAACACTTGAACTAAGCTCTTAAGGATTTAACCCTTTTTTTCAATTTTCAGCTAAAATGACGCACCTAAATCTAACTGCCTGTAGCTCAGGACCTGAAGCAAGGATATGCTTATTCTTGATACCATTTGAAAGGAAACACTTTGATGTTTGTGGAAATGTTACTTTAATGTAGGAGAATATAACACATTAGATCTGGTAAAAGATAATACAAAGAAAAGACATGTGTTTTCTATATTTTTTTGTTGTTCCATCTTTGAAATGCAAGAGAAAGGCCATTATATGACTTAGGAGTCTAGGCGCAATTTAGATTTTGGCCACTACATAGCAGCAGTGTACGTGCAACATTTTAGACTAATCTAATAAACCATTGCATTACTGTTCAAAATGTTCTATCAAGTCTATCGAAATGTGCCTAATTGGTTTATTGGTACATTTAAGTACATAACTGTGCACTCTCCTCAAACAATAACATGGTGTTCTTTCACTCTAATAGCTACTGTAAATTGGACAGTGCAGTTAGATTAACAAGAATTTAAGCTTTCTGCCCATATATGTCCTGGGAAATGTTCTTGTTACTTACAACGTCATGCTAATCACATTAGCGCATGTTAGCTCAATAACATACATTTTATACAGTGCCTTCAAAAAGTATTCACACCCCTTCATTTTGTCCATATTTTTTTGTGTTACAGCTTGAATTGAAATTAATTAAATGTAGATTTTTTTTGTCACTGGCCTACACACAATATCCCATAATGTCAAAGTGGAATTATGTTTTACAAAAATTCAATAAAAAATGAAAACCTGAAATGTATTGAGTCATGTTAAAATATAAAACTAAAATGTTTGCATTTGTGTTCCTTTCTTTTTTTAGTACACACAAAGAATATACAATATAACAACAACATCTTAGTCTTTACACTGAAATAGGTTCTGATAGTAGTGTTTTGAATATGTCATCAGTGTGATCTTGGTTGTCACTAAGTTAGATTCATTTGATGTGTGTGTCTGTCTCATTTGTATGCAGAGTTTCATTTTGAGCAGGGAGTACATGATTTGCATTGCTGTGTTTCATTTTGCAAGATGTCTGTGGGGTTTGGGGAAATTGGCTGTTTTGTGTTTAGAGTTTTGAGTAACTGAGATGTAGTTTCAGAAAACTTGTCTTTAACAATTGGGAAAAACTGTAATCACGTCAGACCAACAAAAGAGTCACAGCAAAATCTTTTGTAGGATCTTTTATACACTATTTTAGCCCCAGCTGTTGGAACTTTCGCTTTCCTGGATATAGCCACTATATTGTGATCAATGGGTACGGATACAACTTTAGAACAAAGTATTAGTAGTATTAGTAAAAATGTGATTGATACATGTGGATGATCTTGTTCCTGTAGTATTTGTAAACACCCTGGTAGTTTGATTAATAACCTGAACCAGATTACATACACTGGTTACAGTGAAAAGCTTCCTCTTGAGCAGACAGCTTGATGAAAACCAGACATTTTTACATTTTTGTCATTTAGCAGACGCTCTTATCCAGAGCGACTTACAGTAGTGAATGCATACATTTCATTTTCATTTCATGCATTTATTTTTTTATTTTTTTTGTACTGGCCCCCCGTGGGAATCGAACCCACAACCCTGGCGTTGCACACACCATGCTGGCGTTGCACACACCATGCTCTACCAACTGAGCCACAGGGAAGGCGTATATTCAGGTCCCCAGACAATATTCAGGTCCCCAAGAAAGTAGACCTATCTGTTTACATCACATACATTATCAAGCATTTCACACATATTATGTAGATACTGACTGTTCACAGTTAGTGGCCTATAGCAACATCGCAAAAGTCTTAAGATCTCGGGGCGGCAGGTTAGAGCAGGTAGCCTAGTGGTTAGAGCGTTGGGCCAGTAACCGAAAGGTTGCTAGATTGAATCCCTGAGCTGACAAGGTAAAAATATGTTGTTCTGAACAAGGAAGTTAACCCACTGTTCCTAGGCCATCATTGTAAGTAAGAATCTGTTCTTAACTGACTTGCCTAGTTAAATAAAGGTTAAATTAAAATAAAGACGTGCCAAGTGAACCTACAACCACAACACTTCATTAACACTTGACATAAGATATTCTCTAGGCATTACAGGGATATGGCATTTCTGTCTTTTCTATAGATGTTATATCCTTGTATTGCTACTGCTGTATCATCAAATTAATTATCTAAGCGAGTCTCATAATAGTTTTAACATGATTTTATGATGACTACCTCATCTTTGTACCCCACACATTCAATTAACTGTAAGGTCCCTCAGTCGATCAGTGAATTTTAAACACAGATTTAACCACAAAGACCAAGGAGGTTTTCCAAAGCCTTACAAAGAAGGGCACCTATTGGTAGGTGGGTTAAACAAAAAACAGACATTGAATATCCCTTTGAGCATGGTAAAGTTAACAATTACACTCTGGATGATGTATCAATAAACCTAGTCACTACAAAGATACAAGCGTCCTTCCTAACTCAGTTGCCGGAGAGGAAGGAAACCACTCAGGGATTTCACTGAGGCCAATGGCGACTTTAAAACATTTACAGAGTTGAATGGCTGTGATAGGAGAAAACTGAGGATGGATCAACAACATTGTAGTTACTCCACAATACCAACCTTATTGACAGAGTGAAAAGAAGGAAGCCTGTACAGAATAAAATATTCCAAAACATGCATCCTGTTTTCAACAAGGCACTAAAATAATACTGCCAAAAATGTGACAAAGAAATTTACTTTTTGTCCTGAACACAAAGCAAATGCAATACAATCCATTACTGAGTACCACTTTCCATATTTTCAAGCATAGTAGTGGCTTCATCATGTTATGGGTATGCTTGTAATCATTAAGGACTTGAGGGTTTTTTTCAGGATAAAAAAAAACGAATGGAGCTAAGCACAGGCAAAATCCAAGAGGAAAACCTGGTTCTGCCTGCTACCCACCAGACACTGGGAGATAAATTCACCTTTCAGCAGGACAATACACTGGAGTTGCTTACCAAGAAGACAGTGAATGTTCCTACAGTAAGTGGCCAAGTTTCAGTTTTGACTTAAATCTGCTGAAAATATATGGTAAAACCTGAAAAGGGTTTTCTAGCAATGATCAACAACCAATTTGACAGAGCTTGAAGAATTTTGAAAAGAATAGTGGGCAAATGTTGCACAATCCAGGTGTGGAAAGCGCTTACAGACTTGTGAAGTGAATCCTTACCACTGCTACACCTGGCTATCAACAGCACCTTGTCTGGCAGCAAAACAGTTCATTCAACCTCATTTACTGACTTTTAAAAAACATACAGTTGAAGTCGGAAGTCTACATACACTTAGGTCGTTTTTCAACCACTCCACAAATTTCTTGTTAACAAATTACAGTTTTGGCAAGTCGGTTACGACATCTATTTTGTGCATGACACAAGTACTTTTTCCAACAATTGTTTACAGACAGATTATTTCACTTATAATTCACTGTATCACAATTCCAGTGGGTCAGAAGTTTACATACACTAAGTTGACTGTGCTTTTAAACAGCTTGGAAAATTCCAGAAAATGATGTCATGGCTTTAGAAGCTTCTGATAGCCTGTGGATGTATTTCAAGGCCTACCTTCAAACGCAGTGCCTCTTTGCTTGACATCATGGAAAAATCTAAAGAAATCAGCCAAGACCTCCACAAATTTTTTTTTGCAGACCTCCACAAGTCTGGTTCATCCTTGGGAGCAATTTCCAAATGCCTGAAGGTACCGCGTTCATCTGTACAAACAATAGTACGCAAGTAAAACACCATGGGACCACGCAGCCGTCATACCGCTCAGGAAGGAGACGCGTTCTGTCCCCTAGATATGAACGTACTTTGGTGCGAAAAGTGTAAATCAATCTCAGAACAACAGCAAAGGACCTTATGAAGATGCTGGAGGAAGCAGGTCACAAAAGTATCTATATCCACAGTAAAACGAGTCCTATATCGACATAACTTGAAATGCCGCTCAACAAGGAATAAGCCACTGCTTCAAAACCGCCATAAAAAAGCCAGACTACGGTTTGCAACTGCACATGGGGACAAATATGGTACTTTTTGGAGAAATGTCCTCTGGTCTGATGAAACTAAAATAGAACTGTTTGGCCATAATGGCCATTTTTATGTTTGGAGGAAAAAGGGGGAGGCTTGCAAGCCGAAGAACACCATCCCAACCGTGAAGTAAGGGGGTGGCAGCATCATGTTGTGGGGGTGCTTTGCTGCAGGAGGGACTGGTGCACTTCACAAAATAGATGGCATCATGAGGTAGGAAAATGATGTGGATATATTGAAGCAACATCTCAAGACATCAGTCAGGAAGTTATAGCTTGGTCTTCCAAATGGACAATGACCCCAAGCATACTTCTAAAGTTGTGGCAAAATGGCTTAAGGACAACAAAGTCAAGGTATTGGAGTGGCCATCACAAAGCCCTGACCTCAATCCTATAGAAAAGTTGTGGGCAGAACTGAAAAAAAGCATGTGGGAGCAAGGAGGCCTACCAACCAGACTCAGTTACACCAGCTCTGTCAGGAGGAATGGGCCAAAATTCACCCAACTTATTGTGGGAAGCTTGTGGAAGGCTACCCAAAACGTTTGACCCAAGTTAAACAATTTAAAGGCAATGCTACCAAATACTAATTGAGTGTATGTAAACTTCTGACCCAATGGGAATGTGATGAAATAAATAAAAGCTGAAATAAATAATTCTCTCTACTATTATTCTGGCATTTCACATTCTTAAAATAAAGTGGTGATCCTAACTGACCAAAAACAGGGAATTCTAACTAGGATTAAATGTCAGGAATTGGGAAAAACTGAGTTTAAATGTATTTGGCTATGGTGTATGTATACTTCCGATTTCAACTGTAGCTGATATGGCTGACTTCCTTAAACAAATATGTTTTCTACTGACAATTGAGATGTACAAACGATGGCATAAAGGGACGACAAGCGGATATGAGGCAATCCGTAATTTCAATTAAGACATTAATGACCGAGCTAGGACGGACATAGTAAATATAACTATTTGTTCAGCACTTCTGAAATGTACAGCAACAGAATTCAGAAATTGGGTCGTTCTTACAGTATTCTCCTTGCACACCAAGTCAGAACCATAGGATAAATAAAGGGGACATATAAGCAGACAATTAAAGCTCTTTTATTTTGATTTTACAAATGTTAGAATTTGTCTAGATCATTGACAAAACATTACAATTAAATGTGTGAATACCTTCTGAAAGCGCTGTATGTCCAAAAATTGATGTCACAACTCCAGATTTTGTCACGCTCTGACCTAGGAAAGCTGTGTTTTCTCTGTTTAGTTAGGTCAGGGTGTGATAGGTGGGTGGGCATTCTGTGTTTTGTTTTCTATGTTTTGGCCCGGTATGGTTTCCAATCAGAGGCAGCTGTCTATCGCTGTCTCTGATTGGAAGCCATACTTAGGCAGCCTGTTTTTCCCTTTGTTTTTGTGGGTAGTTGCTTTCTGTTTAGTTTGTAAACCTGACTGAACTGTTGGCTGTCATTTTGTTATTTTGTCTAGTGTTCGTTTCCATCAAAATATAATACGATGAGCACTCTACACGCTGCGCCTTGGTCTCCTCTAGTCGACGCCCGAAACAGATTTACCCTTAATTACACCCAAAAATGCTTACTATAAAGGGGTAAAGGAGCTAATTTATTGTGGTAGGATGTTTATCAATTACATTTCTTACCAAAAAGTGAAATAAAGTAGAGTCTGAATCTGAACATGATTGATAAGCACACAGCAATTATTTATATACACTGGAAAAGTTTTTAAGTCTTCATATCAAGATAATTGAATAAAGTGCATGCTGTGCACCTGAGTAATGGGTTTACCATTCCAGTGTTTAATTGCTATATTGTAATTACTTCGCCACCATGGCCTATTTATTGCCTTACCTCCCTTACCTTACCACTGTATATAGACTTTTTCTACTGTATTACTGATGTTTGTTTATTCTATGTGTAACTCTGTGTTGTTGTATGTGTCGAACTGCTTTGCTTTATCTTGGCCAGGTCGCAATGAGAACTTGTTCTCAACTAGCCTACCTGGTTAAGTAAAGGTGAAATAAAATGTAAAAATAAAAAAATGAGTCACACACAAAATAGTCTGTCTTTAGCTAGAAGGTACAGTGTATCTATAGCTGTATGTTTCAACACAGAGAATAAAGGCACCATATAGAGCAGTCCAAGGTATATGGTCAGTCTGCTGCAACCTGCTCTCAGAGCATTTTGTATTATTCTGTATGTAAATCCGAGGGACCTCCATTTAGTATGATATGTTACGTTTCGTATGATATGTATTCATTTGTAGATGTCCATCATCCATTCCATACGATATGTTACGAATTCCAATTTGTATGATATTTTGTGAATTAGCAAAACATACAATATGTTACGAATTCCAATTTGTTGTGGCTAATGTTAGCTAGGTGGCTAGCTGGTTACGGTTAGGGGAAGGCTTAGCTAAAAGGGTAAAGGTTAGGGGAAGGGTTATCTAACATGCTAAGTAGTTACAAAGTAGCTATAAAGTAAGTGAAAAGTTGCTAATGAGCTAAAATGCTAAAGTTGTCACTGATGAGATTCAAACACGCAACCTCTCGCGTTATACGCCCACCCATCCACCCCAGCCTTAATTAAGTATATCACACTAATTTGATGGTCCCGGTTTTACATTTACTATGAGACCAGGCTGCAACTCCACAAGCTTCAGAGAAAACATCTGTCTGAGTTTGACCACATAATCCCATAATTATTGGTCTCTTCAGAGATAGCGACTAGAAGAGAATACACATGATAATTGATGGCGCGAGCGTAGGACATTTCACTTTATGCTAAAGGCGACTGATACGAACATGTGATCTAATGCCACGCATATTTGCTTTTGCTGGCTTTTAAATGTTGAGTCGGATTCAAAAGTGAGGTGATCTACCTTTTCCTGAGTTTGTATCCAAAATGAACCGGACTGTCTCTATTTTCTCCTCCAAACTCGCACCTGGTGCTGATATAGGTGTGGGATTTACAATCCTGTCAATCGGTGAGTTGGACTTCGTTATTATCACTTTCATATCTGATCATCTAGAAAATGTATCCTAGAATACAGACACGCTGATGTTGATGCATAGCTGATTGAGATTTATAGCACATGTTATTATTTTTATTATTTTAGTGGTCAGGTTCTTCCTACAAATTACACTTTAGAAGTAACCGTGCTACATGATATTAACGACTTTGTGGACAATATTAAATCATACAGATTTATCTGTAAAATATTTGAAATGTTTGTTTCACAGACTTTATTCATATTTTAAAGTATTTCATGTAGTTTATTTGTGGTATGTAAGTAATCCACAGTACTATGTATAGCCACCTACGGTATACTGCATTCGGGAAGGATTCAGACCCCTTCACTTTTTAAACATTTTGTTACGTTACAGCCTTACTCTAAAATGTATTAAATTGTTTTTTTTCCCCCTCATCAATCTACACACACAATACCCCATAATGACAAAACAAAAACAGGTTTAATTTTTTTGTGCAAATCTCTCTCTCTCAAAAAAAATGAAATATCACATTTATTCAGACCCTTTACTCAGTACTTTGTTGAAGCACCTTTGGCAGCGATTACAGCCTCGAGTCTTCTTGGGTATGAAGCTACAACTTGGCACACCTGTATTTGGGGAGTGTCTCCCATTCTTCTCTGCAGATCCTCTCAAGCTCAGTCAGGTTAGATAGGGAGGGTTGCTGCACACCTATTTTCAGGTCTCTGTGGCTCAGTTGGTAGAGCATGGTGTTTGCAACGTCAGGGTTGTGGGTTCGATTCCCATGGGGGGCCAGTATGGAGAAAAACAAAAATAGAACATGAAATTAAATGTATGCATTTACTACTGTAAGTCGCTCTGGATAAGAGCGTCTGCTAAATGGCTAAAATGTAAATGTCTCTCCAGAGATGTTAGATCAGGTTCAAGTCCGATCTTTGGCTGGGCCACTCAAGGATATTCAGAGACTTGTCCGGAAACCATGCCTGCGTTGTCTTGGCTGTGTGCTTAGGGTTGTTGTCCTGTTGGAAGCTAAACCTTCGCCCAGTCTGAAGTCCTGAGTGCTCTGGAGCAGGTTTTCACCAAAGATCTTTCTGTACTTTGCTCAGTTCATCATCCCTCGATCCTGATTATTTATGTATTAATTAATTCAATTATTTCACTTTTAAATTAGTGTGTATTGTGAATTGTTAGATACTACTGCACTATTGGAGCTAGGAACACAAGCATTTAGCTACACCCTCAATAACATCTGCTAAATATGTGTATGTGACCAATAAAATATGATTTGATTTGATTTTGACTAGTCTCCCAGTCCCTGCCGCTGAAATACATCCACACAACGTGATGCTGCCACCACCATGTTTTGCCGTAGGGATGGTGCCAGGTTTCCTCCAGAGGTCACGCTTGGCATTCAGGCCAAAGAGTTCAATCTTGGTTTCATCAGACCAGAGAATCTTGTTTCTCATGGTCTGAGAGTCCTTTAGGTGCCTCTTGGCAAACTCCAAGTGGGCTGTAATGTGTATTTTACTACGGAGTACCTTCTGTCTGTCCACTCTACCATAAAGGCCTGATTGGTGGAGTGCTGCAGAGATGGTTGGCCTTCTGGAAGTTTCTCCCATCTTCTCAGAGGAACTCTGGAGCTCTGTCAGAGTGACCATCAGGTTCTTGGTCACCTCCCTGAACAAGGCCCTTCTCCCCTGATTGCTCAGTTTGTCCGGGCGGCCAGCTCTAGGAAGAGTCTTGGTGGTTCCAAACTTCTTTCATTTAAGAATGATGGCGCTCTACTCTACTATGCGGACAACTACAAATACCTAGGTGTCTGGTTAGACTGTAAACTCTCCTTCCAGACTCATATTAAGCATCCGAAATTAATCCAATCCAAAATTAAATCTAGAATCGGTGTCCTATTTCGCAACAAAGCATCCTTTACTCAACTTGTTGAGTAGAGTGTTGGAGGCTATTTTGTAGATGACATCGCCGAAGTCAAGGAACGGTGGCGATGTCATCTACAAAATAGCCTCCAACACTCTACTCAACAAATTGGATGCAGTCTATTACAGTGCCATCCGTTTCGTCATCAAAGCCCCATATACTACCCACCACTTGCGAACTGTATGCTCTCGTTGGCTGGCCCTCACTTCATATTCGTCGCCAAACCCACTGGCTCCAGGTCATCTATAAGTCCTTGCTAGGTAAAGCCCCACCTTATCTCAGCTCACTGGTCACCATAGCAGCACCCACCCGTAGCACGCGCTCCAGCAGGTATATTTCACTGGTCGCCCCCAAAGCCAATTCATGCTTGGGCTGCCTTTCCTTCCAGTTTTCTGTTGCCAATGACTGGAACGAATTGCAAAAATCACTGAAGCTGGAGACTCATATCTCCCTTACTAACTTTAAGCATCAGCTATCAGAGCAGCTTACAGATCATTGCACCTGTACATAGCCCATCTGTAAATAGCCCATCCAACTACCTCATCCCCATATTGTTATTTATTATATATATATATATATATATATATATATATATATATATATATATATATATATATATATATATATATATATATATATATATGTTTTTTTTTCTTCTCCTTTGCACCCCAGTATCTCTACTTGCACAGTCATCTTCTGCACATCTATCACTCCAGTGTTTATTTGTGAAATTGTAATTATTTTGCCACTACGGCCTATTTATTGCCTTACCTCCCTACTCTTCTACATTTACACACACTGTACATAGATTTTTCTATTGTGTTATTGACTGTACGTTTGTTTATGTGTAACTCTGTGTTGTTGTTTTTGTCGCACTGCTTTGCTTTATCTTGGCCAGGTTGCAGTTGTAAATGAGAACTTGTTCTCAACTGGCCTACCTAGTTATATAAAGGTAAAATAAATAAAATAAAGAGCTATACGGACAATTCGTTCAACTTCATGGCTTGGTTTTTGCTCTGACATGCACTGTCAACTGTGGGACCTTATATAGATAGGTGTGTGCCTTTCCAAATCATTTCCAATCAATAAAATATACCACAGATGGACTCTAATCAAGGATGATCAATGGAAACAGGTTCCACCTGAGCTCAATTTTGAGTCTCATAGCAAAGGGTCTGAATATTTATGTAAATAAGCTCTTTCTGTTTTCTATTTTTAATACATTTGCAAAAATGTATAAACCTGTTTTCGCTTTGCCATTATGGGATATTTTTTTGTAGATTGATGAGAAAAATAATAATATTGAATATATTTTAGAATTAGGCTGTAACGTAACAAAATGTGGAAAAAGTCAAGGGTCTGAATACTTTGCGCTCTATATCACTACAATTGACACTTTATAGAAATATCAGTATTTCATGGTATTTTATAACATGTGTCAACTATAGTGTTATAGATGGCTATACCTAGTAAAATGTGGTCTCAACAATATTACAGTGTATTGTATTTCCTTTCACCTGAGGTTCTGTGTCCACCTGTTATTAAATAAACAGACTTATGATGTTTGGTTTGTAAATACACTCAGGAATGGACATGGCATTTTTTTTGTGACCAAATGTTTATTTATTTTGTCACATAGTGTTTTTTAAATCCAAATTAGTCAAATTATATTTTTGATGTGAGTGGGGCTAGTCTTTCTTTTTCCTCCAAGTCTGTTTGAGCTATCCTTGTCACTCGTCATTACAAACATGTTTGTCTTGACAATGATAAATGGACTTAACATGATGGCACAAACTGATCTGGGACCAGGCTAGGCTGATTTTCTTAATCTTTTCATCATCCTTTCATTTGTCTCTGTGTCAGCCACAGGAGGTTGGTGCCACCTTATTTGGGGAGGACGGGCTCATGGCAATGGCTGGAGCGGAATCAGTGGTTTCCATGTATTTGATGCCATTCCATTTGCTCTGTTCCAGCCATTATTATGAGCCGTCCTCCCCTCAGCAGCCTCCACTGATGTCAGGGGTGTTATTTGTACCTCTATTGGAATATCTGACAGTCTTATTGTAGAAACAGAAATCACACACTATCAAAGTCTTCTTCTTTTAGGTTTCAGTAGTTCATGTGTTTGTTATACGGGCCTAATTCATTTCAATATTGCGGACACACGTTATTGCAGACATGGGTCATTATTTTGAGTCACCTGAATGCCTTATTGCCTGGAACAGCTGCTATTTCAGGAAATCCATCACTCTCTATCCACGGTGACTTGTGGCTCAGTGTTCTGCAGAGTTATTTCTCACACCTCCTCTGTGATGTTTACATATTGAGTGAACACACTACAGGGGGTTAGCTGTGATTGCCAGCCAAACACCTTAACAGTAGAAAGGTCATCTGGTGACTGGTATCTGTCTTACAGGAACATGATACTGTAGGTCTTATATAATGTCAGGTGTAATACATGGAAGTGTTGGTTTAATATTTCAGACAGGTTATATTCAGGATCCATTGCGATCACTGCTTGAGGAAACTTTCTTTTCGAAGATACCTGTGGTTATTGCACCAGATCTTACTGTATATATTCAGACTACCATGAGAAATGACATGTTCAGAATGTACGGTGCCCTATATTTTGACATGATCAAACCATATCAATATAACATTTCCAACATCCCATACACTCTTATCCCTAATTGAGAGAGAACTTTTATTTATTTGACCTTTATTTTAGCAGGTCTCATTGAGATTAAGGTATCTTGTTCAAGGGAGCCCTGCATCACACAATTACACAACAAATGACACAATTGGAAATACACAAGAAAATACAAAAATCATTCATGAAAAACAATCCAACGATAGACCATATCAATCATCACTCTCTTCTCCCATCTCTATAGAGATTCTTTGTTTCCCCTTCCTTGTCTCTCTTCCAACCAGTGCTTCTGTCCGTCCTTGGCAACGGCCTGGTGCTGGTCATCTCCTACCGACGGAGGAAGAAGATGGTGGATTCAGAGCTCCTCTGCGTCAACCTGGCCGTGGTGGATTTCCTATGTTGCATCTGTTTCTACCCGCTGTCCATTCTGTCATCGTTTAACCATGCCTGGCTGGGGCACCACGTCACGTGCGTCTACTACGGTCTGGGCTGCTACATATTCGGCCTGTGTGGCATGTTCACCATCGCCGCCATCAGCGTGATCCGCTATCTGAAAACATTCTATAACCTGGTCTATGGTGAGTAGAGCCTAGTGTATTTGGAGGGGGGGGCAGCCTGGTCTAAGGTGATTAGAGCCCAGTCTATTTGGAGGGGGGGGCAGCCTGGTCTATGGTGAGTAGAGCCCAGTCTATTTGGATGGGAGGGGGGCTGGTCTATGGTGAGTAGAGCCTAGTCTATTCGGATGGGGGGGCAGGCTGGAGTACCAGATAGTGGGGTTTGCATGTTTGGGACTATTCTATTGGTTTTGTTGTACCAGGCAAGGTCAATATTACATTTACATTTTAGTAATTTAGCAGATGCTCTTTTCCAGAGCGACTTATAAGAGTAATTAGGGTCAAGTGCCTTGCACAAGGGCACATCGGCGCGATTTTCACTTAGACCTGTCGGGGTTTTCAAACCAGCGAACTCTATAAATATTTCACCAGGCTAAGTGAATGCTAGACTCCCTACAAGCTTACCCAACCTAGCTGCTGCACACTACACAAAGTACAGATACCCCCCAAAACGACTTAATAGTACTTTAAAGTATTTTTACTTAAGTAATTTACACAACTGCTCCCAGCTGCTGCACACTACATAAAGTACAGATACCCCCCAAAACGACTTAATAGTACTTTAAAGTATTTTTACTTAAGTAATTTACACAACTGCTCCCAGCTGCTGCACAATGCACAAACAAAGTACAGATACCCCCAAAAATGACTTAAGGATCATCACACATTGTTTGTGTTTGTGTGTTTGTGTGTGTGTGTGTGTGTGTGTGTGTGTGTGTGTGTGTGTGTGTGTGTGTGTGTGTGTGTGTGTGTGTGTGTGTGTGTGTGTGTGTGTGTGTGTGTGTGTGTGTGTGTGTGTGTGTGTGTGTGTGTGTGTGTGTGTGTGTGTGTGTGTGTGTGTGTGTGTGTGTGTGTGTGTGTGTGTGTGTGTGTGTGTGTGTGTCATCCTACTCCCGAGTGGCGCAGCAGTCTAAGGCACTGCATCTCAGCGTCACTACAGACCCTGGTTCGATTCCAGGCTGTATCACAACCGGCCGTAATTGGGAGTCCCATAGGGTGGCGCAAAATTGGCCCAGTGTTGTCCGGGTTAGGGTTTGGCCAGGGGTAGGCTGTCGTTGTAAATAAGAATTTGTTCTTAACTGACTTGCCTTGTTAAATAAATGTGAAATAAAATGTGAAATATATATCCTGTTTGTGTCCATTGGGGTCTTTCCAGGAACTCTCCAGGGACTAATATACAGTACCTTCAGACAGTATCCATACCACCTGACTTTTTCCACATTTTGTTCTGTTACAAAGTGGGATTAAAATGGATTTGTCATTTTTTGTCAACCATCTACAAAAAATACTCTGTAATGTCAAAGTGGAAAGAAAAATCTAACATTTGTTAAACAAAAAATATGAAAAATAAAACACTAATATATCTTGATTTCTATTCAACCTCCTGAGTCAATGTTACAGTTACCTTTGACAGGGATTACAGCTGTGAGTTTTTCTGGGTAAATCTCGTAAGAGCTTTCCACACCCGGATTGTGAAACATTTGCCCATTTATTATTTAACAAATTCTTCAAGCTCTGTCAAATTGGTTGTTGATCATTGCTAGAGAACCATTTTCAGGTCTGGACATAGATTTTCAAGTAGATTTAAGTCAAACTGTAACTCGCCACTCAGGAACATTCACTGTCTTCAGTGTAGATTTGGCCTTGTGTTTTAGGTCATTGTCCTGCTGAAAGGTGAATTCATCTCCCAGTGTCTGGTGGAAAGCAGACTGAACCAGGTTATATCAGCTATTATGCCATATTATGACATGGTTATGACCGTGTCATAACGTGTTATGACGCTGGATGTCAAGTAAAGTGTAACCATATTATAATATATGACAACATGACATCATCATACAAAGCGGTCCTTCTTACAGACATCAACAACGACAAACTTAAAATCTGCGAAGTCTACCACTACTACCACTACTGTTGTTGATGATGATGATGGTGATGATGATGATATCAGTAAACAGGAAATCACCACTCTGTATGATGATGTCATGCCTTCAAAGCTCTGCGGTTGAACTTCTTTGGGATAGCGGGCAGTATTTTCACGGCCGGATAAAAAACGTAACCGATTTAATCTGGTTACTACTACTGCCCAGAAACTAGAATATGCATATAATTAGTAGATTTCGATAGAAAACACTCTAAAGTTTCTAAAACTGTTTGAATGGTGTCTGTGAGTATAACATAACTCATATGGCAGGCCAAAACCTGAGAAGATTCCATACAGGAAGTGCCCTGTCTGACAATTTGTTGTCCTTCTGTTGCATCTCTATCGACATTACAGCATCTGTGCTGTAACGTGACACTTTCTAAGGCTTCCATTGGCTCTCTAAAGCCGCCAAAAAGTGGAATGGGGTGTCTGCTGTCTCTGGGCAAAGTACAGCAGCAGAGTTTGTAAGTGGTCAGCCTGGGGACAGTGAGACTGAGATGCGCGTTCATGAGACTTTTTCTTTCAGCCTTTGAATGAATACAACGTTGCCTGGTTGGAATATTATCGCTATTTTACGAGAAAAATAGCATAAAAATTGATTTTAAACAGCGTTTGACATGCTTCTATGTACGGTAATGGAATATTTTGATTTTTTTTGTCACGAAATGCGCTCGCGCGTTACCCTTCGGATAGTGACCTGAACGCACAAACAAAACGGAGGTATTTGGATATAATTATGGATTATTTGGAACCAAAACAACATTTGTTGTTGAAGTAGAAGTCCTGGGAGTGCATTCTGACGAAGAACAGCAAAGGTAATCCAATTTTTCTAATAGTAATTCTGAGTTTAGGGAGCCCCAAACTTGGTGGGTGTCAAATTAGCAAGCCTGTGATGGCCGAGCTATGTACTCAGAATATTGCAAAATGTGCTTTCGCTGAAAAGCTATTTTAAAATCAGACATAGCGATTGCATAAAGGAGTTCTGTATCTATAATTCTTAAAATAATTGTTATGTATTTTGTCAACGTTTATCATGAGTAATTTAGTAAATTCACCGGAAGTTTTCGGTGGTTATGCTAGTTCTGAACATCACATGCTAATGTAAAAAGCTGTTTTTTTATATAAATATGAACTTGATTGAACAAAACATGCATGTATTGTATAACATAATGTCCTAGGAGTGTCATCTGATGAAGATCATCAAAGGTTAGTGCTGCATTTAGCTGTGGTTTGGGTTTATGTGACATATATGCTTGCTTGGAAAATGGCTGTGTGATTATTTGTGTCTATGTACTCTCCTAACATAATCTAATGTTTTTCTTTAGCTGTAAAGCCTTTTTGAAATCGGACAATGTGGTTAGATTAATGAGAGTCTTGTCTTTAAAATGGTGTAAAATAGTTAATTGTTTGAGAAAATTGAATTGTGGTATTTTAGTTGGTTTTGTATTTCGCGCCGTGCGATGCCATTGGCTGTTGGCTAGGGGTTCCGCAGGCGGAACGGGGTTCCGCTAGCGGAACGTCTGTCCTCAACAGGTTAAGAGCCCAGTTTTTTCTCTGTGGTCTATTTATAGGCTGTATTTATAATGTATTGCATACACATTTATAGGTAGTTATCCTCTCTAGGCTAGGCGGGACGAATTCGTCCCACCTACGTAACAGCCACTGCTATCCTGTGGCGCGATTTTCAAAACCTTAAAAATCCTATTACTTCAATTTCTCAAACATATGACTATTTTACAGCCATTTAAAGACAAGACTCTCGTTAATCTAACCACACTGTCCGATTTCAAAAAGGCTTTACAACGAAAGCAAAACATTAGATTATGTCAGCAGAGTACCAAGCCAGAAATAATCAGACACCCATTTTTCAAGCCAGTATATAATGTCACCAAAACCCAGAAGACAGCTAAATGCAGCACTCACCTTTGATGATCTTCATCAGATGACAACCCTAGGACATTATGTTATACAATACATGCATGTTTTGTTCAATCAAGTTCATATTTATATCAAAAAACAGCTTTTTACATTAGCATGTGACGTTCAGAACTAGCATACCCCCCGCAAACTTCCGGGGAATTCGCTAACATTTTACTAAATTACTCACGATAAACGTTCACAAAAAGCATAACAATTATTTTAAGAATTATAGATACAGACCTCCTCTATGCACTCGATATGTCCGATTTTAAAATAGCTCTTTGGTGAAAGCACATTTTGCAATATTCTAAGTACATAGCCCAGGCATCACGGGCTCGCTATTTAGACACCCGGCAAGTTTAGCACTCACCATCATCATATTTACTATTATAAAAGTTTCATTACCTTTTGTTGTCTTCGTCAGAATACACACCCAGGACTGCTACTTCAATAACAAATGTTGGTTTGGTCCAAAATAATCCATCGTTATATCCGAATAGCGCCGTTTTGTTCGTGCGTTCCAGACACTATCCGAAATAGTAAAGAAGTGTCACGCGCATGGCGCAATTCGTGACAATAAAATTCTAAGTATTCCATTACCGTACTTCGAAGCATGTCAACCGCTGTTTAAAATCAAATTTTACGACATTTTTCTCGTAGAAAAGCGATAATATTCCGACAGGGAATCTCCTTTTCGGCAAACAGAGGAAAAAATCCCAAAGGCGGGGGCGGTCGGGGTCACGCGCATAAGCCAGTGTCTCTTGATCGGCCACTTGAGAAAGGCGATAATGTGTTTCAGCCTGGGGCTGGAATGACGACATTCTGTTTTTTCCCGGGCTCTGAGCGCCTATGGACGACGTGGGAAGTGTCACGTTAGAGCAGAGATCCTTAGTAAATGATAGAGATGGAAAACAAGTTCAACAAATGGTCAGACAGGCCACTTCCTGTAAAGGAATCTCTCAGGTTTTGACCTGCCATTTGAGTTCTGTTATACTCACAGACACCATTCAAACAGTTTTAGAAAATTGAGGGTGTTTTCTATCCATATGTAATAAGTATATGCATATTCTAGTTACTGGGTAGGAGTGGTAACCAGATTAAATCGGGTATGTTTTTTATCCAGCCGTGTCAATGCTGCCCCCTAGCCCTAACAGGTTAAACAGGCTTGATCTCTCTCTTGTTGTAGCAACAACAACTCACCATCCCTAGGGTGGCTATAACAGAATGCTTGCTGCCCTGTTCTGTCCCTTGCTCTGATCTGAAAGACATTAAAGACAATATGGGCACAATTCCACCTAGCCTATCACAGGGTAAGGTGGAGGTGCTGTAATACTACAATACCTTGGAAAACTAAATGAAGTGCCTATGAGAGGGGGCTAAGGACCGATTTGGATTTGAGCGTCTCCTGTCTCGCTCTCACTTTGTGTTCGTGTGTGTCTGTGTGCATGTCTGTCTGTCTGTCTGTATGCCCAGTGGCTCCTGAGTGGCATCTCACTGCAGTCCCTGGTTCACATCCAGCCGTGATTGGGAGTCCCATAGGGCGCCGCACAATTGGCCCAGCGTCGTCTGGGTTTTGCTGTGGTAGGCCGTCATTGTAATAAGAATTTGTTTTTAACTGTCTTGCCTAGTTAAATAAAGATTACATTAAAAAAATGTAATAATAATCTCTCTCCCACTCTCTCGCACCTTTCTCTCTCTCTCTCACTCTCTCACACACACCTCTCCAGCTTTCTCTCTCTCACTCTTTGTCTCTCCAATTAACTAGTAGCAGGGCTTTCCGCTCTCCTGTGTTAATTGTAAGAGACGAGTAGGGTGCTCAGGTCTGCCATGAGAGGTGACTGTATAGTTCCTGTCACGCCCTGACCTGAGAGAGACGGTTTATTTCTCTATTTTTTTTTAGGTCAGGGTGTGGGTGGGCATTCTATGTCATTATATTTCTATGTTTTGGCCAGGTATGTTTTCCAATCAGAGGCAGCTGTCTATCGTTGTCTCTGATTGGGAACCATACTTAGGCAGCCTTTTCCCACCTGTGTTTGTGGGTAGTTGTTTTCTGTTTTGTTATCAGTGACCTGACAGAACTGTTTGCTTTCGTTTTGTTTCTTTGTTTAAGTGTTTCGTTATATATATAATAAATTATGAACACTTACCACGCTGCGCTTTGGTCCCCTTCTTCTAACGACAGCCGTCACAGAACTACTCACCACCAAGGGACCAAGCAGCGTGGTCAGGATGAATGAACCTGGGAGGAAATCCTAGACGGGAAGGGACCCTGGAGGCAGGACGGGGAGTATCACCGTCCGAAGGAGGAAATAGAGGCAGCGAGAGCAGAACGGCGATGCTATGAGGAACTAGCACGGCAACAACGGAAGCCCGAGAGGCAGCTCCCCCAAAATGTTGGGGGGGGGGGGGGACACACGGGGAGATTGGTGAAGTCCGGGTTGAGACCTGAGCCAACTCCCCGTGCTTACCGTGGGGAGCGAGTGACTGAGCGAGCACCGTGTTATGCTGGGACACAGTGCGCAGCTACAACCCGGTGCGCTCAGTGCAAGCTTCCCGCAGTTGCCGTGCTAGAGATGGCAGTCAGCCAAGCAGAATTGTGCCGGCTCAGCGTTCCTGGTCTCCAGTGCGTCTCTTCGGCCCAGGTTATCCTGCGCCAGCTCTACGCACGGTACCCCCCGTTCACCAGCACAAACAAGTTCGTCCTGTGCCAGCGCTCCGCCCTTGCCGAGCTAAAGTAAACATCCAGCCAGGACGGGTTGTGCCAGCCATATGCTCCAGACCTCCAGTGCGCCTCCACGGCCCAGTATATCCTGCGCCTGCTCTGCGCACCCAGTCTCTAGTGCGTCTCCCCAGTCCGGTGAGACCTGTTCAGGCTCCACGTAAGAAGCATCCAGTGATGATCTATGGTCCGAAGCCTACAGTGATGATCCATTGCACGAAGCCTCCAGTGATGATCCATGGCCCGGAGCCTGTAGTGATGATACATGGCACGAAGCCTCCAGTGATAATCCATGGTCCGGAGCCTCCATTGATAATCCATGGCACGAAGCCTTCAGTGATGATCCATGGCCCGGAGCCTGTAGGGATGATCCATGGCACGAAGCCTCCAGTGATGATCCATGGCCCGGAGCCTGTAGGGATGATCCATGGCACGAAGCCTCCAGTGATAATCCATGGCCCGGAGCCTCCTGTGAGAATCCATGGCACGAAGCCTCCAGTGATGATCCATGGCCCGGAGCCTCCAGTGATGATCCATGGCAAGAAGCATCCAGTGATGATCCATGGCACGGAACCTGTAGTGATGATCCAAGGCAACAGACGGCCCACAATCCGGAACCTCCTGAGACGGCCTACAGTCCGGAACCTCCAGCGACGTCCCCCAGTCCAGAGCCTCCAGCGACGGTCCCCAGTCCGGAGCCTCCAGCGTCCGGAGTCTTCAGTGGCGGTCCGCAGTCCGGAGTCTTCAGCGGCGGCCCGCAGCCATGAGTCTTCAGCGGCGGCCCGCAGTCCGGAGTCTTCAGCGGCGGCCCGCAGTCCAGAGCCTCCGGCGATGATCAAATCAAATCAAATCAAATCAAATCAAATTTATTTTTATATAGCCCTTCGTACATCAGCTGATATTCTCAAAGTGCTGTACAGAAACCCAGCCTAAAACCCCAAACAGCAAGCAAAGCATGTGAAAGAAGCACGGTGGCTAGGAAAAACTCCCTAGGAAAAACTCCCTAGAAAGGCCAAAAACCTAGGAAGAAACCTAGAGAGGAACCAGGCTATGAGGGGTGGCCAGTCCTCTTCTGGCTGTGCAGGGTGGATATTAAAACAGAACATGGTCAAAATGTTAAAATGTTAAAATGTTCATAAATGACCAGCATGGTCAAATAATAATAATCATAGTAGTTGTCGAGGGTGCAACAAGCACGTCCGGTGAACAGGTCAGGGTTCCATAGCCGCAGGCAGAACAGTTGAAACTGGAGCAGCAGCACGGCCAGGTGGACTGGGGACAGCAAGGAGTCATCATACCAGGTAGTCCTGAGGCATGGTCCTAGGGCTCAGGTCCTCCGAGAGAAAGACAGAAAGAGAGAAAGAGAGAATTAGAGAGAGCATATTTAAATACACACAGGACACCGGATAAGACAAGAGAAATACTCCAGATGTAACAGACTGACCCTAGCCCCCCGACACATAAACTACTGCAGCATAAATACTGGAGGCTGAGACAGGAGGGATCAGAAGACACTGTGGCCCCATCCGATGATACCCCCGGACAGGGCCAAACAGGCAGGATATAACCCCAACCACGGTCTGGTTCCTCCGGCGACACAGAAGCGGGGGGATCAGCGGGCGGAGTGGGGGCTATACCCCGAACCAGAGCCGCCGCCAAGAATAGATGCCCACCCGAACCCTCCCCGATAGGTTCAGGTTTGCGGCCGGGAGTCTGCACCTTTGGGGGGGGGGGGGTACTGTCACGCCCTGACCTGAGAGAGACGGTTTATTTCTATATTTTATTAGGTCAGGGTGTGGGGTGGGCATTCTATGTCATTATATTTCTGTGTTTTCACCAGGTATGGTTTCCAATCAGAGGCAGCTGTCTATCGTTGTCTCTGATTGGGAACCATACTTAGGCAGCCTTTTCCCACCTGTGTTTGTGGGTAGTTGTTTTCTGTTCTGTTATCAGTGACCTGACAGAACTGTTGGCTTTCGTTTTTTTTCTTTGTTTGTGTTTCGTTATATATAATAAATTATGAACACTTACCACGCTGCGCTTTGGTCCACTCCTTCTGACGAATGCCGTAACAGTTCCCTTAAGGAAAAGCACCTTTAGTAAATCCGCTTTCTCTGTGAGAGCTTCCTATGTCTGGAATACACTGCCATCAGACACACATAACTGCACCACATATCACACTTTCACAAAATGCATGAAGACATGGCTAAAGGTCAATCAGATTTGTGAACATAATCCCTAGCTGTGTATTGCCGCTTTACATGTTGTCTGTTGTCTGTAGCTTGTGAGGTGTGGAAACACTTTGTTGCTTTTATGGATTTTGTCTTGTTGCTTTTTGTTCTATGTTGCTCTGTCTGTATGCTACATCTTGCTTGTCCTATGTTGCTCTATCTGTATGCTATGCCTTGCTTGTCCTATGTTGCTCTGTGCGTGCTCACTGCTCAATGATTGTCTGCATTGTAATTGTTTTTAATAACCTGCCCAGGGACTGTGGTTGAATATTAGCCGGCTGGCTAAAACCGGCACTTTTACTGAAACGTTGATTAATGTACACTGTCCCTGTAGAAATAAAATAAACTCAAACTCAGCCCTGAGTACTAGGATCAGGTGTGGATTAGGACAGGAGTTGAGAGGAATAATGCCACAGGACAGGTTAGTCATCAGTCAGTCTTCTCATCTCAGTCGGGAGCCTGTGAGATCGATTGGTGCTCTCTAATTACCATCTATGTGTCAGATCAATGGAGACCACATAGCATTTCTTTTGGAGAAATGGCCTTATTTGCCCATGGACTTTACATTTATGTGCCGTAACTGCAATGTTTTTAAGCCAATATTCTATAAGACTGTCACATCCTGACCAGTAAAGGGGTTATTTGTTATTGTAGTTTGGTCAGGACGTGGCAGGGGGTGTTTTGTTTAGAGTGTTTCGGGGTTTGTTGGGCTATGTTATTATGTAAGAGGGGTGTTTGTTTAGAGTGTTCCGGGGTTTTTGGTCTATGTTCTAGGTCAGTGTTTTTCTATGTTCAGTCTAGTTTTTCTACTTCTATGTTTAGGGTTTGTTGATTGAGCTTCAATTGGAGGCAGCTGTTCCTCGTTGCCTCTGATTGAAGGTCCTATGTATAGGGGTGTTTGTGCTATGGGGGTTTGTGGGTAGTTGTTTCCTGTTTTGTGTCTGTGCACCTGACAGGACTGTTTAGTGTCATTCGTTGTTTTGTATACGTGATTTGTTTGTTTTTCCTTCTTTTGATTTAATAAAGATGATGAGTATACACGTTCCCGCTCCACCTTGGTCTAATATCCTTACGACACCCGTTACAAAGACAGGTATTCAAGGTATTCAAGCAGTAGAGAATTTGAGGTGCGGTACTCAGTACTGGTGTGTTCTTGACCAAATCAAGCACTGATTAATCACTGAATCATCCAAACATAATGACAATCTCAGATGTCACCCTCCCTTTAAGAATATAACCAGGCGATGGATGTCTCTTTCCTTGCAGCAGTCTGGCTGAATGGTGCCAACATCCGGCTGGTGTGCTGTGCCTCGTGGCTAGTCGCCACCGTCTGGTCCTCCTTCCCCTTGTTCGGCTGGGGCGAGTACGTCCCCGAGCCCTACGGCCTGTCCTGTACCATCGCCTGGCACAGCTACCACACCTCCTTTAAAGACGCCTTCTACGTCATCTGTTCCTTCTCTTGTTTCATGCTGGTGCCCGTCCTGCTCATCGTGATGTCCCAGATCCAGATCCTCTACAAAGTCTATCATTTCACCTACGCCTTGTCAGCCCGGGGGATCCGGACCAACCTGCGCCATGCCGAAAAACGTCTCTCCATGGTGAGAAGGGTTTTATGTCCTGCTTAAAGAGGAACCACGGCAATGAGCCTGAACTTCTCTGACTCAGTGGAGGACTGTCTGTCACAGTGCATACGTCTTTCACTCAGGGAGAGCGGATGTAGAGCTTACTGCAGCGCTAGATAGAACTGTGTTGAATTACTCAAATCTACGAAAAAAATGTACCTTCTGTCACAGTGAACATAGTATCTTTATATTTGATACAAGACCAATCGATTGTCAGATATTCCATACAAGGTTTTCACATACAGTACCAGTCAAAAGTTTGGACACATCTACTCATTCCAGGGTTTTTCTTTATTTTTACTATTTTCTACACATATGGAATCATGTAGTAACCAAAAAAGTGTTAAACAGATCTGTTCATCCTGTCGTATGCTCTGGCATTATACAGTCTGGATGACATCTTATGTCATATGTTATTACATGCTACGTAAGAGTCTACATACCAGATGTTATAACAGGGTGTTATGTCATTTATTAACCTCTGTGTCACATTATTACATTGAATGGAATGATGTGCGTCATAACCTTGTAATATGCCCATATAGACTGCACATATACCTTAGAGTGACATTCATTTGAGGTGGTATAAAACAGTTATGAATGTGCTTATACCACGGGATGAGTTGACAGTATCACAAAAAAAAGACACATTATAATACCAATAACTTGTCAAGAAAACACAACAAAAAATAGAAATAGAATTATAAAGGGCTCGATTTTGTCATTCTAAGCATATGCAATGTGGCTGCTTCTGACATAAAATAAATGTTTGACTTCCACACAAAATTACCTTATTTTAGTTTTTTTTTTATTGTAGAGTTAAGTAGAGTTAAGTATTTATATCCGCCTGCTCAAGACAAATTCAGCCATTGCTTTGCCAAATACACGTTTATACGACAGAGGACGTTGCCATGGTCCTAGTAAGGTCTGGGTGGCTGTCTTCTGACTTATAAAATGGTGGGAAATCAATCAAATCAGTCATGTAAATATATGCATATATAAGTAATTCTAGTACCCAATTTCAGGGACTGTCAGCTTAAGAGGCTAGTTTGCTAGCTTCAGGAGGAATTAGCTTCGGGATGGGGCTGGAGAAATGTAAACACTCCAATGTATAGACAGAGCTATGGATGCAAGGATTGGCCATCCATGATATCAAAATTATAGTGGAACAATGTTTTGAGGCAATTTTTTGTGTTTACTTTTATTTTGTTAACAAACATTTGAATAAAAAAGCTTATATTTTGGGTTCTTATGGGTTACGACAGTTGAACTAAGCTCATGAGGCATTTATTCAGTTATATTCTTCAAGGATTAATGGGTACTTATCATTAATTTATAAAGAGATGTCGGCTCATCATGTGGCAAACCTAGTTACAGTAGCTACAGTAAATAGCTGTCACGACTTCCGCCGAAGTCGGTCGCTCTCCTTGTTCGTTCGGCGGTCGACGTCACCGGTCTTTTAGCCATCGCCGATCCACTTTTCATTTTCCATTTGTTTTGTCTTTGTTTTCTACACACCAGGTTTCTATTCCCCAATTACATGTTCATTATTTAACCCTCTGTTTCCCACATGTTAGTGTGCGTGTTTATTGATTGTTCATGGCGGTACTTGTCGGCTGGTTATGTTTGCCGGGTTATGTATTTACGCCCGTTATTTTCGAGTGACCGGTATTTCTCCGCACTTTGAGTATTGTCTGTATACTGGTGCTGTCGTGGAACCTTGTACACTCATTTCTGCTCTCCTGTGCCTGATTCACTGCACCAGTTAACCACCGCCTGACAATAGTATGGATAATAAAAAACATTAGTTAGCTTGAGTTAAATAGCGTGTATTACGATGAAAAGGTAATTGTGTTTAACCTGTTAGGGCTAGGGGGCAGCATTGACACGGCTGGATAAAAAACATACCCGATTTAATCTGGTTACCACTCCTACTCAGTAACTAGAATATGCATATACTTATTACATATGGATAGAAAACACCCTCAATTTTCTAAAACTGTTTGAATGGTGTCTGTGAGTATAACAGAACTCAAATGGCAGGTCAAAACCTGAGAGATTCCTTTACAGGAAGTGGCCTGTCTGACCATTTGTTGAACTTGTTTTCCATCTCTATCATTTACTAAGGATCTCTGCTCTAACGTGACACTTCCCACGTCTTCCATAGGCTCTCAGAGCCCGGGAAAAAACAGAATGTCGTCATTCCAGCCCCAGGCTGAAACACATTATCGCCTTTCTCAAGTGGCCCATCAAGAGACACTAGCTTATGCGCGTGACCCCGACCGCCCCCGCCTTTGGGATTTTTTCCTCTGTTTGCCGAAAAGGAGATTCCCTGTCGGAATATTATCGCTTTTCTACGAGAAAAATGACGTAAAAATTGATTTTAAACAGCGGTTGACATGCTTCGACGTACGGTAATGGAATACTTTGAACTTTATTGTCAGGAATTGCGCCAAGCGCGCGACACTTCTTTACTATTTCGGATAGTGTCTGGAACACACGAACAAAACGCCGCTATTCGGATATAACGATGGATTATTTTGGACCAAACCAACATTTGTTATTGAAGTAGCTGTCCTGGGTGTGTATTCTGACGAAGACAACAAAAGGTAATGACATTTTTATAATAGTAAATATGATTATGGTGAGTGCTAAACTTGCCGGGTGTCTAAATAGCGAGCCCGTGATGCCTGGGCTATGTACTTAGAATATTGCAAAATGTGCTTTCACCAAAAAGCTATTTTAAAATCGGACATATCGAGTGCATAGAGGAGGTCTGTATCTATAATTCTTAAAATAATTGTTATGCTTTTTGTGAACGTTTATCGTGAGTAATTTAGTAAAATGTTAGCGAATTCCCCGGAAGTTTGCGGGGGGTATGCTAGTTCTGAACGTCACATGCTAATGTAAAAAGCTGGTTTTTGATATAAATATGAACTTGATTGAACAAAACATGCATGTATTGTATAACATAATGTCCTAGGGTTGTCATCTGATGAAGATCATCAAAGGTGAGTGCTGCATTTAGCTGTCTTCTGGGTTTTGGTGACATTATATGCTGGCTTGAAAAATGGGTGTCTGATTATTTCTGGCTTGGTACTCTGCTGACATAATCTAATGTTTTGCTTTCGTTGTAAAGCCTTTTTGAAATCGGACAGTGTGGTTAGATTAACGAGAGTCTTATCTTTAAATGGCTGTAAAATAGTCATATGTTTGAGAAATTGAAGTAATAGGATTTTTAAGGTTTTGAAAATCGCGCCACAGGCTGGCAGTGGC
The DNA here is from genome assembly GCF_965601325.2 of Salmo salar. Taxonomy (NCBI): domain Eukaryota; kingdom Metazoa; phylum Chordata; class Actinopteri; order Salmoniformes; family Salmonidae; genus Salmo; species Salmo salar. The sequence continues at coordinate 33,371,332 of NC_138305.1, forward strand.
TGTTACGTAGGTGGGACGAATTCGTCCCGCCGGTCCCATAGAGGTTAAAGTGTAAGTGAAAGAGGATGTAAATGTGCAATGTGCTACAGAGTACATTTTTTCATTCCAAAGGGTGGCTACTTTGAAGAATCTAAAATATTAAATATATTTTGATTGGTTTAACACTTCTTTGGTTACTACATGTATCCATATGTGTTATTTCATAGTTTTGATGTCTTTTGACTGGTACTGTATGCTCTTTGAGAAGTTTAAAAAATTTATCAGGCTTGTGACTCTTTCTCTACTACAGATGTCCTTTGTCGTTTCAAAGGCTGCGTTTACACAGGCAGCCCAATTCTGACCTTTTGCCCAATTATGGGCAAAAGAGCAGATTTAAAAGAAAATCTGAATTGGGCTGCCTCAATGCAGCCCAAGGCACGTATGTCATTTTTGTGCTGCATTTTGCTCAGTAAAGTCAGTACAGAAGTCAGTACTAGTGGTGTCATTAGGTAGGCTTGAATTAGCTGCATATACGGAAGCCAACTCTAACGTTGAAAGAGTTGTCTTTAGTACATACTGTATATTCAAATCTACCCAATGATACCAGTTATTGCATGAGAGCTTACGAGATAGAGTTGGATTTTGGCCTCCTGAGTGGCGCAGCGGTGTAAGGTACTGCATCCCAGCACTAGAGGCGTCACTACAGACCTGGGTTTGATCCCAGGCTGTGTCGCAGCCGGCCATGACCGGGAGAACCATGAGGCGACGCACAATTGGCCCAGCTTCGTCTGGGTTAGGGGAGGGTTTGGCCGGCTGGGATGACCTTGTCCCATCGCGCTCTAGTGACTCCTAGTTCCAGGCCGGGAGCATGCACACTGACTTTGGTCGCCAGCTGTACAGTGTTTCCTCCAACACATTGGTGCGGCTGGCTTCTGGGTTAAGTAAGCAGCGTGTCAAGAAGCAGTGCGGCTTGGCAGGGTCATGTTTCGGAGGACGCATGTCTCTCCCGAGTTTATATGGGAGTTGCAACAATGGGACAAGACTGTAACTACCAATTGGGGGTAAAAAGTTAAATTTAGCAAATAATGTATGGATTTGGGTCTAGATATTGGACACAACATAATTTCTCTGTCGTCCCCCTCAGATGTTCTTCTGCATCAGCCTTGGCTTTGTGATGGCCTGGGCTCCCTACGCCGTTGTCTCCTTCCTCTTCATCTTCCACAAGGACAACAGGTACATGGCACCTGGGGGCTTCGTGTTCCCCGCACTGTTCGCCAAGAGCTCCCACGTCTACAACCCCTTCATCTACTTCTACTTCAACAAGGCCTTCCGTCAGGAGCTGCGCTGCCTGTTGCGCTCCTTCTGCCCCCGGTTAGCCGGGAATCGTGTGGGGGTCCGCTCTGCCACGGGCCAGGAGGGACTCCCCGGTGGGCCACATCCCATCCAGATCCAGCTCCAGGAGCTGGGGATGTCTGGAGGGGGAGTCCTAGGGGAGGAATAGCAGCAGGGACACAGGGAGCACACTTTGGGGCGATCTTCTGCTGAGTGTCCAAGATCAGAGTGACCCCCTCGGCTGTGGACCATAGACCTGTCCAGTGCTTGACTTGGGCAGGAGCTCACCGGAGCTGATCACCGGCACCTCAAATGTTCTACTGCTTGAGCTCCTGTTCCTCTTATAGAATATGAAATCAAAAGTATTGTGGAGTTCTTGCACCTAAATATGAACAGTATTGACACCCAAAATGAGTACCGGCACCTATTTCAATCCAAGTCAAGCACTGGCACCTGTCTAATAGTTCCTTCCCATCCCCACCTGAACACTGATTGGATGATGAGAAAGAGAGGGGAGTGGACTCTGCAATAGGTTTGCTATTAGTTGAAAAGTGAATCGGGGTTGGTGCTCCTGAGACTGAGGCTGAATCACAAATCAGTCCCTTCCCCTCATTCCTCAGCCATCCATTTCCGCGTTCGCACGTGCCTCCACAATATGCACAAGTGTCTGACAGCTAAGGGAGTGAAAATTATCAAAGGTGTAAGGGCTTATTAGCAACTTTAACTGAGCCAGCAAGTTACATGTTGCGTTTATATGTTTGTTCAGTATATATGCCATGTGCATTTTGTTTGTGTCTGATTTCGAGATTTGACTTAACCAATGAAATATCTCCCAAATTAAATGTTTGACTGTTACTGTAAAATGACAAGGGCAATTTGTTCATTTGAATTTAATGCTTGTTTTATTATTTAAATGCGGAACATGAATTACATAATTTAAGCCACGAGTGTGTCCTGAAGTTGATGGGTTTGTTTGATCCCCTTGCCACTCTTAAAGTCACCCTCAAAGTTTTGTCAGCAGCACGTGACTTTGGAGGGCCCTCCCAGTGAGTTGGTAGGGGGGAAGGGGCTGGTTTGGGATTCCCTGTGAGACTTCTGAGAGCAGTATAGGAAGTACACAGGAAGTACGTTGATCCTTCCGCAGAAGCAGTGACAGGGTGCTACCATAGGAGGGCCGGTGAGACCCGAGACACAGAGCTGAGGCCACAGAACCAGGAAGAGGCCAGCCAATAGGAAGAGCTCAGCATAATGTTATGGTAACACACAGACAGCACTGGACTAGAGTACAAGATGAGAACAAGGAGTAAAAACATTTTTGTCTTGTAAAAACTCAAATTCGCCAATTCTTAATAGCATTTCAGGCATAAGTGGATTTATAAGAATACCTAAATTGTAATGAAAACAACATGAAATCAATGGATATGTATTAATCTTGTCCACCAGCTGGCTCACTTTCTCTGTCTAAATGGGGTAGAAATTGAGTTGGGGGACGAGGTTATGTACTGTTTGTATAGTCAGTCGTGTAGTGTAGGGTAAACACAAATAAATGCAGTTTACACACTTTTGGGGGGGTGGACAGTTTACCCACCTTTTGAGAAAAATGCTTTGAAAGTATAGGGAGCGTAACCTTTTTTCACTGCCACCGGTAATCAAAGCTTACCCACCTATTTTTTTTACCACTAGGCTACATCACTGGTATAGGTGATGATGCTTTTAAAATGACTGGGCTAAATTATGTATAAAAAACTCATGTATTTTGTATTATTTTTACACTAGTGTTCCCCATGGATTTTAATTGTCTGTTAATACCTTCATCTTCTGATTTAAGATTCCATAAGATTTGTACTTGTGCTTGGATGCACACAGTACATGGATCTACAGTGCCTTCAGAAAGTATTCACACCCCTTGACTTTTTCCACATTTTGTTGCTACAGCCTGAATTTAAAATGGATAAAATGTAGATTTTGTGTCACTGATCTACACATAATACTGCATAATGTCAAAGTGGAATTATGTTTTTAGTCATTTTTACAAATTAATAAAAAATCTAAAGCTGAAATAATTATTTTGTTATAGCAAGCCTAAATCATTTCAGAAGTAAAAATGTGCTAAACAAGTCAGATAATAAGTTGCATGGACTAATGATTTTTGAACAACTACCCCATCTCTGTACTCCATGCAATGATCTGTCAGGTTCCTCATTTGAGCAGTGTATTTCCAGCACAGATTCGACGACAATGAAGAGGGAGGTTTTCCAATGCCTTGCAAAGAAGGGCACGCATTGGTAGACAAAGAGATATGGCGTCCTTCCTAACTCAGTTGACGGAGAGAAAGGAAACCGCTCAGGGATTTCACCATGAGTGTCATGTCCTGTCCAGTAAAGGGCTAATTTTGTTAAGGTGCATTCGGGGGGGGGGGGTACTGTCACGCCCTGACCAGTAAAGGGGTCATTTTGTTACTATAGTATGGTCAGGACGTGGCAGGGGTGTGTTTGATTTATGTGTCTAGGGTTTTTGGGTAATGTTTGAATTCTATTTAGTATATTTCTATGTTCAGGTTTTCCCTGCATGGAGTTTGTATGCCAAATTTTTATTTGAGTAAATTACTTATGTTTTACTCAGTTCGGTGTCCTGCGATTGACACCTTTTCCTCATCACCTATACACGGACACTGACAATGAGGCCAATGGTAACTTTAAAACAGTTTTTAGGATAAAAAAAGGAATAGAGCTAAGCACAGGCAAAATCCCAGAGGAAAACCTGGTTCAGTCTGCTTTCAACAGACACCGGGAGACAAATCCACCTTTTAGCAGGACAATAACATAAAACGCAAAGCCAATTATACATTGGAGTTACTTACTAAGATGACATTGAGTGGCCTAGTTACAGTTTTGACTTAAATCTGCTTGATTTAATCTATGGCAAGACCTGGAAATGGCTGTTTAGCAATGATCAACAAACAACTTGACAGAGCTTGAATAATTGTTTTAATAATAACGGGCAAATATTGTACAATCCAGGTTTGCAAAGCTCTTATCCAGAAAGACTTGCAGCTGTAAATGCTACCAAAGGTAATTCTAACATGTATTGACTCAGGGGGTTGAACACATTACAGAGTATTTTGTGTAGATCGTTGACAGAAAATTAAAACTAAATCCATTTTAATCCTACTTTGTAACACAACAAAATGTGGAAAAAGTCACATTTTGAATACTGTCTCAAGACATTGTACATGTTGTACCCATCTACATGATTGTACTGACAGGATCAAATGGAAGGATGATTTTCACACATTGTGGTTATGTGTTAAAATCAATCTTCTCTTCATTTGATTGATTTTTCCATCATTTCACCGTATTATCCAGACGAGCGTTGCTTTCAAATGTGTTGCCTTGTTCTATCCGTATCATCTATTGAGTTATCATAGGGGTTTTTACAATGTGATGCTTGACTGCTTTGTCAATCACTTCAGTTAAAAAAAGCCTAGTTTGAAAGCATTGACTGTAGGCATCTTGTTTGGATGTTGACATACATATATATATAAAAGCTTTGTAAGGTATGTTTGTGTCACACGTTCTTAGATGTCCAAGCGCTTATATAACATTATTAAGATAGGCTTTTGCACATGATTTGCTGTATGTTTCAGAACAATATTCAATAGTTGCTGTTAGTTACTGTTAACGGTCATTTTCAATTGATAATATACACCTATTGATTGTTAAAAAATATAATTTATAAATGATTTATGAGCTTAGTAGTAGCTTTGTAGAACTGTCCTATCAGAACTCAGAAATCTAAATTTGTATTACTCCACTGTTTATGTTGTTGTCATTTGAGTGTAAACCTACCATGTAGCCTACAGCTTCCTGTTTGAAACATATCATGTCGATCTCATGGACGGTCTTGTCCTTGGATACATTGCATCATTTAGCGGCAGGTGTCAGATGTTTGTTGTTTGGATGTTTATGTTTCAGAATTTTTATTGGATTCTGGTTTGTTCTGCTACTATGTATGATATTTCTGAATACAGTAGGAAATCTGTCACTCAGTCCACTGATTATTATCATTTGTAATGAATTAAATGATATCATACCAAAGTTGCAGTCTATCTCTGTTAGAATGTGTTCTGCATTAAATTACTTATTATGACATTATAAATGCGTATACATGATTATCACATGCTATAATGAATTATACCGGTCAGATTTAAGTACAGTGCAACCAATGTATATATATTTCATGTGCTGTGAATGTCCAAAAAAGAAAACACTGAATTATCCCCTAACACAGCAATATTCATAGTTAAAAAATAATAATTAAAGGCAATTAGTTAAGGCAATTTTCTCTCTTAACAGGTATTCTGTAGGTATTCTGATGTGACCTCAATGTTTAAACACCATAAATGTTCTCTTCCCTTCTTATTATACAGCCCAAACGTGGGCCTGATTCCATTAGACATACTGGACCACTAATGGACACTGGACAAAATGAAGACAATGATGACATATGGGTAGAATAGTTGCATTTAATCAGTCTTAATAACCCTTCTACTAACCCTCTGAGACTGCCTCATCTCATGCATTTTAATGAACGGGTAAGAGACATACAGTACATACTCTATCTGTGATTATACCCTCCTCAATCAGTGCTCTCTCCGACACCGTGTTCTAACATGCAGTGCTCTCACCAACACCGTGTTCTAACATGCAGTGCTCTCTCCGACACCGTGTTCTAACATGCAGTGCTCTACCCGACACCGTGTTCTAACATGCAGTGCTCTACCCGACACCGTGTTCTAACATGCAGTGCTCTCACCAACACCGTGCTCTAACATACAGTGCTCTCACCAACACCATGTTCTAACATGCAGTGCTCTCACCGACACCGTGCTCTAACATGCAGTGCTCTCACCAACACCGTGTTCTAACATGCAGTGCTCTCTCCGACACTGTGTTCTAACATGCAGTGCTCTACCCGACACCGTGTTCTAACATGCAGTGCTCTACCCGACACCGTGTTCTAACATGCAGTGCTCTCACCGACACCGTGCTCTAACATGCAGTGCTCTCACCGACACCGTGTTCTAACATGCAGTGCTCTCACCGACACCGTGTTCTAACATGCAGTGCTCTACCCGACACCGTGTTCTAACATGCAGTGCTCTCACCGACACCGTGCTCTAACATGCAGTGCTCTCTCCGACACCGTGCTCTAACATGCAGTGCTCTCCCCGACACCGTGTTCTAACATGCAGTGCTCTCACTGACACCGTGTTCTAACATGCAGTGCTCTCACCGACACCGTGTTCTAACATGCAGTGCTCTCACTGACACCGTGTTCTAACATGCAGTGCTCTCACCGACACTGTGCTCTAACATGCAGTGCTCTCACCGACACCGTGCTCTAACATGCAGTACTCTCTCCGACACGGTGCTCTAACATGCAGTGCTCTCTCCGACACGGTGCTCTAACATGCAGTGCTCTCTCCGACACGGTGCTCTAACATGCAGTGCTCTCTCCGACACGGTGCTCTAACATGCAGTGCTCTCTCCGACACGGTGCTCTAACATGCAGTGCTCTCTCCGACACGGTGCTCTAGCATGCAGTGCTCTCTCCGACACGGTGCTCTAACATGCAGTGCTCTCGCCGACACGGTGCTCTAACATGCAGTACTTTCTCCGACACGGTACTCTAACATGCAGTACTCTCTCCGACACGGTGCTCTAACATGCAGTACTCTCTCCGACACGGTGCTCTAACATGAGTCAGATATATGTGACCAACTGATGGATATTTTTCTGGAGGATGAGATGTCCCACACACACACTCACATTATCCCCCCACCCCTTTCATCCCATTCACTGTGAAATTGTAATGCATCAAAGACCATTTCTCAGTAGCCACTTAAAACGGATTGACGTGAACCTGTAGGGGTACTTTTCAGCTTTAAACACATTGATATTGGACAGAGGATGCATTAAAAGCTTCTCATGAAATAATTGTAATAGTCAAGCTGAGAACCACAGGAAGTTTCTCAGGGCATTCTTGTCTTGTTGATTTGAGTGACTTGGTCCAGAAAAGGCTCACGTTGTTTACACAAAACAATCATTGTCCGAAAAGCAAGTCAAATGCCCAACATGCAAATATATATATATATATATATATATATGACAAAGAAGTCATATGCACAATGCGCAAAAGACAAGAGGCGGACATTTTAGGGGACACGATGCTCTCAGGACATCGCTGTTCAGGACAGTTAGGTGCCGCTGGAGAAGTTCATTAAGGCAGATGATTGCCTGTGAGTGGACAGTGTGGTGTCTCTACTCTGTCACAGACGGACGGTGCTGCTGAAATATGACCATTCTCTTACGACACACCATGTTATGTAACCGGCTGACAATAGAACGACTGTGTTGGTCTGTTGTTGTTTTCTAATCCCGTCACTGGCCAGTTTTCTGTATTTTTAGGGAAGCTTGTGATGGGTATTGCCAGAGGCTCAGGATACACTATAAAACACCAAGAAGAATTTGATGAAACCTCTTTCTCTGTAGTAAAATGATGGCACCTCTCTCTTCATATATATATATATATATGATGGCACATCTCTTTTTATATATATATGATGGCACCTCTTTCTCCGTAGTAAAATGATGGCACCTCTCTCTTCGTGTATATATGATGGCACCTCTTTCTCCATAGTAAAATGATGGCACTTCTCTCTTCATATATATATGATGGCACATCTCTTTTTATATATATATGATGGCACCTCTTTCTCCGTAGTAAAATGATGGCACCTGTCTCTTCATATATATATGATGGCACCTCTTTCTCTGTAGTAAAATGATGGCACCACTCCTTTCATATTAATATGATGGTACCTCTTTCTCCATAGTAAAATGATGGCACCTGTCTCTTCATATTAATATGATGGCACCTCTTTCTCCGTAGTTAAATGATGGCACCTTTCTTTTCATATTAATATAATGGCACCTCTTTCTCCGTAGTAAAATGATGGCACCTGTCTCTTCATATTAATATGACGGCACCTCTTTCTCTATTGAGATAGTATGGCACCTTTCGTTATCCATAGAAATATGATGGAATCTCCTCCTCCATTATAATAGTATAGCACCTCTCTCTCTCCATCTCCCCTGCTTGTCATGAACACAGACCAGTTTCAAGTTTCAACATTTATTAACAACATGCACAGGATACAACAGGTGAAAACAGTACAGTGAAATTCTTTCCCAACAGTGCAGTGATAATAATAATAATAATAATATAGATAATATAAAATAGAATATAAAATAAATATAAACACTACACAAATTAAGATGTGAGTTAGAAACATGAGAATGCAAGTACACTGCTCAAAAAAATAAAGGGAACACTAAAATAACACATCCTAGATCTGAATGAATGAAATAATCTTATTAAATACTTTTTTCTTTACATAGTTGAATGTGCTGACAACAAAATCACACACAAATAATCAATGGAAATCCAATTTATCAACCCATGGAGGTCTGGATTTGGAGTCACACTCAAAATTAAAGTGGAAAACCACACTACAGGCTGATCCAACTTTGATGTAATGTCCTTAAAACAAGTCAAAATGAGGCTCAGTAGTGTGTGTGGCCTCCACGTGCCTGTATGACCTCCCTACAACGCCTGGGCATGCTCCTGATGAGTTGGCGGATGGTCTCCTGAGGGATCTCCTCCCAGACCTGGACGAAAGCATCCACCAACTCCTGGACAGTCTGTGGTGCAACGTGGCGTTGTTGGATGGAGCGAGACATGATGTCCCAGATGTGCTCAATTGGATTCAGGTCTGGGGAACGGGCGGGCCAGTCCATAGCATCAATGCCTTCCTCTTGCAGGAACTGCTGACACACTCCAGCCACATGAGGTCTAGCATTGTCTTGCATTAGGAGGAACCCAGGGCCAACCGCACCAGCATATGGTCTCACAGGGGGTCTGAGGATCTCATCTTGGTACCTAATGGCAGTCAGGCTACCTCTGGCGAGCACATGGAGGGCTGTGCGGCCCCCCAAAGAAATGCCACACCACACCATGACTGACCCACCGCCAAACCGGTCATGCTGGAGGATGTTGCAGGCAGCAGAACGTTCTCCACGGTGTCTCCAGACTCTGTCACATCTGTCACGTGCTCAGTGTGAACCTGCTTTCATCTGTGAAGAGCACAGGGCGCCAGTGGCGAATTTGCGAATTTGCCAATCTTGGTGTTCTCTGGCAAATGCCAAACGTCCTGCATGGTGTTGGGCTGTAAGCACAACCCCCACCTGTGGACGTCGGGCCCTCATACCACCCTCATGGAGTCTGTTTCTGACCACATGCACATTTGTGGCCTGCTGGAGGTCATTTTGCAGGGCTCTGGCTGTGCTCCTCCTGCTCCTCCTTGCACAAAGGCGGAGGTAGCGGTCCTGCTGCTGGGTTGTTGCCCTCCTACGGCCTCCTCCACGTCTCCTGATGTACTGGCCTGTCTCCTGGTAGCGCCTCCATGCTCTGGACACTACGCTGACAGACACAGCAAACCTTCTTGCCACAGCTCGCATTGATGTGCCATCCTGGATGAGCTGCACTACCTGAGCCACTTGTGTGGGTTGTAGACTCCGTCTCATGCTACCACTAGAGTGAAAGCACCGACAGCATTCAAAAGTGACCAAAACATCAGCCAGGAAGCATAGGAACTGAGAAGTGGTCTGTGGTCACCACCTGCAGAACCACTCCTTTATTGGGGGTGTCTTGCTAATTGCCTATAATTTCCACCTGTTGTCTATTCCATTTGCACAACAGCATGTGAAATTTATTGTCAATCAGTGTTGCTTCCTAAGTGGACAGTTTGATTTCACAGAAGTGTGATTGACTTGGAGTTACATTGTGTTGTTTAAGTGTTCCCTTTATTTTTTTGAGCAGTGTATATACAGGTCAGTGCCAGGACCTTATTCAATGTTCAGGGGTACTGGAGCGGTTGAGAGGGGCTTATAAGGTGACTGGTAGTAGGATATATACTGAGTGTACAAAACAGTAAGAACACCTTCCTAATTTTGAGTTTCAACCCCCCCTTTTGCCCTCAGAACAGCCTCAATTCATTGGGGCATGGACTCTACAAGGTGTTGAAAGTGGTCCACAGGGATTCTGGCCCATATTGATTCCAATGCTTCCCACAGTTGTGTCAAATTGGTTGGATGTCCTTTGGGTGATGGACCATTCTTGATACACACAGGAAACTGTTGAGCACGAAAACCCCAGCAGCGTTGCAGTTCTTGACACAAACCGGTGGACCTGGCACCTATTACCATATCCCGTTCAAAGGCAGTTAAATATTTTTTCTTGCCCATTCACCCTGTGAATGGCACAAATACACAATCCATGTCTCGGTTGTCTCAAGGCTTAAAAATCCTTCTTTAACCTGTCTCCTCCCCTTCATCTACACTGATTGAAGTGGATTTAACATGTCACATCAATAAGGGATCATAGCTTTCACCTGGACTCACTTGGTCAGTCTATGTCATGGAAAGAGCAGGATTCCTTACTGTTTTGTACACTCAGTGTACATGTAAACAGAGCTGAAAAGTGACTGATAGCAAAATACTTATGGTCGTGTAGACAGACTGCATCTACACGACCTCGGTGAGAGTCGGTGACATGGGATAGAGGGAATTGTTTATGACTGTTAATGACTTTCGGTTCTGTGTTTTGCTGGCTGTGTTCTGTGTTCTGCTGGCTGTGTTCTGTGTTCTGCTGGCTGTGTTCTGTGTTCTGCTGGCTGTGCCCCTAATAGGCTTTGATGGCGAGGTCATATCCTCCCTGACAGAGGCATTCCTATTTCTTGGATGATCTGTTTGCTTTAGTTTGGCAAAGGTGACTTTATTGTGAAAAGACAAAGTTCTATGGAGTGAATTGAAACTGATGTGAAAAATCATTACCAGTTCAGTTGAGTACAGGCTTAACTGAATGAACAACAGAGACAGAATGCAATCGGAATTTTATTAAATAGTTATGGCCTCGTCTCAGAGGAATGTTCCTCAGAGCCAGATGCAGATGATAGGTAGCCCTTTGCTGGGCAGCTGGCATCGAAACCAACGACGGGCCTTAAAGTTATTGTAGCTGGTGGTGGTGGAGAGGTGGATGGTTGTCGAAAACTGTTGCTGAAAAACAGTAAGTGAGAGAACATGGGTAAGTTGAGATAAATATATCCCAAGATTTACGCTGTGGAGCCCCTGGTGGTGTGGCTGGGGAAAGCCACTGTTTGGAGCATCAGTCACAACCAGCATTGTAGGCTACAGCAAGCTAGGCTGCAGGGCTACGCACACACCTGAGGCCACTCTGCCTCATTAGGCTGCAAAACATCTTGGGAAATTTAAGGGGCGGCTTTAGTTCAGCTCAGGGGAGGCCCTGGCTGGACGCTACAGATATTTGTTTGAAGTCTTGGATATTGTGTTCACCACAGGAAGAAGTGACCGGCCTACAAGTGAAGCTGGGTGGCAGCCCAGCTAGTTTTCTTTAAAGTTAAGGCTAACTCTAGGTTCAGTTAAGTAGAGTGAGAGAGTGTTTTGTTTTCAGTTCATGTTTGAGAACCAGCTTTGTGAACCTTCTATTTTTAATAAATATGCCAGCCTAGCCTGGTTTAAGCTGTGCCCCTGTGTGTTGGACTTCTGTCATTGTTCCTCCTCGATGCCTTCCTACCAGCCACACCTAGCGAGTTGTTACACTGCCCATTGGTTGAGAGAGAGGTAAGTGATAAATGCAAGAATGAGCCCATATGTTAAATGGCAGAGATGCGGAATGTGCATTATTGTGCCGTGTTTATAGGCTAAAGGCAAATAGGTGAATGACATTCTGCACATGGCTAATTTGGTATTTTATTAGGATTCCCATTAGCTGTTGCAAAAGCAGCAGCTACTCTTCCTGGGGTCCACACAAACCATGAAACACAATACAAAACATCAATAGACAAGAACAGCTCAAGGACAGAACTACATACATTTTTTTTAAATGGCACACATAGCCTACATATTAATTCATACACACAAACTATCTAGGTCAAGTAGGGGAGAGCCATTGTGCCGCGAGGTGTTGCTTTATCTGTTTTTTGAAACCAGGTTTGCTGTTTATTTGAGCAATATCAGATGGAAGGAAGTTCAATGCAATAAGGGCTCTATATAATATTGTAGGCTTTCTTGAATATTTTTGGTTACTGTGAAAAGGCCCCTAGTGGCATGTCTGGTTGTCACAGTTGTCTAAAGGAGCAGACCAAAGTGCAGCGTGGTTGTAGTTCCACATTTTATTAAATCCGTGAAACTTTGCAAAACAACAAACCGTGACGCAGAGAGAAACAAACCACTACTCAAAAGATAATCACCCACACAACCCAGGAAGAAAAAACCCTACTTAAATATGATCTCCAATCAGAGGTAACGAGGACCGGCTGCCTCACATTGGAGATCAACCCCCAACAAACATAGAAATAGAAAAACTAGAACTAAAACATAGAAAAATACAAAACACCCCCGTCACGCCCTGACCTACTCTACCATAGAAAATCACATCTTACTATGGTCAGGACGTGACACTGGTGGGATAAGTGTGTGTGTCAGAGCTGTGTGTAAGTTGACTATGCAAACATTTGGAATTTAACACATTAATGTTTCTTATAAAAAGAAGTGATGCAATCAGTCTCTCCTCAACTCTTAGCCAAGAGAGACTGGCATGCATAGTATTTACACCAGCCCTCTGATTACAGTTAAGAGCAAAACGTGCTGCTCTGTTCTGGGCCAGCTGCAGCTTAACTAGGTCTTTCCTTGCAGCAATGGACCACACGACTGGACAATAATCAAGACTAGACAAAATTAGAGCCCGCAGAACTTGCTTTTTGGAGTGTGGTGTCAAAAAAGCAGAGCATCTCTTTATTACGGCTAGACCTCTCCCCATCTTTACAACCATCGAATCTATATGTTTTGACCATGACAGTTTACAATCTATGGTAACTCCAAGTAATTTTGTCTCCTTAACTTGTTAAACAGCCACACTATTCATTACCAGATTCAGCTGAGGTCTAGCACTTAGGGAATGATTTGTACCAAATACAATGCTCTTAGTTTTAGAGATGTTCAGGACCAGTTTATTACTGGCCACCCATTCCAAAACAGACTGCAACTCTTTAAGGGTTTCAGTGACTTCATTAGCTGTGGTTGCTGATGCGTATATGGTTGAATCATACGCTTATGCGTATATGGTTGAATCATACAACTGAGTCCGTGTGGCTCAGTTGGTAGAGCATGGTGTTTGCAATGCCAGGGTTGTGGGTTTGTTTCCCACGGGGGACCAGTACGGGAAACAAATGTATGAAATGTATGCATTCACTACTGTAAGTTGCTCTGGATAAGAGAGTCTGCTAAATGACTAAAATGTAATCAACACCATACATGGGGACACATGCTTTGTTTAATGCCAGTGGCAGGTCATTGGTAAAAAGAGTAAAGAGCCTAGAGAGCTGCCCTGCGGTACACCACACTTTACATGTTTGACATTAGAGAAGCTTCCATTAAAGAAAACCCTTTGAGTTCTATTAGATACCTCTGAATCCACGATATGGCAGAAGTTGAAAAGCCATAGCACAAGTTTTTTTTAACAGGTTATGGTCAATAATATCAAAGGCTGCACTGAAATCTAACAGTACAGCCCCCACAATCTTATTATTATCAATTTCTTTCAACCAATCAGTCGTGTCAATGCAGTACATGTTGAGTGCCCTTCTCTATAAGCATGCTGCAAGTCTGTTCATTTCTTTACAAAGAAATAGCATTGCATTTGGTCAAACACAATTTTTCCAACAGTTTGCTAAGAGCTGGCAGCAAGCTTATAGGTCTGCTGTTAGAACCAGTAAAGGCCGCTTTACCACTCTTGGGTTGCAGAATTACTTTGGCTTCCCTCTAGGCCTGAGGACAAAGACTTTCCTCTAGGCTCAGATTAAAAATATGACAGATAGGAGTGGCTATAGAGCCAGCTACCATCCTCAGTAGCTTTCCATCTAAGTTGTCAATGCCAGGAGGTTTGTCATTATTGATCGATAACAATAATTTTTCCACCTCTCCCACACTAACTTTATAAAATTCAAACTTGCACTGCTTTTCTTTCTTTATTCGTTTTTTTATGCATGAATACAATTGCTCACTGTTCGTTGTGGGCATTTCCTGCCTAAGTTTGCCCACTTCGCCAATTAAATAATCATTAAAATAGTTGGCAACATGAAATGGTTTTGTGATGAATAAGCCATCTGAATCGATGAAAGATGGAGTTGAATTTGTCTTCGTGTAATTCGATGCTACTGGCGGCAGAGAAGTCAGGCGCAGGAGAGCGGAAACTGATTTACAACGGTTGTGTTTAATAACCATAAACCACCGTCAACAGAACAATACAATAAATGGGTCAAACAAAACACGGTAAATACCAGCATACCGTGCACAAGCACTACAACCAACAATTACGGACAAGGACATGGGGGGGAACAGAGGGTTAAATACACAACATGTAATTGATGGAATTGGAACCAGGTGTGATGGAAGACAAGACAAAACCAATGGAAAATGAAAGTGGATCGGCGATGGATAGAAGGTCGGTGACGTTGACCGCCGAATGCTGCCCAAACAAGGAGAGGGACCAACTTCGGCGGAAGTTGTGACATTCTGCCCGTAATTTCATTTGAAGTACTCCAAAGTTTTTTTCCATCATTCTTTATGTCATTGATCTTGGCTTCATAATAAAGTTTATTTTCCTTTTTGTTGAGTTTAGTCACATAATTCAGTTTGCAATAAGTAAGCCAGTCAGATGTGCAGCCAGACTTATTAGCTTCCTTTGCCCAACTCTTTCAACCATACAGTTTTTCAATTCCTCATCAATCCATGGAGCCTTAACAGTTCTAACAGTCAGTTTCTTAACAGGTGCTTGTTGATCAATAATTGGAAGAAGCAATTTCATAAATGTATCAAGTGCAGCGTCTGGATGGTCTTCATTAATCACATCAGACCAACAAATATTTTTAACATCATCCACATAAGAGTCACAGCAAAATCTTTTGTATGATCTCTAATAGGAAAGAGGAGATGAACGAGACACTATGCTGATGAAATGTTTGTATTCATTCCCACTATGCCCATATAACAGTAAACAGAATGAATTATGTTATGCTTACTTGCTGAAATTAAACAAGCATTCAGATCAGCCTTTCCTGATTGAACTTTTATAAACTACATTTCAATTGAGTACAGAGACAGAATGTAATACGGAATTTTATTATAGTTTGGGGTATTGCCTCGTCTCCGAGGAATGCTCCTCAGTGCCAGATGCTGATGACAGGTAGTCCTTTGCTGAGTCAATAATTTACTCACCAGGGAGAAGGGACACAGTGGAACAATGGTTGGATCTAAAGATTGAAAACAATGATCATTAAATGTAAAAGAGATGCATGCAAAGACTAGAACTAAAGTGCAATTATGCTCTAATGGAAATTATTGTATGAAATGTTTATGCAAATGTTGTTTAGTGCAAGGTGCCCTGTGCGCAGGATTCAAACATCTTTTCATGTTTTTGGTTGAAATGAGATGTCTGCATGTACGTCTACCCAACCACGCATGCCGTAGCATGATACTTATGATTGACATGAAACGCTAGCTGAGTGTTTAACCCAGTAGTGCATGCCAAAAAACGGGAAGATAGGGACACCTGCCAAAAGTCCCAGTCCAATGCTGACCTGCTGAGTGCCTTGCATTGTTCCAATATGAGAAGGTGTAATGATGAATGACCGCCACTGCATTACAACTCCTCTGCTTTAACACTCTACTAAATAAAAGAGACATTTTGGTGTGTCTACCTGCAGGCTATGGTAAAAGTTTAGCGTATCAAGTGTGGCTCTCAGTCTGCGATTTATTGAAATTGAAAGTGGAGAAATCGATGGTTATAGTAGTCTCTCCTCTGATGGATCCTCGTGGATCAGGTTAGTCTTCTGACAGCTTCCAAGGCTACAAAGAAGAGCATAATGAAGCATCTTGGGCATGCAGCAATGTGTTGAGGTGGTGAAAGTCCTGACAGGGACAACAGACTGGCAGTGAAGAAAATGTTGTCTGACCCTGTAGAGATGTTTTCATGGTTGCTCACAGAGTTGGAGTCAAAGGGGCCTGAGACCCCAAGGACCGTCATATACTGTAAGAGAATTGAAGAATGTTCTTTGCTGTACAACAAGGTTTTTCAGCATTTCCTTGAGGAAAAATCTAATCAAACGCTTCATAAACAGTAAAATGCTTACTTACTAGCCCTTCTCAACAATGCAGAGAAAAAAGAAAAATAGTAGAAAAATAATAAAACAAGGAATAAATAGAAAAATCATAATACAAGAAATAAATCCTCAATGAGTAATGATACATGGGGTATCAGTACCGAGTCAATGTGGAAGGGTACGAGGTAATTGAGGTAGATACAGTGCATTCAGAAAGTGTTCAGACCCCTTGACTTTTTCCAAATGTTGTTACATTAGTCTTATTCTAATTTTTTTTTTAAATTCCCCTCATCAATCTACACACAATACCCCATAATGACAAAGCGAAAACAGGTTTTTAGAAATGTTTGCAAATTTATTCAAAATACAAAACAGAAAACCTTATTTACATAAGTATTCAGACCCTTTGCTTTGAGACTTGAAATTGAGCTCAGGTGCATCCTGTTTCCATTGTTCATCCTTGAGATGTTTTTACAAGTTGATTGGAGTCCACCTGTGGTAAATTCAATTGATTGGATCTGATTTGGAAAGGCACACACCTGTCTATATAAGGTCCCACAGTTGACAGTGCATGTCAGAACAAAAACCAAGCCATGAGGTCGAAGGAATTGTCCGTAGAGCTCCGAGATAGGATTGTGTTGAGGCACAGATCTGGGGAAGTTTACCAAAACATTTCTGCATCATTGAAGGTCCCCAAGAACACAGTGGCCTCCATCATTCTTAAATGGAAGAAGTTTGGAACCACCAAGACCCTTCCTAGAGTCTTCCTGGGAGAAGGGCCTTGGACAGGGAGGTGACCAAGGGGCTTAAATTTTCGAGCTCTCCCCGTAGATTCTGCGGCGACGTGGTGTCGCCATGAGTGACAGAACACTGAGCCAATCACGGCGCAACTAGAGAACATTACCAACCCCTACGCTCCATAAGAATGACGGGTCGCCACTGGATATTACAGTTCTTCAGATCATGTTGATAGAATAGTCTCGAACAGTGCTCATCCGGTTTATTCTCAAGTGATTGCACGTTCGCCAATGGAAAGCAGGGTAGAGGCGGTTTATCCACTCTTCAAGTGTCGGAGATTTGGGCCTGGGCCACAAGAATCCATTTGTCTTTCGCCGCCGACTCATTGAAGTAGAAGTCCTCATCCAAATCGAGGTTAGTGATAGTTCTGATGTCCAGAAGCTCTTTTCGGTCGTAGGAAACGATGGCGGGAATATTATGTACAAAAAAGTGATGATCAGATAAAAAAAAAATACACAAAATAGCACAATTGGTCAGGAGCCCGTAAAACGTCCGTCAGTCCCTCCGGGAGCCATTCTATACACTAAATCTGTGCAGCGGGAGCAGAGGACACACAGACACACTCAGAGACACCCGAGCACATAAAACTGTACATCATCGCAGCCTTGAAAGATGAGTCGTCTAATCTCCGAGTTGTGATGGCTACTGGGAATGAGGGTAGACTTTAAGGGTGTCCATCATGTAATCAACTATGGACCACCTCAAGTCCTACATGAAGGCAGAAGGAAGAGTGAGGAGGGACGGCACAAGCTCAGATTCACTTATCCTGTACAATGGAAGACAGCTTGTTGGAGTTTCAGATTATATGAGACTATGTGTCAAACAGTACCAGTTGCAGGCGGGGAAAACTGTTACAGCTCTTTGATGAGGTCACGTAATCAATATCACCCAAACATAACTGCTATGACAATTGTGCTACCTCATGCAACTGCAAGAACGTACAGTATGTGAGGGCAGTTCAAGTCCTTTGGAGAGGCATGCAGGACAACAGTTACAACCAAGACATAGGCTGGCCAGTGAAGAACATAGACAATACCTCAGAGAATCACATGACCTTGCACTTGAGATGGCAAACACAGGTGGTCATGAGGGTGTCTGTTTATTTCACATCAGCCAATGAGGGTCACCCTGACAAAATCATCGACATCATTCAAAGCGCAATTCCCTTACTTTTCTGGATTGAGGATTTTTTCCTGCTCTGCCCATTACTGATATGAGAGACATGCATTATCCCTACTGTCTATCACCACTGAGGTTTTGGGGGATGATGAACACTTCAGTGATGGTGATGATTATGATTATGATGATTCGGTGTTGGGACAACTTGGGGTTTTTGCAAACATGACTGTGTATACATGAGGACTTTTACATACTGTGTTGATTAATACTGTAGGTATTGTCTCATCTGCTTTACACTTAACCCTTAACACAACACAGTCTAGGATATTATTGTTGTGGAAACAGGCCCTTTTATCATTGAGCTGTATGGAATAGTAAAATGTATGCCATACAGTGTAAATAAATAATGTATCTTAAAGATTTGTTCTTATACTCATTTTTAGTTATCTGAAGAATAGATTGGGCTGAAATGTGACCTGTAGTTCATAAAGTGCATTTTTGAATCTTTCACTTTTCTCTTTCACTTGACTAAAATAAAAATCTATATTTGCAAACATCAATGCTCAATGGATTGCATGACTTTATTGTACAGTTCCGGTCAAAAGTTTGGACACACCTACTCATTCAAGGGTTCAAGTTGTCCGTGTTTCCTTCACTCTGCAGTCCAACTCATCCCAAACCATCTCAATTGTGTTGAGGTGGTGTGAGGTTGTGCACTCCATCACTTTCCTTGGTCAAATAGCCCTTACACAGCCTGGAGGTGTGTTTTACATCATTGTCCTTTTGAAAAACAAATGACAGTCCCAAGCGCAAACCAGATGGGATGGCGTATCGCTGCAGAATGCTGTGGTAGCCATGCTGGTTAAGTGTGCCTTGAATTCTAAATAAATCACTAACAGTGTCACCAGCAAAGCACCCCCACACCATCACACCTCCTCCTCTATGCTTCACGGTGGGAACCACACATGCGGAGGTAATCCGTTCACCTACTCTGCATCTCATAAAGACACGGCGGTTGGAACCAAAAATCTCAAATTTGGACTCAACAGACCAAAGGACAGATTTACACCGGTCTAATGTCCATTGCTCGTGTTTCTTGGCCCAAGCAAGTCTCTTCTTCTTATTGTTGTCCTTTAGTAGTGGTTTCTTTGCAGCAATTTGACCATGAAGTCCTGATTCACACAGTCTCCTCTGAACAGTTGATGTTGAGATGTCTGTTACTTGAACTATGTGAAGCATTTATTTGTATTTATTTATTTAAAAAAATATATAAATTTCACCTTTATTTAACCAGGTAGGCAAATTGAGAACAAGTTCTCATTTACAATTGCGACCTGGCCAAGATAAAGCAAAGCAGTTCGACACATACAACAACACAGAGTTACAGATGGAGTAAAACAAACATACAGTCAATAATACAGTAGAAAAATAAGCCTATATACAAAGTGAGCAAATGAGGTGATATAAGGGAGGTAAAGGCAAAAAAGGCCATGGTGGCAAAGTAAATACAATATAGCAAGTAAAACACTGGAATGGTAGATTTGTAGTGGAAGAAAGTGCAAAGTAGGAATAGAAATAATGGGGTGCAAAGGAGCAAAATAAATAAATACATCAGGGGAAGAGGTAGTTTTTTGGGCTAAATTATAGATGGGCTATGTACAGGTGCAGTGATCTGTGAGCTGCTCTGACAGCTGGTGCTTAAAGCTAGTGAGGGAGATAAGTGTTTCCAGTTTCAGAGATTTTTGTAGTTCGTTCCAGTCATTGACAGCAGAGAACTGGAAGGAGAGATGGCCAAAGGAGGAATTGGCTTTGGGGGTGACCAGAGAGATATACCTGCTGGAGCGTGTGCTACAGGTGGGTGCTGCTATGGTGACCAGCGAGCTGAGATAAGGGGGGACTTTACCTAGCAGGGTCTTGTAGATGACCTAGTCCCAGTGGGTTTGGCGACGAGTATGAAGCGAGGGCCAGCCAACGAGACCGTACAGGTCGCAGTGGTGGGTAGTATATGGGGCTTTGGTGACAAAACGGATGGCACTGTGATAGACTGCATCTAGTTTATTGAGTAGGGTATTGGAGGCTATTTTGTAAATGACATCGCCGAAGTCGAGGATCGGTAGGATGGTCAGTTTTACGAGGGTATGTTTGGCAACATGAGTGAAAGATGCTTTGTTGCGAAATAGGAAGCCAATTCTAGATTTAACTTTGGATTGGAGATGTTTGATGTGAGTCTGGAAGGAGAGTTTACAGTCTAACCAGACACCTAGGTATTTGTAGTTGTCCACATATTCTAAGTCAGAACCGTCCAGAGTAGTGATGCTGGACGGGCGGGCAGGTGCGGGCAGCGATCGGTTGAAGAGCATGCATTTAGTTTTACTTGTATTTAAGAGCAGTTGGAGGCCACGGAAGGAGAGTTGTATGGCATTGAAGCTCGTCTGGAGGGTAGTTAACACAGTGTCCAAAGAAGGGCCAGAAGTATACAGAATGGTGTCATCTGCGTAGAGGTGGATCAGAGACTCACCAGCAGCAAGAGCGACATTATTGATGTATACAGAGAAAAGAGTTGGCCCAAGAATTGAACACTGTGGCACCCCCATAGAGACTGCCAGAGGCCCGGACAACAGGCCATCCGATTTGACACATTGAACTCTATCAGAGAAGTAGTTGGTGAACCAGGCGAGGCAATCATTTAAGAAACCAAGGCTATTGAGTCTGCCGATGAGGATGTGGTGATTGACAGTGTCGAAAGCCTTGGCCAGGTCAATGAATACGGCAGCACAGTATTGTTTCTTATCGATGGCGGTTAAGATATCGTTTCGGACCTTGAGCGTGGCTGAGGTGCACCCATGACCAGCTCTGAAACCAGATTGCATAGCGGAGAAGGTGCTGTGGGATTCGAAATGGTCGGTAATCTGTTGGTTGACTTGGCTTTCGAAGCCCTTAGAAAGGCAGGGTAGGATAGATATAGGTCTGTAGCAGTTTGGGTCAAGAGTGTCCTCCCCTTTGAAGAGCGGGATGACCGCAGCTGCTTTCCAATCTTTGGGAATCTCAGACGACATGAAAGAGAGTTTGAACAGGCTAGTAATAGGGGTTGCAACAATTTCGGCAGATCATTTTAGAAAGAAAGGGTCCAGATTGTCTAGCCCGGCTGATTTGTAGGGGTCCAGATTTTGCAGCTCTTTCAAAACATCAGCTGACTGGATTTGGGAGAAGGAGAAATGGGGAAGGCTTGGGCGAGTAGCTGTGGGGGGTGCAGTGCTGTTGACCGCGGTAGGGGTAGCCAGGTGGAAATCAAGGCCAGCCGTAGAAAAATGCTTATTGAAATTCTCAATTATAGTGGATTTATTGGTGGTGACAGAGTTTCCTATCCTCAGTGCAGTGGGCAGCTTGGAGGAGGTATTCTTATTCTCCATGGACTTTACAGTTTCCCAGAACTTTTTTGAGTTTGTGTTGCAGGAAGCAAATTTCTGCTTGAAAAAGCTAGCCTTGGTTTTTCTAACTGCCTGTGTATATTGGTTTCTAACTTCCCTGAAAAGTTGCATATCACGGGGGCTGTGTGATGCTAATGCAGAACGCCACAGGATGTTTTTGTGTTGGTTAAGGGCAGTCAGGTCTGGAGAGAACCAAGGGCTATATCTGTTCCTGGTTCTAAATTTCTTGAATGGGGCATGCTTATTTAAGATGGTGAGGAAGGATTTAAAAAAAAATGTTTTATAAGAAGTTAGAAAAGTTATAAGGTTATAAGAAGCGTATTACCATACCGTTCCCCTTGAGGCAAGTTCAGCCATTGAAATATGGTTGAGATTCTCTCCTCAAATGGGATGTTCCTAAGACAAAGATAGTGCTTCATTTCTTACTTTAGAAAGCATCACTATGGATAGCTTGAGATTGAGGGCATCAAGCTTAGATTGTAGGATGGCTGGGGTGTTAAGTATGGCCAATTTTAAGTAGAAAAATCCCACGTCCATTAGGCCATATATTTCAATTGTAGCCAGTAATTTTATATAGGCCTAGGCGCAGAAGAAATAGACTCCAATTAAGCCCTCTAATTGTTTGTAAAGTCAAATAAAAATGAAGATAATTGTTGAATTGAATTACTTGACTGGTGTAGTTTTTCTCCATCTGTTGCATAACAAGTTAGCTATATTTTTAGCACCAGGCGTTGTTCACCTCCTGGTTGCGCTGCGGTTGCAGCTTTACATTCCAGCACCACAAAATGGTCAGCTCCTGCATTCTCTCGCCTCATGAATGAAGTTAAAATGTAACTTTTGCATTATTTAGGTGGGGTAACTTCCTTCTTGAAACATTGCATTTGGGACTTTTTGCATCTTGGGTCTGATATTTTTTTATATATATATATATATATATTATTAAATAAATGATCATAATTCATTTTTGGGGACTTCAGGGGCCAAATAATATTGCTGGCGGACCATATTTGGCCCGCGGGGCTTCCAGTTGAGGAACACTGCAATAGCCCATGCAGCTACAGGTGAACTTCTGTTTGTTATCCCAGTATTAATCATTACAATCTTCATAGACTTATCATATAGGTCGAAAACAGTGTTGCACAAATCCTACAGGCTTACATTTGTAGGCTACATTTAATAATATGATCATAGTGACAGTTGTAGCCTAGATTATTAATACATATGTTTTTTTTTGTTGACAATGAAGTAACTGATAAAGCGCATTTTATGTGGCACATAAAGTTTATCATTGCAAATGTGTTGCATAATGCATGACGACAGTCTCAGATATTAAAACCATATTTTCCTTTTATTTAAAGTCACAACTACTTCTGGTACAAAGTCACAGATACTTAGAGGTCCTTGGGAAGAATTGGTATATGTCTTCAAGGTAATCGGCCCAGAACAATACCAAAGTATTTGACGCAAGAACTGCAAACACCATGTGCACCTCACAAAAGACCTCATCTAACATCCCATGTCCAGTTTGACATTGCAGAGAAAGTCAGCAGGACCATTGGAAATAACTCAATCTCAACCATATAGTAACTGCACTTCTTGATCAGAAGGTGTTTTCTTTGACACCTGGCAGGTTCTACCTAAGCTTCCAGAACTTCCAAATAAACCTGTTGCACAAATTAGACTATGAGGTACTAGTGTTGTCGATCAGCAACCACAAACTGAACTTGCACCGTGAGAAGAACAAACTGTCTGCTCGTTTGGCAAGCAGAAGCCCAAGTGTTGACCGTTGATTTCAGCTGTAGTGCTGAGACCCTAGAATGGAAATTGTTATCTTGAATGCCACAGAAAAGTCATGTAGGAAATAGGAAAAAATAGAAATGAAACCAATGACAATGTATACTCACAAAACATGGATTTTCTTTTATAACATTAAATTCTTTGTCGCATTTATTTGTGAAATTTAACTGAAAACATTCTATGTACCGTTACCATTTTTTGGTGTACCGTAATTACTTTTACTTACAATGTTATGTACTGTTAACATTCTTCCTGTTGTTAATGTCTGAAACGTTATATAGTAATATGTTATATGGGCTGTGATGTGTACAAACGTGCAAGAGCAGTAACACAACTGCTATAGCTGAGCCTTTTCCCAATTCTCTGGGCCAACACTGCGGGGAAAGACCACACCTTTTCTACTTTGAACATTTATAGTAATACACTTTGTTACTTATTTCATCCAAAAAGGCAACTAAAAGTAAATTTATAGTACCAGTCAGAAGTTTGGACAGACCTACTCATTCCAGGATTTTTCTTTATAATTTTTAACATTTTACATTTTAGTCATTTAGCAGACGCTCTTATCCAGAGCGACTTACAGTAGTGAATGCATACATTTCATTCATTTCATGCATTTTTTATGTTTTTTGTACTGGCCCCCCTGTGGGAATCGAACCCAAAACTAAACATGGTGGTGTTCGCCTTAGCAATCTCACTAGAATAAAGACCTCCTCCATTCCTGCCATTATTGAAAGAGATCGTGATACCTCACATCTCAAAATAGGGCTACTTAATGTTAGAACCCTCTCTTCCAAGGCAGTTATAGTCAATGAACTAATCACTGATCATAATCTTGATGTGATTGGCCTGACTGAAACATGGCTTAAGCCTGATGAATTTACTGTGTTAAATGAGGCCTCACCTCCTGTTTACACTAGTGACCATATCCCCCGCGCATCCCGCAAAGGAGGAGGTGTTGCTAACATTTACGATAGAAAATTTCAATTTACAAAAAAAACCCGGACGTTTTCGTCTTTTGAGCTTCTAGTCATGAAATCTATGCAGCCTACTCAATCACTTTTTATAGCTACTGTTTACAGGCCTCCTGGGCCATATACAGCGTTCCTCACTGAGTTCCCTGAATTCCTATCGGACCTTGTAGTCATAGCAGCGCATATTCTAGTTTTTGGTGACTTTAATATTCACATGTAAAAGTCCACAGACCCACTCCAAAAGGCTTTTGGAGCCATCATCGACTCAGTGGGTTTTGTCCAACATGTCTCTGGACCTACTCACTGCCACAGTCATACTCTGGACCTAGTTTTGTCCCATGGAATAAATGTTGTGGATCTTAATGTTTTTCCTCATAATCCTGGACTATCGGACCACCATTTTATTATGATTGCAATCACAACAAATAATCTGCTCAGACCCCAACCAAAGAGCATCAAAGTCGTGCTATAAATTCTCAGACAACCCAAAGATTCCTTGATGCCCTTCCAGACTCCCTCTGCCTACCCAAGGACGTCAGAGGACAAAAATCAGTTAACCACCTAGCTGAGGAACTCAATTTAACCTTGCACAATACCCTAGATGTAGTTGCATCCCTAAAAACTAAAAACATTTGTCATAAGAAACTAGCTCCCTGGTATACAGAAAATACCCGAGCTCTGAAGCAAGCTTCCAGAAAATTGGAACGGAAATGGAGCCACACCAAACTGGAAGTCTTTCGACTAGCTTGGAAAGACAGTACCGTGCAGTATCGAACAGCCCTCACTGCTGCTCGATCATCCTATTTTTCCAACTTAATTGAGGAAAATAAGAACAATCCAAAATGTATTTTTGATACTGTCGCAAAGCTAACTAAAACGCAGCATTCCCCAAGAGAGGATGGCTTTCACTTCAGCAGTAATAAATTCATGAACTTCTTTGAGGAAAAGATCATGATCATTCGAACGCAAATTATGGACTCCTCTTTAAATCTGGGTATTCCTCCAAAGCTCAGTTGTCCTGAGTCTGCACAACTCTGCCAGGACCTAGGATCAAGGGAGACACTCAAGTGTTTTAGTACTATATCTCTTGACACAATGATGAAAATAATAATGGCCTCTAAACCTTCAAGCTGCATACTGGACCCTATTCCAACTAAACTACTGAAAGAGCTGCTTCCTGTGCTTGGCCCTCCTATGTTGAACATAATAAACGGCTTTCTATCCACCGAATGTGTACCAAACTCACTAAAAGTGGCAGTAATAAAGCCTCTCTTGAAAAAGCCAAACCTTGACCCAGAAAATATAAAATATCGAATCTCCCATTCATCTCAAAATTTGTAGAAAACGTTGTTCAGGAAGGCAGCAACTCACTGCCTTCCTGAAGACAAACAATGTTTACAAAGTGCTTCAGTCTGGTTTTAGACCCCATCATAGTACTGAGACTGCACTTGTGAAGGTGGTAAATAACCTTTTAATGGCGTCAGACCGAGGCTCTGCATCTATACTCGTGCTCTTAGACCTTAGTGCTGCTTTTGATGCCATCGATCACCACATTCTTTTGGAGAGATTGGAAACCCAAATTGGTCTACACTGACAAGTTCTTGCCTGGTTTAAATTTTATCTGTCGGAAAGATATCAGTTTGTCTCTGTGAATGGTTTGTCCTCTGACAAATCAACTGTACATTTCGGTGTTCCTCAAGGTTGCGTTTGGGACCACTATTGTTTTGACTATATATTTTACCTCTTGGGGATGTCATTCGAAAACATAATGTTAACTTTCACTGCTATGCGGATGACACACAGCTGTACATTTCAATGAAACATGGTGAAGCCCAAAATTGCCCTCGCTGGAAGCCTGTGTTTCAGACATAAGGAAGTGGATGACTGCAAACTTCCTAGTTTTAAACTTGGACAAAACAGAGATTCTTGTTCTAGGTCCCAAGAAACAAAGAGATCTTCTGTTGAATCTGACAATTAATCTTGATGGTTGTACAGTCGTCTCAAATAAAACTGTGAAGGACCTCGGCGTTACTCTGGACCCTGATCTCTCTTTTGACGAACATATCAAGACTGTTTCAAGGACAGCTTTTTTCCATTTACGTAACATTGCAAAAATCAGAAATTTTCTGTCCAAAAATGATGCAGAAAAATTCATCCATGCTTTTGTTACTTCTAGGTTAGACTACTGCAATGCTCTACTTTCCGGCTACCTGGATAAGCACTAAATAAACTTCAGTTAGTGCTAAATACGGCTGCTAGAATCCTGACTGGAACCAAAAAATGTGATCATATTACTCCAGTGCTAGCCTCCCTACACTGGCTGATTTCAAGGTTTTACTGCTAACCTACAAAGCATTACATGGGCTTGCTCCTACCCATCTTTCCGATTTGGTCCTGTCGTACATACCTACACGTATGCTACGATCACAAGACGCAGGCCTCCTAATTGTCCCTAGAATTTCTAAGCAAACAGCTGGAGGCAGGGCTTTCTCCTGTAGAGCTCAATTTTAATGGAATGGTCTGCCTACCCATGTGAGAGACGCAGACTCGGTCTCAACCTTAAAGTCTTTATTGAAGAATCATCTCTTCAGTAGGTCCTATGATTGAGTGTAGTCTGGCCCAGGAGTGTGAAGGTGAACGGAAAGGCACTGGAGCAACGAACCGCCCTTGCTGTCTCTGCCTGGCCGGTTCCCCTCTTTCCACTGGGATTCTCTGCCTCTAACCCTATTACAGGGGCTAAGTCACTGGCTTACTGGTGTTCTTCCATGCCTTCCATAGGAGGGGTACGTCACTTGAGTGGGTTGAGTCACTGAGGTGGTCTTCCTGTCTGGGTTGGCGCCCCCCTTGGGTTGTGCCGTGGAGGAGATCTTTGTGGGCCATACTCGGCCTTGTCTCAGGATGGTAAGTTGGTGGTTGAAGTTATCCCTCTAGTGGTGTGGGGGCTTTGCTTTGGCAAAGTGGGTGGGGTTATATCCTGCCTGTTTGGCCCTATCCGGGGGTTTCATCGGATGGGGCCACAGTGTCTCCTGACCCCTCCTGTCGCAGCCTCCAGTATTTATGCTGCAGTAGTTTGTGTCGGGGGGCTAGGGTCAGTCTGTTATATCTAGAGTATTTCTCCTGTCTTATCCGGTGTCCTGTGTGAATTTAAGTATGCTCTCTCTAATTCTCTCTCTCTTTCTTTCTTTCTCTCTCTCAGAGGACCTGAGCCCTAGGACCATGCCCCAGGACTACCTGGCATGATGACTCCTTGTTGTCCCCAGTCCACCTGGCCGTGCTGCTGCTCCAGTTTCAACTGTTCTGCCTGCGGCTATGGAACCCTGACCTGTTCACTGTGATTACTATTTTTTGACCATGCTGGTAATTTATGAATATTTTAATATCTTGGTCATGTTCTGTTATAATCTCCACCCGGCACAGCCAGAAGAGGACTGGCCACCCCTCATAGCCTGGTTCCTCTCTAGGTTTCTTCCTAGGTTTTGGCCTTTCTATGGAGTTTTTCCTAGCCACCGTGCTTCTACACCTGCATTGCTTGCTGTTAGGGGTTTTAGGCTGGGTTTCTGTACAGCACTTTGATATATCAGCTGATGTAAGAAGGGCTATATAAATACATTTGATTTGATGATTCACCTTTTCCACATTTTGTTACGTTACACCCTTATTTTAAAAAGAAATTATATTTGCTTGGCACACCTGTATTTGGGGAGTTCATCCCATTCTTCTCTGCAGATCCTCTCAAAGCTCTGTCAGGTTGGATGGGGAGTGTCGCTGCACAGCTATTTTCAGATGTTCGATCAGGTTCAAGTCCAGGTTCTGGCTGTGCCACTCAAGGACATTCAGAGACTTGTCCTGAAGCCACTTCTGCATTGTCTTGGCTGTGTGCATAGAGTCATTGTCCTGTTGGAAGGTGAACCTTCGCCCCAGTCAGAGGTCCTGAGTGCTCTGGAGCAGGTTTTCATCAAGGATCTCACTGGACTTTTCTCCGTTCATTTTTCCCTTGATCCTGACTAGTCTCCCAGTCCCTGCCACTGAAAAACATCCCCACAGCATGATGCTGCCACCACACTTTACCGTAGGTATGGCGCCAGGTTTCCTCCAGACGTGACGCTTGGCATTCAGGCCAAAGAGTTCAATCTTGGTTTCATCAGACCAGAGAATCATGTTTCTCATGGTCTGAGAGTCCTTTAGGTGCCTTTTAGCAAACTTCAAGTGGCTTCCGTCTGGCAACTCTACCATAAAGGCCTGATTGGTGGAGTGTTGCAGAGATGTTTGTCCTTCTGGAAGGTTCTCCCAACGCCACAGAGGAACTTTTTGGACAACCTCCCAGAGCAAGGCCCTTCTCCCCCGATTGCTCAGTTTGGCCAGGCGGCCAGCTCTAAGAAGGGTCTTGGTGGTTCCAAACTTTTTCCATTTAAGAATGATGGAGGCCACTGTGTTCTTGGGGACCTTCAGTGATGCAGAAATGTTTTGGTAAACTTCCCCAGATCTGTGCCTCAACATAATCCTGTCTCGGAGCTCTACGGACAATTCCTTCGACTTCATGGCTTGGTTTTTGCTCTGACATGCACTGTCAACTGTGGGACCTTATATAGACAAGTGTGTGCCTTTTCAAACCATGTCCAATCAATTTAATTTACCACAGGTGGACTCCAATCAAGTTCTAGAAACATCTCAAGGATGATTAATGGAAACAGGATGCACCTGAGCTCAATTTCGAGTCTCATAGCAAAGGGTCGGAATAGTTATGTAAATATATATGTATATATTTTTTCTTTTTTTATAAATTTTTCTTTTTTTAT
The DNA here is from genome assembly GCF_965601325.2 of Salmo salar. Taxonomy (NCBI): domain Eukaryota; kingdom Metazoa; phylum Chordata; class Actinopteri; order Salmoniformes; family Salmonidae; genus Salmo; species Salmo salar. The sequence continues at coordinate 33,400,856 of NC_138305.1, forward strand.
AAACCGTTACAAAACATCTCATAAATCTACACACAATACCCCATAATGACTAAATGAAAACAGGTTTTTAGAAATGTTTGCTACATTTCTAAAAACCTGTTTTCATTTAGTCATTATGGGGTATTGTGTGTAGATTTATGAGATGTTTTGTAACGGCTGTCTTCAGAAATGGACCAAGGCGCAGCAGGTATGTGAATACTCATATTTAATTTCAAATAAGGAGTAAAGCATCCACTTAACAAAACAATAAAGGTGACAACAGCAACAGTTCTGCAGGCTATAAACACAGTGCAAAAACAACCACCCACAACCCCAAAGAAAAACACACACACCTATATAGGACTTCCAATCAAAGGCAACTCAACACACCTGCCTTCAATTGGAAGTCCCAATCACCAACCCAACATTTAACAAACACAAACCACCTGCCACATCCTAACCAAGACTAACACAATTACGCCCTCTGCTGGTCAGGACGTGACATGTTTATTTAAACCATTTTAGAATAAGGCTGTAACGTATCAAAATGTGGAAAAAGTCAAGGGGTCTGAATACTTTCTGAATGCACTGTAGGCCACTAAGTGACTTACTCAATGAGAAAAGATGCATTTCCCCTCGGACACGATCTTGTGCATGTCGGGTGAGATGGATGTGATTTTGATGTGCAGGCAGTCCTCCATTGACTTATGTGAAAGCCATTTCCTGTTGAGAGTCTTGATTGCGTTCATAAAGGAAAAGGAGGACTCGTGTTAGTGTAAGTCAATCCAAACATTTTTAGCACATAAAATGCAAGTATCTTTATTGTCTGTATTCCTCTGAGCATGCCACCCAAGCGCACACAAGAACTCGGCAGTCCTGAGCGCATCCCTGATTTGGCTCAATGTCTGGAATTCAATCAGCTCAGTTTGAATTGCGGCCACATCCAGTGAGGGTATCGTTTTCTTAGCAAGGGAAGAGAATTGTCCACCTGAGCAGACTGTGCGAGGACCACCTACAAACGCAATGATATCCTTGGGCATTCTGTAGCCTTCAAATCTGGTGGAGAAGTTGTCCCTCAGCTGCTTGATGAAATCTTCCATCACCTCTGTGACAATGTGTAATGCCCTGGCCATAGAGAGGGGTTTTTGTTCTTTATTTTGGTTAGGCCAGGGTGTTACATTGGGTGGGCGTTCTATGTGCATTTTTCAATGTTGGTTTGTTTCATTGATTTTGGCCGTGTGGCTTCCAATCAGGCACAGCTGTGGAGTGTTGTTGCTGATTGGGAGTCACACATAAGGAGCATGTTTTTTCCTTTGGGTTTTGTGGGTAATTGTTTCTGTTGAGTGTTTTGCACCTGACAGGACTGTTTGGCTGTCAGTTTTCTCGTTTTGTGTAGTGTTCTTTGGTAAATTAAAATCATGATGAACACTAACTCCGCTGCGCCTTGGTCTACTCTCTCTCCCGACAGCCGTTACACAATGCTATGGCCTGGTCCCTCTGCCTGTCATTTCCGTGCTAAGATTCATAATGACGTCTGAGATTGAATTTTTTGCGAACAGCGACATTTTCATTGCAAATAAGACACACTGGCTTGGTATTGGAAAAAGATAGTAAGATGAACGCATATCTCCATCCTTCCCTGAAACTGGGGCTGGGGCCCTGAATAGGCCTCGTCTCACTGGACTCTCTTTCCTGAAGGCACTCTTCTGGTACATCTAGGGGTTGAGACAGCCACAATGAAATACTAACTGATTGCCACCAGTCAGCATTTCATTGAACTGTGAAGCCTTCACCACGTCTAACCTGTACATGTGACAATAACATTTGTTTGTTTTGATTTGGCAGGCAGTATAGTCGCTACAACGAAGGCTATATTATAATGACTATGCATTGTGTGCAAAACTGAAGAATGAAGTGACAATGAGTAATATCGTCAGATAAATATAGGCTAATCATGGATTATACTTGCGAGCCACCACCAACTGTATTTATGTGGCCTTGTCCCTGCAGAGCATAGCTATATTTGGAAATAACTGTGTACTCCCTGCAAAATAAAGTTCATGACACGAGACAATGTGTTGTTCAGAAAGCCTATAGGTTGAGTGTTTCCAATGAATAGCCTCGAAAGATTGTGTAAAATGAGAAATAACAAATCTAACCGGATCTGATAGCTGAAGTGAATGATATTATATATGAACGTGGAATGACTGCTAACCATGCCCACAGATCTTAGAGATGTAATTATGAAGCTCTCTTCTCCTGGGATTAAGCATGGAGCAAAACAACGCGGCAAATTCTGTAAATGCTACCCCAAACTCTGCAATGATAAGGAAACACTGTGGCCTGGAATCAGAGGTTTTAAAGACGGCTCGATAGACGCCATCGCCGGGACACTTGGGCCCAGAGAGTGTTCCGGGTGGAGGAGGCCGCAACAGCGGCATAGGGAGCGGAGGAAGAAGGATCAGCCTAGTCGGAGACTACCATAGACTCCCAACTTGGAATATTCACCCTTCGCTGGTGAAGCCGTATATATTGGAGCCTGTTCTTCCGTCTCGGAGAAACGACCTCTTCTCCCGAGAAAGGAATACTGTCATCTAGGAGTGCAGAGATGAGCCGAGCACATTCGTAGCCAGGTGTGAATAGCTCATGGCTGGAAATGCCTGGAACCACATTCCCATCTCGACCAGGAATCCCAGAAGTTGAGTGTCAGAAATGGCCCACTTGCCTAATGGTGATTCTTTAACTTCTTCTCGGGAAACCTAGTCATGGAGGAATCACCTGAATCGCCCGGAAGTGGGTGTAGATCGATCGCTGGAACAAGGGACGTATCCTCTTCCTCAGTGGTGATTTCAAAATCTGACATGATTTAAACAGCACAGAAAGCAGAACGTCGTTCAAAAACCTTTGCTGAAAAATAGCAAGTGAGAGAACATGGGTAAATTGACATAAACACATCCCAAGATCAACGCCCATCGGTTGAGAGAGAGAGGGAAGTGATAAGTGCAAGACTGAGCCCATAGGTTAAACAGCAAGCGTGTGGAATGTGCGTTATTGTGCCGTGCTTATATGCTAAAGGTAAATAGGTGAATGACATTCCACACATGGCTAAAAGGAAAGCGGAGAAGAACGAGACGCTATGCTGATGATGATATGTTTGTAATAATTCCCACAATGCCCGTAGAATAGGAAACAGAGTGAATTATGTTATGCTTACTGGATGAAGTTAAACGAGCATTCAGACCAGCCTTCCTGATTGAACTTTCATAGCAACATTTGTCTTGGGGTGTATGACAAGAACAGCAACCATCACAGATATATTTCGATCTGTCATGACACTAAGAACTTGGCTATTGGTACAGTAATATTATGGCACCAATAATGCCATCATTTAAATCCATACAAATACTTCCTGCCTTTATGAATCCATCCTTATGTAACAGAATTGGTTTAACTTGTCTGAGACCTGAGGACCTGGCGTTGACTCCCCGACGTAATACCTAGGCCAGGGATACTCAATTAGATTAGATCGAGGGCCACTTTAAGACAATAACAAGAGGTTATTCACAGGTGTTCACGGGCCACCACTTGAGTTTTCTGGGCTAGCACAGTCCTCTGACAAACAAGATACCTGGGTTCGAACCCCGTTAGTCACACTTACACAATTGACTCACAAGAGCCAAGGACATTCTGCACCCGAGATGTTTTGCTAATACACATCGACTCTCATGTACCGACATTGTCTGAGGATGGATACACAAAGCCGGAAAGTATATACATAGATTTGGATAATTGTGTAACAACTGCGACTCGGCCGACACCCCAACCCCAGTCTTTTGAATTGACAGACTAATTGACAAATGATATTTTTAGATTCAATGTTCTGTTCTTTCAATCGAAAGACCAAACTGTCTTCTCAAGCTGATCCAGTGAGAGGCCGTTGTTGTTAGGCATTGTAACCATTTGGAAGGGATTCAAGAGAACCAGTGCATCACAGTATTGTTACATAACTCATATATCACTGCCAGTCTCCAAGGCAGCTTTGATCCAGCCAGCCATGAAAACTAGTGTGCATAACAATAACTTTTACTTGGTTTTAGTCTGAAATATGTCATTGGCATATCATACCCAATCATTGTTTGATATGACGCTGTCGTGTCTGTAGAGACATTTCTTCAGTGAATATCAAAGAGATGAACGAATCTTGTAGATGAAATACATTTTAAATTGAGCCACTTTTCTCCAAAATCTTGATCACTCGTAACTGAAGGATACACTTCTATGTGTTCCCATACACCTCCGTATCAGGGATATCAGACTCAAGTCGTCCACACGCTTTTAGGTGATTGGTGTTCAGTATTGTTTCTCCTCAGAGAATACCTGTTTGTGTAGTGAGTAGACTACACATTCACATTTAAAGGGGCAATCTGCAGTTGCTACATCCATTTTTGGACTTACTCAAATAATAATGTGTGCCCATTGATTCTTGAAGAATATAACTTAGAAATGCCTCATGAGTTTAGTTCAACTTTCATACCCCGTTAGAACCCAAATATAAGCTTGTTTAACTCCCATGTTTGTAAACAAAGTAAACGTATATAAACACTGTACAGCCTCAGAACCAGTGGTTGTCAGCGCTGTTTAGTTCTTTTTTATGACCAAGGCCTTATTTCTATTACAGCATATTGGATGACTCATTCATATTCCATTCGCCCAACTCAATGTAACATCGATAGGTTTAGGCTACTACATGATACTCACATTTTCCTTATACCCATCATGAGGTTGCTACAACCTAGCCTATGAATGAAAGTTTACAACGTAGGTGCACAGGTCGAGAGACAAATGGGAGTAATCAAGGTGACAGGCATTCAATACTGCCTTGCACACACACGCCTTGCACACTCTTGCCTGCATCTAGCTGATGTTGGGTGTAATCTTTAGTCCAACAGCTGTAAATGAGAATTCATATTGGACAAATTCAGGGATGTTTATCCCAGTTTCATTCTGTTTGCTTCTGTTTAAGTACCATTTTTCAACAAAATTGGTGGAATGAACACACCCCTGATCACACGCAAACATTGTTCACTTTCATAGCAGCCACATAAAAACAGCATGATTACATTGATTGTTGTGTAATTCCTTCTCGCATCTACGCTCTCTCCTCCTCTCACCTTTTTCCTTTGCTTGTGGACTTCACTGCACAACACATCAGCTGTCTGTGACCTGGCGAAAAAAGCTTTACAAGCCAAACCTTCAAACCATAACCACTACACAGAGCCTACATCGTTTTCACCACATTAGCTAACATCATCATCAACATACTGTAGCTACTAGAACTAACGAGTTAGTAAAACCACTACAATCGTGAAGTACAGTGTACAGTCAGCAGCCAGTTTAGCAGTTACCCCGGCGGGCCCTGGTTGACAAAATTAATAAAACCTAAAGCTTACCTTGACTTGGAAGAGTTCCAGTGTTGAATAGCCATAGCCAGCTAGCTAACATAGCATCCCTCTCTGTTTGAGCTGGGTGTTTGAGTAGGCTAAACTAGTTAGCTGCATTTGCTAACTAACAAAGTCAAAGTGAAAGTGAAACAATACAACGAAATACAGTTAGCTCTCGCTTTCTGTTGCTTCTCCTTTTTTTAAGAAATGAATTTGTTCGAAACGATTCAACTATTCTTTATCTCTCTCTTTGAGTCAATTACTCACCGCGTTTTATGCACTGCATTGCTAGCTAGCTGTAGTTTATGCTTTCAGGACTAGATTCATTCTCTAATCCTTTGATTGGGTGGACAACATGTAAATTCATGCTGCAAGAGCTCTATTAGGTTGGAGGACATCCTCTGGAAGTTGTCATAATTACTGTGTAAGTCTATGGAAGGGGTGAGGCCCATGAGCCTCCTGGGTTTGTGTTGAAGTCAATGTACCCAGAGGACGGAAAGTACCTGCTACACCATGGTGCTACCCTACAGAGTGCTGTTGAGGCTACTGTATACCTTTATTGCAAAACAGTGTGTTTTAATCAATTATTTGGTTACGTGAATATATTTAATATAGTTTTATCTATAAAGGATAACTTTTTAATAATTCCGCTCTATGAATTTGAGTTTGGTTACATTTCTTCAGCCCCATCCCTCAGCGTTTTAACAGCTGATTGACCTTTTAAATACCTTTTGATATTCTCAACACTATATCCTATTTCCATTGATCACTGGAAGGAAAATTACTTGGGTTGCCTAGCTGGAAATAAATTGTCTGTGCAACCCAAGTCCATCTCCATGGAATCAACCTCAAGACTCCTCAAAACAACAGCCAATATCCTCTTCAAACTGATTATTGAGGTAATGAATGACTAGTCAGACATATTAGATTGAAACCAATCAAGTCAAGAGTATGCTATTTATTATACCCCAGGTCTTGGAATCGGAGTGCAACAAGTCCAGGAACAGAGAATAATGAGATGTAGGTTAGAGGTGAAGATATTTACCTCTTGTTTTACAAACCTAACAATATCCCCATAGTCGGTGCGAGGGCTTGAGAATGATGTGAGGGTGCAGGAGGGAGGATACTTTATTCATACCTCTTCATATACTTTTAAATCACAGTCACACTCTAAACACATCCAGACCTGAGAGGGTTGAGGTGTGCATGTGCATGCATATATTTGTTCATGTGTGTGTGAGCCCCCTCTTTTCTGAGGTATTGTTGGGCCTGGTTGTCACGGCGGTGCCCTGCTCGTTAGCCTCGAAACGGGGGCGAGTGCTTTTGTGGGATGGCGATCTCATTACTGCAGGAAGCCTGTCTGAGTGGAGCCGGAGGGATGGAGAGATGGAGGGATGGAGAGATGGAGGGATGGAGAAGGGGGGCAGTGGGGCCAGCGGGCCCAGATCAAGCAGAACCCCAATTCCTATTTTGTCCAGAGTGCCTCCATTGTTCTAAACCTTCATTAGCACCAGCTGAAGAAGCCGGTCAGAAGGACCTGGTGCCCCATTCTGTTCCTGCACTCCTACTGTGGACTGTAGAGCCCCTGTGGTCTGCTCCCGCAAGTCCCTCCGCTGTTCACCTGCACTCCGCTCCACATACAGACCGGACACGGACAGGGATACAGAGACACGGACAGGGATACAGGGACACAGACAGGGATACAGGGACATGGAGGCTCCAAAAACACGAACACTAACAATCTTGGGATTGCACCGATGAGGGGAAGCTATGATGAAGCTGAGGCTTTAAGACTACGTCCTGTGAGTATTAACCAACTATAGTAAGCCTTCATGGTAACATTTTTCAGCGGTGCAGACTGAGGCTATTGCCATGGCAAGGGTCAAATCATAATGGTTTCAGTGGTGTTGCCATGTGATTGCTGTAGGGTTGCAAAGCTACTGGTATTTTACCAAAGTTACCCGAATCATCAGTAATTTTGGTAATTAACAGGTAATCTCTGGCAATCTATGGTAACTTTGGTCATTTATACACAAATAACTTATAAAAAAATAATACTATATATTAATATATGTTTTTTTTGTAAATCTTTGTCCATACTGCCCTACCAAGCAAAAAGACAGTAACTGCTAATTTGGTCAAAAATGAGTTATTGTCATTTTTGCTACATTAAATACGTGCTTAATCGTGTGTGCAGATACAGCAGCCTTGTGCATCTGCACACATCAACAGACACCCTCGAAGCATCGTTACCTATCGCTCCACAAAAGCTGCAGCCCTTACAGAGCAACTTCAATGTCTCGGAGCGAGTGACGTGACCGATTTGAAATCCCATTAGCATGCACCGCAAACTAGCCAGATATTTCACACCGGTTACAGGGGCATTACAATGTTTTAGGAAAGAAAAACCTGGGTTTTGGACACAAAAAAAAAACAATTTAACATTTTAAAAATTGGAAACGTTTTCTCCCCACTGAACATGACCCTGGACTGAGTGTGGACACATTCCTATCACAAGACAGACAGAATCCTACACTATAGTTCACTCATACAGACAAACACTTTACAGTGGTCATGTAAGAGCTGGAAGGAGATCGTATTTGACCTTCAATCAACTTCATTCACAAACCATTGGTTCCTAATTAACTTCCCGATTGAAATATCGTAAAGACAGGATGCACTGAACAAACAGCAGCAATCAGAAGTGGGCAGAATCACAACACGACTTTGACCTTTGATCCAATCAATATACAGTTGAAGTCGGAAGTTTACATACACTTAGGTTGGAGTCATGAAAACTTGTTTTTCAACCACTCCACAAATTTCTTATTAACAAATTATAGTTTTGGCAAGTCGGTTAGGACATCTACTTTGTGCATGACACAAGTCATTTTTCCAACAATTGTTTACAGACAGATTATTTCAATTATAATTCATTTTATCACAATTCCAGTGGGTCAGACGTTTACATACACTAAGTTGACTGTGACTTTAAACAGCTTGGAAAATTCCAGAAAATGACGTCATGGCTTTAGAAGCATCTGATAAGCTAATTGACATAATTTGAGTCAATTGGAGGTGTACCTGTGGATGTATTTCAAGGCCTACCTTCAAACTCAGTGCCTCTTTGCTTGACATCATGGGAAAATCAAAATAAATCCGCTAAGACCTCAGCAAAAAATTGTAGACCTCCACAAGTCTGGTTCATCCTTGGGAGCAATTTCCAAACGCCTGAAGGTATCACATTCATCTGTACAAACAATAGTACGCAAGTATAAACACCATGGGACCATGCAGCCGTCATACCGCACAGGAAGGAGACACGTTCTGTCTCCTAGAGATGAACGTACTTTGGTGTGAAAAGTGCAAATCAATCCCAGAACAACAGCAAAGGACCTTGTGAAGACGTTGGAGGAAACAGGTACAAAAGTATCTATATCCACAGTAAAATGAGTCCTATATTGACATAACCTGAAAAGCCGCTCAGCAAGTGTCCTGGACGAATCAGAATTAGTTGGGTAACATAGATAATTAAGATGTTTTATTAGTATAATATGCTTATTTGAGGTACTTGTCATTAGAAAGTGTCCATTGGATTCTGGTGTCTTTTCAGTTGCACGTCTACCTTAGCTGGGGCTCAGACACTTGGGGCCCAGAGAGGGGACAGGTCAGATTTGTCGTCATGGGAATGTGTCTTTACTTATTCTTGAACCATGTGAAGGGATGGCGTGATTAATGGGGAACCAATGACTTGTCTCCACAATGTCTGTGAGCAAGTCACTCCCTCCTTTTCTTTATTGTGGGGAGGATTATGGCAGTAAATGGACCCTTGTATGTCCTCTCTTAGATCTTGCACTTATCCTGTGATAATATATGGCCTAGAGGCTCACTCCCCAGTGAGCCTGTCCAGGAGTATGGTCAAGAGGGGGTTTGCTTGAGATGGGAGTATCTAGAGTTGACAATTGATATATGGCATTGGATGAAATTGTGTTTTTGTTCTATACCGTACCAGGGAGGGACGGTTCTAAGGAGACCAGATACTGAGCTATTCAATGAACCAGGTTGACATAGCAGTTACTGTCTGCTGTGTTTTATGGATATCTGTCATACAAAACTTAACCTTTGTTAACTGTTACTATGTATCTGTGGTTTGTCAATGTACGTTGAAGGGGGTGTATCGTTGCTATTAAAGATCTCTGTAGCCATTGTGTAATTACCTCATTCAATGGTTCATTCGAGAGAGTGCATTATTGGGGGTCAAGTACTTTTGCAAAAGTATCTTAAGTATTAAAGATGTAGTTTAACTCGGACTGGTGTGTTTGTAACTCTTCTCATTTGGTAATGCAGAAATTAGCCACCACACAAGAAAGAAGCCACTGCTCCAAAATTGCCATAAAAAAGCCAGACTACGGTTTGCAACTGTACATGAGGACAAAGATCGTACTTTTTGGAGAAATGTCCTCTGGTCTGATGAAACAGATATAGAACTGTTTGGCCATAATGACCATTGTTATGTTTGGAGGAAAAAGGGAGACGCTTGCAAGCCGAAGAACACCATCCCAACCGTGAAGCAGCATCAGGTTGTGGGGGTGCTTTGCTGCAGGAGGGACTGATGCACTTCACAAAATAGATGGCATCATGAGGATGGAAAATGATGTGGATATATTGAAGCAACATCTCAAGACATCAGTCAGGAAGTTGAAGCTTGGTCGCAAATGGGTCTTCCAAATGGACAATGACCCCAAGCATACTTCCAAAGTTGTGGCAAAATGGCTTAAGGACAACAAAGTCAAGATATTGGATGGCCATCACAAAGCCCTGACCTCAATCACATATAAAATTTGTGGGCAGAACTGAAAAAGCGTGTGCGAGCAAGGAGGCCTACCAACCTGACTCAGTTACACCAGCTCTGTTAGGAGGAATGGGCTAAAATTCACCTAACTTATTGTGGTAAGCTTGTGGAAGGCTACCCAAAACGTTTGACCCAAGTGCAACAATCGAAAGGCAATGTTACCAAATACTAATTGAGTGTATGTAAACTTCTGACCCACTGGGAATGTGATGAAAGAAATACAAGTTGAAATAAATCATTCTCTCTACTATTATTCTGACATTTCACATTCTTAAAATAAAGTGGTGATCCTAACTGACCTAAAACAGGGCATTTTTACTAGGATTAAATGTCAGGAATTGTGAAAAACTGAGTTTAAATGTATTTGGCTAAGGTGTATGTAAACTTCCGACTTCAACTGTAAGTGCAGGTGGGACGCACACCAAGGGCCGTAACGAACTATGCAGTGACCTAGAACTCAATGGGCTGGATGAAGAGGTCTTCTTGGAAGTATTCAGTAACCGACACTCAAGTGAGCATTATTCACATTTGTGAATGTGGGTCCTGGTTTGGCTCACAAAGAACTTCACTGGACTCTATGTAAACTGGAAACTATATACCCGGAGGCTGCATTTATTGTAGCGTGGGATTTTAACAAAGCAAATTTGAGATCAATGTTACCTAAAGTTTATCAGCATATTGATTGCATGACACGTAGGGCTAATATTCTCGACAACTGCTACTCTATCTTCCGTGATGCATACAAAGCCCTCCCCGGCCCTCCCTTCAGCAAATCCGACCACAACGCCATCTTGCTCATCCTGGCTTATAGGCAGAAACTCAAACAGATTGTACCAGTGACGAGATCCATTCAACACTGGTCTGACCAATTGGAAGCCACGCTCCAAGATTGTTTTGATCACGCCGACTGGAATTTGTTCCGGTCAGCCTGAGAGAACGACATTGATCTATACGCTGACTCAGTGAGTGCATTTATAAATAAATGCATTGGAGATGTCATACTCACTGTGACTATTAAATCCTACCCTAACCAGAAACCGTGGATGGATGGCGGCATTCGCGAAAAACTGAAAGCTCGATCCACCGCATTTAACCATGGAAAGAGGTCTGGTGATATGGCTGAATATAAACAGTGTAGTTATTCCCTCCGCAAGACAATCAAACAAGTGAAATGCCGGTACAGGGACAAGGTGGAGGTGCAATTCAACGGATCAGACCCAAGAAGTATGTGGCAGGGTCTACAGGAAATCACGGACTACAAAAACAAAGCATCACTGGGGGCAAATTACCTGCCCTCCATGACACCTACAGTACCTGATGTCACAGGAAGGCCAAAAAGATCATCAAGGACAACAACCACCCGAGCCACTGCCTGTTCACACCGCTATCATCCAGAAGGCGAGGTCAGTACAGGTGCATCAAAGCTGGGACCGAGAGATTGAGAAACAGCTTCTATCTCAAGGCCATCAGACTGCTAAACAGCAATCACTAACTCAGAGAGGCTGCTGCCTACATTGAGACCCAATCACTGGACACCTTAATAATGGATCACTAGTCACTTTAACTTCTTGGTGACAGGGGGCAGTATTCGGAAATTCAGATGAATAACGTGCCCAAATTAAACTGCCTGCTACTCGGGCCCAGAAGGTAGGATATGCATATTATTAGTAGATTTGGATAGAAAACACTCAGAAGTTTCTAAAACTGTTTGAATGATGTCTGTGAGTATAACAGAACTCATATGGCAGGCAAAACCCTGAGAAAAAAATCCAACCAGGAAGTGGTTTGTAGTTTTTCAATTGATTGCCTAGCCAAACCACAGTGTCCGTGGGATCATTTTGCACTTCCTAAGGCTTCCACTTGATGTCAACAGTCTTTAGAACCTTGTTTCATGCTTCTACTATTACTGGGGAGAGAATAAGTGCTGTCTCAAGCCTGGGACCAGTGAGTTGTTTACTGCGCAGGCACTCAGGCGCGCCGTTCCTTCTTTTTCCTCTGTAATGAATACGCTATTGTCCGTTTGGAGTATTATCGATGATTTATGTTAAAAAGACCCTAAGCAGCTAGTCTGCTGCTCTGATGTAGCCTTCCTGGAAAAGAGGGCATCTCTTTAGGGCAAGGTGCAAGCGAGTGAGAGGGCAAAGTGTGCTTTGTTCTCCTTGTCTTGGGGTTCGAAGTTTACTTCCTTAACTTCTCATAGGGAGTGTCTATCCAGCATTTTCCTTTCTTTCTCCTCTGTCGACCCATGACCCAGTTGCAAATCAAATCAAATGTTATTTGTCACATACACATGTTAAGCAGATGTTATTGCGGATGTAGCAAAATGCTTGTGTTTCTAGCTCCAACAGTGCAGTAATATCTAACAATTCACAACAATTCACACAATACACACAACCTAAAAGTAAAATAATGGAATTAAGGAATATATAGATATTAGGTTGAGCAATGTTGGAGTGGCATAGACTAAATACAGTAGAATAGAATAGAGTATATACATATGAGATGAGTAAAGCAAAAATATTGAAACATTATTACGTTTCTGTGAGGTATGTTTGTGACGAGCGGCAATCAGAGCAGGACAACATCTAAAAAACAACAAGGGAGGCCCTAGCAACATGCATAGCGCATAGAATTACGAAAGTATTGTCGGATATTATTCAACCCTAATCAGACAGGTTTTTTCCATGGACAAGGCATTGGAGATAATATAAGACAAGTGATGGAAATATAACTGAACAATCTGGGAAACCGGGCCTAGTATTCATAGCTGATTTTGAAAGTATGACTAGAGTTTATATATAAATGCCTGGAATATTTTAATTTTTGAGAATCTCTTATAAAATGGGTTAAAGTTATGTATAGTAACCCCAGGTGTAAAATAATAAATAATGGCTATTTCTCAGAAAGTTTTAAACTGTCAAGAGGAGTAAAACAATTTGCCCACTATCTGCATATCTATTTATTACGGTGATAAGGGAATAATATGTTTAAAGGTAAATGATTAAAGAATCCAACCCTGAAACGTAACTAATTAGTATTTAGTAGTTATGTTGTATGTATAATGAATAATTAAAGCACTAAACGTAAGACCCATAAGGTCTAGTAGAGACCCGGGAGGAAGAGAAATGTGGGTGTGTATTAGTGTGCCTAAGAAAATAACGAGAACAATTGGACTGTGTTTGACCTGACCTAGCGAGGAACTTTGAGAAACTCAGAGAAGAAAGGGAGTAACTCTCAAGGTCCCTCTAATCTCGGGGGAAAAGAACAGACAGCGCTGGGTAGTGATTAACAGTGGTGAGAACTCCAGAGAGGGATACAACTCACCTGCTGTTTGTGTGGAGGTATGTGCGTAAGTAGGGAGTGAGCATAAAATGAATGTCTTTGTATAATGGACTTCAGAACGTTCTCTGAATAAACTGAACAGACCTTTTGCAGAAAGCTGAGTCCTAGCCTAATTATTCTTAACCCAGTGTCTTACAAACCTTGGGGATTAGTCAAAGCTTATTAATTGTTAATTATTATCATTGGGATAGAAAATTCTTCTGACATACGGCCATCAAAATTGTAGCTATTAAAATCAGATCCAACAATAATATGAAGGGGCTAGAAATCCAGGGCTCAAAAACAAAGGTGTCATTGTACGCTGATGACTCATATGTTCTTTTAACTTCTATGGGCTACGTGGGACACAGCCAGTGAAATATCAGGGCGGCAAATTCAAAAACAACAAAATGTCATAATTCAACTTTCTCAAACATACAACTATTTTACACCATTTTAAAGATACACTTCTCCTTGATGTAACCACATTGTCCGATTTCAAAAAGGCTTTACAGTGAAAGCAAAACATTAGATTATGTTAGGAGAGTACATAGACAAAAATAATCACACAGACATTTTCCAAGCAAGGACATGTGTCAATAAAACCCAAAACACAGCTAAATGAAGCACTAACCTTTCACGATCCTCATCAGATGACACTCCTAGGTGTCATGGGTGTCGTAGGGTAGAGACCAAGACACAGCGGGAAAATGTATACTCATCTTTTTTTTATTGGTGAAGAAGGAAAACACATAAACATATACAAAACAAAATGAACTTGACAGTCTTGTCAGGCAAACAGCTAAACAAGAACAATCTCCCACAAAACCCCATGAAAAACACATACCTATTTATAGGACCTTCAATCAGAGGCAACGATAACCAGCTGCCTCCAATTGAAGGTCCAACCCCAATAAACTAAACATAGAACTACAAAAACTAGAATGAACATAGAAATATACTACCATAGAACAATGACTAACAAACCCCGGACTAATAAATCAAATACCCCTCTATATAAACACATACACAAAACACACCCTGAACCACATAAAACAAACACCCCCTGCCACGTCCTGACCAAACTATAATAACAAATAAACCCTATTACTGGTCAGGACGTGACACTCGGACATTATGTTACACAATACATGTATGTTTTGTTCGATAAAGTACATATTTATATCCAAAAACAGCCTTTTACATTGGCGTGTGATGTTCAGAAAATGTATTCCCAGCAAAACGTCCGGTGAATGTGCACATCAATTTACAAAAATACTCATCATAAACGTTGACAAAATATATAACAATTATTTAAAGAATTATAGATAGACTACTCCTGGATGCAACCGCTGTGTCAGATTTTAAAATAGCTTTACGGAGAAAGCACATTGTTCAATATTCTGAGTACATAGCTCAGCCATCACGGCGAGCTATACAGACACCCGCCAAGTTCGGTGCAACCTAAACTCAGAATTAGTATTAGAAATATTCTCTTACCTTTGCTGACCTTTGTCAGAATGCACTCCCAGGACTGCTACTTCCACAAGAAATGTTGTTTTTGTTCGAAATAATCCATATTTATGTACAAATACCTCAGTTTTGTTCGTGCGTACAGATCACTTATCCAAAGGCATAACGTGCGAGCGCGGAACCAGAGACGAAAAGTTAAAATGTTCCATTACCGTACTTAGAAGCATGTCAAACGCTGTTTAAAATCAATCTTTATTGTATTTTTAACGTAAAATTGCGATAATATTCCAACCGGACAATGGCATATTCATTCAAGAACAAAAAGAAGGAACGGGGCGCTCGCGTGACCGCGCATATCCAATCCCTTTGTTGCCAGGCAGTCCACTCAGAAACTGAGCTCCTATTATCTGCCCAGTGACAGGAGAATGCTCAAACCACTTTCTGAAGGCTGTTGACAGCCAATGGAAGCCTTAGGAAGTGCAACGTCACCCCACAGACACTGTAGTTTCGATAGAGAATCAAAAGAAGAACTACAATTCTCAGACTTTCCACTTCCTGCTTGGATTTTTCTCAGGTTTTTGCCTGCCATATGAGTTCTGTTATACTCACAGACACCATTCAAACTGTTTTAGAAACTTCAGAGTGTTTTCCATCCAAATCTACTAATAATATGCACATTCTAGTTTCTGGGCCAGAGTAGCAACCTGTTTAAATTGGGTACATTTTTCATCTGGCCGTGAAAATACTGCCCCCTAGCCCAGACAGGTTTAACCCATCATCTGGATCCCTGCACAGTCTCATAGAGGATCTACATAATTTCTCTAACCTCTCTGGATTACAACCAATCTATGATAAGTGTACCATATTACGTATTGGACCACAAAAAAATACTACTTTTATGTTACCGTGTAGTTTACCAATAAAATGGTCTGACAGTGAAGTGGACATACTCATATTCATAACCAAGAAAGAAACGATCTCACTACAATACATTTTAATAAAAAAGTTTGCAAAAATAGATAAGATCTGGCTACCGGTCTATTTGTTGAAAAATCACCTTGATTAATTATTTAGTCATATCCCATTATATCTAATTACTTATTTTATTTATTTTATTTTATTTCACCTTTATTTAACCAGGTAGGAAAGTTGAGAACAAGTTCTCATTTACAATTGCGACCTGGCCAAGATAAAGCAAAGCAGTTCGACAACATACAACAACACAGAGTTACACATGGAGTAAAACAAATATACAGTCAATAATACAGTAGAAAAATAAGTCTATGTACAATGTGAGCAAATGAGGTGAGATAAGGGAGGTAAAGGCAAAAAAAGTCCATGGTGGCAAAGTAAATACAATATAGCAAGTAAAACACTGGAATGGTAGATTTGTAGTAGAAGAAAGTGCAAAGTAGAAATAGAGATAATGGGGTGCAAAGGAGCAAAATAAAATAAATAAAATAAATAAATACAGTAGGGTGTAAGGGCTGTCTGAGGAAGTGGACCAAAATGCAGCAGAGTTAGTGTTCATCATCATTTAATAAAGAACGAACACTATACAATTTACAAAACAAGAAAACTGACAGCCAACACAGTCCTGTCAGGTGAAACACACTAAACAGAAACAATTACCCACAACCTCAAGGAAAAACACACACTACTATATAGGACTCCCAATCAAAGGCAACTCAACACTGCCTTCAATTGGGAGTCCAACAACCCACTCACACGTAACTTAATCTGCCACGTCCTGACCAAAACTACTACAATTGCTCCCTCTGCTGGTCAGGACGTGACAGTACCCCCCCCTCAAGGTGCAGACCCCGGAATGCACCTTAAAAAAGAAAACACAAAAAATCCCCAATACCCCAACAAAACCAATAAACAATACCCCCTAAACAATAAGGGAGGGAAGGGAGGGTGGCTGCCGTCAACGACGGCACTGCGCTACACCCTCCCTCCCCAACCCACCTATCCTGGAGGTGGCTCAGGTGCGGGACGTGGACCTCGCTCCACCTTCGGCGTCACCCACTTCGGTGGCGCCGATAGCTGCGCCGGGCAGACGGGCCACTCGGGCTGACCCTGGCAGACGAACCACTCTGGCTGGGCCGGAGGACAGGCGGGCCACTCTGGCTGGGCCGGAGGACAGGCCGGCCACTCGGGCTGGGCCGGAGGACAGGCGGGCCACTCGGACTGGGCCGGAGGACAGGCGGGGCACCCTGGCAAATCCGGGCAGTCGGGCCGCTCTGGCAGACCCGGGCAGTCGGGCCGCTCTGGCAGATCCGGGCAGACGGGCCGCTCTGGCATCTCCAGGCAGACGGGCCGCTCTGGCATCTCCGGGCAGACGGGCAGCTCTGGCATCTCCGGGCAGACGGGCAGCTCTGGCGACTCCTGACTGGCGGGCAGCTCTGGCGACTCCTGACTGGCGGGCAGCTCTGGCGACTCCTGACTGGCGGGCAGCTCTGGCGACTCCTGACTGGCGGGCAGCTCTGGCGACTCCTGACTGGCGGGCAGCTCTGGCGACTCTTGACTGGCGGGCAGCTCTGGCGACTCATGACTGGCGGGCAGCTCTGGCAGCTCCTGACTGGCGAGGCTGGGCTGACGCACTAGACGCCTGATGCGTGGGGCTGGTACTGGACGTGCCAGCCTGGAGACACGCACCTCCATGCTAGTGCGTATAGCGGGAAACACCGGACCGTAGAGGCGTACTGGCGGTCTTGAGCGCAGGGTTGGCATCACCCCTTCAGGCTCGATGCTCACTTCGCCCTGGCACATGCGGGGCGCTGGTACTGTGCCTACCGGCCTGAAAATCCCAGGCCTCACCACAGCCCCAACCCCAAAGCACGGGACCTGTCCAGTCTGTTTCAGCCTAAACAGGGTACGGGGAGCTGGCCTGGGGCTCCATCCTCGCCCCGTCAAACAGCCCTTGTGCATCTAAAAAATTATTGGGGCTGCCTCTCGGGTTCCCTTACCCGCTGTGTTCCCCAGTCCTCGCCAGAATTCCTCCGCTGCTTGGTCCTGTTGTGGTGGGTAATTCTGTAAGGGCTGTCTGAGGAAGTGGACCAAAATGCAGCAGAGTTAGTGTTCATCATCATTTAATAAAGAACGAACACTATACAATTTACAAAACAAGAAAACTGACAGCCAACACAGTCCTGTCAGGTGAAACACACTAAACAGAAACAATTACCCACAACCACAAGGAAAAACACACACTACTATATAGGACTTCCAATCAAAGGCAACTCAACACACCTGCCTTCAATTGGGAGTCCAACAACCCACTCACACGTAACATAAAAATCTGCCACGTCCTGACCAAAACTACTACAATTGCTCCCTCTGCTGGTCAGGACGTGACATAGGGGAAGCGGTAGTTGTTTAGGCTAAATTATAGATGGGCTATGTACAGGTGCAGTGATCTGTGAGCTGCTCTGACAGCTGGTGCTTAAAGCTAGTGAGGGAGATAAGTGTTTCCAGTTTCAGAGATTTTTGTAGTTCGTTCCAGTCATTGGCAGCAGAGAACTGGAAAGAGAGATGGCCAAAGGAGGAATTGGCTTTGGGGGTGACCAGAGAGATATACCTGCTGGAGCGCGTGCTACAGTTGGGTGGTGCTATGGTGACCAGTGAGCGGAGATAAGGGGGGACTTTACTTAGCAGGGTCTTGTAGATGACCTGGAGCCAGTGGGTTTGGCCTGCCTACACCTAACTACTTGTTTTTAAAATTATATGAGCAAAAACTATTCCACTTTATTTGGAATGGCAAGCCAGACAAAATTTAAATGGGCCTATTTATATAATGAATATGAATTCAGACAGCTAAAATGACTAAATATGAAAGAATTGAACCTCACACTTTCATACAAAAGTTGTACTTAAGTCCAAACTGGTTTTCCAGCAGAATTAGTAAGAATGGCTCACCCCATGTTCAAAAATGATATCTGAGGTCCTGAGTACTCTGGAGCAGGTTTTCTGAAAAACATCTTCACAGCATGATGATTGAACTCTTTGGCCTGAATGCCAAGCGTCACGTCTGAATACTTTCCGAAACCACTGTATAATGGATTTCTGAAATCCAATTGAAAATGTCACAGCAATTCAGTTTGCAGTTTACTGTATCTTTGAAAAATACAGCCCAATAATTACTAGTCATTCCATTTCTATGCCTTTTACCATGAAGGGATTTATTTGATTCACTTGTAGGGACGTGTGTGTGTGTGTGTGTGTGTGTGTGTGTGTGTGTGTGTGTGTGTGTGTGTGTGTGTGTGTGTGTGTGTGTGTGTGTGTGTGTGTGTGTGTGTGTGTGTGTGTGTGTGTGTGTGTGTGCACACGCGTGTATTTTTATAATTTACTTTCCTGTTAGTCAGCACCTCTGTAAAACATTTTTCTGTGTACATGAGTTTATGTCTTTTACTTGGCAATACACTTGCTAACATTATGCTCAAACCTTCTGTTTCCCTTCAGCACCTTGGAAGTTTGGCTCAGAGGCGGCGTTCTGCCCCGTGCCTGGCTTTTGAGAAGGCTCTGGGCAGCATGCCATGGTCTTCCATCAGGTGAGTCTGCTCTGCTCCTCTCCACTCTGTTCTCACTGTAGTACCAACCAGTGGAGGCTGCTGAGGGGAGGACGGCTCATAATAATGGCTGGAATGGAGTCAATGGAATAGTATCAAACACATCAAACACGTGGTTGATATCATTCCATTGACACTTTCCAGCCATCATTATGAGCCGTCCTCCCCTCAGCAGCCTCCACTGGTACAACACTAACAGTCAGTTGCCACTTTGTGAGGTTTTAATGGATAGAAATTGGACAGCTTTACATAGCCGCTGTGCTTGACTTCTGCATCAGCATTGCTTGATCTTTTGGGGTTTCAGCCTGGGTATCTGTAAAGCACTTTGTGACAACTGCTGATGTAAAAAGGGCTTTATAAAATACATTTGATTTTGATTTCATAGAAAGGGGTTTCAATGGAGAGAAATATATATATTTTTGGCAGTGGTGGAAAAAGTTCTCAATTGTCATACTTGAGGAAAAGTAAGATAGAAAATTAGAAAATGACTCAAGTAAAAGTGAAGGTCACCCAGAAAATACTACTTGAGTAAGAGTCTAAAAGTATTTGGTTTTAAATATACTTAATTATCAAAGTAAATTGAGTTGCTAAAATGTACTTAAGTATCAAAAGTAACAATATAAACCATTTCAAATTATTTATATTAAGCAAACCAGATGGCGCCATTTTAAATGTTTTTTTTTTTATGGACGGATAGCCAGGTGCACACTCAGACATCATTTACAAACGAAGCATTTGTGTTTAGTGAGTCTGCCAGATTAGAGGCAGTAGGGATGACCAGGGATGTTCTCCTCATAAATGTGTGAATTGGACCATTTTTCTGTCAAAATGTAACAAGTACTTTTGGGTGTCAGAGAAAATGTATGGAGTAAAAAGTATATATTTTTCTTTAGGAATGCAGTGAAGTAGAAGTAAAAGCTGGCAAAAATAGAAATAGTAAAGTTAGTTAAGTACTTTAACCCACTGTTTTTTGGGGTACAATTCTTTAACCTTTTGTTTCAGTTTCATCACTTAAAATGTCTGAACTATGATATAAACATACGCAACCTAGTCAACCTCATTCACTTGTGAAAAGACACATTGCTTATTCAATATTATTATTTCTTCAGAAGCAAACTTTCAGAACTATGTCATAAACATATGCTTCTAAATCACCTCATTGACGTGTGGAAAAAACTCATTGCTTATTCTATATTCAATACCGTCAAACGATTTCTTCACAAGCAAACAAGCACAAAGCATAATTCAAAGGGACGTGTCATTTACCCAATAATTGCTCATTTGCAACTGTTCACATCATTTCACAGCCTACATTCAGTACATAAAAATAAACAGAGATCAGCCTTCCACCTGCTCTGAACACATGTTGAATGGTGTCACTGTGACTCACAATGACACCGCAGTAGCTGTAAAGGGGGCTGCGATGCCCACTCTCTATGGTAACTGTGGACACAGATGTCATGTAGGGGGATTTTCCACAAGCTCTGGCAAACATTTTCTGAACCCACTCAAAACTCCCTCATCAGCCCATCAAAATTAGTGTGACTCTGAGGACACATAGACAGTGGAGGGGTGGTTGACATTTAAACAAGGAAACAGACAAACAAATGGTGAAGATGGTAAACCTGATATTTACTTGATTGATTTTATTTGTTTTAATCAACCACAGTAAATATCAAAAGGACAAAGGGGGATAATCTAATAGATAACCCCAATAATAACTGACTGTCCATCCGGCAACACTCAATATCAAATACTTGAACACAATGTGATCTTCCCAGCATGTGGTTCAAGGGATTACTGATAAAAGTCAATATGGCTCCATTTACACAGGCAGTCCAATTCTGATCTTTTTCCACTTATAGGTCTTTTGACCAATCAGATCAGCTTTCTACAATAATTGGGGGAAAAGATCAGAATTGGGCTGCCTGTATAAACGCAGCCTGTAAGGTTTATCTGGTTAACATTATTGCAGTAGTATTGGCTGAGAACTCATCTATGGTGTCTCATATTGAATGATACTGTACGTCTTAGGTGATACTGTATCAGGAACAAATTCAACCAATGTATTTTAAGTCTTTACTACAGATTTTGTAAACATCTTTAAGCTAAAAATGATCAGTTCATAAAATACGTATAAACCCTTTTATAAATAATTTGACGCATAGTGTTATGAAGATTTATATGGTTTCATCCAGTGGATTAAATTATGGCATTTTCTATATTGTTGAATGATATGGCTGATCCATAGACTTAGATAGACAACCCTTCATTACATCTGTCCCATTATGGAGGCTATGACAGTACAGGCAGCTCAATTAATTAAGGCTATTTCCATTTGGAAGTAGTACATGTTCTTCTTCTACTTCTTCTGAGTTGGTAAACAAACTGAAATGGTGCACTGCCACCTGGAGTGTGTTGTTTGAACAGGTATAAAGCCAAGTTTGGCGTTTTACTGCCACCTGCAGTTATGGAATGTTTGCTCCCGAGTTTCCGGTGTATGTGACAAAAAGACATATATCTATTTATTTGATTAATTGGCTGATCCCCCCTTATGACCTGGATGGAATTATGTGATCATTCCTTAACCAATACGAAGTCCCACCCAGTTTACTACTTAAAAATGATGAAAGTCCTTAATGGTGCTGCCCGTGCTGAAACAGGCTTTTGGGCTCTAGAGTTGTCTATCTAAGTCTATGGTCTGATCGTTGTTCCAGACTTTGATCAGCCCATGCAGTAGTTGATACCCAGACCACCCAGTCACAGACAGTGAGGTGGGAGAGTCCACTCCAACCACACAATATAACTTCCATCAGAGACGTCACACCGCTCACTCCCACACATTCAACACACAACAAGCAAGCGAACACTGAGCTACAGTGAGGGGGCGGAGGGTTCTAGTTTCACTACAGCGGGTGGGTGTCTTTGAAGTAGAACATTTTATAAATGGTCATATGATCTTTAAAGTAACTGTCCAGTTAAAATCACCCTTTTTAAAAGTTAATATTCGGTTAACTAATACCCAAATAATGTTGTTGGTTCATCCTATACTTGTATTTTTTGGCCAAAGAATAAATTGGAGAAAAAACACTCAAACTTGTATCTCAAACAGACCTTTTCAAAAATTCTTGATATTTCCTCAGAGGATGATGTCATTCTCCTGAGGAGAATGAGCTGGCCAATCAGCGGTGTACTCACATTACAGTTTTTCTCAATTGCTAAAACACAATTTCTGAAACCTTGCTCCATTTCCTGAAAACATTAAACACAAAACCTCATCTTCAAGCACTATTTACATAACCTCTGACTCCTCTCGCAAAATGAAACATTCGCCTCAAAACAGTTTTACCTGTGTTCAAACACTGCTCTCAAATCATAAACAAAGTGATCAAAATGATATACACTCTCAAGCAGTCAGTAAACAATACACCGAAAAATAGAAAATACATTGTTCAAAACATACAATTCTCAGGGAGAAGTAAATGTATCTAAAAAAATATTCATATTTTTCCATCATTGTCTTTTGATGAACGAAAACATGTTCTATCATAGTAGCTCAAAATTGATCAGAAATTACTACTCTGCTTTGCTCTTTGCAATTTTGTTTTTTGTTCTTCCTCGTCCTTGTACCCCTATTTTTACAGTACTGTACCCTGCATCTCACAAACTTGTCCTTTGTCTCTGTGATACTGTAATTCTTGTTCTTTGTTGATATGAACCTGCAACCAGTCAAAATCTATTGAGCAGTCAGTACTGTTAATAAATGGAAAGCACAATGTTCAGGGCCATACAATTTGTCCATTGTACAGTATACAGCCTACAATGCACTGTACTACAGTATACAATACTAAAAGGGACAAAAATCAAAGGAGTAAACATGTGATCAATGTGCTTCTTCTTGTCTTTGGGCTGTGTCAGGCCAGAGCACTTCGTCGACGTCACAAGCAATATTGTCCCTCCTGAGGCAACGGGGGGAAGAAGCCTCTTGTGTGCCGTATCCAGCCCTGACATGATTCCTCACCTATATCACCACAGGCTAAATCCATGGCTTGCAGCAGATTTAATCTGGTGTAGGGTTGTCTATCATACACTTTCCATCTCCAAGAGGAGAAAAACTCCTCAATCGGATTCAGGAAAGGCGAGTATGGAGGGAGGTACAAGTTCATAAACTGCCCATTGATGTTAAACCATTCCCTTACCTGAGCAGCTCGGTGGAAACTGACATTGTCCCACACTATCACATAGGTGGGAATGGGATTCTCATTTAGCTCTTGACCCTGCTGCTCTTGAACCTGCTGCTCAAATAAAATATATCTTAGATTGGCAATAAATCTTAGAAGGTGCTGGGTGTTATATTGCCCGAGTGTAACATGGTGATGTAGAACACCATGGTTGCTGATAGCAGCACAGATTGTGACATTGCCACCTCGTTGACCAGGGACTTCAACAATGGCCCGCTGTCCAATCATGTTTCGGCTTCTCCTTCTCCTCTTTGTTAGATTGAAGCCTGCTTCATTGACAAAGATGAACTCATGGGGTCTGTCCAAGGATTCCAAGTCAAATATTGTCTGTGTAGAAATACAATATAGTGTATGTAGGATTTTGTAAGTCGTACAGAGACAGTGCTACACTGTAGAGTACAATTAGGCCTACTGTATGCACTTCTGATTCACATACATTGTATGTACTGAAGAGTAATGTCATTCACATAGTATGTGTTAGTACTGTAGACAATCTGGATTACAGTAAATGTTCCTGAATGTACACTTACTTGCACATACTGAGCTTGCAGTTCTTTCACCCTTGGTGAGTTGCGCTCAAAAGGTACTCTGTATACTTGTTTCATTTGCATCCTGTTACGATGGAGGACATGGTCAATTGTGGAAATGCTCACACTGTCGATCCCCTGGAAGTGTGTGTTGTCTTGTATCACTCGTTCCTGGATTTCTCTGAGTCGTATTGCATTATCTTGAAGGACCATGCCAACTATAACGGCCTCTTGCTCCCGAGTGAATAAAACTGTCCTTCCACCTGCATGTGGCAGCCTTGCAATTCTACAAAAAGAAGTTGTGCAGTTACAAAACATATTCATGCAGTACAAACATAGAGTGATTAGCTTTACAAATGTCTATTGAAACAGCTGCATATAGTGTAGTACAGTAAATTTGCAATTACAAAACTACAGTAGTATACTGTACCTGTTCTCTTCTTTGAGTGTCCTTACTATGGTGGACACAGAAAATCGGCTCAAATTGGGTTGCACTCTAAGTCCTGCTTCCCTCATTGTCAGTCCATGGACAAGAAGATGGTCTATAACTGTTGCTCGAATTTCATCAGATATTTCCACTCTTTGTCTTACTCTTCGTCCTCCTCTTCCTCTTCGTCGCCCACCTCGCATACACACTCGTCCTCTCACATTGTTTCTTCTATCCATTCTCAGACTTTCTCCTTCCCACCTTCAACAACCTGTTTGCTCTCTGAACTGGCTTATATTGGTTGTGTAGCATCATTTGAAACAGGTTAAATCAATTTTGAGTGGTTGTGTTCAATCAATGACATGTGTTCTCTATTTGTATTTGATTGTTGCCACTTGTGTTTACCAGTATGGATGACATGTGTTTTGAGAATGAGAATGTGTTTAGAGTTTTGCTGAAAAGTCTAAGTGAGATCTGCCAATTGTGTTTTACCGTGTGAAATGGTTTAAGGTATTGACAACAGACTGCATAATTAGCTAAATGAGTCCAGGCAACTGAGAACTTTGTTCAGCCAATGGGTTTTAGTGTTTTAGCAATTGAGAAAAACTGTAATATTTTCAATGACCGGTATAAGGCCCACACCATTCTGTTATTGGGGTGTGCCCACACCATTCTGTTATTAGGGTATGCCCACACCATTCTGCTATTGGGGTATGCCCACACCATTCTGTTATTGGGGTAGGCCCACACCATTCTGTTATTGGGGTATGCCCACACCATTCTGTTTTTGGGGTATGCCCAGACCATTCTGGTATTGGGGTAGGCCCACACCATTCTGTTCATTGGGGTATGCCCACACCATTCTGTCATTGGGGTATACCCACACCATTCTGTTATTGGGGTATGCCCACACCATTCTGTAGTTGGGGTATGCCCACACCATTCTGTAGTCGGGGTATGCCCACACCATTCTGTTATTGGGGTATGCCCACACCATTCT
Source organism: Salmo salar (assembly GCF_965601325.2). Classification (NCBI taxonomy): domain Eukaryota; kingdom Metazoa; phylum Chordata; class Actinopteri; order Salmoniformes; family Salmonidae; genus Salmo; species Salmo salar. Next base: position 33,426,688 of record NC_138305.1, read on the forward strand.
GTTATTGGGGTATGCCCACACCATTCTGTTATTGGGGTATGCCCACACCATTCTGTGATTGGGGTATGCCCACACCATTCTGTGATTGGGGTATGCCCACACCATTCTGTGATTGGGGTATGCCCACACCATTCTGTTATTGGGGTATGCCCACACCATTCTGTTATTGGGGTGTGCCCACACCATTCTGTTATTGGGGTATGCCCACACCATTCTGTTATTGGGGTGTGCCCACACCATTCTGTTATTGGGGTATGCCCACACCATTCTGTTATTGGGGTATGCCCACACCATTCTGTTATTGGGGTATGCCCACACCATTCTGTTATTGGGGTATGTCCACACCATTTCGACCCCCCAAAATTGCTTTTTAACATATTTCTATAAAATAACATTTGGAAAGGACAACTATTTCACTCATATTGTAATTATGTATAGGTCATATTTCATTGAAATATGAAAACACTGGACAGTTACTTTAAGCATATACTCTACTGATAATGTTGAAATATGTTATGAACTGTAGTTAAGTCGTGTAGGCACTGTGTTTAGTGGTAAGGCCAAGTAGGTCAGAGAGGATAAGGTAACATGGGAGAGTCCCTCTGTGATATCAATTTGAATATCAGTCCAAAACACACACGTTGAAAGAGGGAAATAGTCAAATGACATAAGTTCCACATAGTTATGAGAATTCACATTGTATTCTATGTCCCTAATGTTATTTATTTCATGTTTAGAAGAATTTCACTATAACGAAGTCAGGGCTTAAACAGCCAAAGGTTTGTCTTCATAGACACTCAAAGCATGGGAATGACACAATGAACTGTGAATCTTTCGGTTTATACAGGGAAACATTATGTAATAAATTAGAAGGTATTTTAGGTCTCTAAAAAAGATGAGAAAGATTACAAAACATGAAAGTTGCATATAACATCACCTTTCTTATTCACAACAGTGGGAGGCAAGAAAAAGTCATGAAGGTCAGAGGGAAACTGAGGGTGTTAGTGTGGGAGAGAGAGCGCGAGAGAGAGAGAGAGACTGAGAGAGCGAGAGAGCAAGAGAGCAAGAGAGCGAGAGTGAGAGTGAGAGAGAGAGAGTGAGTGAGAGTGAGAGAGCAAGAGCGAGAGGGGAGATAGCGAGAGGGGAGAAGGCGAGAGAGGAGATAGCGAGAGAGGAGATAGCGAGAGGGGAGATAACGAGAGGGGAGATAGCGGGAGAGGGAGAGATTAAATTCTACAACCACCTAAAGGAAGCAATTCCCAAGCCATCACATACAGAGATATTAACCTAGAGAAGAGTCCCCTAAGCAAGCTGGTCCTGGGGCTCTGTTCACAAACAGACCCCACAGGGCCCCAGAACCGCAACACAATTAGACCCAAATCATGAGAAAACAAAACATTGGAAAGAATTAACCAAAAAACTGAGCAAACTGGAATGCTATATGGCCCTAAACAGAGAGTACACAGTGGCAGAATACCTGACCACTATGACTGACCCAAAAGCTTTGACTGTGTACAGACTCAGGGAGCATAGCCTTGCTATTGAGAGAGGCTGCCATAGGCAGACCTGGATCTCAAGAGAAGACAGGCTATGTGCACACTGTCCACAAAATGAGGTGGAAACTGAGCTGCACTTCCTAATCTTCTGCCAAATGTATGACCATATTAGAGACACAATCTTCCCTCAGATTACACAGACCCACAAAGAATTAGAAAACAAATCCAATTTGGATCAATTCCCATATCTATTGGGTGAAATACCACTGTTTGCCATCACAGCAGCAAGATGTGTGACTTGTTGCTACAAGAAAAGGGCAACCAGTGAGGAACAAACACCACTGTAAATACAACCTATATATATATATTTATTTATTTTCCCTTTTGTACTTTAATTTGCACATCATTACAACACTATATAGACATATGACATTTGACATGTCTTTATTCTTTTGGAACCTTTGTGAGTGTAATGTTTACTGTTAATTCTGTATTGTTTATTTCACTTTTGTTTATCTATTTCACTTGCTTTGGCAATATAAAGATATTTTCTCCATGCAAATAAAGCCCCTTAAATTGAAATTGAATTGAATTGAGAGAGAGAGATCTAACCTCATGTGTAATATGAAATAGGAGAACAAACTTGTGAAAACTGTCATTCAACAGTCACAAACCACACCATTTCACAGACTCCATAAATGCACTTCACCTCCTTTTTATAGATACATTATGCCCTAGTGAGAGTCATAGCAACTGGCTGGAAGCCATTATGTATTTGCTTTGCCTTCTGCACACAGGCTCATCTCATACGGCCTCCCTTTAAAAGTAGCCATACATGATCATTTCCTTTGTTGCTGCCCCCAAAACAACTCAATGGTCAAAATTAAGAAAAAGTGGTTGAAGTGTCATCATAATTACCAGTTTTCACACTGAGAATTATCTGATACATGTTCTGGGTATACACTGAGTGTATAAAACATTAGGAACAGCTTCCTAATATTGAGATGCCCTCAGAACTGCCTTAATTCATCGGGGCATAGACTCTACAAGGTGTCTAAAGCGTTCCACAGGGATTCTGGCCCATGTTGACTCCAATGCTTCCCACAGTTGTGTCAAGTTGGCTGGATGTCCATTGGGTGGTGGACCATTCTTGATACACACAGGAAACTGTCAAGTGTGAAAAACTCAGCAGCGTTGCAATTCTTGACACACTCAAACCTGCTACCATACCCCGTTCAAAGGCACTTAGATCTTTTGTCTTGCCCATTCACTCTCTGAATGGAACACACACAATACATGTCTAAAAAACCTTAACCTGTTTCCTCCCCTTCATCTAGACTGATTGAAGTGGATTTAACAGGTAACATCAATAAGGGATCTTATCTTTCACCTGGATTCACCTGGTCAGTCTATGTCATGGAAAGAGCAGGTTTTCCTAATGTTTTGTACAGAGTGTACATTACAAGGCCTCTCAATGAAATGCTGTGCAAAGCCCAGTGGTAACATACCCATGTGCCTTCCCTTTTCGTCTATATCCCAATCTGTCTAAATAAAGCATTAAAATACTGTCTTTGTACATAATAAAAATATAAAATAATAAAACCGTTATGAAAAGCTTATCTTGCATTGATCCAAGGGTAGCGTAGGCCCTGAGTGTTGGAATGACTGACCTTCCACATTTGAAATAAAGGCTTTACTGTAAACCCCCCCCCCCCCCCCCCCCCCCCCCCACACAAACTATGACCTCCTACTTTGAAAGTGTAACATGTACGCTGGGAGTCGGGAAGCAAGTTCAGGGAGTGTATTTAATAAATAAATGAACATAGAACAAAACAAGAGACACAGGTAGTGTACAGACATCAACACTGGAACAGAAACAATAACGCCTAGGGAAAGAACCAAAGGGAGTGACATCAGGCAGGTGATGTCGTCCAGGTGAGTCTGATGAGTGGCTGGTACGCGTAACGATGGTGATAGGTGTGCGTAATAATGAGCAGCCTGGTGACCTCGAGCGCCGGAGAGGGACTATAAGTGACAGAAATGAAGGCTTTACTGTAACATCCCTACAAACCACCATTTCTTTATGAAGAAAGAATGACAAAATGATTCGAAATGTGCATGAGGCAAAATGTTCATGAGGCAAAGTGTTCATGAGGCAAAGTGTTCATGAGGCAAAGTGTTCATGAGGCAAAGTGTTCATGAGGAAAAATGTTCATGAGGCACTGTTGAAAACTAGCCCTCAGTTATGTCCAAGACTGATCTGTCTTGATGAATGGGTACAAGTGGGATGGAAGGCTGATCACACACACACACGCACGCACGGTTCCTCCATGGTTTTGACCCCCCACTCTCTCTGCCCTCTCTACCCTAGGGAGGAGACTCAGTGCTTTGTGTCGGTGGAGCAGTGCCCCTTCGTTCTTGGTCTCAGCAGTGAGAATGCAGAGCTGGTCTTGGATGCCTGTGTTCAGATCACAGAGGGAATGAAGACCAGAGAGAGACAACTCTTCCTCTTCAGCGACGTGATCGTCATCTCTAAGCTGAAGTAAGATATAGAATATAATAAGCACACACACACCAACACAGATACACACACACTCACACACACCGGCACTGATGGACCCAGACACACACTAATACGTACACATACAGTCCACAGATACACACCACATACTATAGATTGTCTTATTCTTTTAGTTTTCTCTTTAAAGTTTTGTCTTCAGAGAACAGAACTGATTAACTGCCCAATAACACCCTGTCAATATAGAAATTGTGCTCATTCTTGTTGATACAGCACTTCTTCTCTTGTCGGTAAACTTTCCAAATGTTGATGCTCCTTTCCAATAAATATCTAGGGTCTTATTCTGGTGACATGATGATCGATGATTGGCTGCTGTTTGACAATTAAAAATAATCTTGCTGTTCTGTCTATAATAGTCTCATCATGTAGGCTATACCAGCACTGTATCTGTGAGCTGTTAGCTAGAGCGAACGTGCCAAGACCAGAGTGAGCACACTCGCTATATACATTTTTTGGGTGAGAAAACCATTAGAGTTAAATGTGATGGAAACCCATTTAACTTGTATTTTTTATTCAGTACATCAGAATTTAAGTGGACAAAATGTATTTTTATGTGCACTATTTCTTCACGCACAGCCTTTTACCTGCTGTAACATTTGAGTCCAAGTCACACTCCCAAACACTTAGATCCCGGAACACAGCCCACTTTCCAGCTTACTCTCCAGATCCCAATCACCGGAATTCTAATCACCTGTTCACACACCTGCATGTCATCATCCCACACTATTTAGTTCAGTTCCTTACACCTTATCACTGTGAGGTATTGTTTACATGTTTTTTTTTTGGAGCGCTGGGTCCCGGAATCGCGGAATCAGACAAAAAATGAGTCCTGAGTCTGAAAGGTGAAGTTAGTGTAACAGCGTAGCAGGAGGGTTTACAGTAAGGGAGTCTGAAAGGTGAAGTTAGTGTAACAGCATAGCAGGAGGGTTTACAGTAAGGGAGTCTGAAAGGTGAAGTTAGTGTAACAGCGTAGCAGGAGGGTTTACAGTAAGGGAGTCTGAAAGGTGAAGTTAGTGTAACAGCATAGCAGGAGGGTTTACAGTAAGGGAGTCTGAAAGGTGAAGTTACTGTAACAGCGTAGCAGGAGGGTTTACAGTAGGGGAGTCTGAAAGGTGAAGTTAGTGTAACAGCGCAGCAGGAGGGTATATGGTCGGGGAGTCTGGGGGAATTCTCTTTCCTAACAGCTTCTCTATTATAGTAAACAGTAAAGTCATCGTTGGCTGGCTAAATACAAAGCAGAAAGCAGGGTTATTTCCTCTAAAAATGAAATTAGCCCAAACAGGAAATGGATATGACTGGAGGAACTTTCATTTTCTCTTCATCTGTCTTCTCCTTTTCAATGTGAAATAAATATCTAAGATAATGTTTGACATCTCTACCTCTGAAGTTTTACCCCACTACATTTAAAAAAAATAGACAGTGCACATTTAGGTCGGAGTTTCTCTTATTATAAGATATTGACAGTAGTAAGCTCGTAGGTTAAACAATACAGTATGAAAGTAGATTAGTGTAATCTAAATTTAGATTCAGCTAATGTAAAACTTGATGCTAACCAAGATAAAATATTCCGAATGTTCTCTGTTTCAACGAAAACAGTGTACGCATTCTTCGGGTCTCAAGTGGGAGTTGAATCAATCGCTCTGGTCCCTTGTGTAGGCAGGTCTTCATTTCACTCTACTGTACTTTGCTACCCTCTTTTCCAGCAGAGGCACCATGAGAGGCTCAGTACATTTGTGACTAATGCAGATGTCTGCTTCTGAATACAGTGCCTTCAGAAAGTATTCACACCACTTGACATTTTGTTACAGCCGGGAATTTAAAATGTATTAAATTGAGATTTTGTGTCACTGATCTACAAACAATAACCCATAATGTCAATGTGGAATTATGTTTTTAGAAAGTGTTACTAGTTAATTAAAATCTGAAATGTCTTCAGTCAAGTATTCAACCCCTTTGTTATGGCAAGCCTAAATAAGTTCAGGAGTAAAAATGTGCTTAAGTCACATAGTAAGTTGCATGGAACTCACTCTGTGTGCAATAATAGTGTTGAACATTCTTTTTGAATGACTACCTCATCTCTGTATCCCACACATACAATTATCTGTAAGGTCCCTCAGTCGAGCAGTGAATTTCAAACAGATTCAACTGCAAAGACCATGGAGGTTTTCCAATGCCTTGTAAAGAACGGCTCTGATTGGAAGATAAAAAATACATGTAAAAAACTGACATTGAATATCCTTTTGAACATGGTGTATTCATTACACTTTGGATGGTGTGTCAATACACCCAGTCACTACAAAGATATAGGCGTCTTTCCTAACTCAGTTGCTGGAGAGGAAGGAAACCACTCAGGGATTTCACCATGAGGCCAATGGTGACTTTAAAACTGTTAGAGTTTAATGGCTGTGATAGGAGAAAACGGAGGGTGGATCAACAACATTGTAGTTACTTCACAATACTAGTCTAAATGACAAAGTGATAGGAAGAAGCCAGTTCAGAATAAAAATATTCTAAAACATGCATCCTGTTTGCAACAAGGAACTAAAGCAAAACTGCAAAAAATGTGGCAAAGAAATTACATTTGGAGGTTTATAGTAGCAGAGTCTGAAAGGTGAAGTTAGTGTAACAGCGCTGCAGGAGGGTTTCAAAAAAGAAGCCAGTACAGAATAAAAATATTCTAAAACATGTATCCTGTTTGCAACAAGGCACTGAAGTAAAACTGCAAAAAATGTGGCACAGAAATGAACTTTATGTCCTGAAATTTGAAGAACACATTAAGTATGCGTACTATATACAGGGTCAATTCCAATACCATATGTACAATGTGCAGGGATACTGGAGTGATAGAGGTAGATGTGTATAGGGGTAAAGTTACTAGGAATCAGGATATAAGATATAAACATACCAGCAGCTTGTATGTAAGTGGGTGTGCATAGAGTCAGTATAAATGTATGTGCATGTTATGTGTGAGTGAGCAGATGATGGTGTGAGTGTGTAGGGCCCTGTGAGTATGTAGGGCCCTGTGAGTGTGCAAAAATAAAAGGTCAATAAGGATACAAGGTTAACTCGGATAATCCGTATAGCTTAGCTATTTAGCAGTCTTATTGCTTGGTGATAGAACCTGTTCAAGAGCCTGTTGGTGCCAGACTTGATGCACCGGTACCACTTGCCGTTCGGAAGCAGAGAGAACAGTCTTTAACAATTGTCCGGGCCTTCCTACCACACCGCCTGATATTGATGTCCTGGATGTCAGGGAGCTTGGCCCTAGTGATGTACTAGGCTCTCCGCACCACCCTCTCTAGCGCCATGCGATTGAGGGTGGTTCTATTGCCATACCAGGCAGTGATGCAGCCAGTCAAAATGCTGTTAATAGTACAGTTGTAGAACTTTTTGAAGATTTGAGGGCCCATGTCAAACTTTTTCAACCTGAGGGGGAAGAGGCGCTGTCTCGCCTTCACGACTGTGCGTGTGTTAGGACCATTTTAAGTCTTTGGTGATTTTGACACTGAGGAACTTGAAGCTGTCGACCTTCTCCGCTGCGGCCTGTAGATGGAGGTGTGCTCGCCCCCCCGTTTCAGCTCCTTGGTCTTACTGAAGTTGAGGGAGAGGTTTTTGTTCCGGCACCACACTCCAGGTCACTGACCTCCTCCCTGACCTCCTCCCTGACCTCCTCTAATGTTCCTGAGTGGCCTACTTACAGTTTTGACTTAAATCGGCTTGAAAATCTATGGTAAGACCTGAAAATGGTTGTCTAGCAATGATCAACAACCAACTTGACAGAGCTTGAAGAATTTTTAAAATAACCATGTGCAGATATTGTAAAATCCAGGTGTGGAAAGCCCTTAGAGCCTTACCCAGAAAGACTCACAGCTGTAATCGCTTCCAAAGGTGATTCTAACATGTATTTACTCAGGGGTGTGAATACTTATGTTAATGAGATTTTTCTGCATTTCATTTTCAATACATTTTCAAAAATTTATAAAAACACATTTTCACTTTGTCATTATGAGGTATTGTGTGTAGATTTCCTCACTAACCAGTATAATTATGCAACCTCAATTTCCTTCCTCTCTTCCTCCCATCTCTCTCTCCCCCTTCCCACCTTCCATCGAAACTGCGTCCCAAATGGCACCCTATTATCTCTATAGTGCAATACAGTACTTTTGACCAGAGCTAAGCTCATAGGGAGGAAATAGAGTGCCATTTTGGATACATCCACTATCCATTCTATTTACGTTG